>NC_136671.1:6945585-8145585 GCF_903797595.1 Erithacus rubecula | reverse complement strand
TCAGCACACTTGAGTTTTTGTTTTTTGAGGGTTTGGTTTGTTTCTTTTTAACATATTTCCCTTTTGTAGAAAACCCTTGTTATTTTTGTTCCTTGCAGCATGGGATAATAGTACAGAATATATACATGTAAAAGTTTCTGATGCCAGGGGAGGGGGATTTCTTTTGAAGTTGCCCATAAAGAATTTCAAAGGTTCAGGTGAAAACTCTGTAGCCAAATGAAAGGTGGACCACTGTGTGTCACATGGCAGTCTCGATAGAGAACTCTCTGCTGAATCCATGGGACTCTCACAGGCAGCAGAGCAGAGGGGGAAAGTGCTAGCTGGGAAAACTTCAACAACAGAAATACACAGTCCCTTCTAAAAGCACTGAACCATGGGACCTGGACAGTTCAAAAGCACCAGTGAAATTGCACAACTTTCTAGATGTTGACTGTGACGTCATGCTGCTGTTGATTTTAGGAGAAAACAAACCAGAGCAATTCTTCCAGGGCATTTGGCTTTGTTCCTGCATTTTATATTTAGTTGTTGGTAAGTACGTCAGCAAAAACACACTCATTCAACTCTGAAAGATCAGAGGTGACAGTGACATCAAGGAAGCAGAAACGGGTGGGTGGGTGTTGAACCAAGGCCACACAAAGATCAATTATTCTGCTTCCAGCTCTTTAAAAGCTTTATTTCACGAGGAGTTAACTCCTTCACAGCATGTTTGAGCTCTCTGGTGTCTAATTTGATGTTGGCTTCTCTGCAGGTGCCTGGTCACCTCATGCTGCAAGGAGGGCAAGGGTTGTGTGCAGGGAGACAAAACCCTGGCACAGCTCTGCAGGGCAGGAGCTAATGCTCTCCAGAGAAATGCTAGCAGTTGGATTTATTTAGATTTATTTCCATAAATGTAGCACTAAGCATGGGTGCCATTCCCTGGGTGAGGAATAGCACGTAGTGCAGCAATGCAAACTTCCCTGGGATATTTCTTTCTAAAAACAGCTTTTTTAGGGACAATAGAGTCAGAACCACCCCTCCTCCTGGGAGATGAAACCTGGCAAGAAAACATGTTAAAGAGTGTATTTCTAAGAAGGAGATTAAGCATATGTCAAGCACAGGTTTCCCCTTACCATGGACAGAGTGTAACCAAGTTCCCAAATGTGCACAATTTTTCTCCACGTTTCCAGCAAATGACAATACACAACTGCTGGGGGGAGCAGAATAAGGTGCTCTTTGTCCCTTGAGTTCAGCATGTCACCAGTTCCCAGCATGGATCTAAATGGCTTTTAACTACAATGTGGTATCTCCTGAACTTCTAGTGCAACAAAGCCCTTAGACCCACTAAACAACAGATTTTTCCTTCCTTTTAACAGAAAGCAATTGGAAGGAAGCATCTTTCACAACGCAATGTTTCCTTGGAGCCTTTTTTTATATTGATTTAAAATAAATTTTACTTCTCTCTGAATTGAAAATAAATACCTCCTTTTTCACAGCAGCCTTGGGGAGGAAGATGAGAAAGTCACCATTGCCAGAGCAGAGCAGGAACAGGCTGCTCAGGGAGGGGACAGCCAGCTGCAGGGGGGCCATAGGGCGTGCTCAGCAGCCGGGGGGGACAGCCCGCCGTGTCCCCGGCTGGGAGGAGTGGCAGCAGTGGCAGAGGTGCCTGGCAGGCCCCGCTGTGGGGCCGGGCTGGGCTGTGTGTGCTGTGGGACACGGCGGGGAGGCGGCGGTGCGCGCTGCCAGAGCCCCATCTGCAGGCGGCAGCGCCGACACCGGCACGAGAATTAAATGAACAATTAAATGAACGATTAAATGAAAAAGCACATGGCAACCCCATTCTACAGCCGCTCTGCTGCCCGCTCCACAGCTGTCTGTGAGGCCCCTGTGGTTGGTACCTGGAGAGTTTCGACGGTGCTGATTCCAGTGCCCAGAGAACTCGGGACCTCCTGAGGGTCTGACTGCCCCACAACGAGCAGCAGCAACTCTGGCGAGTCACTTCGATTTCTCCTTGTTTTTGATAGAATAGATAGATAAAATAGATAAATCATACATGGGTGTTTCAAGGTAAAATAGGTAAGTTTGAAAAGGGAAGAGCTAGTGCATGCTGTGGCAAGTTAAGAGCAAAGCTTGTGCTGCCTGTTTTGAAGCTTCTTGGCTGCTCTTAGAAGGGATGAGCTTTTTCCACCAAAGCTTTTTCCCTCATGGGATGTCCATGCAAGCCTTTCTCCTATCCCATCACTGTTTTCCATATTGACTGGCGCCTTCTTCCCTCTCTCACATTTACTGAAATGAGCCAAACTCAGAAATCAGGGCAGGGAAGGAGGAGGAAGGGATGTGGTGGACAGACAGGCTAATTGCATAAGCTCCACTTCCTAAGGAAATGAGGCAAAAAAAGATTCAGACACCCTGGTTGCAGAGATAGAGAAATTTGTATTCCTGTTTCCCTTGGCAGCAGCACTGCACTGTGACGGGCTCTCTTTTATCACTTCTCTAAGCAAAGTGCAGCTGGGACCCTCTGATAAATCTTCCCTTCGCTCCATCCCACCCCTGAAATAACTCAGAAGTGTCAGTTTGAAAAAGGACGTGCTAGATTTCTTCCCCTTATTAGATGAAATAACAGGCCTGTGATAATCTGGCCACCTTGGAAGTGTCAACCTTTCCTTGTTAAATCTGAATAGATAAATGGAGCTCTCCTACAATAATCTCACTAGGTGCCAGGGAGCCCATGGCTCCACTGGGTAGCTCCATTCTACAGAGCAAAAAACTCTCCCAGGTGCATTTGGCTTTTTGGGAGGTACATGCTGTGGCCTGGTCAGGGCTCCTGTTGTGCTCAGCTTGCCCATGAAGTGCATCACTGCAGATAAAACTTGCTGCACAAAACATGAGCACAAGGAATGCTTGAGCAAGCTGGCTGGAGGAAAACCTGAGGGGAAGTGGAGCCAGAGGTGCCCATGTTTGACATCGGCACAAAGAGAAGGTGTGTGGAGAAGGGACCAATGTGACATCCCTCTGGGAAGGGAACCGTGAGCTTTTACTGCAGACCTGAGTGCCTTGTGAGCTATTCCTTCGCTTTGTCCTCGCCTCTCTGGGACTGCACTGCTGTCAGCGCCTGCTCCCCATGGGCAAGGAAAAACGGGCTGCTTCACTTACACAGCCACAGAACGTTGGTTTGCCTTTCCCCCTGCTTTTCCACGATTTAACAGTATGACAATTTTGGGGTGTGTTGGCACCGGAGAGCCGGTGTGCGGGAGGTGCTGCTGAGCAGAGCAATACCCTCACTCTTTGCTGCACGGACGGCGCTATCCTCAGCCCGCCCCCTGCCCTCACGGCGCTATCCTCAGCCCGCCCCCTGCCCTCACGGCGCTGCCCTCACGGCTTCGCGCTCCCGCCGTGTCCCCGCGCGGCCGCCGTACCGCGCACGTGTGCGTCCCGCGCGGCGCCCTCGCTGCGCAGCGCCCGCGTAAGTGGCGGCGGCGGCGGGCGCGGGGCTGCGGGCGGCGGGCGCGCTTCTCCCGCCGGGGACCCGGGACGATGCTGCGGTGGGGGCTCCGCGTCGTGAGCTGCGGCTTCTCCGCCCCGGGGAGCGCGGCGTGCGCCGGGCCGTGGCGGCGGCACCGCAGCGTGGGTACCGCCGGGCCCTGCTCCGCCCCGCTCAGCGGTCAGGCCGGCTGGGCCCATCGCCGCTCGCCCCGCCGGGTGTCCGGCAGCGCAGGCCGTGCCTGCCTCCTCCAGGGAATGCTGACAGCCTAGGGAGGGACAGGGGTGCTTATCCTTCCGGCTCGTTCATGCGCTGTTCCCTTTTCGGCCCCGCGGGATGGAGCTGCCGCTTTCTGCCCCAGTTTCGTGCCGTTCATGCTCGTCCCATCTGCGGTTGTTTCCACTGCAGGTTCTTACGATGGCTGAGGATTTGATAGCAGCGGTTGCCAGCCAGGCAAAGAGACTCAACAGCAGCAGCGAGGTGGTTCAAAGGCTGGAGGAAAACGGGCATCAAAGCAAAAGGTTGAAGAGCGATGCAGATGAGGAAGATGCAGAGGATCAGAATAAAAAGTCACCCAAGAGGAAGATTGTGCTGTTGATGGCATATTCAGGGAAAGGCTACCATGGCATGCAAGTATGTGGTTTGGCAAAGCAGCATCTCCAGCTTATTTTTTGTTTTGGGAATCTGTTGGGTTTAGTCAGAGTGCCTGTGTAGGGAAAGAGTTGAGCATTTGCAGTGTGAAATCCCAAGGCAGGAACAGTGTGTGAATGGGTTCAAATGGCTTGGTAGTAACTTAATTTTAGAAAGTCAGTGGTGCATCTGTGATGATTCTGGTGCTTTGTCATAGCAGCAGACCTGCCTGTGCAGGGTGATCTGTGGCACAGAGCTGGCAGCAAGAGGGTGATCCTGCTCCATCTGCTGCTCCTCTCCATGTACTGCAAGCTCCATGCACTTAAAGAATAATTCAAAAGCTCCAGGGCATAACTGACAATCTTGCACACAGACAGGAAAGGGAGCCTTTCATGCTTATACCACAAAGGAGTTTTTTTCACCAGCAGACCTCATGCTTACAGGCACGTCAGAACGGAACAAAAGAACCCAATCTGATTTCTAGAAGAAAAATTTGCAGAGGCTATGTTTGGATCAGCAGCTGTTAACTTGCAGGCACTGGGACAGTATTGATGCTGTTTCATGCAGGTGAAGGAATCATCAAAAACCTCCAGAGGTGCTGCTCAGTGAAATTAGAAATGAGCCTTACTAGCCACTGCAGTAACAGCTAAATCAGAATGATGTTTTATTAACACTCTCTGGTAAAATACAGTTAAGTTTGTTAGAGACTGGCTCTTAAGGCTGTGAAGGGAAGACTTTAAAAGAATTTAACAGCAGTGTTTGATTAACGAAAATTCCATCTTCATTTATTCTTATTTTTGCTACATATGGCCTCTTAGAGAAACGTGGGATCTTCCCAGTTCAAGACAATTGAAGATGACCTAGTCTCTGCCCTTGTTCAGTCAGGATGCATCCCAGAAAACCATGGGGAAGATATGAAGAAAATGTCTTTCCAGCGGTGTGCTCGAACTGATAAGGTGGGTTATCCTAAACTCTGGGGTTTGCACACCTCTGCTCCTGGGATGGACTGGTTAAGCATTGTCCAGAGAGAGATCCAGCAGCAAGTGCTATTCACAGTGAATGTTGCTTGAAACTTCTCCTTTTGTCCATTATTAAGTACCAGCAAATAAACTTGTTATTAGCTACTTCAATTCTGCAAGTGCTGTCCTGGAGCTTCCAAAGTACATGATTATGTGACCTGATTTTATGATTTTTCCAGGGTGTATCTGCAGCTGGACAGATTGTGTCACTGAAGGTCAGGCTAATAGATGACATATTAGAAAAGATCAATAATCATCTTCCTTCTCACATCAGAATTCTGGGTAAGAATACTGAAATGGGCAGAGAAAGTGTTTTGAAGGAGAACTTTCTCCTGCAGAAGGTCTCTCCCTTACCATTATAATTTTACATATTTTACACTTCTGTTAGCTTCAAATTTGGGTTCTTTTGAACTTATCTATTTTTTGTTTGTATTTTGTTTAAAAAATATTCTTGTTGATAGTAGTGAGATCACAATCAATCTGTGATTCAAAAATATCACTTTTAAATCCAGGCCTGAAGAGAGTCACTGGGGGATTCAACTCCAAGAACAAATGTGATGCCAGAACCTACTCTTACATGCTGCCAACGTTTGCCTTTGCCCACAAGGACCAGGAGGTGCAGGAAGAGCTTTATCGACTGGACAGAGAGACCCTTGAAAGGGTCAATAAACTGCTGGCCTGCTACAAAGGGACACACAACTTCCACAACTTCACCTCACAGAAGGGCCCCAGGGACCCCAGTGCCAAGAGGTACATTATGGAGATGTACTGTGGAGAGCCCTTTGTCAGGGAGAACATGGAGTTTGCAGTGATTGAAGTGAAAGGGCAGAGTTTCATGATGCACCAGATCAGGAAGATGATTGGGCTGGTGATAGCAATTGTGAAAGGTTATGCTGCTGAGTCCATCATGGAACGCAGCTGGGGAGAGGAGAAGGTTGATGTCCCCAAAGCCCCAGGGCTTGGGCTGGTTTTGGAGAAAGTGCACTTTGAAAAATACAACAGGCGTTTTGGGAATGATGGGCTGCATGAGCCACTGGAGTGGACAGAGGAGGAGGAGAAGATTGCTGTTTTCAAAGAGCAGTACATCTATCCTACCATTATCAACACAGAAAAGGAGGAGAAATCCATGGCAAACTGGCTAAACACCCTCCCCATTCATGACTTCAACTCGTCTGCTGTTGAGATGCAAACTAACAACAAAAATTCAAAGGTAATGACTGAAGCCATTATTTTACAAATGGAAGCTGTCAAGTTGAAATGTCTCTTTCCCTTCTAGCATTTTTGTTTTCCATGAAATGACAGTCATCTGGAGAATGAAATGTGTATAATCTTTTCTGTCTTTGTGTACTTGATGATAGTGGAATGAACTGTACAAAGCATTGTTTTGCAGGGTTTTACAGGGAGTCATTGAGGAGGGAGGAAGGAAAGATTTAAGCACAAGCAATTTGTATAATCACAAACTGGCAGCAGAAATTATGGACACATTGCCAGCCTTTGCTGTTGTGAAAGTGTTTGGGAGTCTAGGTTTCAGGCTGACAATTTTGCTTTGAATACCTGGTGGCTTTTTGTATTCTTTAATTTTGGGCTAATTCTCATTTTGTTACCAGATAAGGATTGGGACTAACTCCTTTAAATTAATCTGCCATGAGCTCAAAATAGGCCATCAGAACAACTTCTGAGTAACTGGGATATTGTGGAATTGGATTTGTGTCTATAGAAACTCCTGTGAGCTATAAGGTGCAATACAACAAAAGTGTAGAATACATTTTTGCCAAAAAGGAAATTTCAGTTAAAGGCTGGCAAGTCCTTGAAGGATGAATGATTAGCAAGGCTAAAACTCAGAAGAAAATAATGGGCTTTTTTCATTTAACAGAGTCCTTAAAAATGGCTTTATTTTGTGTAGCAAATGGAGAATGTTTGGTTTAATTATGTCTCTGCCATTTTTTGCTTGAGTTCAAGAAAGAGTTTCATTTCTTAATATAAGACTTACAGCTTTGTTGAATAGCACAAGCAAGATGAGTTTCTCAGGGTTATTTTTATACTTGCAATATTTTTTTTCTGAATTCTAGATATGTGAGAGGAGTGTTTGTGACAGGAGGCCACAGCAAAAGCTGTGTTAGTTTGAAAATGGGACCCAAAGAGACCATGTGGCTCAGAGTCCTTTATCTGGTGATGTTGGCAGCACGTGGTGCTGCCAGGTTCCCAATCCCTGATGCATTCCTGGAAGGAGGCAGGTTCTCCTCTCTGCAGATGGACCTGACCAAGTTTGGGTTTGGCATCACAGTTAGCACAAGCTGTCTGGGAAGGATAAATAAGGCATGATATGACAGACTCTGCTGAGATTTTGCAGGCTGTTTGCACTTCAGTGAGCTCTGCTTGCTGGTATGAAGTCAAGTGTGAGAGTGTCTTGGAATTCGTTTTGTAGTAGGATATTGAATTGCTAGTGTTAAATTTGTGGGATTCAGTGTTTTCAGCAAATGGTGGTGAGGGGGAAAAAAGAGTAACTGCAGACATATAGTCTGTATTTATGTGCTATGCTAGCTTCTATTTATAAAAATACTTCTATATCAGTCATATCAGTTAAAACACTTGCTTTAAAAAAATGCATAAACCCCCCAGATTGCACCATATTGTCTTACTCCTGAAGGGGTGGCTCCCAGAGAGGAACTCTGACTTCAGTCTCCCTGGAATTTTCTAACATTTGTAATTTTCCCTTAGTACTACTTTGTGCACTTGACTTCACTTTTAAACAAAATTACTGAGCCATGGCTTATCTTTAATACAGGATGGACATAAATTCTCTGTGGTAAACAAAATTCTCAAATCTTTAGTCAATATAACAAGCTTAGCTTTTGAGGGACTTGCATAAAAAAGCACTTAACTTGTCTCACCTGCATTTATTTTAAATATCAGTGTTTCATGTTACTGTCCCACTTTTTTGTTTCCCACATACTACAGGTTGTAATTACAGAGTTGTAAATGTAAGTGAGAAGAAATTTCCTCTGCTGGGAATTGTAATCCAAAGTACATTTTTTGTTACAAGCCACCACAAATGTTTACTACAATAGATGGGTCTAACTATGAAGTTGGGATCCAGCACTATTTTCTTATACTTGTGTAGGAGTTCAAGTCAGTATCTTTGATTTAGGTCAGTCTGTGGGTGTAAATGCAGCACTGACAAAGCATTTTGTGTTTTGTTTTGCAGAAGAGCAGCGATCTGGAAGCCAGTGATGGTTGTGGTGATGATTCTGACTGAGCCAGTGAGTGGCTGGATGTGGGACCCTTGCTGCTTGCAGTTCCCTTTGCCTACAAAAAAGTGGCCTTTCTAAATTCAAGAGTCCAGTGAAATAGGACTTGTGTGCAGCAGAAAAAAAACAGAAGCTTTTTATACCACTGACCGATTCACCTGACTGATATACTTGAAAACAGTGTAGTAGGAAAGCAGCTTCCTAAAAAATATCTTGAAATGCAGGATATCTTAATTGCTGTTTGAATAATGTTTTTATTATGTTTACTTGGAAAATAGTATTTTAAATATGTATAATCTCTACATAAAGATGGGGAAAACAATTTTAATATACTCCTTTTTATTATGAAGTTTCGGCTTCATGAGCTTTTGATTTTTTATTAATAATTTACCTTTACTTAAACTGAATCTCTAAGCTTTTATTTTTCATGTCATCCATGGTTTTCCTATGGAACAACATGCATGACCCTGAGATTAACTCAGTTACAGTGTGGTGCTAAAAATGCTAAGTTTATGGATTCAATCACTTTATGGACCATTCACTTAAAGTTGGACTTGGTGATCCTTGTGGGTGCCTTCCAACTCAGAATATGCTGTGATTTAGAAACTATGGATTAGGAACTCATTATCATGCTGACTGCTGTGAGCTCTTTTAGTTTTGAAACAAATTTTTCTTGTTTTTTAGAGCTTTGCAGGTCTAAAAGAAATGATTTCTTTCTCAGTGAGAGGATTTCAGTTTGGAATGTGGACTGATCCATACATTCCTTTCTGTGACCTTTCTGTGGGAGGTGCCATCCTCCCAGCACTGCCCTCATGCTTGGGCAGGTTCAAGGATGGAAATCCACAGCTCCAGGTGTAGTTGGGCCTTTTCTGCCTGAGGTGTAACCCAGAAATCCTCTTGAGCCATCTGCAGGATCCAGAGTTGAATTGATGGGGATGTGTGAAAGAAATGTTGCTGAATTCTCTGAGCTTTAATCAGGCCTGGGTTGGTGAACTCTTCAAGCCATCAAGCTCCTCAGAGCAGGGAATGTGTGCAATGATGTGGGAGGTACATGTCTGAGCACTGCCATCCTCTGGGAATCAATTTTAATTTTCTGTGTTTTCAGGAATTGCATACTCTGGAGTTCATGCTCCTTTTTTTTCCATCAGTGGTTTAACTTCTGGTTCTTGTTTTTAACTCTCTGTGGAGGTGACAGAAGAAATGACACCCTCCTGCCTTACCAGCCTGCAGAGCACTATTGAAGAGTTGGAACGAGACTCCAAGCATTTGGATATTGGTACAAGTGCTTGGTACACTTCCTTTGCTGAGTCTGTGTGGAGACTTGCTTTGTAATACAGGACTTCCTGAAGATGAAAAGTCAACTCTGTTCCCACATCTAGTGGATTTTGGCCAAAGCCTTTAATTTTATGGTTCCTTCTGAAATTATTATTTTGGTTTTATAGGGTTTTTTGGGTTGGTGGGGATTTTGGGGATTTTTTTGAGGCACAGCTGTCCTTTAAAAAAGGATTCCCATGTTAATTTTATCTGGGTTTTCTCCTTGCTCAGTTTTATGAGACCAAGTGTGTAGAAGTGCCCTGGAGAGAGTTTCTTTTGGATTTTCATTGACCCCTTGCTGGTCCATACTATTGACCTATTCTGCATTATCTTCCATCCCAATCTCCATTTCTCAATGCCTTTTAATTTGAAAAAAAAAATTACCTACTTATAATAAAAGCCCCAAAGCTGTGATTTGTACCACAGTCGAAATCAAAGAGAATATTTATTTGGGAAAAAAAAGAAAAAGAATAACAATAATAATAATAATAATAATAATAATAAATAGTTAAGGGTCGCGGCTCCCCCTCTGTGCGCGTGAGAGCGCCTGGCGGGAGTGCCCCCCCCGCGGTGGGAGGTGAATGGTATCGCCGGGAGGGGCGGGGCGAGGGGCGGCCGCGAGGGGGCGCTGCGGGCCCGGGGCGGGCTCGGTGCGTGAGGGGACCGAGGGGCGGGGCCGGGACGTGAGGGGAGCGCGGGGCGGGATCGGGATCTGAGGGTGGTGCGGGGAGAGAGGGAGGGTGAGTAGGGGTGTGCGGAGCGAGTCAGGCCGTGCGGGGGCAAATCAGGCTGTGTGGGGTGTCACGGGGGTAGTACAGACTGTGCGGGGGCAGTACACGGTGTGCGGAGCGGGTCAGGCCGTGCGGGATGTCACGGGGGTGTGCGGGGGCAGTACAGGGCAGTACACGGTGTACAGAGCGGGTCAAGCTGTGCGGGGGTGGTACAGAATGTGCGGGATGTCACGGGGTTGGTGTAGGATGTGCGGAGAGGGTCAGGCTGTGCGGGGGCGGTGCAGAATGTGCGGGATGTCACGGGATGGGTGTAGGATGTGCGGAGAGGGTCAGGCTGTGCGGGGGCGGTACAGAATGTGCGGGATGTCACGGGATGGGTGTAGGATGTGCGGAGAGGGTCAGGCTGTGCGGGGGCGGTGCAGAATGTGCGGGATGTCACGGGGGTAGCACAGGCTGTGCGGAGAGGGTCAGGCTGTGCGGGGGCGGTACAGAATGTGCGGATGTCACGGGATGGGTGTAGGATGTGCGGCCGGGGACAGGGGACACTCGTCGGTGCCGGTGCGGAGAGCGGGCACGCGGCGGTGTGAGAGGCCGGGGCACCGCGCTCCCGGTGCTGCCGGGCCGTGTCAGCGCCTGCTGTGTCCCGAGGCAGCACCGCGTACCGGCCCGGTGTCCTTCACCGTCCCGCCCCGCCGCTTTGTGAAGCGGGAGTGTGAGCTGGCAGGGGTGACAGCAGGCAGCGCCCTCCTGGCACTGCACCGGCCTCTCCCCGTGACTGCAGCCCAGGAGTCCCTGCAGATTGACCATCCTGCATCTTCTAAGTACAAACATACCCAGTCCAGACTCAGAATGAGCTGCAGGAACCCTCCAGGTTTGGCTGCTAGAGATAAAACAACTGGATTAATCTACTGGGATGATAAAGAATTCGAGTGGTTAATTTGAGTAAAAGGTCAGTGACCATTGAGATCCCTTTACAGTTATGCAGGAAGCAATTCTGCAACCATAAACCCTATTTTGTAGCAAAATAAATACGTTTAATTTAAATCAAGATATGAGCAGATAGACTTTCAGAAGTGGTTGGTATCCAATGCACCGTTTTATTGATTATGAGATACTTTAATAGGTTAACTTTATTTCAGTTTCAAAATAGTGCTTCAGAGAGAGACTCAATTAGTTTTGACAGCAATTTAAAAAAAAAGGTCACGAACTTTAAAATAATGCTGGTTACATCTAGTGCTTATTTTAATGACTTAATCTTAAGTGTAAGTTTTAAGCTTTGTAATTAAGCTAATTGCTTTAATGAGATTTTTCTGTAACTGTAACATTATATCTAATACTAATTGTAACACATTTAAAAAACCCTCTGGAGAAAATCTTGGAGATCCTAGTAAGTGCTGCACATCTCATTTTCCATGCCCTGGGTTTAAATTTGTGCCCTCTGAGCCTAATTTGTTGCTTTCCTTAATTAGTGTTGGTGCACGAAATCTTTCCCTTTTGGTCATTTGATACCCTGATAGAGATTGGTTGTGTCGTTGTCAACTCTCTGCAGGGTGTTGTTAGCAAAGATCTTGTCAGGTTGGGGAGTGGATAAGTAGATCCTAAACTGGCATGCTGGTTGAGTCACACCTTCAGAGCTTCCAGGCAGGCAGGTGTTCTGGGGTGTGGTGGGAAGCTGATTTCACCAGCTATGTAACAGCTGTATTGCCACTTCCTTTGGTTCTCTGTCATTTCGATATTTTCTTTTACTGAAATTGTAATTTTTAAAGTCTCTCTGCAGGTGGAATGCCTCCAGTCCCTCAAATGGTTCAGCAGCTTAGCCAGGAGGAAAACCAACAGCAAAATGGACCAAATTTGTCATGTTTGCTTAATTCCTTACCTGCTGCACCCAGCAGGAGCCCAGCTCTGGCCCAGCAGGTACAACCAGCAGGCTGGGTAAGAACCATGTGCTTGTGGTCCCAGCTCCAGTTCCCTCACAGCAACAGGTATATTTGCATATTATACAACATTTATATTGTACAACATTTGTATGTTATCTTGTATGGGGAGTGCTGACCTTTGTGTTTTGTGTGGAGACTTTGTGGAGGCAGAATTTATCACTCCAGCCTGGAGAGAAAGGAACAAATAATTCCAGTAGTTTTTTGCAGGTGACTTTGCCAGGTCTGATAATTTGCTTCAGACAGCTGTGTTAAATCTCAGCTGGGTATCAATCTTTCTTTACAAAAACACTTTGTGTTCATTTAAATTTAGAATGCTCTGTGAATACCTGTGTCTCTCATTTGGTTTTAATTAGTGCTGCAGATGTACATGATTTTTCTTGAAGAAAGGAAAGGGGTGAGAAGGAATCAGATGTTTTCTAGGGAAGTAGCATTTGTTCATGTAATGAAATCCTAGGAGGATATTTAATTAAACAGAATCCATTATTTTAAATTTTTGCACCATTTTAGAATAAGGGAGGGGGGATGACAATGAAAATTTGTGCTGCTTGTGCTGACTTGCCAGCAGTTGCAGGATGCTTGCATGTGCTAATAAAAATGCCAGAAACTAAATGTGTTTTTATATTAACTTCTTAGAGAATTTTATTCATCTGTCAGAGTATTTAAATTCTGTGAATTTTCTCACTGAATCAGCCAGCACTTCTGATGAGATCTAGGGGTACTGTATTTTAAGAAGAAAAATGAAAGTTTTCCAGACTGAGTATCTCTGCATCCCAAGCTTCTCTACTGATTACTCATATTACTGCTGCCTCACAAAGTCCTTCAGAGACTTTACAAAAAGCTGCACAAAATGCATTATTCATTATCTTTTCATAAAGTGCAACTTCAAACACTGTGGAATGTTTCCAAGGACGGAATAATAGTTTCTATTGATTATCCATGTAACATTTAAACATTTTTACACTGTTTGTTTTGGTTTTGTGTTGTGCAGTAGGAAATACAAGTTTAGTTATGCTTGCTTGAAGGAAAATGAAATTATGCAGCAAATAACAGCACTGAAGAAAGAAGGTTTATGGTCTCTGAAACATCTGCCCCAAACTCCATGAGGCCCCACAGCACAAATCACACCATGATTATCTTTTGGAAGAAATGCAGTGGATGGCAACTGTTTTTTGGGGTTTTTTAATTTTTTTTTTTTTTTTTAAGAAAGAGGATGAAAGACATAACTGCCAAGAGAGTAATGTGAATTTGATATTTTTAACCAGAAAGGAACAGGCAGTATTTTCATGGTTAGGATGTGATCACTGAGAATCTGGGAATTTGGGGTTACCTCTCCACTGTTTGTAAGCTTTTGAACAGTACTCCTAAAGGGATTGTAGTTATTTTCTTTCTTTAGAAATGTGCTTTTGAGATAAAATTGATTAAAAACCTAAAATAATGTTATGGTTTTATTTTAGAGTTAATGTGTCAAGGTGGGAATAGGTGGGTCTGGAATGTCAGTTCTACAAAGGCAAATGTTTTAATTACAAGCATTGAATTAACTGCAGAGCTTGTCATTTGAGGGTGCTGCCCTGTTTGTGACTCCTGGTAACATGAGCATAATGCTCCATTTCCATGGTGTGGGTTCTTGGAACCTTTTAAAGTAACAGCAGCTGCTCTCTGCAAAGTCACATGACACGTGGCTCTTCCACATTCCACTTCAATTCTGCCATCAGCTGGGAGCTTTTTCATTATTCTCAAACACTGTGCTATTATTACTATTTATTTTAAGCTGCAGCTGAATAGTAGTAAAACATTTCTTTACTTTGTGGGTTTTTTCCCTTTTACTATCACTCAAGCACACAGAGTGGTCTCTCTTTGATGTGATTGGGATGGAAAACCAGATTACTTGCTATAAAGCACAGATGCTGCCAAAACTGAGCTTATTGAAGAGATCTGCTGTTCCCCTTCATCACTCAGACTTCAGCCAGTGAAGCTCAAACCAAATAAGGTATGTAGTGTTCAGATGATTGGTTTATTTTTTATTTATTTTTTTTAAAGTATCAGATGAAAAAGAGTAATATTTGTGAAGGCTGAGGGGATTCACTCAGAATTACTTGTTTCTTTCTTTTAGCTTTTGTTTCCAAACTGATCACTGCTAAAACTTTCTGCCTTTAAAGTCTTCTCCCTTAGTCTTCTGAGGGGAAGCAGAGTGCTTCTTACTGCTTGATAGATATTTGCATTTATGAAAGCTCAGTTTTGATCTTTCTGGCCACACTCAAGGGTTGAAGTCACTTGTGGTTTTGGTCAAATACTGAAAATTACTTCTGGAGTAGAGTTTCCTAAGCAGAATAATTAACAACTCTTCTCCTTCTAGTTAATTTTTAGATCTACCTGCAAATGACTCAAAGATTTCTTTTTTTTTTTTTTTTTTTTTTTTTTTTTTTTTTTTTTTTTTTTTTTTTTTGGAGGGGGTGTGGGGAAGGAAAGACAGAGGGAGTAAAAAATGCTCTGTTAAATTTTGAGTTCATTTGTTTTTGGCTCTCGAGTCTTCCCTCAGAAGAGTATTCACTTTTTAGTTTTGGAGAAAATGTAATTCTGCTGTAGACCAATGCAGAGTTGAATTTTAAAATAAATTAGTCTGATATGAGAAGAGTATGGTTAGTGAAGCCCAAGACGGCTTGTGTGACATTTGGCTGTGACAGGTGACATGGAGAATGTCCTGTACTAGTGTTCTTAGGCTGTTCTGCCAGAAGAGAGCATTGGCACTTTGTGAAATTAAGGACTTGGGAATGATAGCTGAAGTGCATATGTAAAACAGAAAAAGAACTCATTCTTTTTTTGTTTAGACATCTTTGGTTTCCTGGAAATAGTGTGCACAAAACTGTTCTTGTGAAATCAGCTATTAAAATTGCAGTGGTTTTGAAATCATACCCATAGTTAAAGCTTTGCTCCATTAAGAAGTTGGTCCCTTATTTTAGCATCTTTTGGGGAGTTCTCTTGCTGTTTCCAGACTCCAAAGCTGACTAAGGGATATGGCAGTTCTGTTATGCCCCTTCCATGTAATCCTCCAGAGATGACTGGAGCATTTGCTGTACTTGAATTATACAGTATGGTGTGTTTCTTCTGTGTGTTGAAGCAGAATCCCTCCTGCCATATGCTCTTCAGCTGGGTACCTCTTTTAGCTCAGATTATTGGCTAAAAATAATTTTTTTTTCCAGTAGGCATAGAGTAGGAAAGCAGATTTATTTTTCATTGCAAAGCTAACATTTGTCCTTGTATCACAAGTATCAGCTTTTCTCCTGCTCTCTTGTCCATTGATAGAGCCCTTGCATGAACTAAATCTCCCTGTTTTCAGGTTTTTGCATAAGCTTTATCTGGTCACAATAGATTCAGAAAAGAATTTTGAATTTAAAGGCTATCCCAGGGGAAAAAAGACAAGTAAAGGAACACCTGGACAAAATATACTTCTGGAATGAGCATCATTATTCCAGAACCCCCCTGTATGGCAGAGACCTGTTGGAAACTTGCTCTTGAATCAGTGAAAGAAATATCTCTGAGCATTGTTCTGCCAGGATTAACAAGTGGTGCTGGGCTGACTTTTCAAATTGCCTTCCATATTGCAGCACTTCAGAGGCTGTAAGGATCCATTGCAGGAACTCCTTCTGACACTGAAACAGCAGAAGATTGCCCTGAAGGATGTTATTACCAGGTAATTGAGACAAATCCATGTGCAGTCTTTGCACAGATTTGATGGGAGTGTGTCACCCTGCAAAACAGGGTATTTATGTGAGCAACTGAAAAATGCTGAATGATAAATAGGCTGCCTTGCTTTATCCTTTTTGCAGGCTACATTCCTTTATGCTGAACCTATTTGCATCTCAGATGTATAATTTTGGATCATTCTAGGATCTGAAACTCTCAATAGTTCCATGGCAACTGTTATTAGTTATATAACAATTCTACTTTAATTTGACATGTCTTGTATTTGTTGTTTAAATGTTGACAAAAAAAAAAGTTGGAGTTGTAATAAGCTTCTCTTGATCACTATGGATAGTGGTAATTTTCTCTTCAGTGTTTTTGCATTTACTTGATGTCAACATAAAACCTCATATCCTGATTTACTTTCTATTACCTTCAGTCAGGTGCTTTGTGCTTCTTTGCAAATATTACTGGTTTTGAGTAGTTAATAGCCCAAGTGGTTAAAAATTAGTATAATAAAGTTTTGATTTGTTTTGTAGAGAGCCTGTGTGTGTTCCCAGCTGTAGCTGTTGCTCCTCCATGTTTGTGTGGAGCAAATCCTTCTTACACATGGACCCCTGGAAGGAAACTTGCAGTTCAGTGCCAAGGAACAGAGATGGTGCAGTGTGATTCAGGTATTGAACACCCACCACTGGTTACACCTGTGTGCAGGGGCTGTCTCTAACTGTGAGTGTGACCTGCAGAACCCCCAGGTTCTCATTCATAACCAGGCAGGCTGGGAGCTCTGAAAGCAGAAGGGAGAGCAGGTGCTGATTCTGACACACAGGATTGCAATGCTCAGCATCCTGGAGCTTTTCCTGAATTTCCATTTCCTCACGTGAGTGGGAGTGGTGCTCACAGCTGCCATTATCTGGTAAGAGGATCTCTTACTCAGGCTCATAGTGAAGAGATGCTCTTGGTGGGAGGGAAAATGCTGAAGGGAAGTCTAATACATTTGCAAGATAATTTGCATAATTTCCTTACTTATTGAAGCAAATTATGTATGTAGCTGTAGCACAAATATGTAATTATATATGAAATATGTCAGTCATATTATTATTTGATGAGGCATCTAGGGTGTTTCCAATGAGTATGCCACTAGTTATCCTACATTTATGAGCAATTTGTGCTTCAAATGCAGATTTTTTTTCACAATAACAATTTGATTAATTGCTCTTGCTTTCATTATCTGTAGCTATTTACATTGTTAGTACTTTAAGTGTAGTTGGTGTTTTTATGTTGGCAGTTCCTCAGCCTTACTCCAGGGGCTTTTATTTTTCGTAGAGTGCCCTGGCATTGCCTGAGGATAAATTGAAAGTATGCTCCTTTCCCTCCCCAGCAAGATTCTCTGTATCCTCTGGGGCCTACAATTTGAGCAAACATTAACAATATATTGAAGTTTCTATTATTTTTTATTCCAAATTGCATCATTATGCTTTCTGTTAAATGCAGTATAAAACATAAAAGAATACTTTGCCTTAAAGCAACACAAGGCAGCACAACAGAAGGGATTTGATTTAGTCAATAGACAAGAAAAATGATGGAGCATGTACAGGAATAACAAATCAGGTGTGCTTAGTCATAGGACATGATGTTATTGCTGTAATAGATCTTCAGATTTTTATCTGGCTAACTGCACCATAAATGAGTAGCTTTAAGGGTAGATAGATTATTTATGAATTGTGTAGATCTGTAATGTGGGCAGTCAGATAACTTAAAATGTTTGCATGCTTGATGTAGGTTGGGGAAGTTAGAAGAAAATAATTTTTCCAATCTTCTCACACTGTTAAAAAGAAGTTTGTTTAGAGATTTATCCTTTATTAATTTGAATTTGTAACTGAGTTGCTTGTTTCCCCATTTTAGGAATTCATAAAAAACTTCAACCAAGACAAGTGATCCTTCTGTGCTGTCCTATCTTCCCATACTCCTTCCACAGGTGTCAGTCAGAGATGTGATTACTGTTGTCTTCTATGACACTGATTTAGATCTGCTGATGGACACAAAGACTAAGGGATGGTGTGACAAAATTACAAGAGGCAGAGATACCTGCACATACAGGTGAATTTCATGCTAAGAAATCAGTGTTTTAAAATCAAAAGTAGAGAGAACATGATTTGGGAAGAAACTAGGATTTTTGGTTGAAGTGACTCTTCTAATTTAAGTAACTTGGTCTTTCAAGACCCCTTTTAAGATTATATCATACCCCTTCCATTCAGACTAGAGAGAAAATGAAAATCATGTCCTTTCCACACTGCTGTTCCTATCTTTCCTTCCTACTTTCACTTAACAAACCATCTGGACTTCTGTGCTGGGGCAACCAAAATAAACATGGGTGTTTTCAGCCCTTGATAAACAAAGAAATGTCATTCTTGATTATCATTGGATTTCAGATCCACCAGTGATGAGATGCTGTTTGTGTAGTTCTAAGATGCATTTGAAAGCTTCTCTCAAGTGATTTTCTCTTTTCTTGGAAGGATGTGCTGAGAGCACAAGGAGTGTAATGGATTTCTTTGTTTTACAGGCTTGGAAGTGGTAATTCTATTGAAGAAAGGCTGTTGAAAAAGAGTATTAAACATATGATTCAAGAACTGGCTGCTTGGGGGGATTGTTCAACAGACTTTTTATTTCAGGTACTGTAACATTAGGAATGTGAGCAGTTATTTAATGATACATTAAAAATTAGTGTTTTATTAGATCTGAGACAGAGTTTTGAAAAGGTAGTGGTTTATTTATTTCTAGGCTTGTTTGGGAGCTAGTGATATGTGTTCACAGTTAAATTCAGTAGAAATCCTGAACTGTCAGCTCATATAGAAAATCAGTAGGGAACAATGTCTAGTAATAAAGATTTGCTTGTTTCAATGATAATGTTATCCTTTTATTGTCATTGTTTTAATCAATCAAAAACAATATCTGCAACGAAAGGTGTAAAATACATCTGTAATCTGACTTTTCTATACTTGACTTTAGAATGACTAAAAAGTTTTTAATATCATGCCTTCGCTTATTGAATATTTCAAAACATGTTTCCATAAGGTTTTTTTCTCTAAATATGGAAAAGAGGGTTCTAGAACATTTACAGAAGAAAGTCTGTCTGAGCTAAGAAATTATTTAGATTGAGAGTAGTATGACTCAGGAAACACCATGGTTCTTTTTCAGTTAGAACACCTGGCTGGCTTGGTGGACCAGGTATGGGGATTTCCCTTGTTTTATGGAACCTTTAAAAACATTTAGTATTTACTTTCCTGCACAATAATCAAATGGCTTCTGTAAAGTACCTTGTTTCAGTCTACTTACATCAGATGGTTCTGTGCAAATTTAAATACTGAAACACTCAAATTACTCAGGGTAATTTGAGCCTGTTGATAGATCTGTTCTTGTTCAGAAACATTTAAGTTACCAAGTGTTCTCCTGAGAGTTGTAACTTGCAGTGAACTAAATTGTATTGTGTTGTAAAAGGCACTTTGCCAGATTATTGGCACTTTTTTATTAAAGGTCTTGGCCCATGCCAGGGGCGTGGTCACTCTTGTAACTATGTTAATCACTCTCCAAAGCAATGCCAAAATCGTTACATTAAAACCATTGCAGGTCCAGAGGGAAAGGTGAGTTTGAGTCACTTGCTTTGCATTGTGAGGACTTGGGGGCTTCTGGGGTATTTTTTTTCTTTCTTTCAATTCCCCGTTGCTGTTAGAGTATGACATGAGTGTTTACTAAGCAGAAACATAACTAGATTTTAGAATTTTGAATAGCTTGGTATACAAGCAAATGTTAGTAAATACCTTCTCCTAACAGTATGGTTAATATAGGTTGTATTTTTTACATTTCCATACACTTAGGAATATTAATTTCCCCAATGTTATGACAATATGACCTTGGATGTATAATTTGGCACTACCAGTATATTAAAAATAAGGGAGGCGAGCTATTTTAACTTTTAAGTGGTATGATATGAATTGTCTTCAGTAAAGATGGTTGATAACTATGAATTTTGAGACAGGACACTTTTAATTATGTCTTTTTGGTACCTAAGCCTTCACTCTGTATTTATCCCAGAAAGTAGGTGATCATCCTCTTTGTGTTAGACAAGCATGTGTTAAAGTCCAGAATTCTGTGTGTTCAAATCTATGTAAATTACTTTGAACTGATGACAATAACTACTAGAAAAGGAAGTTCTTCAAATAGATTTCTGTAAGTTTACTTCTACTGTCACTAATTTTTCTCAGATTTTACAGTAAATCACTGGTGGCCCGACTGGTGACTTTGTTTTCTCTTAAGCACGAATATATTTCCCTATAAAAGGCTCTACCTTAAGGTAGTGTTTACTGTCCAAGAATGAAATCTGTGCTCGGGCTGATGTAAAGAAAAGCCTGAAGTGTTTCGGTATCGGTTCGATGCACCAGAAGTCCTTCCTCGTGTCCCGGTGGAACCTCCTGAGCATCCCTGTGTGCCCGTTGTGTCTCGTGCTGTTACCCCGTCCGTGCTGCGCCTCTCTGCAGACACTGACACACAGCGATGGGGTTCCCTCTCAGCCGCCTCTTCGGAGGCTGAACAGCGCGGGTTGCTCAGCCTTTCCCCGTCAGGGCGATGCTCCAGCCCCTCACCACCTTTGTTTCCCCGGCTGGCCCCGCGCCAGGCGCTGCCAGTCTCTCCTGCCCTGAGGAGTACAAGCCCCGCGAGCTGCAAGTGTGGATTTTCACAGCGTGTCTTCAGAGAAGCGGCAGCCCTTCTCTCTGCGCGGACAGAAACTACCCTTTGCTCGGTCCTTACCCTCCCCAGCCTCTGCTACAATAAACACCATTATTCTGTCCTGTCGCCGAGCCCGTTCCTATCGCGACAGGCCCGCGGGCCGCCCGGGCTGTGCGCGCAGGCGCGGCGCAGGCGCAGCGCGGCGCGCGGGTGGCGGCGCAGGCGCGGCGGGACGCGGTTTGTCTCCTGCCGGCGCTGGTAGCGGCGCCCCCGCCCGCGCTTCCTGCCCGCAGCGAATGGAACCCGCGGCGCCCGCGGTAAGTGCGGCCCGCGGGGCCCGCCCGGGCCCGGCTGCGCGCCCCGCTCCGCCCCGAACGGCCCCCGGCAGCCCCGCCGCCGCACCGGGGGAGGCCGCGGAGGAACGGGCCCGCCCGGCGCGGGGCGGGGGACGCGGGGCGGGCAGGGCCGGGCCGGGCCGGGGGAGCGCGGCCGCGGCGGGGGGAGCCCCGGGCGGGGAGTCCCCGCGGAGCGGCGGCGGCGGGGCCGGGCTTCGTCCCCTGCTCGCCGGCCCCACCGCGCTGCTGCACACAAAAGGCGAGCCCTGCTTCGGGACCTCCCTTATCGGCCTGTAATTAATTAAGTGTTTTCACTAGGGCCGTAAGTGTTAGTGAGGTGCGGGTAATTAAAATAATAAGACCTTTTGCTGGTGCTATCGTTTGAATCTTAATTATTTGGTATCGGCGCTGTGAAATAACCACAATACCTGGAAGAATTGCAGTATTGTTAAATCTTTTGGAAAAGGGCCTGTAAGGAGTGTAGTTTTTTTCTCTCCTTCCCGCTCTGCTGAGGGAGCTCGCTCAGGTTTGAGCTTTGGAGAGTGGGAGAGGCGAGACCCGCGGGGATGAGCCCCGGTGCGGACAGTGGAGATCCGCCGGGATGAGCCCCGGTGCGGACAGCCGAGACCCGCCGGGATGAGCCCCGGTGCGGACAGTGGAGATCCGCCGGGATGAGCCCCGGTGCGGACAGTGGAGATCCGCCGGGATGAGCCCCGGTGCAGACAGCCGAGACCCGCGGGGATGAGCCCCGGTGCGGACAGTGGAGATCCGCCGGGATGAGCCCCGGTGCGGACAGCCGAGACCCGCCGGGATGAGCCCCGGTGCGGGAGAGGCGGAACCCGCCCGGAGCAGCCGCTGTGCCGGCTGCGCGCCCCGGTATCCCCGGTATCACCGGCACGGGAGGTCCCGGGCTCTCGGCCCCCTGTCACTGCTGGCACGTGTGTGACAGCGCTGCTTTGCTGCACCTTCCCGGACAGCCGCCTCTTTCCCGGGGCAAGGAAGGGAATATCTCCATGCCCAGGGCTTGGGCGGATCGCTGCAGGTAGCGCAGGACAGGGAAGCAGAGAAGGGCTGTGATGTGCTGCTCCCTGCCTGGGCAGCGGAGGAACGGGAGAGCCGGCAGCTCCCGCCGCTTCCCAGCAGAGCTGCCGTGCCGGTGTGCTGCTGCCTGTTGCCACTTGGATCAACTTGGAGTTAGGAACACCAAAGAGCGGCAGCATGTTTGTGTACGTTTGGCATGAAATGCTGAAAATGAAAGTGCTGCTTTTCAAAGAGGAGAGAGATTTTGAAAGGAAAAAACCCCAAAACATCATGTTTCATTTTTTCTTGCTGCTATTTCCGTGTGACTCCCAGCCCTGAAACTACCTGTTAGCGCATGTAGTTGGAATTTTTGTCTGTGATTGAAATAGAAAACCAGAACGTTTTTGGGTAGCTTGACTCAATAAACTACCTTTTAATGAAATGAAGATTTAGTTAATTTTCATCTCCTTAAGTGTTCTGAAGAAAAGAAAGGGCAAAGTTAAGCATCAAGTATGGTAATTTTTCATACACTTAGATGACTTGGCCTTCAGTAGGTGGAACAATAAAGTTGAACAGTCTGTCACTTTTCTTATTTTTACTTGCTGTTGAAACAATGGATTATACTTTTTAGCAATTATGTTTACAATAGCTTTGTTTTAAGAGTTAAAAGCACTGACAGATTGGTAATAATGAGCACAAAAATGAGTAAATGTCTTTGATGCTGGAGAACATTGTTTCTTTAAGTTCCACAGCAGGGGAAAAATCTGTTAGTTCTTTTTTTTTTTTATTTGAAGTCATTCTACCTAGCTAAGGGGAACACAGCATTGCAGGACTATTCAGCAGCAGTATTAGCTGGAGAAATTTATGTGGGATTTAAGAGAGATTTGGTGCTGAGGGTTTTGGATAATTCGAAACATTTTAAGTAACTGCAAAACCAGGATAACAGAGTTCTTACTGTAAGGTAATCTTTGTAGTTGTAGCTAAATAGTTTCAGTTGCAGAAGCGTTTTTATCTTCCCTGAATGTCTGTTTTTGTGTATTTCTTTAGAGCATACTGTAAACCCTTAGATCAGTGAGGATGCACCATGGCAATGGTCCTCAGAATGCCCAGCGCCAGCTCCAGAGATCCAGGTCCTTCACGGGCAGCGAGGGAGAAGAACAGCAGGCGAATTTGCCCCAGTCCCCCGCAGCCTCTTTCGCGCCTTCGGCGAGTCCCTCGGCGCCGCAGTCGCCCAGTTACCAAATCCAGCAGTTTATCATGAGCAGGAGCCCGGTGGCCGGGCAGAACGTGAACATCACCCTGCAGAACGTGGGCCCGGTGGCCTCGGGGAACCAGCAGATCACGCTCACCCCGCTGCCGCTTCCCAACCCGACGTCCCCGAGCTTCCAGTTCAGCCCCCAGCAGCGGCGCTTTGAGCATGGCTCCCCCTCGTACATCCAGGTCACGTCCCCGCTGCCTCAGCAGGTGCAGTCCCAGAGCCCCACCCAGCCCAACCCTGTGCCGGTGCAGGCGCTGCCCAGCGTCCGGGCGGGCACTCCCGGGCCGGGGCTGGGCATGTGCAGCCAGAGCCCCACGCGGGGGTTCGTGGATGCCAGCGTGCTGGTGAGGCAGATCAGCCTGAGCCCTTCCAACGGCGGGCACTTCGTGTACCAGGAAGGGCCGGGGATCGCCCAGATCGCCCCGGGAGCGGCCGCGCAGGTGCAGCTCCCGTCGGCCGGCGCGCCCGGCGCGGTGAGGGAGCGCAGGCTCTCGCAGCCGCACTCGCAGTCGGGCGGCACCATCCACCACCTCGGGCCTCAGAGCCCCGTGGCCAGCGGGGCCAACATGCAATCTCTGACGAGCCCGGGCCACATCACAACGACCAGCTTGCCACCCCAAATCAGCAATATTATCCAGGGGCAGCTTATGCAGCAGCAGCAGCAAGTGCTTCAAGGGCAGCAGCTGAGTAGACCCATTGGATTTGACAGGACTTCTGGTGGGTTGATAGCAGGAGTTGGAGGACCGAGTGCGTTTGGAATGACATCACCTCCTCCTCCCACAAGTCCTTCACGGGCCACTGTGCCACAGGGGCTGTCGAGTCTTCCTCTCACTCCTACGGCTAACACAGCAGTGAAAAAACAACCCAAAAAGTTGGAGGAGATTCCTCCTGCCAACCAAGAAACTGCTCAAATGAGAAAACTATGTTTGGATCATCACCACAAGCAGATGGAAATTCTTCGGGAAACTTTTAAGGAATGTTTGATTGAACTGTTTTTCCTGCAACATCTTCAAGGAAATATGATGGACTTTTTAGCTTTTAAGAAGAAACATTGTGTTCCTCTGCAAGCGTACCTGAGGCAAAATGACTTGGATCTGGAGGAAGAAGAAGAGGAAGAGCAATCTGAGGTCATCAATGATGAGGTAAGAAACTTTATTGGAATAAAATCATTAGATGAAGTTGTAGCACTGGGATTGTGAAGTATTGAAGAATGGGACAGGATGTGAAAAATCATTTTTGCTTGATGAAGTATGGCAGTTTTTCATAAAATAGTTGGCCTGAGAGAATGCAGTTCTGCTGGGTAGTGTGATTCGATAGGTCAGTTTGAGTGTGCTGTTAGATTTATGGATTTAAAATAAAGTAATAGAGAGGGAGCTTTAACTGTCCTAGTTGCACACAAGTAAAGATGGGAGAAGTGTGGTGATAGTTTTGAGCTCTCAGAATGGTTATGATTAGGACTCATAGTCTGAATTTCACTTAACTTGACTTGGACAAACAAAAAATGAATGAGCAAAAGCTATAGAAGAGGTTAACCTGACTCATGTGACTTCTAATCGTAGATGTAACTGAAGTTCAATGTTGCTGCAGCCAACAAAAAACCTGAATTAATCTAATTAGTGAGAGAGAACATGTGGAAGGGTCCACAGTCATGTATTCCATCATTCAGGGTGCCCTGGAGCTCTGTGTGTGAGTTGCTGATTAAAGGATTAACAACCAGCACTTACAGACTGGACATTGACAAGCTCACTTTGTTACTTATGCAAAGGTTTAAGTTACTAACTAGCTTGAATTCACTGTTTATTAATGGCCAAGAACTTGTAAGAAGCTTGCCACAAACAGGTGCTGTGCAGCTTTTCCTGCACATTTGTACCCATCTCTGGGTGCTGGAGCACTGGTCTGCTGCAGAGCCTGCCCACAAGCCAACATGGCAAGTGGTTGCAGCAGGGTAGATAGAACTGATGCCCCTGCACCACCTGGCACTCATAAATACCTTCTAAAATTTGTAAAAATATCTAAGGGTATATAGGTGCCAGTTGTAGAGAAGCCAATATTATGTAAAGAACCTCAGGTTGCTTTAAATACCCTTGGGAAATGAGTGCCTTCACTGAAATTTGATGACTCTTAGGTATGAATCATTAGCAGTCATACCTTCAGCTGGAATTTGTGGGAAATTTTAATAGAATAATGGCTGAAGTTTAATATATTCATTGCTTTGTTGTCTGAATTTCTTGATTAGGAAAATACATTTCTGCTTGTGACAGAAACAATCATTATTTTATATAGTAACATAAAAACTAGCCTGTTACTGTAATTTATTGACAATGGATATTCAGTATTTTTTTTTTCACCTGGTTTGTGTTTTGTCAAATTGTTTAGGTGTTCTTGTTGGGTTTCGTGTTTGTCAGCTGAAATAACCAGGTATTTTTAACTACCATCTGCACACTTTGAGGGATCTTTAGTGGGTGTAAATGGTACAGGTTCCTTGAAGTCAGTGGTGCTGCTGCACTTTAAGTGAGTTCAGGCTCTACCCCTCGGTGTTTCGGGTTGAGAATTTGCTCTACTTCGCTGCCTTCTCGTGGTGGATCCTCTTTTGTTTGTGGAAGCTGCTTGTCCCTGTAACTGCTGGAGAATTTTGCAAAGTGCAACAGCAAAAGTCTTTATGTGTTTTTTTTAAGTGATGAATCCTTCTGAAAGATTAGACATCTTTTGAGTATGTTCTTTGTATTTTGTTGTCGTCTTCTGTTTTATTTCCCCCTTCCCCTCTTTATCACTTTCTGCTAAAGCAACACGCTTCATGCCTTGCCTGGAAGGTTGATTTCTGGGAATTCAAGGGGAGAGTGAATGGTGGCTGTGCTCATTGCTTAAATAAATGTTGAAGCTCTCTTTTGTTCAAACTGTCTGTCACGCTAATTTGTTGTCCGTTAGCAGCAGCAATCATTCAATTTCAAACACACTTTTATGTTAATTGGATTTAAGAAAACGTTTCCAGTGGCAAGAAGTCACAATAAACAGTCAAGGCTGTGCTCTGTTCTGCTATTAAAAGAAGACAGAACTCTAAAAATGGGCTGTGCTCAAAACAAGCTGTACTGATGGTGATTTAGTTTTTATCCCCTCTTCATTGAGGTGCCATCAGTACCAAAGGAGTGTGTTGAACAGTTAAAAAAAGAGAAAAACTTCTAAAAAGAAAATGATTCTCCCTTCTTTTTTTTTTTTTTTTCCCAAAATATTTCTCTCAGGTAAAGGTTGTGACAGGAAAGGATGGGCAGACTGGTACTCCTGTCGCTATAGCAACCCAGCTTCCTCCAAATGTTTCTGCTGCTTTTTCATCCCAGCAGCAACCATTTCAGGTACTTTTCAATGGTTCTAAAATGTAGTTTCATCCCAGATTTTTTTTCTTCATTCAGATTTGATATTTCTTAGATGAATTAGAATTTTCCCAAGAGCCCATCCCTTATCATCTAAACAAAACCAAAAAACCTTTGCAGTCTTCAAATGCATCAGTATAACTGAAGCCTTGAGGAAGTTAAAGCTTTGTCTCCAGGTTGCTGGCTTATTGCATTAACTTTCAGCTTGAATGTTTTTCACTTTGGTTTGTTTGTCTTTTGTATCCCTAATGCATTTGGTTCATTTGTGCATTCTGCGTAGTGATAATATGGATTCTTTGTCTGTGGCATTGTAATTGTGGATTTCTTCTAAAATTCTTCTTTTTTTTTTTCTTCCTCTTATGTATTAAAGGTTTTGAGTGTGGCTACAGAAGGTTTTGGATTTGCCTTCCCTGAAATGTGTTAAACAACAATACTAATCCTCTGACATTATTTGTTTTAAATAATTAACTGCTTTCCATTAGCTCTGCCATAAATGTTGGGAAGAAGAAACAGAAGTGCTTATTTTCATTATAGAAGTCCTTTTTGACCATTTTTTTCTTTTTTCATGAGGAGTGCTGGAGAAAGCCAAGAAATAAACGTGATAATCAGTTAAAATTTTTGTGGATCAGTGTTGATGCAACTTTTCAGTTCAGCGTGGTTTTATGCAGCTGCCTCCAACTCTGTTACCCAGACATCACCACATGCATACCCTGAGAAGTAATATACCCTAATTCCATCAGCTACTAAAATATTTACCTTTTAGCTCAATGATATGCTTAGCAGGTATTGTAGGGTGGATTATCCTGCTGTACCACAGCAGCTGTACAGGTTGTGCTGCCTTTATCTAGGCTTTGGAAATGGAAAGTGAAATGAAATACAAGATGAGTTGTGTTCCTGTGAGTAACAATTGGGATGTTCCCTGTGGTATTGTACAAAAGAGTTGTGCAGCAAAGGGGATTGCACTGAGAACTCTTCCTTGGGGCCAGTACTGATATGCCTTGGAAGTCTCCTTGGGTACTCAGGCTTCATTTAAGCTGTTTAAAATGCCTAATATTATATCAGGTTATTTATTGTAGTGATTAGGGTTACCACCAAGCTGTAGCTGTAGCAGTGATGACATTTTGAAGGTGTTGTACCATGTCAGACCAGTTTCAGGGAAACTGGTTCATGCTAAAAATGAACATTCTGTGTGGTACTGACCTTTCAGCACAAACTGCTAACAGAAAATGACATTTCTTTCCATCAGTCTTGCTCTTTCCAACTGTTTATGAAGAAATAATGTGTCCCAATCAGCATCACCATTCAAATCCCAGTGCAGAAGTGCAATGCTCTCAGTGATTATTGTGTGTGCTGCATAATCATGGCCTCGGGACAGCTGATTTATTTTAATTAAAGTTGGGACAGTTTTAGTCTAATATTAGTGGTATGTGACTGCAATTTATATAGACATAACATGTCTGTTCTCTGAAGAGTCTGGCCTAAATTACATGGTGATAATGCAGACAGCTGGGAGGCATATTCTTAAGAAAATGTCAGTCAGAAATCCTAAAGCAGAGATACAGCCTGAAACTGTGAGTGTGCAGTCATCCAGAGGGAGAGAGCAGGTTAAGTAAGTGGCATTTAATGTGGAGTTCAAAGAATATAATTTCTTAAACTGATGTCCTAGTAGCATCTGATGCAAATGGGACATAAACTGAATTTGTTAGTCAATTTAGTAGCATTTACAAAATAAATTCTTGTGGTTTATTTTGAAAATTCTGTAAATGCCCAGGACTGTGATGCTCTGCCAGACACTGCCTGATGGACCTGAAATATGCTGCATGTCTACCTTGTGACAAGACAAATATTTATTTGAAAACTTAATCCCTATTGTGTGTGAAATGGCAGTGAACAATGAATATGAGTCAGAGATACTTAAAACCAGAATTTACATCTTAAGGCTGTAGCTGTATCGCTGGAGTGGCCACAAATACCCTCAGAGCAGCAAAGTGATTAAGTGTAATTAATTCATAGCTATTGATTGAGTCTGAGGGGCATGAGATGTATTCAGCACAAAAAGGAGCATTTGAAACTCAGTCATTGTAGGTGATGTTGACTGTGATTATTAATAGTATGAAGTGAAGCAGTGAAGATGCAGGATGTCACTGCTGTGATTTCTTTCAGTATAGACTGGTGTTTATCTCTGTGGGTTTAAATTTAAAAAGGTAAAATTTCACTTAAAATCAGAGAATAAAATACCTATGAATAAAGTAAATCCTTACTATACCTCATCATGTTTAAGGCTCTCACCATTAGAAAAATACACTTTGAAAACTAGAGTGCTAGATTAATTCATTTCCCAGGATGAAGAGACTGTCATACATAAAGTCTATGCTTATATATTCTGATGTAATCTCTTGAGACTTTTTGGGATAACCCATATTTTTCTCATATTAAGTTTATTAGTAGAACATTTGGTACAGCATGGTCAAATATTTAGGAGAATTTAAAAATTAGTTGGGAACTCACTGAAAGGAATTGAAGTTGCACAGACACTGATGGACATGAATAAATACTTGCCAGTGCTTGCCAGTATGCTGAGGGCCCAAAGAGCATGAAAATTGTCTTACACACAAATTAGTTTGCTTCAGTAATCCTCTACATGAGCCTGTCTTTTGTGCTTGATGCTGAAAGGATTCTCTGGGATGGGTTCTTGCCATCATTACCAGTATTAAATGTAGTGATTTAAAAATAAAAGTTTGAATGCACTGTTTAATCTCAGTGAAGCTAAATTCCAGCTTGCTAAATTAGAGCTCAGTGATTCCCTTTGCATCTCAATATCAATAGTGCTCTTCCAGGCTTGTTAATTCACAGTTTGTGTGCTGTTTATCCTCAGACAAAATGGATGGTAATTTCTGGTGAGCTCTGATGTCACCTTAGCCTTATGGCAATATTGTTTTTCACAACTGAGTTTATTCATGGGTCTCATTTTGCCAGCTGTGCAAATAAGTACAAGTCCAGCATCTGGAAAACTGGAACTGGAACTTGTGTACCTTGGCTGAGGTTCTTTATTCCATCTTCCTAGCTTTTTCCTGAAATATTTCAGTGGTAACTCTCACAAAGCTCTATGCTGAGAGTGAGGGTGCTGGAGACTCAAATAAACTTAAGCTGTTTTCAGGATGAGGATGAATTTATGTGTTACTGATGTTCCACATGGATGTAATAAACTAATGAAAATTTCCATTAATTGAAAAAAAAGTAATAAAAATTACTGGGCAAATTTATTTTTTACATAACCCATTTTCCTGAGTTTTTTATCACTTAATAAAATATAGGTGTGCATTATTTATAACCAACTTCATCACTGTAAAATTTAAACTCAATGAAGAGTGTCTGTGCATTGTGGACAGCTAGAACTTCATAGCAGATACTGAATGAGTCTTGTTTCCTTTGCTGTGCAGCTGTTCTGAAGGACTTGTTCTGTGCTGGCCTCCTTAGACCCATTTGTGAATTCTCTCCTGGTGTCAGACCATCTGCAGATTGAACTTCTGTGATTTGTTTTCTTTTCCCTGTAGCAAACGCATACAGGGACTCCAGCGACGGCCACTGTGAGCACCATAGAGATTGAAGCTTTTAAGAGACAGCAGCAGGCCCTTGCACCAGCAGGTATGTTCCACAGGCACAGTTCCACTTCCATCCTCTTTTTTTTTTCCAAGCAGTGATTGGAGCCCACTGTTCTGTAACTCTTGGAATACATTTTTGCCTCACCTTGGGAATCGCCAGATCCTTAGGGCTATCTGCTGTGACTGGTGCTGTGGGAGGAGTGCACTCCACTCCCAGTAGATAGGCCTGGATTTGGCAGGCATGGAGACATGGTTAGGTTGATAGTTCTAGCTGGCAAGATTGGAGATGGCCAACTTGAAGTCAGAGGGACTCTGCCCCTGGAGCATGTTCTTCATCAACACTACACATGTTCAGTAGTTGTAGCTTTCAGAGCTGATGTTGGACTCATGTGTAGTAGTGTGCTTTGTAAAATGGAACCCATTCCACTGTACCATGCCATAAATGGAATTTGAATATCACAGATTCGTCTAAGAGACCACGAATTGAAGTGGGCCGCCATGGGATGGTTTTTCAGCACCCGGGTGTGGCTTCAGGAGTTCCTCTTCAACAGCTAATGCCAACGGCACAAGGTACTGTGTCACCACATGCCAGCTGCACATTAATTTCACAAGGAGATGTTGGTGATGGAACTAGAAACTTGTGCTTCCGGCCTGCCAAGATCCTAGTCCCACCACACACTTCTCCATGGAAATTAATACTTGGTATGCAATGCCTGGTTTGTTTAAGGAGCTGAGTGACGGGCTCCAAAGGTGCATGTGGGCATGGAAATACGTCACAGGTGCTGATGCAAAATGGCCAATCTGAGAATTCTGGAACTGAACCAATGATTTATGGAAAGGAAACCGCCTAATTGGAACATCATGACAAATTTTTATTCATTAGTCACGCCAAGCTTTAGAATATGTGTTAGTGTGAATGTGTTCTTAGAAAGAATTGAGTAGTATTTAGACTTTATGCTAGTTTTTTGGGTTGAATTCCATTAGCTCACCAGTCCTTTTTTATTTTTTTTTTTGAATATACAAAATCTAGAAGACCTATAATGACATCCTCTTTTTTTAGTTGCTGTGCTCCAAATTTTCGTTACAGTCCTGTGCATGAAGTACTTTGTTGTTTATTGTAATGGTGATTTATTTTGTGATTGTGATGTGGTCTTTTCAAGTGATGGTGTCTTGTGGCAAAGTAAGTAACAGAACCGCTCTATTCGCAGTGGATTTTCCTCCTTAAATCAGCAGGAGCATGGGATGTTTTGATCTCACCTTGCCTGTCTGCTCTCCCTGCAGGTGGGATGCCCCCCACTCCGCAGACGGTGCAGCTGACGGGGCAGAAGCAGAGCCAGCAGCAGTACGACCCCTCCAAGGGCCCTCCGGTGCAGAACGCGGCCAGCCTGCACACGCCGCCGCCGCAGCTGCCGGCGCGCCTGCAGCCCGCCAGCGTCCCCATGGCCTCGCTGCCCGCCCCCCTGCAGCTCCCCCAGCAGCAGCAGCAGCAGCAGCAGCAGCCCCAGCTGGTGGAGCCTCCGGCCCAGCCGCAGATCCAGGTGAAGATCCAGCCCCAGAGCGTGCCCCTGGCGGCCGCTGCGCTCCCAGCGCCGCTGCAGCAGCAGCAGGTGCCACCCGCCATCCACGTGCAAGGACAGGCGCCCGGCCAGGTGTCCCAGCCACAGGCTGCAGTGCAGCAGCAGGTACGGGAGCCGTATGGGGTGGGCATGTCTGGTTTCCATGGCCAGTGAAACCTAAGAATGCTTCTTCATCTTTTACTGCTGCTGGACACTTACATCCTTTCCTTGTGAAAATGCAGGTGTACATTTGTTATTAAATAAAAGTCTCCATTATGTTCTGCTATAAGTGTAACTAAGTATTGAATCCTCAGTTCATCAGTAACCAGTGTGTTTCTTGGGCAGACTGTGACTCTGACACGACCATCTGCAGATCCTGCTCAGAGTTCTCAGCGTCTTGCAGCAAATCCACTGCCACCTACCTCATCCATCGCTCCAGCAGCAATCCCAGGCACAACACCACCTTCTCCATTCCCAGTGCAAACAAACAGGACCTCTCCAGCAACCAACAAGTCCCTGTCTCCTATTGCATCCAAGCCTCCTGGCTTAGCAGTAGCAACAGCAGCAGCAGCAGCAGCACCACCAAAAACACAAAGTCCAGCTCAGAATGCAGCAGTGTTGCCACAGGAAAACTCTCAAGACAAGCTGGCTGAGCAAGTCAAGCTGGTAAGATATTTTCTGCCTGTATACCTTTTCCTGTCAATTATTTTAATAAAGTGAAAGCAATTACTATTTTTCTCTGATTCTAAGACTTCAGGTGCATTCTGCAGCTTCATTGTAAGTCTCTGTACTTCTTTTTAAGGAAAATCAAATCCATCAGCGGATAGCAGAACTGAGAAAGGAAGGTTTATGGTCCCCCAGGCGACTGCCTAAACTCCAAGAGGCTCCAAGACCAAAATCCCACTGGGATTATTTGCTGGAAGAAATGCAGTGGATGGCAACTGATTTTGCCCAGGAAAGAAAGTGGAAGATGGCAACTGCTAAGAAGGTACCCAAAAAACATTTTATAACTCAGAGCAATAAAGGTTGATACCACTCAGTTTGGTAGCAGAGCTGTTGAAATACCTTTTGCTACAGGTAGAAGTAAAGGAAAGATGAGGCACTAATTTTTACCTCAAATGAGAAGTTATATTGTCAGTTTTCAATATGGCACCTGAGACAGGCTGGGTAATTATACAGATTGTACAAGTAACAGTTTGTGGATTGTATTCCTCTGGAAATCAAATACTTTGTTTAGGAACCCACTCAATAGATTGACTGGATTATATTTAAATAAAAAATAGAGTTGTCACGCCTGTCTCACAAATGACTTATTTCCTGCCAATAAAGAATAAGTAGGGAATTCTGTAAATAACTTCCATTGGATGTGCTTGTCTGTTTAGTTCTTTTTTCTTAATCTCACAGAAAAATAAGAGTAAAGAGTAGTGGAAACATGATAGAGAACTGTTTCCATAGGGGAAGAGAGCAGCACAGCAGGAATACAGTAGTGGAATGAAAATTTATATGGTGTGAGATAAAATATATAAAATCTGTTAATTTACAGTAAGCAAGGGTTTTCTGTGGATACCAGCAATATTGCCTCTTTTTTTTGATACATTTATGACCAATTTAGAGAATGAAGAGAGCAACTGATGGTCATTAGTTTAAATTGTCATGTTGTTTTATACTGCATATTCTGAAATGATGAAAACTCAGAAGCAAAGTATTGAAATAAGTGTATTGTTTTATACAATAAATACTTGCATTTTGAATATAATTTAAATCTGAATTTCCATTTGTGGCCAATGGTAGGTTTTTAAGAATAGGAGACACAGGAAGGGCAAATGTGAAATGATCTTTCCCCTGGCACTTTGCTTCAAACTTCTGGAAGTCAATGTTTTAGGGACCTCCTGAGCTAAAGGTTGCAATCAAGTCAGTCTTAACAACCATTGACTGGTCTTTCACTCATGTATGTACACTCTTTTTGAACTCATTTTAGCTTTGATCTCTGACATTTTGTGGTGTGATTTCTGTGACTTCATATGTGCTGTCTGAAAAAAAAAAAGTTTCTCTTGTGTGTTTGCTTCTCATTTCAGTGGAATTTTTTTCTAATTTTTGTATTCAGAGAGTGAATTAGGAGTTTCCTGCTTGATTGCTTAGTTATAGTTGTATTTTTTTTTTTTCTTTGAGTTTCCTGTCTGTTGCTTTACTGGCATGGTAAGAATTAGAAACATTGGAGGTAAGTGCTGTGTGTGTAAAGCTATGGTCAACATCTGGCTGCTGATAACCACTGTAATCTTAAGAAATGCAATGATATGTATTTTGAAGTAACCTGATTCAGTATTTCATGGTATTTTAGATGGTGAGAACTGTGGCTCGTTACCATGAAGAAAAGAAACTGAATGAAGAGAGAGCTAAAAGGGAGGAACAGAACAAACTGAGGAGGATTGCAGCATCCATTGCTAGAGAAATAGAGTATTTCTGGTCTAACATTGAGCAGGTGAAGTACCCACTCACTAGGACTTGTGCAATTTGTGATGGTTTTTTCATCTTCAGTAGTTTATTTGTAAAATAAAAGTGCTTTATTAGAATTGCTTTGCATTTCAGGTTGTTGAAATTAAACTGCAAATTGAATTTCAAGAGAAAAGGAAAAAAGCTTTGAATTTAAAGAGATTTTCAAGGAAAGGTAATTGTATTCCATTTAATAAGAAATATAGTCTGAATTCTGATTATATTTTTTTATATTATTTCACTCAGTGCAGGTTAATCTCTTTGATGGTAAAATTGTGAGTTGCTAGTAATAGGTTGTGAATAGATCTGAATCATGGATTATGAGTTTTTATGTTTTTGTGCTAGATTCTGTGTTTCTTATGTTTTGCTTTGAATACATTTAAAATTCCATGTAAGAAGTGTAAAGTTGCTAAGTGATGAATACATACAGCAAGTGTAATAATTTTTCAGGTAAGGATACAAGAGAAGACCTTTATTTGGAAAAAGAAAGTGAAATGGTAAGTCTTTCTGTTTATTGAAAAAGCTGTCAAATTAATTTAAATGTGACTACATATGTGAAAAATGTTGGTAAAGGTGGATTTTTTTTTTTTTAATACATGGTGATGGTAAGATTTCACTGATAGTTACTGACAAATGAACATTCAGTCACAAGCACAAGTATATTTTTTTTTTCTGGTTAAGAAGGGAAGTGGATTATGGTTGGTACCTGTCTTTAGTGGCTGTGAATCATTCATTCTGAGACTGAATACCAAAAAATTACAAATTAATTGCCAGACTTGGGCAGGAGTTTTATCTACAGCAGCCAGGGGTTGACTTTGTGGGGCATGAAATGTGTTTTCAGGTGTTCAGCAGAGATTTATGTGCTGAGAGATGAAGGTGTACATTACAGAATGGATCAAACTGAGTGAAACTTGGATATCTTTTTCCCTGGATGAAATGTGGGCTAAGGACTTCTTGGCTGTGCCTGCACAATTGGAAAAAAATGGACAAGGGATCTGAGGCCCTGAGCCATCTGTCTGGCACAGCTGATGCCTGTGTGCTGAAATACTCCCCCTCCACCAAGCAGAATGCCTGCATCTGAATTTCCTGCTAGGAACAAGCCTTAGCATGTGTTATCAGCCAAACTGTGGCCCAGCACTGGCTGTGAGAGTTAATTGGCACAGGCTAAACAATTCTACAGAGTGCACTGGAGAGCTGAGACAATTGTAGGTCTGTGCCATATCCCTTTTCTATTGACTAGTGAAAGAGTTTAGTCCTTGAGCCAACCTGGGTAAAAGTTTTATACCACAGCTGGACCTGAATAATATGACCCACGAGCAGTGGAAGTGCTGACTGCACATTCCCATCAATTCAGAAGCAGAGTTCCTGTTTTTGCATGACCAGGAAATGCTGATAGGTGTTAAGTGTCCATCAGCAAATGCTTTTGGGACTGCAAGGCATGTTTTGCTGTCTTTAAAAAACAAACAAAGCCTCCTGCTTATCTTTTGTTTTCTATGATTTTAAATATTACAATTATTTAATGCTAGGGGGGTTCATCATCTGGAAGGAAAAGAAAGGCAAGCACATCTTTGACTGATGAGGAAGGTAAGTCACTTCTCAAAATAATGCATCCATAGCCTAGTACATAAGTTTAATATTAAACCCACAGGGTTTCAGTCTGTTACTGTGTGGGTGCAGTGCTCTTCATGAACCAAATACCAACCTTCACCTATTTCATAGAGACTTTAGATAGTCAATTAAATAGTAAATTATCCCTAAAAGAGTTCCAGTGAAATTTAAAAATAACATTTTTCTTGAAATTATACTTGCTACCATTATTGGTGGATTTTAATTTTTTCTGTCCTTATTACTTAGTTTGCCAGGCCTTACTAATAGTCTTGAAGTTCTTTGAGGATTTTAGACTGAAATATCCATCTGCTTTGCATCCTTTCTTGTGGTGACCACTGTCGTGTTCCTGACAAAGGAACTCTCCTGTTTAAATCTACAGAACAATCTGTGGTGAATATTGTCAATCAACACTTAACTGCCTTCTGTCCTGAGGCAGAAGTGCTTCTCTCCTGTTCATTTATGTTTTAAATACTTCATATAGTTGCTCTCAAATTATCTTGTTTTCATACATATTTAATTATTTTTAAATTCTGCAGACTTAAAAAATTCTGTGCTCATTCACTGCAAGGGTATAGAATTACAAGCCTCCTGAATTATTGTATGATTTTAATTCAAGATTTGCATTTGTTTTTCTTCTAGTTGAAGATGAAGAAGAAACAATTGAAGAACAAGAAGCTAAAGAAGGAAACATAAACCATCAGACTGAATTGTCTAATCTAGCCAAAGAAGGTAGGCATGTGGCTTGATTCTTTGGGCTGGGCTCTGAAACAACAGCTGGAAACACACAGCACTTGGTATGTTTATAAAGAGGATTAGAGGTGGAAAATTGAGTGCATTCAGATATCCAGTCCTGTGTAGTCTATCTTTAGTTTTTCCTGTTTGGAAAGCTGCAGCAGTTTATGGGATGATGATGGACATCTGCACTTTATAAAGCAATCCTAGTTACCACATAAGGTGGCTTGAGAAAAAGTAATTCTCTAGTGAAGCACAGCATCAAAACCTTACACCAAGATTCTCAGCCTACATCCTAGGAGTGAATGGTAAACACTTCAAACCAGGATGTATCAGATTGGACATTTTATCATCAACTGACTTGAGTATCTCAGAAGGGTTTTGTGACTGACTTGGTAGGTCTGAAAGGGCACTTAAGTGATGATCTTGACTGGGGGTTATGAATATTTGAAGATAAGAGGCTTTTAGGGATGGTGCTCTGGCTAGCAGCTCTCTCTCATTAGCAATGTAATTGCTATGCTGAGCTTGATGTATGCAAAGTACCCCATAGAGATGTGTCACTTAGCCAGTAAAAGCAGATTTTTAGAGGCAGGCTGCCCATTAGGCTGAGTGTGCCTGGAGATGAACCTGCAGCTTCCAAATCTGTTTGTTTGGTCTGTTTGGCAGCTTAGTGGCTGCAGTGAACTGGCCAGTTGGAGAGATTATAACCCTTGGCCAGTCAGCCAAGTTCCTCATGAGAATGTTTGCTGATTGATTGGCCACTGCCAGCATGTGCATTCATGTACTTTAACAGCTCAGACATGGGATCCTGGAGTTACAACTCAGTTTTGAAACTTTTGAAGTCTTGCAGTGTCTTCCATCCACTCAGCTGGATTTGGTGCCCCTATCTTCCCAACTAGGGGTTTACTGAGAGTTGAGGGGTGTGTTTGTAAAAAGCAAGGTATGAGAGCAGACTGTTTGGGGTAATGCCAAATATTCTCTGTAATCAAGGTTATTAAATAAATGCTTCCATCATTCACTCAATAATGACCTCTGAAGTTAACTTGTGATTAGAGAACTGGCTTTATGCAATTGTGAAGAATGTGATGGGATTATAATTACTAGTATCTATTGTTCCAAGTTTTGGAATTTTTAAACTTCCATCCTTTAATGACCTTCAGCTGAATTGCCTCTGGAAGATCTGGTAAAGATGTATGAAGGTGCCTTTGCAGAAAATTTTCACTGGCCCCAGCCGAAGCATGACAGTGAAGAGGAGAGCAGTGAGGAAGGTAAATTACTCTATGTTTAGAAGGAGTTGTGCTGATTTACAAGGTGAAATAAGTTGCTTGACTCTTCAGGACTCTGTGAAAAGACATTTTGTGCTAGGGGAAAATATAAATTGAATTAATCACATTTAAAATTTCACAGTTTGTGAAGAGAGGGCAGTGTTTGCCTGTCTTAAAGTGAGATTTTCAAGAAGGATACAAAGGCTTCTCTACACTGAATTAAACAGCACACTTCATAGGTAGCTATGATTGCACCTCTGTCCTATGCTCACATGGTGATATAACTACTTGAAGATAGAACTATAGAACTATACTTGAAGATAGGTTTTAGCTAGAATGAGAGGACCTCCCTAGAAGCTGTGAAAAGCTAGTGGTCATGTTGGCCTAGCTACTGTGAATGTCCACAACATGTACATGAACCTGAGCTTAGACTATTTGCATTTTACCTGAACTAGCTGGAAAATATAGAATTGCTTTGAAAAGTCAGCTGCCTTTTTTGGACCAATGTCTGAATCCTGGTTATCTCAGTTCCTTTGTATAACTGCCACTGAAATTTATTTTAGATACCATTGTAATTTTTTTCTCTCACCTAGAAATGGAAGACCACATGTCTGACAGGGAAAGTCCCCAGAAGGAAGTTGTTCTCATAGACTCTCTTCTCACCATTGACCAGTATAAGGGTGTGGACAGATCGAGTCCTCCCAAGAAGCACATGAGAGACATAGCAGAAGTTGCTGCTGCAGCAGAGATGTTGTTACCTAAAGGCAGCTCCAGGATAACAACAGCAGTAAGAATCTCTATTTTCTGCTACTCTCTGTGCTGATTTTTACATAAAGAATGTTTTCTTCATTATTTTGTAGCTTTTAGCAAGAAATTGCATTTTTTTTTTTTCCGAGTTACCTATGGAATGTTTATGCTTTATGCCATGCTCTGGGAATTTAACTCAGGGAAAAATACCAAATTTTTCACATTGCAGGTAAAATACAACACTCCATCACTGTTGTATGGGTCTCTCAGAGAATATCAGAAGATTGGGCTGGATTGGCTGGCAAAGCTGTACAGGAAGAATCTCAATGGCATCCTGGCAGATGAGGCAGGGCTTGGAAAAACAGTGCAAATTATTGCCTTTTTTGCCCATTTGGCTTGTAATGAAGGTAAGTTCATTTGGCTAACTGTTTTAAACAGGTACTAGGCCAGCATTACCTTTGTGAAATGTAGCCTAGGGTAATTTTTTTTCCCTACTGAACCCCATACCAGGCTGTTGTTCATGATAGGAGTAAGATTGTATCAGAATAACTTTCTGATATTTTGTGACAAGGGTGCTAGTGCTATCTAGTCAAGTATGTGATCAACCTGTTACCCTCTACAGATTATTGTGAATACTTCTAAATTCATACTAGTACAGAAAAGCCTTACAAATTATTTAATGACCTGTCATTAAAATACCTCTGTTATTGAATCTTACCTTTAATGATTAAATTAATGCAATGCATTTAAAAAATCAAGGGAGAATATAAGCCAAATATATTTAAGGAGTCTGTTTCCAATGTTAACTGCTGTGTTTTCCCTCCTGTAGGGAACTGGGGCCCTCACCTTGTTGTTGTCCGGAGCTGTAACATATTGAAATGGGAGCTGGAATTGAAACGCTGGTGCCCGGGGTTGAAAATACTTCTCTACTTTGGGAGCCAAAGAGAACTTAGGGCAAAAAGACAGGTGCTGTATTTTGCAGCTCTTACACTCTTGCCTGAGTGATTTAGCCTGTATATATTTGTCTTTTATTAATGAGGAAATAGCTGGTTGTAAGATATTTGAGAACTCTGCCTTAACTTTTCCATCTCATCCTTTCTTTCCTTTTCCATAGGAGTGGACAGAACCCAACAGCTTCAATGTGTGCATCACTTCCTACAAGCAGCTGTTCAAAGGCCACACAGCATTCATGAAAATGAGATGGAAATATTTAATAGTAGATGAGATGCAGCAAATAAAGAATATGACTGAGAAACACTGGGAGGCACTTTTCAGTCTCCGCAGGTACAGAGCAGAGAATTGATTTCGTGCTGGCAGTGGGCTTTTCTCTTTTCATGGCACTCAGTTCTCTTCTTAACAGAAAACTGATTTAAAAAAGCCCTCTTGACTTGATCTGCCCAAATTCCTGAGCAATGTGCACCTATAGAGAAGTGCTTTTATTTGAAACAATCAGGATTCAGAGAAATGTGTGAGATGTTTTTGTTTCCACTGTCATATCACTATAATTCTTTTTTGCTGATACTCTGTGCTCATAAACAGATTCCCTTGTATGTTTTGATACTGTGCAATGAAGAAGCTGTTTGGTGGTATATTCAAGATAATTTATCTTGGGTTTAATTTTATTATATCTACATAATTCTGTGTATCTGACAAACATAAAGGCACAGTAATCAATCAATTAAAAATCTTCTTCTGTTCACAGCCAGCATCGTTTACTTCTGCTAGACACTCCTTTGCATAACACATTGATGGAGCTGTGGACCATGGTACATTTTTTGATTCCGGGAATTTCCAGACCTTACCTGGATTTTCCAGTAAAAGCACCTAATGAGGAGAACCAGGATTATTGCCATAAACTGGTCATCAGGTTGCACAGAGTATGTTGTCATTTTTTTCTCGTGTACTATTACAGTAGTACTGTTGAGGAGAGGGGAAATAAAAATATTGGTTCAGATCAGAATTTGTGTCCTTTCTTAACACTTTGTTCAGTTTAGACAGAAAAATCTTGCTGAAGGCAGAGGGTTCTGTTACCAGAAGAGTGTGAAGATTTCTTTTAAAAATTATACAAGGCTCAGATTTTGAAGTATGACATGCAGAAATTAAAGAGCAAATTAATGTCTATACAACTGTGTGCATAGCAGAATGATTATATATAGCATATGCAGTTTATCACATCAAATCTGTTAGGTGTGAATAAGTTTAGCTTCCTGTTGTAAACTGTTCGAAGTGAGATTTTTTTTTTTTTCTCCTCCCAAATCTGAAACGTTTCAGATGATTCAGCCGTTTATTTTGCGGAGATCAAAGAGGGATGTTGAAAAGCAGCTCACAAAGAAATACGAGCACGTGCTCAAGTGCCGTCTGTCTAATCGACAAAAAGCCATGTATGAGGATGTCATTCTACAACCAGGGTAAGGGCTTGCAACAGTAAATATCAAATGCTGTCAATTTTAGTGCTTAAGCAAGGAAAGAAATGATTGTTATGATGGGAAGTGTTTCAGTGATTCTCTGAAATTTTCCATTATGACCCGTGAATAAAATGTGATTGCATTATAGACTAGAATTATTTATTGTGAAAAACATGCTTTTACCTCTGGAGCCTATGGAACTGAGTTATGATGGTCAGGTCTTTTGCTGCATTGTTTTAACTTTTGTCTCTGATGAGTGGTTCTTCATTTTTTTTAAAGCTCAGAATTTTTCCTCACCACCCTCCTGCCAGTGGTAATTGATAGTTGCAGAGGTGAAACAGAAACAAAGCAGGGAGAGGATGAGGAGCTGGGTAGGTTGTATTTGATTGTAAGGCAGCACTGTGTCTTTTAAGTTTCACTTTTCCAAATTTACTTTTGGTACAATGCTGCTTAAAGTACTGCAGAAGACCTTGGTGAAATCCAAACTTGTTCTAAGACTTTTGCATAACATACTGCATTGCTCATTCTCACCTTGCTGATTTAGGGACATCTCCATAAAAGCTGCACATTAATCAATGTCTTTCTGTATAATTTGTTTGGTAGAACCCAGGAAGCCCTCAAAAGTGGGCATTTTATCAGTGTCCTGCACGTCCTGATGCAGCTGCAGAGGATTTGTAACCACCCTGATCTGATAAACCCACGGCTTTCAAGCTCCTCTTATGTAGCAGAAACACTGGAATACAGAACAGCCTCTCTGGTGCTGCGAGCTCTGGAAAGGGATATTTGGAAGGTCAGTAGAAAAGTTTAGGGATTTTTTTCTTCTCTTACTGCCCTGATGGAATTTCAGTACTTTCTATTGTTTTCTTATATGTGATAAGTCTACCTGAAGTTTATAAATTGAAAGAATTCACTCTTCCATAACTGTGGCTACCCAGGTGTGTTCTTGCTGTAGCTCTTTCTTTTCTCGTAGTGGCTTGAACTTTTCAAATGGTTTGTAAACAGTAATTTTTCATGAGCTACTTGGTCAAAGAGAAATTACTTTTGTTTTCATAATGCTCATGTTTGCAGGAATTTTCTAACACTAAAGTCATTCTGGGTAGCACTGTGCTTATTTATATCATTCTACAGTTTTCTTCTTGTTTTCACTAGCTGAAGGAAAGCCAGACTTACTCTTTTTCACATAACAGTAAACATTCTGTTACAATGACTAAATTAGTACCCTTCTGTCAATCCATTTGAATTACCACTGTTATTGTTAAACAAGTGATCCCACTCCTTGTCATGATAAAAATTATAAAAGGAGTATGAGTAATGGAGCAGCTGATATTTTTTGTTTAACTTTATTTCCATCCTTCATATTTTTCTATTCCTAAATTATAGTTTGGCATTTATGCTTGATAGTTAACCTTCAAAGTGTTCTATTTAATTCTTTGGAAACTGTGATATATGGAAAATTGTTATGTGTTTTGCTTTAATTTCCATAACTGGCTAAAGATTTCAGTTGTTTTTCTTCTAATGCTTAAAATGGAACTGTCAGTTTAAGATTTATTTCCAAGGTTTCTAGACAGTTTTGGCTAATAATTAATAGTTTATTTTTTAAACTTACACCTTTTATTTCAAGTTAAAAAGGAAATATATAGAAATTTAATTCAACATTGAACATAAAGAGGACATAATTGTTTGGGTCATCACATAAAACAAACAATTTTCTTAAATCCCTAGGAATCAGACCTGTCTCTTTTTGATCTCATTGGAATGGAAGACAAAATGACTCATTATGAAGCACAAATGTTGCCAAAACAGAAGGTTACTAGAAAGTTGATTGAAGAAATCTACAGCTCCCCTCCACCACCAGCGAGGCCCAACCCAGTGAAGCTCAAACCAAGCAGGTGTGTACATCTGCACTCCTTCTAAGCACAATTACAGCAGGAAAAGGTGGTTCTGCTGCAATCTTTACTGAGTTCTCTCTGCATCTCTGCTAATGGGATTCACACAAAATCTCAGGCTTACCTTTGCATTTAATTGTTCTCTTGCTTTTGTGTTTACCTATGAAAATAATTCTCTGAGGCATGCATTTCCATTTGAAGTTTGTTGATGGATTTCCTGTAGTCCTTACTTCAGCAGCAGATGAGCTTTGTTCTTGAACCTTGCTTATGGAAATTAAGTGTTGTTTTGCAGAATTAGCTTGAGGATAATTCAAGACTAAGTTGGGCCTGCAGTGTCAGCTGTACTCTCACTGTTGTGGAAGAGACATAGGTTTTATAACAGTACATTTTTGAAAAGTATTTTTCTTCTAGTGAAATAGTGTTCTCAAAGTAATGTAGAACTGTTTTTCTAAAGCAAGAGAGCTGCCTGTCAGCTACCTGCTGACCTGCAGCATGTTCATATCTCTCTGGAGATTATATGGGAGCCATTTTTTTCAGGTATCTTCAGATATATCTTTTCCCACATACTGACCTAGCCTCTTTAAGATGTTTGTTCTAATTCTGAAGCATCCTGCATTAAACTGGGTGTATAATAATGAAATTTTTCTTTGTTGGATTTAGCAAAATCACTTTCTACAGTGTTTACTCAGGAAGCTTGTGAGGTGATGACTCTTGCCAGCTTCAGCCATCTCCAGGAAGTTGATATGTTCCTTGGGGGACAGAATTTGTTTCTAAAGGCCAAACTATGATCTTCCTATAGACTTTGCCTTTTGCTGCTCTTGCCAGGTTGTTCCAGCCCGTTCAGTATGGTCAGAAGCCTGAGGGCAGGACTGTGGTTTTCCCGAGCACTCAAGTGCAGCGCACGGTGACCACGGCGACGGTGACTCAGCAGGGACAAGTTCGAGGCAGGTCCCCCATAGCTACGGTGTCTTCAAATCAAGGTAAGGGACTCAGTGCCACCCTGGTCACCTGCACCTCAGCTTAGACAGATACAAGTTAGTCTGTTTAATAGAACTCCTTTTCCCTCTAGCTTATTGGTCTAGAATACTAATGGCTTAAAAGTACCAACAGACTAATTGCCAGTAAAATTCCCCACTAGTTTCTCCAGTATGATCTGCCAGTATAATGCCAAACTAAGCTTTGTGTAACCTGTTAGCATATGGAGTAAATATGCCACAGTTGGTATTTAAACCCCGAAGACGTGTAATGTTCTGTCAAAGATGGGAATGTACAGTGCTTCTCTGTATTTATTTAGCCTTTAAACAATGCTTTCCAAGTAGATAATGTTGTAAAAATAGGATGGAGTAAGAGGTGTGGCTAGAAATCCCAGTCTGTAAGGACAAAGCCGTTCTTGTAGCCGTTTGATTATCCTGTTGGAAGGTTTCTTTTTAATGCAGGTTGTTTAAAAAGAGCGGAGTTAAAACCTCTAACAGCTTGCACAAACAACCCTTATTGATTGCAGCTGCAGCAGCACAGTTTCAGACAACTCAGGCTTCCACCAGTGCTCCAAGACACCAGCCCGCAGCGACCTTCACCACAGCAACTAGCGCAGCCAACCCTGTGAAACCGCGGGGCCAGACCTCTGCGCCGGCCCCGCAGCCGGGCCAGCCCCAGCCACAGCCACAGCCACAGCCCCCCCCGCACACCATCCAACAGAGTGTGCTGCCTCAGAGGCTCGTACTGACCTCTCAGGCCCAGGCACGGTTGCCTAGTAAGTGGCCTCCCCTTTCAAGGTTTCTCCCACCTTTGTACTACAATGAGGTTAAGTTACTAGGCACCCTAAAAAATGTGTACAGAATCGTTGTTTTTTTTTCACTCTTCTGATTAGCCTTGCTCAGTACGTTGCTTTATGACCAAGGAAAATCGAAAATTGGATAAGAAACAATAGAATTGCTGTGGACATACATTAGCGGTGTCAACTTAATCTCCTATTTCTGCATGTTTCTTCTGCTGGCAAGACTTCCTTCAGACCAAATGTTTTAGCTCTCTCCTAATTATTCCTTTCATGTTAAACACTAATCCATCTGCTAAAGGCCTCTCTGGCAGAGAGGAGCGTCGCCACTGTTAGGCAGAGAAAAGCGATGAGGCTTTGCTTTAAGGTTGTATGTGCACTGCCTATTAGCATGTGTAGAGAGTACTGAGCACTGATGTATTAATTTTATCTCTGGAGTAATGCACTGCCTTTACAAAAGCTGAATTTCCACACCAGTATTTTCTCAATATCGTAAAACTTAACGCTGAAATGTCTCTAACCTTTCTGCATTTAAATCACAAAAAGCTTGGTCCTTGCCGCGTCAAAGCTTTTTGGTTTGTCTAAATGCAGATTGCTTAAAATAAATCATGTTTTATCAGCAAACTTCAAATGTGTATTTAATGTGCCACACATAGGAATACTTTGATTTCTTCCTTAAACTTTCCTTCATGCTCTTGAAAAGGCAGTGAAAATCACTTTAATGTCTATACTTGTTCTGTTACAAAGTGTCACATGAGTTTTCAGGTAGCTCTTAACTTTTTTGCTAATGAAAGTGGTAATTTCTAAAATGTTGATGTTCTTACCCTTTAAACAATCAGCTTCTTTCCAGTTTGTCCAACAAATATAGAAAGCAATACCTGCTTAACTTTTATATGACACTTTTGATGCACTAAGTATAATTATGCATGGAAGGCGCTTCAGCACCAGTTTACTAACCAAAATGTAGAATTGTGAATATTGAACAATTTGCCTCCCAGTTTGATTTTTTTTTTAATGCCTGTTTCCCTCCTTAACAGGTGGTGAGGTAGTAAAAATAGCCCAGCTGGCTTCTATAGCAGGAGCACAAGGCAGGATTGCTCAGCCAGAGACCCCAGTGACTCTGCAGTTCCAAGGGAACAAGTTCACTTTGTCACACAGTCAACTCCGCCAGCTCACTGCAGGGCAGCCCCTGCAGCTACAAGGTATTTATTTCAGCACAGGCATTTTCCATTATTTAGAATGCTCATGTTTTGATATGGGCACCACGTTCCTTGTTGCTGGAGATTTTTCCATGCCCAGTGCTTTTACTGTTCTGCTCTTCCTATTTTCTGTGAGGCAAGGTAGCTCTAGTTTGAAAAATAAATGCCTATCAAACAAAAAAAATGGTTATTTTTTTTTTCTGTATTGTATTTCAAAAATGTTGTTATTTGTTTTGTTTTCACACTCATACAGAGCAGCTAAAGTAAGGTGAGGCATTATTTGATAAAAAATCCCTGCTGAGCAGGAACAGAAAAACTGAGAACATTCTTGGTTTATTCTGAAATTGTGTAAATAATACTTCAAGATGGCATGCTTCTGAATTTTGGCCTAACTGTAGCCTTGAGCTGAATGCTCTATCTACAATATATTTTGTTCTCAAATCTCCCTTTCTGGTGGTGCGTATTGCCAAATTTAAGTGAACCTGCACATCTTGATTCTCTGTGGCCAACAAAATAAATAAAGGGAATGTTAAGTGAAGATTTTTTGTTTGATTAGATTTTGTCCAAGTTCTGTATAAATACCTAGATTAGAATGATACCTCTATGACATAAAGCTCCTCTTCAGCTATGAATACTTGGGTGTTTCCCTCTTATTTTGGCAGATTGGTGTAATGAATGTGTCTGGTAGAATTTTAGCTAGTTTGAAGCAGTAATAATCACCTTGCAACAGTAATAGATTTTGCTAATTCTTTTCCATCCTAATGTGTGTTAAAATCCTCCACTGCAGGAAGTGTCCTTCAGATTGTGTCAGCCCCTGGGCAGCAGTACCTGAGGCCTCAGGGTCCTGTGGTCATGCAGACAGTTTCCCAAGCAGGAACTGTGCAGAATGCCCTGAATGCTTTAGGAAACCAGCACCAGGCAGGTGTCCCAACTTCCACTGCAGTCACACAGCAAGGTGGGTTTTCCAGCTTGAAGAAATGTCTCTGTTGAAATATTCAATTGCTAAAATCACATTCGTATAGAACTCCAAGTTGTTGCAGACACTATTCTGCAAGTTGAACTCAGAAGTGGGTGAACTATGAGGCAGATCCTTCCAGTTTTTACCTGGTGTGTAGTTTTAAGTTTTAAGAAATTTTTTGGTTCAAACTTGCGAGAGCATGTAACTTATAGATTTTATTTTTTTACCAGTTTTGCCTTTGGTCAATTTTTTTTTTTGGGGAAGAAGTAAACTTGAAATACTTAGTTCATTTTTGGAAGGAAAAATGTGGTAACTTTTTATACTGCAGAGAATGACCAGTGGTTCTCTCCATTTTTCCACATTGATTTTGCTTTCATCTAATTTCTTTCACTTCTCTAGCTGATCAAGCTACAGTTTTCCCTCTGCCAATATTGCTTAGGTATTTGGTGCCTTGCTGTAAATGTGATCATTTCCTTCCTTAGAAACACAACCAAAAATAATGGAGAAATGAATGAATTTACAACAAAATAGCAGATTATTAAATGAAGATAAATATAACACTAGGAGTTAATTCCCTGAAAATTGCCATCTGCTGTAATTTTCTTGGGATATAAAAAACCATTCCTTCAAAATGGTGTGATGTTCTTACACATTGTAGTTAACTGTCTGGGTTCAAATCACAATAATGCTACTGAGATTCCATCATATGATTTCACCAGTTTGTAGATACACTTGATGTATTTTCTGAAAAATCTTAGATGATTTGCTCAAAACAAGTTAAAACAATCTTTTCCTGAACTAGAACATTTTCTATTTTCTATTGTGTTCATAATAACATTTTCTAAATGTCAATGGGTATTGCACCATACATGATATTTTGAATAAAGTCTAAATGGAGCACTGCACTTTGCTTTGTACAAACTAAAATTCCATTGATCTATCTTGGATTTTTGTGAGAACAATTAGTGTAAATATCTGTCAGAGATCTGATGCATGACAAAGCACAAATTTGCAATACTCAGTGGACATTTAGACTAAAAATTTGTCTGCAGTAATGATGTGTTACAGCTATGAAATGTCTACTTGTTGAAAATAATAGAGACCAATTTTCAGATGAATAAATATATAAACACAAGGTTTATCCTCAGTTTGTATTCCAGGTAGAGCTACAGTTACTAATTTGCCATCTGGTGACATGGGAGCAGTGTTAAAACCAGCACCTTTGCATGGACAGTCACAGGTACTCAATTTTTATTTTCTTATGGAAACACAACTTTTCAGATTCGATATTAAGTCTGTGTAATAGTTGAAAGCTATAATTTGCAAAGCTGGAATTAATTAGGGACTTTGATGATTACAGAGTAGGTAAATATCCCAACTTCTGTCCATGTTTTATGTTGGCAGAGCTGATTCATTTGCATTTGTAATCCATAGATAAAATAATCTGGTGTATAAAAGCAGCTGACAGCTTTCTTGTGCTGTGATTTGCAGGTTCTTGTAACTGCAATATATTTTAATTATGTAGTAATGCATAAATCAAAGAGTCGTGGTTTTTTTGTTTTGAACACAATTTGGCATATTTTTGTAGATATCTAATCTTAACAAGTTTTTAGAAAAGATACTCAAGCAACCTACAAAGCATAGGGAAACATTAAGAGTGTATCAAAAGCTATGAAAATGTACTTTTAAAAAGCAACAAGGTACTAAACTAAGGTGGAATTGACTCTATTATGAGCTGAATTCACATTCAGCTGTAGTCTTAAATTTTCTCTGAAGCGCATACCTTTAGGAACTGGTCTAAGTAGTAGTTCTACTCTAAGATCTATACTCTTGATCCTGATAATTTCATTCTAAAGACCCTCCAATCCCTCATTTATTGTGATGAGCAGCAAATGTGGTTTTCATTCACCTTCTCTTGGCAAAGGAGACGTATGAGGAGAAGAACCGGCTGCTGAAGGAGCGCCTGGACCGCATCTTCAGCGGCAACGAGCGGCGCTGCTGGCGCGCCCCGGTGTACGGCCGGGACCTGCTGAGTGCCTGCTCCCTGGCTGGGCACACAGGGGCCTCCCAGCTGTCTTCCAGTGAGGCCAGCAGCTGGAGGTGGGCTGGCTTTGTCAACTGCTGCCTTTCCTCAAGTGCCTGCGGAGGCCCCAGTAACCCCCTGCGGGAAATGATCCTGGGTTTGGTTCAGCAGCAGGAATCTCTAAAGGATCTTGTCAACAGGTAATGTGGGGCTCTGCCTAACAAGTCTTTATACGTCTACTTGTTTCTAAAACACTTTTCTGTAGAAGATGCTACTTCCCCCAAGCAGGGCCCCTGGGACCTGATCCCCTAGACAAAGAAATTCTTTAAAGCATGCCCCTGCTTCTCCTTATCAAAACTTATCTCTTAGGACTCCTATTGGTTTTTAAAGTTGTAAAGTGATTGGGTTCTTCTTACTTAGGTAATTCATTAGTTTGTAATTTGTAGTTCTTATTGGTGAGAATTTCAATCCTCTAAAAAGCTATAAAAGCTCTTTGTTATATCATGTAATTGGACTTCATGCATAGATTCCCTTCGGAGAAATAAAGTTACCTTTGGAAACATCTATAGCAAGTCCCTAAGTCTCTTCCCTGCCGGAGAGTAACTGCACTTGGAACTGGAACAAGTCCAGTCTGCAGACAGCTACACTTTTCTAAAAGGCTTAATACCTTGTTTCTGTTGATGAACTTATTTGGTTTAGACTGGTTTATTTAGCAGTAAATGATGTGCAGCATGGAAGTAAAAATAAAACACTTCTGTTTCCTTTGGATCTTTATAAATGTTTTCGGTGCTTCTTTCCTAATTTCAAGCCCAAGTGACCATACTTAGGCCTACATACTTATGCTTTGGATTTACTTGAATAGGTACCACTTGGACCCAACTAACAAGAGTTAAAACCCAGAGATTCAGCCAGAAGCTAGTTTAGCCAAGACTGACTTTTATTGCTGTGCCTATGATTACTGATGATCATTTTGTATGTAGCTTTTAAAATTGATATTGCCTTGTTTTGGTGCTTTTCACAGGGCTCTCTTCGTGTTGCCAGCTGCAGTTGCTGCTCCCCCGTGTTTCTATGTAGCAAATCCTCCCCCTTCATACAGTCACAGGCTGAAACTCCTTAAGCACAGCCTGAGGCAGAAGGCAGCTCCACACCTGCATCAGTTACAACAGCTGACAACTCCTCAATTGCTGCAGTTCCCTGACCTCAGGCTGGTGCAGTATGACTCAGGTAAAGGACATTTACTGACAAGATTTCAGTAATTTCCTATATCACTTGAATGTAATTTCTAGATAAAACTATTTTTGTTTTTTCTGTTTGAATTGTAGGAAAATTAGAAGCTCTTGCTGTCTTGCTTCAGAAGTTGAAATCTGAAGGGCGCCGTGTGCTGATTTTGTCACAGATGATTCTGATGCTGGACATACTGGAGTTGTTCCTGAATTTCCATTTCCTCACCTTTGTGAGGATTGATGAATATGCCAACCAGGAGCAACGGCAGGTTAGTGTACCCTACCAGCTGCCCACTGGTCAAGCAACATGTGCTGCCCAGGCTTTTATACACTACAGCAGAGAAAGGAAATGTACCTCACTTTGTACTCAGTTTGAAACACTTGATGTGTTTTTTATCCATTTTTTTATTAGGTTATAGTGAATTTGGTTTGGTATTTTATTTTGGTGTATGGTTTATTTACTCCTTGCTTTTATTCTGTTTATGTAGGAGCTGATGAAAATTTTCAACAGAGACAAGCGCATTTTCTGTGCCATCCTCTCCTCTCACAGCCGTTCCACGGGAGTCAACCTTGTTGAGGCAGACACTGTTGTGTTCTATGACAATGATCTGAACCCAGTGATGGATGCTAAAGCTCAGGAATGGTGTGACAGAATTGGGAGATGTAAAGATATCCATATATACAGGTGATGGTGACAGCCAACAGCTGCTCTTTAACATGTTTTAATGTGAGGTTAGTTCAGATAGTGCTGCCCTGTATGATCTGGAATAAAGTGGAAACAGTATTGAAAACCACCTGCCTTCAATAAAAAAGATACCAGGATGTCCTATGAAAAAATGGGGGGGTTTAACACCAAATGTAATAAATTGATCATACCCGCATAGGTTTTGTCTGTTAGTGTACATGGAATTTTTTAAGGAATCCTATCCATTGTTGATGAAGTTTTTTTTTGTTTGTTTGTTTGTTTGTTTTTAAATAACATAAATTATTAAAAGAAAGCTCTAAAGTAGAGGTGGTAGTGTGTTTTTTTCTGTACCATAACTAAAAAAAACTCCCACACACTACCACATTTTAAATGTTTAGTAGTATTCTCTAAAGACAGTTTGCCTTTTTGTTTCTAAAAGCTGATTTGGAAATTACTTACTAGATTTCTACCTTTTTAAAAATTTTTTTAGGCTTGTCAGTGGTAATTCTGTAGAAGAGAAACTTTTGAAAAATGGCACAAAGGACTTGATCAGAGAAGTAGCTGCTCAGGGAAATGACTATTCAATGGCCTTTTTAACACAGGTAAGTTAATATTCAGAATGCATTGAAACACCCATGTTGCAGTGTTTAATGAATTCAAGCATCTGTGTTGGAGTGTTTAATAGCAGTTTAGTAGAAGTCTGTCTGGGCTAGAATTAATAAGGAAACATATTGGATTTCATGATTGCTTGAACTCTCAGTGTTGGGGCCACATTCTTTCAAATATTGTCCATCTGTTTTGTTCTGTTATTTGCATAGTGATGCACAGACATCCCCCATGACTTGATATATTGTTGTTTCTTCACTCTGCTGCAAAATTTTGCAGAGCTTGTAAGGGTGAAAGTCTCAACAGCTTTAAAAATGTGAAATAGGTTTGGATTTTTAGAGAAATAGGCTTTGAATTGCTGCTCTGAAGGGATGAGGAAGGGATGGTGGTGGTGAAGCCAGACTATCCCAGCTAGCACTCCTGATATAGAAAAAAACCAGAATACTCACAAAAACTGAGTGTGTTTCTCTTTTTTCTTTCTAACTACCAAGCAAACAATTCAGGAATTGTTTGAGGTTCATTCTCCTATGGAGGATTCTGGATTTAGAGTGAAAGCAGAAGAATTTGTAGTACTTTCTCAAGAGCCGTCTCCAGCAGAAAATATTTCACCTAAAGTTGCAAGACCATTCATAGAGGTAATGATTAGCACACACATTAAAAATACAGCTGTGCAACATTAATATTAAACAGCTGCCTAATCCCATTTTATTGGGGTAAATTCTAGCAGTCTCTTTTTTTGGTAGTTTTATGCTCTTTTATCATTTGCCTTGTGACAAAACTTCCAAAAGTCCAAAACTGAGTTTTTTAATTTCTGGGACTGTTTCTCTTGCTGCAGCAGCAGAGACTTACTCCAGAAATTTGTGTTGCATTTCAGTGAACTCCTTATGGAGTTTCTTTCCATATTTTTGAAGTCTTAATTATTTTTAAAATGTATCTCTCTGAAAGGCCCTCAACAGCATTGAACGGGAGGATGAGGAGTCAAATGATCAGATACAAGAAATAGGATCTGAGTCAAGCATTGAACCTTTAATCTCAGAGCTCTGCGAGACAAAATACAATGAAGAGCCCTCACAGCTGCAGGAGTTAGTTGCTGTTGTGGATCAGGTACCATGACTTCCCTTGAATATCTGGCTAAAAAGAAATGTTTAGTTCAAATGTTTCAATTTCTTTGCAGTCTGACCTTAAAGCAACTCTGTTGTTTTTCCCATTAAATAGAAGAGAAATCTCCCACTGATTTAAAATGTTAAGATGAGTTTTAAGGAGAGCTTTGATACTTCATGTGACATTTCTTTTATTATCCTCAAAGTAACATTTTTTCCCTTTGATACTTCCCTCAGCTGACTCCAATTGAGAAGTATGCTTTGAATTATCTGGAGCTCTTCCACGGTTCAGTTGATGACAATGAGCCACGGTTAAGTGAGGTAAAACAAATCTTTCTTTTCAGAACAACATTTATTATATTTTCAATATAAAATGGAAGTTTCTCTAATGTTGTGGAATATATTGTAGGCACTTGTATGATTTTTTTTTTTTTTACTATACCTTATGAGCAGCATACTGTCTTAGAGAGAGCTTGTTATTTTGGGATTCTCTGGTTTAAGCAGGTGTCAGTTCTTAATTTATTTTTTATAAGATGGGAATTGCTTTCAGCCCTGCTCAGCAAATATTTGTTGTACTCCATTGATAGCAGGGGAAAAAAATTCATTAATTTCAGTGAGCCTGTGTTCCAGTTGTCTTCATTGTTTAACTGAAATGCTTTGATTGCTTTATATTGATGGTTTAAAAACCCTCAACAAAGACCAAGAAATATCTTCTAAACGATTGTGAAAGTATCTGTTAAGAAATTGCTATAAGATTCCTGTGTCTGAAAATGTCGAAGTTCAAGGCATTTATCCATAGAATTACAAATTGATGGCTTTTAATCCAGTGTCTGTTACTGTATAAAGTTTCTAAGGAGTCTGACTTTAATCTAGATGGAGCTGAAAACTGCAAAGAAAGCCTGGGAAGTCCAGCATATGAAGGAGTTAAAGGAAAGAGAGCAAAAAATGCTTTGGGATGATGAAGAGGAACTTCTAACTTACACTCGGGAGGATGCGTACAACAAAGTAATTGTTGATTAGTCTTGTTTTTCGAAATAGTTATTTCTTAGTAGTTACTCTGAGAATAACTTTACTCTTCAGGTTTCAGTTGGATCATTTACATTGTGTTCTCTTTTTGCTGTGTAGGAATATGTCTATGAAGGTCCAGATGGACAAACTGAAATTATGCCAGTAAGTAAAAGTAACACCAGGCAGCCTAAACAGGCTTTTTATTTTATGAAACATAAAGATCAGTGGAGAGTTAACATTGCAGTAATTGCAAACTTTATTCTGTGCAGCTCTGGACTCCTCCTACTCCACCTCAGGATGACAATGATATCTACATAGATTCTGTTATGTGCCTGATGTATGATACCACCCCTATTCCAGAGTCAAAACTGCCTCCAGTGTATGTGAGGAAGGAGCGTAAACGACACAAAACAGATCCCTCTGGTGAGTGCATGCTCAAAACTCTTCTGAGATTTATTACTGAAAGTTTAAAAAATCAGGGGATTTTCATACCTCCTATATGTCTGGTCCAGTAAGGATCAAATTTGCATGTTTGAAGGGATGAAAATTTTTGTCCCACCATGGCCTTGAAGCAGTGGAATCACTGGAAGGCCAGTTCTTATAGTGGATCTTATCTTTAGGCATAAAGGTGTTCTTAAAAGGACAGTTTTAGAAAGCAGACATTCTACCTTGTCAGTTAGGACAGGACTGGTCTTACTTTATAACAGCCTCTGTTCAATTCCTGTCTGTGCTTTTCAGAAGCAGTGGGGAGTACTCTGTACCTGTATGAGCTTTTTGCAGCTGTAGGCAGAGGAGCCAAAGAATGACAGTATTACCAATAATGTTTTATTTTTTATCTTAACAGCAGGTAGAAAGAAGAAGCAACGTCATGGGGAGACAGTTATCCCACCTCGTTCACTCTTTGATCGAGCAACTCCAGGAATGTTGAAAATGCGCCGAGAGGGCAAAGAGCAGAAGAAGAACATCTTGTTGAAACAACAGACACAGTTTGCAAAGCCTTTGCCAACTCTTGTCAAACCTGCTACTGAGGCTGGACAGGACAATCCAGAGTGGTTGATCAGCGAAGACTGGGCACTTCTGCAGGTCAGATGACACCTGCAGCTTTTTCTGTCATTCTGTTTTTATTCCTGCACTTTATCTCTTCAAGGTTATTTCTAATTCTTAATGGCATTTTGCTGTTGCAACTTGGAACAGATTGCCTGTCATTTGTGCTCCTCTAAGGAGAAATTAAAGGCTAAACTACAAAAATGTATAATTAAGTCCTATTGTTACAGAAACTGCTTACTATTATTCAGATTGATTGTGCTAGCTGGACATTGGATAATGCAGCTAAGGTTCTTCCTACCTTTGGGGGGAGAGCAGCGCTTGAATAGCAGCTCTCTGTCCCTCTCATACCAATCTCCAGCTATTTTCCTGCACATCAGTCAGCATTAAAAAACAGGCATAAACAGGCAATTTATGCTTGTTTATTCTCTGTGACTGTAGTTGAGCACAGGGCCCTGAGCTGTCCCACTGTAGCAATGGTGTGTGGGCACACGCAGGTGAGGTAAGGTTTGGAAAATGACAACGACTTGTCACCTGATGCATTTGTACCTTTCTCTGTTGCAGGCAGTGAAGCAGCTGCTGGAGCTTCCTTTAAACCTTGCTGTAGTGTCACCAGCACACACTCCCAACTGGGACCTGGTCAGTGACGTTGTAAACTCCTGCAGCAGAGTCTATCGCTCGCCCAAGCAGTGCCGCAACCGCTACGAGAATGTGATCATCCCCCGGGAGGAGGGAAAGGTGAGTTCATGTGCAATGATGCATCTTTTGTTTACCTTAAGTTGTAGAGTTTTTTTTCCTTATCTCCATAAACACTTGTTTTTTTGTTAAACGTTTCAACAGTGTAAATAAATAACTTTTAAAAGATCTTTTTAAATTATTCTCATCAGGATTTCCACTTATTTTATGTGATTTCTTTGAAAAGAAAAAGCACCTGAACAAAATCTTCCACAAAAGATCATCTAACTTTCCTTCTTATTTTACAGCTAATGTACGAAGCTAATCCTAAAAAGAAGACAAAAAGTATTTATAAGGTGTGCATTGGTATTCTTTCAAAATCAAATCTAGACACTGTGGTATTTAGCAGCAATGGAGGTGGGCAGATAATTCATATGAGATCCATGTTGAGTGTTACTTGAGTTCTGAAACATCAATTAAAATTCCAAATTTATTTTTCCTTTCTTTGTTGATACAGTGGATTGACACCAGACTTCAGCTTTTGGATTTGATAGATAAATTTTAGATCATGCAAGAAGTTTGTGATTTCACTTAAACTGTAGTTGGCATTTTTCCACCAAATCACCACCATGTATCTTATCCTGATGGTATTTAAGATCTGTAAGAATGAACTTCATGCTAGAGTCTAAGTGGATTACAAATGCATAGTGAATTTGATGCCTGAAACACCTTTTAGTAAATGAGGATGATAGGATGCTACAGAAACACAAACAAATTCCATGACTGTGAACACCTTCTTCCAAACCACACAGCAATTTAGTGACAGAGTTGGGTGGAGAATCCAGAACTTCTGGCTGTAGTCCCATTCTCTGACTGCTAAGGAGGTTTGTCCCTGGCTGGCAGTTTCTGCTTAGGAGAAGCCAAATGTTAGACTGGCATGGTGTGTGGATGTTAACCTAGCTTTGTTGGGAGAGCAGTGCAGTGATGGTTTTGTTTTATTATCTTACGTGTGCGCTATGCATAACTATAAACTAATGGGCTCTTGGTTTGGGTAATGAATTAAACCTGCAAAATCTAAACTAAAGCAAAGATTCTTTCTCAAATTAGAGTTTGCCATTTTGTATGTCCCCAAGTGCTGATGCCAGTGTGACCGTGAGAACTGCTCCTTATTTTGCTCTTTCTTTATATATTTCCCGTAGAGTTTTGTGTGACAGTAAGTTATCAGTGGCACGAGGCAGGAACCAATCTGTGATAGATATGTTGGAGAGTTTTTAAATAATCTACGAGCGCGCCTTGTGTTTAAACATAGACAAAATGCCCTGCTGGGTGAGTTTGCAATTGAAAGTTGGTTTGTTTTCTCTTTTTAGACTAAAAACAGTCGCCCACTTCGCACCAATCAGATCTATGCTCAAGATGAGGGTGCAACGCACACACAGCTTTATACTAATCATTTTGAGATGATGAAAATGATTGCAGGGAAAAGAAGTCCACCTATCAAACCTCTGTAAGTTTACCTGGGATCATTTGATCTCCTGTCACCACAAATCTCCTGGAAACTGTGTTTTGAATGGCTCTTGAGACCCAGAGTTATTCTACAGGCTGTTTCTCTGTTCTTGATCTCTCTCTGTGTGTTCTGTGTTATTGGAAAAACCTTCATATTTCATGTGTTTGGGTCTCACTGCAGAAATTTGCTCTTTGTCATTAAGAGCAGAACTGCACTCAGTTGCATTTTTTTTAATCTACTTTATATCTATCCATTTGCTTGAATTGTAAACAATTTGATTTCTGTGGTGTTTAGTAGTACATTTTTTTCTGAGTTTTTTTTTGTATTTATTTTGTATTTACTCTGAATGTTTCTTAAATGTCTGTGTATGGAGGCTTCAGTACTGGCGGGAATATCATGGAAACCTCACCAAAGATGCTAAAATGTGTGAAACAAAATATTGTTTTTAAGGTTTTTCTGTCTCCAGTAATACAATTTTGCTCAATTTCAGGCTTGGCATGAATCCTTTCCAGAAGAATCCAAAGCATGCATCAGTGCTTGCAGAAAGGTGAGCATTCTCAGTCTTGAAGGCTTATAAATTACATAAAAGTGCTTTTTTTTCTTCTTTTCCTTTTTTTAGGTTTCAGTTATTTCTAAATACTGTGTGTTTTGTCTTACTATTGTTTCTAGTGGAATCAACTATGATAAGCCCCTCCCTCCCATTCAAGTCGCATCCCTCCGAGCAGAGCGCATTGCCAAAGAGAAAAAGGTATGGTCCCCATCTCTGCTGCACAAATGACTGCAGGAATTAAAAAATCAGGCAGCAGATGAGGTATGAGCAAAGCTGCCCTCTGGGAGAATTTGGCAGTACAGTGGATGTTATGAACAGCTGCACATTGTTCATGTACAGGGGTTTAAATAACCAAGGCCCTTTCCTTGGGCCTCTTGTCACACTCAGAGCCCTTAAACAATAAGGAGCATGTTTTTGCAAAAGATACTAAAATGTGTAAAAATCTCATTTAAATCTTGACCATTCCGTAGCCTCTTTTCTTACATTATTCAGTAAGAACTACTTGTCCTTGCTTGTGCCATGCTCTAAGCCATAAAAACCATGAGTACAGCTTGCAGTTTGAAATGAGTCAGGCTGTGTAACCTGGGCTTGGAAAGCAAAGGCAACTTTGTGGGCTGTCTCTGCTTGGAATTAAAGGGGTTTTGTGGATAGAAATAAAGAGGTTTTGTCTGTTGCTTTATTTTGTTTAAAAACCAACCACATCTTGCTTGTGCCATGCTTGAAGACTGAAGGTGCCCCTTGCTTTGCAGGCGCTGGCAGAGCAGCAGAGGGCCCAGCAGCAGACGGGCCCCCAGCCCCAGCAGCCCCAGGCAGGCCAGCAGCCCCCCCAGCAGCCCCCCGTGCAGCAGGCCCAGGCCCAGCCACAAGCACAGCCACAGGCACAGGTAGTTCAGCAGCCACAGGCAGTGGTGCAGACTGCAGTCACTACTGTGGCCAACACAGCAGTATTGGTAAGAAAGGGAGAGCTGTGATGTAGTAACTTCAATTCTTCTGTGTGTGCTGTATTTGTGTCGTGTTTTCTCTGGAAAGAGAATTTTAGGTCAGTATAGTGAGATCAAATGCATTTTTTCTTGTTTGCTTTCCTTGGTTATGCTGGGTATCATCAGATTCCCTGATTTATTAAGACTATTCGTACCATTGTAGCGACAGGTTTTGGCATTCTGAGGTGGAAAAACACCATGCAAAGATGGTCTTTCCTTTTTCACTTTAGACTTTCATTTAATGAAGTCTGAGTGAATAGATTACATGGTCAACAAGAAATATTTGCACAGAAAATTTGCAGAATACAGAGAATAAGAGAATGTAGCTGTAAGAACTACTCAGTTAGAGCTTAAAAAACAAAGATTCATTAACCTTTGCAATGCAAGTGAAATGATGCATCCTGCAGGAAATACCATGATGATTTTAGTGTAAATTTGTGTAGTTTTCATGTCTTCCCTAAATCGAGTCTGAATGAGGCTGATGACTGGTCTGTGGCTTTTATATTTAGAGCCAATCCAGTTTGCATAGTAATGTGTGTAGGCAGTGGTGGATTTATTTTGCTTGTTGAAGAGCTAGAGTACAATATCTTTTGCAGAAAGACACAGAGGATGTGTTCTGACCCACAAGCATTGCTGTGTATGAAGTGCTCAGTGATGTTCCTGTATGAGTGGTTGTCTGTGGTGTGCCAGAGTAAGGTATTGCTCCCTTCTTCTGCTAATAGGGATGTCCAGTGATCAGGGTTTACCACACACTTGGCTGGTCTACAACTGCTTATTAGTGAGGCAGAATCCTGACACAAGTATGCATTAGTTGCTGTGATCTGTAGAGTCAATGATCAATGGCAGAAATCTCTGTGTTCCATTGCATTTTTCTTATTTTGTCACTTCTGGAGTACAGCATTGTGTTAAACAATGCTCAATTTTCTTTTATTGTTTTTCTGAACTGTTACCTTAATTGTCTTCTAATTAGGCAGGCACCATCAAAACAGCGGTGACAGGGACAAGCATCCAGACTGGTAAGGAGACTTTATAATTGTGCATAGGAGATGATGGGACATTGGGATTTTTACTTTCAGAATCTCACATTTAATCCTGACTTGCTTTCAGCTACAGTGAGTGGAAATGTGATTGTGAACACTGTTGCTGGGGTCCCTGCTGCTACTTTCCAGCCCATCAATAAACGTCTGGCCTCACCTGTTATACCTGGGACACTGACTGTGAGTAGATCCTGTCACTAGCTGTGTCCCTGGACACAATGGGTTGCATGTTTTGTCAGCATAGCTTTGGCTTTCCATGTTGTCAGAAATTCTGCTTCTTGCAAATGTCATGTGCATCTTGGGATTCTTTAACAAACCTCTCTCTTACCAAAACATCAGAATACTGATGGTTTATCAGAAAAAAAGTGCTTAATACTGTTAAAAATAGTTTATAGGCATGCAGTGCTAAAAGCAGTATATTACATCATTAATGTTTTCAGCCTGTAACTGTTTTGTGCTTTATTAATTATGATCTTTATGTTAATGGTTTGATGCTATGGAAGATAAAGCAAAATACTGAAAGGTACTAAAATCAGTTGTCTGTAATGGAGTGAACGGTTTGGTGATCAGCCTGTTGGAAGAGGATTTAATTGCATGCTGGTAAACAGATGTGTTAGACAGACCTGGGGCTTTTCTTCCTTTTGCATTTCCCCTGCTTGTTTTTCAAACGGCCTGGAAGGCATCCCCTGTACCTTCAGGAGGCTCCCTGGCAGCGGGAGCGGCGCGGGGAGGGAGCGGTAACGGCGTGTTCCTTGCAGGGCTCGGGAGGCGGCGGCGCCGCGCAGGTGGTTCACAGCCAGCCCCGGGCGGCCGCCGCGCCCGCCGCCGGCAGCGAGCTGGTCACCATCGCCTCCACGCCGGGCGTGCGCGCCGGCGCCTCCGTCACCGCCTCGGCCGTGGTCACCACCAACCTCACCCCCGTGCAGACCCAGACCAGGTCTTTGGTCACCCAGGTTACACCAGGTAACGGTATTGGAAGTGTGGGATGTAATTAAACAGGGCTGTGATTTTTAATTTGCTTTCTCGTTGGTGCTCGGGTTATATTTTTCTCCGGTGTTTCTGGATAATGTATGGCAATAGAGAGTTTAGCCTGTAGGCATTGCAATTTAAAAATATTATTAATGATCTAGCGGTAAAATGTTAGAATTGACTGTCTTGACTAAAAACATTATGAATAAAGGCCCTCGTATTTTATAATCTACTCTGCTTTTACATCATGCTCATGATAATGTGTTCTTGCGTGTAGTAAATCCAGAAAGTGTGCAGGGGCAGAAAAATAAGCATTTAACAGCTCAACTTCTCAGGTGAAATGAATGAATTAAACTGAACATTGAAAAGCTTTTGACTGAACATTTTGTTTTTTCTTTATTCACAGCTACACCAACAGTCCAGCTGTCAGGCAAAACCATCACCCCTGCTCACTTCCAGCTTTTGAGGCAACAGCAGCAGCAGGCTGCTCAGGTGCAGGTCCCACAGATCCAGGCTCAGGCACAAGCCCAGTCTCCAGCTCAAATAAAAACTGTTGGGAAGTTGTCACAGGTGAGGAAATGCTCATGAAGTAATGTAGCACATTGCTCTAATTTCTGTGAACTTCCTTAGCTGTGTGTGTGATGTCCTGTTTTCATGGGCTAGAGTGACATGCATTTCTATTTATCTAAAATTCCATCCTACTACCATTTCTGCAGCCAATGAGTCTGACAGCACTTTCAATAATAGAGTAGGGCAGCATGGAAAGCAGTAACTGTTGCTCACTGGAAGCCATTGTGTAAAAGAGTGGCATTTTAGATACTTGATTTTAGCTCTAGTCTGGTACAGAATAGTTCTCCTTTTAAGCTTTGGATTCATCTCCATTTCTCTCCTGTAATGTAAACCATTGGAAATGATGGAAGTGTTTGATTTTTGCAGGAGCAGCTGATCAAGTTGCAGAAGCAGAAGCTGCAGCTCCCCCAGCAGCAGGCAGCACAGCAGACACAGCAAGGGGCACAGCAGCAAACAGCACAAGTGCAAGTGCAGCAGCAGCAGCAAACCCAGCAGCTCACTGCTGTGACAGCCCCTCGTCCCGGCGCAGTCCTGACGGGCACCACGGTCACCAACCTGCAGGTGGCACGCCTGGTGAGTTGGCTTTGGCTTGGCAAAAAGTCTCAAACATCTCACTCTTGGCTGGTTTAAATGAAGTGGGCACTGATCATTCACACTCACAAGTGCCCTTTGCATTGCTCTGGCAGTTCAGTAAGAGCAGCTGTAACATAAATAGCTTTTCATTGTACTTACCCGTTGATGCCATCTCTGAATTGTGTCACTGTACAGGAGCCATTACATTTAGAAACATTTACAGCTATCACTTTATAATCACCTGTTATATGCAGCAAATCTTTCTGTGCTTGTACAATAATCTTCATTCCTTACTGCTTAGACTCGTGTTCCTGCTTCCCAGCTCCAAGCACAAGGACAGATCCAGGCCCAGACTCCACAAGCAGCACAGGTTGCTCTGGCAAAGCCTCCAGTGGTGTCTGTTCCAGCTGCTGTTGTGTCATCTGCAGGAGTCACCACACTCCCTGTGACTGTTGCAGGCATTAGTGTTGCCATTGGGCAGCCACAGAAAGCAGCAGGTATGTGAGTGCAAGTTGGAAATAGGAAGAATTGTATTTCATAGCAGTCTCCTGTAATATAGGCATTTTTTTTCCTTGGAGAAGGATTGTTTTTGGAACAAAAAATTAGCTTACTCATGACCTTAGATAAGAAATTTTCTCCATTGTTATTCTGTCTTATTCCCATTAGAATCAGTGGGTTGTTAGTGCTCAAAACTGTGCAGATATAGAAGTCTGTAAAAGTAGAATCTGTGTTTGCAAGCTGTGATTACTGGGACAAAGCAATAAACTGAAGACTCTTACAGTTCTAATTATTTCTGTAATTTTCAGGAGGCCAGACAGTAGTTGCACAGCCACTGCATGTCCAGCAGCTGCTAAAACTCAAGCACCACCAAGCAGCACAGCAGCAGAAAGCCATCCAGCCCCAGGTTGCACAGGGACAAGCTACTGTGCAGCAAAAGGTACCATTGCCTGCTCTCCCATTGACTTTTGCAATGGTTCTGTGGTTGTAAAGCTTTGGCTCTGGATGACCAGGACACTCCTAGAGAGTCAGTCAGGATTTCTGGGGGTGAATCTTAGGTATATCTAGAGAGAACAGGTTCTCAGGTGCTTCATTTTTTCTGCAAAGTGGTTGGTTGTTTGGTAGTTTGTACTGTGTATATTGTGTGTAAGAGGGAAGCTTTTCATTAAATACTTTTAATTCTGAATACTTGTGTAAATGTATGAAGGCTTTCATCTGGTGCTCATTTTTTTGTTGCTAATCCTGGGACAATTTTTTTTCAGTAATTAAATGTAATTAATCTTTTTTTGCCACATACCTGTTCTTTAAAATATACCTATCTTTTGTAGTAACCGATGTCTTTTTTTCTCTTGTGCAGATAAATGCTCAACAGGTTACAGTCCAGACCCAACAGCAGACTTCACAGCAGCAAAAAGTAACTTATGCTACACAGCCTGCCATTAAAACACAGTTCTTAACAACTCCAATTTCCCAAACCCAGAAACCAGGTGGAACCCAGCAAGTGCAGGCCCAGATTCAGGTACAGGTAACACAGGTTTACACCTTTAAACTGTACTGGGACTGGAGAATTATAAAGACTTCAGGTGAGGTAGAATTTAGCACCCACTCATTTTAATTCTAGTCACACATTCATTTAAACTGACTCTTTAATAAAATTCATTGGTGCTGATTTTATGGCCTTACAGCAGGTCAGAGCAACTACAAGCTGTAAGTTCACCTTTCCTCTTTGAATTAAATAATTGAGTCACTCTTTTTTATTAGGCAAGGGATTCCATACTGTGTTACTAAGGAAAATTCAGAGTGTTGCCTGTTTTGGTGCTGCCTCACAGCCTAATCTCTGGCAGCCAAGAGTGGGTGACAACTCACATATTTTATTTTCTTCATAACTGAATCAGCCTAACTGAGGAAAAAGAAGGGGATTAGGAGTCAGAAGCTTTACTCTTTCAAAAGTGTCTCCCAGATAATGTAACCTGTTAGAACTCTCATGCTTCCCTCAATTTTATAGGTAGTAGGGAGGAAGTTACTCTGTTGTAGTTAAAATTAAAAATATTTTTCTTCCTCCCCTAGCTAAGTTCTTCAGTTCATGGGTCTAAAAGATTTCACAAACATTCAGTTTCACTGAAAATGCCAAGCTGCAACTTACCATGAGCAGGCCTTTGGGAAGGGTTTCCCTTGGTAGAAGTTTTGCTGGATGTGGTATTTTGCTGCTATCAGCAGCTTTTCTATTTTGATCCAATCTTTCTTTATTTCACATCACTACAGGTTGCAAAACTCCCACAAGTGGTCCAGCAACAGGCTACTGTTGCCAACATTCAGCAGATGGTTTCAGTTTCCCAACAGGTAGGTTCTGTTCTTGTCAAATATAGCACTAGAAACAGGATCTTTAGAAAAGCTGATTTTTTTGGGATGTGTGTATTTTTCACCTTATGTGTAGCATTGGCAGTATTTTTGAAGGAAATAGCAATTGCCTTTCTATAAAAATAAGTCTGGTACTGAATCACCTGAGGTATATTCTCTGGTCTAAAACTTTTGTAGGTGTAGCAATGCTTGTTCATCACTGTAGTTAAACTGAAAAACAAGTTTTTAAAGGTGTTTTCTAAAGCTGAAAGGATTTTTAGGAATTGGTTTCTGGTGACATGTAGTCAATATAGCAAATAATTGAACTAATGGGCACCATCTGATCTTTTTCCACAAAAAATAGGACAAAGTGAAGGTTAGAAGTTGTTTTGTTTCAGTTCATAGTGCTGTGCCAAGGGCTCTGTAAAAGGCAGAGTGCTGTGGTAGCTGCTCCAAGTGTGTCCTGGTAGCAGACAGGGCTTGGGCAGGAGAAAGTCAGGTGGTTTGGTTCCCCTCCCTTAAGGACCAGGCAGTTTCATTAACACTGTTCAGAACAATGTCATCCAGATCATTAGCAACAGGCATAGCTCAGGCAGTTGATTGGCAGAATGATTTCACTTTGGAGGGTGGATGAAGTTCTTGTCTTTGGTGCACAAAAATCTGGGCCAGTTGGTTCTTAATCTGCCACAGTTTATAGTGCAGTGTTTTAGTGGAGAATAAAATCTGTGACTGCTTATCTCAGAGTGGTGATAAAGTGGTGTAAGGTGTCTGATAACCACCTCAGATGTGAGTGCTTCAAGGGCAAAGTAGACAGCAAGAAGTAAAAACCTCATCAGTCAGCACAAGTTGAGTTGCCCTCTGTAGTCAAGAAGAGCTTCTAGATAATTTTCAAGTCATCAGTGGTAGGGATGGGACTGTTGGAGACTGTGACAAAAAGACAAATAGTTTCTCTCCCATGTACATCAGTGACTTCAGTGGCAGTAGGTTTAGGCCATGATAAATATTTTTTAAACTATGATCTTTGTGTGTATGTGGCATTCTTTTTATCTGCATTTTTAGTGCTTTCCACTGGAATCCTTTTGGGTCATTCAAGAGTTAATTTTGTCCGTGGAGAAGCCCTTGTAACTTTGTTTGGCTTCTGCATCTGACAAAGGCAGCTGAAGCTGCTCAGTTTTCATTACCTTGTCCTCTGAACAAGGAGATGTTGATTTTTTTCTCCCTTGCTCTGGGATAGAGCTATGAAAATTAGATGTCTGGATGGAGTCCAAACTATTCTATCCTAAATTGGCAATAGAGACTGGCAGCTGTAGTCTGAAAGGGTAATGGCAGAGACTGGTGGGAAGCCTCAGTGACTGTATTTATTGTCACAACATGGGTGCAGAATCAGCATTTTAACCTCTTTAGTCCTCTGGCTGTCCCTCTGTTCTTTTCCCTGCTCCTTCATTTCTGCAGTACAGGAATTTTCCTGTGTGTCTGGTAGGGTTTCTGTACCTTTCATCTGCCTTCTGAATGCATCTGAGGGCATGTCCTTGGATTTGCACTGCAGAGACCCGAGTTACAGTCATCTTGGCTCTTAGTTCTGATTTATAAGGCTGTAGAAAATGTGACAGAATGGTGTTTCTCAGGGAAACCACAGAGCCTCTGTTCCCAGAATCATTGTCTGAGATGTTTGTCAGTTAAGAGAACAAATACCTAAGTAAGTAGGATTCCTTCTGTAAAGCAGAAATGTAATAACTGCTCAGTTTAATGCCTAACTATTTTGTAATTGCCTTTTCATCCTGATGTGTAGGTACAAGCTCAGCCCCAAACTGTGACCCTTTCTCAGACAACAGCAGGTCAACAGCAGGTTCAGGTGATCCCTGCAACCACTGCTACTGCTCAGGTCGTGCAGCAGAAGCTGATCCAGCAGCAGGTGGTGACCACAGCATCTCCCCAGGTTCAGGCTCCAGGTGTACAGAACCCAGCCCAGACACCAGCAGCACCTGAAGCCCAGAGTCAGCAAGCAAAAGTACAAATGAGGACACCGACTGTCAGATTAAAGGCACCTACCAAACCAAGTTGAACTATTGCAATAACAGGGAAACACAGTATTTTGTGTTTGCTGAGACAAGTGAGAAGCTACTCCAAACATCCAAATGAAGAAAAAACACCTCTATTTTTTTTTTTTTTGTAGCAGAAGGTTTCTTGCTGGTGAACATTTAAACATGGAAACTCACATATAACTTCAGTGTATTAGCAATTGTTTAGCACTCAAACTCTGTACAAGATGCATTCTGCCTGTGTTCTCTGTGCTCATTCAAACCAGATAAAGCAAGCATTATTTAGGTTGAAATTCTGCCCAGCTTCTCAAAAGTGAAATGGTGATCTGCCATAAATGTCAGTAAGATCCATCACTGTTGAAATACCACACCTGCTCCTTGCTGATGTTCAGTGTGTGCTCAGTACCCACAGTGAAGCCACACTAAGAACCAGGTGTGGTTGATACAGCACAGTATTTTCCATCTGTACAAAAGCTCTGTGTTGTTCTTCCCTGTGGTAAATGCCCCTGGAAGATCTAACACAGGCTTGAAGTGTTCCCTACAAAGTTTAGCCAATAAATGTGAAAACCTGTAAGTATATGTAATTAAAAAGGAAAAAAAAAAGGTTTCATTCTCCATTTTTGTAAGTCTTTTAAAATGTTTGTTAGTAGTTTTTGTGTACAGTTTATTGAATCACCCAACCTGTGTGCTCATTCCCATATTTCACTTTAAAATAATGGATATTTTAGGCATGAGCTGAGTAAATACTGTGTTGATAGTAGATGTGTATTAAAGTGTAGCCCATTTTTTTTTGTAAAAGAATTGTTCAGTAGATGCAGCTAAACAGATGATCCATAGCTGTTTCTCATGGGACTTCTGTCACAAAAAATCTCCAGCTGATAAAATCAAATCTCTCAGTTTCATTCTGCTCTCACAACATGTTTAAATGTTCAGTACTTTTTACACGGCTTTCAGCTTGGGGGTGGGGGGCTGGGGGAAGGGGAGAATAGTGAAATTAAATCTAAGACTTAATTCTTCAACTGTGTAAAGAGTAAGATCTAACTTTTGTACTATTCTTTTACTAAAGCTAATGATGAATGTATCTTCAGGTGGGTATTTTGGATGTGAATAGAGCGTGGCCTCTTCCTCCAAATCAGTTTGCCTTATTGTTATGGAGAAAAAAAAAAAAAAAAGAAAAAAGCTGCATAGAACTGTGGGGGGTTTCTTTACTTTTCTTGCTTACAATGAATAACAGATTTTGCAAACAGCACTGAGTGAGGAATCAAAAAGCCCCTGGTGGCTTGAAGGGATTTATTTTACTTTGGCCATAAAACTGCACAACGTGTAAAATCCAGACAAAATTGCAACATTCCTTTTCTGAGATGGTTTTAAAATTATTTTTCCATTCTGTGATCTTTTTACTCTTTTAGGAAAGGAGCCTGTTTAAGGGCAAGGAAAGCATATATTTTGTTTTTACCTCTGTATGTCCACACTTGTTGGTACCTGGCAATGCACATGGCTTAAACAAGAAAGAATTCTCAGCCAGCTCCTCTGTGTTCCTTGGGATAGGTACAGCCAGTTCTGTTCAGATCACACATGTAAACATCGGCTCAGGCTGCGTTCCTGATTTTTTTATTTTATATCTCTTTTGTCCTGCATACTTTTTTTCTTGGACCCTCTGGTCTACAAATACAAGGGCATTTTGTTGTTTTTTTTTAAGCTGTTTTTGCATGCAGTAGTATTCCCCTGACCCTGCTAAGCCCTGCCCTGTGCCATCCCCTGAACCTCTCGGCCAGCCGGGGAGCCGGCATTGCTGACAGCAGAGTAGTTTAAAATGCAAAGCAGATGCGGTGGTAATGGATAGTGACACTGTGTACAGTATAGCCTCGCTCATCCAAAAATATTGCTTAGTTAGCCCCAGTTTTACTTTTAAGTGTTTAGCTTTTATGATGTGCATGAAAGTCGGGGTGGGGGGGAACAGTTCCAGCAGTGGGAGAGCTGTTGGCTACGTCGTTGTGCTGATTTGGTGTCTAAAGAGGCGATTGTTTCTTGTTTAGGTCAGTTGATGAAGATAAAAAGTCACCATCCTATCTTTTTTTTTTTCCTTCTAATATATTTTTTCTTCCTTTCGATGTGTCTTTCTCCCAGGAGTGTGTTAGGAAGTCAACCTGTACATAAGTGATGAACATTTGTACTCGACCCAGTAGGCTGATAAGGAATAGTGCTGTATCCTACCTGAAGGTGTAATAAAGTGTACATTTTTATACCGCCGCCTCGCCCTGCTTTCTGTCCGGGGAGGAGGGCGGGTTGGAGGACGGACCGATCCCCATCCCCTTCCTTTTCCCCGTCCCCGTCCCCGCCCGCTGCCGGCCCCGCCTGCGGGCGGAGCGGCCGCGGCTCCTCCTCTGCACGGCAGCATGGCGCGGGAGGCCGCGCTCGCCGCCTGCCTGGAGGCCGTGCTGGGCAGCCGCCGCAGCGCCAACCGCGTCTTCGAGCTGCTGGAGCCGCTGGCGGTGCGGGGCCGGGCCGGGAGGGGAGCGGGCTGAGGGAGGGAGCGCGGCCCGCCCGCCGCTCTGGCTGACGCGCCGTTCTCCAGGGCCAGGAGGAGCCGGAGCACATCGTGAGCGCCGCCAGGACGTGCAGCCGGCTGTTCGGGGCGCTGCTGCAGCGGCGGGAGCTGTTCGTGGGGCCGCTGCCCGAGCAGGACGCCTCTCTGGCCGGTGAGCACGGGGCGCGACCCGCGGCGCTGCCGCCTCAGCGCGGCCTGCCCGAGCCCGGCCTGTGTGTGTGTGTCCCTCACAGAGAGCTACAGCGCCGAGGACAAGTACAGGATATGGATGAGGCACCGCTACAGGGACTGCGTGGGCTGCCTGGGGGAGCTCATGGGGCACGACTCCTTCCAGGTCAAGGTAGGGTTGGCGGGGCTCCCGGAGGTTATCGCACTGTATTTCAGTGTGGGAGAGGGGCAGGGCTGTAAGACAGCACTGATGCTCTCACTCACCTCTGCTCGCCAGCAGCGAGCATGCAGCTTGCTCAGGAAATAAAATAACATCTCATTTCATTCTTCCTTCTCTTGAAAGTTGCCTCCTTTAGGTTTGACCCCTGGTGTTCTTGTTTAGATGGGGTTTTTTTTTGTGATGTTGCTTTCTTGATTTTTTTAAAGGAGTTGGCACTCTGCACCCTCATGAAATTTGTCGAATTGGAGGCACAATATCCATTGATCAAAATAGAGTGGAAGGGAACTTTAACTTTTCCATGTGACCTGCTTAAGGTAAGCTGCAGAACTGACAAGTCCCTCCTATCAGTGACCTGATGGCACACAAACTCATGTTCCCTCAGCCATCTCACTCTGCTCCAGTGAGACACTGACTTGTTGCTTTGCTTTGCAAACCCTTTGGTAGGTAGTAGTTGATGGTTTGCTTCCCAGCAAGGAGGACGCCTCGCTCCTGATCTCGCGCTTCCAGGAGTACCTGGAGTACGACGACGTGCGGTACTTTGTCATGAAGGCTGTCACTGCCAGCGTCGGGCAGGTCATGCAAAAGACCAAGGAGGTAACCAAAATTCTTCCTGCTCAGGTGGCTCTGGATGAGCTGCTCTGGGTTGTGTGTCTTGTGTGTGAAGCAGGGAGGAATTAGTGGTATATGGAAATATTTGGAAGCCAGAGAAGTGAGTGTGCCCACTGAAGGCATTGATTTTTTTCTTATGTATGTCAGTATGCCAAGACTGGCTTTACTCTGAAATTGAAAGTATTTCAAGACACATACTGTTCTGTCTGGCCTAAGCTCTAGCTTCTGTTTTACTCAAAACTCCACAGCTTGGGTGGCACACAGAGAACTTTTAATTGTTTACTCTGGTGCACAGGAAGAATCTGCTTCCTCCATTGGATCTACAGTTTTGTTAAACCAGAATAAGTATAGAGATAAGTTTCATGTTGCATAAACAAATAATACTCCAGGTTGAGACTTCAACAGAGAATATACCATCAACATTTTCCCCTTTCCTAAATATATTCAGTACTTGGAAACAGGGCAGTATTGAAGCCCTCTGTTGCTATCTGATGTGGAACTTGCTTCATGTTTGTTTATATGCTTTTTTCCTCAGAGGCCACTGCCTTTTTACCAGCAGAATGTATTTTCCCTCATCTCACCCATTAATATGCCAAACAAAGAGTCTGAGATGGTCAAATTTATGGTCAAGCAAGGTTAGTAAACTCTGCATGAAGGACTGTGTGGGAAAAGGAAAATCAGGTTTAAGATTTATAGTGTGTAAAGACTTGACTATTGTTTGCTGATAAAGAATGCCTGTTTCTTTGATCACTGTGATTCAAACAGTCTTAAAAATCCACATTCCTTAGTATACAGGGGTGTCTGTTATGGCCTTGTATCAAATTCAGTACTTCAGCCCAAGTTTTTAGAGCATCAAAGGGCTAAGTTTATAAGGGTCAATTTTTTGAATATCCATTTTGAGTTTAACATCTGGTTTCCCTTTCTTCTTAGATAACCGTGAGGAATTGAAACTTTCAAAGCTGCAGGTAACTGTTCATTTGGTTCATTAGAATGGAAATTTTGTTTGCTTAAAATAAAGCATTATTTGTACCAGTATGTTTAACTCACAGTTTGCAATTCTGTTTTAAGGCACACAAACATGTGTTTGAAAAAATGTGGCTGACTTTTTTGAAGCACAAGGTGAGTGCTACTTCTGCCACTGGTCTGCATCACTCTTTCATTTAAGGATTGCTATCCTTAGCAATTGTGTCCAGCCTTGCACAAGCTGCTGGTAGGACCCCAGTTTGTTTTGAATGTTGGGTGGGAACAGCCCAATGACCATTTCTGTTGGATCACTCTGCCAAGAAACATGACCTGATATAGGGCCTGCTTTTTCTCCTTACTCAGCCTTTTTTCCCTGCCTGAAATGTCTCAGCCCATAAGGGTAATCTGCAGCATAACAATCTCTGCTCACAAGATGAAGCTTCCCCAGCCTTTTTCCTGGTGATTTTCCCCATTTGAGTGATGACACTGTTAGTTGTGACCACCTGCTTCTTGAATAAACTTAGCTGGTGTCACTTGTAAACTCTCCCATTTGGGAACTGCTGCTGCAAGCTGTTCTGTATTTTCCTGGCACATTCCCTTCTGCTTGTGCATTGCCCTTTTGAGCCACAGGTTGCTGCTGCTGTTTGAGTTCTCTCTGCATGCTTGTTTCTCTCTGTTTTGTCCTTCACAGCTGCCCACTGGCCTTTACAAAAAGGTTCTTGTCATTCTCCACGACTCTGTCCTGCCTTACATGAATGAGCCCACTCTTATGATGGACTTCTTGACAGTGGCCTATGGCATAGGTGAGTGGGAACAGCCTTTTATCCTTTGTGCACTTCCACATGGACTTGGAAGCTCTGCTGGATGCAGCACCATGACCTGGGTGATGGAATAGGTGTATTTTTGGCTGGGATGGAGCTAAGGAACTAGGGTCAACTCCACTGTCCCTGAAAGTGAGATGGTTTTACCTATGTTTGTCAATGTCATTGCTCCTTGTGTATAAAGAAAATCATATTTAAGGCTTTGGGGAAGAGTAAAATACTGGAGTGATTTAGTTCAAATACAGAGTTCAGCCAGTGTTGCTGATCCAAACACAGGATCCACAGATTCCTGCAGAAATGTCCTCTCTGAGTTTTCTGCCTGTTTTCTTACAGGTGGAGCAATCAGTCTTCTAGCCCTAAATGGGTTGTTTATTCTGATTCATCAGCATAATCTGTAAGTAAAAAGAGTATATTGTTTAAAGGAACATGGGTTATGTCTTTATATAAGAGGAACTGAAATGGATTCACCACACCTTCAGGCTTTGAAATTCCCCCATGGGAAAGCCAAACTGCACAAGAGGCTCAGGCTGATATTCTCTTCTCTAGACTGTGGTTGCTCAGCACTTAAAAATCGATTTCCATTGATCTGATTCCAGGGTGAAGCCATAGTCTTTGGTGTCCCTTTCACTGCATCCTGTACCATTTGCAGTCACTGGACATGGCTTCACACCCTAAAGGTGGCTGGGCACTGCAAGAGCCATAAATTCACCTTGCAGCTTGTTTTCAAGTGGTGACTGTAGAGGGAAGCCTAAGAGAGCTAAACAGAGCATAGCAGTGGGCTGGGGTGCTCTTATTGAAAGCACAAAACCATTTAGACACAGTCCCTCTGTACACCACTAATGGATGTTGTATTTTTCCTTTTTTTCAACAGGGAGTATCCTGACTTTTACAAAAAGCTGTACAATCTGTTAGACCCTTCCATCTACCACGTGAAATACAGAGCTCGCTTCTTCCACCTGACTGATCTGTTTTTGTCCTCCTCGTAAGTAGCACCTTTCTTCTGTGTGCTCACATATTTTCCTCCTGCTTTTCTGTTCTTGAACAGTCTCCAACACGTCTGGGTTTAATGTATTCAGTGTGCCTGCTGGATTAGATACATTTTTATGGAGAAAACTGAATCCAAGATTATTATTATAGTCTTGTGTAATTTTTCATGTGCTATTTTTGAAGATTTGCCTCACAGCCATAGATTTTCAGAAAGGAATAATTGCAGTTAGTTATCAGAGTTTGAGCTGCAAGTGCTTATGGATGTGTTTTTGATCTCTGTTCCACTTTGGGTGAAAGTGATGAATTTTCTGTCTTGTCTTTGTAAAAATGGAGAAGTAAAATTTGCAGGCTTTTTATAGATTACAAAGCTGTTGATAAATGGGTGGCTTTTTGCAGACATAAAACACTGAAATGTGAAGTGTTTGACAGCCTGTCTTGATGTTGTCAGTTCACTGTACACAGGGAAGAAACTGAATAGGCAGCTGGTCATATAGTTGCTGTCATATGTTATAAAATAAACCAGCAGTAACACAGCACCAGGCACTTCATATCCAACCACTTGTATTCCTGGTGTACTTTGGAGGCAGTGACAAGACCTGTGGGTAACTTTGTTGAGCCTTGCAGGTGGTGAAGTCTGAGTGACTGAAAATTGTTGTTTTCATCCCAACCCTTCTGATGTGAAGAGGAGCTGGTTGCTGTTAGAAATTTGCATTTTTACCATTAAAAAAAAAAAGAATTATGCTGCACATTTATACCACATGGGAGCTTTATGTTCTCATTAACAGCTGCAGTTCTTGGAAGTGTTATGTAAATTTAACATCATGGCCTGTGTATTAATTAAACCCACAAAATGACATAAGAATATAATTAAGGTTGCCTGGCCAAGCACTCAGAAGTTTATAAAAGGACTGAATAAAGTTTGCTGTTGTTTGCCATGAGAGTGGCTGTGTACAGGGGCTGTGCTTGGCACATGTCAGGATTGAATCTCACAGTGATCTGTGGTTACTCATGCACTGAATATAAACTCCCCCCCAAATCTGTTCCAGCGAGCTCACAATCTATTGCTGCTTAGAATCCGGATTCCTCAAGCTTCTCTTGATTCCATAGCCAGAAAAGCCTGGCGAGCCCCCTGACCTCTCTCTGAGGTGCTGTTGGGGTGGCTGCCAGGACAGTGACAGGCTGTCCCTGCTGTCCCTGTCCCCAGGCACCTGCCAGCATACCTGGTGGCAGCGTTCATCAAGCGGCTGGCGCGGCTGGCGCTCACCGCCCCTCCCGAGGCGCTGCTCATGATCATCCCCTTCATCTGCAACCTGTTCCGCAGGCACCCCGCCTGCAGGCTGCTGCTGCACTGCCCAGGAGGGCCTGCAGGTAACAGGGGAGGGGGCTAATGCCTTGGGGACTGCATACAGAGGAGCATTCCTGTGCAGGAAAAGGGGAGATTGCAGTTCTGAGGTTTGGAAGGATCACTTTCTCCTGTCTCTTGAGTTTGTGAAGGGTCAACAGGCTCCTGTGAGCTCTTTAAAAGTAACATGGTTCTGTAGTGCTGCCAGCAGTGACTCTTGGGTCATGCTGGGATGTGTCAGTTTGTCCCTGGACCATGAATGACTTGGGAAGGAGCAGCTCTGGCTGCAGCAGTACTGTGGGCCTGTGTTCCCTTTGGGTTTCTGTACTTCACTTGAGAGGTATTAGCTCTGTATCTCCCATTTCCTTAGATATGTCAGAAGATCCATATGTTATGGAGGAGGAGGAGCCATCTGAAAGCAGGGCTTTGGAGAGCTCTCTCTGGGAGATTCAGGTATGTCATCCCAAAGTGAGCATCTGGGTCTGGTATGGGTCTCTTCCACCCCTGCTGCTTCCTTGATGTGTGTTGGAAGTGGACAGCCCCTCATGAACCTGCTTGACAAATGTCTTGAAAATGAGATGAATTTTTACATCATTTTCTGTCCTAGCAAAGGATTCCATACACTGGAGAAATGTGCATGCTAATTTAGTGAGTGGCTTGTGAGCACACATTTGAACTTGCAGTTCACAGCTGAAACAGGCTAAATAGTGCAGATGTACCAGGCTTCTCCTTTGCTCTGGAGGGGAGAGGAGCTTGGTGAGCACTGATGGAAATGAATTGAGTAGAGCCAGGTTATCCTCTGGAAATGGATAAGGATTTTGTGGGAAGCAGCAACAAGAATGATGTGCAGGAGCTGGAATCCTGGAGAGCTGGAGCTTGAGTGTGGCATGAGGGCACTGTGAGGTAGCAGAATTGGGTTGTGCAGTGTAGGCATGGCCTGTGGATGAATTTGTCTTGAGCTGGATGTGACCATGTGAGAGGAGCCTTTGACATGTTTGAACAATGCCTGAAATGAGGATTTCTTGAAGCTCTGTAGCAGCATGTGCAGCAAACTTGGATCTGATGGAATTTGATGGTCACTGAAGATTTGACCAACAAATGGGCAGACTCCTGTGTGGGAATGCAGATGGATCTGTGTTACCCTGTATTTATTAGATTATCTCCTATTTGTCCTGCTTTTTCAGTCCCTCCAGAACCATTATCACCCAGATGTGGCCAAGGCAGCTGCTGTCCTGAACCACTCCCTGTCTGAAATTGAGGATGACATATCAGGGCTCCTGGAGCTCTCAGCTTATGAGGTAATGGTGCTGTACCTTTGTAAATGACTGGAACAGAGGAAAAGATACTCTGGATGCAGCAGCTGTGTCCTGTTCATCTGCCTTGCTGCTGGGGAGGGAACTACACTGACTTGGTTACCCAGAACCAGGGCAAACCAGGAAAATGTTCTGTTAAATAACAGCATGAGCAACAGTGGTGACAGGGCTGCCTTTTTCTTTTTTGAAGTGTTTATTTGCTGGATGTTTTAAGACTTTAGAGTGAGCAGTGTTACTGGGGTGAAAAGCTTGTACTGAGTTTTGACAATATTCCCTGGTTTTTGTTTTGTAGCTTTTTGATAAAGAAGTAAAGAAAAAGGCTGTTGATGTGCCCCTGGAGTTTGAGCAAGTTCGAGGTTTGTTTGGGAAGAAAAATGATATTTTTGCAGAACACTTCAGTTTAGACTGATGCCATCTCTTACCAGAACACATCTGTCAGCAGCTGGATCTTAGGGACACTCAGAAAGTTCCCATGTGCTCAGCAGCTCTGTGAAGAGAGCTGCACTGCCTGAGCTGCAGCCTTCTGCAGTGCCCCTTGCACTGCCCCTGGATGGACTTTGCTGTGTTTCTCACACCTGCATACTGCTACCTGGTGTTTGGGGGGATTTTTCCTCAGAGCAGGGGTTTCTGGGTTTGTTCATGGCTGGGATCCCAGTCTTTCCCCCAAAGGTGCTGGTGCTGGCTGTGACCAGGGGCTGCATCAACAAACATCCCACTGCTGTTCCATGGGACTGAGGGGAACTGCATTCTCTGACTGCTCTTATTTTTCAGATATTTCACTTTTATATTAGAGCTGACAGCCTGTTTGTAATAAATGTCTTCAATACAGAAGTGTAAACACCTGATGTATTATAATTATACTTTTATATGCACTTTTAAGCTCATCTTCAGAGGGATGTTTATCTTCCTTCTACTCAGCACTCCCACGTTCAAGGCATTGAAACTGGTTTGTCTGACAACTCAGAAGATGCTCAGGAAATCCATCTCTGGAACATTGCTGGTGTTCCTTCCTGTACATCCATCTCATGCACTGAGGTTGCTGGATTCCAAATGCTCATGAGCTTTGGAAGTGAACATAATCCTGGTACCTGCTGTAGCCAGGGAGGCCAGCTGATGTGCAGTGGGAGGCTAATCCTTGAGTTTTGCTTCAAAATGATAAGCAGCTTGGTGTAGTTTTGCTTGCAGCCTGCATGTGTTTTAGGAGCTCTAGCCAGACTGTATCCAGGGGCTAATAACTTTTTAACTCTACTGCTACTGGATGCTTTTGTTAATTTTTTCATATACTTCCAGAAGTCATGCAGAAATTCCATTTGATAGGGTTTCACCCAAGGTTTTAAGATTGAGACAAACTCATCATTAACAGCACAGATGAACTCAGGACTTTTTTAAAACTCATTTTCAACAATTTAATGTTGCCTCTTCAGATTTAAACTCTGCTTGCATAATTTGAAATCATATTTTGTGGAAGAGTAAATTAGAATCAAGAAAGCAGAGGCCAAGAAATTCAATTTCTGGCAGCCAAGTCTAGTTAAGGAAAGCTGCAGCTGTCTTGGAGACACTGAAGTGTTACATTTTCTTCATCCAGTTTTTTTCATGCTTTCCAAACAGTGGACGTGTGGTCACAGTGTAGAGCTCTACATCTCTTTTTTTTTTTTTTTCTTTTCTGGTGCTATTGAATTCAGCTGGGGTGTTTCTGAGGATTGATATTTTTCCTCTTTTTTCTTTGGAAATCTCTTTGGTGAAAAGTCAATGCTGCCTCCTCCCTAGCCAGCCTGTTTTTCTTCTTTGACTTCTGGTATCTGAGGTAGGAAGGCAGAATGGTTGAGATGTAACTTTCAGCTTGGGAGGCTTCAGTTCAGGTTCACCCAAGCCTTTTATTTCATCTCTGAGATGTATTTCCCTTTGCAATGGGGTTTTGTCTGAATGTGCTTGGTAAACATCTTGGAGTGCTCTGCTGTAGCAATGGAAACCACACTGCTCACTTTGAAAGAAGTCAGTGTATATTCTCAGATAAAATGAATTACTATATTTAATGAATGTCCATGTTGAATGGCTTTCTCTGCCTATTTTTATTTTATTCAGGTTGGCCCCAGTTATATCTGTGTGTAATTGCTGGTGAGCAGTGTCATTCACTTCTGTCATTGTATTGACATTCAGGGTCCTTTTTGAAAGCACAATTATTAAACCAGTTGGGCATGGGGCAAATCCAGGTCTCAAAGGGCTGAAAATGAAGGAGTTTGGTTGGGTTCTGTGTGGACAGAGGGTAAACAGAGTGTGCTCAGGGCTGTGTGACCTGTGTCCCTGTCTGTCCTGGGGCTCCTGGCACTGAACAGGGACACCCTGCACGTGGGGCAGGTGGATTTGGTAGGGAATATGGGAAGCAGCAGCTCCTGCCTTGTGGTGTGGCCCTCTGCTGCCTGTGGGGGAAGCCTTGTAAATGAGACCAAATGACCACAGCCTAAAGCATTTTCCAAGCACAGGAAAAGGGGTGCCATGGAAAGGGCTGTTTCTCAGGAGGATTGCAAAGGCACCAGCATTTCCAGTGTTCCACCAGCTGTGGATCCCCAGCCCCACACTGCAGTGAGCAGTGACTGGATTGGAGCAGTTGATGTTTTCCAGAGCATTCCCAGTGCCCTGTGTGCTGCTCCTGCTGACACTGAGGCAGAGCCTCAGGTTGGCACAGGCTGTTTCCAGATTCCTCAGCACATTTCAGTGCTGAGCTGGAAATGCTCTTAGTGCTTTACCTCAAGTATGTGCAGCTGACCTGGAGTGACTTAATTATTTTGTGATGATGCCTGGCAGTCCCTGACAGTCCCACTGTGCTTGGTGCAGACAATCAAACCACAGACAGCTCAGAGGAGCTTACAGCTGAAAGCCTAGGTGCACTTCAGATAAGCCTTGAAGGTCTTCCAGGGATGTCATCACCCAGCTCTGATGCTGCACTTAGCTGAGCAGCATTTTTAAACCAGCTCTTAGGTGGGGATAGCTTTAAGCCCCTGCCTGTCCTTGGAAAAACATTCCACCTGGTCTTTCATCAAGCTTTTATCTTTCAACTTTCACCTCTTTCCCCTCAATAGGAGGCATCAGGGAAAAAAATCAGCAGTTATAAATATTAAAAGTTTCATCTGCACAGAGTAAGCAACCCTTATCAGACTGTACACCTGCTGCTGCTCCTACTCCACAGGTCTCCACAGACTGTAGATTATAGATGCTTTAATCATGGGGTGTATTAACTGGAAGGCCAGATTGAAGTATCAGGCAGAGAGTGCATAAGTCACTCCTGTTATTATTTGATTTTTATCAGATGCTGGGAGGGGTGAGAGGGCTGTTCTGGTGGTTTTTGTTGTTGTTGGGCTATTTCAGTGAGAATAAAAGATAATTGTATGAAAACATTGATATAACCTCGCAGCCTCCCCACCCATCACTGCCTTGGTCCCCCAACAAAGGGTAACAATAAGGTCTCTGATTCAATGCACAGCTCTTTGTTTATTTTCCTGAGCTTCCATTCCAAGTCATCCCAGCCTGGCTACAAAATAGAGCTGCTTGTCAAGAGTATGATGTGATTTATCTGGGGAGTCAAAGGTTGAGGTGACCACAATGTTTGTGTTAATCAGCTTAGGTTCCTACTTTTAGGATATTCATTGGGAGATAGAGGGAAGTGCAAATTCACATCTGTAAATGAGTGCTGCTATTAGCATTGAGGTGGTTTCATATCCCTGAGATAGTGCAGCCATAACCCCTGTGTTTACCTAATTTGGAAAAACAAGCTCTCAGTTAATTTATAGCCCTGTTCAGGCAATAAGGGCTACAGGATCTCAGTTCAACTGACACTAGCCTTTTCCAGCACTATCATAATCAATATTCATTAACTGAAGCCTATTGGACTTGGAGATTTACTGCTATTAATAAGCCAAGAGTCTATCTTTCTGTAGGTTATGAAGAAAGTTTGAGACCTGTTACTAAAAAAAATTGCTTTTCTGCAGTTTCTTTGCCCTGTCCCTGGGCCATACTTGTACCTCTAAAAAGAGAGTTCTGGTGCGTGTGAATAGAGCCAAAAGAGATAAAACCAGAGTGAAACTGCCTTCCTCTTCCAGAGAAATAAACTCCAGCAGACAGGATGTTCTGGTTGATGGTGCATGCAGAGATGTGAACGTCATCTCAGTCCTAACAGAGTTAAAAGCTGCAGACTCCACGTCCTGCTGGTTATCCCCATTTTGTTGATAAATGCACAGAGAGAACCTTATCAAAACGAGCAGGCTGCAGACCTGCTAATGGAGCTGTGCTTGTGCTGAAGGTAATTGATGCCTCAATAACGCCAGGCGTTATCCAGAGAGCGGCTGGAGCCGTGCGAGGAGGAGCATCAATCACGGGTGCTCGTGTTTAACTTGTATCAAATATTTAGGTGGGTGGCAAGGTGCATTCTTGGGCTGCTCTTGGGAAAAGTGTTGAGCTCCGAGATACAGAGCGAACGAATCATCACATCCCTTTTCCTACATCAGTTTCCTGCACACCGGGAGTGTGAGGATTTATGTTTTAGTCATCTCGGCTGGAGATGGGAGATCCCGTGTGCTGTGCTGTTGGAAGCAGAGGTTCGATGGCCGAGCGCTGCTGTTCCCAAGCGGGAGCCTTGCAGGTGATCAGAGTGACAGCTGCGGTGTCCCTGCAGTGACAGTGCCATCTCACCTGGATGGGAGGGGCACAGTGCCGTGGGGAACGGGGCTGGCCCGGCCCTGTGGCCAGTGAAGCGGGGCCGGTGGCCACTAGAGGACGGTGCAGACCGGGCGGCGGTGCCCGCTGTGCTGCGCGGGGCTCCGTGCGGAGCCGGCTCCATCCTGCTCACCTCCATCCTGCTCGCCTCCATCCTGCACACCTCCATCCTCTCACCTCCATCTCTTCACCTCCATCCTGCTCGCCTCCATCCTGCACACCTCCATCCTCTCACCTCCATCTCTTCACCTCCATCCTGCTCGCCTCCATCCTGCTCACCTCCACCCTGCTCGCCTCCATCCTGCTCGCCTCCATCCTGCTCACCTCCATCCTGCTCGCCTCCATCCTGCTCCCCTCCATCTGCTCGCCTCCATCCTGCTCACCTCCATCCTCTCACCTCCATCCTGCTCACCTCTATCTGTTCACCTCCATCCTCTCACCTCCATCCTGCTCGCCTCCATCCTGCTCGCCTCCATCCTGCTCGCCTCCATCCTGCTCACCTCCATCCTGCTCGCCTCCATCCTCTCACCTCCATCCTCTCACCTCCACCCTGCTCACCTCCACCCTGCTCACCTCCATCCTGCTCGCCTCCATCCTGCTCACCTCTATCCCGTAATGATGGGGGCTCTCAGGGCTGAGGGTGATGGAAAGAGGGAAAAGCAGAAATTCCGGAGCAGCCGGCTGTGCTGTGGGGTTGTGGGGAGGTCAGTGGGGTGACCTGAGCCCCATCCTGTGTGTCCTCGCTGTCCCGGCAGTGCTGTGCAGGGGGCAGGGAATGAGCACACGCTTTGTGAGCCGCAGTGCCCATCCTTCCTCCAGCACTGAGCAGTGAGGTCGGGCGGCTCCAGCCCTCCCTCGGTGACCCGAGTGTCCCCAGCTGCAGTGTCTGAGCCTGCCTGGCCCTGCTCTGCTCCCCAGCCTTCCCCTGCTTCTTCACAAAGTAGCCTCATCTTTATGTTTTTAACCATGTCCTAAAAACGTTCAGTCCCAGTTTAGAAAAATATTCTGGTTCAGGATAGTGTTTAGATATTTATGTGTTTTAAATATCTTGGCAGATGAAATGTAAATCTGTGCTTTAGAGCACTTGAATGTCTTTAACATTGCCCTGAATTCCTTGCTGAGGGACTGGGCTGCAGAGCACCCACCAGAGTGTTTGAGCAGCACCCTAACAGGGAAAGGCTGCAGCCCCAAGCACCAGGCTTGTCCTCAGAGCTCCCTCAACCTACACAGCAATTCCACCTCCAAAATCCTTATGGCAAGGCAAAGAACTCAGTGCAATCGTGCAGCAAACCTGCTGGAGAGGCTCTGTCCCCAGAGCTGCTGGTTGTACAGGAACCCCTTTATCCCTCTATAATGCATCATAAAGGCTCTCTTGATATTTTTTTACTGCATATAGCAAAACAGATTTGGATTCTGTTTCTGTTTTAGCTGGTTCTAACACCATTCATCATTGCTGTATCTTAACAGGATCTTACTTTGATAATAAGACTCCAAGCAGTGATGAAATAAAGTGAGATTAAAATAACTACATAATAAAGTTCCAGATTAATCTGAAACTATGGTAAATCTTTCAGGGCTGTAGAAAGGCAATAGCTAAGCTGCATGGGCTCAGTGTTCAGTGAATGACTGTGATAAAATGTGTTGATCCACTTTAGAGCTTTATGTCTGTTTAGGTATAATAACCATAACTACAGTTCAGCTGCAGTTTGGCACCTAAAAAATATCCTTTGAATTTATAACTTGTTGCATGTCTTTTGTTTGGCTTTTAAATATTTGAAAAAAAATTCCAAATATTTGAAAAAAAAAAAAAGAGTTCTAGGTGATGGGTATTGACTCATTCTGCTCCCATTCTGCTCCCATCCTGCTGGGCACACATCACAGGCTTGCAAACCTTGAATTGCTTGCTGAACAAATTGCAGATCATCTTGCTTTACAGAACCAATGGTATTTTTTGTATTCTTTGGATTTACTGTTGATTCCTTCAGTTCAGATCAGTGATCCAGCACCTGGCTCTGTTAGTGTATTGATTAGTTCAGAATCCCATCTGCCACTTCACTGCAAGGTATTGTAAAGGTATCACAAATCCCTGAAACATTTCCAAAGGAATAGCAGAGCCTCATGTCTCTGTGCCAGTGAGCATCTCATGGATGAGCTCTGATGATGGAAGGGGAGGAAGATTACTGGAGCAGGCTTTTAAAAGTGAGAGTGGAAATTATTTTAGCAAGCTGATCCAGCCAGGAATCTCCCTCAGCCTGGGTCACATCAGCTCTCTTGTTGCTGGAGTTCTGCTCAATGAGATGAAGCCCTGCAATGGCAGAGTGGCACAGCTCATGGTGGGCTCTCCCATTTCCAGCAGGTCTGTTGTGCTAAGCCCATCCCTTCTCCATTCCATGGCTCTGGCATCCAGCAGCTCTGCAGCAGGGACCTGTGTGTTCCTTGTTTGGAAACCTGAGCACTGCCAAAAACACCCAGGAGCCTTGTACAGGCTTTGAGCAGGGGTGGAAGGGGGATCAGACTGCAGAGCTGGCTCACAAAGGGGTTTTTCTCCACCCAGGCAGGAGTGGCAAGATGGGACACAAGAAAGGGCCCAGCAGACACGTCAGATGCAGAGCTTTGAATTGCTTGAGTGACATTAACAGAGAGGACTTTGTTCCCCCTGCTCTGCACTGCTGCAGAGCACTGCCTCTCATCCTCTGGGGTGGACCTGATGGGTGTTGGGGCTGCTCCTAAGAGCCCAGACATCAGTGATGGACAGACTGATGGACAGAGCTGTCTCATCCAGTCTCCCAGTCAGGTATGTGGGTTCAAGCACAGTGGTCAAATCCTTCTCCCCAGTTTAACATCCCTCTCCAAGGATTCTCTTTCTCCCCAGCCTCAGAAATGCATTTCAGGCCTTCTGAACCAGCTGATGTTAGAGAAGGAGACTTTGAATTTCACACATGCAAGAAATTGCCCCTGTAGGCTTGAATTACTTATAGAGGATAAATGATGCTGGAATGTTAATGCACATTCCAGAGGGGATGATAACTTCACTAAGTGCAGCCACACTGCACCAGAGATGAATTCAGCCTGGGGTGTTTGCTGGCAAGCACGGCACCATCCATTCCTATTTATTCATCCCAAAACCTCAAGTTTGTGTCGACCTGTGAGCCAGGAGCATTCCAGAAGACAGCAGGGAGTGGGAAATACCAAAGGTGTGTCTGTATATTGGAAAGGTTATTGCTCCCTTGGTAAAAGTGGTCCTGAGGGTTGGCAAGTCACTGGTGAGTGGAGCAGCTGGAGCTGGAGAGAGTCCATGGGAGGTGAGAGGATCAGGGCTGGAAGGCTGCTGTCAGACAGAGCAGCAGGACCAGGGTTCCAGTGATCCAGGACTAATCCTGACCCTGCCTGTGACAGGCCAGAGCAGCAGTGGGTACAGTGTGGCTGGGAAGGGAAGGTTGATTTGCCTGGCAGAATGTGCATTTTAATTGCTCATTTTCTTGCCTTTTATATGTGATTCGATTGTGAATTATGTTTTCTGCATTTGTAATTAGAGGGTAGAGCAGATGGTGAGGTTTTGTCTGAAGTGATGTAGCTGTTGAAGTAACTCATATTCCTGGCTGATAATTTCCTGGAAGGGAGTGTTGTGACATGGGAGTTGCTTGAGGGGAGTCCCACTTTCTAAATGGTCTGGGACAGAGCTTTAAATTATAAAAACCTGCTCTGTCCCACTGAAATCAGCATCCAGGGTGGTTTACACCACCTGTGAAACTGTTCACAGGGGAGGAACTATTTCTCACTTACACCTAGAATTCCTGCTCTCAGACAGGATGTGACAGATGGTGAGCTGGGTCTGGGGGCTCTGCCTCATCCTCCTGTCCTGCACTGGGAGGCAGCATTCTGTAATTCAAAACTTACAAAAGTTACAAAGTTGAAATTTGGGAAAGATAACTTGGAAAGCTGTGGGAGTTCCCTCAAGGGTGGCATCACTTTGTGCCTCTCTGTCAACCTGACACTTCATCCATCAGCTTCCCACTCGGTTGGTGATTTGCAGTGAAAATGTTGGAGTAGAGTCTCAAAACAGAGCAGATCCTGACTATATTTTTGAAAAAGAGAGAAAATCCTTCCTAGAAAGTTACTTAAATATGTTTTAGCCTTTCATCCATGTCTTCTTTTACCAGACACAGCTTTCAGTGATATGCTAGTAGGCAGAGCTGAGAGCTCAGCCAACAAACAGCTCCCAAAATAAGCTGTTCTGCCACCTTCCAGCCTCCCACCTTGGGAAGATGAGGTGTTTCCCATCCCACTGCCTTTCTCCACGACGTCAGACCTTCTGCTTCCCTTTAGAATCCCTCAGCCTTCTTGGTGAGGCTCAGGGAATGCTGACATTCTGCTCCTTTCTGCAGGACATGCATTTGTGACATTCATTTCTGATAAAAGGAAGAGATGGAGTGTCACCTCTGCTGGCTGTGGGCTGAAATGTTTGTGGGTGAATGTCTCACAGCCCTGTCCTGCCTGTCCCACTTTACAGGAGCTCCTTGTGCAGTGCCACCCCTGGGTGGGGTGGCACGGGGCAGTGCAATTCAGGGTGAAATTCAGGCTCTGACTGCATAAATCCCTGAGGAATTTACCCCATCTTGGTGCATCCTGACCTTCCTGCACATCCTTATCTCTGACCTGGAGCCTGCCTCTCCCTCCCTAGGCAGTGCTGAGGCACAAAGGAGCACTGAGAAAGTCCCATAATAAATCAAACCCACTTCTAGGGGTGTGTGCCTGCTCTGGCAGGGCTCTGGGAGGAGGCATGGGAGGTTTCCAAAGGGAGTTTGCTGGCTCAGATGGTCTGATGGCATCCTTCATCTTCTGGAGGGATGCAGTTACTTACCTGTTCTCTCTGGCTGGTGCTTGTAAACACTCACAGATTTTTATTTTTACTCCTTAATACAGCAGCTCTGTGAGCTCTTCCATTTGTAAAATGTATCTGAAGAGAAAAAACAGGAAATATATTTACAAATGTACTCTCAGGCACACATATATCATTTAAGACAACAAATAACTAGGAAAGAAGAGGTAGTAGTAATTCACTCTCGTTTTTCCTCTGATGTTTTTAAATGCCTCAAGTTTTCCTCTTATAGTTTACGATGCTATCATGCTCCTGTCTAAACTACCACCTTAAAATACATTCTACATGGTTATTTTCTCCATAAAATCCTGACAATAATAATTTCCCCTGTACTCCTCCTTGCACTGTAATTTTGGATCTGCCAAGCCATCCCCACCTATTTGATGGCCAGCAAATTGCAGCCTTGCAGGAATCTGCTTTCCCCAGCCACCACCCATAGGTCACATTGCACTTCTCTGGTGACAAATTCCCTGAGCTGGCAGAGGTGGCCTTGGGCTGGTGACCAGCAAGGACTGGAGGATGTCAAGAGGCTCCTTTAATGATTTGTTTCAAAATCAGTGCTACTGCTCTGGGCCAGCTCATGCTGGTGACCTTGGGTAGACCTTGGTGGTGTGATGGCACGTGCAACAGTGCCACTGATCCCCTGTGTCCCTTGGTGCCACTGTGCCACTGATCCCCTGTGTCCCTTGGTGCCACTGATCCTGTGTGTCCCCCCCCAGCCCCCCTGAGCCCTCCATCCCAGGTGAATCAGAGGATGCAATGTGGACCTTGGGGAGCAGCAGGGCAGTGCCCAATGTCCTGCCATTTGTGCTCAGCAAAACCAGAGGATTCTTGGAGCAAAATTAACCATCTGTTGCAGGCGGATGTTTTTTCCTATACCTTGGAAAAGAATTGCCACATTAACCCTGTCCTGGTCAGATTTGAAGCAAAGGCTTTGTTCCCAATTCCTGCTCCTGCCAACTCCTTTGTAGCAAGGAAAGAACCCCTGGGAATATTGCCAAACCATGAGAACATCCTCACAGAGCCTGACACTGCTGCTGCATGATATCATTTCTCCTCTGGGTTGTTTCAACTCATCTGTGATAAGGGCAAGATTACTTTCTTAGGTTTTTTGTTTGTTTGTTTGGGTTTCAGTTTGATTTTTGTTTTGAACTTTCAGCTTCCTGCACGGAATGTTTTGGGACCATCTGAGGTGCTACCTGCTCTTATCTCCAAAGCACACTGCTGAAAACCATCAGGGAGTGGGTCTGGCTTAAGCAGTAATTCAGTGCCTCTCTGGGTTTGGAGATAGAGAAACTGTGACATCCTGCTGCTTCCATAAATCATTTGCTTTGTCCAAAAGTTTCTTCAATCTAGTCCAGGCCAGACAGAAGTTCATCTGCTTCATTCAAAAGTTTTCCATGTAGCCCAGATATTTGCTGTGTGCAGTGAAACCCTGCATCCATGCACTAATGCCTTGCCCTGCAGTTATTACTGATAATAATAATAATAATAATAATAATAATAATAATAATAATAATAATGATAATAATAGTGGTTGTGCCAGCCTTTACAGAAGAAGGGAGGGTAAGCAGGGGGAATGCAGACACTGGTTTGTCCAGGTCTAGGACCCTCCTTTCTTCTCACACTCTGGTGGGAATCAGGAGTGGTTGATATTGCTCGTTTTGCCCTTGAAATGCTGATCCAGGGAGAAAATGTGCCTGTCACACACTTTGGGCCATGCTCTGCTCCTGGAGGTTCCTCATCTCTGCTCTTTCTGGGACAAGCTCCATCATCCCACAGGAATTTTCACTTTTCCCCTCTCTTGCCCTCCTTCTATCTGTTTTTAGAAAGGACTATTCCAGTAATAGCTAAATCACACACCAGTGAAGTTTATCAGTAGTTTGGAAGAGATATTAGTAACATATTTGCTAAAAAGTCAGTGAGGGGAAGTATATTAGCTCATGGGTGAAAGTGTGGTTTTTTTCCTTTGCTGCCTAGATAGCTATTAAATTTCTCTTAATTTTAAGTTGACACAGAACAGCAGAGACACTCAGTTTCTTTCTTTTTTTCCTCTTTCCCTTCATTATAAATATAAAATTTACATATACATATATCTATATAATATATAGATATATACAATTTAGTATTTATATATAACAATACATAGGTAATGTTTATATAGAGATATAATGTATATAAAATAAAATAATAAAAATAGAGATATAATATAGAAATACTAATACAATATATAATAACATTATATATATTAAGAATTAGACCAAAATGATCATCTTATTCTAATCAGAGATAATTTTCCAAGGAAAGGCTGCAGTTTTATGTTAGGAGTGTAAGACCAGCATAGAAGCAGAGGTAACAGAAAAAAAAAAAAAAAAGATAAATTTTGTTGTTGTTTTTTTAAAATTTATTTTGGCATAGCAGCAGCATCTGCATTTAATTTTTCTACTATGAACATTTGTACTTGTCACTATTTAACAAGATTATTAGCAATGAAAAATGTGAATAAAAAAGAAATACAATGCAACCACATTGCAATTATCCCATTCTCTCTGTAATGATATGGCTCGAGGAGCTCCCCATGCAGTGCTCATTTCACAAACTAATTATAGCAACTGCATTATAAACTGCACTGCTGGTATCTGCTGCCTCCACATGCAGATGAGTGCAACTGGGAGAGGTCTGGGAGGGAGTGCTGCATTAATGGGGAGGGTTGGTCCTGGCATTTTTCAAGAGTATTGTCATGACAACCGAGTTAAGGAATTCCTTTTCCTGCCTTTGTTACAGCTGTTGTTAGGTGAGAATTGGATGGTGGCATTCAATTTATGTTTAATTTCTGCCAGTGCTGTGGCTGGGCTCCATGTCATGCCCTGCACTTGGTACAGGTGCTGTCAATGTGAGCATTTGGCATCTTGCTGTGTCTGAGCAGGTTCCTCCAAACAGTTTGGAGGAAAGAACCAGTTTGCCTATTGTTGTTGTTTTATTTTTATGTTTTATTTTTTTCCTCTCCATGGAGGTGTGAAACTTAACAGGGTCAGGGAAACACCATGGGACCTGTGCTGAGTAACCCTGTGGCTGGAAGGGAGATGTCCAAAGTGAAGGGCAAAAATTTGAGCCAACATGCCTCAGTGTCGTCACCCTGTGGCATCACCCTTGCCCACAGGCAGCCTGTGCACTCTGCTCCTTTTTGAACTATTTGTTTATTTATTTATGTATTTATTTTTGATCTGAGGCTTCATTCTGATCAGCAGCCTTTGCTTCCCTGTGAGCTTGCTGATGTGTGCTGGGGCTATTCTTGGCTCACAAGCACCCAAGTGACCAGCACAGCCACTGGAGCATCTGGAGTGCCCTGCATGGCACTGGGGTGGCTGCCTGACAGCTCTGAATTCCCTGTGCAATAACAAAGGGTCATTTACAGAAAGGGACTTTGTTTACAAATGAAAAAAATGAGGTGGACATGGTAGTTTGTGTCAATCCCCCCAAACTCAGAATTCAGGAGCAGGGGGTGTTTGCAGCTTTGGTCATTGGGGAAGGCTCCTCTTCAGATCTCTGCTCCTTGCTGCTACAGCAGGATCTTTTGTTCACCAGCTGTGTTGAAGTTCTCCAGAGTCTGTTTGCACTGAGCATTTTGCTCCAACCCTCAGAAGGATCAGGAGCTTTGAATTCTGCAGGGACCAACAGAGCTCAACACTGTGCTGCATAAGGCCTTGGAAAGGCAAGGGAAAATGAGGCAGAAAATGTCTTTCTTAGCCTGGAAAAAATGACTGGATGTCTGAAAGTGTAGAGAATAAGCCCCAGACACAAAGCAGAGGCATGAGAGAGGAAGAGCAGAGTGCTGTGCCCTGGGAACTCGCTGCATCCAGCAGCCCTGAGCCAAACACCCCCAAAGGCACAGCAGCCTCCTTCCTTTTGGGGAGATTTGTCAAAACTAATGTGTACAGCCAGATTAAGGGTAAACCCAAAGGAGAACAGAGCTCCAGCTCCTGCCCTTGGTGGGGTGTTCTTCAGGGTGTGCTGCTTTCATCCTGCTGTCACTGCTGTAAATAACCTCCAGCTCCTTCCAGGCTGTGCCTCAGCATCCTCCTGAGAAAATCCAGAATTACAGCAGCTCCTCTTTCCATGAAATGCATCCATGCTCCCAGTCTGATACACAATGGTCTGCTTTCCCTCTTTTAAAACTTATCTTCTTTGTTTTTAAAATAAAAATTAACTTGCCGCTCATCTTTCATTTCCCTTTCATGCTCTGAGCAGTGAGTAATTAGAGCTGCATCACACTGGAGAAATTATGACAATATGATATTTCTAGAGTTAAATCTGCATAAGTACAATATCTTTGAAAAATAACAAGCTGCTCTAAGGGAAATTAATGATCCCATTGGGACACTCATTATTCTGAAACAAAAGCTCTCAATTTTCTTTGCCCACTTTCATTTTGGTCATTTCTTTCCTTTTAAGTACTGGCCACATATTCCATCCCTTTTCACTGCAGCTGAAACATAAATAACAATATGTTTAAAGCAGTGTAAAGTCTGTCTTGGAACCTATTACAGATATCACAAGAATATTAAGCAACTTTAAAATTAAGTCAAAGTGCATTTTGCAAATCTGTATTGGTGGCTATATATCATTACTGTTCATCAAGCCAGTTCAGCCTCATTTTCCTTGGCTATTTTTTTTTGTGAGTTCCTGCTTCTTTGAGGAACATGACTCCATTTGTCATAATAAGCATTTATTACCATCATATTCTCTACCCAGGCACCAGCATTGTGTTTAAGAAAGATTTTTTTTTCAAAGAGGATGTAGGTGGTGTATTCTTGTATTTGAGAATCCCCCTCTCCCCAACACCCAAATATATTATCAAGTCTTGCTTGTGATTGCAATAGCTTCTGCAGTCAAGGTGAATTACAAGGATTCTTGCTGAATCCCTGACAGATACAAATACCTAGTTATCCTTGGCTTTCCTGCTGAACCTAATCAAAGATATTGTTTATTAAAATCCTATTGTCTCTGCAATGAGGAACAAGGACAAGTTGCTCTGGAGTGATTTAATACTTCCAGCAGTTCTGTGTAAAGATTTATTATGGCCAGGAGAAAGAGCAAACACAAAATGCTTGAGTCATTACTTTTAATTTGCCACTTCTTTAAAAATATGTATGCACAAGGCTAAAACCTCCTCTACAGTTCAGTGTGATCTCTTATCAGCCAGGGGAACAGCCCCAAGCATAAACCCTCACCCTCTCCTTCAAACAGAGGATGAAAATTCATCCTTGGATTTGAAGGCAGACCACCATGCTTCTGCTTAGACTGGTGGTTTTCAGAGTTTTGAAATTAGAAGCTATTAAAAAAAAAAAATCAGTTCTAATGATGCAAATTACCAGTTCAAATTACCCAGTTGTGATTCTCTCTAATCCATTGGAGGGGACAATGCTCAGCCAGTCAGGCCTTTGCCCCACATTTGGGTGACAGCAAAAACCCTTCATGCAGAGCCACAGAAACTTAACTCATTCAAAGGAAAAAACTAATTTTTTTCCTCAGGTAACAATCTTTTCTTTGTAATTCAGTTTCATCAAAGTTTCAGCGACTGTAGCCTAAGTAAAGCACAAAGATAAATGAGTGAGCACAATTAATAAATGCTACTATTCAGCTCTCTGAGCTTTTAAACTGCTTATCTAATCATATGTAATCTTTATTCACAGTGTTAAAACGACCACATTTACAACAGTTGTAATCAATTAGGAAAATGGCTTTAATGGTTTAAAGAAGGTAAAAGGCAATGTGTGCTTTTCCAGACTGCCTGTGCTCAGGTGAAGGGAGCTCTGCCAAGGACCAGCATCTAAATGTGAAGGATTTGTGCAGGAAAGCTGCTGCCCCTGATATGGGAGCCCAGGTCCAGGAGGGCTGGGAGAGGAGAGCACCATCACACCATTCTACAATAATCCAAAGGGATTTCACTATATTCACTTTTTCAGCAGCCTGTTAAATCACAGCAGTCACACTCACAACCCAAAATCTTCTTATCCTTCATTATCCCACAAGTCCTACTTGGAGCAGCTTCTTATCATGTGGAAGGAGTATTCTCTCTGACATTTTGATACTTCTAGCCACTGTTCCCAGCTCTTTTCTTTCTCACTGCTAAAGCCATGAAATGTACATTAAAGAAAATAAAGCCAAGCATGTAATCAGAATGTCCTGGCAGGTTTGGTCATGCACTCCACACTCAGCTGAGTGCCAGGGCAGGACAATGCTGATCTGCCCCCACAGCAGGAGCCAGTGATCCTGGCTGCACCCAGGAAATCCAGAAATTTCTGACAGAGCCTCTTGACTTGGAGCCTGAAGCTCCCTCTTTTCCCTGTCTTTTAATTTGCACATGACTCTTGTGGTGAGCTGCTTCTGGTTTAGGTTTCATGTATGGATTTATCAGTGTTTCCCAATAATTTTCACCAGCAAACTGTACAGGGCTGGCTTTTGTCTGAATCATTCCCAGCTGCCAATGCCCTTCTCCAAGTCTGCACAGGGAGTAAAAATGAAGAAACACCCCCAAACCTCAATTCTTCTCAACCTTCCTGCTGCTTCTTCTTCATTTAACAACTCACTGATTTCTCTGACCACATGGATATTTATTTGCCCCAGGCTTTCACCTGCAAGAGAAGCTCTCTTTTTGTGCTGGAAAAACAAAAAGACAGATCTATGTAAAAAAAATTTAAAAATCTCAAAATGTAACATAGAGCACACTCTCTCCTTCCCCATAGGGAGGGGTCTGGAGCTGTGGCTGACAAGTGATGCTCTGCTGGTCCAGGGGGCTGCCTCTCCCTCAACCCTTCTAAAGGCTGAAATTTTACATGGCCTTTCAGGCAAAAGAAAAGGAAAGTTGCTGCTTTTATTATGTTTTATCTTTTTGTCCTGAAGAGTTGCTTTGAAAGCAGCTTGCACAGCTGATCTATGGACACCTTTCTCCTGTAATTCTGCTGTGACCTCTTCACCATCCTTCCACAAGTAACTGGAAAAAAAAAAAGAAGAACAAAACCCCAAAGCCAAACAAAAGGGTTATAAACAGATATTTTCTTTCTTCTGCCTTCAGAGAGTGTGTTTTTTTTTTTTTTTCCATCACAAAACATATTCTTGCTTTACAGGATACAAATCTGAAGGAATCAGAACAAATGGTCAGAGCCATGGCAGCAGAAAGCTTTGGCCTGAGCACCAGAGAGGTGCAGTCTCAAACAATTTGCACTAATGAGCAATAAATTTTTTACCTGTGGAAAAAATCACACTTGAATTTCTATTTCTATGTTAATATCCCCTAGAGAAGTGATAGATATCTGTTGGGACAGGAGTTGAAGGGAGAATATGAATATGAAGAGGAAAAAAGAAAAAAAGCCCCAAACAATCCAACTCTGAAAATGAAGTGAAATTTTTGGCCAAATAGAAATGTATTAAAATCTTCACTACTGATGAAATTTTGAACACAAGTTTACAGAGGGTTTAAGGACACTTTCCAAATATGACTGAACTATCTAATCTCTTTTTTTGTCAAATCTAGAAGCTTTGAAATATCTTGGAAAAGGAGAGCTTGTGGATGGTATTTAATTCTCCTAAAAAATGAATAAGTTGTATAATAAAAGCTACCTAATATCACCTGCTTTTATAAAAGCACTTTTCTCCCTCACAGGGTGTATTTTCACATGCCATGTAAAAGAATTCTTGTTCCAAAATTTTTACATTTTTGCAGAAACACCAATCTGACCTGTATTCCATGCTTTCTGAGATTTCACTCTCCCAAATCCATCATGTGCCTGTAAGCCAAGCTCCAAGCTCTGGTGATGACACACTCACTGGTATGGATAATTTGGCTCCTAAATATTTGCTCTGTGCCTTGAAAAAACATCTTTGAGCAGTTTCTTAAATGTCATTCCTCGCAGTACACAGAGCAGGCAATAAACAATAAAATTATTCACCTTGAAGAAACCATCTGCAGGCTTTAAGGACATCACCAGTTTTTTTTGTTGCTTTGAATGGTCCTCTGGGATGCTGTAAGTGTCATTTTAATGCTGTGTTTCCCATCATTTCCATGCCAGCCTCATTTTGCTTCAGAAACAAAAGCGATGATGGGCAAATTAAGAAGGAATTCCACTCCCTATTAGTTTCTGCATTTCATTTATTTTTGTGAGTGTCTAATAGAGCTCCTGGCATTTGGGATTCTTGTTTGGAGGCAGCATGAGGAGGATTTCTCCCTGGCATGAGCAGTGCTCTGGGTGCAGCAGGGTGCCCCAGCTGCAGCCTCTGCTGACCAGCCTGGGATGCTCAGCTGCAGCAAGGAGAGGTTACACTAAATCCAGGCCATCTGTCACCATTTTCCTCCTGTTTTTCTCATGGTTGGAGCAGGTGTTGCCATGTTCAGTGGGAGCTCAGCTCCTTTCCTCCCGTGCCTGCAATATTTGTGCTCCTTGCTCTGATCTGTTCCTCTGTAAGGGTGACACCCCTGACAGCAGCAGTGCTGTCATTGATTCAGTGGTCTCTGCCTTGCAGGGTTCAAACCTAATTTCAAGGTTGTGAGGTTTATTTCTGGAGGCTGAATTTACTGTATAAAATCTTTCCAAAAGCTAGCTAGCTAATGTAATAAAAAAGCAATCAAACTCTAAGAAAGAGCCATTGCAACAGAGACAACCCACCATTATTAATCCAGCTAAAACCAAAGGCTAAGGTCTGTCAGCCTTAAAAATGAAATTAATTCCTTCTTATCTCTACAACCTTTAATTATTTTCACTAATCGATGAGTTATAAAAATATAAAGAAAAAGTTTCAAGCTCAACCAAAATGAAATGAAATAAAAGCACAGTGGGAGCAGCCTGAGGTTGGAGTGGCACTGGCTTTGCTGTTGTGGTTTCTGATGTCAGAGCACTCTGTGATGGGATTATTTCTCCATGTCTCACCATCCATCCATTATTGTACCCACATTGCAGACTTCATGTCACAGTCAACAGTAAAAAACACCCTTGGCAACCTCCATTACATCCTGCAGTTAATTTGTGTTCTCACAAAGTGCTTATATTTACCATGAGTGATAATCATAAATATGCATGAGACCTTAAGTGAGGGAGAATGTGCTTAGGAGCTAATACAGCAGGAGGTTTGCCTAGAAGAGATGTCAAAATCAGTTCACTTTTGTTATATAGGAGTAATTTAATTTCCTCTACAGTGTTATTAGGGCAAGAATGAAGTAACATTCTTTGGCATAATTGAAGCAAATCCTGGCAAGACAAGAGGATAACAAAGCTTTTCCATCTCATCATGTCAAACTCTTACCTTCTATTCAGTGCACACAGACGGGTTCTTTGTGCTGAATTAAATTATCCAGTTGAGTTTATTAACTTGTGATGTCCCATGACCTTCAGCATATTTACTGCTGGATCTTTAAAACTGTGTCTTTAATTTACTCCTTCCCAGCTGATCTCATTTTGGTGTCAGATCAGAAATACTGGTGGCATTCAACCCTTTCTCAGGTCTTGATTTTCAGCAGCAGCATCCCCTGATGAACCCTGAAAAGTGGAGCATTCCCAGTGGTCCCTAGCAGATTATAAACCAGTCAGCCAAGGATTCCTGGGGCTGGGGAGGAGATGTGGGGAGCAGGTTCTGTCCCCTCCCCAAATTCCCTGATGGGATTGTGGTTGTAGCCTGGGATATCAAAGCCATTCCTAATAAAAAAATACCCCAAAATTCCCAAAATACATCCCAAAATAATCCAAAATAACTGAAAAAACAGCACCAGCAACCCCAGGAACTGCCTGAACCCCAAAAATACCCAAAATTATCCAAAATACATCCCAAAATAATCCAATATACAGCACCAGCGACCCCAGGAACTGCCTGAGCCAAAAAACACCCAAAATGTATCCCAAAATAATCCAAAATCAGCTACATGCAGGTGAGCTGGGCCATGATGGATGAGCCCCTCTGTAATTTTTCAGTATTTCCACTCCTGCTTTGCAAACTCAGAGCAAATCCTTTGACTCCAGAGCTTGGTGGCCAAGTACCAGGGGTGGGTTTCACAGCCCTTCACTGCAGGCACTGACTGATGGCCACTCAGCAAGATATTTATTTGATATTTGATACTTGCCAAAATCTCAGACAGCACTGCTTGGCATGATCCAGCATGGCAAAGGCTGAGTGACACTTTCTCTCCTGCTACTGCCATCCCTCTTATCTGTAAAACAGGAATAAATGCTATTTATACACCTGGGTAAAGCATTGAGAGCATCAGAGGTGAGGTACTGTGCATGTGGCTGTGTTATTAGTTCTATTCATACAGGGAAAAGTAAAATGACAACACATAAGCAATTTGCAACAACTCCTTCTTGCACTGTTCAGCCTGGCAAGGTCATTATGCAGAGTTGCTGGAGAGAGAGAAAACTCCCCTGCTCTGAGCAGAGCTTGCCTGGAGGAGGAATATTCCATATTCCATCAGGCTCAGGCAAGCCTCAGCTCACACATCAGCTTATCTTGGCCATGCACAACTTCCCCTTTTTTCACCTGGTATTTAAAACTCTTCAACTTGTACATTCCTGAATATGTGAGATAAAAACAACTCATTCCAGGATGAACCTTGGCTCCCTAAACCTCCCCAAACAGGAATGGGATGGATAGAAGCAAAAAGAAGGAGATATTTCCCAGGTGTATTGGGTGGAGCCACATATTTGTAGCAGATGCTGTATGTCTCATTTATCATTATTCTTCTTCTCTTGGCTTGTTTTTAATTGTTCTCTTGAAATATTATTGATACATACCTGAATTATGGGACGGTTTAATTGAGAAAGGTGGTAAATGGCAGCCATTTCTGGAAGAAAATAGTAGATAAATAGCAGCAAAAATAAAATAAAAATTGAATATCAGCAAGTAAAGCAAAGAAGGGTAAGTCATGGAAATGAGGAGTAGCCTGTTACCTTTTCTTGGACTTGATGGATGACCTACATTTAGGTATTAGGTATATTATGTATTTTATTTAGGTATTAGATGTTTTCCAGGTGTTTCCAGGATAATTCAATCCTTCAGCCTTTGGACAGAGACAATTTGCTGTCCCCTCACCCTCAAGCACAGTGACAGGGATCACTTCCCACAGGCACTGAACTGAGCCAGGGAGCTCATCCCACATTCAGCAAAGGAGAGTCAGGGGGTGCCTGGAGCCACCTGGGTCCATCAACAATGTCTCAGTTTAAAACACACTCCTTGGCAAGTAAAAAAAAAAAAAAAAAAGATTAATTCTACCCTGTCTGCTGTGCTCTACACCAGTGCCAAAACTGCTGTGTCCTCACTGTGCCCCACAAATCCAACCTGAAACACCTCCAGGGAAATTAAGGGCAAATGTAGAGCACAGCCAGGGCTTCTTGGTGGAATTGAGAGGGGAGGAACACTGCACTGTGCTTCTGTAGCATGTGAATTGAGGCAGTCATTCTGAAATTTGTAAGGCTAGAAGAGAATGTAATGATCTGATCTGCCCTCCTGAGTCACCTGAGATCAGCCACAGGCTGAGGGTGCTGTCTGAGGTTGGAGGAGTGTAGCAAAAGCTCCATCTGTGATTTTACCCCACTCCAGACCTTTGTTGGTGGAACTGAAATGGAAACCCTTGAACTCTGTCAGATGTGGAATAGAAAACTGTGTTCTGGCTGGTGTAGGCAAAACTGCATTAAGCTAAGCTACAGATGAAATTATTGTTATATTCATTGTGAGGGCTGCTATGACAACAGATGAATGCTGCAGGTAATTTAATTACATTTCTGTCAGCCCCTGCGCCTTTCAGGAGACAATGCAAAAGTCAGCAGCATTTTCTTTTAATATTACAGGCGGCACAGAAAATGTCAAATTCTCCTCCAGAGGGCCTAATGAGAGCATTTCACCTCAGACACAAAGCATTATTTAGGTATCTTGAAGGATCACTCATGTTTTTTTCTGACTCTGTGAGTCCCTTCACTCTGCTCACCAGGCAGTGCCACACACCTAGAGCTGAATGCTGACACCAGCTTTCTGCCCACACCACCAGAAAACCAGATTTATTCACCCTCCATATCCCCTTCCTGCTTCTCTGCCCTTCCTGGGTGATTTTGGAAACCACCACTCACTTGGCTGCATTGGTGGGAAAAAGCATCGAGGGATGGAGGTGAGAAAATTCCCTTTGTCCCCTGATCACGAGCTGTGCAGCAGGGAGAGGGAAACAATTTCTTTATAGACAAGGTATTGACTTACAGAACAGAGGGAAGTTAATAGATATTGACTCCCACTTGTTACAAGCAGGTCACACAGTGCAGGATTGTGTTGCATGGCCTGTGAGGGTTGGGGGTGGGGAATTCTTGCCACATGCAGCAAAATTTTAAGTATTGTTATGTATGTGTCCTTCTCTCACTCTGAGATTTTCCTATTCAAAAATCCTGATTTCTGTAGAGCTGGGTGAAAACCTGCACTGATGGATTGCATTGACTTCAGCAAGCACTGTGGAAGCTCAGCATCATCTGTGTCTTACCAAGGCTGGACCCAAGATCATTAAAATTATCTTATAATTTCCATTAATTAAAGTAGGAGCAAGGCAATTATCTATTGTTTATCTGAGGAAACTGTCTGAGGAGCAATCCTTCCATTCCAGGGTGTAAACTCAGTTGCCATGTAATTAAGTCATGGCTACAGAAGCACTGAACAAATGTGCAACAAGATTCAGATAATACATTAATGTGATAAGAAATACCCAGGCACTTAGCTGGTGTTGAGGAAATTAGCCACACCAAATTAGATATCAATGAACACATTTGCTACCATGTCAGTTTGCATTCTGAGGATAAATTGAAACCTAATCAATTATTTCTATGGAGCTCTTGCATAAACTCAGATTAGGAATTGAAAAAGGACTGTTATTTTAAATTTTTATAAATGTTATTCTATTAGTATGTGTTTTGTGACACTGACAAAGGTGATGACATCACTGCCTTGTCCCTTGTACTTCCCTGGGATGGAGAAAGAAAGGTGGAATAACAGCAAGACACAGTTTAAAGACACTGAAGGTAGTTGATAAAACACTGAAATCATAAGACGTCTCACCTTTTTCTCATCTCCTGAATACCTCTGTGCCTTGATTTCTCCTTTGTCATGTGGAAGTTATGATACTTCCACTGTAAGGAGTTCTGAAATGCCTCTTGATGGAAAACAACCAAATGACAAGGGTGCACCCAAAGCTGCCCACAGTCTTCCTCATCACCTTCCTCTCAACATACTCAAGGAAGATTTTCCTGGAAATACTAATAAAAGCTGGTATTGCCATGTCTCCATCCTGAGACAAGGAGGGGACTGTCCTACCCCATTTCCTAAGGGATGCACTGCAGGGTCATGAGCTCAGTTCCATGTGCTGCAGTCCTTTTCAATTACACAGAAATATCTGACTCACTAGATTTTCCACATGCATCTTCCCTCAAACACAGTGTGCTCCATGTCCACATCTCCTAGAATCTCTGCAAGATCAGGACTCATTTTAAGACAAGCTTCTCAAAAACACAAAAATTGCCTTTTAACATCCTTTTACCACCACCTCCCTCTGCCTGTGAGGCACAGCCTCTCACTCTGACTGTCAGCTCTTACATGATTATTCAGAGTGCCTTTATTCATCCTCCAGAGATAACTGTCTGGCATCTTCCAACCACCAATTTCTCTCAGGGTCTGTATTTTTCTCCGAGGAAAAGGAAATATTTTGGTCTGTGCATCCAGCCTTGCTGTTCAGACAGTTTAATGAATACATCAATAAAGCACAGACCAGAGCAGGAGAGGGAGGTGCACAGTCATTAGGATCCATCATTTGCATTTTGCACAGAACCACAAGCTTTAGTGCATGAGCAATTAATACAGCAATAAATACCACAATGAGCTGCAGAACCTCATTCAGGCTGGGAAGTGTAAACAGTGCCCTCCACTTAAAATAATTGTGAGAAGCATTTGGAAACCTTAATAAAAGGGAACAGCTGAGGCTTTGCTGAAGGCACAAAAATCCATCCCCAGACATGATGGAGAAACCTTCCACCATCTTAAAAAGAATTCATCTGAGGGGGTCATAACAAATGCTGTCCACATATCAGATACTGAAGCAAATACCTGGAGCATCCTTCCAGATCCATAAGCTACCAGCCCACCTGAGTGTAAATATGAGGTTTAGAGAAGTGTAAACAGGGAGTTAACTCCAGACAATTTATCCCCAGACATGATCTTGAGGTTTATGATCAACTGGTTTATTCTGGCTGCATGAAGACAGACAGGTGACACCTGATGTATTGGTGCACAATTTACTTGCCAAGAATTTTTGAGCACTCTTGAACAATGGGTTGAGTTTTTGCAAGGAAAGAGTTTCTCTCCGTATTTTTGACTTGGCATTACAAACCCTCGTGCTGGTTTTACTGTCCTGTAAGACCCTGGCTGGAGATAAGTGTGATAGTAATATAGGAATGTTCTGTATGGCCAGAGACAGGAGCTGACTCTGCAGGATCTGTCCCACATGGAGTCAGAATTCTTGCACCCATTCCAAACCTTTGCCTTGGGTACAACTCTTCACCCATCCATCTAAAACACTTCACAAGGTTAAGTTTGCCCAAGGAAAGCACAGGCAGAGAGAATCCTCTCCCAGTTTGCTTGTACACACCAGTTACCAGCAACTTTGTTAATAACACATTGCTCATGCAAATTAATTCAGCTTAGAGAAACAAGTCTTGATGATTATAAAATGCTGCAATCACAGTATTGCTTCCGGCCAGCTGAGAGTAAATTCATCAAGCATTTGTTATTTAAAGCTGCTGTGGTGATAAATGCTTGCCTTCATTTATGATTGTACACCAAGACAGAGAGAAAATGGAATACATAAAAATGACTGCATGATGGGAATCCCAACAGGAACCACCCGAAACAGAGGAGGGGAGATGGGATCTCTCCAGAGTGATGCTGATCTGCAGCCACTCATCCTCCTGGAACCAGCTTCTGCTGCAACAAAAGCACCAACAAACACCAGTTCTGCTCTGACAGAAGCTCTGGGTCTGCTCTTGTTGGCTGGATCTGATAAAAGCTTGTTATGCCAAGGTCAAGGACAGGGGTGCAGTGGTTTTTCTCCTGCCCAGCACTCCACACACAGCAGCTGTTATGATTATGGATGCTCCCTCCATGTGTGCAGAGCATATAAAGAGGAGGATAAACTCCTCTGAGTTTTTGATAACAGCCCTGCTGCTGCTGTGGACCTTTGCTCTGTGTATGACATTACAGTAAAAACAAAAGGAAAATGAATCCAGCAGTAAATACCCACAATTACACTGCACTAATTGTTTTAATGGGTTTATGTGGAGTCAACGTTTCAGGCAGTGCTGCCCATACAGAGCAAGTAATTAACTCCATTGGTATTCAGAGTAATGGCAATTAAATACAATGAGCTGTTCTACTAATGAATGTGGTGAGAGCAGTGCAAGGCAGGGAGAGTTGGTTGTAACTTTTAATTCGATGAGCTCTGCCCAGCTGCCTCCTGGCAAGCAGCTGATGGTAAATCAATCAAACTGATGACCATGGCCAGACCCAAAAGCATCTGAGGTGGGGGCATTCAGGAGATGGTCAGTGGCTGTTTTTTCCCACATTTGTCCCCAGCCATAGGGTATCTCAGCAGCAGGATGCTGGTAGCAGCAGCACTGACCTGTGGCTGATTTGCTTTGTGAGTCTTTCCACAGGACTCAGTAAAGGTGTCCTTGTGCAGGGTGGGGATGTTCAGCATCCTCTAACAGCTCCCCTGGGCAATGCTTTATAAATTCCACCTGCTCTGTCCCTGTGCAGGGAGGGAATGCTTCTCTGGAGTGGGCTGGCATATCAGAGAGTCCTGGCCCCAGGTGGAGGGAAAAAAGATCTAAGGACAAGAGAAAGCACAAAGCCCTTGGACCCCTTCCCTCTTGGCAAACTGTGCTTCCAGAACACTGTTGTCCTTTATCCTAGGATAACATCTTAGAAAAAGGAGCTGAGTTCCCATCTACAGCTCTATAAGGAAATTATAAAGCAGCTATCTATTTTTTCATTAAAATTAAATAATTGAATCTGTCCAGATTCATGTACTTTCCCCCCATGAGATATCCAGGAGAATTAAGTTTCAATTGACTTGCCAGACCTTGGTTATCATAGGAAGCTTTTAAAAAATCGGGACATTTGGCAATTTGAAATTCAAATAGGTTTCAGTCAATATGTTTACTATTGCTAGACAGGCATCTTTGTCCCTTGGGTGTTTAATGCCTCAATAAGTAATTGGTCCTTTCATCTTTTATAGGCACAGAGTGAGGAGTTTATGGCTCATACAGTGAATTGTCAATACAAAGGATCTTTGCACCACTTTTGAATAACCCAGCTCCCAGCTCCATTAAATCCTGTTTAAAATTCCCCCCTCACTCCACACACCCACTACAAGCCTTGCAGCACTTCTTCCCTCCCCTGATTTTCAGTGGCATCCTTAAAGTAGCTCAGCTTCACTGCCCAGGCCCAGACACAGGCAAAAAAGGGGGGTGAACATGGAGAACAGGAATCTGCCCCCAACAGACCGAAATTCCAAGGATTTCCAGGAAAATTCTTGTTATCATTTATCCATTAGGTCTGGAACTCAAAGTAGCCAAAGCAGTGCTGTCTAAACTGAAATCAGAATTTCTATTTCCCATTAAACTGTCTCATATTTTTTTGTGTTCTGATTTTTTTTTTTTTTTTGCTGTAAGTTAAAATACTTGAGATTGATTTTCAGACTACTGAAACATGTTACAATCAAGGAAAAAAAAACCCGTCATTGAAATTGGATAACAATTTGTACATTGTGCACATGTTCATACCAAGTATTAAACCCCAAGCAAATGGGATTTTTTTCTGAAGAAAAAATTGTGTTGATTTCCAAGAAGCTCAGAACTGGAAGTAACTTTATTTCTTCAAAACAGGCAGTTTCATAATGTGCTTTTCTTTCAACAAGCCAGGATTTTTTCAGAGGAACTCTTTCTCTTGGCCAGTTCCCAATGAGGCAGGACACCAAAAAAAGCTGCTTTGGTCTATGGAGCAAACTCACCCCTGTGCAGGAAACACTGAGCTCTCAGGTGTTTGGGCAAGGACCAGACTCTGAGAATTACAGCCAAACTTCTGTATTTTCCTTTTTGAATATGGTACTGCCCTGAATACTGTACCTGAATATTGTACATCCCCTACCAGTTGGGGATGTGGAGAAAACCTAATATCAAAACTTGCATCTGAGTTTTGGGCTGTGAAGAGTTGTGGGAGGTGCAGAGTTTGATTTAACTTTCTGTAATGATGGAAATAATTCCTCTTGTGGGTTTTTTGTATGTTTGATGGGGGTTTTTAAGTGAACCATCACAAAATATCTTTTCCAGGCTAAGTTTCTCATTCAGTCAGATCTAAAATGTTTGGGAAGTCCCATTTCTTGAGTCTTCAACCCGAAGGGCTGCCACCTGGTTCTGGTCAGTCAACCACAGAGATTTTTCCCTGACTCAGTGCACAAGGAAATATTGAGTTTTCCACAATGGATCCCCTCCCTTGCCCTTGTCCTGGCCCTTGACTGGGGATCAGTGAAGGAGCTGTACTGATGGATATCACAGTCTGGCAAGATGCTTGCAGAAACAGGTTTGTGTTCTGTGAATGGAGAAATAACTCAGTGTTACCTTTCCTTGTCAGAATGGCAGAATTGTCCTTCTGACAATGAGGGATCAAACACATCTACAAGTAGCAACTGTCTTATCCCTTAGTCTGTAAAGCCAGTCAAAATCAGAGCCCAAGCTGATCTGGATGAAAAAGCTTTGTCTTCAGTTAGTCATTTTTTCAGTCCATGTTTGCTCAGCCCTCAGAGGAATGAATAGAATATAAAACAACTTCCAAAGGAGCAGTCTTTTATCAGCTAAAATATTACAACAAGATGTTTAGAAACTTTTCTAGGTATTTTCCCCACTCTGGGACTGTGGCAGCTCTTGGCCTTTCTGAGCAGCCACACTGAGTTTATCCTCAGGGGCTCCTGCTGCTTGTGGCACTGCAATTCTGCATCAGCTTCCCCTGGCTTGGCATGAGAAATGTCTTCTCCTAGGATCAGACAAGGCAAGATTAATTAATAGATAAGGGTGCTCACAGTGGAAACAGATTTGCTTTCTTATCCAAAAAGCATTGCAGTTTAAGAATTGGAACTAAACAACTCACAGAAGACTGAAACTTCTGGAGAAGTGGATGCTTTCATCCTTTGCAGACTGGGGAGACCCTCACCTGCAATCAGGATTGCAAAATTCCCCAGTCCAGCCTGGCCACTAATCACTAAAGGAGCACAAAGGGAAATTTCCTTCCCTGATCAGAGATGTGGAGGAGGCAATCACTGTCATTTGCATTCAATCAGATGTTTGTTCTCTGTGATAGAAGAGCATGAAGACTACTTGAAAAGCACCAAGAAAATGCTATGCCATTTCACTAATTAAACCCACCCTCTGCTCTAAAATTGATGAATAACGACACAACTTGACTCATAATCCCTTTGTCTTCTATTATTTACTCTTTTTTAACAGTGATTTATGGGAAGGTAGTGCTTTCATTATTCTTCTTAATTACCTCTCTTCTCTACTTCAGCTTGTAGGATGTAATTGCCTGAAACATAAATCTAGTCTTGTCACCTATGTTCACACATCATTAATATTATTCCGGCCATTCCTATAAAATCTTTATAAAGCATAATTATACATGTGCCATTAAGTGCCACGTTGTGTTGAAGATGCACTAAGCATTTTCTGAGCACTGAAATGGTCTGTGTATTAAACCTCCCTGTTTGTGCTATGTGTTTATGTTTCCCTAAGGACAAAAAACCCAAACAACATTAATTGGTCAGTGACTGTAGATCCAAGAGCCCTGCAGAAGCTCAAGCCCTGCTAAGTGGCTGCTGACACTTCTGGGAAGCAGAGCAGTTCATGAACAATCTCTCCTTCACTCCCCACCCCTGGAAACTATAATTTCATTGGATTCAACAATGATTACAGGGCAAGAGAGTAGCAGACAAATGCAGCAGCAACTCACTCGAGTGATTATCAAGTTTCATTCTGCATGTAAGTAATCCCCAAACAAATTATTTTCATCCTCTCTGCTGCTGATATTTGAGTCAGATGAACAGAGAATCAGGGAGAGCAGACACTTCCAGCAGCTGCTTCTGTCCCCATTGTAATTTTTTAGTATTGCTTATGATTATATGTAAGGGAAAATCTATTAGAAGGAGAGGAAATGCATTATCCCCAGTTTGGTTTTGACACGATATTAGCTCAGTGTTTGTCAGGTTTCTGGTAGTGAACAAGTTTACACACAGCACTTCATCTCTCTAACAAAACACTTGGCTATATGAACAGCAGTAATATCCCAGCTGAACTTACTGAAAAACATCTTTATTATGTCTCTCAACAATAAAACCAACCAAAAAAAACCCCAATTCATTTATTGCAGATTCATCTACTGCATTATTACCTAAGTGCTTGATTTGGAGGTATTGGATCAGCTAATGGAAGCCCTTCAGCCAACAACTATTATCAAGTGTATTTCTATTTACTTCCATTCCCCACAATCATAGAAAGGACAGCCTATAAAACCCTGCAATTGCATTTACAATTGTTAATTACTGTAAATTTAGTGTTAGAGATAAGAGCATCCTCTCTCCAGGTTTTCCACCTGATGAATCGTGGCTATTACGGTTTTTAGTTGGATTTGCAGGGACAAGATCCTGCCTGGGGGGTTTCTCCTGCCTTACACCAGTGTGCAAGACCCAAATCAGGGCCAGGACTTTGAAAACTCAAACAGCAATGCAGATCTGAGAGACACAGGCCAAAAGGAAGCAACAGGGTGAAGTCTGATAAATTAAGTCAAGATATTTCCTCTGTCTTTTCCTGTTCTTTAGTTGGATCATGGCAAATTATTTCCTGCCTGAGCCCACCTGGGGTAATGGCATTCTCAATAATGCATTTTATCTGAGGAAAGCTTTGTAACTTAGTTACTTTGTGGGGGTGGGAGCATGGAACAGGAAAAGAAATACGGTGTTTAAATCAATTTTGTAAATCTGTGTCAGATTGGGGCAGGGAGCCTGAAAGAGGTAAGTCAAAGGCCATACTGCCAACTACAGTTCCCAGAATAAGCAGGTTTTTTTTTTATTTTATTTATTTTATTTTTTATTTTTTTCAAGGAAACATTTATTTCTTCAGGTCAAGTCTATTTGATATAAGCCATAGAGATAAAGCAAGTCCTGAATGCAGATGCACTACAGAGGTGCATGTGCCTTCTGGAGATTTCAGTCTCAAAAGGAGTGGATAAATTTCACTCTAGTCCTAATTTAAACTGCTAGAAGTGACTCCCCAGCCTAAAGCAGCAATCCAATAGGGTCAACTATGAGGCATCCAACCCCATTTCAGGCTAGTTTTGTAGGAAAAGTTGACTGACTTGCTTCTTGACAACCTGTTTTTCTACATTTAGACATCTCAGGCTTCTGCTGAAAGCCAAAATTCTGCCCTGCTGGTGGAAGCACTTCATTTGGGAAGTGCATCCCTGGCTCTTGACCTCCCCACCAAGGCTGGAATTTAAGTGTCCAATGTGGATGGTCAGCAAGGAAAGTTGCAACCCCAGGGTCTCCTTACAGTCAGACACTGAATATGTTTTCATGCCAAGCAGGTCCCTCTGCAAGTGATTTAATTAAAACTTCTGAATTAATAAGCTTATCCTTCATTAGTAGTCAGGGTAATAAAATCAGCATGGAACTTCTCTTTAATGAAACAAAACATACCTAAAAAGCAAATAGGAACGAGAAGAAGCAGCTGTAGCTCTGTGAGCTGCTTTGGCTGCTGTGGGTGCTTCAATATAATGATTGTCAGGAACTGCTGGGTGTGTTTTAGGGAGGGAAGAAAGACTGAACAAAAGAGAGTGTCAGAAATAATGGAATCAGCTTTGGAGGTCAAAACCACGGGGATGACAGAGGAACACTGAGATCTGGTATTGCTCAGTGCTCTTACAAACCAAAGCACCTCAGGTGTGCAGGGCTGATCAGGCACCTGCCCATTCCCCAGGAATGCAGAGGAGCAGACCAGCTAAAATCCCTTCTCCCTTTGTGAGGAAAAGTCATAAAAACATGGAGATCTCAGACATGGCAGGTACTGAGCCCACAGGGCTGTGCATCAGGCTCATCTTCAATTCTGGCTGCATCACACACCACTCAATGCCTTTTGTCTTTTCTTAAAGTTTCCTGTTGTTTCATGGTTTTGCCTACGTTTTACAATCACATTGGGTTTGTAACAGAAGATTGTATCTCCTGCACAGCTGGGGGTTCCTGAAACTAGTTTTCTAAAGAAAATGTATTTTCTATCCACTGCCTCCACGAGCCTCCCTGCCGAGAAGAGTTTATGCTTAGCTACACTAAGGACATAATAAATGCAAAAGAAAAGGAGGTAAAGCGAGGATTTAAAGACCTGTATCAAATTTCATCACTGGAAGATCTGGCAATGAGCACAATCCTATTTTTTTACCTTTAATGCATTTTGGAATTCTTTTTTTTTTTTTTTTTTTTTTTTTTTTTTTTCACAGAAACCTCCACATCCACATAAGGGAAATTTTTTTGTTTTTATTTAAAGTAGCTAAATGGGTGAACTGGTCAGACTCTAATTGTGTCTGAAAGGCTGCAGCTGATACACACTGGAGACTTAATTATGTAGTGTGTGGCTCCATCTGTCAGCTGCAATATCTTTTGTTACCCAGAACCAGGCTGCCATAGAGGATGACGTGACAGATCCAATTTGCTTTCACGAGGATAAGAGTTATGTGGGCATTTGAATGATGCTGGAAATGAGAACTACATTTACACTCCTTGTATAGAAATTGAAACCCTATTTACAGCAGAGTTTGCCCAAAATACAAAGCTAAGATTGAATGGGTGGCAGTCAATGTGAAGCTGAAAACCAGGAAACAATTAATTAAAATATCATTAAATGGAGAATAGATTTCAACAAAACTGCCTGAGCACAAATGCACCCATGCACATGCAGAAAAATTCTGAAGAGTGCTTTTGTTAAATTACTGTAAACAGCAATTTTACTAAAATTCAAGCACTTTTACAGGAAATTTGAGAGCAAGTTGCAAAGATCATGAAATTTCTTTTGGGAGGGAGAGGTGATAAAGTTTTCACTTGGAATAGAGATTTTTGACCTTTTTCAACCTACCTACTATAAATATTTTTCTAGGCTGGTGCAGATTACTATAAAACTCTTTAGACATGATGTAAGGTTGTCTTTCCTTTCTGTCTGTGTAGACATCTCACAGATCATATAGTGAGGTATAGATAATTTTTTCACAATTTTCCTTATTTCACACCTCTCCCATTTCAGTTTATGAAGCCCAAACAGACAACAGGGGAAGCAAAGCAACCAAAGGCAGCATGATGACATATTTACAAAGAGAAAATAGAGAAAAGTCAAAAGCATACTATAAGGGATTTTGTTATTTGCTCTAAAATGAAGCTTGTTAATTAGGAAATGCTTTTCACAACTGATTTAATTTGAAATTGGAGAGGACCCCTTTCATTTGCTTACAGGCTGCCATATATTTCAACTGATGAACAACAACATTATTTTTAGCAAGCTATACATTCATCACAGAGTGATGCATCTGGCAGTCTAACCTGCCATTAAGTCAGTAGGCAATAAACAGTTTTGAAAAACTCCCTATATTTATCAGCTTTTGAATTCAACAGTTGCCCAATTACCCCTAAAATTGTTATAATCTTAGTTTTAGGTGAAAAGCTTTTATTGAAAATCTACTAGTTATCTTCCATAAATGTTAGTCATAAACAACACCACTAAATCATAAAAATATAACAGCTTGTGATTAATCTGGAAAGAGACTTACATTCAATTCTAAATGTTCTCTCATCCCAGCACCTGACAAGGACTGATAAATTGAATTAGCTTACTTAGTGTGAGGCTTGCTGTGAGCTTGCTTGCAAACCTCCCTGGAATTTCTATTTTAGCATCCTGGAAGAAGTGTGAAAATTCAAACTCCAAACCAGATTTTCTGAAAATGGCACCAGTTTGTGAGGATCTTACAGAATCCTCTGTCTGCACTCTGTTGAACATGAACACTCACATTGGACTCTCTGTCCATCCAGGTTTTACTGCCCAAAGGGCAAAGTGACCTGAGGCCAAGCAAACCATGATTTCTCCATAACTCATCCTGTGTCAAGCCCCCCTGTTCTGCCCAAACTGCCCCTCTTACCCTACCCTGTGTTTAGGTTTTCAGTGTGAGCTGCAGCCATGGAACAAACAGGAGGCAGGAGCACAAGGATGGACACTTGGGGACAAGGACAATGTCCTGGGCTGGTGACAGCTGCAGCTCAGAGCCAGGGTGTGATTGTCACAGTAAACACTGTGACTTTGTGGACTCCACCAACCATATGTGGATGCATTTCCCATACTAATTTGTACTTTGCAGCTACTGGAATAAATCCCTTCCTGTTTAAAAAAACCCTTTTCTCTGTTAATTCACATCAACTCCCAGTTTGACTAACTGGAGCTGAGCATGAACTAATACTGGTTAATGAGAATTCACTGAGCACTGACTGGAATATTGCTCTTTTTGCAGCCTAACTTGAGAGCTGCTGAAGGAAGGAAGCAAACCCAGCCCATAAAACCCTGGCACCAGTGCTGCTGGCTAAGAAAGGAGTGGCTGAAGGGAGGATGCTGCTGGAGCAGCTGCAGAATTCTGCTCTGCAGAGGTCCAGGGCTCAGGGGCTGCTCCCTCCTGGCAGCTCTGAGCTGGGATGAGCCATTCCCTGCAGGGATCTGCCAGCTGACAGAGCCAGCCTGTGCAACTAACACCTGCCAGCCCTGGCAGGAAGGTGCTTTTTTATTCCATCCCCATATTTATCTCCTCAAACACCTCCCCTTTGCATCCTTGGCAGCAGAACTCCCCTAAGGAAATCCCAGGGCTGGTGGGGACAGAGCAGGGGGAGATGCTGGAGCATCCCAATGGGAAAAGTCTGCTCTGTAGACAGTTTTGTTTAGCAGCCACACATTAAGGCACTTTAAAGGCACTTTAATACCTTCCACATGCAGATAATGTTCCTCCCTTCCCAAATGCACAAATCAAGCAGAAAAAACCTCCAGACCTTCCAATTAAATCCCACCTAAGTGGCACCACAGGAGGCTGTTGACCAATGCAGAGAACTGAGATATGTTTCACTTCAGTAAAATGGGTAAATAGTTTCTGCTGCACACCAGAAAAATGTAGAAGACATGCAAACTTTAAACAGCCATTTGGCATTAAATACTTGTAAAAGCCTTTTTTCCTTAGATTAATATCTCACATTTATCTGCACTATACATTTTGGAGACATGGTGAAAATTGCTTATTTCTAATAAAATGTAGCAACAGTACCCTGAGGAAAAATTACTGTGTTATGAGATATTTTTCCCCTCTACCACAGCCAATTTAGTTTTCATTTAAAATTCAATAACTGCATCATACTCAGAATCTTCCATGACTGTCATAATGACTTTGAACAAAAAGTGTGCTGTAAACAAGGAAGATTAGAAAGACATTATTGAGGTAATTTCTCCCCAAGTTTCTCTCACACAGTCAGGGATGCAGAAAACGGATGCAAGAGTTAGTGGGGATATGATATAGAAATAAGAAGGAGAAAGTGAGCACTTTGTTGTGCAGATACTTTGGTAATAAAATCATTACTTGCCCCCATTTTATTTGAGATATATTTTGCTGCTAGGTGGAAGGAAACACTTCGCTGTTTTCTCACTGCAGTGTTGATCTAAGTGAAGAAGACAAACAGTATAATATTGTTAGGAAAATGCTGTAACATCTTCTTTCCTTGTGTCTCCACGAGGGCCTCTGACAGCAGTGCTGGGAGGGATCTGCTGGGCAGGGGCTGCTCCAGCCTCTCCATCCTGCACCCTGCTGCTCTATAGCATCATTTCAGGAGAAAAGGCAGAGGGAAAAGAGGAAAAAAACCCCTTTTCTGTTTGGCTGTTGAGTGGCTTGTACAGTCCCCTTACATTTTAGGAACCTGCTCTCTCTGGGTTTGCACAAAATAGACACCTGAGCAGCTGCCTTCTCCCCAGAGAAGGACTGAGTGCTCTGATTTTACAGATCATGCAAAGTCGATTAAAAAAAAAAATATGGTCAGATTCTTGGCCCCTTGACTAATGTAATCAATGGATTTTAAAATGCTAATAGCAAATTTCTAGGGCTTGCCAGGTATTTAAACCAGAGGAGGTCTCTGTAGGCCAAACCCTGATCACATTCATACCAGCCAGTCTTGCTGGTGTTCTACAGGCACAGGATCATGTTAACACCATTGACTTCCTCCCCTTTTCATTCATCAGCATTTATATCCCAGGAACTGATAGGCCACCTGCAAGCAGAGGTGGCTTTTTACACAGCTATGGCATAGATGTCTTCAAAAAACTACAGGAATCTTTGGAAAAATGAACTTTGAAGAGCAAATAAAACTTCCAAAAAGTAAATCAAATTCCTGTAAGTGAGCAAGTGTGTGCACTCTGACACACACAGAGTAAGAACCAGTCTCATTGCACAGCACTGTCCTCCAAAGTTAATCTACTACATGGATTTTCCACATCTCCCAGGTGGGGTGGTCTCTATCAGCCACAAAGAATTGGGTGTTCTGGTTCAGTCTCTGTTCAGTGCAGTGCTGGATCTGTTACTTGCTAGAAACTCTTGTCCCTAGCCCTCAGCTTTGAGAAAGGTAAGAAACAAAGGAATGGATTCTGTTTGTCCTCATGCCATGCTTCTGTGCAAGAAGAAAACAATTGTGGGAGTCCTTTCCTACAGCCTGGCCATGCTGATTCAACAGTTGGGATTATGAGATAAGAGGATGCTGTTCAGATTGATTAATCAAACCCCCTTATGCTTGCCAAAGCCTAATTATTCTTTGATCTACATTAATGACTTCAGAAAGCATAGCACACCTGGTGGGAGTTCTCAATGGGGAGCATTTTACACTGAAAGGAAAACTCCTCCCTGTGTCACAAAAACCTAATTTGCTGATATCAGTAGAATCAATTGTTTTATACAGAACTGTGTCTCCCACAGGTCCTGTGGGTTGTGTCAAAAGATAACATAGGCAGCTTTTACTTTTATTTTATCAAAATGGTATTGTTTGACAAACAGCAAACTCCATTTCAGGGTGACTCAAAAAACCACATTGTTATCACAACTATGGCTATCTGCAGTTTTTTATTGAACAGCCTGGCTGTAACTCACATGAGCACAGAGGCTTTATCTCATGGTTTCTGCATTGTCTGGGACATGAGTGAGTGGCTCAAACCCCAGTTTGAAACTCAGCAAGATATTAATTTACAATCCAGATCCAGAAGCATTCACATGGATAAGGATGACACAGCATAATAAAAGGAAAAAAAAAAATCTGAATGAAGAAATTCACCCCAGCTCTTCTTGATAAAAAAAAAATCCCAACATTGAGACAACTAAAATATTGAAAGCATAAGGTCTGTGCTTGTGCACTGGGAATTTACTGCATCAAACTGAGTCAACAGAAACACCTAAATATGACAGAATTTTCTCTAGCAAATCTACCTGGAACTGCATCAATTTCTAACAGAAATTTTAAGACTAACATGAGTGACAGACAAACAAAGAGGTGTGGGTGTGCACCACAGACAATAATAGAAGAAAGGCTTAAAGAGCAGCATTTACAAGCAGAACAAGTTATGGTAAACTGATGATGCTCACAGGGATCTTGTTTTGGTCTCCTCTAATGCTGTTGAGGATAACCTGAGGAAGAAGATATCATGTGCTTTACAGGGAATATATGCTCAAATCCCAAAGCCAGGAGTACAATTTCCTGAACATTTGTGGCTGAGACCACCTTGACAACCCTCTACATTTTGAGAAGATGATACTCCTTACTGAAAAATTTAACAAAGGAAACAAAGAACAAAGTTTTCATATCAGAAAGGAGTGCATGGGAACAGGTGCTGTCTGTGCAGAACTCAGAGGAAGCAAAGAAACCAACAATCTGGTGTTTCTTTGGGTACATGAATATTTGAGAGGCCTGGAATAAATCAGTGCTGGAGTTTTACAACAAAATGACAGGCATGAGCTGTGTTTGCCAGATAATCTTGGAACATACCAGTTTCACAGCATCACAGGGAGAAGAGGGGCAGATCTGGTGGCACCAGCTGTCTGCAAACCTGAACACATCCCCTAAGACTCCTGCACTTTATTTTAGGCTCTTTGAATTTTAATGCCTGGGCCTGTTCAAGGAATCCATGGGTATCCTGTCTGTGGCTGTAGGGCAGCACATGGCAGGGGGAAACACAGCACACAGCATCTGGAAGGGATGCTTGGGGTAAACCAGGAATTTCCATCACAGCCAGGAGCTTTCTGTACCTGCACAAACCACCTGCATGGAGCAGCCACCAGCCTCCCCCTGCCAGCCCAGCTCAGGGGATTTTAGGGCTTTAGCTGATGCCCATTTATCCACAGAATTTCACCTGTAAGGGCAGACATTCCTGCCCTGTTATGTTTGCTTTGTACCATCATTTTCTTCTCATCAAGAAATAAACTCAATTATTCTTTTCTCTGCTCCAGGCATAACTAATCAGCAGGCAACTCCCTCAGTAAGCCCAACCATTTCAAACACCTCCTCACACACAGATATCTCAAATAAGAAGTGTTACTTCTATACCCCTCAAGGGGTGCAGGCACAGCCATTAATCTTTCTTTCATCTCACAGAATGCTAATAAAACAATCACCTCCCTATCCCTGAATTGGGTAGGTCCTAATTAACATGCTAATTGGGCAGATCTTTCCTAATGACTCCCAAACCTCAGCAGTAATATGTTATTTAGATAGAAAAGAGTTATCTAAAAGTTAGGTAGAATTAAAAAATTGGTGAGACAGAGCAGAGTTTGGATAGGCAAAATATTGAAATGGTCATTTCTGCTGTGAAAATTCAAATTCTCCAGCTGTCTGTGCTACAGATCACAGATCCAGTACCTTGGAATGTTCAGAGCAGGAATTATTTTGGAGGTAATATACAGCTGTAATGAAGAATATTATTCATGCAGAGAGAAAAACCTTATGAGTAACAGTGACATTTTAAAATATATTATTAAATCTGTTCATTTTAATATCTAAATAAATATGGCTTTTATTATCTGACACATAAATGTACAAGTTGCTTTGCAAACCCAGCAATGCCAGCAACTCTGGCATTTTGTATTCATGAGCAACTTCAAGGTGGATAGTTCAAATCTTAATGGAATTAGTCCACTGGTGCTGGTATTGTGTTTATGCAGTTAGAGGCTCAATATAATCAAATTTCTAAATAGAGCATTTGCTCTCTTCAGAAAATAGGACTCAATAATAATTTAAATCCCCCGTTAAGCTAAAATGAAAATATTGGCAGATGCCATGGAAGTCATTGTTCTGAAGTTTTCTTTCATGCACACCTCGAAGGTAAAAGCTGAGTTCTTCCAGTAAGAAATTAGGTTTTAATCTTATAAAAGAAAATCTTTGATGTCTGTTGCTTACAACACCCAGTGCAGGATCCCTGCACACCTGGCCTTGTCCTGCTACAGCTGTGCACATGCAGCTCCAGAGAACACCAAAATACCCTGAAAAGCAGAATTTCTGTGCATGCCACACGTGCAGGGCAGCCTCACACCCCAGGCTTGTGCCAGGGAGGACAAACTCTGTGTCAGCATCACATGGCAGCAGCTCACCCTGGTCCAGGCAACTGAGACTAACCTGAAATCTGGGCCCTAAACTGGAAAAATTCGGAGGAAAACCAGATTTTCTTTTCCCCCTTATGCTTTTGGAGCACCAAAAATAAGAAATACTGGCACTGGGACACCATGGTGTTATTTCGTGCAACTTTTGGACTTTAGCTTCATTAAAAAAGCTGTGAAAAGTAGTCAAAATATTTCATTGAGATATTTTGTTTTCTCATGCAGAACAGTTTTTCATTAAAAGGTGTTTTTACAAACTGACAAATGCTAAAATGAAATGTTTTTGTCCCGTGTTCTGCTATTCTTTCCAGTTTTGATTTTTATGACCCTTTTTCATAAAAACAAGATTCTTTCTTCTCCTCCCTCCTCATTTTACAACGTCTAAAACTAACAAATAATATCTCCAACTATCACTATGTTTTTCTTGCAAATTGAGATGGGGACTGGCAATGTAATTGTCATTACCCATGGCTGGTACAGACCAAGAAAAAAAGAGCACTGAAAAAAGCTGAACTTTAATGAGTTCAGACCCTGTTTTTCATCACTGCAAATCTCCCCTCACTTCTGAAAGGACATTTGATAAAGAATTTTCTGGTTTCATTTACTGGCAACCTCAGTACAAATAGTGGCTTTAGATGTATCATCAAAAGTCCTGTTAGGGGGTCAACACCCTGCTCCACTAAAATCAACAAAGCATTGATTTAAGCAAAGCCCCTGAGCCCCTCTGGCACCACACTGCTGCTCTTGCCTTCACATGAGGCAGTTTATAACATGCATTTAGATAAAATACAGAACAAGAGGCAGCAGTCTGAGCAGATAAGACAGCCTCAGTGATATAAAATACAACCTAAAAGAAATTGATCCCTTTTTTTATGTATGCAGCACTGAAGTGCACGGGATCACAAAGACACATCACTTTTCACATCCATTGTTTTGAGCAATATCAGGTGATTTTTTGGGAGCTGAAAACAACATTACAGTGAAATTACTGCAGCATGTCTGGGGCTCACCTGTGTTTCTTGTTGGTGTAATGTGGTATCAGGGGCTGGGCAGTCCTTGGGTCAAACCTGCTGAGTTACAGCCAGGCTTTCACTGCACAGCAAGGTCTGATCCATGTTATTCTGAGCACTCAGAACTCTTTCACAGCACCATTAAAAAGCACCTGCTTATGGTGTCTTCATTCAGCAACAGATAAGGGGCCTGCCAGTGATGGCAATCCTGGATGGTATTTACAAAAAAAAAGTCTCCTGCCTAGATGAATTTATAAAACTGACTCATGCTCCACACAGGCAATCAGACATTGGGTATTTTGCCATGTGACTGGACAGGAACAAGGAACAGCTTTGTATTTATTTATATAAAAATACCTGTTAATGTATAGATATAATTTTCCCTCATCAGAAGACAGCACCAGTATTTCTGTGCACCACACTAGGGCAATGTACTGCAAAAGCTGGGCTTGGAGGAAAGGCAGTCATGGAAAAAGGCTCTCAGAGAGAGGCTCAAAAAGAATATAGCCTAAGAGCTTTAGGGTGAAGTATCTTGCAGATTGTGTTTTTCTGACAGGAACACATTTCCCTCAGCTGTATTCACATCTTCTGCACGCTCACATCATGGTTCAGTGATATAATTTATCCATCTTAGACCAAACCTGCTGCAGCTGTTAGACACAGAGCACTGACCCACTAAGAATTTGCTCTGCTGATTCAAATTTTTTAGAGGAAGAGTTGACAGGTTCAGTTTTCACTGTCAGGATCAGTGTCACTTTAACATTTTCTGAGATCCCATATCATCTTCAGCTACCAGAAAATAAACAAAAGCTCCTTGTTTAACATTTTACCTAATTCACTAGAGATGCAATTGCATGTCCATGCTTGATCTGGTTCAAATCTATATGGATAGGTGGTGCCATAAGAGCATGAATTTGGTATAAAGACTGGAGGATAACCCCTCAGCCTTACAGCTCCAGGGTGCATCATCCCAGGGCAAAGCCTCTGGTCTAAGCAGGGGAACAGGGGAGTGCCCAGAGTGGCAGCAGAAGCCCCTCTTTGAGATGTGGAGCCAAAATAATTCAGATCTGACCTGAAACCAAAGCTGCTGCAGGCTTTGCAAATATTGGACCAGTTACATAAATACACTTTAGGTAATGTGGACTGTGAAGTTTTTGAAGGGCTCTTTTTGAAAACATACCCTTTTGCTTTTCGTTTCAGAATTGCTTTTCTCCCTTTTGTTTTCTTTTGGTGTTTTTCAGAAACCAGCTTTAACAGAAAGAACTTTCAGCTACCTGGAAAGAACAAAACAAAGAGATGAAACATTTGATTTATAATCTTTTCTAAACAACAAAAAAACCCCATGTAAAACATCCCCTGATGAGACCCTGCTCAGCTGAAGGTGCAATGGCTCTAAGTGAGCTCAAACAGAGCTCAAAAGAGAGAAGCTGCTGAACCAGCTGAGGGTCTAACCTTGGTCTTTCTGAGATGACCTGTTTATTGAAGTTGCTGAGTGTAATAGATCAGTGGGTTTTGAAAATTCACTAAAGGATGTGTGGGCTGAAAGCATTATGGCTATGTAAATGGAAATTTTCTTTCTAAAGAGTGAAATATGCAGATTTTGCTCATTGCTTCCACATAAGCGAGTGACCAAATGAAGAGAAAACTGATCAAGAAAAATGTATGCATAATAAAAATGTGTACATGCTTCATCTAAAATTCATTGCCTCCAAAGCCTCACCATATAATTACTTAATCTTGAGCAGCTGCATGCACAATAAAATTTGCTTGCACTAGGTCTGAACAGAATTAATTTTTCCTGAGGATTGTAACACAACCAATACCCTCCAACTGTTCAGCAAGTGGCAACTGAAAACACCACTGAAGTAACTTGAATTAAAAAGAGCCTGCTCAAACCAGATTGATTCTGAGCTGACATTTGCTGGGTTTAATCATATACCTTATTGTATAGCAGCAAGAGCCTGAAGAAAAAACAGAGCTACTGCACACAAAAGTTTATTAATGAATCAGATCCCATCCCTGCCTTGCTCTGCTCAGCAAACATGAGAGGCTTTCTGTCACAGCTGAAATAGTTTTAATTCCTGCTGTGAGCTCAGGAAATTTGGGCCCTGGGTGGGAGATTTGTGATTTGAGCCTATTGCCATGTGTGAGTTTGCTCAGGTTGCCAGAAGCTCTGCAGGGAGGTCAGAGAGCTGGGGTCTCAGGAAGGGTTTGGGGGAATCTTACCTGTGGAAGGAAAGGGAGAGCCTCACTAATCTTATCTGAGCAGAAATTGAAAGGGAAGGTTCTCTCCATCCTGTCCTTCACTAAAATCACTCCTGTGCTGGCAGCAGGCTTTGTTTCAATGTGCCTCATTCTTAAAATATCTGTTCCCATCAAACCCCCTTGAATAATGTTTGTCACTGGGCCAGCTGCCTTGAAATGGGTGAAATGGGAGCTGCAGGCAGGGAGGTGCCCAGACTGGTCCCAACTGTCCAAACCACACAGCAGGTGACTGGCCTGGTTACACTGGAGCTAAGAAAATGTCTCCCACTTAAAATTAAAATTGTTAAAATTGTCTGGCTGGACCACACACCAGGTAGGTGTAGGGAAAATTCAAAGTCCTAGTCTTGCAAACTTAAAAGTTGAAATTTGTGAATTTAAAAATTTAATCCAGTAAGAGGAGCTGCTTGACAGAGATTCAGCTCCCACAGGGAACAAGGGGCTGAAGGATGTTCTGAATTTATCATGGATAGCTCTTCCTCATATAACCAGGCTGCCCACTCCCATGCTCAGCCATGAAATAAAAGAAGTTTTACACTAATCACAGGACCAAAAACTGCCTTTGCCCTCCCCAAACCCAAATGAGTTCAAAATGTTTGGGGTGACAGACAAGGAGGGTAGTGGCCCATGTAGTTTTGTAATTAAGCTAGGTTTGCAAAGTTTTTATTTTGGAGGAAAAAAAAAACTCATCAGGATCTCTTATAATTGGAAATGAAGCTAAATGAATGCCACTGCTTTTATTCTGGCAGCTGAGTTCCAGTAATGCTTAGCAATTGCTGTGTTTGTAATGTAAATTTACTACTGTCGCTGCACTGAAATAGATTTCTTCTTTTTCCCTACTCATCAAAGTAAAAAATTTGCTCCAGCTGCTGCTGATCAAGAACTTGGAGAACATTACCCAGACTATTAGTATTCAGCACACACTGCCAGGTGCACAAATAACTCACTAGCATCTTTCTCAACCCAGTTAATTGAATCATGACTTGATTAGGTTCAACAGGCAATACAAAATATTTTTCAAGTTTGAAAAGTCTGACCTACCTTGGATGAGTAAAGAGTGATAAGGGACACATCCACAAGAAAAATCAGCTTTGCCTGTCTCATTGAATCCATGTTCAATTTTCTGAGCACTCTGGTTTTAATTTGCTTCCTTCTTCCTATTTCTGTTAGTGCTGGATGACAAATGAGCTACCAGGTACCACAAAAGGTCAAAAGACAGAGCAAGAAAAATTTTATCATAACTAGATTTTCTCACCCATTGCATGATTCTGCTGCACACAGGTGGGATTTCTGCTGTGGTTGTGCTCTCACTCAGCTCCATGTGGCAGAGGAGGAAGGGATGCTGAGGAAGGTTTTGAGCTGGGTCCATCCAGCTGGGTGTCCTGCCTCCCCCAGCAGCCATCAGAGAGCACCAATCCAACCTACAAAACCATTCTGTGGCTTGGAATAAGCACAGGTACCCCCAAAGACAGGGAGAGATGTTGGTTTGCCTGCTGAATTCACCTGGAAAGGAGGCAACTGCAAGGGAAATGAGGGAAATTACAGCAGAGAGGACCTTTGCTGCTGTGCAGAAATGCCAGACCTTGTCTGTATGGAAACTCCTTTTTGTGGGAACAGAGAGTCCTTGTGTTCCTCACTGCCCAAAGGGTTTGTGTATTTGCCAGAAGAATGGAAATCAGCTAGAACAGTGGCTGTGCCAGATATCACACTCTCCTGCTGTGTCCCTTGCTTTTCTTTTGCCTCAGCTGACAATTCCCAAACTCCCTGTTTGCCATGCTGGGCTGAACCAGAGCATCTCTCGCAGTCCAAATCTTGGGATGTAGCCCCATCTCCAGCTCAGCTGCAGCAACAGAGCCACTGGATGGAGAGCTGAAAAATCCCAGCAATTTTACCAAATCTGGGGTGTCTGAGAGGCATTGCCTGGAGAAGAGCAGAAGGTACAAGGGGACAGAGCAGGGCTGTGCTCTCAGCACCACAGCACTGGCAGCTCTCCAATTTCTGGGTGACAATCAGCATGAAGGCACCCAGAGGCTCCTGTGAGGTTGGGCTTTGGGCCAGCACATGCATTTACTGCCTGACTTTGTGCTCAGGTTTGACCCTTCTCACCCAGCATCACTGCAGATTTGCCCACTTCTCACCCCTGCCCCTTTTCTGCATTGCAGCAGGACAAGATTCACAGCTGTAAATCACAACTCACCTCCAGCAGAACTCACAGGGCCCTGCACAAACAATCTCTCATGCAGAAGGGATTTTATTATTTTGTGAAATATTAGGCACTACATAGCAGGGATGAATTTGACTAATTCTGACAGAGCTGAAGTTCCATTCATTAGCATCTGTATTATATTTTCAATTTCCTCGTTTATTGAAAATGGGGGTTTCCTACATAATCACCAAGGGTATTTTTTAATAGACATCAGCCTCAGCTGTCAATCCACTCAAACTCTATTTAATGAGCTCTGAAGTAGAACTTTCCCTTCCAAACTGGGTCCTGTTTTGGGCAAAATTCAGTGAAGAACAGGCCAGCTCTTAGCATCTAGCTTTATTGTGTTAACTGCCACGTGGAAAAGAAATGAGCCCATCCCTTAAAAAACAAAATACAAATCAAGAATTAAGAGTTTTCAGCTGCATTCAGTTGTCAAACAGGCTCTGGAGTATTAACAGATGGAAACAGCACATATTTTGATAGATACAGAGAGGAGAGTGATGATGCAGAGTTAAGCATCATATTCTGAATTAAATCCAGGTTTTATCTGCTTGACAGAGGCGTGCTTTATTACAGCAGGGCTCTGAGCTGCAGATACAGGTCAGGGTCTGTCAGCACTTTGCAGTCTGTTTGCAGAGGGGGAAGGAGGGCTGGGCTGTAACCCAGCTGTAACCATCCTTTCCAGTCACTGCTTTGGCACACCAGGTCTCCTCTGGGAACTGCACTGTTTGCTCTGCTAATTATTTTTCCAACTGCTTTGACTTCATTCTTTGCTTTATTTTAAAGGAGAGTTTGAAAGGAAAAGTATGTGCAGGTCAAGTTTTCCACAATTTCAGATAACTTTTTATGGCTTGAGATACTTTTTTTTTATTTTTTAGCAAAAAAAATATAATTGTTTTTCAGCAAGCACAGAAGATGGATGAGATGCTAAATACTGAAAATTGAGAATATGCCCCTTCAGGTAATTGATTCTAACTCTTCCCAGAAAAGACCTTTAGGTTGCAGGCTACAAAGTGAGGACTAATTTGGATTCCTTCAGATCCCAGAGATGTCAGTGTGTACCACTTTTGTTTGGCCACTGTTGACTCCAAGTCAGACACCTTTACAAACAGCACACTTGTTTTCAGTGTTTTTCAGGCAGCTGGAAGCAAGGCAATAAATAAATATAAAGCTTCTATCAGCAACATTACTCCTGCAAATTTCTGAAATGAATATGGTAATTGGAAATTGTTAAAAATTGATAAGCACGTGTGAATGAAAAGGAACTGCTGTGAGGCAATTTCAACAGAGAAACCATGGAACAAAGAAAAAGCAGCAATAGAATTTTTTTTGGCACATAAGCAAATTTTTTTTTTTCCTTGAAAAGTGTATGCACACACAAAACAAAAAGGTATGGGGGAAAGAAAGATGGAAAATATTTGCACCAAGGGACGTGTAACATTCATCTAGCCATGCCTTTGGAATCAGAAGATAAGGGATGAAAATTAATTTAGCACTAGCAGGGAACTGGTTTTGACTCCTTCATTTATGCTTATTCTGAACTTGAAAGAAGTTTTGATGGAAAACTTTAGCTTGAATTATCAGGAACCTCAGAATAAGAGACCTGATCCTGCCACACCTGTGAATTTTCCTGAGTGAGAGCAATACAAAAACATCCAGTTTAAGAAGCTTCTCTTTAGAGAGTCCTTATTTATGACAGCTTGCCCTCACAATTGAAAATTGCAGCTAAAAGTCTGGCATGCTCTAGAGTATCTAAAGATAATAATAAAATAATTCAGATAATGAATAAAACTTTTTTTTAACACACTAAATTAGGTATAAGGATTTAAAGAAAAATGCTGGATGCAGTGCATAGAGATCTTATAAAGAAAAGTCTGTCCTAATTGTGGATTCAGAATATTGGTGAGAAACTGGCACTGAGCTTATGTCACAAACTTGGCATGTACAGACAAAAGAAAGAAAGAAATAAAGAGAAAACTGAACCCTCCCTGTCACCTGCAGTTACAAAAGTCAGGCCAGGGTTTGATTTTCCCAGAGAGCCAAATCCTCCTAGCAAAATCCACCTGTGAGAAGTGGCTTGGGGCAGTCTGAACCCTCAGGAAATAATTCTGAGTGCCAGGAAAGCCCAGAGGATCCTGCTCTAGACACTGGTGAGTGTGGGCAGATCCATCTCACCACGATTCTCCTTGGGGGACTGTGGTCCAAGGACCCCAAACTGCAGGCAGATGGAGATCCATCTCTTCCCAAAAGCTGGAGGTTTACAAATACTTAGCAGCCCTTCTGGGTAGGTGTCATTTTTCATCTTCCTTGACTGCCATGAGGTCCTACAATATTTACAGCAGCTCTGCAATATCTCAGTAGCTTATCCAAGATCCAGCAAGTTTCTCCATCTGTCACACTTTATGGATCCAGGAGTCTCCTAAAGAAAAGATGCTCTTGAATTTCTCTGCTCAAACCACCCTGGCTTAAACACCAAGCACACCCTTCAGAAACAGCACAAAACTGACTGTTTACAAATGCAAGGATGTATTTATGCCAAAATTACCTTGGACTCTGATTCCATGAGTGATTGTGCTCATCCTTTAACATTTTCAGACTTTTAATTGAATTTGCTTAATCCATTTAGAAGAGAGTTTTACTCAGAAAAGGCACTCCCCTTCCAGAATAAGAAAAATCAACTCACAGAGCCAATTAGGAGCCAATTAGGGCTTGACATTCAAACTTAGCATCTTATTCTACATTTCCTTGAGAATAAATCTTGGCTCACCTCTTTCTCCTTCCCTTACAGCCATCCCTCACCCAAGGCCATTTGAGAGAGATAATTCAGTGGGGGGTGAGATAACATTTGCCTGAATAAAGACCCTGTTTGAGCCTGCTGCAGATGCACGTGGGAGCTTTGAGCCCCACCCCCTGTCCTGTGCTGCCACAGCTCCTCCATCAGATGCTGTCACTTTGCTCAGGCACACGAGGCTGGAACCATCTGCTTGCTTCAATTAATTACAACTTGCTCTGAGATTTCTGCTGGGACTCCCCTTTTGCAGGAGTGCTGGAATGAGAGCTGCAAGAATTAGGGGAATTGACCATGCTGTCCCATTGTTTAAATGAGAATAAAAAGAGATGCCCTCACTGAATAAGAAAAATGTATTGTTTCAGCTCCCTCAGAATTGGCTGGAGATGTCTTTCTCTGCAAATGACTTTACCACTTGCACAAATAAGGCTGGGAAAGGCAGCAGTGTCAAGAATAGTTGAATTTTCATCTACTTGCTCTTTAATAAATAATGACAGGCTGCACTTGGAGTTCAGCAAAGAAACTCCATTGCCTTTCTCCTGCCAGGACATCTAATGAATAATTACAGGATTGGACACAAAGTTTCCTGACACAGCAAGGTTAGAGCAGTCATGCACTTGAAAAGACAACCCAGTGAAATTCAGGGTTGGCAGCTGATAAGTATTAAACTGCTCAGGTGTTATGCACTTGGGTTTTGACCTGCTCCATTTGCATGCTGACTGGAGATGTGATGGGGAAACTGGCCAGGAACACAGTGACTTTGTGGGCTCATTGTAGAAGAGAAATGTTCATAACTCTGATAGGGAGATTTTTCTAAATATCTAAGTTGAACAATAGGAATATAATTTGCCAATATTGAAGCAAAACTTCTGGCTCACAGCCTAAGAAATGCTGTGTTATTTTTCTTTTCCTCTCCTCTCAAACACACATGATTAAGGAAGGTCATGAAGCAAAAAAACCCCTCACCCTTACATGAATGCTCATGTAGGCATATGATGTTATAGTTTCTATCACAAGAATATTGAGTCATCTGCCCAATTATTTCCAAATCATTGAAGTAAAATTTCCATCATCTTCTACTCCATCTGAGCTGCTCTGTGATCAGATCCTGCAGAATCATTGCCTTGTCACCAGCCTTATGACCTGCTCAAGCACAGCTTGACATTGCAGCACAAAGAACCAACCAGAATTTTGCTGGATTATTCCCAAATTCACTAAAACCTCCTTCTCATCAGCTGCAATGTGAGGCTAAACATAAAGATGAGGCTCCTTAGGGTTCCTGACAAATTCACACTTCCATCCCAGGAGAATTCAGTGCACTTGTTTATCTTAGACAAGCATCTGCTGGCTCATCCCAACCACAAAGAGAAATCTAAAAGGCAAATCGAGTTTGCAAAGTGTTCCAGGTCGGTGTCTCTCCCTGGTTTCCAGACCCTGCCACAGAGGAAATGAGTTTCAATGCCCTGTGCTCAAGGGGAGCACTGGGGTTGCAAGGTGAAGTGAGAGCAGCTTCATTAGCAGCTCTGCTGCTGGCAGGAAAAGTGTTTCTTTCAGTTTAGTCTGCCTGGGATGAGAAACCAGAATGGAAATCAGTGTAACCTGCTCCTTTCACACTGCCTCTTCCACCAGCAGAACCTAGGAACTTGCTCTGAAATGCAGAGTTAGGAAATTTGGAAACTTCTGAGGAGGACTGACACAGTTTATTAGTTTCTGCCTTTTGTTCAAAATGTGCACAGGCATCTGAAGTCTAAAGGGTCATAAAAGTCACTGAACAAGTGCCACTTTAAGAGATCAATTGCAAATAAAGGAACATATATCCAGCTGTTAAAATGATGCAGCCCATAAATGCCAAGAAAGAGTGAGTGTTTATAAGAGCTGTACATCTGCTGCTTCTCCCTCTCCTTCCTATCCTTTCTGGATGCCCTTCTTGTAAAAAAAGGAAGGGGGGAAGGGGGGGGAAAGATGGGAGTGAAGAGCTTTAAATCAGAAACACAGGTTGTGAACTCCTTTTTGACAGAGAACTGTATCTGACAGATCACCAGCCTGAAACCTGACTTCTCTGTCCCAGTCCAGCACAAAATGAAGGAGATGGCAGGTTGCAGCATTAGCACATTAAAGTCCCTTTTTAATCTTTTCTTGCCAAGCAGCTGATTTTGGGTGAACTTGCTGACAGCTCTGTAAACCTTTCTAGACTAATCTCTGCCAGTGACTGACATTCACAAGGGTTAGATGGTCAGATTACAACCTGGGGCTGGAACTCCTTTACAGATTCTCAAATTCAATAATCTACTGTGAGCAATTTAATTAGAGAATCATCTCCAGTTAGTTTAACAAGAATGTTCTTCACACTATGTTCTAGAATTCACTTTTCTTCAATAAATCAGGGAATCTATTCTCCCTGTCACACATCATCTACTTGTTATTTGCTTGGCTTAAATATTTCAGCAAGTGCTTTAAGAACGCTTCTGCTAAAAAATTTAGGTGGTGAATAAATATGCCAGTTCCTTATTTCTTAAGCTCCACTGATGCCAGGAACCAGATATTAAAGGCAATAGAACTTCTGCTGAGTTCTCACCACCAGAATTATACATTCACAGTGTTGTCAGAGGGCTTAGCACTGGATAGAATCAGTACAGTGCTCTTAGCACATCATCCCTTTAAACATCTGTAAATGAATAAAACATATTTGATGAAAATCTGTCATGCACTAGTCATCTGCATTAGCAGGTTTTAGAATTTTAATGAGAATTATGTTAGGCCTTAATGATAATAAAGAGCCCAGCCTTGCCCACATGGAGCATAGAGGGTTGTTTTTTGCACACAGGGGGAGTTTTAAACATATGAACTAGATAGCAGAACTTACAACAGGGATGGCGAAGAAAAACATCCATGGTCTAGAAATTAATCACAGGATACAAAGAACATAAGAATCAAGTAAGGAGAATTAATAAAAAGTGTGTACAAGGAATGTATGGACACTGTATTTATTCATTTTGAAAAGAGAAGAAGTAGTAATCTTTATTTTAGGGAGACCAGCTCACACCTCATCAAAGTCTCATGTACCTAAAGCTGGGTACATCTGGACATTTGATTAGTGCATAGCTCAGCCAAAGCAGAAAAGTGAGAATTACTTTTTGGGAAAAGGCAATTCTGTTATAGCCAAGGAATTATCCTCATCTTAGAATGGGACCTGTTGATTCTCTCAGGGATTTATTTCCTGATACTTGTGGGTTCCAGAAAAATACCCCTCATTGGTAGTAACATCTTAGAGAGTCAGACACTGGGAAAAAAAATTAAACCAGACCTCCATGAGATTTTATCAAGAACATAAGGTGAATATTAGTGACTTCTCTCCTTTTTACCCAACCACAAACTATCCATGGGCTCCAGCAGTGGCTCAAAACAGAACCACAAACATCTCTGAAGTCAGTTCAGCAGTGGGATGCTTTTCATGTTCTCCTTCCCTCTGGGATCAGTCAGAATGACAAGCAGCAGCCCACTGGCAGCAGAAAACAATGCTCTGCTGGGGCTGCACAGGCTGCAAGAGCTGTGCCCAGCACCTGCCTTTGCAAAGCACCTGTCAGCCACTTCTGAACCCGAGCTTCCACCTGGGCAAAGCAGCACTGAAAGCTTTGCTTCACTACAGAGCAGGCAATGATCTGTAATTTAAGAACCTGTCTGCCTAAACAAGACTTGCAAGAAATGAAAAATGACATTCCTGATGCAAGGTAATTACTGTAGTTCCAGCCATCCAGTCAGGAGCAAGGTACAAGGGAATGCTTCCTGCATTGCATTTCCTACAAAATCACAGGTATTAATTAACCTGGCTTTTCAAAAAGGTGCTGCCTTTGACATTTGAACACATGCAGATTTTACAGAGGTTTGTAACCCTCTATTTTTTTTAAATTTACCCTGGTTTCTGTGACCTGACTGAATGGCCATGTAGTGCAGCATTTAGCTGCTGAGAAAAAGAATGGGTTTTTTTCTTGCTTCATCCCAGATATTTAACAGCTGTGCTAATGGAAAAAACCCTGGTTCAGATAAGTCTGCTGACTTTCCAGCAGCAGTTGCTGTGGACATTAGCCAGGGGAAGTAAATAAGGAGCAGATTTAGAGCTCATGACCATGCTGGTTTTCTGATTAGGAAGTAGAGGAGGTGAGTTAAATTATCAGATTTAGGTGAATCTTTCTTTGAATAACGAAGCACTAGGAAAATAGTGATGCCATACAAGATTGGCAAACCTGTGGGTATTTTTTCCTCCTCAAATCCTAACACTTTTTCCACAACAAAAGCCTCTCCTGGAGTGACAGCAAGGCTGGTAAGGTTCTGGCTGAGGGTTCTGCTCTTCCCAGAATTAGAAAGGCAACATCTTTCTGAGAGCCTTGAGCTCTGTAAAATGAAAAAATAAAGTCTGCTATTTTATGTCACATCCCAAGCCAAGTTTTCATTTAATTATCATTAGACAAAAGCAGCTTGGTCCTTCCCATAGGGTCAGGGCAGTAACTTTGCCACATCCCCATGGGCAGCAGATGCCACCCAGCTCTGAATGTGAACACAACTCCTCTCACAGGCTGATGTGGGCACACCCCCCCATCAGCTGCTGCATCTCTGCTTAAAATTCTCTGCTTTCTGTCAGTAGGAAAATGCCTTTGTCTGCCCTGAGCATCCCTGGATGAGATGGTAAATTTAAAACCTGGGCTATGGTTGCCTTAGTGCATGGCAGGCACGAGGCCTCCAGAGATTCTCTGTGAGCTGATCCAGTGCCCCAGCTGCTGACAGATGTCAGAGCCAGCAGCCAGGTACCCACACCCTGAAAGTCCTCTCTGCACAGAACTGAATATTCCCCTGTCTCTCATTAGTGTTCCTCACAATTCTCATTTATGATCCTTCCACCATGCTTACAAGTGCCTGGCTGTTAATAAGCACTGTCACTCCAGTTATTATGTTTCAGATAAATACATTGCAGTAATTAATAGAGAGTAACAATTTGATTTTAAAGATATTGACTATGCCCCAGTATGAAAAATGACTTGACTGTCACTGCAAGCTCAGCTAGTCCTCCATTAGATTGAATGTGCAGTTCGTATGGGGAATTGTACAGAAGTCCCTCATCAGTAAAATTATATTCATTAGCCTGCAGTTTAGAAATGAAGCTGGTAAACCAACTTTATCTGCTCTGTGGGGTGAAGAGACTTTTGATAACAGCTTTTTAATTAGATGAGGCTCCTTAGCATCAGCATGCAGATAAGTGGAACTGCATGAATTACCTATACTTTGTAGAAGTAGATCTTTTGATTTGGAATACAACAACAACAAAAAGATTTTAACATCAAACGTACTGGGGACAAGACTGCTTGTGAGTAATAGCATCTGTATAAATTATAGCAGGAGCAGCTGCAGCAGAGATGAATGCCTGTAAAAATGAGCCTGCTAGAAGAAGCCTGTTCACATCAAAACCCAGAAAAATCCAGTGCCAAGTGAATATTAAAACTTCCAGCCAGTTCCCACTCGGATAAGAGCTGCCTCACACTCACTTTTGCTTGTGGGACCTTGATTATAAAACATTTATCACATTTTCATCCCTTGTTAAATGATTTCTTCCAGGGGAGTTCTTTATTGGCAAGCATATCTAGTGATTCCATATGCCAAGCAGGCAGGAAAAACTGCAGGAGAATGGAAAGGCTGAATATTTCATTCAGTCCCTGGTTGCACGGGTTTATGCTTCTGGAGCACTCTGCACAAGATACAAGGTTTAAATAAAACTATTTCCAAGAAAATAGCTGCTAAGCTTCCCCCTTTTGAGCCAGCAAGTCACAAAGTCCTCAGGTGGGGAAGGACCCATGGCAAAGCTCAGTGGTTCCCACAGGAGCACTGAAACTGGGCTCCTGAGAAAACTCAGATCCTCACATCGTGTTTTATTCACACTCGAGGTTTTCCCTTTGCTGCTCTCTGTGGAGACATGGGAGGAAAAAACCAAGATATGGGCCAACAAGATGCCTGCAGAGGCACCTGTGGGAGTAGGAAAGGATGCTGCTCTTTGCCTCCAGGTTTTGGTGGGAGATTGCTTTCCCTGCTGGCTTTGAGCCTTCTGTTTGCTCACAGGTGAGTGGGATACCTGGGGTGTGATCCTCACCTTGCTGCTCCAGAATCACACCATGGGCACCTGCTGCAGGAAAAAACTGACTGTGCCAAATCCCCAGGAGTTTTTTGTGTCCTCCCAGCAGGTACCCAGGACCAGGACTCCCTTCCTGGCCTTGCAGCCCTTCCTGGCTGAGGCTCAGATCCATTAACACTTTTTCCTCCAAAGGATTCTTCTGCCAGTGCACATCTTTGTTCCTCCTGAGGCAGGGAAAGCCTCCTGCCACACAGCTCTTCACTGAGGCTGCTCCTGTTATCACCAAGCTCTTTTGAAAATTCTCTAATACTCCCCTGTCTGCTCAACACTGAATTTCGTGGGGAAAGGTCTTGCCTGGGTTTGAAATAATTGCAGGGAAGGAGGAGGTGAGCAGAGGAGCACACACACCTTGCTGAACAAAGCCAGTTATTTTACATACCACACAGCAGCACTGTAATTTAAGTGATGTCAAATGTAGCTCTTAGGAACTCTCTGCTCCAAGAAATAAACTTGCAGACAGTTTTAATACCATTCAGTTGTCAAACAAAGTAGTAATTTACATAATAGCACACTACTGTGTCTGAAAGTCCCAACTCTTCCATAAGGCTCCTTGGCATAACACTTCTGCCTCCAGGAATATTTACATTATTTCATTCTGCACAATGCAGCTCTGGGGGTCCCAGTGGATTGAGCTGTACCAAATGTGTTTTCCTGGGAAATATGGAGCTCTTTTGTGCTTTTTTTGACAGAAGGAACTCGATCACCTGGTCTCAGAAGATTTGCAGCAGCTCACTCTTGTCTCCAGCACACACCCAAGCTCCTGCCTGCCTGCTCAGTTAGTGAAACAGCTCTCAGGCATTCTCCAGCTTCTCAGCAAAGGAGAGGTAATGAGCAGAGATGGGAATAATTAAATCCCCAATTTGATTCCTATTTTGCACACTAATTCTCCTTTGTAATCCACATCCCCTTGTGCCTCCAAATGCACCGTGGCTAAAGAGGTTTTTGTTCCAGCAGTCAGCAGGGAGGTGACAGCACTGACCACATCAGTGCCAGCTGGCAGGGGACACAGCAGGGCAGCCACACCCCAAACAGCTGGCTTTTATTACAATATCATGTAATCTGATTAAAACTCGCATTTTAAACATCCATAAGCTCTTCTCAGGCTTTTTTTTTTTTTTTTTCCCAGCAGCATAATGTGAAAAAAAAAAAAAAAAAAAAAAAAAGGAGTGTCTGGAAGAGACATTCCCTGATTCCCCCTTGTTTTGGGAAGCAGGGTGTGTGCCCACACTGGTTCAAGGGCAATGTGAGCCCTTTGTGCACACATGGCAGAGCCTCTGCTGCTCTGAGCAAGAACCTGTGAGATGTTTCTAGCAGGTGATGGAAGTCAGGGACAAGAGGAGATTGTAGGGTCTGTAGTGACTTTGTGAAGGTCACACACTCTATTTGCACAAATCATAACAGTCCTGCCACCCCAGCCCATTTTAAGCAAATTGATATTATTTCATGTTGAGTGAACTTTCCCACCATGATATTTTGTGTCTGAACATACATTTTCCACACAAAACCAACTAAACCAGTTCAGTTCCTAAGAGCAAACCCCATCTGAGAGATGCCTATCTTGGTTTTCTGGAGTTTTACAAAAGAATCTTCTACTTTGGCAGGTATATGACCTCCAAACTGTTCTGGACACTGCAATTTCCAGGAACCTCAACTAACCTGAGTGTGAAGGACAGGCTGCTGCATTTGCCACTCCTGCAATGCCTTATGTCAGAAAAAATACAGTGATCCTAATCTTAGTTTTGCTTCACACAGGGCAGAACAAGGGGCATATAAACCAAAGTGCTTTACCAAGCAGAATATATTTTGAATATACATATATAAATATATATATATATATATATATATATATATATATATATATATATATATATATAAAAATATATATAAAATAGTATAACTAAAATAACTATCATTATTCCAATAACATCAGTGACTGATCTCAAGGTCAAAAAAATTAAATATCCTTCTCACAGGTGTAGGACACCACCCTCATGTGGTAGAGCAGCTTTACCAAGCACTTTCCAGCTCATTGTATTTCAGCCACTTTTTTTTCTCTTGGTTGCAAGTTCTGAATTGTGGGATCATCCAGCCAGTCACAGAGCTTCCCTTTTCACTTGAGCATTACATTAGGACAACTCCCTCCCAATCCCCCCAAAAATTACATTTCAGCTTGTGAAAAATCACCTAGAACCCTTCCCCAGAGGTGTGTGCACATGGTTAGCCAAGAGCAGCTCCACTGTAGAATTACAGCTCAGCTATCTCAGTGTTTACTTTGATGAAAATCTAATCCTTGCTCTTGCCTCAGTAGGGCTGTCTTGGCTCAGCCTCTCTGCTCTGATAACCTTGCTCAGCACACAAGTATCTGCAGCTCACAACTTTCCTGGGTGTGTGTGTGTTGTTTTGTTAGGTGTATGCTGAGCATTTTAAAAAGTGCTGCAGTCATTAATGAACAGAATTTCAATTTACTATCATCTAGCCATTTACATGTGGGGGCTTTTTAATTCTCTGCTGTTAAAACCCTCACCCCTCATATTGGCTTCCAGGTATTATAACTACTGGTCTTGCATGTAGAATATTATTTTACAGTATTACATCTTGCTCAAGTCAGTCTTCAGTTAAATAAGCTGATGATAAAGTTCTCAGTCTGAAGTTAAATTAAGCCATATTTTAATTTTCTTCAGTGAAGAGACATATAACCAACTTCAGGAAAAATACATGTTAAAATTCCCAAAGGTTTTGAAAACCAGGATAAATAAAGCCAAGAAGACAAAAGAAAAGACACATGCTACAAGACTCAAACAACACTAAACACTAAGAACACTAAAATATTTCAGCCCCTCTCCCTTCAATTAATCCATTATCATCAGAGCAGTGCTCTAAATAGTACAAATATTTATTTCTAATTTTGGTAACTCCAACAGAGTTCATTGCATTTAGCACTGAGGGGACACAGAGATTCCCTCAAAGTGAATTGAACTCCAGTAGCCAAATCTCTCCTGAATCCTAACATGGGTTACCCACACAGGTAGCAGCAAGAATCCACACCCAAGTAAATCATCCCACTTTGGGTGAAATTCTTTTTGTCAGGGAGCAGGAGTATTTATTTTAGTATAACACAACTTCTTTCCATCCTTTCTGCTCCAGTTTTCTCAGAAAGGTGGAGGTCATGACAATACTCAGATTCCAGTTTCCTGGATAAGCTGATGCATATGAAAAACAGAGATTCAGAGTTCACAGTCTTAGTGCATCACAATGTCAGTGTCAGAATGATCTGCAGGAAAAACCTCTAAGTTTTTTAGCACTTTCTTACATATCCACACAATACACTGTAGTAATGTTCTCTTTTTCTTTTCTTTTCTTTATTTTTTTTTTTGTCTCTTACTGTTTGTGGAGATGGCAAAGGTGAAACTGATGCAATTATCAAATAAAAATTGCGGTTTAGATATTTTGCAAGGTCACCTAAACCTTGGAATAGCTGATGCTTTGGTAGAGACAGAAACAGATGAATCAACACACAGTCATTTTTCAGAGTGTTCAGCTATGAATTGGTGATTAACCTTTGGAACATATCATGAGGGAAAGAGGCTGATTCTCCCTCTCATTGCCTTCAAATCAAAGCTGCTCATCTTCCATAGCCCAGACCAAGCTACTGTGCCCATCACAGGATTCTCTGTCTGAAATTCTTCATCACATTCTTTGTAGCAGAAAAGACCACAATAAGCATACAATCTTTTCCACCTGAAACTCTGCCAACCATGGAATATAATTTCCAGTGCCCACAAGGCACTATTTAAGTGTCCAGCTCACAACCCCATTCCATCTTTCTTTAATACTGTGTGGAGAAATTGCAGTGTGCTGGTGTTGTCACATTCTAAGCTTCTAAAAACAATGCACTAGTCCTGAATTCTGAAATTTCCTAAAGGTTTTTGTCAAATTTGATAGATATCACTTTCTCCTGGCTGGGAATCATTGTAATGGGTAATGGGTAAAAGAGAACCAGAACTGAGCAGGCACTGAACAGAACAGTGGAGCAACACCCAACACTGGCAGAAATCACTGTCCATGCCCTGTAAGTGGAGAGAACATCATTTATAAGTGATAAATGAATCATATTCCTTACTGGCATTTTTGGATTTTTGGTATACTCGGTCTTCATGGAAACATAGCAGAGACTTATTTGTAATGAAGTATGAGGCTTGACCTTTAAACATTTAATTTTATAAGAGGGAAAGCAAATTTGATGTCAAAATAATTCTCAATTAAGATTCTTCGCTCTTCTGAAGCAAAGTTTAAAACTACAGAAATCTTTATTAGATGGCTAACCACAATATGTGGTCATGTGAGTCTGTCCAGGAGGCACTGGCATCTTGCTCTAGGCTGTGCTATTGTTTATTTTCGAAAAAAAAAGAAGATACAGCAAATACTCCTGGCACACCTTCAAACTCAGTCCTCTGGGACAGAAGTCAGTGAAGGATTTGCTTTGTACTTGACCTCAAAGAAGGACATTTGACTTTTGAGTAACCATACTAGAAAACCAGGTTAAGAGAAGAACTTTAATGAGAGCCAGATGCTGTATCTGAACTGAATTTTCATGAGTTCATGAATTATAGAAACCCCAGGGGCAGAGGTGGTATCAAACTTATAATTCAATTTCAGTTGCTATTTCAAAGTCCTATTCCAGCATATAGAGATCCAGGGGGAATCTGAACAACTTTTGTGAGGAATTCTTTTTGTCACATTTGAATACCAAATAATTCACTGATTTGCTTCACACCTCAGATAAGAAACCTCTAGGTTTGATTCTTCCTCAGCTACCACACCAGGTAGTCTCATATCCAAACACCCTTAATCTGGGTAGATGTCATGTTTCACCACTGTACACATCCTTAAAGAATTTGCAGGGCAGCTGAAAACTAGCTTGTCTTTGAAATCATGCTTAGCTTTGCTTGAAACTGCACCCAGCTTTGCTGGATGCTTTAAAAAATGCAGTCAACCTAGAAAATATTAAATAAAGGCAGGCACTAAACAGCCTTTTCATTCCTTTGGTAGAAGATTAAGAAAAAACACTGCACTTCCATTATTTTAAGATGCTGTTGGTAACTACAGCAGGTGGAAAAGGCTTTTCCTGCCTGTAAAATTTGTGCTCTGTAATTTTGCTTCGCTTAAACAGGAGTGAGTGCACACAGAAACAAAACTTAAAGTTCTGAGCTTATTTACCTTTCCTCTTCTCAATGAAGTGATACTGAAAATGGCTGTTTGAAGTCAGCCCTTTTACTCAAAAGCCAGGAAGGCTTTGGATAAGCAGGACCCTATGTGACAGCAGCATTTTGCTGCAGCCCTGCTCAGGTGCTGCTGGTGGAGCAGCAGAGGCAGCAGTGTGGAGCAGATGGCCCCACTGCTTCCATAAACCTGTGGAACACACAGTGCTGTGCATCTGCACAAAGCTGCACTTCCAGCCTCAGCCCTCTCAAGCCCAGGTCTGTCTCCTGAATTATTAATTTCTCAGGTCAAGCTTAATAATAATGTGGGGAAGAATTTGGTTTAATGATGAGGAGTGCTTTAACAAAGCTAACAGTGTGCCCACAAGCTTTGCTGAGGCTCTTGCATTTGGCTATAGAAGAGTGGTGAAAAGGATAATGCAACACAGTTCTTTGTGTAATGGAGAAGAAGAAAGAGAGCTTTATTTAAAGAAACACTGCAGTTATATATAGGGTAGTTTGTGCAAAACAGAATAGAAAAGGCTCATTGGTCCAAGAAGGCAACACCTCTTTGAAAACATGCTTTCTGCAAAACTTCACAAGACACTCACATGGCTCTCACACCCTGCAGGTGCATAATCATTGCTATAATTTATTGTCCTTGTGCAGCCTGACAAACCCAAGGCTTCAAGGCTGCTTTTTCCCTGGTTCCCAGCAGAATCCAACGACACTTCAGAACAGAGGTGAGCGTTCTGCTGCTCTGTTAATGGTTATGGGTAGTTAGTCATCAGGCATTAACCAGCTGTCATGAATAAAATCTCTGCAATTTCTAGCTCTACCAATTTCTAGACATATAATCTGGGCTATGGACAAAAGCACTACCTTTTGGACCAGGTGGTAGGAGCACAAGATGTTGCAGTTTACTTTGGTTTTGTTTTGCTGAGAAACTGGCATTCTTTGTGTTTGGATCAAGCCTAATGAAACATCTGCTAGGTTTTAATTAAAATAAAATGGAACGCAGTTTCCTGAACAGGTGGAAGCAGGAGATGATGTACCATGGAGCTGAAATCCCTCCATGTGTTCAGAGACTTTGCAGAGTCCCAGCTATCGCATCCATAAACCAGCGATGGAGTGTGTCAAGAACATTTTGATTGTGCACACGAGCCTGCTTAAAAAGGCATCTACTTAGTCAGGGAACAGCAGAAAGATAATATTCCAGCAGCCCTACATTACACCCAGGTAATGACTGGTGTAATGGTTTCTTGCTTCTGATGTACTACATGGTGGCATTTTCCAGTTGTGAGAATTTGGACTACTCAAATCGTTCACAATAAAACCTTAGACATCAAAAGATCAGCCAGACATCAAAATACACGAAGCACATAATGACTGTGATACTAAAAAAGATGTAATCCCACCAAAATCTTTATTACTGCTCCCCTCCTGTCCCCATCCTTTGCTGCAAGAGGTCATGTACTTTGAGCCAGCTGCCAAACAGAGCGGGGCAGGATCAGCTGCTTCAGTTCATATTTTGTTTGGGCATAGAATGGAGGAGGTGCTCCTCAATAGTCTGCTGCCTCCTGAACTTGGCATGAGGGTAGGAACTGCCATCTGCATGTGGCATGAAAGAGAAGGTAATGAAGAGCCAGTCATGCTCCACACAATCCTGGCCTGGCATAGGAGGGAGAGGAGGTGATTCTGAAGCGTGCCTGGTGAGTGTCCAGTGGAAGAGACAGTCCTGGTGCCATCATTTATGGACAATTTAAGTTTTCAGTGACATAAGTGAGCTTAGTGAGCTAGAAAACCCGGCCCTTTGCCAAGGAATGCTTAATACTGATTGCTTTAAATTTAGTGCTTTTATGCATCTACTGTCAGTGAGCCTGTAAGTGTTCATCTATTATTACTTTGGTGGGTATTTTCTTCTAAAACTGTAGTTCCAGAACTAACTAAATAATAACTGAATATCATACATGAAGTCTGCACACTACTCTTATTTCCCTCTGAAGAAACATGTCATGAACTTTTCCTGTTGCAAATAAACTAATCCAGAGATCCTTAGTGTGCACTATATTCATCAGTAGATAAAAGCTATTTAGTGCATGGAGTATTTGGCTTTAATAAACTTTTCAGTCCATCAGGTTGGAACAGTTCAATGTTACAAAATACTCATGCAAGAGCTGCTTTCTATACACAAACATCCACTAGTTTCTGAGATATAACACATAAAGCTTTTCTGATTTTTGCTTTCAAGATATTAAAAGTCTTCTAAGGACTAATGGTTTGTAAAATTTCAGTTCAATATCAAAGAATAAGAGAAAGCACATAGCATGCTGCATTTAAAGAAGCTCTTCATTTCAAATAACTGCCAGAATTGTAATTGTGTACAATAAAAGGTAACATATAGAGCTGGAAGTTTGACCTACAAGCCCCCCGCTAGTTCTGCTTGCTCTCTGCTTTGCACAGTGGTTGATTACTGGTTATCTCCTGTGAAACAAAGACTTGTTGGACCTGCTCAACTCTGCAATTTGTAAAATGCCTCAAGTTTGCGCATTGGTTTAGAAAATGAAACAGCAGCAGTATAAAAACACATAAAACTTGAGCAAAGTTTTTTTTTCCAAGGGATGCCACCCAGGGCACTGCTCCAAGGCAATGGGTCGTGATGCCTAATGAGGCACAAGCCAGACAGAATCTGGCAATTGAAACAATTTCAGAACTGTAAAAATGGTCTGGAGACAGCAGAGCATTAAGAAGGAAGGATGACCTTGGTATGAGCCAGGTCCTCACCTAACCCAAACACATGCTGTCCTATCCAAGGGCAAGGAAGTCACCAGACCTAATCCATTGTAACAGATAATTGAGCATGCTTAAAAACATCTGTGATGTTTCAGACATGAGATAATTCAGAAACAAAACACTTGAAAGGTGGGCTGGTTCTGACCTCTCATATTGAGGGCTATTTCCATAACTTTTTTTACAACAACTTCACTTCCCATATGGAGTTTAGGGTAGAGCTGGGATTTTTGGACATGCCTCCCACAAAGCAGACTGCTCTAGCCAAGTGTTTGCATAGTTTAAAGCCATGTTTTCTTTCACTCTCCCTCTGCCATCTACATTTACAGATCACAACTTCCCTGGCAGCTACTGATTGATTTTCTACTGGTTCAGATGCACAAAGTAATGCTTGATATGGAAAATCCTTTCAACAAGTTTGTTGGTTTTCTAAATCAGGTTGTGCTGTCCTAAAATGTGAGTGATGCACATTTGAACATGTCACAGTTCATTTTTGAGAGTGAATCCCATTCTACATCAAACAAGAGAAGTCTCTCAAGGAACCTTACAGACAGTGATGAAGTATAAGTGGAAAGTTGCACACTGTGGTAAGAATATAGTTCCTAGATAAGGATATTTAGGATCTAGGCCTGTGGGATCCAGGTCCCTTGATGCCCTGACCCACCTGCTTTTGTTGCACTCATGCACTTTGTACAACCACTGTGTTAAACCTCTGCTGCAACACAGGCAAAAAGGCAGGAAGATATTTTTGTCCCTTTGCAGTCATTTGCTGCGACAGTTTGTGAAGCCAAATGCTCAAGAACACAAAGAATCAGGTAAAATAATAGTCATGGGGCAAGAGAGGAGAGACAGAAAAGTCCAGCAAATAATTAGACTTTTTGTGATGTGATAGCTGGCTCAGTTTTTGTAGAAGTGAAAGCAAACACACCTTATATTGCACAGAAACTGACACAGGTCTGGCTCATACTACACAAGATGTTGGCCAAGGTATACAACAATGGGCAGCAATAGGAACAAAGATGGAAAAATGTTGATATTGGGTCTGAATTCACTTTTACGGCCATTGCATGATCCAAGTACTTGAGGTAACACCTATAAAGTAGAATGAAGACCTGAGGCTTTGCAAAGCAGCCTGAAGTTTGGATTTTATTATGTACCATTAAAGTGTATAAACCATTTAATCACAAAGGCACCCACTGTTCTGGTCTGGAAAAAGAAGTAATTGCTACCTCTCATAACAAAAGCATGCAAGCTAATCCTGTGTGGGGTTTCAATCAGCAACCACAGATGCTTCAAAGAAAGCCAGAGAAACTCCACAGCAGACAATTACACAACACTCCAGTGGAGATAAAAGCACTTCCTAACACAGTTAATGCTCTTTTTGCCCAGAATCCTGATAATCTGTATTGCACCAAACCAGTTTTTTATGCAACTGAAGAAGGATTTGGCATTTAAATGTGAAAACATAAGGCAGGTTGTGTCATCAATGCTGCAGATAAAAGGGTTGTGCATTTGCACAGGTTGCATCTCTCCAAGCTCTACAGGAGATTACAGGGAGAGCAAATCCAACTGGCACCATTCTCTGTGTAAGAAGAGACTTACCTGGAAGACCACTGAGCATGGTTTTCTTGTTTGAGGTTTACAGATACAACCATACTTGCATCACCAGTTTAAATATTTATATTATTTGTAACACAGGCAAGTAGATGCCTCTGAATTCTTGGCTATATGAACTCTGTCAGGGCAGTAACTTTTCCATCACCTTCTAAAATAGATGAATTCCTTTGCTTGGACACTCATGGCAAGCAGCAGGGAACACTGAATTTAACACAACTTTTAGCATCAACAGGATGTGCTTCTGAATGCTCATTGCTTACATTCTGTGATTTGTTCTACCAAGTACTTTAGGTTAAAGGTCTTGCCAGGTTAAAAAAGAAAAAAAAAATCGGCTCTCTGGTGCTGTGGGTAAAAAAATTTGGACTCTATCTGAATATATGGTGTTTCTCTATGGGCAAACTCTGGAATTTGTGGGAAGAATTTCGGCTGTTTCCCAAGTCAGGGATTAGGTTTACTCAGTAAGACTGAAGTGGTTTAAGATACTCTGAGTGAAGTGAAGATTTGATTCTCTTTTCTTACCACCTTTAATAATGACAGTAAATGAATCCTCAGCATGTCTTGTCACTGACTATCAGGCAAGATTAATGAGCTTTTCTCTTAAATATTATATTGCACAGGGCCTTGGGACTTCCTGTTTATAACCAGTCCCAGTCTGGGCTAACCCTGTCACACTTTGCCCATGGTCCTCTTCCAGTCCCATTCTTCTCTTCCCAGAAATACAAATTTGAAATTGGAACTCAGGAGCACAGGTAGTAAAGTGTGAGCTTTACTTACACCAGCTGCATAAAAATAAAAAAAACCCAACAAAATCCCTTCAACACTTGCAATACCCAAGCCTAGCACTTAATTTTACTAAACCAGAACAGATTGCCCTACTTTTTTTACATCCTAGTAATTGTCCATTAATAAATCCTACTCCTGCTCAGCCTTATCCTGCAGTTACCCAGCACCAGCAAGATTAAATCCAAAATTGTTCCCAGGAGGGCAATAAGAAGGAAGTGAGCTTTTGCCCTTGGCAGATGTCAGTGATGATGGTGAGTGCTGGGTGCTGACCTACATCCATCTCAGAATCACAGGAGCTAAAGAAAGCCTGGAATGCCAGCACTTTGATCTGCCTCTCTGCCCCAGGGTGTTCATAGGTATTGCAATATCACAGGTTGGAATTAGAGAGGTTTTTAGTGCAATTAGGTGAGGGAGCCAAGGAAATTGTGTTAAGTAAACAAGCCAGCAGCTCCTGGGCCATCCAGTCACAATTTGTGGCTGTAGAGAGGAGCAGGGGTGAGGGAAGAGGACACACCAGCTTTACAACTGGAACAGAAAATCCCTTCCCAGTGGGCCATGGCTGGAATTGTTCACAAGCACTCCCTGCCAGCTGCACTCCAGAGGTGTCAAACCACTGCAAAGATGCTCAGCACAAGTTCTGCCTACAAAAGAGAAGCTCAGCACTTGCTTTGAGCTAACCCAGAGCCCCTGTGCCCTTCTCATCTGTGGTGTGGGGACAGCAAAAGTTACAGGAGCAGCACATCCTTGTCCCCATCCTAACCCTGAGCACCCTGGGACAAGAGAATCCTTTTTAAAAATGATTGTTCAGCAGCTATTTAAAAGTTTTCTCTGCTTACAACTTTCTTCTCTTTCCTTGCTCTCCCCTGAGCAAACAATTTATTTCTATTCATTTGGTTTCACCAGCTTCCAAAACAAAACCTTTCAAAGAGCACCTCGACCTCCACATTTGTGCTGGGTTTCTCAAATCTATTTAGACAAACTGATTCCAGGTTCTGTGAGGACAAATCAATTTTAGTCAACAGACAACTTAATTTTAGACTGAATTTATGAAGAAGACCCAGAATAACCCCAATTTAAAATAAACCAGTTTTTCCTGAGATAGTAGAGATCTCATATGAAAATGGTTAAACACACACATTCACAAAATCTCTACCCTGTTCTCAGTATGCCACTAGAATTTCCATCTAAACTGCTGAGAGTCCAGAAGCAGAGTTACAAATCAAGGTCCAACTGGGAAAGTTTAGCTCTTTTTATTTCCAAGCTGAAAGATGGTAATAAAGAGATAACATTTGCTTCAGGGAAAAAGCTGTGGAGCAAGTGTCGCCCATTTGATCAACGTGCTGTCTACTTTGTCTGCCTCTCCTCCTTTAAAAGGCTAATAAAAATTATTTCTTTAGAGACTGCACACCATGGTAAGTGCCACAGAGCTGCAGACCTCTAGAGAATGTGCTTATCAGTCACTTACAAAGGGCATGGAAATGAACAACTCCTGACTTCATCAGCAAATTGGGGAAAATTCAGGCACTGAAGGTGCCAGGTATTGCCAGCAGTGGAGCTGAGTGTCTGTCTGAAGGATGCACCAGATATTCCAGCCAGGGACATGCAGTGCAGCAGCATTCAGATTAGCTTCTAAATTTAGTTCCCTCCACCTCCAAACAGATTTTGCAGCTCCTGTGTGCTCGTGTGAGTGCACCCAGCAAGAGCAGCTGGTTCCTGGCACGAGGTTTGCCCTTCTTGGGTTGTGCTCTCTGTCTCCAGCTCACTGCTGCTTTCTGTTCACAACTGCATTTTCCAGGCATTTTCTGTTGTTTTACCCTGCAGCATCTACAGTCTTTGTCTCACATTTATATCCAGAGAGGAGGTAAAGAACCCATGAAAAATTAAAGTGTCTGATGCTCCCGAAGATGATCTTCAATTATGAAGCTTTCCCAGAGCAAGCATCATATTTGCTGTGGCACTCGAGCTCACAGGACACTTCCCCTAGAAAATATCACACAACATTCATTTAAAACTAAAGATTGTGCTGAACTAAATAAGAAAAATGAGCAAAGGTGATCAGTGGGAAAGTGGTACAGAGAGCAGTATGGCCACCACACAAAGGACTACTGAGCTGAAGGCTGCTGTATTTGTATTTAATTTCTCACTAGTGAGTGTCACCATTTCTAAGCAAGTTCCAGGCACACATTTCCATCTAATGGTTGGAGGAGAGAAGGAGAGACTAGGAAAAAAAAAAAAAAAAAAAGAAAATGAAAGTAGGAAGTGCTTGTTTCTCAAAAATCAAGCCCCACAAACACAGTCATGTTGCTGTCAGCCCCACAACTGCTTCTTTTGGTACCTCATGCTCTCAATCATTCTCTGCAAATCTTCTCTAAAAGACATAACTGTGCTTCACATTTCTGTTTATTTTTCAAGCTCTATTTGCCTTAAATGGGTTCTAGTAAGCTGATTTTGGATCAAACAATACCTAGGCTAGGACTCATCAAGCAGGTTTGTGATTTATTAACCACTGGTTGTGTCCCCTCAGCTTCACTGCTGACATGTCCCTAGTCCTAGAATTTGACATTTATGCTGTGGTGTCAATCAGGACACTCCCCAAGGGCTCTGTGAAGAAGAGTGATGTTTTGCATTTCGAGGTGTTGAAGGAAAACAAGCAGAAATGATGGACACAGCCTCTCTTTGCCATCCATCAGCAGAATGTTGTCCTAGGAGCCATCCCTCTGCATTTTACCCCATGCAAGTGCTGTGGTCTTCCCTGGACCCCAATAAACCAGAAAACCCAGCAATCAGAAACCCCACACACCTCAGCTGCAAAACCAAATCTCCCTTCACTTAATTTCACTCCTAGCCAGTAAACTTGGCTCCTTTTTCAGTGTTAAAACATGACTTTAAGGGCTTAACCTGACGTTGCCTGCATTTTAAAGGGTCTCCCTGCCTCCCTTTGTATGAAATAAAACTGTCAGTCCTTCAGCTCACAGTTAATTGAAGTGGGTTAGGCTGTGCAGGGCTCTGCTGAGGCAGAGTCAGCTGTGCTTTAACCACTGCAGGGAGCAGGGCAAGGCAGGCAGAGGATGTTTTATGGGGCAGTGCTAATGGATCCACGCTGACCTTGCTGAGCCCAGTACTTCCACAGCTGCTTGTGGGATTGCTGGAACCCTGGGGTAGCTGTTACTGCTCCCAGCACTGCCTCAGAACTCATTTTACTAAGATAGGAAACTGCCCACAAGCCATCATCATATTCTTTGGAGAAGATACAGGGCTTTGGATATATTTTTTTTTTTACGTATCAGGAGACATTAGTGCATCAACGAACAAGAATTCCTGCCTGGAAAGGTTCTGTAAGGAATAAATGGCACTTCAAAGATGTGCCTATATAAATGTTTCACAGATTAACTCTTTTTGTTGATCTTTTCTAACCAGCTCTCTGCAAATGACCTGCAACTGCTCTGAAGCAGCATGTTTGGAAGTGCTGTTATTACAGGAGCTTGATTAGGGCTTATTGAAACTAATGGAAAAGTTGCCACTGACAGCTTCTTTTTGCTGGGTCAGTTTCAAATGTTTTCACAATAAACCTGCCCATTTACATAGCCTAGTGTCTAATTTTGGAAGATTGCTTTTGGGGCAAGCAATAATCAGCCAACCTCAATTTTTCACAAAATCCAGTGAGTAAAGCTGATAGTTAATGACTTTGCAAAGAGCCCCCAGTGCCATTCAGTTCTTACAATGGGGAAATTGGTTCTTTCTTGGCAATGAAAAGCAGAAGAGAAAAAGACCTTATAAGATTACAATCAAAAATACAAAAAACACCCTCAGCAGGAGTTGCAAAGCAGACAGTTTTTCAGGCAATGAATATCAGCACCAGTTCAGAATGCAAGGAGCTGCAGAAAAATCAATGCAAGGGCTGAACACTTCTCTTGACACTTTCCCTTTTCTGAATGGCTCTCATAAATTAGTTTTTTAGCTTCTCAGAGTGCTTTGCTTCATAAAAGATTTAGCACTGTCTGGATCCAGCATTCTAGTCACTCCCCAAAAGATAATGTACTTGCTCATCCCCAGAAAATTATATAGAAAGCAAATTAAAAAATGCAAGATATATCAAATCAAGGAGAGCTGGTCTCAAATATTAATGCCTCATGTCATAAAGGTACAAAATTATAAAAACACTCCTTATAGGCAATTGAAAAAGCAGCAACTTGGCAAGCATCAAGAAAACTGAGGCCCAGGTTTTTAGGTCTGCTTGAAGTGGTTCAGCAGAAGAATGAGGACCCTATTCCATGGAGTACATAAATGGGTGCATAAATCCCAGTTTTTAACTGGATGCTGCCCTTGTTTATATGTTTTACATTACAAGGATGTCAGGAAGGTGAACAGGAATTTTCAGGTAGGGGATCCAATTTCATAGAATACAAATCTGGATTAGAGCAAAAGTTTCATGTTTAAAGCAAATTCGTTATTAGGGAGCCTCGGAAATGTCACATTTTCAGTTCAACTTATTTTGTCCAATTACTAGTATGACACAGGCACAGATTTTTATTCTGCCACCTCTTCAGTGGATGAATGAATTCTGTTCATTTAAATATAAATCAAAACTGTCCAGACAGCCCACAGTATCTCAAAGTGTTGAAGACAGAGGCAGAATTCACTATTGCTTAGCAGCATGTTCCAATTGGCAATTATGCTCAGCTTTTAAAAGTGTAAATACCCCATTTGAAATGTATTTGGATTTCTTCTTCAGTTCTTTGGCCTTTCATCTTCACTAGAAGTGGATGAAATCCATCAAAAAACCAGGAAAAATGTCAAAGTTTTGGAACCCACTCCTGGGAGATCAGAATAGTAGGACACTTGTGGGCAATGCAAATGGTCCTGGGTCCCTTTTTTGTAGTCACCAGCAATTTGTAAAACTCATCAGGAACTGCAAGCAACACATTTGCAGATGAGTAAGGCTTCCTAAAATACCTTACCTGCTGGAGTCCTTCCAGGAAAGTGTCAGTACAAGTCTGCTAGTCAGTGCCACACAACCACTGACCTCTAATTTCACTTCTTCCCCCCTCAGTCCATAGTGCTGGATGAACACAGCAAGAGATTCTGGCTTGCACAATATGATGCAAATAAACAACTTCATTTTACCCAGGGCTGAGCTGCCCATGCTCCTCCATTCTATTTGCTCTTTATCATGGCTGAAGTTTTTTTTTTGTCTTGCCATGAATAAGTCTGTTCTGCTTTTACAAGCACCTTTCATTTTAAAAGACTGGTTTAACTCAGGCATCTTCATTACAGAGTACTTCAAAAAAAACAACAACAAAACCATAGTGCAGTGTGCCAGTCAATAGTGAAATTATGAGAAGTGTAATCTACTCTTCCCACCCTAATGAGCTGATGAGTAAATAACTGCCAGGCCATTGCTCTGAGCTATTGATCAGGCTCCCCACAGAGCTGATGCACTGCAGAGGCACCTGCTGCTAACCAGCAGGGATCGATACAGGAAACTTCTGAGAGCAATAATGAAAGGTTTCAGCCTCTTTGCAGGCACTCTCTCGTGTGCTGGGGCAGCAGATCTTGATTGCAGGATCAATTTTCACTGTCAGATCACACCTCCCCAACCTTCCTGCCTTTCACCTTTCAGGTGAAGCTGTTCTGGATCGTGCAGTACCTGGGCACAGAGCTGAGCACAGAGCAGAGCTGGGGTGACTTCACCTGCAGTGAAGAGGAAAATTGTCACACCCCAGCCCTGCCTTCTGTCCCCCACCCAGCACAGCCACCACATCCCACTCTGCCTTCCTACTCTGCCAGGAGCCAGAAACTCAAATTCCTTTAGTTCCAAAAGCTTTGGAGGGGCTCCTCCTCTGAACACCATCCTGTGCCACTCCTCCTCCATTTTCCACACTCCCTTTCTTTAGTACCACATTTCAGGGCAAGACTCTTCAATTCTGCTGCATGTTTCTTTTCAGGTATCAGTTGAAAGGTTTTCTCCCCTTCTAGACTTCAAAGTATAAAATAATCTGTCCTCTGATCCTATTATTCACTTAAATGGTCCAATTTTCTCAAGATTTATCAGAGCTTTTGCTTTTCACCTCACCTTTTCTCTTTGAAGCCAGCTAAAGATGTCAGTCTGAAATGTTAATTTTGAAGTTTCCTTTTTACCTTTTACAAAACTACGTTTAATTTGAACTCTCATAATATTTATTCAAGTCCACTTACAAACACTAAAATGAGAAGGTAACATTTACTTTCTTAATGAAAAAAAGTTCAATTTACACAGCTCCTGTTTTGAAGCATTAGAAGGTCTGAACAATTGCAGAGACTTTATTTCATTTGGTCATTTGAAACACAGTCCAATCCTGGAAAGTTTTTATAAGCTATAAAAATAATCACATGACATTCAAATATCTCATGATTGATTCACAAACAGCTTTAACTCAAACTCCAAGTGGAGAGAACCAGCTCCAGATAAACAGCTAGTGACTACTAGATATCATGTTTAAATCAACAACATATGGAAGCCCTGTTCTCTGTCTGTAAACATAAACCATAAGCTTTGTCTTTTATTTATGTATTGTCTCTCAATGACAGAAATCCTGCAATAAACATACTGTCTTATTTGTATTATCAATCTATATAATAGCTGACCACAAATAAAAATAAGTTTTCCTATCAGAAAATGGGGCAGGTACTATCTGTAAATACTTTTGGATAGTATTTTTCAAATGGGAAAATTCAAGAAAATATTTGTGTCTTGCCAAACAAACAACATGGTATTTTGGCAGCATGGAAAATCTTCCTTGCATAGGGAGCCCTGATGCACAGCATGTTTTCAAAAGATTAAGTACTAAGTTTTCAAAATCAGCACAAGTTTTCACCCTGATATCTTTTTCTGTGACAGAAAAAAGTTTCAGATCATCAAAGTTTTCTGCAGGACTGAATTACATTTGGTGATTTGTTGTAAGAATTCTTCAAGGCATGAACTGCTTCACCATTAGTGCTTCCTCACATACCCCAGAAGGACACCACTGCAACAGTTATTTTAAGTTATGCCAACCTTTTCCTGCTCAAACTCAATAATTAAATCTAAAAAGGGAAAGTGGATTGGACAAGACATTGTATCCCTTCCTTTTACAGAGCCCCAAATCATTTTATCTCAGGAAGATACCTGCAGCAGATGGGTACCTGTCTCCATTAAAATGCAGCAGAGGAAAGTTTAAGAATGATCAAGGGGACACGTTGGAGTCTTCATGTTAAATAAATAAGAGAATTTGATGTACAACTAAGAAAACAGAGAGTGAGAAGAAAGCTTAGGCAAGAGATCACAGAGGATAAGTTATCAAACACAAGACCTTGAAGCAAAGCATATTTTGTTCATTTCAATAAAGAGCAGAAGATTACACACAAGAAGATGGAAGAAGATTATTACTTTCTCCTCTGACAGATTCATGCTTGTATCTTTTTTAAAATTTATTTTTATATAGCTGTACTATAATCAATTGCCTCTTTAGTTCTCCACTCCCAGGCTGTAGATCTCAAGCCCCAAAAGCTGGAGTGCAATTGAAGTTACTCAGTCAGGAGATACTGACAGCTATGACATTAAGGGGAAAAATAGAAAATAAGAAACCTGGAAACTACAAGGTCTTTAAAATGAGCAATGCACAACAGAACAGAATGCACTGAAAGCTATTGCATGCAGCAGTACCTAGACTGTTAAATTTGATATAAATAACTTGCAAAAAGTTAAAACTGTTTATTCTTAAGAAACATTTTATTGCAATCTAGACTCCTAACCTCATTTGAGCCATAGGTAAAAAGGCATAAAATGCTGTGGTATAGAACCCAGTAACATTCAGCTTTGGTTATAAGGGCTCATTTCTAATGTTTTGGTTCATGGACTAAGTGGAAAGATCCAATAATGCACGGTATAACCCCTGTATTTATTAACTGAGGAGAAACACACCCACAGTTCAGTGAAAACAAAGATGATATATGAACACAGAGGATGGGAGGGACCATGAAAAATGCCAGCCTCTCCTCTGATATATCAAGCAGTAAAAACAAAACAGTAAAAGGCAGCTAGTGACCAACCTGGACCTTGCTCAGCATTGGAATCTCTCCAGGTTTCTCCTCACTTTCCTTTGTGAGCGTCACCTTCCTCACAAAGCAAATCTCAGGGTCCCTGTGAAAGTGATATTCAATAATTCCAGAACAAAAGATGGAAGATGGTGAAGTTCTCTCCCCATCACCTTGGGAAATGGTGCTAATAGACAAAGAAGAGCTGTGATAAGTCTGAAATCACAAAAGGATAATCTCCCTGTCAACCAGAATGCCAGCAGACATCAGAATACTAATCAAGCAAAAGCTTTTCTGGTGCTCCTGGATGTGGCTGGCATTACACTCTGATGTCTGGAGTACAATGGTTTTACTGCCCTAAATCTGGAGGTGCCATGTGTTTTCATGCACTTAGGATCCAGCACAGGTTGGATTTAGCCTGGGAGCTCATGCATAGCATCATAACTGCATTTCCAACAATTGGATATGCAGGATAGAACAAAAAACACCCTTCTGTATTTGAGACTTGGGCTGCCATATGCCAATCCTACAGCTAGTGGTGGTAGCCAACACTAATCAGAGCTACAAGATGGCAGATTTGGGAAAAAAAGGAAACCTACACAATGCAGGCTCTTCATCTGACAGCATGTAATTAGGCTGAGAAATTCATTGGCCACTGGATGCTCATTAAGGCTGAAACCATCCATCAAAGCTGAAGAGGGAGTGGGTGTCAGACAGTTATGCAATGAGGGCAGATGACCCCAGATCTTCAAGGTCCAATAAATCTCCACTTCCTGGTCTTAAGATTTATTTTTTTTCCTTTTGACCAGACATTAGGACAAAAGCAGGGGAGAAGCAGCACAGGTTATTCCTCCTCCTAGCTTTATCCTGGAGTTCCATGTTCCAGGCCAGGATCTGAGTCCAGCAGGATGTAGTAACTAGATGGAGGCACAACCTGGCCACTGCCACACCCACAAATAATTCCAGATGTTCTGTGGACAAGCTGTGCCATTGTTCCTGGCATGCACCAGCTGCTGCTCCAGCAGGCACAGGAGCAGCCCCTATCCTGCATTCCCTGTGACAGGCAGGGATTTTAACACAGTTGCTGCTTTCCCATACTCAGTACAAGAGCTCCCAATGTCTTTTGCAGCCTCCATGACCCTGTTCAAGGGGTGCAAGTTCAGCCTGTGGTAAACCAAAGCTGGGAATCAAGGCAATGAGATCTCTTCCTTTCCCCCAGGCACTCCTGTAGGCTCCTTTCCAACTGGAGGGATCACAGGAGAGGAAAGGTTGGTGGGTTTCTTTCTGTCAGAACTGGCTGCAGTCCACACCCAGGCATCTGTTAGAGAGCTCACTAATGCTCTTCCATGGCAGATTTGGCCACTAAACCTGGGAACAGCTGCACGAGCTGTGCCTGTGATCCATACAATTAATTTGCAAGCCTGTCATTGTTCATCACTAGATGACAGCAATGCACTTCTGTGCATGCCTTGAACTGCTGCTGGGGCACCACTCCAGGCAGCCTCCTGTGGCTCTGAGACCTGTGACCCTGCAGCAATCACAGCTCCAGAAAATGGTGTGAAGGGGATGCACTTGGGAGATAACTCTGCATGGATGAGGTGCCACAGTGCCAGAGGAAGAGGAGGCATCAGTTCAGGAGAATACAGATTAAAGTAAACAGTGGTGGAGCTCAGGATTTATCCCAAAAAAAGAGTCTGAAATATTGGATCTCTTCCTCTCATCACAAGGAGAGAAATGTGTTGTGCAAGACTTTGCCACATCCACAGCACCAGAGCTGCTGCAATACAGGGCAGGGAGGTGGAAAGAGAAGCTTCTAACAATCTAATTCCATATAACCCTCCCTGCCAGGGATGCTCATGCTGGCTGCACTAAAGAAATACCACAGGAGGAGTGAAACCATGGAGATGGGCATGGAGGAAGTAGGAAAAAAAGTGAAAAACCCCAAACAAATCAAACAGAGTGGATGCATGACCAATTCACAATCAAACACTGCTTCAGCTGGAGCAAGTATCATTTAATCCTCCAATCTCCATAGGAAGGCAGCCTGTAAATTTAGTTGCACACATATATATGTACACCCACATTCACATAAATCCTTGTGTGAGAACAAGGAGCATGAATATCTGCAGCTTCAGTAATTCCTTGCCCTTCTGGCAAGAGAAGAATAATTTCTCGTTTTTTATGTCTATGACAAGCCATTTATTTACACTTTTTTTTTCATACTCCCCTTTTTTCTATCTCACCTGAAATTTTGCCTTTGCTGTATAGTTTTTCACTTATGATAATTATTTTAATTCTGAAGTAAGCTTTAGGGTAGACAGTCTTACAGAATATAAATGAAGCCCTTGGCCACTTGAGGTCATTAGACACTCCATGACAAGAAAATTATTTATGAGCAAGAAAACTTAGTTTTCTCTATCTGCGAGGAATAAATTGATTCCTGGTAAGAGGAGGAAAAAACCATGAAAACCAACCAAACATAAAAACCTCACCAAAATAAAACCCAACAACCCCTCAAACAAATACAAAGAAATATTGTATAAAATATCAACACCCCAACCAACACAGCAAAAAAATACAACTCCAAAAAATAACTCCCAGCCCAGCTATAAAAGCACAGGGATAGGTTCAGTTGAGAAAAAGGAAAGACTTGTGTTTGCATTGCTTCTGAAACAATTTCTCTGGCTTATCCACTCACAGCTGTCAGGGAACCAAGTTCATCTCTCTCTCACTTTAGTATAATAATCTATGGTTATTTCCTTCTGGAGTGGGATCATCAACTAACAAGCTGGTCATTTTGTCCTAGTGGAAACCATCAACCAGAATTGCTCATCCTGCATAAAATATCTTTATAGAGTTCTCATTACTACAAGAAGAAAATCTTCTTAAAAGAGCTTATTAAAGGAAACTGCCAGTTCAGACATTCACCTTCATGACTCTCATAAAAGTCCCTTTTTTTACAGAAGTGAGGGAAGTGGAGAAGGTAATAAACATACAACTAATATGTAATGAGTATTGATGACTAACTGGGAAGAGGAAAAAATAGCAATTTTCAGCTCCTTGTAAGGTCTAAGAGGGCCCAGTTTGGCTTCCCACTAGGCAAGATCAGCATGTCCAGAGACCAGAAGGCACAACAGAAAATAGCAGTGGCTGCTCCAAGAGATAAAAGCCCTGTGCTATTTTGCTTTAATTTGTCTAGCCAGATGAAAGAGAAGTGGGCTGAAGTGAGAAGTGTGTTTTTTTTCAAGAGAAGTAGAATGGGTTACCAGAAGCTGAATCCTCAAATATTTTGGCAAAGCAGTGAAAATTATTTTCTGTAGAATGTAGGTCTTAAAATGAATGTCATCCTAGAATAGCCCCACCCTCTTCAAAACTAACCTAATTATTTCATAAGTAAATGAACCAGGTGCTTTTCAAGTCATGGTATCTTTTCAAACTGAGCACTTTCCTCTGGTTTTATGGTTGTGCACAACTTGTGTTGCTTTCTCCATCAGTGCAACACTTGATCCAGCAGCCCTGTACTTAACTGCAGACCTGCCTTTTTGTGCCCTTCAATTTTCCTCCCTCCTGCAAACTTCCCTGCTTTGTGCTCCCCACCAGCAGCTGCATTTGCCCCTTAGACCAGCTGCTGGTCTGCAGAAAATCCCTTTTCCAGCAAGCATGGCACTTATTCCCACAGCACATTCAGCATCTTGCATCTTGGAAAATGAAGTTCCTTAAGAAAACAGGAGACAAAGCCACAGGGTTTAAAGGATGCTAATGATTGGTGGGGGACTGACTGCTCCCTGCAATGAAAGGGAATGTGGAACCAGCCTCAACCTTTGCAGCTCTTCAGGGAAACGTTGTTGTTTTCCCTCTTTAAATAAATTTCGAGCAGACGACAGGTGAACTCTAACTGCAACTCCCTCTGTAGGCAATAAAGCATCTGATGGAATTTCTGCACATCTGTGAGTGAAGTGCTATGGATTAATCAACATGTATCATCATCTACATGGGATGTATTAAAGCCTCCCTTGGACTGCTGTGCAAGTACATCCTCTTGACATTATTTTGATATTCATATCTCAGCCTTTATTTGTTCCTCATCTTTTGGGGTGATGGATGAAGATGAGAAAAAAACAAATCTCAGGGAAGAGTTTTCATTTGAAAAATATTTGTTCCAACCTTGCACACTGTATGTCAGTGCTGATAAAACCAGATTAATTTTCTCCAATGGTTTTAACTCACAGGTTGGTAGGAAAAACTGGCTGGTCATTTCTTGACATTTTTCCATCTCCTCACCTCCAAATGTAAAACACATAAAACTGACATTTCTTTTCAGAGAAAAGGTTTGATTTGCCATAAAAATCTTCAGTAAGAGCTTTGTAACTAGTAAAAAGTTCATTTTTACTTACAATGGGAATTTGGAAAAATGTGATTGCATGTTAATTTTGCCAGTATGAAAACGCAAAACTGAGATACTCTGAAATTATTGAAATTTGCAAAACAGTGCCTTCCAAATTTCACTGGGGTGGGAAGGAAATTCAGCAAACATCAGGCTGTGGTTTGTAAGTTTGAAAAGATATAGTTTTTATCCAGTAGAATATATTTAAATAAAAATGATCACAGAACTATAGAGGAAGCAGTGTTTGTCTCAGCACAGACACAATTTGATTAAATCATAGGGATACTGGAAATATCAGTGTTGATTTATGTATTACTCTTTAAATTTTTAGCTTTAACAACATCTCCCACATGTCTTGAGACAGTCTTGCAAGTTTTGCAGGACTTGATTCAAAGAGCAGCAGCCTGTTCTTTGGTGTCACATGAGCTTTCTACCTTAGACTGTTTTCAGCCAACTTTCTCTAAAATTCAGTTCTGTCAAAAAAACAGCCAAACTGAAACATTAAATTTAAACTATGATATAATAGTAAGTCTTCCAATTCCAATCTAAATTTATCCAGAGTCAGGTTTTTACACAATTTAGTGTTTTCTCATCAACACCATTCTCTAGCTCAAATAGCTAGTTCTTATATTTGTAGTTCCTCCTAGATGAATCTTCTGCACCTTAAAACTACTTTTCAGCCTACCTGGCTAAACAAATATGCCTATTCATCAACCTATCCTCCAAAATATCCCCAGTTATGAACGTGGCTCAAATGCCAGATCAGATCTTTCTAAATAAGCCTCCTCATCAATCTTTGTGGGTAAACATCTGTCACACACCTAAGTAAACCAAAGGGAAAAGGAGCTTCCTGGCCAGGCAGGCTCTTGCTGTACTAATTTTCTCTTCACTGGTGCATCCCTCTGGTTTCCTGCAGCTTGGCAGAGGCAGGAAGCAGGTTTGCAGCAGCCAGCTCTGCATTTGGGGAGGTTTGCTAACACCTTTTGTGTAGTTCTGTGAGGACAGGGGACAAAGTCACAACAGAGATGTTTTCAAGACAGACACAAGTACCTGATCAACCACCAGCAGCAGAACATGCTGGACAACAAGGATACCCCAGTTCAAACCTAATTATGATTACAGCAACTAAAAGAGCTGGTGAAGGTGTTTAACCCTGTCACAGAGCCCCAGCCAAGCCCTGCCAAAGGGAGCTGAGAGTTTGATTTCTGCAGGTACCAGAGCAGATGATGCTACCAGTGCTGGAGAGAAGCCACTGGATACAGCAAACTGATTTTTTACATCTTTTTACATTACAAGCTTTTACACAACTCCCTCAGCCAGTTCTCACATGTACTTTTCTGCTTAAATCAATGGCATGATGAGAAGGACTTGCCTTGTGGCAGCATTGCAGTTTGTTTGTGTCACCTGAGAGAGAAGAAGAAAGGAAAGGGCATTAGGGAGACTTACAGGCCACCAAAAACCTGCTGCTCCCCCTCAGCAGCTTGCTTCCATTACACTGACAATTCACATCTCTATTGCTTGGCAGCTACAGAATAAAGCAGGGCATCTTTAGCAGCAACAGTGAACCCTAATTAGAATTTTAAAAGAAATTACTTGCTTAAGAGCTCACTCAACACTATTAGGAGTACACATTACTTTTTGTTATAGAATGAGAGTGTTTTGGTAGTGACAGTCTCTTTTGACTAAATTTCTCTCTGCATCCTGACAGTGTAATGTGGATTTAGCACTATGCTTGTCAGTTATCTTAGAATGATAATTCAGTCTTCCAGCTGGGGAATAAAGATTTAATAAAAATATTTATGGAACATGTGATTTTTCTTAATTATGCCTAAGCTGGGCAGGGTCTACTTACAGTAGCTAAGCAAAATGCCACCCAAAACAATTACAATCAATTCTTTTCAATCTATCAGCAGTTAGACTTGAAGCATTAACAAATGTCAAACTGGGAGCACTTACAGCAAAGTCACTGAAATTAAACCAGCATCAGGGAAAAGATGTTCTAATCAGCAATCTGAAAGGACTACTCTGCAACTGCTTGGACATCTGCACCCTTAATGCCTTATGCTGCTTCAGTTGGGTCTTTTAGCATCAAATGCTCAAAAAGTCACTGCTTGGCAGTTCCCAGAAAGTGACATTTAAAAGTGTGGTCAGGGGAAATAGAGTGAAATACAACAGACAAGGCTCAGCACAAGAGCCCATTCATCTTTCACAAATGAGCAGGTGGAGAAACCAGGGCAGGCTCACAAGCACAGACAAAGGAGGAACCAACAGAGCAAAGCAGGAACAGACGGTCCAGAGATGCCACTGCACCACCTGCCTCCCCTTGGGATGGAAATGCCAGAGATGGGAGTAACTCCATCCTTACATCTCTCATTACACAGGGAGTGCAGCTCCCTGGAACAAGGTATTGCAGGAAGAACTATCCTTGTTTGCTTATGAAAAGTTTGTGCTTTAACTTTCGGCTGCTCTCATCTAAAGCCTTTCCATCTTGCTTCCATCCAAACACAACTGGCAGCCCTAAAATCAGGAATAACAACTAAAGTGATCTTTGTAGTTGGCTGAAAGTCAGCTGAGACCATCACTATTCACAGAAGTGCTGACTGAAAAAACCCAAAACAAACTAAGAATCAGTTTTATCAGCAGTAACATGTTTACAAATTGAATGGTTTTATTTATCCAGGAACCAGCAAAGAAAATCAGGGAAAGGATGACATGAATGCTGTTCCCCCAGGGCTGAGGATATTTTAGAGGTAGATTATCTCCAACTTTCTCCATAGGAGAAGCTAAAGATGATAGCCAAGCCTGATACCACAATCAGCAAAGTGGAGATACTCATCAAAAAACTTCTGAAAAAGAACAGCATTTGCTTGGCAGCTAATCAAGCAAGAACTACTGCTTTTCTCTAGGAATGAGCAATGCATTGTTTCAATGTCAGCTTTAATTTGGGGAATACACCACAGTACATCAATGAAGATGTGCAGGCATGCAAACTATTCTTTCTGACAACTGTCATCTTCAATTACTCTTTTCCTGCCTACCTCAGTCTTCTTGTCTTAACCTGTTGTAGTGTGTTCTAAAATCCCCCTTGGCACCCTGCCATTGTGTAACAGACCCTGACAAAAAGGGATTCCAGCCTGTCTCAATTAGATCTGTGACTTGGTACAGCCATTGCACAATTGCACAGGAGCAGCTGGAAAAAGTGAAGGTAGTATAAAACACACATGCACAAGTACAGCCCAGAGACACATTTCTGTGCATTTGTAAGCTGTATTGCTGTAAATTAAAAATTATATTTAAAATTACTCCTGAGTTTTTAGCAAGTTCAGCAGAATTTCACCCAGGGATATTAAAAGAGGCAGCAGGGGTTCCTCTGGTGCCCTTCCTTCTAAAACCAAACAAGGACTAAGCTCTGATAAAATAGGAGCACACCTGGACTAGAAACAGAGACCAGGCAGCTACTACAGCACTGAATTAATCTCAAATTCCTGTGAAAAACCCTCTGGGAGTTGAAACAACATTAATTCATTTTCAAGTGCTTGGAAATCAATCGATAGATTTGTACTATTGGCAAGGCTCAGCCCACATCTTCTGAAAGAGCTGCTGATTTGCTTTGGAGAATAGCAGCTTTGTCTTTTCAGGAGAAAAATTTGTTTAGCTTCAAGGAATTCCCTCTGAGAAAACAGGTCAGCCTGATCTTCAGCCAGATGTCTGCCATTAAAAGACAAAAAGGCACTTCCTCTGTATGGAGGTCATTGCTACTGCTAGAGGCTTAGAAGGGTCTGCACAGCAAGGTAGAGTTTTAAGCTCAGTTTTAGTTCTGCAGGTGATGCAATTCATGTGCTTCTTGCAGAGTAACCTGGACCACAGAGGCCTTGAGGAATCAGAGCACTTGTGCTGGAAGGATTTTAAGTACCCTTACAGTTATTCCAAGTATGAGCCAGAAAGCTGCTGTACAAACATCCCCTAATGCCAGTGGGACAATACATGATGTACTAAACTGCCTTGAATCCCAGAAGACAGGAAAATGCAAGAACTTTTAAACAGCACTTAATTCTCTTTCCTTCACACCCAAATTGCCTATTCTATTTAAGAATGGATTGCTACTTTCCCAGTTTCTTCACAATAAATCTTCATTACAATCTGATCGATCCATGACCCTTGTCCCCTTGCAATCAACTTTGCCAATAGTTCCAGATGCATGATCAATGCCTGTATTTAAGTCTTTTCCACTTTGCTATTACTTACATATGTAACAAACCTAATCCCTTGTGTTTACAGTGCAATAAACAGGTTACTGATGTAAACTTCACACACATCTGGTGCTACAGGATCTCAGTTTTCCTTGGGAAAGGTGATGGCTTTATAACTTAAAAAATTTTGGGAATATTGTTCTCACAATTCACAAAACAAGTAGATTCCATAAAAGAATAAATCTGTATGATTTTATTTCAGAATTAAATCAGAGCCACAGAAAGATTGAAAGACTGTACAGTAATTAAAGCAATTAAAAGCTTTCATATTCTTATTTGCTATACTTTTCTAGCTTGCCCGGGTCACCAGGAAGTTGTAGTTACTCTGCTTTAAGTGGCAGCTTCCAGTGCTCATTTATATACACACACTGTGCACAGGTGTGATATTCTCTGCCTTTATCAACTGCCTTTTTCTGACTTAATAAACCCCACCATAAATTGGCCTATTCTGTCTTAGTTAAGGCAAATCTCCTGCCTTACGGTTATCACAGGCAGCAACATTTAATTACCCACCTGAATTTATTCATTTTCATTTAGACCTGCTGCACCTCCAACCCTGTGACTGATGTGGTCCAGGAAGTCATTTGCTCTAAAGAAGAGTAAGAGTCCTTGGCATTTGTAAGGCAGTTATCACCATCACCATCTCACTGAAATCACAGGGCAAACTGCTCATTACAAGTGCAATTCATACCAAGCCTAATTTCCAACAAGATGTAAATTCAATGTATGATGTTGGACCCTAGAAGAATACATTTGCCTGCCTGGTTTCAAGGTTCATCTTCATTAGGACTTAAACTCCAGAGTTAGCTACAATAAATCATCTCTACCAAAAAAAAAAAAAAAAAAAAAAAAAAAAGCTCTGGTAGCAGCAAGTTTCCAGTCTTTGTTTCAAATCATCTCCACCTGTAATTAATGCTTCATCATAGTCCTTGAGGGAGAGCATCTGTTTTCACAGATCATGATAATGCTTGGTTAAATACAACCATCTTTACTGTTCCCCAAAACATATTTGGCAGATCCTATAAACAGATTGTATCAGATTTTTCAGGAGGTTTTTACAATTTCTTTCCTAGACACTTTATCATTCCCTTTGCAGGTCTCAAGCAACACTTTCTTCTTTTCATTAACTGACAAGGAATTCCATCCTACTTCCACTGCCTGGAGACAGAGCTGCAGTGTAGATCATTATCATTATTATGTTATCATTATTCTCAATTACAGTGAGCCACAGTCCCAAACAGAGCATGATATGACCATTAGCAGCCCACCTATTAATGCTGAGGAAAGTAAAGGGCGAAGATAATTAGTAAAGGGATACCAAAACTTGCAGCATGCATGCATTCCTCAGTGTAAGAATTTCTCTCTTGAAGAGAGACCTTTGCCTACAGACACAATGCAGAAAGAGCAGTAACTCCAGACACAGTTTGCTTAACCCTTTCCTTTCCTTATCAGCCCAGCTCAGCTGCAGAGACAAAACTCATGGTCAATAATCACATAAGAGACCTGAGTGCTTTTTTTTTTTTTTCCTAGTGGTATTCCTTTTCTTTCTACAAAATACTGACGCTTTCCCTGATCTCTACCATTTCAAAAAGCATGAAAGACACAAAGAGAATAATTAGAGGAATTCATTCTTCTAATGGTTAAAATTCACCTTTTTGCTGTACATTATTAAGAGAAGCACTGGGAATTAATAGACATCACACTGTTCCAGACCTGCTGAAATAAAAGAAGATATTTAACACCAATATCCCATGTTTCTAGGAGATGCTTAATGTCCATTTCCCATAATTTCATTCTGCAAGTTGTGATACTTCCAAGTAAGGTCGTAGCACCAGCACCTTGAGAATATTCCCAGCTTAGACAGATCATAAGAATGTAATATACTCAAGATGTTTTAGTCTCATATAGGATTAAAAAGAGCATAGACTCCAGGAACTGTTGGTTAGGGCATTCAGGGTTGAGCCAACACAAATCCATTGTCAAGACAGAAATTATATTTTAACTGAAAAGTGAAAGAGGATAATTCTAATGATCAGAGATTACAAAGGCAACAGTCTTAGAATCAAATAATCATATTGCCAGCAGAACCATTTTATGGAAAGCATAGCTCATGATAGAGTTTGATAAATAGCACCTCATTAGCAGAGACTCAAGGAGCCAGAGGTTAGTGGGAGTTAGAGTCCAGCCAGATTTGTAACAACGTTTTCAAATCAAACCATTCATTTAGAACTGCCAGGCAGACTAAAAGCTGAGTTCTACAGTTCCTGTACATTTGTTACCCTAATCAGGTACCAGCCATCATTTTCTCCCCGGTACACTGCAAAAAGAATGATTTTCCCTCTCCCCCTTTTTACATCCGTACAATTGTCTGGTGTTTTCAGGTAAAAGCTTTAATTGTCAGTACGTGGCAAGAGTAACAATGGGGGAATTTGCACATCTGATGTTCCTTAAACAGGAAGCAAGCCTGGCAATCCAATTAGCTGCCTTTCATGGTAACTAATTTCTAACCTTGGGTAAAACTCTTTCATGTAAACCACTTTGTGCTCTGAGCTCCCACTGTGCCCAGCGTTTATTTGTCACTGTCAAAAAAAGTAATACCATAAACGAACATATTTTAACTCTGAAAGTTAAAAAGTAAGGATATTCCAAATGCAGCTAATAACAGCATTCACATTCCCACTCCGAGCTTCTATTGGATTAGTCATTGTAGACTTTGTACAGACAAGGAAAATTGAGCAGTCATATGACAGCGAAGTCTGTTGTGAATTCAGACACTCAAAAAAGAGCAGGAGAAAGCTAAGAAGGCTCCAAATCATCCAAGAAAGAGAAAAAAAAAAAAAGCACCAAGAGATCTCCCACCAGTGGTGCATCTCCAGCAGATTGAGTGACAAGTTCATGCTCTGGAGCCTCAAATGTTTAGTCCAACCCATCGAGCAGAGAGTGACAGCATCTCACTGTCAGAGTATAGAGGAAGGAGAATGGTAAGCTGCTGTCTCCTTATAAGAACAAAACTCAGCTGATTATTACTTCAGAAATTGTGAGGCAATTTCTGTTTAATTCTTTCAGAAACTCCTCCCTGACTGCAGGTCACAGTGACCTGCAGGAGAACTCATCTGAAACCTCTGGGGCAGTGAGACTGCACAGACAGCAGATCCTGGGAGCCACAGAGCTGCTCACTGCATTTCCTAAAGGCTCCACACAAGGATCACACACAGCACTCACACATCAAACAGTACCCCAGCACCAGGCACAAGTTTTAAACCTTCCTGCAGCACACAAATACCACCTGCCTCCCACCCTGGTGTCTTCACTTTGACTTCAGGCTTTGAATCCACATCACAAGTTACTTATTTCTTTGATCCAAACAAAGCACTAAGGGCATATGTGCTTTGCTAGCATCACATAAAATAATCCTTAGCTTTTTATCAAATCAGACTTGTTTTATTGTAAGACTGAGTGATCCTTAGAGAAAGAATAAGTTTTTTTTCCTCACTTTATGTATCTATGGACAGATGATACATCAGGCTAATATTTAGTGCAGAATTAGATCCTGAAACAATGAATTGCAAAAGCTAACAAATAAAAGACCAGGCAAAAAAAAAAAAAATCAGGAAAAACAAAATGTTCATGGCCCTTATGAACTTATCAGTGCAACTTCCCCTATGGTAGGAGGATAATTCAGTCTCTACACAGCTGACAAGAGTTGCCTCAAAAGCAGTCAGCAACTCTCAATTTTTTTATTCCTGGAAGTGCTTCATATTACAATACTTTACTTCTGTGAAACAGTCAATAGTACTCTTATACACAGCAAGAACAGAACAAAAATAATTTCCCTTTCTCTATAATTTCAGAAGGCTTCTCTAAGCTCTTAACAGGCTTGAAAAACAGAGCAGCACAACCACTATTCAACCACCATGGTTTGTATTGCTAAAGGCACCTGTTTATGAGTGCTAATTGAGGCTAATCAGACATCAGTGAGGAGAAAAAGCATTTTCACCTTTTCAGAACAAAATCCCCAATAGCTGCAGCTTGTCCAATGACCCTGTTCTAGCCAGAGAAGAAGCTGCCTGTCTGAAATTACCTTGTGCCTTGCTCACCATTTTGATTCATGGCACAGAGTTTGCAATTTGCAGTTGTTGACTTGTCTGTTGCATTGCACAATTATCTGTGTACAGTTTCTCCAGTAAATTCTTCCTGGTTAGTATGAGCAAAATAAACGTATTTTTGAAGTAGCATACAATTTTACTAAAATATTCTGTTTAATCATAGGTAATTTTTCTAATTGAAATGCTTTTTTAGTGAGGATAATTCCTCTTTGTAGGTGAGTCCTTTTTAACCATGAAAATTAGTTCTTAACAGTGTGTGTACTCTCATAAATATTCTTATATTCCTTCTCAGATATTTAGCAGCATTCTTGTTGTCTACACTTCATTTGTTTGCACTTTATCAAAACTGCAGTGGAAGCTGGCCTGCTGCTATGATCCATATCCTTCCTGGATTCTCTTTCTAGCCTGATAAAACATTAAATAATATTTTTAAAAAAGAAGAAAAAACAAGCAGAGAGTTTTGTTTTACGAAGCCATCCAAATTTTAAATCTTCACAAATAAAAATACATCCAGTTCTGGAATAAATAAAAATTAGCTCATTATTATAAAGATAAATTACCTGTAAGTGAATAATGTTGATATCATGGGTGTCTGATTTGCAATAATTTACTCATTGAAGAACTGTAAGCCAGACAATTTGTATTAGAATGGTTAAGTACTTAAATTCAATTATGAAATTACTATTAGGTGATTAAAGACTGAGAACAAATAATAAATAAGTCTGTGTTCATTTTATTTATCTACTAGCTGCTAACTACATGACTTAGCAAGCAGTTTAATTAAACTTGTCCCTCTGGGAATTTATCTGGTATTGCTAAAAGTAAATATGTACAAGAAGTCACTAAGGAATGACCTTGTTTTTCTAGGAATTGTTTGGGATTGGGAAGCTCTTTTTTCAAAACCATTGGGACAAAAATCTTTAATGAACTTCAAGTTATAAAACCAAGAAGAAATATCCCCACACTCTCACTTGGGACTTCTACAAATAAATTCATAGAAAACTGGATGAAACACAGAACAAAATAAAAATTGGACCATAAATCTGTGGCTGGCTTCTCACTCAACATGGGATTACAAAGAATGAATTGCTTGCGTGTGAGAGGTTTTAGAACAAAGTGAAAATTCTTTGCTATCTGTTGGGAACCTGGTTTAGTCAAGCAGGTACTTAGTGAAGTTGCAGTTCCTAGTCAAAGAGGATTTCCTTGCACTTGGGCACCCAACTTCATGAACAGGCAACTCCTGCTCCTTTGGGCTCTGAACATTCCTTGGCTGTGCTCACTCTTGGAGAAATTAAAGCTGGAAGTTGCTCTATTCTACAGATAGGCCAAATTGTAAAAATCTCTTTATTTAATCCTCTCATTTGTCCCTTTGGCACTCCAAGGTGATTGCTAATGAAAGTCACAATTCTGTAAAGTATTATTGAATCTCCTTAATGGGCAGCAATTTGCATTGAATGTGCATGTGTGGTGTGAGCATTTGTACAAATCCTCCAGCACCACCAAGTTATTGTTCAAATCTTGGATTACAGTTGTGCTTTTTGGCATGCTGAAAACCACTTGGCAATGGCTGGGAAGTTGAAGTGTTTTGATCACTAATTATAACTCTGCCATAATTGCATTACTGGGCTATTGACTTTTCCCTCACCCCATCTCTTTAACAGAGTCAGTCATTACAGCCCTGGTAGATTTTAACAGTTTTTTGGGGCAGCTGCCTTTCTATAAATGCTCTGTACAGCACAAGCTATGATGGGCCTGACTCCTCTGGTCACACAACAGACCAAAAAATAAAAAACCCAGATTTTTAAATAACAGCAATCATTAGCATACAGTTGTGTCCCAAGGATGAAACATGGGCCAATGTGCATTCAAACCTGGCATTGCAGTATTTTCTATTAAAAGATGTTGGCAATTTAAATATTTCTGGTCATTTGCTCTTATTGTACCAATCACATTTCTAATTTCTCCCAGGCTCTTCCAAGAAAATGATTTAACACACAGTTCAGATCCTCCATGTAAAAAGGACCAGAATTTTTTAATTATAGTAGTTTCAAAGGATCTAATAGCAATAAGGTTCCCATAAATGTTCAGAATCAAACAAGCTTCATAGCACTTTGCAAGGAGTAGCAATCATTCAGCAGAAATGTTAGAATGCCCTTTATTCCCTTTCTCTATTTCCCAGCAAGCATCCCAGGAGAATCATGAGTGTTAAATTTGCTCAGGCATGAAGGGATTGTGCTCCCCTTGAGCCTTTGTATTATGATAATGCATACATAAAGGTAAGTTTTATTAATTGGAGATCTATCCACAGGGGTTACTGCAAAAAAAGGAGGCAGGGGAAAGGGAACAGGATGGAAGAAGGAATGACCCTACTGTGCAATGATTCCAAGATCCAAAATCCAATCCTGATACACTCCCCTTTGAGCCTGCACCTCTTTACTCGTGCACTGATTTAATGTGAACTGTTCCAGGCAGCAGTAACTTTTTACAACTCGCTGCAATTTATCGTCTTTTTAAAAAAATCAATACTCCAAACTCACCTTTGTACTCACCTTAAGAATTGCTCCCAGGCAAGATTGGAATTCATTACTGTAGCCTTTGCATAAAAGTACTGGGAGTTCATGCTCTGTGCCTTCCTAACAGGTCTCTCTGCCTTCTGATGTGACAGGTTTCTCAGTATTTTCCTCACTGCTGTCAAATTACACTATATTTCAGACTTTCTTATTTGTGTCTCATATCTGTGACTCCTCACATTATTGCTTTCCTCTTACTTCTTTCCACATTTTCATAGCTGAGGGACATGCCAGGAAGTTTTGATGGTGCCAGACTCCTCCCAGGCACAAACATGAGTAACCTGTTGCAGATGTTTCCCTCCATCCCCAAAAACTGAGTTGTTGAGGTGAGTTTCTGCACTTTGGGAAACAAAACCCCACATGACAAATGCCCTCTTGCTTTCATATCAGCTAACCAGGTTTTAGAGGGAAGGAAGAAAATAAAATGTGGTGTCAAAGCTGCCCTCCTGCTTCATCACTCACCTGCTCTGAGAGCCAACAAATTGTGCTGTGAGGACAATCTGTGAGCTCTGATTTGTTAGGGGGAATATCATTGTGGAAATGCACCATATTCACCAGAGTAAATTAAAAAGGCACCTGTATCCAGCAGATTGACCTAATTATGCTGTCACACATTTGTAGGGGTTTCAAGTGAGACACCCAGAGAGCCCCTTAGGGCAGAGGTTGGTCCAAAGATAATAAACACTGCAAAGAGCCCTGTCATGTACCAGGGCACTTGAAAAGAGGAGCAGGAACAACTGGCATAGGTTGGGAACATACAAATAAACCTTCAGACATTATTTAGACAGGTTAGACATGTTCTCTAGGTGGCAGGAAAAAAATGTGCTTTAAGGGAAAATAAGCAGGTTTTGTAATTTTTAATTGCTAAATTCAGTGTTATGTTAAGAGATCACATCAATAACATCATTTCCTCTAAACCAAGACTAGTCTCAAATTTTAGTTTGCTATGAAAAGCTGAAGTGTAGCATTCAGAAGAAGCTGAAAGAAAATTGGTTTCCAGTTTTAGCCACCAAACATAAAAGCCCCATTATTTGCTTGGATCTTCTGCTGTCCTACAGAAGTCAAGATATCAAATATTCAACAAAGATCTCTTTATACCTTATTTCATATAATTTCAATGAAACAGCAAATAGTGTGATCAATAAAACTCTTTAAAGTGTCTGCAGCTTTTTGGGTTGTTGTTTCTGTCTCTGATGCTTAAGCAGAGCCTTTTCACAGTTATAAATTAAAACATTTAAGGGGTTCTTTCCTCTTTCTGCTGGAGACTCATTCTCTTTTGAGCTAAAGGGCACAAGTAGAGTGCAGCTAAAATAAACTTTGTAGGATCTTATAGCTGGCAGCTGTAGTTTTTAAGATGAGGTTTGGGAAAGGCAAGCAGTGACCTCAGGAAATTCAAGCAGAATTAAAGGAGGAGTGAAATGGCCTCACTCTCCCATCCTGTCTGTGGCTGGCCCATATGTTCTGGATATTCCCAGAGCTGGCTCTGAGCAGAGAATGCCCTGAACAGCCAGCAATGTTTGTGCATCAAGCTACAGAAAAGGAAACCAGGCTCTTTACAGATGCCTGTTGTGCAGGAATTGAGCAGGCTTAGTCCCCTCCCTCCATTATGTTCTTAGGGCATTCTGTGCCTTGGGAATAAACTCCATGTTGTTCAGCATCTGAGGGCTGGTAAATAAATCTGACAGCACCAAGCAGAGCTTGAATCAGGGATGTCTGTCCCTGGCAAAGATGGTTTTTTTCATATCATGCTCACACACATTTGTCTCAATGGCATCTGAGCATCCCGTACCCTCACCTGGTCACAAAGCAAAGTTTTAGTATTTAACCTCATGTCTCCATTTAGCAACATCCTACCAATCCAGCCGGAACAGAATGACTCACAAGTTTTCATTGGGCTCTCACACACCTGCCATGTATCAGAAAAATAATAATTTCTGAAGAAAGTTGATATCTCCTCAGGTAGCTCCAACTCTGCTGGCCCTCTGAGTTACCTCAGTGCTCCAGCAGAAAACAATAAGCAACATTCCATTTCCTAACCTGACAAGTAAGGGCAAATTGACTTAGAAAGTTTAATTACTTTGTTTAAAAAAATGCTTTGGCATTGGTTGCCTTGGCAACATATTCTCATTAGGTGGCTCAGAAATGGCAGTACTGAAGAAACAGCCTGTCTTTGTAACTGCTAGTCCCACAATAAAATATTATTATTAACTGTAAATGCTTTTTTTTTTTTTTTTTTTTTTTTCCTGTTTAGGACTACAAATGCAACAACCAGGGACTGCTTTTGCATGATGGGTGGGTTTGGAGAATTGGGAACAGCTCACCATTGTACAAAGTTTGATTACTCAGAAAAATATTAATATGAATGTTCTGATCTTAGTCTTTTCCTAAAGCTTGTTTAAAATTGTCCAGGAACTTCCAGTGCTTTGGGGAGGAGAGTGGTAAAGCAAAGCCATGAAGAGGGTGGCTGGATCACAACTTGGAAACAAGTTCTTGCCAAAAGGGAAGGCAAAGTCCTTCTGCTCTCATTAATGTGGAATCCTCACTCGCTTCTCCAAGTTTTCCTCTTTTTCTGGCTCTTCACATTCCTCCTCTCCTTTTCTCTCAGGATTAAAGCTTAAAAAAAAAAAATTGTATCCTGGAATAATCATCTTGGGGACCACGGACAAAGTGATGCATCATCTGAACATAAGCACTTCATTTTTGTTTAAATATTTCATCATTTAATTATTAATACAATTTTTTAGAGTAGAAGAACCCTACAGTTCTTTTTCCATCATCACAGGTTTGCCCTTCAACAAACTTGATAGGTATACATGAAGCATAACTCAAATTTCCCTTTCCCACTCTTCTTTCATTTTCATCCCCTCTCCCTTCCCCCAGTATATCCAGCTGGTATATTTTTGCTGGCTTTATTTTGGTCTTAATTCATGCTTAGATCTGAGCTGCAAAAACTAAACCAAAGGCTCTCTCAGTGCGTCTATATTCTGCAAAACTGTTTCAGAAGAAAAGAAGTATTATGTTAAGTGAAATAAAATATATTTTTAACCTTCTAAATTATGTATTTTTACATTGCATAATAGAGAAACAAAGCTTTTTCTTCCTTATTTTTGACAAAATAAAAACCCTAAGTTTAATATTACAGTCCTCTCTTTCAAATAACATTTCCCAAAATGATATTTTGCTGTTAAAAATTCAACTGGTAATGCTGATGCCTTGCCCTTATTAAACAACACACTGGGATTTAACACAGCTGAAAGATTCTCCCTTGTTGTTATCCCTGGATATTTGTTCTGTAATAACCAAATGAAAGAACATATGCATAATGAATATATGGCACAAACTTCCCCACAACTTCCAAAAGTGCAAAACACAGCATTTTATAAAGATTTTTTTTTTTTTTTTTTAGCTTCTACCTTTTTATTCCAAAGTCTTGAAATTCACAAATTATATGCATTTTACTACTGACATACACCAGGAAAAAAGTAGTTGGACAAGGTTAAGTTTTGCACAGAACCTGGTAACTTGAGCCTGTGCAATGCCATAAACAAAGTGATGAGTGGATGGAGATTTCTAGAAGCAGTTTCTGCAGCACAGAGCAGCTGCTCCAGTGCAGTTTGTGCCTGACTTCTGCCAGCTGCTGCTCCTCACAAAGGGCTGCAGCCACTGCTGCTCTGAATCAGCCCCTCCAAAGCAGCCAGTTTGCACCAGTGGGGAAAGACACCCTCAATATTTCTGCATTGTTAACATTCAGCTGCAAAGAGCTGCACAAAGATTGAGGCATCAGCTGCATTTTGGGCTGATTTGCAAGAGATAAATCATCTCTCATCAGCTGGGCCAGTGTCAGCAGACCACAGCAAAGCACAGTGCCACCTGCCCACAGCTCCTCAGCAGCTTTGCATCCACAAACACCTATTTAAACTCTCTTTAAGCTATGCATGTAGGGTTTGATAATTGTTCTCTGTCCTGGGGAAAGAGCAGGTGCCAGAAATGCTGTGGTGCTGTCACACTCCTTCCCACCTCTGTTCTCACTTGGGCTGATCAGTGTTAAATCACAGTGACATACAGACCATGCCTGACATTTATCTCCAGGAAATCAATTGGGATGGTATTAAGAACCTATCCAGAATGGCAAAATAACGTGCAGAGCAACCCAGGAGATGGGAGGAATAAAAGGAAAATAAGTGGGGGTCAGAGCTGGGTATCAGAACTGGGCCACCCTGAGGTCAAACAGGTCCTTTGCCCAAAGGAGCCCACCAGTGAAAATTTACAAGCAGAGTTCAAATACAATGAAGTAAGCAGTGGAATTGTCAGATGGGGATTTCAGCAGAAATCTGTCAGGGCCTTATTTCTTTTCAGCTCTTAATGTTTCAAGGTGTGGAAATAATTGAGAAATTTTATGTCATATTGTTTAAATATAAGATCTGGAATGTTCGTAAAAATACATAGCAATATTTGGTTTAAGATTGACTAGTTGGAAGAAAAAAACCCCTAAATTTTATTGCATTGATTTTGCTCATTGAGTTCATCAAGATCCTTTAGCTTTTCCTAAAGGAAATGAAACCACTACTTGCGGCAGAATACTGGGGTTTGGAAAGAACAAGTTTTGCTTTTGTTCTGTCAATATGTTTCTGAAAAGCTCTAAGAGAACATGCCTGCAGGTGAGGATTTTGCAAGCAAAAGAAACATTTTCAAGTGTCTTTCAGAAGCTGACCTGGGAATCCTAATAGTAAGAACACATTCAAGGTATGAAGCTATCTCCCATATAAATGGCTCTGAAATATTCTCCACTATCAATTTGGAAAAGAAAAATCCAAATAGTGTATACAGCAGCAACATGAGAGTTCCTGTGGAAGGCATTACTCTCCTATTTGTCATCCAGCATTCAGAAGAAACCTCTTTGGGTTTTGCTTTATATGAAGACTAGGAAAGAGCTTGTCATACTAGCACAGTGTGGAAAACACAAATGGATATTGGATTGTTCCTTTAATGCAAACGATGAGCTGATAGCCATGCAATATTTATCACTGAAGGGCAGAGGAAGCAATCAATAATGGTTTCCCACGTGGGCCATTTTTCTCATCACTTTATAGAACAAATCTAGGTCTCTGAATATGTGAAGCATGGAAAAAACTCACCCCTGCAGTCAAGGCCATTGTTAAGACACATCTGTTCCTACTGCCCTGGTTTGCAGTCTGAACTCTTGCACTGCTTTCTGTTTTGCCCAGCAGATATCAATTACCCTGAAGCAGAGCATATACAGGTTTGTGAATTCCACCTGTAAAAAGGTTTATGTAGAAAAATACATCAATGCTCAATGGCCTGGGTTAAAAAAGAGAAAACCAAACCTGAACAAACAAACAAACAAACAAAACTACCTAAAACTTGACTTGCAAATTGGGAATACTGGGTAAGAAATCAGTCTTTCATACCTACATCAATCTCCTCACCTTCTACTTCTCATTCTTTCCCTATTTCCCTTCCTCCTCAAATCCAGGTAGAGTTATTCCTGGTGGTAACAAAATTCACCAGCTTCAGCTAATTATTCCAAATTTAAAACAGGGGGAAGGAAGATCTAGGAAAGGAGATTAAAACATCTAAACAGGAACAATAAAAAGTAATTATCCTTCATATTTATTTAATGACTGGGATCCTTAAAGAACTGGAATTGATTTGTATGGATTTCATAGCATGCAGTGTACCTAAAAAAAAAAATCTAATAAAGAAGTTATCACATAATTTGAACTTAAGTCTTAATGATAAGTCCTTAAGAAAAATGCCATCCAGGCATTCATTATTTGACAGCTGCAGGAAAGGAGATAAATCCAGGCTGCCTGCAGTTCAACAAACAGTTGCTCTCACCCTCAGAATGTATATGAAGCCAGACCCCCAGGTTTCAGAGTTAAGCAAAATCTCTATCTTTTCTTAACTCATGAAAAATAACATTTGGCAAAATGCCATAAATCTGCTTTATACTGCTGTTTTGAGGATTGCAACAATAAAGGTATTTTCTTGAAGTGTCAATTTAATTAATTTCACAGTTCTTCTCATACCTTCCCATATTGCCAGCAGCCTTGGTACTTGAGCAAACACTGAACTCCTAGAATGGAAAAACTGTTGCTTTTCTTGTTTTAAAGAAGCAAGCCAGCCAACTTTCATTTCAAATACTCAAAAGAAAAACTGGCATTATTTTTCACTCACAGGCATGAGCCTAACCTAGCATGATCACATCCTTAGAAGTTTTCAGGTTTGGACAATACATCATACACCTTGACTCAAAAAGGATCTTCTCAGCATTTTCTTTTGTTTGCAAGGTCAAGGTGAGGACACAGCCTGTTTCCCTGACCCTGCTCTCCTTTCCTCTGATTAAAACTAAAACTACAAAGCAAGAAAGTGGAGTGGAAAGGAGCAGATACCTGGCCACACATCATTCCAGAGCCCTTTCAGGAGGCAGTGACCAGCAGTCACCCCCTGCACAGTGACTCCCCTGAGCTTTGATTCTACTGCTCCTGAGCCCACGGGACTCAAAACCCACCCAGTCACTCCTGAGCAAACCTTCTTACTCCTTACTGCACTGTCAACACACCCTGAAAAAAAACCAGCCTGCAATCTTCTTACAACTGGAATTATCTTTAGCACAGTAAGCTGAAGTCATTATTTATTTATTCCCTGGAAGTGTAGGTGGATAATTAGCACATAATTTGAGGTTTCCTAGGCATGACAGCCTGCTCTGATAGCTGCCCCTAGTCCTGATTAAATCTCTGCCTCATATGAGAAAATTCCAGGCTCTGTCAGCAACAGGGTGCTGTCTCTGAGTTTGAAACCATCATGAATGTTTGGAGAGAAGGAAGAAATTAATTTTATGAATATTTCTGTGACTAAAGGTTGCTTGGCATCCAAAGCACCTGTAAGAACATGGATCTGACTGCAGGGGAGCCAAAGGGATATCACACTTAAGACCTTAAAATAGCACTGGGAGCAGAGACATGCATAGGATTTGGAAAGGAAAACAAATTTATTTAGAAAACATAATAGTCACAACAGGGGGATTTAAAACAGATTGATCTAATAATATTTTCTTTTCTCTAGTGTCATGCTTCATTTCAGACTTAAGTATCCTGGTTTATACAAACCCCAATACTTCTATGACTAACACAAATCTTTTATCAATTATCGCAATTTGGTGACACTTTTGCAGATGGTGGCAGTGCTGGTTTCTGCCTGCAGTGCCCAGATTTGTTCACTCCTCCTTTTCTCTGCAGTGTGGGAAAGGTCAGGGCTCTCTGGAGTCTGCACTGTGCTCCCTTCATCCCTGAGTCACTAAGTGCCACTTAGCTGAGCAGCCTCAGGCAGCAAATTAAAACCAATGGGATAAAATGGACTAGCATTGCAGCTGCAAGGAGTGGGGGTTCTCTCCCATACTTATTTGAGGCTGTTCTGCTCCCATAAAATACCTGAATCCTTGCTGACTTTTTCTCCACAGTGCTGCTCCTCTCTTATTCCCATTTCTTTACTGTCTGTGCTCTGCCTGAAAGCACAGGAATAAATGATGGCAGAGCCCAGCCTAAGGACTAAATCCCCAAATTTCTGTGGCTCATCAAGTAAAAATTCCAGCCCCCTGAGCCCTTCTGAGCACCAGGTGATGAGCATTCAAGGGGAGAGAGAATCTGACCCCTGTTTATGCTCAAAACAAGGAAGAAATTCAGTATCCAGCCACTGCTCATGCCATTATGCTCCAGAGATTATTATTTTTTTTGAAATTCACAGTCTCTTCTGAGTGTATTTGGACATGTCCAGAAGTGGTAGTGGAAGGTAGCTGTGTTATTTATCTGACATCCCCCAGGTCTCACACACAGGCCCTTCCTGAGCATCTTCACAGCACAGGAGATGCAGGACAGCTGTTCTCACCTTCTCTGTGTCCCAATCTTGCCCATAGAGGGACCAAAGAGCTTCCCTTGGGTACCATCAAGCACATTGCCTAAATCCCTCTGTGAATATAGATTTGATAAAGGAACCCTTGACAAAGACTGGCTTCTGGGGGCCAGCCCAACACCTCAATCCACAGATGTTGAATGGATGCCACCCCCAAACTCCCATCCCAAACTATTACCTCACAACATCTTAATAAACACACTTTTCTGCTTTCCTTGGACTGACCCCTCATTACATCTCAGGGGCTAACTTGCAAGGGACAGGTTCATTTGCTAATACATGAATCATTATTGCTTTGAGCCTCTGAGCTAGCATTTTTATGAGCATATTTCAAAATGGATTTGATTGCTGTTAGAAATCATTTCAGTTCACGCTCGACAGCCAGGCCAGCCTAAGCCAATATGCTCTGCCTGGCACTGTGGAAGGATGTTGTGAGAATTTAATTACTAACTGCAAGTTACTGTGCATATGGCAAATTTTAAATGTAGTTGGGTTTGGTTTCTTTTTTGCCTCCAAGATAAAACCACCCAGTTGTTTAACTCCAGCTTATTAAGATTTCTACCTAACATTTCTGATAAAATTGTTTCAGATTGTACACCCTACAGAGAACAGCATGCTGCCTTTTCCTATCCATGGGCTGCTTGCAGGCCATAAATGTCATCCAAGGCAGAATGAGTCCTCTTTGCCCTTCTGGAAGCCTGAGCTGAACGTTAGAGATTAGATTTACTTCATTGCCTTCATGTAAGAAAGCTTTTGGAAATACATTTGTTTTATGTGATAAGGTACAACAAAACATTGCTAGAACAGAACTTAGTTCTGGCAGCAAGACTCACCTTGGGGAATGAAGGGAGGGAAGGAGGATGGAGTTGTAGACTGTAAAAACACATTTAAAATCGTTTTTCTTGTCATCTCCTTTTCCACTATTATGATGGTGTTGATGCTCTTCTGTTTGCCATGAGAGCTCTGTGATACATGTCACACATATTTACACACCAACTAGGTCAGAACCTTATCTTGAATTCATCAGCACATTACCAAGAGGAGGAGAAGTAGAGTGTCTCTCATTAATATATAGATGATATGTATATATGGCACATTAAACACACAGGTTTTCATGAAGTCCTCAGGCCTGGCACAAATTCACTGATTAGGAGCCTCATTTTTCTAAGCAGCCAGAATTTTTCTACTTAAGCTGAATCTTCAGAGAGTGTAGCAAAGAACAATTCTGTGAGACATGATGCAGTGTGCATTTGCCTCAGACTAAATTTATCACCCATGCATTCATCAATGCATTTCAAAGGAAAAGAAAGAAAGACAACCTAGACTTGTTTTGACTTGTGCTCAGGCAAAGAACTTAAACATTTATTTCAAAAACCACTGGAACTCTAAGGTCTTGAATAGGTTTAATAGTTACACAGAGGCATAAAGAGGGAGAAAAGCCTTGTGTCACCCTGGCAAAAAGAGTCTCTGATTCAGGCTTAAGAAAGATGATTTGGCTCCAGGATCAAAACATCAAGCAGGCCCCTAAGAGATGAAAAGTGTCATGATTTTTTTTCCCAATAAGGCTGAACACAGCACAAATCCCTCACAGCCCCTCAGGAGCCCAGTGAAGCTTTGAATTAGTTTCTTTCCAGAAAAAGAAGGCACAATGCAACCAATCCTGGGCCTCAGTACAATGAAAGCATGAGACTCTGAGGAAAAAACACATGCTAGGATGTATTCTGAGTATTTTTAAACAAAAATTCCAACAGGGTTGTCATTCAAAATATACCTTTCCAAAGAAAAAGAACAAACATTTTAAAAAATACCTGTGCCACTTGAATGAACCTACATTCTGCTCTCAATAGTGTCTCACAATTACTTATACCATCTAAAAAGAGAAAAAGTGGAGCAAAAGTTTTTTAGGTTGAGATTCACAAAAATATTTAACTACTTCATGGTGGTGGACCTCAGGTGATCTGCTTGACTTGCATTTGCACCCTTGGTGCAGATAATCTCATAACTCTCCCTTTGCTCTGCAAGACCAGAAAATCCAGGATCTGCCTGGCCTTGACCTCCCCTGCAGGGTGAGAGTGGCCAGGTCAGCATCTCACCCAGAATCCTCCTGAGTAGCCCCAACATCTTGCTAATTGCCTTTTTAATATAAAACAACCAGTTTTGCAATGAAAATAGCAGTTTCTGCAGTTTAAACACATCATTTTGGTGCTTAATTCCCTCCTTTTTGATGAAAGTGGCACCAGCTTCTCCTCAGAATGCCAGTGCTTGAAGTACGTGGAGAATTTCAAAATGTCTTGGCAAATGTTTCACTACTAACACACAAAAGCATTGACCTGTGGGTTTTGGAGCTCTGTCAACAGATTATGCAGATTTCACTGTAATAAACTACAAAAGCAGAAAAATCTTTCCTGACTCCTGATTAAAATCCCTTTGGAAAACTGGAGGATATGGTTAAGTAGTAAAAGTGGGATGATTACAAGAAGAATGAAGTCCAGAAAAACCTTGCACTAAATTTACATGGGTTTTGCTTGCTGGTTCTTAGGATTACAGTTAGTTTTAAACGTTGAAATAAACTCTTGGAGTAATTCACCTTTTGTTAGGGGTAGAAATGAGCCCAGATGCAGACTCCCATTTGACAACATGACAATGGTACCAGTTTATTCTTCTTTGCAGACCACCCACCCTGACTGACTCCAGCAACCTCCTGCTGCAGGGTCCAACTGCAGACTCTCACTGCTGGCTAATTCCTGCTGGGCTGTGACTGCAAATGTTGATTTGCAGACCCTGAACACAGGTTTTCACCTAGCTCACCTCTGACTGCAGGCTCTAACTCCATCAGGCCAGGCTGACCTCACAGCAGGTCATGTACAGCAGCAACCCTTCCTTGTTTTGTTCTTCTTTGTCTCTCTGGATTGTTCCTTCTTCTTCACACTCCTCTACCTCCTCCAGGCCCTCTTCCTCCAAGATCCTCCCAGCCAGCCAACCCATCCTTTTTATCACAATTATTAGTCACAATGCAACCCATTAAAGGCAAGGCTATTCATTTTCTTTGGTAATAAGTACAGATGGGACTTATCAGGGGCAAGGCTGCCTGTAATCTCTCCTTCAACACCCACCTTTCACAAATTCTAGAATAAAGAAAGGGTGTTTAATTTGTTTGTTTTGCTTTTAGCTCAACATTACAGGAAAATACCCCTGTCCTTGTTGCCTTGCTTTAAATTCCAGATAATGAGTCAGGATGCAAAGGAAAGGCTAACTAATAAAGGTGCTCAACTACATTACAGTAACGACAGCCAAAACAAACCAAAACAAAACCAAGCCATTATAGGCAAAAAAATCATTACCACTGCCACTCAGTGCTCAGTTACAGGCACATATTAGTGATTCACAGTCAATTCATGAAGATTTATTGAACAAAAGTGTGGCTACATCCACAGAATATATTCTTCACAGTGAAAAATCTGATGCTAAGGAGACCTTCTGCAGTACAAATGTTGTCAGATGCAGAACTGCTGACAAAATATTTATACAAACCTAATTTTGCCGGATATTATTCACAAAACATTCATTCTAGCAAGCATATGGTACCTTCAAAGGTGATGTTTCTCCTTCCAAGAAATGCTGGCTTGATTACAATAGGAAGTTGGGTCTACAGAATGCCTTGGCTGGAAACAAAGCACTGTTTCCACACAGAGTCCTCAGCGTGGAGTTACAAAGAAATGGGAAAGAAGGCAAAGACTCATCCTGGGGATGGAACCAAGCTTGCCAAGGCTGTGTCAGGCCATTCCTTCTGAGGCTGGTGGTATTGTCACCCCCCTGAGGACTGCAGCCAGCCCTACCTCCTCTGGGAAAACCAAGGAATCCATGGCTGCTCTTCCCCTTCGGCACTGATTTGCAGAAATTGGGAAGGAAAAAGCTTGTGCACTCAGCTGTCACCCAGCTGAGCCAGAGGGGTGTAAGAGAGCCAGGAAGGTGGCACATGTCCCATCCTGGTCACTCAGCTGTGGCCCTTGGTGCCCATGGCCTCCTCCCAGCAGGAGCAGCAGGGCAAAGAGTGAAAGAAGGACTGGGATCCTTTCTCAGATGCTCTGTTCTCCTTGATGACAAATTGCAAACTTTGTCATACACACTGGAGAAACAGCCTGGCTGAGATCCAAAATCAATGTTAAAGCCAGCAATGTATGTTTTTATCCCACTGAGCAGCTCAGGAACCTGATGGGTTTCACCTTGCTATCACCCTGCACATGAGATGACATAGAGCATCTGCTTGTGCAGTTACAGAGTTGTTCATTGGTGACACAAAAAAAAAGCATGACAGTCAGTTCAGAAATATATTTTAAAACAGGATGACAGAGGTCAAACTAAGAAGGGTGTTAAAAAAGAGTTGGCAGCAGTTATTCACAGCTTTTCACCATAAGGGAACTATGGGACATCCTATGGAATGAGAGGCTGTGGTGCTGACTTACAGCAATTGTCTCTTTATTACAGCAGGATGTTGTGACATCCAGAGCTCTGAGTGGATTGGATAAATACAGGCCCAGTGCCATTAAATCTAATGGTTGGGTTGGTGTTGCCTCTGGCCTGGGAAGGCCTTACCCTGAGAAATTCGGGGGAGATATATGGTGAAAGGATCATTCTATGTTTTCCCTGTATCCTATTTCATTCTTCTAAACATCAATTATTGACTGTTTGCAGTGGTGAGATGCTGGGATATGCAGATGACAGTAGTTGCAATGTTATCAATCCAGTTTTGGATGTGCACCCTCAGGGCCACGTCTCTTAAAAGTGTGGTGACTACCTTTCAGAACACAATATGTGCAATCTAAATTTTAAAATGCCCATATGCTTTGCTATTCTAATTTTCCTTTGTGTGAATCTTTGAATTTTAATATGCGTGCCCAAATGTACAATGATAAAACATGCAGCTCATGTCAGCAGTAAAATGCATAGTAATTTATTAACTTTTTCAGTGTGAATACAAATTGATTTGATGATGTGCCACATAATGAAAAAAATATTTGCAGTCACAACTTGCATTCTAGTGGCTTCATTTTTTAAAATTAAACATTACAAAGAGTTTGAAAACAGCACGACACTTGTTGATGGCCAATAGGAAACACTAATAATATGAAAAGTAATCAATGCTTCTACATATCTTTGAAGACACTTTTGATTCAGAAATTGTTTTTCAAAATCAGGTTGCCATATATTGTTTCACTGGGTATTTGTAAGAATTTTTGGCCAAACCCCATTGTTTTTATTTAGGACAACTACTGAACTCAATACCTTTTAATTGCATCTCATTAATGCTTTTGTAATGTAAGTCTCTGTATTTTATGAAGCCATTCTGAAATCCATTATTATGTACTAAAGAGGTCACTGTAGTTTGGGACTCTTTCCAAAAAGAATTTTTTTGGGTATTAAGTTTACTGTGGTGGAATCTGGATCTAGAAACAAGTGAAGACCTGATAATTCCTTGGTTTCTGTCCAGCCTGTTAGCTAGATCTTCTAATTTGCAATACTATCCTTTATCTGTGGTATGACCTCTACCATTGACTTTGATCAGCACTAAGAAGCAGGCAGCCAAAATAGCAGCAGGCAAAAATAGAACATCATTGTTAGAAACACCTTCAATCAAGTGAATTCTGGTAGTTGTTCTTCCTCCCAAAGCCTCTCATGCAGTAACAAAAGTATTTGTGCCCTAACTGAATAATAATATGCTAAACTCCCTCTGAACTACAGGTTCTATTGTAGTTCTCCTTATAGCCCAAAGCCCTGGATCCTGAAACAGGCCATAATGCACTTTTGTATGGCTGGTAATGAACCATTTCAAATGAACACTGGATACTGAAGGAATTACATGCTGTGTAATTGATCTAAAGAACAGATTAGGACTGCTGCTATTTCATTAAATCTTATTAGCTCTGACTTAAGTACTTAAAATTGCAGCTATCCTGTGTCAGATAGATTACAACCCTTGTCACATGGCAAGTGAGGTTTTCATCTACCAGATCACAGTTTTTATAAAGGAACAGGCTGATGAAAAGGAACATAAATGAAGGACCATGAAGGCTTCATCTCCAGACACATTGAGCTCCAAATGATTCCTTCAACTGAGAGAAATACTTTAATATTATCAAAATGCATATGAAGATCTGTTCTTTGTTCCCATATTTTGGTCTTGGATCAATTCTGTGGAGCCTGAGTTTGGTTTTCAGCAGCCCTGTGGAGCAGCCCTGAAGAGTTCTGGTGGGTGAGCACAATGGAGATCTTATATGATTTCAGGGGAATCCAGTGGGTCCTTCCACAGCATCAATTTTTCTCCTGGTTCCTCCACTGGAGCTTGGCATGCCTCAGGGACCAGCAGCCCACTAAGGCTAGAGCACAGTTCTGGCCCAGGAACAAATAGATTCCACCAAAGCAAAGTTAAATTCAGCTTGGAAAATAGTTTGTAGCTCTCAGAAAAGAAAGAGCTTTTTATTACCTTAGGACTCAAGCTAATTTTTAGGGACCCTGACACTCTTATAAAAGTGTGTTTTTCCTGGCTGCCTTTGACAACAGTGTGCTAGATTTTCTTACAGTGTGCTGGTCTTTCTTGCCTTCTGTTCTTTTGTCCTATGACCTAGTATTTAGCTCCATAATCCCCTAAATCAAACAAAATAGCATAGAAAGCCTTTGATCTGAATTTTCTCCACAAGGCATATTACACTACATTGAATACTTTTCATGAGATCTAGAATGCTGCACTGTGGGAAACAAGACTGAAAATTTCAACACCATTAAGCAAGATCTCAGATTATAGCAAGGGGTGAAATAGTGACAAAAGAACCATAGACTTTGGTTAAAACAGATAATACTCAAGGCTTTTTTTTATTATTATTCCTTTGATGAGAGAATATTTAAGACCCTCTCACATGCAGAGTCACCATGTTAGTACCACAGCCAAAGCAGTGGTTCATACAGATAAAGAATAAAGTAAAATTAATCCAACAGATGTGTTTTGCAAATATAAGAAATTGTTCCAGCAAATCTTAAAAAATGACAATCACATAAAATACCAACTCCACCTTTTAAGAGTTATTTGATTTTTTTTTAATATTATTATGTAAATCTCAAAGCCATTTATCTACCACAAAAACCTGTTTTCCTTCTTAAACCCTAAGTCTGGTTCTTGCAAGCCTCCTGCAGCCTTGGCACCCAAACCTGCCAGGACTGACCACTCAGTGTGGCCACAGTCAAATGCTCTGCACTGAGGGGGAAAAATTCCAAGACAACCAATTCTCTTTCATCATGGTAGTGTCAGAGTGAAGGTTTGAAATCTCCCTTGAAATCTCTGCCAGTAAACACAGATCTATCTGATCCTCTCAGTTTCAAAGCTCCTCAACTGCCCATGCAAGAATCCTTTTAGGAGAGAAGATTCAAATCCTGGTGGTTCCTTTAAATATTCAGCTTTCCTTTTTCATTTACCCAGGGATTGAAAGGCTTGCTGTCCCACTGCTAACCAAGGATCAAGTGTAGATTGCTGATTCAAGGCAAGGAAAAATGGAAAAAGAAAGCACATGGCATATTTGCTTCTGTTCAGTACTGTACCTTTATACTCTAATAGGTACTTACTAGTCACACTGATAAATAATTAATTTCCACTTCCTGTCATGTTCACATAAAATAGTTATCACTTACTCGCTGGAAAGACTAAAAGTGAGTGTGAATGATCTGTTACTCCCTCAAAATCTCACCTGGCAAAACTATATTTTCCTTCTTTTGCCTTCTCACCTCCCTCAAGGAGTAAAACTCCATCAGAGCAAACACAAGGAGAATACAGCTTTCATACATTTTAAAAGGTGGAAATTGTATTTGAAGAGAAGATGAAAACTCACAGACTCACTCCTGTACAAACCCTTCAACATCTGCTGCATAGATGGTAAATATAATTTTAAATTGTCTGATAGCTTAACATAAGGAAATTAAATGCAGGGCAGCTGTTCCCAATCTATATTTAGCCTGAAGGTTCCTACCTGTTTTGGACCTGCAGGAAGACTTGAATACTGAGATTGTCCATGATTTTATACAGTATTGCTTGATTTATTAAAGATGCTATTCTCCCTGCAGGTCTTATTACACTGTTCAAAAGGCTGTGTAGAATTTACCAGCAACACAGAATTTAAAGCATTTTTATATCTAGACTCTCACCCAGAATTATCCTTTTGTATATGTTCATGTGTAACCCGGTCCATGAGACATGAATAAAGATCAGCAATTAGCCACAAGTAAACTCCAGGAGAATTGGCTTTGTATTGCATCTTGCACACTCTATTTCAAGAATAAAATTGGGGCAAAATATAGTGATATGCTTTCCAGATACCAACCAAAAGTTGACAAGAACTGATGGATTTTGCATGTTAAAAGTAAATATTTTATTACATATAATGCCCTTGAAAAATTAACTTTGTTTCCATTCCATTTTGCTCAGCATGCCTTGGAATAGGAATGGCAAAAGTTATTCAAGGAACAGATCACCAAGATTCATGGTACCAGTGACTGCAATTACCTATTTTCCTGTCCCTGTAAAACAAAACAAAATTTAAAAAAATTAACTATAAAATATTAAACTGTGAAATTAACAGATACCACCAGTGTCTCCCCTTCAGTATGACTGCTATCATCTGTACAGATGGACCCACATCCAAAATCTGCTGATGAGTGGTCATCAATTTTGGCAACCTTTTGGATAAGACATTGTCACTGCTCTGTCCATATGCACTGATCCTGCATGAACCACCAGACACATTATTAAATTCAGGTTCACAAAGATGCTGCCAGTGGGTCAGCTACAGTAAAATATTTATATTTCAGAGAAACAGTATTTATATATGCTCCCTACCTCTTGCTCTAATTTGCCTTCTTATCACTAGGCTTGTGTTTGTTTTTCAAATGCTGAAAAGACTCTGTTGGTTTGTTCAGGAAATTTGTCTAGGCAGTGCTCACAAAGCATATTTGCTCACATTTGACATTTTCACAGGATGGGAAACAAAATGGAAGATCCAAGTTTTTAGGCTCCATGGATGGCACCTAAGCCAGTCAATTTATTTCAAGAATAAGGAGTATCCTTGTTCCAGGCAATTTCTGGAACAGCACAACAGTGACCTGCAGGACAGGGACCCACACACACTCAGGGCTTTGGGGCCAGCTGAGGCATCCTGAAATCCATCCATCCACCAGGATATTTACTGCCTCAGAAGAGCCAAATATCCAAGTGATAAATTGTGATGCCTCTACAGCCAACAAATGTAAAATGTGGCAATATCACAGAGCATGTGGCTATTTTACCTATTTAACATTTACCTGTGTCTAACTAGAAGAGGTCTCTAAAATGCTGCTTTCCAGCAGCCTGAAGGTTGAGAACCACCTGTAAACATTTGCAGAACAGTCTCTTTCCAGAAACAGAGACTCCTAATCAACCTTGAAATGTATCATATATTATAATATATTTCCAGTGTTATTTACAGATCTTCTTGTTTAGTACAATGAACCAGACATGCTGAAAAGGTAGGATTTTTCCAGTCCTCTTTTATACGAAGTACAATAAAAAAGGCACATAATTATTCACCATAGGAGTTGTGCACCAGTCCAAAACTTAAAGCTAAAAAGCCACCCATCAGAGAACTCTCTTTATGAGGCAGTATTGGGATGTCTCCTTTGAACTCAGCATAGAAAGATCTGTCAATTCCTCTAGGAGAGCTTAAGGAATCCACTTTCCTGCTGTGTTCTGGTCTTCACAAGATTTCCAAAATCAACAGAAAACTCTTGTTAAGCTTCCCACGTCATCTGCTGGAGCGAGGAAGAGTCAAACAGGGCATGTGTGTGTCTGATTTCCTTTTTCTTCTTTCTTTCCTTGGAATGCCCAGCTATGGAGGAGCCAAGACCTGTTCAAACTAATTTGCTTTAGGACAGATGCCTCATGAGATATGGCACACTGAGCAGTGGGCAGCAGCAGGAGAGGCAGCTCAGCCCCACAGTCAGTGCCGGCCGTGTTTGATCCAGTTTCTGATCATCCATTTCTGCCCCGAGCACCTCTGCACAACTAATCTCAGCCCAAAATTTGCATCCTTTGACATTTCCACTTCTAGGCAGCGGCCAGTGTCTCTGCTGATGATTGGACCATTCTGGGGAAAAAAAAAAAAAAAGTAACAAAAAACGGGAAAATAAAAGGGATTAGAGGAAGGAACACATACAGTGTTATATTGTAAATCCTTTAAAAACATTATAAAAAGCATTTCTGTATATATCAAGTGCTAAATGCCTCAGAAAGTGCTAGAAATTCCCAGGGAAAGCTAGCTAATACATAAAAAGTACCAAAACTATTCCTTGTTAATTTTACATTTAGGAATTGCTGGGAAAATCCCCCCAAATCACTAGAAAATCTCTAAAAAGCACCAGTGAATCCCTACAGAGCCCAAGAAATAGGAAATCCCAGAGACTGTAATAATGCTTTTGAAAGTTCAAAAATGATTTGAAGATTCTAGATCTTAAAAAAATGCCTATAAAGCTGCTAGAAAAAGTCTAGAAAAGTTCTAGATGCAAAAACCCCTGGACAGTAAACAGTTACAAGCATGTTCTTGACAATCAGGATAGAAATTGAGAATATTCCGAGACATGGTAATAATAGAAAGCATACCTGAAATTTTCTAGTAATAATGAAAGAATATCCCTGGGTAGCACATGATTTGTGGAAAACATTACTATTTTTAAGATGCACTGGGGGGAATTCCTAGTATATCCCTCCAAAGACCTCCTTGTTTTTCTTTAATACTCCCTTAGAGCGTCACTCCCATTTATCTCTTCAAGGCTTCCCGAGCTCTTCTTTCTCACCTGTGTGAAATCCCAGAACCTCTGTGCTGGCCTCAGGACATCTTCACACTTCTTGAGGGTGGGTGTCCTGCCCTTGCCATCGTCCACCAGGCATTTGGAGTCAGGCAGGAAGGCAGTGGAGCCCAGGGGCCCCAGCTGCAGGACGCCTTCCGAGCTGTAGCGGACGAGCTGGGCGAGAAGGAGAGTTCAGAGCTTGGTGCTGGCTGGCACTCTGCTCAAGGGCACATCTTGGGAATGCTGGTCAAACCTAGAACGTGACATTCCCTTCTCCCACACCTCTGCTCCCCACTGACTATTTCACTGCAAAAAGGGCAATCAAGGAAGCGGAGTAATCAATATGTAAATCGTGCCCGCTCGGCAGGGGTTGATTTAACAAGGACACAATGTCAATTTTTGTGGTGCAGTTTGTTCTTGAGAGCTCTGTTAGAGGCTATTGATAGCAGCAAGTCTAATTAGTTTTTGTAAATAAACATTACTGAAAAAATTCAACCATGCAACCAGTATCCAAAAATATGAGAGGGTAAAAAAAAAAAAACATGAGGGAAATGGCAGCAAATTTGCTAACATATGCTTCAGGCTTACATAATAAGAATGACACTCTGGTATTTCAGTTTTGTGTAAAAGCACATTAAAGCAAAAATGCACGATGCTAATTTGGCAGCAGGCCAATACATCAAATCAGACTTATCTACTTCTCACTTCTGTGCTTAAACCCAGAGTCATTAAACCAGCACAATATTGTGCCCTTCTTACTCTGAAAGTGCAACACCCAGATGCCAAAAGACTGCAGAGTGGAGCCAGCCACGTGGCTGGTGTGCTGTGAGTCTGGATGCTGCAGGGTGAGGATCTGAGCCACCAAAGAAATGCAATTACCACCCAGGAAATTCACTGCCTGTCTGCTCCTATTGCTATTGCTATATGGCTGAAATTACTTAACAAGAATGGGAAGGAAGGTCAGAAGGGCCTGGCATTTATTGGATGCCACTGACCAGTGTGTGAGATATCATTAAGAGTCAATCAAAAAAACTCAAATTAAAGTCTGACTTTCTACTGCCATCCTTATTAACCTCAGAAGAGTCATGCTGTGAATAATCATTTCTTGCTGGTGGTAAAAAGAGCATGGTCTACTTGCTCCCAGACCAGATGCTCTTTGACATAGTATGTGTTCATCTTCCCACCTGCCACTGCTGTTCAAAGCAGCCATGTGGAGCACAGAGGTAGAAGAGAGCCCACATCAGAGAGAGCAGAGAGATAACCACACAAGGATGCTCTGGGTGTGAACAGTGCCTTTGTCATGGCACAGTCTGTACACACTAAATCAAGACACTTTGGGGTTTTTTTCCACTCTCAGGTTAGGAGTGACATATGTAAAATAAGCTCAAGCAAGCAAAATAATGCAAAACACAAAGGGACTGCCAGGTCAGAGAAATTAACTTTGTTTTTTCACATAAAAAGGAGATGGGAAAAAATACAAATCAAATACAACATTTTCTCTTTTGCTTTTTTTTTTTTAAATAGAACCTGACTGTATATTTCACCCTTCTATTTAATAGGTTTTCAGCAGAGTTCAAATGAACTGCAGGTATGGCTGAAACACTGATCAGAAAATGTATTCATCTTGCAGTCTTTATTATCTCTCTGTAGTCCCAAAATACCACCCCACAGGCTTGTTGGCTTTGCCTTATGTAAATAATCAGAAGCACTGTTTATAAAGTGCTGTCTGCTCTGTAGGGTAGGATCAATTTTCCTTTTTGAGACGAGCAGCATTTAGACCATTATGAAAATGGTCTAAAACATTCTTTGCCATCAGAATCTCAGTAGCCAGAGCTACATGTGCTCTGCATCACAGTGGTCATGCACTTTGCTATAGAGCAGCCTGTCAAAGCAGAAAGAACCAGTCCTGCTTAGGCTTTAGAAGTGGAAGACACATTATTTTAAACTATCTGAAGTATTGAAAGTGGCAGTTTGTGTTACAGCTCAACAGGGTCAGGGATGGCTCAGTGCAGGAAACTCTTATCTGTACAATCTTGAGACAAATGGAACAACATGGGCTTAATTTCCTGAATCTGCACTTTCTGTCAGGTTTTTATGGCTGTTCCAACAGTCATGAAAACTTAGGCTTATTCCAGAATACAATAGTATTCTAAAAAAATCCACTCACAAAGAATTATCTCAGTTCAGACCATATTACATAGGAAAGCTGTAGAGCTTCCTTCTACAAAATCAGAAAAAAGGGTTCAATAAACTACAATATTATTAATAAAATCTGCCTCCAAAGAATTCCTGTCTTAACTTCCTAGAGACAAAATAGAGTGTGAAAATAAAATAAGCATTAAAATAAGTTGATTATTACTGCAGGCTAGAAAGCAAGAATGGGGATACAGCCAATTAAAACTATACCTCCTGTGTCCAAACTTGATCTTCAGTGTCACTAACAAATCCACAAAGAAATAATCCCTGAATTTGTGTTAGGACTGTGGGCATAATTCCTCATGTCAAATCCATTGCCAGTGCCAACCAGCCAAAATCAAATGACAAAGTCCCCTTTATTAAGAAATACTAAATTTTATTAATTAAAAAAATCTGTGCAGGTTTTGATGGGCTGAGATCCTTAGATACCCACACACTCCAAATTGGAAACTGCAGAACAGAAGCACACTTTGATACATCACATGGGGATGGACCTTCACTCAGATTTACTCTTTTATCTGGGAAGAGCTGAAGGATTCAAATGACACTGAAGCCAAGTGCTCTATTAAATACTTGAGATCTAATCCTGATGCCATCTGCTATACTGATATAAGATAGTTTTCTCTTCAACATTCAGAAATCTGAGCAGAATGTAAAAGATGTCAAAGGTTGTTTCTAAAAGCCAACACACCTGGATCAAAAATAGTCAGTGCTGCTGCCTATGGAATATGATCCTCCAGGAATATTAATGTGGTAAGAAAACAGCAGCTTTAAAATTGAGGATTTGACTTCAAAAAACATCCATTACTGCTAATTTCTAGTCAAGTGAAAAAAGCACCAAATGATTAGAGGTAATTGTTTGCAGGAAACAGTTGGTAGGAGGGGCCTGGTGGCTTTCCACATTAAATTTATCTTGTTCTCCAGGCAAAAGGAAATCTTTAATGGTTCCTCAGTCCTGCAGTGAAGGCAAGCTGTCAGCTGACACAGGGACTGAAACAGCAGTGATGCAGGAATCCCAAACACCCTACATCTCCAGAAAACCTCAAAGCAAACAGGTCACAAGTTATCAAAATTCCAGGTTTGTGCCAGAATCCCACCTGCCACTTCCTGCAAGGGGAGAAACCACCTGTTCATCCACCCTGCTGCCCTGCACACAAATCTAGGCACAGCTCTACCCAGCAAAACGTTAAATATCTGCCCTCTAGCAGGAGTTTGAACTGGGCCTTTCATCTCCTCCCATTTGCTGTGTTTGTGTAGCTGGGAGTCCAAGCTCTCCCTTCTGGTTGCTCTCAATGCAGGGGGAGTTCTCTCTCTCCCAGCTGCAGTGCCTCCCCTCTCTCTGCTCTGAAAGGAAAGGGAGGAGGGTGGAGGAGGAGGATGTTCACTGTGGCCTTTCTATCCCAAAATGCCATTTCATTAAGTTCTCCTCTCTTTCACATACCATATAATCAGCTCCACATCACGGCATTGAAGAGAGGCTCCGAGACAATGAATATTTCCTCTGTAATATTCTGTAATATTCTGGGGTTCTGTATAGCTCAAAACCTGCATGTTCTGTAACCATTCTATGAAGATTCCAGAAGAATGCATTCCAATTTTGGGGGTGTTGTATCCATCCTCACAACCCTACTTTTTATTATTTAAAAAAAATTCATTTTACAACAAAAGTGTATAGACCCACTGGGCTTTGCAGCTGATTGTACAACAGAGGGCACACACACAGGTAAAGCAGCTCAAGACTCCAAATATATTCCTTTATTTACAAATCTGCTGTAGCCCTGGACTGTTTCTCCCAGCAGTATTTTCAAACATTTTTTTTTCCTGAAAGCCATTAGACTCAAACTTCAGATCCAATGAACACATATAAAAGGGACACTACTTTTCTGTAAAATAGGTTTTGAAATCGACTCAGATTGATGCAAAACCCTGTCTGGCTATTCTTAGCTGTTAGCTTACAATGACTTAGCTCAAGTCAGACTCATTAAACTAAATTGATGTAAACTCAGGTTAAATGCATTCCAGAGCATCCATAAAAGAGTTTGTCCCTGGTTAAATAAAGAAATTGAAAAGCTGATGTCATTACAAAGATGTGATTTATCATGGTGAAAACTGATCTTGAAAATGTACATAGGGAAAGGCATTTTGTTTATGGAGCAGTCACAGTGGAGTGGTTTTATTTTGCCACTGTAAGGCAGGACAGCAACTAAACAGAAGGGAAAGACATGGAGAAAAGAACATTTTATCACAGATGAACAGTAATCTTTTTCCTAACTCAGCTTTGTTTAAGCACCTGCCTGACTTGGGTGGGTTTCAGTGGAGCCATGTGTACACTAAAATCACTGGTAATCAGCTTGTCAGAATTGAAGGGTATGAAAACAAACAAGGCTGTAGCTGAACAGGGAGAGGCTTTCACATTGGTAGGACATATAAACACCAGTGATAACTCAACTGGGGAAAGTGAGTTCTGTATTTATATTAATTTATATTCAATAGGCATGTACAAATAACCCAAATCTCAGCTCAGTAGGGGTATTTTTTTGTCCTATGCTTGAGATGAAAAATGTCAGAAATGGAAAGCTAAATGCAGCAGACAACTATGCTCACCCAGGCTGATTAGAAGAGGGGCTTTAAAAATGTTTATTTAATATATTAAAACGCTTGCTGTCAACACCTTTCATGCTATGTGCTTGAATATCCTTGATTACGGTTTGTGCAGCTGTGGTTCTCACACTGAATTAATTTTGTAAATTGTGGTGAGATGATAGAAGTTTTCCAGCTGTGTAATCATTAATTAACTTGGCTGCATTTGAGTGGCTCCAACTCATGCTTGTCTGTGAAATACTCAACTTAGATAACACATCACCTCTGTCTTCACTTGGTGCTTCTTGCAGAATGAAAACTCTTTTCCTGTTTTTAGTTGGTTTGTTTGCTAGTTTTAAAGGGAAAGGGAAGAAATTCACTACAGCTCATGCCCTCATCTATTTCCTTCCTCAAGTCAAAGCCTGATTGTGAAACAGGAATCAGGGAGGCAAACAAGTAGGTTAAGGACTTAAACTGCAAAATAAATTACAGTCAGAACCATTTATTTCATTACTCCTCTAAGTGCTAGCACACTGATGGAGATTAGATGTTGCTAAGGGGCTTTTTGGAAGGACTTAAATTTGCAACTTTCTGTTCAGATTAGAATGGAGCAAGAGACTGAACTCTCTCTGAGCGCCCTGACATCGCTAACGAGAGTCTTCTTGAGAAGCTAATTTACATCTAATTAAGAAATGCTATTTTGTTACCTCATTCAAAGGCTGCTCCTTCCACTTCCACTAGGAGAGTGTCAGTCAAATACTCCATAATGATCCTGCCAAGGTGGACATTGTGCCAGCAGGAATTACTGTCTGTCTCACTTTGCCTCCGTGCTGATGCACAGACCAGGACTCCCAATCAATATATGACTGAAACTTGGATAATTGTTAAGCCTGATAAGGTCAGAGTTTATTTACACATGAGAATGTTCATTAACACAGTTTTGATTCAGATGCTACTTCAAAAGAAACAAGAATTACATTTCAGAAGAAGCTCAAATCCTGGATTTAAATAATATCCAACTTGTATAAGTAAAATCACTATGAGCACAGAAGGAAGAAATGTCATTTAAACATCTCCAGACATCTATAAGAAAATAATAATATGCACAGGGACAGAGCAAAAAATTTTTTTTTCTATTTCAGAAAAGCCATAACTTATATGATATTCTTAATTCCCTTTGAAGTTGATGTTAATATGTGCTTAACTTTTTGCCTACTCAGAGAATCAAGTCAGCAGCTTGATAAATAATTTCTGCCCAGGAGCCTGTTGGACCAAGGAACAGTTAAATCAAAGAGGAACCATGAATAAGTCATGTCATAACAAGAACTGCTCGCTCACACAGACTACCTAAATTAATTAATCTTCAGTGGACCCCTTTTATTTAAACAAACTAATGTGATTCTTCAGTTTTCCTAACTGGGAACTTCAAAGTATGGATTCACATGCTGGACAGCCTTGGAAAAGGCACCTGACAAGACTGGAGAAAATCCAGACATTTGCCTTTACAGCTCAGGAATTATAGTGCCAAACTCAACCCAAACACACCAATTAACTCTTTGTTTCTTGGGAATATTCTCTCAGTCCAAGGTTTGTGGCTAATGATGGGATTTCCCCCATTTACCTGGGAGGACATTCCATGGCATGGATAAAGGATGGCTTTGTCATCCTCTTCAGCCCCCTGGTCCAGGCAGTAGCCACTGGCTTTGCTGTTCCTCACCTATAACCAGATCAGAATAAACAGTTCAGTCAGAAATTAGTCCCTGTTTTAGTCCAGTACAGCTAAACCAGCTCTGCTGCAGCTGCTGAAACAAGTACTATGAAAATCTGCTCTCAGAGACACATGCTCCTCCTTCAGCTATGACAGGGTGCCAGCAGTGAATCTGCTCCAGGATTATTTGGACAACCTGCTGTCTTTACACACCTTGGGTCAGAGTTACATTTTTGGCAATTACTCAAGGATCAGAACTTCCTAAAATTCATCCTGAAAAACCCAGGCCAAGTTTTGGTCCAAATTGCCATTGTGCAAATATAAGTTTTGACCCTATATATTGAGAATCTGGCTTTACAAACAGGATAGGAACTATCCAGGATTGGTGTTGGATGTGACATGCTTTTGTGTCTTGCTATTGCTGATATAAAACCAAAAAAGCATGTAAAAATTTTGTTTGAACGGAAAATAGAGTACATTATTGCGTACAGAAGTGACATAAAGCACATTTTATGAAAGGGCACAGGTTCAGAGATCCAAGGAAATAAAAAATTCCTGTGCCTCCCCAGACAAGGAGAATTTACAAGCCTATAAAATCTGGGATGGAGCTTTTGTGAAAACTCTTTCAGCCTTTCTCTTGAGGCTGGAAGCATTACACACATATTTTGAACATAGAAAAACTTTAGAGATGTCGTAAACAAGAAGTTATTTACACAGACACCTCAAAAGACTCAACAGGTCAGTTATGGTTTAGATTGTGAAGTACCTGTCTGGCCACCCTATAATTTAGAAACAGTTGCTGCATAAGGTGTTAGAAAAAAATCAGTATATAATCCTTCATATTATGATGTACAAGCATAACAGGGAATCTGACTGGATAAGGGGCTCACCAACAACCAAATTTCAGGAGGTTTATTTTATGGCTTGGGTGCTATAAAGGCTAAAGAAGCAGCTTTATGAGATGGCTTTAAAAAAAGGGGAATTGAGTTGCTAGGAAATATATTTTTACTACTGTTTCAATCTGTTTCACATCTACCCAATACATTTCTTTTCCTTGAAACTCACAAAATCCAGACATCTTTTTTTCTCCAGGAGAATAATCAGAAGAGAAAATACTTAACAACAAGCTCAATGTCATAAAGTAAGACTGAAAGAGACCTAGGTTGGTTTACACCAGGTAAGTACCTTGTGTGTCTCTATTTTATTAAAAATGTTAAAGAATTTGATATTTGCATCACCGAACTTCCTGTTTGATTCAAGAACCTTCTCTGTGACAGCTCAAGAGGAACAAACTTTGTTTTAGAGCCCAGATTGCTCAGGGTCTGGTATAATTGACACAACATTGGCACTTCTGCCAATGTTCTTCACTGTTAACGACCTTCTCAGAGCTGACAGATACCAACAGCTCCTCTTGAATTTACTGAGTGTCTTTTCTCTGTTCCTGATGGGGATAGTTACATTGGGATGCAAAGTGATATTATGGAATAAAACTTGCACTTTGTATCAATGTCTCAATTGCCTGACTTATTTTTGTATTAAGTCAATCAAACAGAAGAAGAAGTCTCCATTTGGTTGTCTTGTGGGAAAATATATTGCCTTCAAATTTAATTGCAGCTGATGTAGACAATTATTTTGGCTCTGTTGACCACTGACGTTTTCTTTACGATTTCCGTGGCATCTTATTTGGGAAAATGATTGCCTCAAACGTTTGTGTCATTATTTTCAAATGAGACCCAAGGAGGTTGCATGTCACTGTCAGCAAGGATGACTCCACCTGCTGCCCTCCAAGGGGCTTCTCAAATCCCCCCTCCTCAGAGCTGACTGAAAGGAGGGGAGGGCATTTTTGGTGGCAGTGCTGATGTGTACATGCTGACAGCCAGCTCTGAAGGGAGAGGGCTGCTCGAGTGTGTTCCCAAAGACATACTGTACCTCTCCATAAGTGACTGTGTTATTGTAAACCCTCATCTCAGGGTACACGTTCTCCAAGTACCACTTAAAGCTCCGGCACTGCAGCCGCTGTCGCAGAGCGATCCTTTCAGAAACGTCTCCAAAGTCAACTCCAGGGTTCTGCAGAGCAGAAAGCAAATGAAGAAATCTCACTGCACTGGCTTTCTGGTTGCTGTCTTTACTGAAATCAAATTGGAGCTCATTTTGGTTACCAAGCTGTATTTCCCTCTTTTCCATCTTTTGTTGTAAGAGCAGCTCATCACAGAGCAGCTGTTGAGCGCAGACAGTAATTATTAATGAAAGTGGAAAAAGGAGCATGAAGAACAAGCAAAACCCCCAAATAAATCAAAATAATAAGAATACAATAAGAATGTTGTTACTTATAGCAGCTCTAAGTGTTTGCAGTCAATCTTGAAGCCTTTCAGATTCTTTTAGAATTAAGGCAGTAATTCTGATCTAAAATATTGCAGCTTAGTCGTACTTTACTCCAGTAAGAGATTTGAATATTCAGTAATGTAAATGATGTCAGAACAGATCTGCTAAAACTTCAAAGCAAAGCTACTCAAAAAGTCATTAAGCTCCACTAAGCATTCATATAGACCAGCATTCAGTTTTTACTAGAACTGGAGCTCATTTGCAGACTAGAGCCATAGAATTCAGCTAAACTCAAAACCTTTATAATTCTACTTTGGAATTTAATTCACGTTTAAATACAAAACCCATGAAAGACACAGGCTGGAAGATTCAAGTTAATATGAACTAAGTCAGCCATTTAAAACTGGTTGGTCCTGAGATAAAGTCTGTTGATTTAAAGTGTTATAAATCATCACAGTTCAACATTAAGACAGTAAGAGTTACCTCATCCAAAAACCTTGTCCGACACTATATTAATCAAATGGACTGAAACTGGGGAGTTTTGCATGAGGTCTCTCTGAAGTGCCTTGTGCTTTTCCTCCAGAAGAATATCTGTATATTTTGCAGATTGTTTCTAATGCAGGGTTACAAGACAGCAGCAAATCTTAGCTCAGGGTTTATTAAGATCCCCAACAGATGCCTGGTTTTCAGGAGAGAATACAAGTGCAATACTGAACAGGTTTTCCTATTTGCCACACAAAGAGTTTGCAGTGCTCACTGCTGCTTGCTGATGCACGTTCTGTCAGGAGCCCTCAGCACAGCATCCATTCAAATGAATGTTAATTTACGTAGTACTTGAGGCTGCGTGGAAGGAGAGCAATCCTCTGAGGCACTCAGTGCAATAAATCATTCAATGTAAGATTCCTTTATCACTAAAATTGCTGAGGAATAAATCATAAGTAGGGACATGCCAAGTATTTGGTTAACTGAAATAAAGCTGTGCTGACCTGCTGCTGAAGGTTATAGGAATATGATCTTGCAGGTGTGCCAAGACTATCTGCTGATTTAGATGTACATTATGCACACATTCTCAATAACCTAAATAATCTCAAAATAACTTTGAGTTGTGAAAAAGATGGTGGGAGTTATAGAAGAGTTAACTTGGATCAGTTTTGTGGTATGGGACAATACATGTGTTTTACCTGCCTCTTTTCTGCCCTGTTTAAAATGAGGCCCCTTTTTGCAGTGCTGTTCCTACAGAGAACAAGAGGAGCAAATTGAGCAGCTATGAAAAAGCTGTGCCCACCCCCTGTGCCAGGTGCAGTCACCATGGGCAGGTTACAGTGTGATGGCACAAGAATGAGGTGTTCACAGGATTTATTTTATAGACATATTCTTTTTAACCAGCTATTAAGGTTTCTAATTCCCCTGCAGAAGGTTTTTGTGATGGCTTATGCCAGTACAGTATTTCTGTCATCTGTACTGAATACTACAGTGAATACTGTTCTCAACACTAACATCAGCTTCCTTTTCCTGAGAGCTAATAGGCTTATTTTTATGATGCACATTTTACCAATCAATCAATTTATTTTATGGAAAGAAAATTTTAATGTTCAGTACTTCTGCTGATTTTATGTCTTTCATTGTAGATGTGCCTGGGTTTTTTTAGAAGCTCTGCTGTATAGCTCAGTGCAGAAAACTGCATCAATAAGTAATCTCAGAGAGATTAAAGGAAATCATGTTTTGGCGTAAATGCTTATTTAAATATCATCTTTTCTCAGAATTCATTTGCACATGTCATCAAGCAAGCAAATTTACAGAGGTTAGTTTTTCATCTCCTAATTGAAAACTGACCATTTTAGCAAGTGTATTTTACGTGTGCAGACAGGGCCAAAATGCCCATAAATCTTTAATGGACACTGCTCTGTCTTCCTCCTACTGTCACAGAAATCCTGTGTGGAAAAAGGGATGCAGTATTGCCTTTTGTTAAGGCAAAATGATTCTCTGCAATTGCATTTTGAGCCAAAAGAAGTCACTAAAAACACATTTTGGAGGCCTTGCACAGAGTGTCCAATATTGAGCAGCAGTGAGTGAATTTAGACCTGTGTGAATCTGACATATTCAGAGATCCCATGGACAAGGAGGAAACATTGCTCCTCTAGGTATCTGTATTTTAAACACTGTAAGAGGGAAGAACAAAAATGGGGTGTCACTTAATAACTAGGTACCAAATTATGATTAGATGTTTAGGACAGACTAATTCTAATGAAGTCTTTGACAAGACTCCCATGACTTTGATGAACTTAGGTCATAACTGAATCTTCTCAAAGATGTTGCTGGGTTTGCATATTTTCTGGTTCTTATAGGAACATTCCTGTTCCAATTTGCTTCAGCTTGGGGCAAACCCCTGCTGTAAGGGTTAACTAAACCATCCTTACCCACAGATCAGTGTATGTGAGGGGGTTACCCCTCAGCTGCTGTCCCTTTGCCCCTTCATGTGAATAATCTGGATGCAAACACAGCCAAGGAACACAGCAACAGCCAGTTTCCACTTGGCTGGGATATAACATAAAACTCTTCTCTGCAAGAATTATGCTCAGTGCAGATGTAGAATGTGATATACTCACAGAACAAAGTGATAAACTGAACCTACAGTTTATCTAATATTTATTTTACACGGATTCCTAGAGGCCCCCACACGCCATCTACAATTCATATGTGCAGAGAGAAGCAGAATGTGCCCACACTGCACCTCTCAGCCTGTGGACAATAAAGCTATTTAATGTGTGATTCTTTTATTGCACTTTTTTTATGCTGGTGAGGCCTACTGAGTCTCACAATGAATGATGATATTTATTTATGGACATTTCTGTTGTCCCCACTGTTGTAGCATATGAACAACTCAGAGTTTAACAGCGCCCCAAATTAACAACTTCTGGGGGAGCACATAAACCTGAGACATTTTGCTCTGCTTAAATTATAAATCTGTGTCACTGCATATAACAGTCTGGACTGAGTGCACAACTAAACTTAGACTGAGGAATCAAGTTCACATGGTAGAATTCTCTGTACTGAGCATGCACCAAAACACTTTCCCTAAGCTTAGCCTGCTTTGCACAGCTGTAATAACACCCTTCACTCCAAGAGCAAGTTAGGAACAGCTGCCTGTTGTCTCTGATCCTTTCTAGCCCAGCTATTATGGCTGGAGGCTTCAATGAACTTGGGATTTCATGCAGAAAAAAAAATCTGACCAGATTACTCAAGAGCTAAAAAACTTTAATACTAGAAAATAACAACCAGCAAACTGAATAGTTTGTACTGAACAAACTAGGAAAGATGGTACAGGGAGGCTAGTTCCATCCACAAGGGCAAAAGGACAAAACCAGGGCAAAGTTAGGGCGAGGCAGGGGTGTTTATAAACTTGGAAGGAGGGAGGGAGCAATTAGGGTAGGGTTTAGGGAGGAGTCCAATAAGGAAGGATAATTAGATATATTAAAATTATTGCAGCAAAAAGCAACCAATAATAACAAGAGAAGCAGAGACCTTTCTGGCAACAATCAACATACCAGAACCGGAGGATTCCGGTGGCGGTTTTTTTTCACTCACCACTACCGCAAAGATTTTTCCCACAACCTATATTCAGCTAACCCCAACAGCTACCCAGAGTGTGAGCTGTACTCACTGCCATGGGGATGTTCCAGGCCATGTAAACGTGGGACTTGAAGTCGTCCATCCAGACCTCGGCGGCGCGCAGGGCGTTGCGCTTGGCGTAGTAGTCGATGTCGTTGTTGTAGGGCTTCTTGGTGCGCTCGATGTGCGCCACGCGGGAGCAGGGCAGCACCTCCATGCTGCCCCCGCACTGCCACACCTGGGGGCACACAGAACACACACCTGGCTTCTGCTTGCCCTTCACGGCACAACAGGGCTTCTGTGCTGGTGATGTGTGTGCAGTTTGGTAGGTGGAGGTGGTGGTTAGTGGATGGTTCTAAAGGGTGGCCCGAAAGGATCTGCCTAACACTGTAGCTGAGTCTGGGGGGGATGCAGGTATACACATTTAGAAGCCATAAAGAAACAGCTCCTTCACCATAATCTTACTGGGTTTGGGACCATCAGGCAGAGAATAAATTTTGAAATTTTTTTTTAAAACTTCTGCCATGGGTGTTATTTTGAACTAGTGTTACTGAAACTTCAGCAAAAACCAGCTGTGTCATCTGGCTGTGTTTGACACATGAATGGGCTACTAGAAAGGGCTCTAAGGTCACCCCAGAACCTTCTCTTCTCCAGACTAAACATCTCAGACTGTCTCCACAGGAGACCTCTCATCATGTTATTTTTCTATCCCTAAGCTGATGAAGAAGGCTAAAAGGGGCTGAGACTGTATCACCCAGCCTGCCCAGACACCATGGAACCCACACGGTGCAATTTTCTCCCTGCTGATTATTTACTGTCTGAACTCCCTGGCAGGGGACAACGAGGACTTGTCTCTTTTCATCAGCAAGATCTGGAGTGATGCAGAGTGAGGGGGGGTTATGGATTCAGTTCCCACAGGTCTGCACCTAATAGTAGAGTCTAGCTGAAGTAAATGAAAGATATTAAAATATAAACAATAATTCAGGACTTTCCAAGGTTGCCTTTTACTGAGAATAAAAGCATATTTCCATATAAGATGCATTCCAGAGCTGTTCTGGAGCAGTTCTCCACCTAACCTGCCTTCTCAAGGACAAAGATAAAGTGCTTGGGAAGCAGCAAATAAAATCTCCTCTGCTCTGTCTTCTCTTTTTTAAATACTATGTTAGGTAATATTTACTTGCTGCTTTCCAAACAGTTCTGTAGTAAATCACTGGCCACTGAAATTTACATTTGATAAATGGAATACACTGAAAAACACACTGCTCATAAATTTGGACTGACATGTGTTCAGGGTTTCCAATGCAAAGAGAAAGTACTAACAAAACAACAACAACAACAACAACAAAAGAATTAATTGTTTTTCACAATCAGAAGGAGAAATGAGCAGTACACTTTAGTATACAACTGCTATTTGCCCAACCCAGCCTGGAAGTCAGCTATTTAATGCACAGCACATTTTTCTTTCTATTGATATGCCTAATGACCTTGTAACTCTTATTTATGTATTTTGATACCAAGGGCAAGTACATTATCAGAGTGACAGATTTATTTCCTTTGAATGCCAGTGCTCACACAAACCTGAAAAGGAAAAGGTACTAAACTGCAACATTAAAGAAAACAGTTTAGCTCATCTGTAAATTCAACACAAACAGTTATTTATCAGTGATAAATTCTCCACAGATGAAATCCACAGGGAACACAGACTTTGGAGGAAACAGAATAAAAAAGGCAGCAGCAGCCTCAGGCCAGATAAGTCTCACTTGTCTGATGCTGGTGCTCAGCTCTCAGTATGGGTCTGCCTGTGCTGTGACTGCCCCATCCCTAATCCCTTGGACTGCTTTCCAGTCCCTTCTTCCCTTTCCCCTCAACCCAGTTTTGCTCTTTAAAGAGGCAACATCTGCTGAAGATGAGGAAAGAAGGAAGGAAACAGTCAGGAAATACTCAAGGAATTTTTTCTTCCTTAGAAGATGCTGAAATTTACCCCAGATAACTTTATTTTATTTTTATTTTTATTTTTATTTTTATTTTTATTTTTCTGGGAACATGTAACTTTTAACAACAGCAGGGGATGTTTCTCTGGATAAGAATGGTATTTCCAGTCCCAAAGAGAACTGGATGTAGAGCACAGGGAGCAGGGAGTCAGAGAGTTGTGTATCACCAGGTGAACATCATGGTGCCACTATTTCTCCACATCCCAGACAAATGTCACAGCTGCTCAGCTGTGCTCATTTCTTTCCAGGTCAGACATGGTCTCTTGTTTTATTTGAGGAAGATCAGGTGCTGTACAGTGGAGCACACACATGACCCAGTAGCATCACACCCTTCATGGCTAAGTAGGGGAAGATCTTGTCCCCTTCCAGCCCAATAATTACTTAAACTTACACTAAATAGAAGAGTTTCTGCAGTATAATCAAATATGTGCGTCCAAAACTGGGCAAGATCCCAGCAGCTGAGAGCATCATGTGAGATTTGGATGAATACTTGAGATTTGTGCCTGGAGGAGGAGGATGGGATGTTCATCAGCACACAGAGGTGAAAGGTACATGTGATGCAGAAAACCACTGCCTGTCGGCTTCCAACAAAGGGTGAAAGAATGAGAAAACTTCTACTGTATGAGTCAGGTAAGAGAGAGGTGAGTCAGTGGCTGATCCTGGAACTGGTTGTTTTCCCTCCTCTTTTCATTCTCAAAACTGCACTTAATGACCCATTTTAACAGTAGCAGACAACACATTTCTTTCCATATCAAATTATGAAATTATGCCAGGAAAATAATTACATGCCTCTGTAAAGCATTTATCAAGCAGGATCCTTAAAGCACCTTACTGGGGGAAACTATTTCTAACTGTGAATATAAAATGATGCCCAAGGCCCTCCAAAATGACACATTTCAGGCAATCAGAGAAAACTGCCTTCCGTATCTACAGCTTATCTCCTGGGATAGCAACACATTTCCAGCCCAAGTTATTCCTCTCATATGGAGCTGCCAACAGTAAATGTAGTTCATTTACTGAGCTGGTGGAAGTTTTGCAGTCCCTGAGCTGCTCCCCACAAGGGTGCACATTGCTGAAAATCCCACTCTGCCTTCTTTTCCGCCATGGAGAGACAAATCCTTTACAGCAATTTTTTTGTTTTGTTTTTGTTCGTTTTTTGGCTTCACACTCATGAAACCTGTACTGGGGGGCTTCATGGAAGGCCAGGAGCAGCAGCAAAGCAAAGTGTGTTCTCCTTGACTTGGTGCAGCTGAGCAGCCCAGGGACTCAGCTTTGCCTCTGTGAGCATCACACTGTGCAACATTTTAAGACATGATCAAGTAATTCCAAGAGACACTCAATTTATTTGCTAATTGTAGCTAATTTCTAATTCCAGCACTGCTCTTTAGGCTGCTATAAACAAAATTGATAGCAATTTAAATGTTACCATAGCCGTGTTACCTTAGCATTTTTACTGCTAATTATCTCAATCAACTTTTCTATAAACAGACATATTAAGTATTGAGAAGAACAAGTACCCCCATCAGGAGTAAATTACAAATGGAGTGATAATGTTTGTGGCTTGCACTATAATGATTTCCTGACACTAATTATCAGCTATTCCTGTACACCTGAGGTGTGTCTGTCCTACAGGAAAATATTTATGCAGCAGCCAGCTGGACATCACATTTTATGCAGAAAAATCTGAGATGTGGCCATATCTTGTCTACCATGGCCTCAACTGTGCATTAGCAAGGTTCTCTGAAGGCAGGTTGGATACATTAATTAGAAAGGCTAATAAAATGCCAAGCTTTAATTCTTGCCAAACAAGAATAAATTTTCCAAGGAAATGCATTTTCCCACCAGTACTTTCTGCTGAAGATCGGAACAATCTTTATCAAGATTTAAAAAAATTAAAAGTTAAAAAGAGTTAAACGAGCCTGGCCACCACTAAGTAGGAAGGAGAGCTGGCCAGAGTGCTGAGCTAATCCATTCCTAAATCTTGGCAATAATACACAGAGAGAATATTGCTGATGTGGTCTCCTGCTCTGCAGGTGAGACCTGTTTCCAACAGCATCATGTCCTGCAGAGCAAGTGTCAGAGCTCAGAAATATCCTGGGATTTAATATTTGCCATTTTTAGCATTTTAAATATTATTCCTGGGATTTAATATTTGCCATTGGCAAGAGAGTGGCTGCAGCTCCCAAGAGTCTCCAGCTGATTATAGGGAGGGCTCTTCCCTCTCCATTGTGCTTTGTTAATTGAATATCATATTATTGTGTACACTGATGTGACTGCACAGGGTTATTTAATTTGGTCCAGATGATCTCACTAAAAGAAAAATCAATAGGTAAAAATAAAACTGACATCAGTATGAAGGAGAAGCTGGGGAGACAGTTTGAACTTTGAAAACTCAGACTGGAAGTAAAAATTGTGAGCCTGAAGAGCTTTGTACCTTGCTGTGAATTCTGCAGTTTAAACACCCTGGTGCTCAGCAAGAGAGAAAAAGAAGTCTCAGATTCTCTGCTACAACTCTTTTTCCATCAAATAGACCTTTGATTTAGAGCAGCTGGAAAGATGAGGTATCCCAGAATGGGTAATAGTAGAAAGAACACTTCAGTGTGTGGGGGATTTGCTCCCCTTTGCCAACACTTTTGTACCCCCTCCATGGACACACCAATTCCACCCATTCCTCTCAACACCACAAGTTTACAGATGCCAAACATGTTGGTCTCCACCCTCTTTTAAAACCTGATTTTTCAGGAGAGCTGGGGTTAGTCCAGCTTTTCTAATTATATAGAACATTGAGCAATTAATGAAATTTTCAGTACCCTGAGGCTTTGAGCCCATTTTTTGGTTATAGCCAGCAGAGGATGTCACCTGGCACTCGTGCCATGGCCCTGCCAGAGGCAGAATTTCAGAAATGGATATTCTGCACATCCTGAAACAAAACCCTTGTGCTGGAACAGCTCTGATGTTCCATGGAGCAGATCTGAACTCTGCCTGAGCAGCACTTCACAGGAGATTCACTTTCAGATTTCAAACTTTCTTTTCTGAGTGAAGGCAGCAGAAGAGATGGAGGAGTTTTGAAAGCAGCTCAGATATCCCTGTTCTATGATATTTGAGCGTGGGAATTCTTAAAAGTCAGGGATCTCAGGCTTTCTTTGATTTTCAAGGCAAAGCCTACCAGAAACGGATGTCTTCTAGACTGCCTACACACACCTACAGCAGGATTGGCAAAGATTTTTCTATGATGAAAGAATTTCCACCTTTCAGAAAATTTGTTGACCTAAATTTTCAAGAATAACATGAATTTTAAATGTTTTCACTGATTGAAACACAAGTTCTTTGTCACCTCCACCTGTGCTCCCCACAAAGGTTTTTCTGAAACAGAATAACTGATGATTTTCAGAATATCTGCTTGGTTTTAAAAGTTTTTAAATGTAAGATTACCTATATACATAATCTGAAAGGACAGTTTAAACTGAAAACACAAACTTTTGTTTTAAAAACAGAACATATTCTTTTGATGATATTAAAACCAGTATTTGTTGTCATTTAGAAATTTTGCCAAAGTGCAGAGTGTTCAAAAGAAATATTTTTGGTTTAATTCATAGGCTGGATCTCACAGAGGGATCAAATTGTGGTTCCTTGATGTGACAAAAGCCTGATTTCTGACAGAACTTGCAATACCTGAAGGGCAGGAGGATAGATGGCAAATTCACAACAGCAGGCACCACTGAGCCTTCTTCAGCCCCTGTAACACCACAGTGCAAAATAAAATCCATGTGTACTGCAGCTACGGGAAAATTCCTACTCTGGCTAAGTCAAACAGAAAGGTAATACTTAATTCTTCAAAACCTGCTGTAGTTTCAGTCTCTCTCTCCAGTAAGCCATGAACCAACAAGGTCTAAATCAGAAGTGATTCTTCAAAGTATAACTGAAAGATAACAATAAAATCATTTCCCATCTGAATCATGAGAGCTCTGTACTTATTCTCCAGTCCTTAAGGGATGTGCCAACTCTTCTGCTGCCCACACTAGAAACAAAAAATTAACAGGAATTTAGCACACTTAGTGTTCTTGCATCTCTGGTACTGACAATCTACGTAGTTCACTGATAACTGATCTTTCAAAGAAATTTATAGCTTGACATTTTCTTGTTTCCTAATGGAGTTTTATGGATATTCTCTCCTGCACGTATTCTCAGAGCTGCCTAGAGAGTCATATTTAATCAGCTGTTCTAGATAAAGTACCCTCTCTCTGTTTTTCACTTCACATAGGAAGCTGTTAGAGACTGGGGAGCTGTCATAATCAAACACATCATATGGAAAAATTCATCACATGGTCTCGTTTTGTTCATCAACTGCATTTTAATCATCATCTTTAAAGGCAGCCATAATTATGGTTTGAAAAAGTCCCAACTCATTTCTCAGAATAGCCTGTGCTAGTTAATGGTGCACTTCCAGAGCAAAAGTCTTTCCATGCTGGGACAAACCAGCTTAGCTGCCAAAAAGAGACTTGAACAAAGGAAGAAATCAAGAAATCAAATCTCAAGGTCCACAGATATCTGTTTTGTCAGAGGTTTCAGGATAAACTTCTGACCCATGCTTTCAAATTACAGCACCCAAAAGGGTCCTTGGTTGATCCTGACATTAACTGGTGACAATCCTTCCTTTTTGCTCAACTCCTGCTCCAAGAAGTTTGTGGATAACCTGCTCACAGCAGGTGTAGAGGGAATGTGACAAAACCTCATACATGAAAGCTAATTCTGTGATTAGGAGTTTTCTTATCCTGTGTGTGTCCATACCCATCCCTTGCTCTTGCTTCCCTGGAAGGCTGGAAACACAGAGCAGTATGTTTGGACTAATGACTTTTGGATGGTTGAATTTCACCTGGGGCTCACATTTTTTTTCCTGGCTCAAACAGCAAGAACTTAATTTGAAGAGAGAAGCAGAGATTCAGAGGATAGAGTAGATGTAGCCATACAATTCCTTAGGATATGTTTGGCTCTAGTATTACTGCTTTATGATTATGATTTTTATCAATATTTCAGCTGTCCTAATGAGGAATACTTGGCAGCTTGCTGCTTTTCTCACAACTATTACAACAGAGTTCAAGGATGTGCTGCAAGACCCTCCTGCAGAGTCATTTAATGTGAAATTCATGGCAGACTCAAAATGATACCTTTTCTTTATAGAAAAGTAAAATAACTTTTTCATAGGTACTTGATTAGCCTTTAAAATTTGTTGGAGTTTGACCTCTCAGCTTTGATCCCTTGGGGTTTTTTGGTATTTACAGATAAATTGCTTTTTGGAAAAAAAAAAAAAAAAAGGCAGTGGAACAATAACATTCTTGCAATGAGACCCTCAACACATGCATGTTTTATATTGTCTGGTGGCTCTTCAGTAGCAAATTTAGAGGTTGTCCTTCACATGTTTCTTAGAGGTTATGCAGAACCCCAAGCCAGTTAAGATCTCAGATGTGACAACAGTGAGAAGATAAAACCCTTCTGTTAACCCTCTTACAGAGGGAAATAGATAAGCATGAAGAAATTGAAACATGTTCTAGAGAAACTCACACTCAGCAACTGCTATCTTACTGTAAAGATAAACTTTGTGTGTAAAGAACTAGGGCTGATAAATTAATAGACTGGCTGCTATGCAAGGGAGGAGATAGGATTTAAAAAGATATTAAAAATGCCCCATATGCTTTAACCACTAATCCGATCTCCAAAAACCCATATTTTGCACAATTTTACAAAGGGTAATGCACCTTCAAAAAGAGCATGTCTGGGGAAGAAGCAGATCTCCCTTCTGCAAGGAAAATTCCAGACTTTCTGAAATGCCTTGCTGGTGGGGGATGGAAATTATAAAAACCTTCCAAGGCAAGAAGAGCAGCCTGACCCTGCCCAGGCAGGATGCTGGGCTTTACAAATGGACTTCAAATGGCAAAGGATAAAATATCCAAAACTCCAAAAGGTGGTGGTGCTTCAGGAATTCTTGTTTCCTGCTAGGGAAGTCCAGTCAGGGCAGTGATGCTGGGCAAATTCCCCCAGCTCAGGTGTCCCTGAGATCACTGCTCAGGCAGGGTGCAGGATCTGACAGGCAAGCAGAACTGAGGAATGGGAGAAGGGGGAAAGGACAGCCAAAGAGCAAGGTTTTAATTTTCAAAGGCTTGTTTTTCTTAGCAAATTAATGAATGTTGGCACCTCAAAATGCTCCAGGAGATGTTAACAGTTCCTATCACATAAATGGCAGGCATAGGGAAGAGACTTTGCTCAGAGGCAAACCCTCAAACTTCACAGACTAGAGATAATAACTCCATTTTCTCTGAATTCTCCTCAAGTCTAAAAGAGGCTGCAGATTTCTTCTGGTCTAGTACCATATATGTTGTGTTTTGCAAGCACAAATCATTTTTCCTCTATAAAGTAAATGAAATTTGGTATCTCTAATGCAGTTTGCTAATTGTCTCAGGCAGATGCTTCTCATAATATATTCTTTAAGAATGCATTTGATGAGAATAATTTTCTGTTTTCTTACAAACTTACTCAACTTTTTCCCAAATCAATAGAATCACTGTCAGTCATTTCTGTAAATATGTCAGCACAGATACTGTTTGTACTACAACTGTTAAAATTCAACAAAATAGCCTTGAAAAAAATGCAACCTATACAGGATATATGAAACAGCATTAAAGACCAGCCTGTTATTCTTGTTCCTCACATCTCCTTCATGTGATTGCTTTAGGTTGCTTCTCCTCACTTATCCCAATAGACCAGAGAGAAAATCTCCCTCTAAATTCAAACCCCAGCAAGGGATAAAGCCTTGTGTACACTAAGCTTACATGAGAAAATCTGCAGTTGAGCTCCTGCAGCATTTAAGTTCTTAGGAAAATACCCCTTTTTTGCCAGACAGTGCTTTATTAACCTGCACCAGGCAGTGCTGACTGGTCAGCTCAGCTTCTGGAACACAACAGGACACTCACTGCCACAGGCCAGTCCACAGAAAATGGCCAAGATTAGATCAGCTGAGCATGGCAGCAATCTCCAAACCACATTTAATCTCTGTCAGAAGCCAGGGGAAGATCAACAAGAATACCTGAGGTCACAGTAGGGATTCCTTGCTCGACACACAGGTATCCACATGATCACAGAAATCTCTTGAAGAGCACAAAACTGATCCTCTTACAGGATCTCCCTTCAACTGTTACCTACGCTAAGCCAGGGGGAAAATAAAAAATAAAAAATGAAACTTGTTCAACTTTTTTTTTTTTTTCCCCACCAAAATGAGTTCTCAACTTTCTTGAGCAATACCAGCAGTTCACACTTTCAGCCTTTTGCTAATGAAATAATACTTACTGTGTTCTCAGCCTTTGGTAAGAAGGCTGAAAAATGATAAAATGGTTCCTGACATTTTAGCTGAGACCACAGGGAGGAAGAATAAAGAGTGGAATTTATTGATGCTTCAATTAGAATAAAGTCATTCTTGAATGAGAAAATATTGAAACAGACTGACTAATGAAGTGATCACAAAAGGTCTTTTCAAAGGACCCTAAGTGGAGTCATCCTCATTTGTTTTCTCTCCACAGCAGACCCTTAAATGATCTTTGCATATTGTCTACACTAAATCCTGCAGGGTTGCTATTTCATTTTAAAGAAAAAAGCTTTTAGGCTGCAAGGGATTCATTCAGTGAGAGCTATTATGCTTATTGTGGCTTTGCTGCAGAGCCAAGGGATTTACTATATGCTCATTAGATCCTGCCTTGTTCCAAAACAATCTTTTACCATGCAAATTTCAGCATGCTGATCTACTTAGAATAACACTATCCAAAGGAAAAAAAAAAAAAAAAAAAAAAAAAAAAAAAGCTATTAAAGTAAAAGCTTCTTCCAAAGCAGGAACACTACAAATTCAGATTAATTACTAATATTTTAGACCATGAAAACATCTGGTGTCTCAGCTTAAATTAAGTTTTGAACATGGTAAAAAGGAATCCCAAAAACTCAGTTTTAGGGGCACAAAGCAGCCCCATGGGTGTTCAAACAGAGCTTTGGGACCACATATGGAGCCATCACAGATGAGGCACATTTATCCCTTGGATGCTGGGGGCTGAAGCACAGAAGGTTTGATTTGTTCAAGCCCTGGCACTGGAGGCATGCAGGCAGCAGAGATGTTCACTCACCAGGAGCCCTAAGGGAGACACACAGGAGGAGAGGGGGAGTTCTCCACAGCCCTGCTCCATAATGATCTCCAGGGCAGTGCTGACACAGGGAAAAAGAGAATAAAAAAAAAGAGAACAAGGCAGAAATGAGGAATCCCACAGTCCTCATGCTGGAACTTGGCACTGAGGGAGCTGTGGCAGTTTCCATCTCTTGTTAGAGCTCTTTAAACTCACCTGCAGACCTACTGAGGAAGAGGGGGCACTCCTGTTTTTCAAAGCATCAATTCCACCTTGCTCCTGCTCTGTGACCTCCCCGAAGGAGTGGTTGTACAAACACAGAACAATGAATATTATCACCCAGCAGATCTACCTGATAGCTCATCCTTAACAGTTCTATAAATCTTGCTAACTCTTAGTGCTTTAGGTGCACAGCAGAGATAATCCTGCTGTAAGGAATTGTGTGAACTCATCCCTCAGATGCACAGAGCCCAGCCAGTCTGGTGACACCACATTAAAGAATTCTCTCCTGTGCCCTGAACAGCAGAACTCAAACTAGAGCTAGAATTTACACTGAAAACTGATCTCCAGGAGGAAGATTCATGAAATATCTGAGGTGAGCAGTAAGAAAAAGATCAGTTTGCCAGTAGAAATACTAACAAATCATTATAGTTATTCCAGGCAGCCCTTCCCACGCTCCATTCTAAATAAGTTCAGCGAACTAAACATGCAATTTATACTTTAAAAACTCACAAATCATCACCTGCTTAAAATGGACAAGTTCAGCTGGAGCACCTGCTCACTAAAACAACACATGATTACTGAATTCAGCTGATGTCCTGCTTTACACAGTGAGTGCCAAATCCTTAATAAAGATTAGATGCAGATGTGTGTGAGCATGGCTTTCACTGGGAATGCTTATTTACTTGGGATGACAAATCCATGATTAATATTCTCCTTCCAGGGCTGTGGGAGGGTCAATGCCCATAAACGACTGGAATAGGATATTTGAAATATGTCTGAAACCTGAAAAATGCCTCTGCCTACACTGCACTCTCACCCAGGCACCACCAGCCTTGGCAGCTACCTGAGCTGCAAAAAGAACATGAAAAAAATGCCAAAAATCCCCTCTGGTGAGACTGTTACAACATGCTTTGACTTTTCTGACTATCAGACAGCAGATGTCTGGAATGGTTTTTGGATACCTCAGAGAAAATACAAAATGGCAGAGAAAAGGAACTTTTAGAGAAGAAGTGCCATTATGTCCTAGTGATTCACTCTGCTTAAATGCTTTAGTGCTGCTATTAATGGACAGATATTAACATTAATCACAGGCTGTGAAATGAGTGACAAACTAAGCTATTTTGTACTTCACCTAAAGAGCTGGTAAGGGGATGCAATTTGGGTAAAACACAAAATAAAAAGGCTGTTTGTGATTTTGATGAACAGCTCCCTAAAGAATCTCCAAATTCCAGGACTGCAAAGTAGGTTGTCAAGTTTGTAGATTTGTTGCCTCTCCAGGGAAATTTGAAGTGAGGTGTATCACCAAACACAGCATTTTACTGGTTCTTTTAATTTTGTTTCTTAAAGACCAGTTACTCCCATTTACAAAAATTTAGATCAGGATTTGCTTTCGCTGACAAATTTTGCTTGATGGATTTTCTTTTTGGTTGTTTGTTGTATTTTATAACAAAGCCAACAGAAGTTTATCAATGGTGACAAAGAAAAGACTTTGCTAGGCATGTTTTTATTCTTTAAGTTATCTAGGCCACATTCCATCTAGCATAAGGATGTGAAAATACACACACACATTTAGCAGTGTTTTTCCCAAGAGCTAAAAGTGTCCTCACAATTGAACTCTGCAAATATTAGCTTCAGCTTCTTGGGAAGATAGTGTCCCATATTATAAAAGTGCTGAGCAAATAAGGGATGTTCTTTGTTTGCAAGAGATTTCTAGAAGTTAAATATATAGAGATACAGACATGGTTTCAAATTGAACCAAAATTGTGCTTGACATTTCAAGGTGTTTGACAACTCAAAGTATGGAATGAAAGTTCATTTCAGATCCAGCACAATATTGTGCTTCAACAACGTCTGAAAATAACCTTTTTGAGGGTGTAATATAATGGATTATCCTTTCTCAACACATGCATTTAGATATACTTCCTTGCCAAATCTATATTCTTTCTCAGATAAATTATTGGCAAATTAATGCCCCATTACAGACAAAAAGATCTGTGGCTGATTACAAAGAAGGCATTAACATTTACCTTTTGCCTTTTCACAGCTTCCCTAATTAAGCCATTCATCATCATTCTTCACTTGTATCAGCACAAAACTTACCTTAAAATCATGCCAGATGTGACCAGAAAAATCCTGCATTAGAATAAATACAGAGCTTACACAGTGACCCAGAGCATTTTATGTACCCAAAGAGTGCCTGTGCTTTTACATCAGAATCTACACTTCAGCTTGGCTAAAATAAAGAAGTAAAAACAACTCCTCTGTTACTCCAGTAATTTTTTGTTTCTGTAGAATGGTAGTAATCCTTAAATGTTACTTTGCTTCATTAAAGTCTGAATTTCCAAGAACTGAAAGACACAGTGCCACAGGGTTAAGTGATTCTTTCATCACATGGCTGATGTGTTTCATCCCTGCTGGGTCATGAGTGCTCTTCATTTACTGAGCTCCAGGTTTCATCCAACTATTTATTTGTGGAGCCTTTGTTGTAAACATTCTGGGCTGCCAAAGAAGTAATCAAGTCTTTCCTATCCAAACTAAACACAATTCTGTCAAAAAAAAAAACCCAAAAAAAACCCAAAAAAAAAAACCAACAAAAAAGGTTTTCTGGTAAAATGAGATGGATAATAAAAAATAGCCAAACCAACAAAACAATTACAGCAGCTGCATTGCTTTGCCTATCATCTATAAAAAAATCTGAAAAAAAATATAGCTTTACATCATTTTTATGGAGGTACTTTTCTGGACTTGCAGTTCATTTAATTTTGCCCTGGAGCATGTTTGCTGTGAGTAACATGGAATACAAGCCACTTGTCTGTCCTCTTGTCTCTAAATAATCTCTTTCCATCTCCTCTCAGAGTGAGGCTGTCACAAGCAGCTAATACTTCTGCAGAGATAAAATAAGACAAAAGCAATAACCACAGCCAGGGCCCCTGGGGATTTCTTCACTGGCTCTAACTGCAGTGTCCACTCTATCAAAGTCCTGCCTTGTTGCCTTGTGTCAATGTTTACATGCTCTGCTGCTTCTGCTCACGTTTTCAGAGGGATTATCATCTGCTCTGTCAGCTGGTGGCAACAACAATTTCCTTTCCCCATTTCCCCTGTTTCTGCCACCTGCTCCCAACCAGCTCAGGTAACAGCTTCTGCTCCATGACTGAACTATGCTGAGCAACTCCATTTTTACAGGGAGGATGTTGTGTTTAAAGGAATAATTCAAGTACCCCATAGCACAGCAGCTGAAAGGGCTTTGGGGCTTCTTGTGCCCCATTGCTCAGACTAAACTGGAGGTTGGTTGGTTTATTTTGGCTGGGCCAAGTAAAGACCTGATTCCAGAGGTGTTTGTGCCAGTCCTGGTTCATTCCCCCTGCTTTCCACATTTCCCCATCCCTGCTGCTTCAGCTGGTTGTGCAAATGCTCCATAAATTGGGTAAATCATAATTCAAGATTATGACTTATATACAATCTAGTTTAAACAAATAATAAGATATTGCATCATTTTGACAGATTTGGGGAAGCTAAGCAAGCAGCTGAAGTTTAAGCAAATGGTATCTCTGTTCCAGAATGAAGATGAAGAGGAGACTATTTCTGGTAGCTTTGCTGGAAACAAAATGCCCAACTATAATTTATGTAGGCACAGACCTGTTAAAGGGTAAATCCCATTTTTAAAAAGAGGAGTACTGTGGCTGTTAATGTGGCAGCAGTTATGGAAGCCTCAATTACATCCAGATGCATTTTGAAATACCAGGAGCATTTCATCCTCTGAAAGATGGACATGAACAGAAAGAAATATTTCCTCCCATCTGCCACGGGAAAAAAAAAAAAGAATATACAAAAATAGAATGTCTAATCAATGTCAAATCTGAACCTAAAGCAGAGACAGAAAAAAATGAACTCAGTTTTCCCAATTTTTAACCAAAAATTTATGTAACACAGCCAGCTGTGGTGAGTCTCTGGGCTCTGCATGGAACAGGCAGAGAGCTGTTACTCATTAGCAGATCTCTGCAGGATTTCTGGCTAGAAAACATAACTTCTGCTCAGTATTTCAAAATTAGTCTTTCTCACCTTTCTTATTTTGAAGAGAAATCCCCCTGGGTGCTCTGACAGGAGCTGAGCAGCACTGGCAGCCCCAGGTGAGCCAGGCCAGGGCTCCAGTGAACACTCAGCCTCCCCAGGAGGGTCCCAGAGCTGCTCCTGGAGCCCCCAGAGGGGAAACCAGGCAGCCCCCAAAACTCTGCTGTCAACCTGTCCCATGTCTGCACCTGTCAAAATGCTCAAACTTGTGCCAAGAAAAAGCACTTGTCTTCCTCTGACAAATTACATGTATGTCACTATTTTTTCTCCTAAATAACAGAAGTGTGTTTTTCAACCTTAAAAAATGTGTAATAGAGTGAGATGTAAAAAGCCCAATCTATTTTCTGAGAGAAGTCCAATAGACAGTTTAATAAGCAGCTGCATGGGAAGAAATTTCTGGTTGTAGCTCTTTAATGTAGCAGAAGAAGACATAATGAAATCTAATAATTGGTAGATCATGCCAGAGAAATTCTGACTTCAGAATAAATTGGAGCTTTTTAAACAACAAAGATAATTAAACATTGAACAGCTTGCTGACCCACTGTAGCAAATTCTCTACTATTTTGAGGGGTTTTACAGTCAGAGTAGGCATCTAAAACCTACCAAAAAACTCCAACAGCAATGATGGGGCTCTGTGTAAGCTGCTGGGTCAGGATCTTGGCCCTTTTGTTAGCCAGTTTAATTTAAAAAAGCCTGATGGATGTTGGGGAATTTAACCTTGTACATCAAATTCACAGAGTAGGGGGGGAAAAATACCACAGCTGAAAAGAAAGTCCATCAATTGGCAAAGTTTACTTCTCCAATGTTTATAAATTATATAAAACTTTTATGTATTAAAAATTAATCAGGCAAGCTTCCTAGACTGAGCTAAGTTCAGCCTAATGATCCTTTGATGTAGAATTAGAATTTCTTCAAACAATATTTCTTTCCTCAAATCTCTCACACTACAATTACTGTGGTTACAGGGCAAGAGATACAGGTGGAGATTAACAACTCCTTCACAAGATGAAAAATAATGAATGCAGATGCATCAATTTCTGGTAACCCAGGATACAAAAGAACAATGCCTTCCTCTGCTTGTCATGGCTAAGGATGTGCAGCAAAAAACCAAAAAAAAGTTATCAAGCAGAACAGACTTACTGCACTTTGAGCAGTACAGTCCCAGTTTTATATTAATAAACTCAGGAGTGGGCAGCAAGTAAACAGGAATAACCATGGCCAGGACTGAGCATGCAACACCTCAGGAGCAAATGTTCTATAAATCTTCCTCGAGTAGAAAGTGGAAACTTTATTTTGAAGTTGGGACAGTTGTCATATGATGCTGGGTTAAAATAAAAGTAAAAAAAAAAAAAAAAAAAAAAAGTCCCAAGGCAGATGTCAGGATTTTATCCCTGTGTGGAATATCTCAACCTGGACCTTTCTAACTGCTGTCCATTTTTAACCATTAGATTGCACTTTGCCTTTTTCTTCCAACATAACGAAAACATGCAAAGAGAAATTTTTTATATCCCTTGAGATCATTAGGAAATCCCTTCCTGCCTTGGCTGCTGCTGCAGAATGGCCTTACTGAGGGCAGGAAAGCAATTTGCAATTGCCTGTGGTTCCAGTTCCAGCCAAGCACTTGACTGCTTGCCTAACTGCACAGCTCTGTGTTATTCCATTGACTAGAGCAGGACCACTCACACAGTCAAAATTAAATGCCTGGTTAAGTGCCTTGTAGGTTTTTGGCTTGTTAACAATTCACTGCCAATACCTCAACCTGCTTATGCTGTTGCTCCTTCTCTCTGCAGTGCTCCTCTGGAATTTAAAAGCTCCTTTTAACTCTGAGTTGAACAAGTAAATGTGCTCCTGAGAACACCCCTGAGAAGATCTACTGAAGAACCTGCTATCTTTCCAACTTATGTAATTTTTTATAACAGATCTGTGCATCACACTTATCTCATTAGCAGTCATCTCCTCAGGCAGTACATACAGTGTGGGTGGGTTTTCCTTTTTTTCATTTACCTAGGAAGTCTTGCTGTCTCTAATTTTCCATGAATCTCATGAATTGCCACTGAAATCTTTATAGCTACAGCAGACTGGGATGTAATGTTCTAAACCAATTTTATACCCAATAAAACAATTTAATACCTAATAAACTTTATGAAGAAAGTGGCACATTTCTAAGTAGTGCCTCTTGCTAATGAAATCAAGCCAAAGATGCTTGAGGGAGAAAAGCTCCCTGTCTGTGGGTGGGAGCCTTGGGTGTGGTGCTGACAATTAGGACATCAGAGACCTCACCAACCAATGGTACTATCTGAGTGCCAGATTTGGCAAAGCTGGGTTCACCAGTGGGTTTTCCAGTGAGGAACTACTAATTCTTGCCACTCCCTGAAGTGTTCTACTGCAGAGAGCCCACTGAGAGGGCAAGGAGAGCTCCTGTCACTGTCCCACTGGCAGGTTTATTTTGGGTGAACTTCCCAAAGGCACAGGTTTGGATTCCCCAGAACAGCAAGGCTGGAAAAGGCACAGAAACAATCTCTCACTTTTATAGTTCAGCTAAAGCCTGGAAGTGCTGGTATGTGAAAAATGAGAGTTAATCTTGCAAGAACTTTCTGGAGCACTCACACGTTGACTACCAAAATTCTGGGAAGAGATGATTTTTGGGTTTCATTTAAAATGAGAATAGCACACATAACCTCAGGATGAAATTGGCATTCTTGAAAACAGAACTTCACTTGGGAGAACAGTCTCATCATTTTGCTCCATAGAGCAGCATGAAACAGATGTAATCAAATAATTGTAATATGCTTCAGCCAGATAGAAGGATAAGGAAGAAAAACTGTGTGTAAAGGCAAAGAAGATGGGTCACAATAGCAGCAATGACTTATGAGGATTATTTCTCACATCTGAAAGCCCAATAACTCACAAGTACCCCAGCCATAAGTGAATTATATGAGCCTTTGTGCAAGTAAAATTTTCCATTATGTACCTAGTCTGATGCACTGTAACAATTTGTCTCTTTTCACAAAATCATGAGGAATACTTCCCAGAGAACATCAAAAGCCACAGAGGGTAAAAAGCTTCCTTGCCTGAGAAAATGCCCATAACTCAATCATCAACAGTGCTCTACACTAAAGCTGCCTCAGTGTTCTGATTTGATGCTCTCTGGGAGCTGTGCCCCAGAATACATCACTGGCACACAGTCCATATCTTCTGTTTCCTTCTGTTTTTCCCTCTGGCACTAAGACTGAACTGTACCTTCAGTCTGGCTGTTGTCAATTTGCATTGACTCATTGACTGTGGTGAAGTTACTCTGAATCTATACCAGCCTAAAGGCAGCAGCTGGCCATAAGAGCAGCTTTTGTAATCCTCTCCTGCCACCTGATTTGTTATCACAACTGGACCTGGGAATCCCCCATGATTTCAGCATATCAAAAAAAAACCCCAAAAAACAACCAACTGATAACAAAACTGGTGGCATATTTCTGCAATTTGCCTTATGGACCTTTTGGAGTTGTTCAGATGCTTTGCCAGCTTTGTGGTGAGAGGCTTCATGTCTCTAAACTTAACTAAAATGAACTTTAAAATGAAATTTCTACACTATTTTCATCTTATGGAGAAGTACTGTGGAGGGTGATCATGTGCTTTCAGGGAAATAGTACAGATAATAGACTTGAACTTCATTTCTCAGTTTCTCAGTGACACTTCCAGGGTTTGAAGAAAAAGTCCTCGATGTCATAATGGCTGTAGAGAATTAGGGACCTCTGAGTGACCTCATTCTGGACAGAAAACTGCTCCAGTTCTAACCTCTGACTGCTCCAAAGGCTAATTCAAAATAGCACTCCTTCTTATCTAAACCAAACTGGAAAATCCCAGCCCTGTTTTTTCACTCCAGCTCTGGATACTGCAACTTGAAGAAACCAATTTGTGGCCCTGAGATACTCAGTCTTGGCTAAATATCAGAAGTTGGTGCTTTTGTAACAAAATTTGCACCTTCTCCCCTGTCCATATTCTGCTCCATCATCCATTTCTTCATTTGGAAAAGGAAAATGAAGAAACAGATGGGTGCACAGCCTTTAACACATGTGCAGTTTTAAGCATTTTCCCTGGCCTGAGTGGGAAGTTAAAACTGTGCTCAGAAACCTCTATTACACAGGAATGGAATTAAACCTGCCCTGGGTGCTCCTCCACCTTTGTGAGACACATCTCTGTAATCATCTTCCACTTAATCAAAACACAACACAGCAGAGCTGTGATTACACAATTTCAGATGACAAGCAACAGTCCTCACCATTTGTTTTGATGAATTCTGAGTTCACTATGTGGGTAACATGGTTAATTTGTTATTCAGATATGGCATTTAATCATTGAAGGACATTCTGAGTCTGACCAGGAAAAAAAACCCCAAACAACTCAACAACCAAAGCAATGCTTGATAAATGTGATATGCTTTGGACAATTTTGTTTAAAGTGTTGAGCTTAGCAAAAGTAGACTAAGTTAGCAAAAAATGTACTAATAAATGAATGGAAACACTCCCCCCAATCCTGCCTTGTTTCACTTCTCTGATATTTCACATCTGCAAGTTGCTGCACAGGAGGCAGGGTTTTTTTTTTTTCTTAAATTACAGTCGTTTTGTATTCTGAACAAATTCACTTGCTCAGCAAGAGAAATGACATTAAACTGCTGACAAAATGTACAAAGCAGAGCGGGTTTCAGATATTCATGCTTTAGACTGTGTCAAAAGCACTGCAGACATTAATATCAAACCATGACTACTTCTAATAGAAACTATGAAAGAAGCCAAAATAAAGTGTGTTTTCTAAAGCAAGAAGCTGAAAAAAAACCCAAAAAACAAGCGTGTCTTGGCATGATAAAGAGACTGTGGAAAATGCAGGTACTGATTTCATGGGTATTAACTGTGCATAATACACCTGTGTAAGAAGGCAGCATAACCTTGTGGGTAGGGCATTTTTGTAAGCCTGAGAAGCAGAGCTGCCTGGAATCTGCCAAAAGCAGAGTTTTTGAACAAGACACCTCACACCTCAGTGTTCTCCATGTAAAGGGCAGATACTAAAATTACCTTCTGGAGAAGACACAGGAGAATCAGAACCTGTAAAAATACACAGCAATTAAAGGACCCTGGGGTGTTTGGTTTCGGGTTTTTTTGTTGTTTGTTTTGTTTTTAACAAAACAACATTGGAGTTGTTTTGTCAAAATCTGTAAAAATACTGATGATTTTATGTTGTAAGAAATGTAAATTTACTGATGTTTTGCTCATACATATTTAGGCAGGACTTCCTGTGTTGACTTAGAGTGAGGGTTCTCCAGATATCCCTGATTATTGCTGTGCCTTGGTTTGCATATGGCAGATCTGGGGCTCCTCAAAGTCAACAAATTCATCTCTTTGTAGCCACCTGCAGTTGTTTCCTAATTCAGCAACAATAAGAAGATGCTGGCTGAGCAGGGTGACCCCCTTTGTGCTACTCCCTACTCCAGGATACTGTGCAGTACATCATTCCTGTTAGGCACATGCCATTAAATATAATAAATATAATATAAATCCCCTAACTGAAGTGTCATCTGTAAAATGGTTTCTACTCCCAGCAATTTGGTCAAGACACATATTAGGACAAACCAGTATTTTATGTCTGCAATGGATGATATCTACACCAAGAATGAAGTAAATTGTTCTTTAAGTCTTTGATCTTTATGGGCAGCAATTTAAACCATTTATACACAATGAACGTTTCAGTGTATACAGCTTTTATCATTTTCAGCCACAGAATAAGCCCTGCTAACAAAAGTTAGCATCAAAGTGATCTTCTGCTTTCTTCAGTGTTTCCCTAAGCAAAATTTAAAATGGCATCAGGTACTGGGAGAGCAAAACTTGGCTCTCAAGTAGGTCCAGAAGAGGAAATTCAGTGAAGCTTGAAGGAGAAATTACTTAATCTCCAGCTCTCCTTGCCTTTTTGCAACCCTGAAGAGAACTAAAGCATTTCCACCCCAGCTGCCTGGTGGTCCCATGGGCAACCTTAGCACCTGGGGCAGGTTTGAGCACTCTCAGTTTGCTCCAAGTTGTATTAGTCTGGCCCATCTGCCGGTGTGGAAAATGTACCTGCAAACACAGAATCACTGGAAGTGCTTGGCTGTGCCATTAGTGAGGTGATTAGTGACACTGGCACACTGTCAGGCAGCTCTTGCACTCAGACAGAAAGAAACAAAATACATTTTCATCAGCTGAAATACAGAAACTGAACCCATAAACATAAAGCATCTGCTTTGTGAAAGAAAAGAGGAGAAAAAGCGAGAGAAACATCACAGTTTTAAAATGATAAAAGCCCTTCTAAGAACCACACTGCATTTGCTGAAATGTCTGCAGCATCATTTGTCAGTTATGAAACTTTCAAGTGAGGATCTGAAGGTACTGAAGATGGAGCAGGTACATGACACTTTCCTCTTTCTGAAATCCTTACAGTGCTTTGAGCACAAGAAAACAGCAACGTGATCCCATTTGTGCCAGAGATGATTTGGGCACTGACAGGCAGCATCAGGAACCTGCTGAGTGCCATCAGCAGGCACAGGAGTGACAGCATGGGACATCAGACCCCATGGCAGGGCTTGCTGCTGAGGAGGGAGCCAGCTGCTCAAACCTCTGTCACAGGGACACCAGCACTTCCCACCCAGGTGCTTTCTCCTCTCATGATCCCCTGAGTCCTGCCACACTGTGGAACTGATGCTTCCACCAGCTGCCTTCCAAAACTCAGATAAATATGCAATGGATTCAGGAAATCAAGATCTGATATTTTTGTTTACAATCTCTAAAAGCACCCCAGGGCTGTAAAATTTTGCAGAAAACATCACTCTTGTTCTCTTCAGCTGAATAATACAAAACAAATTTCACCCCTGCTGTAAAATGATGCTTAGTCATATTACAACCATGTGGTTTAGGGACAAAAAAAACCTGAAGAAAGGTCTCTGTGCTCAAAAACTTCCTACTTTTTCTATGCACCTATGTTAACTAATAAAACATATTCCTTCTGTGGTTTCAGCTATTGAATACATGACTCTGTCTGCTTTAATAGGACTGTTTCCTTCTTCCACAGCAGTGCTTTGGAAATCCAGTCTTGGACCCACAGACCTTGTAGCTGGCACTTAGAAACAAAGATCCCATCAACACCCTCCCTTTTCATCCAGCCACACACCTTGGCATTACAGGGTGACACTGCAATGCAGACAGACACACAAATACCATGAGTGGAAATCCAGATCCTTGCCTCAGCCAAGGGCACAATAAAGACACCAGAAAGGAATTTTAACAAAAATTGTGGCTGAAAAACCTGGGAACAACCCAACTTTCTTATTGTTATGATATAACCTGAAGGATGCTTCAAAAGAGAAGAGTGGCAAACTCCACAAGGAATGGCTCTATCCATGTGGATAAACTATACTGCTGCCTGAAAAAAAAATTTAAATGTTTTAAAGAAAATAGAGAAAGAAAAAGCTTTTTGGAGAAAACTGCCACAAACTGCCATGAATTTTGCCTTAGTGAATTCAAAATATAGCCCTGCTCAGCCTATCTACTGAAAGACAATGTTACAAAAAAATCCATCTTTTGTGAATTCTTCAAAGACAAATCTGATTGACTTGTCAGCAGTTCCTTACTGCTCTGCAGTTCCAATAGCATACAATATGAGAATCAAATATTAATAACTTTGTTTCTCAGGAATGCTTCTAAGGAGGTGCCTCCCATGAGCCTGTTGCTTAAAATAATTGTGATTTTTCATCTTAGATGAGCTCTGAAAGCCAGCACCACTAAGTCAGAGGAGAGATGCTTTTGCAACTCCTTCAAGTCATTCAGAAGAAACAAAGCAGAGACAGCATTTGGTGATTTGAGTCACTAAGAGCACAGCCTCTAGCTGTTCTGCTTTTTAGAAGGTTCACACCATCACTCCTGGCAGTACAGCATCACACGAGGGCATCATTGCACTGTAAACACACAGAGCAAAGCAGCTCCTACCTCAAAGTACTCACTGTCCTCTCAGAGAAATGGAGAAAACAGATGGAACAAAGGCAGGAGCTTCCCTAAAAGCTCAGTTTTTATCTAAGGGCAGAGACAGCCATGGAGATGGTGCACCTATTTAATAACATTTCTCAATCATTTCTTCCTCCCTCCCAGTCTGCATCCCCCTCCTTGGTGTTATTAATTTTCAGCAGAGGACTATGTTGGTTTGAGCAGCTCCCTGCTGCTTTCTCACAGATTTCTTAGTGGTGACTTTGTGAAAACCAGTGTTGCAACACTTTTCAAATGTCACTGTTTGGTTTGAGGCACTCATTTTTTGGAGGCTAAGGCAAACAGGACATCTCCCAGCTCACCTGCACTCATCTCCTGCAGCAGAGTCCTTCTGCATGAGCCTGAATTTAACCAGGCACTCAGCTCCTGCTGACACCAAGGGGACTTGCAGAAATGATTCACGGATGGCAAAGCCCCAGAGATGCAGTAAAAGTTTGGGTTTGCTCAAATGTCTGGTGCACATCCCAAAGCTTCTCCAAGCTATTTGATGAAAAATCAACATAAACACAAACCACTGTGTTCTCCCACCCGGTAAATCAGGTTAGAAAATTTTAATATAAATATTTTTTTCTATTGTTATTTTTATATGTGAATCATCAAGCAGGCAAATGAGCTACAGGTCCTCTGACACATCATTTAAATTTTGGGAGCCTGTTTCCCTGTCAGTCATTAAAAATGACATGGTGGTTACACATATTTTGATACAAAAATGTTAAAATCACATAAACACATGTATAATTTTAGGATAAGATAGATAGACAGACAGACAGATAGATATTTGGGATAGATATATACATAGTCTTGGCATCCTTCCACAAAGTTTTTGCTTGAGGGAAAATGCCTCAGTGCCAAGTTCCAGATCAATCCAATTGAACAAACACCTCAGCAAAAGTAACAACACAAATATAAAATTAAGTTTGAGGTGTGCTACAGTACTATAAGCTCCCTGCAGAGAGGATCTGACAGAACTGCAGCCAAAGTGTTACCAGGGAAATTTTCAAGTGAAAATTCAATGGGATTTGGACATCCAGGTCATTGAACATCCTCTGGAAAATTTCACCCTTTTTATTGATCATGCCTCAAATCAGATGCACACCTAAAAACAGAAATGTGACAGCACATGTGCTTGGGAAGGGGGAGAGAAAGGAAAAGGCACTAACCTGCAAGCCAAAATAATATTTAATATTACAATTACTTTATTGCTTGCACTCCACTTGATTTTTTTGGGCTAGCAATCAAGTCAGAAGGATTTACATTATCAGAGGACCTGGCCCTCATTTTTCTTCTGAATTGTCTCTATTGGCTGCACGTCAAAATAAATATGTCTTGGGCATTTGACAGGGCAAAGAGTGAAGATTGCAGGTTAATGGAATTTTTTTGTTGTTGTTGCTTGCGATTTGTTTGCTAGTTTTCTTAAGCTTCTTTTGGAAAGGTTTAGTGGTTTTTATCTACTGCAAGCAAGTGGGCAGGGCTTACAAGAGAAGCTTTGTTCAGCAGGCTTTGGTGTCAGGGAGGCTTGCTGCCTTATTTGAGTACCTCTCCTTTGTGTAAGAGATTTGCTATTTGTTTGTTGTCAAGATGCCTCTGGGCATTAGCCCCCACTTCTTATAAAGAGATTATTTTTCTATTATTTTTCAAGCTGTTCCCCTTCAGCAGTTTCAGCTGCTGTAATACTCGAGAATGTTCCAACAGGCAGATGGATAATGCAGGGACACCAAAAGAATTTAACGTGGCACCTTCAGATTTTCTTTCCTGACATCATTTTCCTTTGAAGTGGCTTCTCAGTCCCCAGATACTGACTCCCCTTTCCTTGCCCTCTCTTAATTCCTGCTTGATCTCTACTTTAATACAGTTTTTTAAGTACTGCAGCTTTGCTTGTGTCCACATGGCCCCACACTACTATTACCAGACCCTGCAAAGTAAAGGAGGATCAAGAAGCCTACCCCTTCTGGCAAGGTTGACCCTAGAAAATGAAAAGCCTCTTGGCATATTGATGGAAGTCATAAGGACTTTATTTTCTCCAGAACAGCTAATTTTCTTCTTGAGCCACTTACCTGGGGACTGACCCAGTTTCAGCACCCAGGTAAAATTCCTGTGCTGGACCACAGAGCCCTTCACAAAACCCACTGCTTATGGTCTTTAAAATGAGATAGAGAGGTCACTCTGGACAGGAGGCTTTATTTGGAAATAAAACCACAAGTCAGCAACATGGGAGATGCCATTAGGGTAATCTCAAGGCAAGAGTATGGAGAAGAACAGGCAGACAGGGGAAAAATTAATATTACAAGGTCCTATTTCACATCTCAGCGGGCACAAGGTATGAACTTGACAGGTTTGTCCTCTGAGCAGCTGAAGGAGCAAATCCCATGCACAAAGCATGAGTTCCAATGGCATAAGGCATTTCCAAGCTGTCAAAAAACCCCCAGCACTAAATTCAAGCTGTTCTGATTCACTGGTACATGACTATAGAAATAGGGAGTCTGGCACCTTTCAGCTTTCTTCAGGATTGCAGCTCTAAAAGGATGATGTCTGGAAAAACATCAACAGCTTTCAGCTTGCTAAGACAGAAACATTTCACACAAGACTTTTTAACACATTTGAGAAATAAATAAAATTTAAGTGCTACATGCCTCTGGATCCAGTACAGCTTCCTGGTTTATACCCTGAACTGGTGTGGACTGGCATCTCATTACCAATTTCAAGGAAACCACACTCACCTGTCAGCTGAGAATTGGACATAACCCCTTTATCACTGGTCATAACCAAATTTTGGGACATATCTCAGAAGTTAAAGAAAATGCAATATCAGCAGGTTTACACAGGGCAGATAAATAAAAGCCTAAAGGAAGTGATATAATAAATTGCACAAAGGGGTAGTTGAGGTGCACGAAAAAGAAACATTAGATTGCTTCACAAAAATCAGTAACACTGTTCAAAAAGAAAGTTATCTTGAGATACTGCACTAAATCTAGTGATGAATGTGCTGATAACTCAATACTTAGCTTTGTGTCACCACTGTAAATCAGAGGCAATTTTTCAAAAGTCTGAATGTTGTTCTTTCTTAGTCCATCTTCAGCTCAGGGTACTCAGCTCTAATGGCAAGAACAAAATTTATAGTTCAGAACTTTGAGTTGATTCTTCTGCTAGATGGGAGCTTGTCTCCAAGAGGTTAGGCTAACATATTTCTTACTTTCACAGATGCTTGAAAGTTTTTAAGGAATTCTGAGATTGACAAAAAGCAGAACAAGATATAGCCTAGGACTTGGGGAAGAGATAAGAATAAAATTTTAAACAATTCATAATCTTTGTCATGCAAATTCTTCCTTCTGGAAAGGTTCTCTTGTTCTTCACAACCAGACCAATATTTTAGAGTCCTCAGATATTCAATTTCATGTCTAATATAGATATATTTATCCATGAAAAAAAGTCACTGAGCCCAGGGCTCTCCCACCAGCCCTAGCACAACAGGAAATCCACTTAAGATCTCAGTGGTGCAGGACACAATATAAAACTTTTCCTTTTGATCCAGATACTTTAGGGCTTTTCAACACAAAGATAATTAAGACCGGTTAATTGATAGATATCAAAATGAATGTGTATAATCAAACAAACATAGTGGGCAACTAAGAAATCTCTAATTGAGGTGGAAATCTCTTCACATGGCAGATCTGGGTTAGCAGTCTAAGGCAACTCTGCACACAGATGTTCCCTTCACACTTGGAATTGATTCACTCTTTCTGAATCAAATCACCAAGACATTAGTTTCTTTGACATCTTCACTGAAAGGATGTGTCAAATTTTGAAAACACTTTGAAATTTGTCACAGACATGTAAGTGAGAGAAGTGATTTAGTCTTCAGTGTTGACATGAATAAGTGGTTTTGTGGCACCCGTTTGAAATGCTGAAGTGAAACACTGAACAGTGAAACGCATTTCTGTTGGCTGGAGGAGCAATCTAAAGCAATCTGAAACTGGAGCTGGTAAACACAGACAACAGACAAGAAGGAAAACAACCTCACTGAGATGCTTGGAACAAAGGCATAGAAAAGCCTTGCACACTTTGCCACTCTACTGCACCCCATTCAACATTAAAAAAAAGAATTAAATCTCCATGACTGTGCAAACGTGACTCAACAGTGACCATGGCTGCCCAGAGGACACCCCTGACCAGACTGACTGGGCTGCAGGTGTTGTCCACAGCAGCTGCTTACAAGAAGTGTGTAATGTGTTACTGAAAGCAAAGTAATTATTTTACTTGCAAAGCAAGGTAACATTAGGCTTTGGTTTAGATCTCACCACTGAAACCAAAGACATTGATCTATTTAACAGGCTCATCAGCTGTACAACCACCTTCTCCCATTTGCACATGACAAGGAAGAGTAAGACACTCGTGATAACCAGCTCTGCTCACATCTGAATCATTCAATTTGCTTTTTCCCTTTTGTGAAAAAAACCCCAAAAACAGCACAGATGACACAGCACATGCTGAGAAAATCTATCTAATGACATTATGGATATGTCATCTGGAAGAACACATAGATTGAGCCCAAGGTTTATATTACAGCCTGACATTGATATTTCAAGCAGTCTTTTCTAACACAGCCATTGCCTTTCCAACCCTCTCTGAACCTGCTGAGTTACAGCAACAAAGGCTGCCACTGTGTGGTCAGTGTTTTAGCATTCAGGTAAACACAATTCACTTTCTGTTCTTCATTCCCTTGCCTCAAAGGGGAAACTTAGAAGGAAGTTGGTTCCTCTTCTTCTAGTGATGACCTGGATGCAGGAACAAATCCAGGCTGAACCGTGTTTCTCCAATGCAAGCACATCCCACTCTACCTTTGAATGAACAAACCCTAATGACCTGCACACAGAAGCAGAGATGAGATAGAAACACAGGTAGGTGTGAATAAAGCAGAGAAGAGAGAACGACTGAAAAAAAAAGATTCTTTTTTCTTCTGTATCATAGGAATTATTGAAGTGCACTTTTCAATAGAGAAAAAACAAATTACGGAATGAATCAATGTTTGAAATCTGTCCCATTCCAGAAGAGAAAAACAAATGCATATTTTAAATTACATTGATAATGTGTTCTTTCTTCTCATCAAATTGATTTTCACAGTATTAAGTATCTAATTAAAATACAACCACTGAATGGTTTCTCTGGAGGACTGGGAATCAGGCAGGACATGAAGGCAGGACTGAGGCTCCAACAGCTACAGCACCACAGATTCATATCAGAACTTAATCCCAAGCAGCTTTCACAGTGTGAATCACTGAGATATTCTGCCCATGCAGAATAATTTGCTAAAATTTGCCCCTCTGTGACAATTTCTCTTCTGGTCCAAGCCCATGAGGCCAACAGACATAGTGCAATAAACAAATGTTAATGTGGCTCATTCTTGCCAGTTAATTAATAGTTCTTCTCAGAAACCATTTAGTAAATTATTTGGATGATGCATAGTGCTTTGAAGGCATTTTGCAGTTACTAATAACACCATTCTCCCTTCCTATTCCACAGCTGGTTTTATTAATAGAATCTTTTCATGGACGAGGGCTGATCTGCAAAAATATTCACTAAAATAACACCCAGAAATATGTTCCATATAGATTTTTCTGAATCCCTAACATCTAAGAAGCACAGCTGTTTAGGAAGTTTGCTGGCTGAAGCTGAGGAGAAGGATTCCTTTCAGGAACTCAGATCCTGACATTCCTGTGTGAGAAAGTTCTTGTTGTGACTTTTCTAACTTTCCATGAGACACCAGAGCTCCTAACAAGGAAAAATTCACCTGCTCCATCCCTTATTGAACTCTACCAAGTCTAATGGGCTTTACTGATTCATTTTCACTTAATTGGCTCTAAGATGCTACCTCATTATTAGTTCAGCTGCAGGCATTCATGCCATCCTGAAAAGGTAAATTGGCCCTAAAACCAGGGAATTACTCCTTTAATTAGGTTGGATTGATCAGAAAGGCTACAAAGATCACCTGCATTAACTACAAATCAGCACATGGACCCTGCCTAGAGTCAGGGAGTAACAAATGACCACAGAGTCCTTGTCTTGTAGCAGGCAGCAGTGAGTCCAAGCCATGGGATGTTCCAGTAAGGCCATCCATCCACAGACTGCAATCAGGCTTAGCTGAGATTTGTTATTGTAATGAACTGAACCTTCTCAAAGTAGCAGATGCCAGGAGGGAAGGATGTTATATGGATTTCCAATACCAGCCAAACAGCCTCAATCTTGGAGCCAAAATTCTGTCACTCTGGTGCTCCGTGGAGTGTCTTGTTTATGGACTTTCATTACTTACTGGCTTTGTAAACCACTCAGTCCAGAGCTCCCCATGGACCAGCAACTTATCATCACTTGCCATCAGCTGTTGCATATTATGTACATTAGTAAAGTTCTCCACACCAACAGAATAACAGAAGCAGTTTTATTTTCCCCAGCAAGAAGAAAAATAAAATCAAGATTTCCACAGAAATAAACTCCTGAATATATAAAAATTAACAACAAGGCACTAAATGTTTCTATGACAAATGAGGGAGTGGGCAATGAAAAGCTCTTCTTTATGCTGGTGCCTGGCTAACCTAATAGAAATTCTGGGAGGGATTTAAAAAATTGCCTAGTGCTCCTGTAAGTGTCCTTTTCCAATGACATCTGTTTCACAGTTGCTCAGGTGATCTTGAGGATTCTCCCTCTTTAGCACCCAACCTCTGCCATCAGGCAGCTCTCAGTAAGAGCTGAAACACAGAGTGGGGCATGCAGAAGACACTGCTGTTGGGATGGAGCCAAAATGTATTTTAAGAAGATTCCTGTTGCTTTATTAATTTCAAGTTCCATTGAAAAACAGTCCTTAGTTACAATACAGATACCCCTACTTGCAAAAGCTCATAAAGCAATCTTGGTTGTATGCAAAACATCTGTACTCTGTGTTCTGTTATGGCTATAAATCTGTATTATGCTCCTCTGCACACCAGTATTTATCTTTGTTGTTTAGTGCACCTCTGCACACTGGAGAATTCATTAGGAAAACGACACAGTCATGCAGTGTGGCTATAAATTAGTGGGCTGCTGCCTGAGGAAATGCTATTGATTTTGCATGGCTCTCCCAGATTTGCATGTTTGCCAGTGAGCTTAACCATAATACCATCATGTGTATCAGAAAATATCCTCAAGAGTTGAGTCTGCAGCCCAGCTAAAGGTATCTTCTGGCAGAATGTGAAACCTTCACAGAATGCCAGTGAGGAAAAAGGCTACAGAACCAATCAGCTAAGTACCTTAGATTTAACCAAGCATGAAAAAGAAAAAAAGGAGAAAAAAAAATGGCACTGCTACACCCAGGGCAAAGGATGGAAACCCCTGCATCACTGCTGGAGAAGTGTTAACCAGGAGATGGAAGACAGGAAAATCCAAGGAGGAACATCTGCTTGCTATCTTGGTTTGTGCTGTCCAAGGGCTGCAGGTGCCTTGGCATTTCCACCTGTGACAGGGACACCTTGTCTGCTGTCACTTGGCTACAAAAGCTGTGAGTTGGCTTTGACTCACTGGCAATCAATTATTGCAGGAGAGCCAATTGATCACATATCGTGATTAGCCAGATAATTTGCTTCATATTTCCATTAACAAGCCCAACAGGCATGATTAATTGCTGCAGGGGGTAGAATTTCAGCATGGCTAGTGGGGAACTTGCTTTGTAATCTTGTGAATCCCATTACTGTTAATGGAAATTTAACAGCCAAATCCCCTGTGGATCACTTAGAAAAAATTACCCCTTAAGGTTAAAGGGGATTTCATTAATAGTATTCCAGGCTACTCTGATTTAAAAGTATTGTAAGTCTTTAGTGTCACACAGAAAAATGCATCCCACTGTTTTTGCATATTCCTCATTATTATATCTATCACTTTACCCTTCTCAAATGGAATTTCAAAACACAGCTCAGCCTACTGAAATGTAAGGCACATTAAGGGTAAATTTTCTAAAAGTTATTCAAGGAGATTTATCTGCTAAATTCCTATTAATATTAATGGAATTGCCCAGCCACATTGCTAGACACCACTCTGAAAATGAACCCCAACAACAATTTATCAGTTTCCTCTGTTCTTGATGCCTGCACACAGCAGAATGTACACCACATTGCAGCCCAGATTTGGGGTGGAAATCTGGGTACCACTTGTCAGAGCTAATGACATCTAATGCTTCATCTGGCACTAGTCTGAGACACAGACACATAAATGACTGTCTGGAGCCAACACATGGATGTCATTTGAACCTAGCTAAATGATATGTAGAAAAGTGTTAAGCTGTCACTCTAGAGTGCCTTGCAGACTGTCAATCACTAAGAAACACCAGTGACAGAGTGCTCCTATTGTTGGGCAGTCAAGTTGATAGAGAGTTAAGCTCCTCTGAAACACAAGGGTTATGTTCTGCAGAAGCCAAAGCCCATTAAGGCAGACACCCAAAGGAGTCACCTCCTGAACACACATGAAACAAAAGCACAACTGCTTTAGCTATTTAGACATTTTAGACATTTAGACATTAGACAGTGTGTCTCAGACTGATGAGTGCAGTCCCTTAGATTGGATTTGGCCATTTGAGTGTCAGGAGTATTGCAGTGTGTGCATGGGCTCACTCCTTTAACCTCCACCACGACCATTCAGTGAAAACACAGCCTTGCATGCAAGCAGCTGCCTGTGCACATCTGTTTGTTAGGGTGTTCCAATCATGTGGCATTGAACATCCACAGGAACTGCTCCCTAAGACACCCTCCAGTAACATTTTACTGATGCAAACCAACAGAAATCCACAGGTGCTTGCTTAAAAAAATAAATAGGTACTTTGATGTTTTGGTTCAAAGTAAGAGGAGAGACTGACTGGATCAAAATTCATAAGCTGGCACAGTTAGTGTCAGCCACAGCTTGATGCCACCACAGCCAAGTTATCGGAAAAACCCCTGACTACTCTGGGAATACTCATGCACATAAGCTGAAACATCCAAATTAATCAACCAAATCAACCTGTCTATGATATCAAGCAGTTCTTAGCATTAAAACCATCCCTAAAACAATTTGGCTGCCCTGGATTTGAAGAGGAAGCACCTAGCCCAAATATACAGGATTTAGTGATACAAGGCACCGTAAGGATTTAAAATTAGTTTTCTGGTCCACTTCTACAGCCCATGATTGTTTTTGTACTAAAACCATATCATATTATGCAATCTGCTCCTTGTGCAGTGTGGGGCCTCAAGGTCTGTTTTCATCAACTGGGAGGAAGGCAGCATTGGATTCTCATTAGCACAAGACAATTCCGAGCTACTTTGCCCAACTACCTGAGGGGAACAAGTGCATGAAAAGAAGGAAGGCAGCATTAAAAAAACAAGCAGCCACACAGAGAAAGAGAGACCAAAGGAGCAGGAGAGATAATCAGGCAAGAGATAACAGAGGCACATGGGATACAGCAGACAAACCTCAGAAAAGGATTCTCGAGACCTTGAGGGTTTCAGAAACTTCTCCCTGTGCATCTGAGTCCAGCCCTCCTTTGACTCATTAATCAGATTCTTCTTACATTCACCTCTCTGTTCATTTCCTGAGGTCACTATTTCAAATTTTTCTTTCTAATGTATAACACCTCTAGAAGTCTTTACTCCACTGTCATTCTACAGTCAGAGGGGATGTCAAAAGAAAGCTCTGTGATCAACAAAGGCTAATTTCCCTACAAATCATAAGCCTCTTCTACCTTTCCTCTGAATTAATTTCTGCTCAAACTAAAACATTTCCTTTACATTCTCACTTCATGTCACAGACAGGAAACCTTCTTTGTTGTTCTTGTAATTAAACAGGCATCTATATTTTTCTACCCCAAGTAATAGGTTTTCCCCTTCTCATCTAGTCTAGGCTTCTCCTATTAGGCAAGAAACTCCTCAAACCTCTAATGCTTCTCTTACTTTGAACATCCATTGTGAAAGACATTTATGAGCTTTCCTGGGAGTTGCTAAGGTACTTAAGAGGTCTGGTGTCCACAGCAGCACTGAGCTCATAAGTCACTGGCACAGCTAGAGGAGAATGTGGAACATTAAAGCCTGGTGGAGCTGAGCCAGGAAAGGTGGAGGGAGGGAAAGGAGAGTGATGAAATAGAATGAGATACGTTGGCAAGAGCAGGAGACAGAAGGTGGAGAAAAAGTCTAAAGAATTGCCAGAAAGAAAGGATTTAAGGCTGAGAGAAAAGCTGAACCGAGGTGGGAGAATTGTGTGAATTTCCAACACTGCCCTTGGACAGCTCAGGATGATTTGGCCCTGCCATTTGTCTCACACACTAGTGGCTCATCTCCACTATCCCCACAAAACACTGCCTTTCTTGCCAGCTCCATGTGCAAAATGCAAAAGATATCCAAACCTCCAAAGTCTGCCTTAGAGAGGATTTAATGAGTGCTGCTTGCACACCACACCTGCCTGCCAGGGCTGAAAACTGAGCAAAGTCAAACACGTTCCTCCCTCTGCATCTCATTTTCATGGCTGCCAAGCTGGTGCCTGTCACACAACCAGCATGGTTACATCTACACATCCCTTAGCCCTGCTCTGGTTCTGCATGCTGAAACACCAGCAGGTCTGTGTTTACCCCAGAGACTGTTGTGAAAGCACCTAGAGATAAATAGGGATGTGGCTGACAGACAGCCCTTCACATCTAGACTCTATAAAAATACATCAGTGCCCCATGAGGTATGCAGAGTGACAAAATTTTGTGTAAAGATCTAAGAAAGCCATCTTAATAAGTGGGAGAATTTGCTATATTTTCATGTAGAAACTGCCTCTGAAATTTGACATGACAGGAAATGTTGCTCCAGTAAGATGGACAACAGGGCTATGCCTAATTAAAACAGGCAGAGGGAATGGAAAAGGAGATAAAGTAAGTTATAGCACACTGGCACATCTCTGCATCTTCCTGAAGAGATCCTGAATAGGGATTAACGAGGGAAGAGAAAAATGAACCACATTTCCCTCAGCAATTATTTTTGCTGTGCTTCCAACCTGTAGGAATGAAAACACCTACAATGTTACTGAGCACAGAATGAACCAGCCTGGGTCTGAATGTAGCTTTCCAAAAATCACTTCCCACTTCTGCTGCAGCCCAGAGAACACCTCAAAGCAAAACACATTGACCCTCAAGTCAAAAAATAGCCTAGGGAGGAGATGGGAAGGAGGAGGAAGGTAAAGTTGGAAAGTCAATGGACTAATTCAGTTTATACCAGCTCTGGATTAACACTGAGGGTGTTCACTGCAGAACACTGAGGGCTTGGCCCTACAATTTATGTGGGCAAAACTTAGTTTGACACAGAATCAGAGCCATGTCCCATTCTTCTGCCCTGCCCTCAGATGAGAAAAATAACAAGAGGAAACAAGGAAGCACTTTTGTAGGAATGCAAAAAACATCCTTAATAATCTCTGCAGCCTTTTTGACTGAAGATTGTTTGACTCTTATGAGCAAATCCCTCCACATTTCATTTGGCATGTGTTCAAGAAGCCCCAGTTCTAGCAATACTAATACTTCTCTCTTATCTATTTACTTCAACAGCTTTTTTTTCCCTGTGATTCCTAAGTCTGGCACAATACTTCCCTAGCCCTCAAAATATAATCTTCATTCTCCTCTCTATCGCTTTGTAAACAATTTTTTTTTTTAATTTTTTCCCCTCTAATACCAGTAATCAGAAAAGCACACATTTTGAGGCTTGGAGACACCTGCCTACATTGGCTAATCTTCCCAGAGCTCCTCTATGATTCTCAAAATCCTTCTTGCTAGGCAATTTGCTTCTTCCCACTCAGCACCATGGCTGACCCTCCTTTCTGTCATACACCCCATTTTCTCATCACTCTTCCTAACACCCTCCTGCCCTGTGTGTGCAGGGTAACATCCACCTGCTGAAGGTCTTGCAATAGGAAAGGCCCTTTCTCTTTCCCAGCCTTTTCTGTCTTAATCTCTTTCTACCCCATCTTATTTTTATATTAAAAAAGGCATTTCTATACAAGCAAAAATCCTTCTTAGCAGCTACTTCCATTCTAACACTAATGTATTGAAGATGTATCAGTTCATCAGAGCACTCAAACATTTTGGCACGTAAACAACAGATTTGTAATAGTTTCTTTTAGATTATACATAGGCTATTGATTATGTGTATTAAAGGGACAATTTATGTACCAAACTGGTGGCTGTATATTTATAGTTAAGACAATGCAGCTATGCAGAACATTCCCAGTGAAAATTTAAAATCCACTGAATTTAAGAGTCTGTTCTGCTTTCATTTTGTAAAATTGATTGAGGCAAACCCAAAGTTCCTCTCTTTAATTCTCTTGCTACAAAATATAGCACATTCATACTGTTCTGCTTCTGGAGAGAAAAATGCTTCTGCGTTTGAAGTTGTGCATTTCAGATTAACTGTACTATGAAGCTTAGTGTCTCAGCATAAATCCAAGTATTTCACAGAAGCCCTTGTGAGGAAGAATGGCCCAAAATGAGCACTAGTCCATGGTCTCTACTTACATATAAATATGGATACACAGACTTATGTACACAAACACACAGATGACTTATCAAGATGGGGAGACAGAATGTGTGCATGATGCTGCAGAAAGAGGGCATGCCTAATTAAAGGATATCAGTAAAAGAACAAGTCTAAATATCTGTGACAAAATGTCTGGCTTTGTGATGTGTCTGATATTGGAGATGATTACAGTATTTGATTGTAGATTTTGAAAAACTGAAAGTTCTTAGGTGGAGATACATGAAATAACATCAAAAAACCCCACCCAATCCTCAAATTCTACTCACATGCTCATTTAGGAACCAACAGAAAAGAAAAACATCTTATTAAAAATAAAATTAACTGGTGCTTGGCATTGCTAATATTTATGCATAAGAGGGAAAGGAAGCATCCCAGTTACAATTTACAGGAAATCACAGGGAAAGAAAGCATGTACTCTCTATCATGTGAGTTTCTCTAAATATCAGCATTGGCTTCTAAATAAACGGACTCTGCAAAGCCAAGATCTGACACGCAGAAGTCAGTTGTGGCTTGACAATGTTCAGCACAGTATGACAACATATCAAGAGACACTCCCAATGCCTTCTACTCCTGTTTTACTGTAGTTAGACCTGCTTGCTGTTTGTCCCCCCATTGGGATGCATCAAGCCTGAGCCCAGGCCATTGAACACCCCTGGAGTGGGGAGGGCAGTGGCTGGACAAGCACCAGAGCTCTCTCATTCACCAAGCACAGCAATCCCAACTCCTCCTGACAAAGGAAATCAATGCGACAGCCGGAGACGAGCCCCGGCTTGGCACAGAATCTCAAATGAACAAAAGGCCTCCTCCTGCCTAGAGATCACCCCCTGAGCACTGTATCAAAGCTCACCTCATTTAATGCAAGCATCTGCAGAGGGTATTTTCCCCTCCAGGCCTTCCACGTCCTTCTCTAACATTTACTGTTTGAAATCAGTAGTCTATACAATTTATCGCACCTGTCAAGGCTAATTTATTCATGCGATCTGGCAGTAATCAAAAAGACTGAGATCGATGTGCCAGCAAACCCTGACATTTATTCATATTTTAGAGTCCTATTTGACCTTGAACTGCAGCTAAGTGGAGCTGAGCTGTCAGCAGCTCCCAGGCTGGCGGGTCTGGCAGATCGGCGCCTCTCGGCTAAAGGTACGATGGCAGAGCAGCAGACACTGGGCCAGGAGCAGGAGAGGATGAGTGTCTGGGGCTGCTGTACAGGATGTGGCCAGAAAGGTGGATTCTATCACCAACTGTTGGAGCCAGGTGGGGCAGTGACCCTGATCTCCTGGCACACATTGTCTGCTAATGGGCCATCTTTGAACCAGCTGGGGCAATCATCTTTATCTTTCCCATGACCCACCCTTCATTCAGGAGGTATCTCCTGTTAATGGGCCATTGTTACAAACTGGGTGTGGCAGCGATTCTTATCCCTGTGGGATTTCTCTCCTGTTAATGGGCCATTGTTTAAAACTGGGTGTGGCAGTGACCCTTATCTCCATGGCACACATTATCTGCTAATGGGCCATCTTTAAACCAGCTGGGGCAATCATCTTTATCTGTTCCACAATCCATCCTCCCTCCAGGAGATATGTCCTGTTAATGGCCATTGAGTCCCAGGGCATGATTGATAAAATTACATCATCCCACTGGGACATGCTCCAGCCAGGGGAGCTTTTGGCTGTCCAGGGTGTAGTATTGAAGACCTTAAATAAATACCCACTTTATCCTCTTAACTCTGTCTACCCTCTGTTCTAGGTACCACTCCAAGGTATCACAGCTTGAGACTGAACACATTACTGCAGCACAAGTGTATGGGAGCCAATGGATTTCTTGATGAGGGATAAGAATGGTGAGGGAAGGGAGTGAAGAAGGAATGTGATGTAAGTGTGTGCACAGGCTGGATACTCCACACTGTCCTCAGCAGACTGGTGCCAGACTGGCCCCAAGGGCTGGTCTTGGTAACTGGAGGGGAGGCAGAGTCAGAAAATGTCCTTGGGGATCTGGGACAGAGGTGGTGCCCTGGCCACAGAAGATACATCAGAAAATCTGCAAGCCACCAGAAACCTGCCAGCACAACATGGTAACACCAGCTGGAAACAGGAATAGGAAAAAGATCTCAAGGGGATTGCTTAAGTCCATCACCCTTGTCATTTCTTCACTCACACTCTAAAGGAACACAGGGATTTCAAGTGCAGTTTTTGTAATGTATGCAGGTGCTGTAACCTCCAGTAATCATTTCAGGTTTTGAATTCAGACCAATTAGTAGAGAAATACAATAGAGTTTGTTTTAAATAGTTTCAGCCTGGCTCTACCATCAGATGACTCTCAGACATCCCATGATGGCATTTTTGAAGCCTTCTGCCTCAGTTTCCCCTTGGTTTAATGAATCCAAACTCATTTGCCTGCTTCCTCAGAGTGTGCTAGGAATTACAGACAGATTTACAGACCTCTGCTCTGAGGTTATTGAATCATTTGCTTTTCTTCAGATAGGAAGATATTTGTGCAAATGACATTCTCTCAGAGACACAGAGGAAATCTAAGTGGCATTTTAGGTAGAAATATGCAGCTACAGTTTCACTAAAACACGTGAATGGATTATTTTATCACAGTCAAAACACTTGACTATGTGATATGCAGTTGCACCCACAACAGATTTTGCAAATCTATTTTGTTGCTTTTCTGGGTTCTCCTTGGCTGCATTTCTCATGCTATAAATTCTGTATGTCATATTAAATATGATTTTTCAGTGAGATCTGCTTTTTCTAAGCCTAGAATAGAAATAGAAATGACAGTTATGTCATTTTGTGTTTGCTTTCCCTCTTTTTTAAATAGCTAACACCTTTCCATTATGTTGAAAGAAAGCTACCAATGGAAAGCAATTGGCATTTTGACCAATGCTTTTGTGCACATTAAATATATGTCTAACACTGCCATGAAATCTAATCTGATGTTCATGGAAGAGAAACAATGACATATGAGGATGCAGAGGGAATTTATCTATGTGAATCTAGACTGGCTGCAGCATGCAAGCAGTGAAACTACACACAGATCTGTGTTACAATAAACATACTAATAAAAGATTTTAGCCAACCTGTCTCTATATTTTTTCCTGAGCAGAAAAATATATTTAAGAACCTCTTGAAATTTTGTGGCTATAAGTATTTTAATGAAGTTTGGGGTTTTTTTTCTGTCTGTGCTTAGCCACATAAGGATGTGGTTCCCTGTTCCATGCCCTGTTCTATCTCTCCTAAGAGGAGGTGCCAGGTCTCACTCCTCTGGGAGCTCTTTGGGGGAGAAGCACAAACTGCACCTCACTGCTGGCTAATCTGCAGCTGCCTTCCACAGAAAATGCTCTTTCAAACACAGTGCTGAGCTGCCTTTTTTCCATGTGTTACACACAATGCAGATAATGATAAATTTGGCACCAAGGAGTGGACCTTAATCCAACAACACAGCTACATGCATTATTCCTTCCCTGCTCCTGCTCCTCAGCTCAGAGTACCTGTCACACAGGTCAGCTCAACATGCTCTGCCTCATTCAGGTGACACTAGTGCAAGGATAATTATTAGTCAGTTAGAGATTTCTTTAGCAGACCAAAAAAGGTACAGCAAAAATGTCATATTACCTCACAAAGTCTTCCAGGCAGAATTAAAACAAATCCAAGCAAACCTAGGCCCCACAACTCTTAACCCTGCAAACCTACATCTCTCAAACATCAGCTCTGTTACCCTCATGCTCCCATGACAAAAAACTTCCACTTGCCAGTGGTGATGAGCTATATGTTTAACATCATAAATAATGGTGACCTGAACACTCCTGCACACTCAGCTGTACATTTAAACATCCACAACACCACATCCAGACCTGCACTCCAGCCTGGAGGGGCTTGACAGCTCAGCCCTAAGGCTGAAAAGCACTTTGCCAAATGGGGTTTTTTACCTGGAGGTACTTGGGGAGTCCAACACAATTAGCCCTGGTCACTGCCAAGGGAAACAGTTTGGACACATCCAGTGGCTGCTCCTCCAGAACTCACCCAGGCTGCTGGTCACTTACACAGGACACTGCTCCAAGCCAAATCTTTGCTCCAACTGCAGAAATATGGGCTGAAAGGACTCATCCCATCTTAAGAGCCCTTTATTTCCTAGAGATTCTGGTTAAACCTCTCATCCCCAAAAAACTGAGAACCAGCTGGGAAGCAGCTGGTGTCCTGGATCACTTTTACATCTTGGGTTTTTGCATGGAAAAAGGATCCTTTCCACAGTACTGATTTTTTTTTTTTTTTTTTTTTTTTTTTTTAAGAGTTCTGTCTGAGAGAGATTCAAAATGGTGCCAGAAAATCTCAAAGAAATCTTTTTCCAGGTGTGCTGGGACCAAGCTAATGACTGACAGTTGGGCACCTCTGGGTAAAAAACAGCCAAGCCAGGCTTTCAGTAATCAGCATCAAAATTTAGAGTCCTACAGACCATGTGGAGCTCTGGATAAGCTGTTATTTTGCAATACAAAATATGTTGTATCAGAAAGTTTCTGAACAGCTGTAGCTCATCTCTAGTGTTTGGTTCAGACTCATCATTAGGCAAGTGAAACCTATTTCAATCTCAACACAATTAACACAGTCCTCTTCATTTCTCCCATCTCTCTATTCAGTTCACACTTGCCTCTGAAGAGGAACATGTGTCAGATTTAGATCAAACCTGCAGGAAAGTGGCTGAGAAGAAAGTGGCAAAGCCTAAGGAAGCATTTTCTTTCCTCAGTTCTTTTGCTGTTGATCTCTTTCTGAAATTTCCAGCCCTGTGCTTTGATGGTGTCCTGGTACATGAAAGGGTTTGTAACATAAAATGTTACACTCGATGGAGCATGATGTGATATGGGAGCCAAATGGCCAGATGCTCTTTTCTGAGCTATTTCCAATGCTCCCACTTTAGAGAGTGTTTTTAAAGGTACTCACAAGCTCCAGTCCTGCAGTGTGCTGGCAATTTCATGCTAGAGCACCACTGTGCTGTGTTCTGATGAAACCATTGTTTTTCAAGCTAGGTTAAAGCTATCCTCAATTTAATAAAAAGAAAAATAATGAAGAAAATAAGAAAGAAAAGAAAAGAGGACAGTATGGTTCAAAGAAATTGCAGGCAGGTAGGGATTTGGGTTCTGTCCCCAAAACCAGGATCATACATCCCATTAAAGTACAATTAAGACTGTATTAATAATCTGGTCAGAGAAAAACCCAAGCACTCTTAACTTCATCAGAACAGGCCTAGGGCCATGTTTTAGCTGTTTGGCTTTGCTTTACACTGTTTGCACATCCTGTTCTTTCATGACCCTTTACAGAGGAACCCTCTGGTTTGGAATGTGGCTGAGGTCAGACATCTGTCCCCAGTGCTGGTTATCACTGGAATCAGCCTGTCCTCACCTGCTTTACCTGTGTTTTGGGGTGGGATGTGAGCTCAGGGCTGGGATCGGAGTCCCTGCCAGTTGTTACCACAGCAATTGCCCTCTGCAGCCCATGGAACTGCCCACTGCACACTTTGGCCATGGGCAGGCACCAGTGGTGACTCTGGGTGCTTTGGGACATGCAGTGTCACACTCAAAGGGTGCAGCAGGCTGGCATTTAACTCCTCCTTCCCTTGCCCAAAGCCTGTCCTCTTTTCCAGACATGATGCATTCCTACTGTACACACATGTCAAGCTGATCCCAGCCTGAACCTGTGCAACTGCAGTGGAATAAGAAGATGCTGAACCCTTGGAGGTGCTGAGGCTTGGCTCATCACTAATGCCCATCTCCACAGAGCCACTGCTCCAATCCCTGCTCTGAAGGGGGCAGGGAGCTGTGAATTAATGTAATCCAGGCACCACAGCTTCAGTCCTCCCATGATTTCTTAATGCTTGGCTCTACAAGCTTAGCATTCTTTTACCTTGGGAAATACCTCCAAAACTGCAAAATTGAACTGGAGGTGGAAAAAAGGAACACCTTAACTTGTACATTTTATCTGGAGGGTGAGACCTGGGAGATTTATCACTGAGATCTTTGCAGCCTAAGCAGTGGGGCAGCTTCCAATAACAGCAGATTACATCACTTACTGGGATTCTGCTTAGGCAGTGTGGAACTGCTCAGGAACATTTTAATAGTATTTAACTTCATGCTGAAAATGCTGATTTATTGCACTCCAGTGTGAATAGGCATGTCTAAGGACATAGCACACTACTTTTTCAGATGTCAGCAACTGTGGGGTTTTGTTAACATAATTTAAGTGATTAAACATCTTTGAACTAAAAAGCATTAAGACTTTTAATTCAAAACTGAATTAATTTATACCAAAAATTACAGCTTGGGAAAGAACAAAATAAAAATGAAGTATTTTCAGATTCACCATAATAAGACACTTTGATTAACATCTATTTTTGTACAATTTTCACTTCTATTTTACCACAGCATGCGTAAAAAAATGCTGGAATTTTGAGTAACTCACCAGAACTGACTTCCTATTTAGCTCTAAGATTAGGGACCTGGCCTCATGAATCACACAGAGCAAAAAGCATTGTCCAGAATTCAGAATTAAAGTTTGCCATACATAAACCTTGTGACATTTTTATTACAGCATACCAGTCTGGAATCTGCATTTAAAACACTGGCTGATCAAAGGAATCTAAATCTCTTTAGCTAAAGGTAATAAAATGAGGTCAAAAATTCACTACTCAACAATCTACCATTTGCATTTCTGCTCAGAAAAAATGTAGTTAATCTATTTTTAAAGAAAGTAAAGGCAGGGCATACAACATAATTTTGGGAAATATAATGATTTGCTTGTGTTGGAAGTCCATTAGGTAACAAGCTTCATTTCCTCATAAAGAGATTTTGGTGCATCTGCATCATGTTTTTTTTTACAGTACACACAGTACTTGTGTAAGCCAGAGGTGAGACCACATTTCTGTTTACACAACCCATGGATTCAGCTCCAGCACCAACTAAATCACAACACCAGAGAGCACACAGGGTCTGAGCTGGAGCCTGGCTGGGGTCAGCTCTGTTCAATCCTGAGGAGCTCTGTGCTCCCAACATTCCACTGGCTGTTCCACAAAACTGGCCAAAGTTACCTGGGACACACCTGCTGCTGCTGACTACTGAGAGTAAAGCAGTCTGATACTGGCCATAACAGAAAAGGACTTTTACTTGCAGTTATCAATGTGGCAACATATTTTTTAAATCTAATTTGTTTGGATTCCTAATGGTGGAAGCAGAATTTAATTTCTGCTAGGGCATCCTTTAAAATAAATGCTTGATCTCTTCCCACCCACCATTTCAGCTGATGGGCACAAAGCAAGAAGAGCAGCAATTCATTCACCTTATCACTGGAGCACCAGAGGAAGAGAGGGATCCTTAGTGCAATGATTAATGACTCACTATAAAAAGATGCATCATAAACTGCTTGTATTAGGTTAAACCATAAACTAGGCTTTTAATGTTTATATGATCCCTTTCTAAATTATTAAGAGTGTCTGTAGCTCCCACTAGGAGTGGAACTCACATGATGCTTGCAAAGCATGTAGTTTCTTACAGGGTCAGGATTTTGGGACCCTCACTTGAAGGGATCCCTGTCTTCCTCCACATTCAAGCAATTCCTGAATTTCTCTTCCTGTTGGGAAATCTCTCTGTACTACAGGTCAGAGAGAGCATTTGATGTTCAGGAGCAGCACAGATGATCTACCCTGAATTTAGAGTGTCTTCATCCTGTGCTCATGAAGGGCAGTTCATCCACAGAGGAGTCAGCCAAGGCTAGATGCTGTAATTTCCTGTGTTTAGGTGCTAATAATAACTCCCATCATCTTCAGTAGCTGGTTGGAGAGAAGGGAGAGAACAGCACCATTTGTCCTAACAGAATTCTCCCTATTTATCCACCTGGTGGTGAAACTGTCACCTTTAAAAAATACAGCACAAGGTGACATTATGTAAGTGTCCATCTATTTCCTTACACAAGTCTGCAAACCTGGTCATCTCCCTTTTATTTCCCAGAACAGCTGCTGCTTTTTCTCAACCAAAGCAGAATCTCCCTCTCTTGGCAAACAGACATTGGCTTCAGTGTAAAGTCATCCCATCAGGAAAATGTTTCAGCTCTAACCACTGTCAAATTTACTCAAAATATAATAGGATTTTAAAAAAGAGGTGCAGAGCCCTGAGTATTTCCAATAGGCATAGCAGGCAGCCCCAGTCTGTTGTTGTACTTCTTACTCAGGACAGAAAATCACTTGAGTTAATTATTTAAATATTTCCATCTATGGAATTTAGAAAAGGGCAAAGCCAACAATGGAATACCCAAGATCATGATTTTTTAATAAATAATAGATTTCATGGGAATTAGCTGGGTTATCAAACAGTATCCTCCCAAATCAGCTCATTAGTTTCACTGAGTTTCCCTAATTCACTTTATTACAACAATTTAAACAAGGGTTCACTAGACGCAATGTAATCTATTTCAGGCTCTCCAAGCCTAATCCCTTTTCTCTTAGCAGTAAAATGATAATAGTTTGCAAAAAAGTTAAGCAGGATCATTGTTACAGGTATTTCAAATAGGGACTGTTTCCATCCAAGCATGGACCACCACTTTCCCTACATTTTATTATCTATTATTATATAATTATTTTGTTCATTGCTTATTCATTCATTTTTTCCTTCCTTTTCCTGTCTTTCATTGCTTCACACAAGCAGTCACACATGGTCAACAGCAGGTGTGGGGGGGATGCACCAAATATCCCTGCATGGGTCACTGCACCAGGCCTTAGGAAAGAAATTATTTTTTGCAGTTTACTTGGAGTTAAAAAACCCCAACTTGATAAATTCACAGTGGTTTTATAAATAGCCTAGAGAGAAGGGAGAAGGTTCCCATGCATTTTCACACTGCTGGTTTCTGACAGCTCTGAAAGACACACAGGAGGGGATCACACACAGGATTTGTAAATTAGGAGGCAGACACTGTGTATTACTTACCATGATGGATCCAGGCTGGAAACACAGAGTAACAGACCTGCTATGGACACACAGCTTATTCCACAACAAACTTACACTCTTGTACTTTAATAAAACCTTTCCCAAACAGTAGGGTTAGCTTTTCTTATAGGGCAAAAAAAAAAAAAAAAAAAAAAATCCCCTAACCAAAATAAAACCCAAATAGAGCTGTTTTTTAGATCCAAGGTTTCTGTAGGCTTTAACAGGTCCCCTATCCCTGAAAACCCATCCTCACTCACCTCAAATCCTTGTCTCTTCAAGCAAGTGCCATTTCATAATCCTATTAAAACCTTTGCCTTTGTTTACCAGGAGCCCTAATCGTACTCAGCAAGTTCTCCTGGTCTTAAGAAGAGTGACAGCTTTCAGATTTCTTAGGAGGCTTATTCATCAACCACAGCAGAGTTTTGCCAGAGTGTTCAATCTATTCTGGGAGCAGCCATGTGGAAAAAGTTTCAAACAGCTCAAAGCCCTGCACAATGATAAAGGAAAGCTCACACAATCCTGGTAATAGCCTGACCCTCTTAAGGAAAATTGGATGATTTGTGGTAGCAGTTTTTCTGTCCCCTATGTGAATTCTGAACCTTAAAGTATAAGCAGTGTATTCACACAGTCCCATTACAAACCCCATCCCTCTTGCAATACTGGAATAGCAAATACACACCCATATGTGAAAATAAACTCTTGCTGCAGTGACCTTCCTCCTCAGTCCAATGCTATGAAGGAGTTTGTAGCCATTTTAGGTGGGGAAAAAAGAGCCAGATAAAGAATGGACTAATTTGATGTTCAATGTTTCACCATGAGTAGAATATATGCTTTAATGAGCACATTACATGCACCAGGGACATGTTATTGGGAAGCAGGGGATAAAGAGTACAGGGAAAATAATTAAACAGTCAACTTTATAATGAGGAAACCCTGTTCATGCAACATTAAGTGGCCTAATTTTCAAACACTAAGCAAAGACAAGTTCCTTGGGCTTCAGGAGGAGTTGCTGGCAAGCACCACCTTGAAAACAAGGGCAAGGGATCACAGGTATCCAACCTCCTTTAGGTCCAAGCCACAGGGACTGATGCTGTTCCAAAGTCATCTGTCCAAACTGATCTGCCCAACAGGATTGGATACCTGCACTCTGTAGTTCTTATTCTAAAAGGAGAATCCTTAGAGTTGTAAAACTCCCAGCATTCATAATGTATGATGTGTGCATATGATGAACATTACAACTGACTTGTACCAGCCTGGCCTTTGTTTTCTGTAGGTATTGCATCTGTTAGAGCACAGATGTACAACCTCAGCTAAGGGCAAGGAGCACATGGGGACTCAGAGTAGCTGCTTGCACGAGGAAAGATACTGGGAAAGGGGAAAACCTTTCTCACTGAGCTCAGACACTGACAGGAGGAACCAATAAGGCAAATTCCTGACTGCTATCAGTCCCCTCAAGGCCTGTAAGGCCAGGGATATTCATTTATTGGCACTATCACCTCCAGATAGTGTGGCAGCATCAATTACTGCACAATGTCCCATCAGTCAGACAGCAACTCTGCTGGGCCACAGCTCCCCAGCACAGGGACACTGCACAAGGTCTCTTTGTTGTTACTCACCCTCATGCCTAACTCAATGTTTTCTCCTCCATAGACCTCCATGCCAGGGTCAAGCAGGCCAATCTCTCCAAAATACTCTCTGTCCACCACAAAAGAGCATCCAATCATGGCTGGTGTCCTGCATGGAGAGATTACAGCAAAAAATTCAGCCACTGATTTGCTGTTACAGACCCCACCTCATAACACATTTACACAGATTAAACAGTTCTTACTCTTCAAGTTTACATTCTAAATTTACCTATTAGCATCAATCACATGGCACTTCATGTCTGCATGAAATTCCAGTACTTCTTTATTTGGTGCTGGAATTTCTGTTGAATCATTCTTTATTTAGAAGTGGTCTCCTGGATACTTCTGGCTGGGCACTTCCATCCTCTGTTGATGCATGTATTTATGCACCAGATCTTTGCATTTATAAATTCAAATTATCTGATAAAATGCATCTTCCTGATTATATTTCCCAGAGCCAAGCCTGGAAACAGATTTGCCTAAAAAAGTTGAGAGCTCTCCTGTACACAGGATGAGACATATCCTATATACATCTTGATTTCACATCTTGTACCACTGAAAAGCATATCTTAGGGTAACAAGGAATAAATTTGGTCTAGGAACTAAAATAAAAGAAAGACATAACTAAGGTAAGGAAATTCAGTACCTTTGCACTGAAATAAACCTTGGAGGAAATATTTCAAGTGTATTTTCATAGTTTTATCCATGATAAAAGAGGGAAGGAGATGGGGGGAAGAAACACACACCACTTTCTTCATTTTCCTTTTCATGTATTTAAAGCTAAACACAGGCTTCACTGGATCAAGGCATCACTGCTTGGCAAAACTGAGCTGCTAGTTTGGGCTCAGACTCCTCCCTTCCAGCCCTGCCTCCCCCACAAAAATCCCCTTACAGCAGCAGGATGCTCCCATGAGGAGGTCTCCTCCCTTTCTAATGAGGAATGGCCCTGCCAGGCTTTGCAGACTGCTCCCAGGTGCTGGAATCTCTCTGGGGATGGGTTTCTGCAGCTGTAGGCTCTGTCCATTAAAGCCCTGAGCTGTTAATTGGCTGGGGGTGGGAAATACATTTTAGATGCAACTACATAATCATCACTCACAGACAAATGCCACTGAGGACTGTCTTTGCAACTCCCCCTCTCCCTTCTCATTGTATATATTCATGTATAGACTTCCCAAGACTTCACAGTTTTGCAGAAAAAAATAAAAAGCTTTCAGGAGTGAGCAGCAGAAGGAACCACATCCAGCTTTTATAATTTTATACTGGACTACAGTGTCACACTGACATATGGCAAATACTTCTCAAAAAATGTGCTTGAAAAAAGCTCAAGGCCCTCACTTGTCATTAGAACTGGGTTTTTCCAGTTCCTGAAACACTCCAGTACCTCCACCACGTTAGTGCAGTGCAGCAGACTTATCTTGAAAGGTAGAAATGGCCACATGTGCAAAAGCAGCTGTGTTAGCAGCTCTTACCCACTGCTCACTGCCCTTGAGAGGGTGAGTGCCCTTAGAACTTCACAGCTCCAGAGCACAACATATTAACCTGCTTTATAGAGAACAACCCTTTCCCTTAATCATGCACTCTCTAGTAAAACAGAGACACTCCTAGAAGGAGAGAACAGCAATTAGAAGTGTACAATTTTTTACCAACACCTCAAAGGTGTTGTGAAACTTAATTGATCTGTGGAATATTCTTTGGCACAATGGAGGATGTCATAAGCATTAATTATAATCAACAGCAGCACTCAAAGGATAAGGTGGGAAACAGCAAAATGGGTTTTGCAGCTAAAAGCTTCAAATGCAGCCTAGAATTGTATTGATTCTGCACTGGAGAATAGTCAGTTTGGGGAAATTGCTGTAGCAAGGGAGACATGAGAAACATTGCCCTGGGCAGTGCCCTGGGAAAGGGAGGGGGCACAGAGAGGTTTTGATGGTGAACTCTCTCTCCCTCCCTGCGTGGGGAGGGCAGTGCCTGCATGGGATGGGGCACAGGGAATGGGGGGCACCTTGGCCAGGGAAGAAAGGAATTGCTGCAGGTCTGAGTCAGGAATGTTTTGCGTCAGTGAGATCCTCAGGAGCAGCTCTGCTGGTAAAATTCCAGCAGGTGCTGACACCCATTCCTCCATCCAGGTGCATCCCCCTCCTTCTTCTCACTGAAGGGAGATGCCTGGGGGCTTCATCAAGAGCCAGTGAAGGGAAAAGGGATGGGGACTAAGCTGCATGTGATTCAGTCAGTCTTCCTTTGCCTTATGCATCTTTCTCTACTGCCTTAAGGTCAGCACATATTTATATAAATTTATTTTTATATATATATATATTTATATATACATATGTGCACAATGCAATCAGGTCACATTTGAAGCAGTTTCCTGAGCAGCCAACTCCAATTTCCAGGAAAACTGAAAAACACTCACAATAAATACATAAATTCAAACACAAATAGAACCATAAATAAATATATAAGCATAAATGTATATATACAGGCATAATATAAATACATATGTATATATACAGACAAGGAGTTTCAAATGACATCACACATCATTTCCCTGACTGTTCCACCTCTCCCAGCAGGATGTTTCTTTGATTCAGGTTCCTAAGCAGCACCTCAGCCCTGGTCTGACATGTAAGTGGGAAACCTGCATGGTACCTGCAGAAGTATTTCTATTTTTCTTACAGGTCTTATCTTCTGCAAGAGAGAGTCACACCAGGCCCTGAGAACAGAACTCAAGGACAGATTTGCTGCTCAGGAGATACAGGGAGGGAAAAATGACAAGATGACAAGCTGATGCTCATCTAGAAAGGCAGGGCAAATACGGATGTAGAATGATTCTCTGATGCCCTGTGGAAGTAAATTTCTTGGAACAGGGAGGACACCCATCAGAACCTGGACAAACAAAAGCAAAACCAGTTACAGGTTCCTGTGAACCAGAAACTGAAAAGATGGTTATAAGCTGTCAGTAAACACTCACCAGTGTTATTACATGGCAGCATAGTTTGTCATGAAAGATTTTACCTGCCAAGCTCAGGTACACAGGTGGATTTCTTCCCAGAGCAGTGGGGTCCCAGATTTCATCAGAATTGTTATTGCAGAGCAGCACGGGGCCTGACTAGCACATGAGATGGGCACACACACCCCCAGACAGGGGAAGCAGCACAAACCACTTCACTGGGGGCACATCCAACTCTAATTTCTGTCCATGAGCGAGGCACTGTCACTTTCTGGAGTGGCTGATGCAGTGCATGTACAAACACACCCCCACTGGTACCAAGCTATGGCATATTAGAGCAGTAAGTGAGAACATATGCAACAATGAAATGCACCACTGCTGCTGGAGGAAGATAAAATGGAAAGCTGTGCAGTGCTTGGCTGGGTGAGGCTGACTAATGACTCTAATGTTAGTGGCTGCTGATCAAGGAATCAAATGCAGAGCAGTCCATCATAACCATGGCAGGTGAGGGAGGACAAGTCAGAGCCAGAGCTCAGAATACAGAATCCTTCCTTGCTGTTCCAAAACCCAGAAGAAAAAAAAAAAAAAAATACAGCATGCATTCAAAAGCCCAGCTTGTTTCAATGCATAGTCAAATTCATTAGAAGCCCTCTGAAATAGGATCCTTTGTTACACAGTTTGTTGCCAGATGATAAGGACGTTTTGGGGCAGCGTGCTCGCAGGAACACAAATGGAAAATGACGTGATGGACAGAGCGTGTCAGAATAACAATCCTCATCTAAATCTTCACATTACAGACATCTTGCATCTCAAATGTCAAACATGTAAAATGGATTGCCTGCAGAAGCCAGCTCGGGGAACATCAATTGTTCTGAAGTTCAGAGTATTAGCGTGAGGGGGAAAAAAGGACTGACTTTAAAGTGCATCAGAAATCTTTACAAAATCTGACACTTTGTTCTTGCTATTTCTTTACCTTTGTTAGCACTTCAAGGCCACATCCCCTTTGTCACTTAGCTCACAACAGCTGATGTGACATTTTATGGTGCACACTTGACGTGACTGCCCATGAATGACCCACTGGCATGAGGGACAGCTCCTGCCCTTTCCCAGCTAGGCTGAGTAGAATCACAACACTGCCAGTGTTCAAGAAATTAGAGAATCAGACTTCAAATTGAAAAATTCTTAGGAAAGAAGCACATCTGTTGTGTAGTCCCAGAGAAAAACAGGAATTGGACCCTGCTTTCCAAATGCCTCACCCAATTCTGCACATGGATGATATTTATTCATACAGTGCAAACATGAGAAATGCCAGAGCTCTGATCCTCACTGACACCAGGGTACACATGTTCTTTAATGCTGAAAATCTCAAATCCCTTTGGAGATCTGGCAGGAAGTATTCAGCTACACCAACCACAAAACCAGTCACAGGGTTATTTGTTACCAGCCTTTTCTTTCACAAAACACACAGAGAGGCACAAACCAAACCCACTGCTTGCTGAAAACAGTGTCAAACAAAGCCTTAAGAGGGACAGTGGTAGCAAAGGCTAAATGCAGTTGCAGTTTTCATGCTGATGAGCAGCTTTGCAGTGTTATGAATGCACTGGACAGACATATGGATTCAAACACCATCAAGGTGCACCTGTTCCTACGTCTTGCAAAGTGGACTGAAACAGGAATCATGGCTGCAATTTGTGATTTGGAAAGCTGGTTACAAAACCACGAGTCACATTTCAGATTTTTAGAAAGGTTTGCTCACTAACCTGACTTTACTTTCCTTTTGAGAACACACTTTAAATATTCCACAGGTACTAACTTCCCACCGTGAGCGCTTTCAAATCTCAATCCTAAGGACAGGCTTCCTGATTGTTTTCATCAATAACACTCACACAGTCACTCTTTCCATTACCATAATTACACTGACATATCACTTAAAAGCCACAAAATCATATTGTATTTCTACAGGCAGGAACAACACAACAGGAAAATGCTTTAGCAAATCCAGGTGCTACAGCTTCAGAGCTCAGCACACAGTGCAGTGTGGCCATGAAGTGGCTGCTGTGCTCTCCTAAATCCCTGCCTACAAAGAACTTGTGCCAGGGAGACACAGAAGTGTTCATGGTTCCATGTGGATGTCTCTGCATTTTAGGGCATGGAATTGTTAATTTGCAGAAGAGATGCTTAAGCAGCTGCAGTGTGTCAGTGCTTCTGGTATTTGCCAGAATTAGGGCTGGGTGTCCTCCTCTCTCTGCTCCTTGTCTCATCTGTCTCTGGGCAGTTTATGCACTGTTGAATTAGAGGGTTTCTTCATCTGGGTTCAGAATAAAATCGCTGCTCTTGGGAGCCAGCTACTCATGTGCATCAGATTTTGACACTGCTCAGTGCTTGAGTTTGGATTTGTTCACTTCTGTGTGAGTCCAACTCAGTGACAGCATGACACCAGCAAGAGCCTGAATGTAAATCTGAGAGAAGTTCATGGTAAATCAGGCCCTTTATTGCTGAGGTTTAACCTCTTAGCTCAGTCTTACCTGTTATGTGATCATTGTCTCCAGAACAGAAGGTATTAAATACTGGAGCAATCCATGGGAAAATTACTACAATGATTTCACATACAAATTGTGAGTCATGAAGTGTGCAAAACCTTCCAGCAGTGAAAGCTTTGGATGATTAATTTTCCTTTATCAATAAACTTTCTCAGGGCTGAGTGAAACAGGTATAAAACATCTGCACTTTTAAAACAATGTGAGGCAAGCAGGGCATATTATCCAGGGAAACTGATTTCCTAAGTAATTACTTCCCTGCTTATTGAGGTTTCAAGGCAAGCAAAAGGTCAGTGATGAAGGACTGTGCTGTCCTGTAGTAAATAAGGTTAATATTACTGTATAGCTCTGCTTTGCAGTCACAGGGCATGAGAATGAACCTGAGTACAATCTGCAGCACTTGCTCAAACACAAATTAAAATATTACTCTGCATGAGGGAAAGATCCTGTGAGGAGGTCCCATCCCAGTGATCACTGAGAAATGCATTCAGTGTGTCAGTGTCTTTTCACTTCCAAAAGACCACTAGGATTTTTTTCAGGTGGGTGTGCTGTTGGAAGTGCCTGGATGAGCTTTTCAGGATCCCTCAAGCTTTGCACTGGAAGGGAAGTACATCAGCTTCTCTGGCAGAGCCCACACTGGGACCATACAGTAAAGTTTTAGCTAACTCTAAGATGAAGCTGATATACATGAAAATGAAGATGACTTTAAGGTGGTAATTTGTGTCCTCCTTAAGATGTCTTAAAAATAAGAGCATCATAAAGTGGATACTTGGGCTTCAAATTTTTTAGCATTTATTTCTAGAGTTGGTAACAACAGTACCCTTAACTCAGCACAATGTGTCCCAGAGGAGCTGTTAGACAAGCATCTGCACTGCAGATGAAAGCCTAGGAGATGTGAATTTTCAAATGGAAGGAAGAGAAAGCTCTTTTCACATCAGTTCCACTTTTCCCACTAAAACAATTCTCAGAAACACCTTCACAATTCCTGTAACAGCATTTCCTGAGAAAAGTCAATTTCTGTAATGTAAAATGTTCTCTTATAGGGAAAAGTAAATTGACACACTGACTACACAGTCTGGTGTGGGTTCACTTTAAAATTCAACCAGTAGGAAAACTCTGAACATGTGCAAAGTTCGCAAACAAACAAACCAACCCCAAAACAACAAAAAACAAACAATCCCCAAAACAACAAACACCAAACAAAAGAGAACCCCACCCCTCAAAAAACCCAAAACCCAAACAGAAAAAACGAACCCCCCAAAAAACCCCCCAAAGAAAGAAAGAGCAGCTCTCAAACACAGCTCCTAGTGGTGCTCCTGGGAGGCTCTGGTTTGGACTGATGGCCAAGACTGCTGCCCACAGAACAGGAATGAAACCAAAATCTTTGTAATCACACACACAGTACCTTTGTTTCTCATACTCACAATGGGCTAGAGTCTACTGGAAAATAAAAGGTTAGATGAAACAGAGTCATGACTAAGAGTCATAAAACGTGCTTGAAGCACACATTCAGAGCCAGAGTACTTGTGTACATTGAGGGGCAGCTCTGAAAGGCAGCACACACACCCACAGCTTTTGTGGAGTAGAGTCTTGTAGAGCCATCAGCTCTCTCCAGTCTATTTTGGCATCCTTGTTCACCTGAATTCCCCCTCGGCAGAGAGCTGAGACGGAAACCTCGCCCAGCCCAAGCGGCAGCGCAGGGGGATTTACCTGATGGGGGCTGACTCATCCCCTTTATCCAGCCAGTCCTGGGGGGGGATGATGTACATGCACCAGAGCCCCCAGTTGTAGCCGTGGGCGGCGTTGGCGTACTGCTGCACCTCGAAGGTGTTGTACTTGATGTTGTCGATGGCGGGCAGGATGATGCGCTTGCGATCCTCCTTGATGCGCGTCAGCGCGGGCTCCACCCTGCAGCGAGGAAACGCACCCGGGTTACAGCCAGGCCACTGCCCCGGGGCATGCAGCAGGAGAAAATGACATTATTTAACCCTGAGTCAGCCCAGCGAGGCGGAGAGCCCCAGAGGGACAGGGAATGGGTGGCAGGCACACGCTGCCGGGATGCACCTGCACAGGAATTGTCACCTGTGCCCAACACTGATGTGTGTGACGGCAACACAAAATTCGACCAAACGCTTATTCTGAGGCCGGGAGATTGTTAATTCATTTCACAGTGGACAATTGTTGAGAGATACCGTCACCAATAGCAGCTAAATGGTCTCCTACTGGCTACACCACCAGGATTCCTGGTAGCAATTAAATACTGCTGGCATGGCCTGAAGAACTAAACACACACCAGGGGCTGCAAGAATCTCAAGGTTACTCAGAGGTTTTAATCCTGTTTCCCAAGACTGACCCCATCACATCTAGTTTGAATGACAAATGTGGCTGCATTATACCTTCTAAAACCTCTTTGGTGATGAGAAGATTTCAGGTGCCAGATGGTGCAAAAGCAGTGAACTGCAGGAAATGTTCCATCATTTCAAAAGGCTTTAAAACATCAATGTGCTTTCCACAGAAGCTACATCCCAAAAGGAAAGTAAAAAAGCTTCAGTGCAAACACTCATTTCTGACTGAGGTAGTCTGAGCTTGCTGTGAATTTACAGAGAAACTGATCCAAAGAGGTAGCAGACTTACATAAGGGTGGAAATCATTCCTCAAAGCAGTATTAGAAAGAGCCACTGGTTCACTCCTTTGTAAGTATGTTTCCCCTTGAAATGTGCTTTGAAGATTTTTGCAGAGCTCTCAGATGGATCTTTAAGGGAATGGTGGTTTGCTGTGACTCACAGAGGTAGGAGGGTTTGAACACTAATCTTTTCTCACTTTTCTTCTGCTGTTGGTCAAAAGGCAATTGCTCCTTTGTGGTTTCAAGTTTGTTACCTCATATTCTGTTTGCTATATTCAGTTTGTTACCATGAATTTTTGTGTGTAGGCCAACAGAAGATCCGGCACAAGGTTCAGAATCCCAATTCTTGTGGGTTTTAGGCCACACTTGTGCACCCCCATAGGGCCAGTATGACCTACCAGATCTGGATAAACCCCTTCCATTATTAGTATGAGATTATATTTATGAGATTAAGTGCTTTAAAAACCAGTGAGTGGGTAGCAGAAAATCTCTTGCAAATCCAACAAAGCAGGGACAAATGCAGAAAAGCTGAATCTGCTTTGTTTTTTCCATCATGTTATCTCTGCTCAGCAGCAGAAGAAAATACAGAACGATGGACATGCATCACTAATGTGGTGACTCCATGCATGGACACAGTGACCCTTGGGCATAAAGCTCTCCTACTCCCTCTGAACTCTGAAACACAGAATTTCAAAACACCAGACAACAGGTGCAGGTGTCATTAATTGTTAGCCTGACTCCCATGGCATGAACATAATAAATGTTTGGGTCTCATTTCCAGATCTGCCCTGCAAAGCAGGAAAGCTCCTTCCATGCCTTCTGAAACAGAAATCTTTAATGGGTTATCTTTGTAAGAATCAAACTGTCATTCACTGTGTGACTCTGGAAAAAGGTCTTTGACAAACAAGGGAAGACTGGGAATTTTCCAAACTATTTTTATCTCTCTTGGTGGGAGTTCTTTGGCCACCAACTCTGTAAGTTCTCAATTACTGGCATGTTTATTTTGATACAAAGCAAAACTGTTTAACCATCATACTCAAAACTATCCTGGAGGTTCCATGTCCCTTCTACAGTTACTCCTGAGGTGCTCATTTTTCAAGTATTTTGCTTTGTAGGATAGATTGAGATTGTGTAATGGAAAAGCTGAAATAAGATAGGGAATTCTTCTCCCTTAATATCAGGTACCTGCAATGGACCCCCCACATGCACAGTAATTGCCTTAAACTTTCATTCTCAGCAGAGAGAAACAGAGGCTGGCACTTTTATAGTCAGATGTGTCTCATAATAATGTAGACACTATAACTGGGTGAGATTAATAATGTTCCAGAGGAGCCTATTTTGAATATAAAGGGAATTTAGCCTGCTACTTTGCAAGACATCTTAAAATTGGACTGCTGAAGTGTATCCCAAATAATGGTTAGAGAAATAATGTGAAGAAAATATTCAACAGTCACACTGGTTTTCAGTCCTTAATCATCTTTGTGATTGTGTTAATCCAATACTTGAGTCTTGGAATTGCTAACCTGGGTCCTCATTTTCTTCTTTACAAGAAGAACAATCCATTCCCAGCTCTGGTGCTGCTGTCACACAAACTATCACCAAACTACTCCTGTCACTCTACACCTGAGGAATTTCTGTTTTCCCATTTGTGTGGCTCACATTTATTACCACCTGTCTTGGTGTTTTGCATGTGAATGGCACAAGGGGGGGATCTCGAGTATAATACTACAATTGGGGTCAAAATACATGAAGAATTTCCATTAATCTCTATCAACCTATTAATGTGAAATCACAGATTGTGAACTTTCATGAAATTCAAGGCATCTGTAAACTGTCCATGTGATGGAAGTTCTGTTTAAGTCCTCTGCACTCAAAAATGTAAATATTAAAGGTGTTACAGCTTCAACAAGAGTTGATTTCTGAGAGATGAAGTCAAGTGCCATGCCAAGGTTATGGAGTCAATTGGTATGAAAGAAACTGCTGGAATTTCATCTTCTGAACCTCCCATCTCACCCATGGAGGTGATTTCCCAGCTCTCTTGGTATCCAGATATGTGGAAATCACATCCCTGCATGTATTAGGAACAGGAAACATTCAGTATCTGGATCGTCTGCACAGCTCCCTAACTTTCAAAATATTTTCACACTCACAAAAAAGAAGTAGGCTCTGAGTCACAGATGGAAAGAGAAAATCCAGGACAGAGCTGTTCTCTTAGCAAAAACACAGAATGGAGAGCCTTTTAATTAAACATTGCATACCTGAGAGATTTCACAGCCTGTCCTGCTCTATAAAACACAGCACAGAGTGCAGTGGGGTATTCAGAGGCTCAGCCCAAGCTCATCTCTGTGAGTTCTGCAGGAACACTCAAATCCCAGATCCTGCCAGTGCCCTCTCACTGCCAGCACTGCTTGTGGGTGTTTTTCTGCCTGCCAAGATCCCCAGGTAATGGCCAATAAAGGAGGATTAGGAGTTTGAACAGGAGTGGGCAATGCACTGTGTTTGCATTGCTTATCCTGAGTAATCCATGGAATATGAGGGGGTTTCATTGCAATTCATGGCCAGCAAAGCCCAGCCTCAGAGTGGCTCTATAGGGCTGAGCTCAGCTGCACATTCATCAAATCCTTTGTCAACTTTCCTGCTCACTCTGGCTTTATCTAATTGCATCAGTTTTTTTGGAAAACATTATGATTAAATCTCCCCTAGTAATTTATATTTTCTTTCCTAATTTCAAACTGCTAAATTATTGTGTAGATTTACCCATCCTCTTTATAGACACCATCATTTTTCCATGTTGGTTTTTTTCCCTCACTTTGCCTTTTTTCTGGTGTCCATCTGCAGAAGTCAGGTGCTTCTGGCAGCTCACAGGACTGAAAGGATAAGAAGGGAAGGGGTTGCTGAAGTCCAAGCATATCCAAAACACAAAATATGTGGTTGGAGTATTTCCTTTCCACATGGCAGTGAGGAAGGACTCAGCCCTGCATAAGCCAGGTGCATAAGCCAGATGTAAATTTTGGGATCCATCTCCATTTTTCATAGGTGCAAAAATATGAGGTTCCTACTTTGCTTCTGAGTCAAGGTACTTTACAGGAAAAGAGCAGCACACATTGTTAACAAGTTATTTAGTGGAGCAAGAGAGAAAGTTCTCCTAGGCATATTCATAAACATGATGGATTTCAGTAAACTAAATATAATCAAAAGATTCTGCTTTAAAGGTAGTGCTTCATATCATCCAAGTGGGTTTTTTTCCACTTAATAAAAACTAAGCAGACAATTTGGACTTGAATTTGAGTGACATATGAAGATCCTCTGCCTTCCATCCTCTCTAAAACTACATGTTTGTCAGTGTCCTCCTCTCTCTCTGAATAAATTGTTGGTGAACAGATAAAACCAGAAGAGAAATGACAATAAATTTAGTTCTCTTATGGACTCCACTAGGCTAAGGGGTATTTTCACTTCAATTTTATTCACTTTGATTTGTCCAAGTCTGTTGAGCACATCACTAAGCAGCATATGAATTCAACGCTTTTGCCTACCAGTGGAAAGATTTCTTCATTAACAGCAGATTTCCCAAGCTGTTGAGCACCCATGATGACTTTATTGAGAGCTGATTCTGTGGGATTCAAAGAGAAAATGCTCCCAAGATAAACATTGGAGGTAGGAAAAGAGTAGGAAGGCAGAATTTAAGCCAGAATACAGAATAAGCCTGTAAGAAGATTGAGAGCAAAGGCAGGGGCCATACTGTGATCACACAGGCATCTCTAATCCCATTGTAAGTCTGTCTCTGAACATATATGCATTCTGTATTTAACACTGGCTTGATTCAGAGCAGCTCAAACCCCATGGGAAACCATAGCAAACAAAAACTCTGTGTTGTTTTACATCCTTATCAGATTGCTGCAAAATTCATGCCAAAGGGAAAGCCTGATTTCTCACAATGCTGAAAAGAACAGCTTCTTCCAGATAAAAAAACAGATAAAAAGAAGTTAGTAATGAGCTCCTCAGTGCACATGATTATATAATTCACGTTTTTAAATATGTAAAAACACCTGCTGACTTCAAGCAGACTTTTAAAAAGGCACAGCATCAGAATAAATTCACACAATCCAAGGGAAACCACATGTATGCTGCAGGCCAGATCCTCTGCTGCCCAGCTCTGCCACTTCAATGGCCTTCACAACTTCAGGGCTGCTTTGCAAACATGCAGCATCTCTGAGAAGCAGACCTCACCTTCCAGTTCTTAGTTAGAATGGCTGTAGGAGGCATTTGTCAATAAATTCCTCCCTGCAGCCCAAATGTCACTTTTTGTAAATTTGTTCAAAAGTGAATCCTTTCCTAAATGACAGGAATTGCATTGGGAAATCTCTCCAAATCTCTATCCCAGCTGGGTACCCAAATTCCCTCGTCTCTGGGTTCTTTTGAGATAAACATGCCTCTCTTTTTTTTCCTTCTCCACCATCACTGTACTACTTTTTACTCCAATAACAAAATGAAGAACTAACATTAAAAAAATTCAACTTTCTTTTTCCTGCTTTCAAATCAAAATTTCCTCTTCTTGCAAGCAGTTAGGGAAGAGTCCTTATAAGACATAAATGAAAGACAACATAGTCTCATCTGCTGGATTTTATGGCTCAGTGGGTTTAACACTGTATTTTACTCTGCCTCTGCCACTGTCAGGTACCGTGAAGTATAAACTTAACAGAGAAATGTAGGAAAAAAGAAAGCTGTGTAAACTGAAAGCTTATTTTGCATGATTTTACACGCTACCTCACATTTCACTGACAGTATACATTTATCAGATGCAGACAAGCAGATCTACTGACATACATAATTCTTCACTGAGGCCATCTGCAGAATATTTAATGCAGAATGCTGCTCCTGTAAATAGAGAACCAAAAAAAAGAAATAAATTTCATTCTCCCTTCCTCGGTCTCTGTGAGAAGAGAGAAGTTCCCCATCTGTCCTGCTGACATCTCTATCAGCATTCCTGTGAGCCCAGGGAAGTTCCAGACCCACATTCCCTGGCTGGAACTGGGGCACCAAATCCTGCAGGAGAGTCAAAGATCAGCTCTTTGGCTGCCAAACATCAATGGCTCTTTTCTGCACCACTGAAAAGCAACGAGGATGCTTCAGTGAACATTCTGGGCTGTTGAGGTAGGTGAATAGTTGAAGCTGCTTTTGTGGCCCATCCTCTGTGGGTAGCTGACACAGCCCCATGGATGCCAAAGCCCCACGTGGCTTCTGTTGCATGGTCCACCCAGATTATACTGGTTTTGCTATCTAAAGCATGTATTCCTTCAAATTACCAGAGTGATCCTATGGCTTTGGATGAGGAAAAAACCCCTTAACAAACACATGTCCCTTCTTTCCATTGGGTCAGCCAGTACCAGGGATGCTGCCACGAGCCTGAGCATGAGTGATGTGCCTGAAAACTCCAGAGGGGAGAAACTGCCCAGGAGAAGCACTGCAAGGTAATTTCACCTTCACCACTTCTCTCATTTAGAAGGAAAGAGCCACCTGGACCTTGTCATGCCCCCAGAGAGCCACCTGAGCTTGAACAGGGGGGACAGGGAGGTTACCTGCAGGGAGGGATTGGCTTCCTGTACATTGCATGAAAATGTTACCAGAGAGCTCTCAGGGGGACAGAGACCTTGTGGCTTTGCCTCCAAAAAAGCACAACCACATCTCTGTTCCAAATTTCTTGGGATAAATAAAATCAGTAGAAGATTAGGAGATCAACTTCCTTTCTCCTCTTTGGGAATCCATTGCTTATGGCCACAACAACAAACTGCCTTACACCTTACAGTATAAAATAGCATCTGCAAAGTACCATACAGGCCTAGGAATCTTGATATTTAACTCTTCTTAGTTTAAACACCACTTTTGTACATTTTTAAAACACTGACACCTTCAGGGATAATCCCTAAAGATGGGATGTGTGAGACACAATCTCATGGATACTCCACTTAGATTTCATGTTCTCTTTCTCATGTCAGGCTCTGTCTGGCTGGTATGTTGAAATCTTTTGATTAAATCCTCTTACTTCACTGCTTCCTCATTGATACTTGCCCTTTGTCTGGCAAAATTTTAATTACTACAGGACTGCATAACTCCATTCAGTGCTCTGATAATACCTCTGAGATAGGAGCAAAAGCAATTCCTAAGATAGAATGCAACTATAATACTTTATCATTATGTCTTCTTTTATGGCTCCTAGCACCCTCTTTATGGCTGCTAATATATTGTGGTTTCTGCCTCTCACGTACTGATTTCTGCTCTCCTTCACTCAATGTGTCCTTTTTCTCACCCAGAGAATTAACACCCTATCTCTCTAATCTCCTTCCTGCTCCCAGACATAATGCAGGGAAGGTCTCTTCTCCTTGTCATGTTATTCTTCCCCATCTCTCAAAGACAGGAGTTTCTACAATGTTCTGCATGTTCTGCAACACAATCAGCATCCAGGACGTGCTGGTGTGCTCTCAGTGTTACTGGGGGTTCATTCAGGCGTGCTGGGTGGACTAACCCAAAAGTCACAGCAGGAATGCTGAAATCTTCAGAGGACTGAAGGAAAACTGAACTAAATAAACTTGAATATACCCTCAGAGAGGAGAGCACAGGGGTTTTCCCTCCCTCTTGGTTCTGCTGGGTTGCTGACTCCCATCAATATCAAGTAATCATTAAAAACAGACCAGGTTCTACTAGAGCAGGACAGGGAGAATTTTACCTATGAAATGTACACATACATTACCCTGTAATTCTAATTTAAAATCCCATTTGAGAATTAATAGCAATGGCCTCCCTTTCAGGCAGTCTTCTCCACTTCCACTCTCATACCAGCTGTATTGGCTCACACTATCAAAAGCCTTAAGGGGAACAGGTCAGTTGAAAATCACTGCTCTGAGATAACATATTTCTACACCTGAGAAGCCAAAAAGCAGCAATTAAGTACAGCAAAATAAATAATTCAGTAGCTAATTTGACCTGCCAGGTTGTAGAGTATTTTTTTATATCCTACCAGATTGTAATTTAGTTTAGAAGAAGTGTCCCTGGAGAGCAATGCTGTGAGAGCCCATAAAATGCTCTAGTACAATATCAGGCAAAAAGCCACCTGTAAATGGGCCACTATTGTTTAAAGAAGTTTTTTTTGTCGCCAGTCCTGCATATTTCATGAGAAAGTGATGAAGTCCTTCTTTGATTCTTTATGAATTAATCTGCCAACTGATTAGGCAGGTAAAGCAGCCATAGATTGGGAAACAAAATTGCACTGCAGGCACTTGACTTCTAGATGGAACACAAACCAAACAGAAAGCTAATGCTCTTTTCTGTGGTAAAGAAATTGGCTTCTTTTTAATTGCCTCACAAATAATCCATAGGCAGCTTTTAGTGGGAGCAATCCATGTGGCCTCTGAATACATAAATAACCACTGAAAATGGGGGGAAAATTCATGCAAGGTGCAACTTAGTAGGAGAATAAAACAGCAGAGCTTTAACAAGAGACTCCCAGCTGATTCCTGAGTTTATAGGGCTGTGGAGTGGGGGCAGTGGTAACCTGGTGAGAAAAAATAGAGCAGTCCAGATGGAAGGACTTCAGTTCCCCCCAGTCAAAGGAGATGAGATGAAAATGGAGAGGACAGGCAACCACATGTGCACAGGTGGAGAGAATTAAAACTAGAGGGAGTGGGTGGAGCAGGCTTTGAGATGGCTCCAGCAGCCACAAAGGTTGAGTGGAACAAGAGCAGGAAAGCATCAGGGAACACCCAGAGCCCGCAGGGCAGCTCTGAAGGGATCCAGGATGCTCCTGCAGCACCTTCTGTCCCCACTGATCCACAGAGTGCCCCAGCAGGGCAGAGCCTGGCTCAGCAAACAGCTGAGACCTGAGAGCTCTGCTGGATGGAGGGCAGGGAACACAAACCTTTTATCTTGGATATACACACTCACTCACTCAGCACTCCAGGTTCTTGCTGTGCTGATTTCAACCCTTTCTGACATTAATGCAAAGCAGTACAGTAAAAAAACCCAACAAACCTAACAAACCCCAAAGCAGCCACAGAGCCCTTTCCTGCTTACTGACACCATTGCCCAGCTTCCCTGGGTACAGTACATCAGTCAGGTCTCAATGTCCTTATAAAATGATAACACAATTCTCCTCAAGCCCCAGAAAACTGCAGCTTGGGCAGGACAAGCATGAGGACAGCACCCAGAGCATGCTCTCCCCAGTCCCTGATCCTGTCCCATAGCTGATATTACCCTAGATGAATACTTGAAAAAAAATTTAAAGATCTACTTGCTTTAAAAGCAAATAAATAAATTAAACCAGCTCTTAAGCTTCTAGAAAATTACTACAGCTGCTATTATAGTCTAACATCGTTCTAAGGAAAAAAAATGGGATGAACATAAAGCAGGTGCACTACACAATGTATTTTATTGCATCTTCCATTTTATAAAGATATTCATGGACATATAAAAATAAACTCTACTCCTTTGCAATTAAGTTTCTCTCTAGTTGTAAGTACAGCTATTTTTAGTTTTAATTTGAGGATATCTCCCAGAATTGCAGAGCATAATAATTTCCACCATAACTCTGCATCATCATTACCAAATAGCAGCCTATCTTTGGAAAATGCATGTTTTACATGCTGAAGGTCCCAGCAGTCCTTTTGCAGCTCATGGTACAGATCAGCTCCTACAGTCCTGACTTCCAGTAATGCCAAATATTGGCCACCAAGTGGTGCTACAAAGGTTTATTCCAAATGCAGTTCTGGCCTATTAAACCAAAAGGGGATGGGGAAAGGCATGCTAATTTCAAGCCCTATTGAAAAAATGCAGGCAATAATTATATGTTCCTCTCAAATGTAAATGCAAGAAAATTTATGAGGAAATCAGATTGGTATTCGAGTTTCTAAGACGAAATGATAGAAAATGACAAGGAGATAAAGAAAGCATTTGAAATCCTCCAGCCCAGAGCCTCCTTAATGGTGTCTCCCCATCTGACTGCTTTGGGATTTCACATCCCTTGTGGCTCCAATTACTTTTCTCTCCACTGAGCTGTGCTAGACCAGGCACAACAACTTTTTTATGGGTCTTGCAGCCTTTGCAGGAGCCTGTCAGCAGTGTTGCAATAATCAGGAGCACAACTCAGGGTTACTGGCTGATGTGATAACAGCAGCCTGCAGCCCCCTCATCCCTGGAGCTGAGCAAACCCTCCTGCAGCCCTGGAGCCCCAGGGCAGTGTCCCAGTGCCACTGTCCCTCTGGGCACAGCCAGTGTCACTGTAAGGTGAGGGAACAGTGAAAATACAGCAGCACAAGCTTCATCCAGAGAGCAGAAGAAGCCATTTATTGCAGGAGTAGGCACATCTTTATAGCCTGGAACCAAGGACACAATAAGCTCATTGGTCCAAGGAAGGCAACACCTCTTGTAAACGTTCTTTTACCACAACATCACATTCCTCACACACTCATATCCACAACACCATGCCCTAAACTTTATTATTCATTCCTTCCCTTCTATTTTCCTCCGAGTAGCTTGGCAAAACTCAAACTGCTGTTTCCCCTGACCCTCCCCAGCAGCCCCAAGCCAGCACTCACCATCCAGTGTTGAACTCCACGTGGGCATCAAAGAACCCCACCACAGCAGAGGTTGCTGCCTTCCAGCCCTGGATCCGGGCTCGGATCAGCCCCTCCCGTTTGCTGTTCCGCACGATCTTCACCAGCCCCGGGTACCTCTTGTGCACGTACTGGTCCAGGTTAAACTTCAGCTCCACTGCAGGATCAAAGCAAAACCCACACCATTTAGACTCAAAACATAAAAAATAAACATTTAGAACGAGGAAGGCGCCGCAATGTTGTGTTTTACTCTGATTTATTACAGAGGGAAAGGAATGATTAAATATTCCCAAAGCCTTGGTCAGTCTCACAGATACAAACTCGGCACCACAGCTGAGGCATGGACCAGTTCCAGGGGTTCCAGCCCAGAGAAATTCCCTGCACACCACAGACTTGCCCAGCTTTAATATGGCCTGATGGATTTGTTTATAATGTTGAAGAGGTAGTTTGTGCATGTATTTTTTAAAGATTACTATTCTGATTCTCTGATGATTTGCATTAGGTTATAACTGGTCTCTGGAAGAGCAGTTCTAACCATAAAGAAGTGTAACATACCAGTCTGGTGATTCTTTTTTCTGATTTATGCTGTTCAGTAGGAGTTAGAAAAATAACCTCAATGGATTTTGGGTCTAGATGTAATTCAGATCACAATTAATTTCCCTTAATTTTTAGGGTTTTCCTTTAAATATAATTAAGATTCCTCAATACCAGGCTTCTTTCCTTTTAAACTAAATGGATATTGAAGGTCTCAAATAGACTTCTCTTTTGTTCATTTTCAGGCATTCAATCACAGATGGAGCAGAACTCATTCACCCTTTTTCAGCTGCATTTCAAGAGGCTTATAAACAGGCAAATTACCAAAATGGTCTCTCTCTTTTTTTTAAATCAATGTAGTTTGGTAATTCATTTACACTTAAACTTATTCATAATGTGGCTTTTGCCTAAATATATTTATCAGAAAAACTAGTAGAAGCTTCCAGGACATTAGGAGCTTCATTTTTCTGATCTATATTAGACAGTAGAATCATTATCATTGGAATCAAAGACTTGATAAATCTCTAGTTATTTAGAAGAGTAGCAGAGAAAAGCCATATAAGAATTCACAGAGAAATGATGAGTTCAATTCTCCTCAGGATTGCCTTGACTCAAACACTTTGCAATCTCACATCATTACTCCACAGGTTACACTGCCATAACTGAAATCTGAATTGCATAAACATATTCTTTAAATCTATAGGTTTTGGAACTTATTTTTGTTGAGTTTTCTCTCAGCTCTCCCTTCTCTTCAGGAATCTTGAAGAGTAAGAGCAACTTAAAACTGAAAGAACTTAAAGTTGTTGATCTGAGGAAGAAACGCTAAATTTTAGTCTTATTGGAAATAAATGTGATTTAAAGATGTTTAAGTTCTTGAAGTGTAATGTACAAGTTTAAACATGGCATCACTGCTAATCTCTTGTATCCTGAGAATCTCACCAATATTTTGATTTTGGATTAAATAATGAAGAAACAACGTGCTGCAATATAAAAGAGTCGCAACTATCTTTAAAGAAAATCTGTAGCCTCAACTTTTCCTTGGCAGCAGAATTTAAACTTTTATTCTATTAATGATATTCCTCAGGATCCGAAAATTTGGAGAAAAGTGTCCTATTAAGATTGCAACACAAATGCCATTCATTCTGTTAGGATTTCAATGAAATCAACAGGGTTTATCCACATAATGCTTATTTGTTGTACAAATAGTCAATATTTACCCACAGCTTCGCTCAAATGGCTCAATCAACCCCCTCATCAACACACACATTTACATTTCCCACCTCGCAGTGGCAGTGCTGGAGGCACAGTGACAAAAGTGACCAGGGCTCACCGTTGTCACTGTTGTCATCCACCAGGATGATCTCCTTGAGCAGGTGGGAGGGGGTGTGGTTCACCACGCTGTGCACGGAGCGCAGGATCACCGACAGAGCCTCGTTCACAAAGATGAACACCACCGAGATCTGGGGCAGCTCGTCTGGGTAGCTCATCTGCCTGCACCTGCACCGAGGAAAAACACAATTAAACACCAGCAGCAGCTGGGAGGCACAACAGGATGAAGAGCATCCTCCTCCCCTTGCTCTCTATCCGTGTAGGGATTGCAGATTTTGTCCTTTGTGACCTCAAGGGGAGATGTGGTAAAAGCTCCAAAGAATCTGCTGGAGCTGCTGGGGAAGGGGTTTTGCCCCAAGCTGCCACAATGGAACAGCTTTTCCTGGCTGCTTCAGGCAGACTTCAGCCACAAGGTCCTTAGATGCAAGCAATGCCTAAAGATTAGGCTGTCAGCTCTTTTGTGGTTTCATTTTGCTTGCAGGACCTTCCTAGCCAGCAGAGAGAGATCTGGGAAAGCTGCACAGAGGCTCCACAGGCAACTTGATTTCTACAAAGGGGTCCACCAGCAGTCTGAGAATATAGAATATTAAAGGGGTTTTTATAGGGCTGGGGTACCTTAGGAAATGCACCACTAGTATCAGAGATTGAAAACTATCCAACTACATTGAGGTTTTAGATGAAAAAGTGACCAATTACTTAGAAGATTGCGAAAGGACCAATTAGTGCACTAAAAGATACCACAGGGTTCTAGAGGGAGGTGAATACTTTTTTAGCATGAGTCATTCTAAGGAAGCACCCCTGATCTAAGGGATGATTTTCCAGGGAGGCCCTGAAAGGGTATCAGCATCATCCACAATCAGCCTGGCTGGGAGCAGCACCCTCTCCATCAGCCCAGTATACAGCACAGGGTGTGTGCATGCACACAGATCTGTAGCAGCTCTCATTCCCTGTGGGGCTAAAAGCATCTCTTGAAAACCAAAGGAGTGCCAAAAACAACCTGGAGAAAGCTCCAGTGCCACACCCTGGCTGTGCTCCCAGGGGAGCCATCAGCAGCTCTGCTGCTACCTCACAACTGCATCAGAACTTTAAAACCAGCATTCACCCAAGCAAATTTTGTATTTGTCCATGGACAGAGCACTTGGACCCTTTCTGACCGTGCAGTTTGTGCAGAAATAACAAACCCAGGGTGGTTTTTATACAGGCCTGCACTTGCTGAAGTATCTGCAAACTGATCTGCTCCCTCTGAGATGTCACCTTGCTAGGCTGCTACAACCTGATTCACAATTTGATTTTGTGTTGCTCACTGATACTTATATTTTACCACAGACCATTCTGAGAAGAAAAACTGAGGCCTGGAGAAATTACAGAGCAGATAGCAGAGCTCCTGTTCCCAAGCCCTTGGCCCATGCCCCTCTGTAACACCATACTGCTCTATTTCAGTGGGATTCTCTCCCATTAGCAAAGAGGCTAATTTTAAAAACCCCCTACCTGTTCTCACAGTCAAAAGCCATTCAGAATTACCATAGTAATTACTGAACCTGCTCTCTAAAATACTGCTAATGATATCACAGAAAATGACTTCTCCTGCTCTTATCAAACTTTCTGACCTCTGTGCTCATTACTTTGGCATAACAATCACTTTTTTCCCCACTATCAGCAGTCATGGGGATAGGGCAGGTGACAAATGCTTGACTGCTGAGTAACCTCTGGAAGTCAGTTATGAATTCTACTAAGGTGTAATTATTCATAATTCCTGATCCCAGCACTATTTGCTCAGAGACCTGAGCACTTGTCATTGATCCCAGTGTTAGCATAGCCACTTACTGGCAGCTTGCTGGTGGCCTGCACCACACAGAGGACCACTGTGTAAAACTTGTGGCTAAGCAGCATTCTTACACATCCTGAAAATAAGCCTGGAACAAAGAGAGAGGTTTCCAGGAGGTATGAATGCTCTGACACAGCCCTCTTTTTTGAATTTCTTTTTTGAATGCAATTTTCCTCTTGAGCACACTGACATAGCAAAGAAGCCCATCAGGAATACTGCAGTAACAGGAAAGAGCCATCAGCTAAAAACATGGACCTTGCAAGATTTCCTGTGATGAGGGACATCTTTCAGCTTTCTCTGGAGTCTCACTTGTATCAACACATCCCAAATTGCACCTCAGGAATTCAGAGCAGTGCCCAGGGAGGGGGTGCCCTGCTGGGGGAGCTGAGGCAGAGCAGAGAGCCCACCCCAGGCATCCCTCCTGCAGCAGCACCCACAGCTGGCAGGAAAGGAGGGAGGGAAGGAAGGTCTGTGACCCATCTGGACACAAAGAAAAAAGAGGCTGTGGCACAGGAGGAGGGATTACAGCAAGAATGAGAGGCCAGTCAAAGCAGCACTTGATACAGAAGGGACAAGCAATTAAAGGAAAGGTGGGATCACCACAAATGTCCAAAGTAGAGAGGTGTGTGTGGAAGGACTGAAGTTGCCTAGGGACAGGGAACCACTGAAATACTACAAGACTGCAAAGAATTAGGAATTTTGCTGAACATCTCTGAGTAAAAAGTATTGGTTATATTGGCAAGTGAACTGGAACACCTGGGTTCCCAACCACGTGCTCCTGGTCAGACTGATAGGGTAACTCCAAGTAGGAATAATTTCAGTGCTTCTCTGCTATCCTCCCACTTTCATTATGAGGAAAAAAAAAATCCAATTCTAGCTTTAAAACTATCACATCTAAACCATAACCTCCTAATTTTTGATTTATTTGTTCTTCATCACATTAAATCAATGCATTATTGTCCCAAGTGTGACTCTGTGGCCTTGCAGTTCACAAGACTTTTCATGCCTTAGTTCTCAGTGATTACTTACACTCTAGGGCATCAGGGACTGCTTTAGATAAAAAGCTGGTTTGAATTTCTTATTCTACCTGAATGAAGTAATCCCTACCACTTCTCACCACAACCTTCTTTCTGTCAGTTTTTCTATTTTCTTTTTCTTTTCTATTAGCAGGACATAGTTGAAGAACTGCATGTTGACTGCATTTGGAAAGAACACTCCAATATATATTGGAATATCTTTGGTAGGGCCACTGCAACAGGAACACCTAGATGGGAAAAAGCAGGCTTCAGAATTTAGCAGTGGTTTAAAAGCTGTCATAAATTTATTTATTGCAGTGAAGATGAAGAACAGCAAGAGCAGCTGTCCAGCTGAGCACTTTCCAAAGCACAGCAGTGATTTAAGGGTTTATTTCCTGCAGGCTTCAAGTCAACCTTGAACTCCCAACTCCTTAGGTCACTTCACAAAATGAGATCGATGTGCTGAGGTAGTCAGGAGAAATTACTGGTCCACAACCAAACACTTCTGATGATGGTTGAGAGCATGAGCAATCCCAGTTAAGGTGTCTTTCCTTAAAAATCCCTGGGTGCTTAAGTGCTTTGCTGGATTGTCGCCGAGTTCTTCCCAAAGTGTTCTCTAATTAGACACCAGCCACAGCAATTTACAGTTAATACTTCCTTCATTCCAAGAAACTCTAACCAGAGTTTGACACTCCTAGCCAAACAGTGACATTAGCAAGCCTCACAGTGCCAAAGCACACCCATGGCTGTCACCTCTGGTCACCTTTGCTCAGCCAGAGCAAAAAGAGCTCACAGAGTCCTCCTTGGAGCAGCCCTTGAGTGGCCCTGGAGCAAGGCAGCAGGGACAGCTGATTATTACAAGGGAAGGCTGTAAAAAGCCTATTCCAACAAGCCAAAGGGCATCCTTGCAGAAAATGGTTGGAGCAGCAGCCTGGACACAGAGGAAATCATCAGGCAAGAAACCTATGAGCTAATGATGGAGCAGCTTAGCACAGGGCTAGCCACTTTTATTATTTCTTTTGAGAAGGAAATTACCAGAATGTGAAGAAATCAAATTGCACAAAATGCACTAGCAAGGCACACCTTTGTAATCCTTCAGCCTCAGTGTCAACAGAACTGTAGTAAGAAATTCAGAAATTATCCCTTTTTCATCCCTGATGCTGTGCAGTGCCTGAGTGTTTAAAGCTCCCAATGCCTTGCCAGGGAAGGGAGCTGGGTCCCACCAGTCCCCCCTCCTCTGCACCAGGTCTGACCACACTGTGAACTCTGGCAATCAGGTGAGGGAGGACAATTTCAGTAAATGACAGCTGAAACTTGGCCTCATTAACATCCAACACTCCTGAGTTTGAGAGTACATTTGACCTCTGTGGTAGCTAAAGATGGTCTGAGCTGGGCAGGCACAGCTTACATTTAATATCCCTGTGATTTTAAATCAGCATTCAGAACTGCTGTTCAGGTACCCTGGACAGCACACACTGCTGGATGTCTGCAGAGCCAGGGACTCCAGCAAAGGCTGACAATGCCATGGCTAATCACTTCCACAGGCCAGCTGAGGATGGATTAGACCTGGTATGTGAGACAGCCCTTCAGGCACATTTCATACAACATGCCAAACATCAAACCTGGGGCATCCTGCTGTTGTCTTGGGAAAGGTCTTTGAGTGTTCTCATTCTGTATTTGCTACTGCAGAGATTGGCTGGCAACCCAGAGGTATTTCCTTTCAGATCATTTTTCTCTGTTCTGCAGAAGGTTTTCACTCATTCTTACCCTTACATTGAACTGGCTCCTTAAATGAACATTTCCCAGCCAGCCTCCTGAGCCCAACTGTGAGCACTGTCTTGCAGGCATAAGAAAATGGGAAAAGCTCTTTGGTTGGCAGACCAGAAACTTGGAAAAAAATCATGTATGAACATAAAAAGGTCATAGATCAGAAACTGGGACATGAGAAAACAAGAGGTATTCAGCTGCATGTTAACCTGCTCATGGCAACCTTGGATGCTTGGAGGCATTAAAGGGAAGGAAATTTTCTTCTGTCTGAACCTTTGTTCCCTGATAGATGTATTTACTCTATTTGTATCTGATCCAAGAGAAGTGAAGTCTTCCATTTATCAGGCTGTTCTTACAGTCCATTCTTACAGTCACTATTTTTTGTGAAGGACTGTCACTGCAGCCATGCAGGTAGTTCAGTCCATTACAAAAAAAAAAGGAAAGAACAATCTTCCCTGCTCTATTTCCCCTGCCCCTTTTCCTGTCTGCAAACTTGCTAAACTCAAAAAATGAATTTTACTCACAGAACTTAATATACTGAGTTTGGAAATGGATTAAGCAATGCATTTAGATATTTCTGACAGCTTTACCCTTCAGGAAGAAATGCAAACAAAATTAAAGCTGCTTCATGAATCTTTAAGTGTTTAATACAAGACATGTTTTTCCAATGAACTACTGGGATGGAGATGACTGAAGGTTTCTCTCCTCCTTGAATTTGATGAAATTGATGGGCATGAAGAAAAATCAGCAGTTCTGGCAAAAAAACCCCAAAAACCAACCCAACCTTACCCCTACATGCTCTGTACCTTGAAAGCTTCAGAATGATCTGTGTTCATGTTTTATACCCACAGCAGGAGAACAAGTTGGAACAGCTCCTTTTTTGGTACATGATCAATGAAAGGACAAAGATAAATATTTTAAAAGATTATTGAACTCTTTCTCTTTAATGCTAACAAATACTACTTTTAATCACCAGGTCAATATGTATTTTGAGCCCTGTTAAATCAAAGGCTCAGACTAATCTTACCTACATGGCCACCTTTTAGCACCTAAATGCTACTGTGACTTCTATAGGCACAGACGATTTACCACAGCTAAATCACTAAATTTAGAGTCTAGCTCAGTGCCTGATTTCTTTCTCCAGAAACCCACTGAGGCTTTACAGCTAGTGCTGGATGTAGCAGTAACTTTTGAGCTGCAGAAATAAACTGGCATTACCTTCCTGTTCCACATTGGCACAAGAGAGGGAAGGCGACAAGCTGCAAATGTCCCTTTCCCCAGCACGGATCCAGCTGCTGACCAGTCTGCAGCAGCAGCAGTGACAGGCCACAAAACTGATTAGCTTCATGGATCATGAATCTGTCAGCCACAGGCTCCAACTCCTTCTAATTAATTCTCCCCAGCAGAGGATGTTAACTGTGTTGTGGCACAACATTCTCTTTCTGTTGAGGGTGGATTTTCCTGCCCTATCCAAAAACCTGAATGGAAAATTTTTGAGTTCAAGGCTTGATCTTACTTTCTCCCCTTGTTCTGCAGCTCAGGGACAGCATTCCCTAAGAACACATAATATAAATATAACTGTGAACAAGAAATGGTACAGAACACTGGTGCTCTATGCACCTTGAGAAAAGCAGCACACTGTATTTACAACTAAGGTGAAAAGAGAAATGAGCCATTTTCAGAAAAAGCCTAGGAATTATGGTGATACCAGAAGATACCTTCTTCACAGTCTGTGTTCCTTTTGGAACTGTCTCCATTTTGAAACAACCTACAGAAGAAAAATCAACACCCTCTTCCTGAATTTGTTTGGAGAAATGCAGGTACAAGATACAGCACAATTCTTGTTGGTGCTGTAAATCTGGGGACATCCACTAAAATAACCTTTTCTTCATCACAGTGATGTTAATTTTCTCATAAAGAGACGCCTTAAATCTACTCCATACTATGGGAATTCCCACCAGCTTCTTTCACATGCTCCTTGACATATTTTTTCTTATTTTGCATCCAAAAGTCTAAGAAAGAAATCCGCCACACTCATCAGGAAGAAACCAGGCCAAGTCCTTGTACCTGAGCTAACCTCAAACATTTCCTGTGTCAAGGAAAAATGTCCTTTCATGCCAACCACAAACAAATGATTGCAATGTGCAATAAGTTTTCCAAAACATATCTGGTCATGGGAATTTCCCACATTCCCAGGCTGGACAGTTGGATTTGATGTCTGTAGGATTTGCAGACTGAAGAACAGCAGCAGCCTTCCTAAAATAACTTTTTCTACCTTAGGACTCTCTCTTCAGTGTCCTATTTCCCACAGGAAAGACCAAATTTACAGGAATTCCTGTCCTGTAATATTTCTATTTAGGGGAGAGCCCTTTCAAGCTGGACACAGGTAGGTTACAGCTCCCCATGAATTTTCAGTAACACACATTGGACAAGTGTTTCCTGAGAATCACAGATCTCTTTTTTGTTCCTTTGCTTTTAAATTCCAGGCCAGTACAACTGTGACTAATTGCTCTGCACATAAAAACCCAACACATGTTTGTGCCTTTTGTTTTATAACACGTTTGCTCTATTTGGTTTAATTCCTCCTTTCTCTATGACAAATTATTTTTATATTTATAGCAGAAAGCCCTGAGAGCTGTCAATCAGTGACTGATAGCACAATATATATGCATAGTTAACATATGCAGCATGAAGACTCTACTTGTAGAGAATATTAACCCTTATATTTAAGATTATTAGACTCTTCAAAAGTAGCTGCTGCACATATAAAATAAGAGGCTTTCTATTTCAGTGAGCTATTTCTGGTTTTCCTCAGGCAAACAATACCAGAAACATGCCATTATGTCTAATACTCTTATTGATTTATACATATAAAAATGCTAAAACTAGTTTCAATCACTTTTAAAACAAGCCTCTTTATTAACATGAAAAATGGCTCAAAGCTCGTGCTCACATCCTTCTGTAGTAAAAAGTCTTTGCCTTTTTTTTTTTTTTTTTTTTGTAACTTAACTTGAGTCACTAATATGTTTTGAAATACCATCTGTAAAAAATTTCCACTCTATCCCCCAGTGTGCCTGTTCAGATCTGCCTCTGGCTGTATGCATGCTGCATCACAAAGCATTAGGCTCATTGGAAATTAATGGAGAGGCTGAAATCTGCTTTCAAATGCTTTCCAAAAATCCCCAAAGAAAACAGATCCCCTGTGCAACTTTATTTTTAATGGTTCTGCACTTAAATTTAAGGAGGAGCTCAACTAAATTCCAGAGGACATGTATTCTGCCTCATTTTAGGTGATTAAAACAAATGGCTTGTTTAGTGATTCTCAAGATTTGCAAATATCTTTGCCCCTGTTCCAACTGGATTCTTAGCTTGCATCCTTTTAAAGTAAAAACTACAGAAGAATTATCTTTAAGAAAAAGCCATAAGGGCAGTCTTAGAAAATTCTGCTTTGAGATTGGAGAGCTCTTTGAAGTTAAGTGAAATACAAAAATTGGCGAAATAAAGGCCAAACTAAAGGCATTGTGTCAATTTGATTTGAAGATCTTATCAGCAAAATACATTCAGGAAAACATACTGTGCAACTTTTAAAAAAGTTCATTCTGGGAACCATGTTGTCTGAGGGAAACAGAGAACACAACACTCTCATTTCTGCTTTGCCACAACTAAGAGCTTGTATTTCAGACAGGGAAGGTTCACAAAGAGCCATCCAGAAATCCAGATGTTTTCCAGGGTGCATTCTCAAAATTGGCTGTGCCACCAAGGGTCATTGCTCTCCAGCAAGCCATGTGAAGCCATTTAGCTGCACTTCCAGCAGTGGCTGTTAGCACTTTTCCCATTAAAGAAGTGCTTTTCCACTCAAGGTGATGCAGCAAGATCCCAGAAAAGGTTCTTTATGGCAAAGGAGTAATTAATCCCAGCATGTCTGCAGGGAGGGAGATGGTGGCAGCCCAGATATCCAACAGTAGGTTCCATTTCTGAAGATACCACCTCCTCTGAAGCTCCTCTCCTATTACCTACTGAGCCTGTGCCAGACATAAGGGAAAAGCAGTGGAACTGATGAAATCAAAGGAATTATTTTCAATAAATAATGCATAAGAGTAAACTCACCCTTTTCCATTTGCACAGAACAGTTTGCTGTACCCTTGAAGCTATTTGTTATACAGATAATAATATGTAAATACAGGAAGTTATCCTTGACTATTAAAAAGTGCACTGCAAGCATTTAACATAAAAAAATTCCAGGTACTTTTGTTTAATTTTCACTATCTCTGCCTCAGCTGGTGTTGCTGGTGCTGGACAGAGGCTGAGTATCACAGTGTTACCTGGAAATGTAGGGCAATAAAAAAGTTTTCAAGGTAACTGCTGCAGAGCTCTTCATGAATTTCATTACAGGCTTGCTGTCACATTGCAGTGTAGTGGTAAGGAGGAGAATAGTGGAATGCAATATTTTTCCACTATCACTTCAGCTAACAATGTTTTTTATGGTCTTGGGAGGATATACAACAAGGTTTGGCAAAGAATCCCTTCTTTAATAGGCTCCAGTGTATTTCACAGGAGACCAGCTTTAATCTTTGGTCAAATTCAGTTATGCAGCAGAATGTTTCTTTCTACCTATGTTCAAATGCAGGATGGTTGGAGGAGTAAACCACCAAATGGGAGGTCAGCCATAAACTGGATCAACCCCACCACTGCCTGCCAAAGCTGTAGTGAGAAGCTCTTTAATCTTGATTTGTCCCAGCTGCTGCAAGGCTGCTTGTAGCCCAGAGAGGTAATGCTCCCCTGGTAATCCCAGAACTTTGCTGAGGTGATGCACAAGCTCATTTGACTAACCAGCAATGGCCTTGAAATGTTTGAACAGTAGTCACGGGCTTCCTCTTACTTTAAATGATCAATTCCTATCAGAGTAAAAACAGAACAAAGTTTATGGCATGTGGGAGGAATTATGGTTCAAATAGAGCAGTGTTCCAAGAACAAATGCATAAAAAACATTGATTTAGCACTGAAAATGGGAGTATTAAATCCACAATGTTTAGATGCTTTATATGGGATTGAGGAGAGAGCCTGGTGGCAGCAGCAGAGTGTTTATAAAAAAAGTCTGAGTCAGGCAGAGAGGACAAAGGAAGGTGCATGTGCTGTGTGTGGGTAGGAAGCTGCCTGACAATCAGATGATGGAGCACATCCAAAGCTCTCCATGAACTCCAGGTCAGGATCCCATAGGATAAATCATTAGGTAAGAGCAGCCAAATCCTGAAGAGCAGATGGGATTTCATTCCTCCCTGCATCTTCCCCAGTGATACTTGCAGGACTGTTCTCTATGCATTACCACTACTCTCTGAAATGTCCTATTCAAGCACCTAAGCTTGTCTCAACTTCACTGAGGTTATTCATATACTTAAAACTAGGAACATATTTAAGTGCTTCATTGGACTGGAGCCTAATTGCACTTTTATAGCTTTTGTTTAAATTAAAGGCTAGTTAGAGGTGAACAGCAATTTCATGTACTTAGAAGTTAAATGTTAACAACATTTCCTTTCTAACTATTTATATAGCTTCAGTCTGTATAACTTGAGAAAACTCTTGTGTTTTTATTTAGCTTTGGTTACATTTAGAAATGAAAAAAGTTTTTAAAAATCCAGCCACATTTATTGTCTAGCACACATCTAACACTTAGAGCACACTATAGCAGCAAAACAGTGCAGTGGATGGAGATTTTTATATTCATGAGCTCTTATCCTAATTTTAAAAAACCAAACAAGTCAACATGTGCTTGCTTTTCACTCAGGCTGACAGAAATCAGGCACATGTCCTAGATCAGGTAACACACTCAGGTGAGGCTGTGAATTTGAGCAGGCCAAGAGCATTCAGAGCCATTTCCAGGCTCTGAGATTTGGCCACTGCAGCACTTCAGTGTCCCTGCACTGCTCCTGCCCAAACCAACCTGCTGGGAAACTGCTTCCCTTTGCACTTGGTGTTGTCTGCTATCTTTTCTATCTTGTCCACAGATCACAAGCACTTTATAATTCACATCCTCAGTGTTTGGAGAGTTAAATTACTTTGCCACCAGGAGTGAGTGCTCTGCACTGGGGGCACAGAGCATTACACTGAGTGTGTGCCCTGCAGGCTGAGGTGCTGCTCACAGTTGTGCCCTTCCTCATACCCCATCTGCACATTCAACCAGAACCTTCCAGGCTGTTTGCTCAGACCTGCACTCAGAGAAACCTTCCCCCCAAAGTGCTTCCATAGATTCCCAGGTCTGTCAGGCAAAGGAGAGGAGTGCTCCTCCCTGAGCAAACAGAACACAAATTTCCTGTCTCTTGGCACACACAGGTTAATAACACCAAGGCAATAAGGCAATGGAGTAGCTGGAGGTCAAGCATTTGTTTTCAGGCAGCGTAGAAAATACAGGAGCAAAGCTTCAATGTCATTTTTATCTTGGGTTTAATGTAAACTGCACCATGACCCTCTGGGAGAATGGGAGAACTGTGTCCTAATGAAACATCCCTGGCAGGGAGGAAAGCTAACTCCAGTCACTGAGTGAGACAACTTCACTTTGTGAATGGAAATAACTAAAATTTATGCCTTTCCTCTGAAATTTTAGGGGTGCAGACTAACTTAGCAACAGCACCTCAGGGTATTTTAGTGCGCCGCTTTAATTATTATTGCTGCTATTAATATTGCACCATTATTCAAGGCTGAAGTACTGTGTCTGCCTGAGAGGAATGTTCCATACCCCCCCAGAGGCCAACCCACTGCTGGGGCCTTCAGAAGACAAAATGCATAAATGCAGACTAACAAAAGTCTGGAAGCATAGAATAAATAATATACCCACGCCCTGGAGCAAAGAAGAAAATAAACTAATTAAGGAACTATTTGACAACTTGAAGGCATCTCACACAGGTAAAAGGCAATTCCAGAGGGTTTCCTTTCTAGAAGCTGAGAATCAGGGAGCTTGTGCAGAAGCAATGCACAGAGATGATATCTGCAGTAATTTAAAGCTGCCTAGAGCCTCACTGGTAAATCCTGATACACCAGCACCACCTGAAATTGTGGGTGCACTGAGACCAAGCTCCTTTGGTGCTGCATTCAGCAAGGTGGCTTGGGTTGACTGTGGTTTGTTTTTGAGACCACAGCAGAAGGTCTAGAAGCAATGTAACAGAAGACAAGAACATTTCAGAAAGCTGGAGGAACAGAAAATTGAATCCTCGCACTCCAATATCATAAAACTTTCAAACATCTTAACTGGCAGGTGCTGTCTCAGAGAAACCAAACCCTGGAAAACATCTAGATCAAGCCAACCAAGACAGGGAGCTAACATTTGCCAGCCTGTATCTGTCAGGCACTTCTGGCTCTGGCTACTTTTAAGTGTCTCTCACTTTTATTAGCACTAAATTCACTCAAAACAGGAGACACAGGCAAAACAAGCACAAACTGACACTATTAAAATGAAACACTGCATCAACCTGGAGTTCACAATTCAGTTTTATTTCAGACAGAAGAGTAAATTGTCTGACATTTTGGCCTGTTCATGTTTTTATCACAAAGACAGAAACAACAACTAAAAAACCTTGAGGTTATGTGACCTGAAACCTTGACTCTCCTATACTATGAAACAAATCCAAATAAAATAAGGGCTCGTTTTTTTAAAGCTACATCTGGAGATAATACATACCTCACACTGTCAGCAGAACTAAATTTGCATAAGCCTTTTAAGAAAGAAATGGGAAATATTATTTCAAACCATGAGAACTCCTTCAAAGCCCTACAAAGAATCTCAGATATAGTATAACAGAGGTACATGCAAGGAAACATAAAAGGAAAAGAAACACCACCCTGAATTCATTGCCTGTCTTGTTCTGTTACTTCTTTTTATCCTGTAATGTGATATCATGGAGTGTAACATAACATGACAGTTCAGAAATTTACAGGAATACCCTCTTCTCCCTGGATGTCATAGCAGGCAACAACCAAGCCATGGGCTCAGGGGAGGGGAATGAAAGAAATTGTAAAATGCCAGCACACAGCTGCAGGTCCTGGCTGTATCTCAGCAGTGCTTCTGCACCACAGACATGCATTTACCTCTGAAAGAACAGCTCACAGAATTTGTAGACAGCACCTCACCATTGCTCTTCTTTAGGAGGAAATACTCTTTCTGCCATAGAAATACTGTTGGGTTTCTGTTTTCAAGTTCAAAAAATTACCACAGTCTCTAAAGCTTGCTTTAAGAGGAAAAACACCCAAGCAGTGGTGCTTAAGGAGAATGTGCAGGTCACATGAGACACATTTAGTCTGAGGATTGATGAGAAAAGCTGAGGGATGCAAACCAGCTTTTGGATCATTTTTTTCTTTTCCTCCCAGCTGACCAGGCTGCCCATGCTGGCAGGTCATTCTTCCATGAGTGTTGCTGGTACAGAAATCTGGTCTTGTTTCTGCATGCCTCAGAGCATGTAACACTTTGTGCTGGATTCACCTGGAATCCTGTTGGAGCTGCTTCCTGAGGGAGGCACTTGCAGAGGACATTGCACTCTGGACAGGATCAGCAATGCTGCCATGGCATCTCCATCCCCTGCACGGGCAGCCAAGTCAATCACCCTAAATTAGATGTCTAATTTCCAGTCACTGTTATGCAACCCACCTTAGGTAAACTATTCATGTATTCAAGAGTACATTCTGGTGCAGACAAATTGCAGGGAATGGCTTCCACTCTCACTGCATTTAAACACAACATTGCAATCAGTTATTTTTCATACTCCCTAGTTAATCAAATTCAGCCTTCACTAAATCTACATTTATTAGTGCTGACAGTCATGCAGAACTTGTCTTCAACAATTAGTATACACAAAGGCACTGCAGAAATGTAGAAGAAGAAAATTACTGCATTTGAATATAAGGTGCCTTTTTGGAAAAGGTTGTTCATTTTTATGGTTCTTTTTAATTTAGCCTTTCTGTGCTCCTTTCATCCCAGGGGTCAGTGTTAATAATCAAGACCTATGTTATACACTTTGCAGTATAATTAAAGCCACTACTTAATTGGAAAGCCTAGCACTAAACAAAAGGGAATCAATAATGAATCTAATGGGAAAGCCAGAGAAAACATCTATCGAATATCAGAAATAACTGAGAGACCCTGCCACGTGTCCAGCACTGCTGCTATGGAGACAGCAGGGATGGGGAGGCTCTGCCCATGAGCCATGTCCTGCAGAAAACTGGGGCACTGGCCTCAAAAAGGGGATGGAAGATTTCTCAATATCTTTTAAAACTATTTTTGGGAAACAGTCAGTGTTTTAACCTGTTCCTCAGTCTTCTCACTGGAGTAACTCAACATTCCACAACTAACTAAATACACAAAGACCTAAAGGTGACCTGGGATTTGGGAGAGCAAGGTTTGAGCCCACATTCCACCTAATCAATCATTATTTGTGCAAGGTGAGCAAAGCTCTAGCAGAGGTTGGGAGAAGACAGAAGCACCTTCATGAACAGGGTCAGGTCATGACTGCAAAACTCAGTGACAGCTACAGAGGGACTTTAGTGCTGACACAGGGCACTGGGGTGTAGGGGCTGGCACTGCCTATGACTTCCCCAGAGTTTTTTTGCCCAGCCAAAGAAACAGGTGATTTCTTTTTTTCCTCTCCTTTGAGGTTTTTGCACAGTTCCAGTCTGAGCCCCTTCCAGCCAAACAAGAAACATTTCCCAAAATGCAGTGACAAGCCTGTGGCGTACACAGGGATACACAAATAAACACAGCTGGCCCAGGGGCAGCAGCATGAGTGAATTTAGGTTGTCAGCTGATATCCCAAATGATCTGAGTCAGAACTAGAACTCAAAATGCTGAGGAGGAGCTGGTCAGAGCCCAGCTCACCACAGAGGAAGCAGCACAGGGATTTTCTCAGTCCAGCTCCTCCTGCTCTTGGGCAAGCAAAGTCAGCTGAAATTTGGCTGCATCTCTCTGGGGCTGCTCTCCAGTTGCTCACACAGATAATGAGCATGCAAAGGTGTTGTTTGTAGGGGATTCACAGCCCAAGGAAAATGCCCAGCCCATGTAACTTGGCAAAGCTGCTCAACAGCTACATAAACTCCCAGAATAATTGTCTACACCCCTCTCCTTCACCCTGCTTAAAATCCACATCTGGACATTGATTTGGGATCTAATTCAAACACTGCAGTTAGTTTCATCTCTTACTGAATTTCCCTCCAATAAACAATCTTAATCTGTTGCCCAGAGGTAATTCTGTCTGCTCAATTTTCTCTCTCTGTTTTTCATTCTCTCTACTTCAATTTACGTCATATGTTTAGAGTGGCCAAAAAAAAGGATTTTTCAGAATTTTAGCATGGTGTTTTAGATTGATTGAGAGTGGGTGCAAAAAAAAAAGTCAAATGCTTTCCTATAAAAAATAAGCCTAATTTAAATCAAAATATCATACTATACTTTGATTGTGAAACATTGTTCTGCTAAAAAAACCAAAATGCTTGATTTCAACTACTGTTTAATTTTACTGTGACCTGATATTTAATCTGAAAGTATTGTTAGAAGCTAGTAATGGAAAATTCATAATTTCAAGTGTGATTTTTTAAATGGGAAACTAAAGGTTTCATTGGTCAAAACAGTTTGTTTAAACAGACATTTCACAGAAGATGTTCAGCCTAACACAAAATATTTTTAGGCTTTTTTTTTTTTTCACTTGTCATTTACTGCTAATCAGAAATTCTGATTCCTGGAAAGCTCTGGATGTGTTCCATATCAAATATTCCTTGCAAAGATGCCTGTTACATTGCACTCTGGTTAACCTGGAGAGAATCCTAAGGGTGTGCTTTAATTTGGAGTTCCTTGTGTCATTTCTCTAAGTGGCTCAAAGAACACCCACCATCCCCAGATGATGTGAAAAACTGGTCAGAGCAGGCAGCAGAAAACAAATAATCCCAGCCTTCTCCAATGCAGTGAGCCACAAGGTGATGCTCTTTGGAAGCCACCTGCTTCCAGCCCCACCACTGACCCTCCTGGCCACAGAGAAACTGCAAACACACCCAAGATGTGGCTGGAGAGAGCTGCTGGCTGGGGTGGCACAGGGGCTGACAGAGATCTGCAGCTAGAGAAAGGCTCAAGGTTAAAGGGACTGCTCTGCCCTGGTCACTGAGGAGCACCCAAGGCTGCTCCCCAGCTCGAGCTGCTCTTTTTAAACCTCTGAATGAACAAATCAGAGATCTATTTACCAAGCCTGCCCCCTCGGTAACACTATTTGATCAATTCGAGAATTCTTTTTGATAGGTAATTAAAAAAGCTTTTCCTTAGGTATGGAGTGGATTGAACCATTAATTACACTTCACAGCCCTAGAGATGCAATTCTTGTGCTATTGTGAGCTGTCTATGGCAAACCACAAAACTGCTTGCCTCCATAAAAGAACTGAATAAATGAAAGCAATTTCCTCGAGACCCAGATTTCTCTGCGTTTTATGGCTAAAGACTTGAGTTGCCAAGGCATTAATAAGTTTGTTCTTTAGGGCTGAATTTTCTCAATACAAACATCCATGACCTCAACACAAAGAAATATTTTCTTTGCCTGATAGAGCCAGCAGACTGAATCCATATATTAATAATATTATCACTGAGCTGCCACAATGCACTCGGCATCCAGTTGAACAAAAAAAGATCAGTTAAATTAAAGATCCTCACCAAGCAGTGACAATTTTGTGTAAAAGCCAATTTAGCCATTATGGAAGCTGCAGGATCATATTAACTTTTCTCAAAAGTATGCATAATGCATGACAGCAAGTGGTTTTGACAAGTGCCTGAGTGTGTGTGTCTGTGTGTGTGGATGTGTCCTGCATGTAAAGAAACTCCTGAAGTTATTTAAGTTGCAAAGTCAAGTGACAGAAAGATAGCAAATGCTGGATTTACAGGTGTTGCACCTGTTCAATTCAACCCCTTGCTATCCAGCCTGTGCATCAAAAAGAACAAGGGAATTGATTTTATCCTGAGAGACAATGCTTAGGTTTGAAAGCATCTGGTTAGCTGACACTTCCCAATTTTCCAGCATGCTACACTGTAAAACAAACAGCTTTTGTAAGCCTGGGGGCCTTTACCCCTGCCTTTGAATGACATTCCCTAGGGTTTTGGACTTTTTTCTACTTTCTTTAACTTTGATAAAGTAACAAACTCCTGTCACATGGGGCTTTAGCACCACTGCCTTCATGCATGACTGGGAAGGATTGCCTGATCCTTTGGTACTGGAGCAGGGGCTGGTATTTTGTGCTGGAGCTGGCTGCAGTGGAAGCTGTTATTCCCCAAAAGGGCAGAGGATGAATTCTGCCAGCTGCCCTGATCCCACAGGGAAACCTGCTCTGCTCTGCTCTGCCTGCAGGGTTTAGGTGGCTGACCCTGGGAAGTGCAGAATCCCCACCAAAATCTCAGCTCTGTTGCTCCAGGTCTGGCTTTGACTATTCATTTTCCCTTTGACATTATGGTGAAAAAGGCATGGACAGAGCCCAGCAGATTTTACAGCATTCCCAGGGATTCAGGACTATTGACACCTACACATATTGGGAGGGATAAGTGACACAAATATATGTTCTCTGCACACAAGGTTCTTTGGCATCAGTAGATTATTTTCACTTAGTGCTCAGTTTTTTTTTCAATCACAATAACTCATTTTATATATGGAAGAACATGTATGAAAATTACTCCAATAACACTTCACCATCAAATAGCACTTTTCCCAGAGAACCGCAGAACAAGCTCTAGCTTAGCTGTGTGCTTGCAAAACAAAAATAACCTGTTCCTTATGAGAAAAGCTCCTTTTTCTTCCATTTCATGGAGAAAATAAGATGTGTTAGTGAGGGGTAGAAGTCCTGCTAATATTTTACTGCTGGGAAGAGAAATCAGCACATTAAACATTCTGAGCCCTCCACAACCTATTTTCTACAGTGGTATGGCCCTTGAGAAACTTCAAATATTATATTATTAATACATCTCTGATAGATATTTAAAAATCTCTGTTATTGAGAAGAAAAAGCTGAGATATATTTATCATACCATGCTAGAATCAAACTGCAATTCTGCAATTATTGTGTGATTTGTAATCAAAAGCAAGCAGTTTACTGCCATTGCCTCTATTCAGCACACAAACACAACATGCGCAAAATTTGCTCTTGTCTCCTGTACCAACAGAAATTCTTATCCTAAAGAAAAGGTTTCTGAGCTAAAAGGAGTATCTGCAGTGGCAGCAGCAGGTAGGAAGGCAGAACAAAATGTGAGAAAAGCATCTGGAGGGCAGGAGTACCCAGCTAGGCTTGAGGCTTTGCTGCAGTGGAAGGACAGGGAGGTGACTCCAATTTTGGAGCCTTCATGGTCACACTGGCTGACTCTGCACCTCTGTAGAGCAACATATTTTTTAATTTGCTGCATGGGGATGAAAATACCTCCTGAAAAGTAATTAAACTGCCAAATGTTTATGAACTGTGCTTGTAGATGGAATAGAAGGCTTACTCTATCAGAATAAGGACAACAGTAAAAGGGGAGTTCAAATGAACTAAAATACATTATTTCTCATCAAGCTTGGAATATTATAAGTCCTGAGTTTGCATACTGAAATCATGTTTACTTTCATAAATTGTGCCTGTGCAATGTAGACTTGAGCATAAATTCTCCCAGTTCATATCTTTAATACAGGCTTGTGAATACATATATAGATTGAATATTTTAAATGGAAACCAGAATGGGGAAAAAGCAGAATTTAATACTTTGGGAATGCAAATTCAGATGTTTTTATTCACAGGCTGGCCATGGACTTTGTACATGGCCTTGGACATTGATTCCACCTCGCTTCTTTCTTTTAAAAAATGAACAGTTCAGGGAATGACATGAATATAAATCACAAGGAAACTGAGAAGTGAGAGATGGAGAGATGAGACCACTGGGCAAGTCAGAACACAGAGAAATTGGACAAGAGTGTCCATTGCAAAGCCTGTCTCAAGCTCCTGGAGTTTCAGTTCTCTCCAAAGCATAATTAGAGCAGAGTGCCTGAACCAAACATCAAACTCAGCTTGGGTGCATGTCCTTGGGTACATGGGCTGCAGAGCTGCCTGCAACACCCCCACATCCTCCTCCTCCTCAGGGCTGCTCTCAATCCATCTAAATGGGCAAAAATCTTCTTGCACCAAGACCTTCTACTTTCTCCACTTTCACTCATTTTCCATAGCAAATTCAGTCTGAAGGGTTATCCTGTGACTCACAAGCATCTAGAGGCAAGTGCATCAATTGCAGCATCTTGATCTAACTAGAGCCACCTCAGAAGTGTCAAAATGTGACAAGGAAGGCATTTCTCCCAGTAACACAGATATTTGATCATGAGGCATGGCCCGAGGAGATGCCCACAATGAGAATGTCAAAGAGCTCGTCTGAATGACTCACCAAAGCTTCTAAGCAAAACTGTGGGAGAGCAGAATCTCAAGTGCAACATCACTGCCTTGCAAATGGTCTCATGGCTCTGGCAGCTGCTGAGCTGGATCTGAGCTCTGCAGCCTTTGCTTTTGCATTTCCCAGTAGAACACATCTCATTTATCCTCCTCCCCCTGACCACAGCAGCAAATAACAGCCAGGTCAGACCTCACCAACCTTCATTTGGAAACTTCACTTTGACTTTAGGGTCTCTGGGCCAGATCTGATGCAATATTTGCATAACTACAGACTCCTCTTCCCCCAGCATAGTTCCAGGATGGATTTTTATAACAATCAAGAGAGGAGAGACCATTGAACAAGTCACTGTACTTGCATCAAACGTGGTATCAAGGCACCAGATTGTTTTCTCTTTGCCAATTCTGTCACCTGAGTTTTCTTTTCTGTAGCAAGGGTTTGAGAAAACAAATGCTGAGTCAATACTTCTGAGATCAGTTTAATATGTAACACAGCTAATGAAATTTGTAGTTAAGCTGAAGTTTTGTTTTTGGCAGCTTGAACTGCCTAAAATCCTAATTCAATTGCAATCTACTCACAGAGCACAGCTGTTTAGCTTGGCTAAACTTTTCTCACCACTTAACAGGATACTTTTTTATTTAACTTTCAATTCTGCCTAGGAGCCCCAGTGGGTCTTTTAAAACAGAAGATTATTATTAGAAATTAATTAAGTATTCTTTTCAATTCTGTCTCCTGAGAGCAACGAGGCATTGTTGCTGATCTCCTCTGCATTAAGACATTACTGATTGTCATTCATGGGATGATAGTGCAGATGTCTCATCTGGAAAATATATAACTCCATAAATATGAAAGATTTGAAAGTTATTTAATACAAAATATAATAAATCAGTGCAAATAATAAACATGTAATTGCGATGTCAAGCATAGCACAGGCGTGTGAAGACTATAAACTCTGGAATAAAAATAGACACACATTCCAAAGGCAAAAAAACCTTACTGCAATTACAGGACCCCGATGGATTGCACTTAGTCCATGTTTCAGCACACTGCAAACCCTGACTAAACAATTCTAAGAATATCAAATGCAATTAAAGACAATTGATTTGATAAGCTGGGGTTATTTTTAAGGGACCAGTGACTATAAAGTGTTTGCTGCATTTCCCCCTCCCACTGCACGTGACCACAAGACTAAATCTGCAGCCTCTGAAGGATTTTTCTAAATGAACCAAACCCAAAAAGCTCTGATATCCTGATGTAAGTTTTGATCTGAGGCCTTGAACGTGCTTATTAATGTACTACTGACAGAACTGGCTATGCATTTAATATGCAGTTCATGCTTGAGATGGCAGAGGGTCTACTTCATTTTCACTCAGCTCAGGGGTATCTGTACAATCAGGAAGGGGTGTGAAAAAAAGAATGGGTCAGCAGAACAACAATCAATCCCTTACTCCAAATAATAATGCAGAATTCAACTTACTTTTTTGGTCTGTAGTCAGGGATGGACCTGTCCAGTGATATCCTGTCACTGAGTTGGGCATTGTAACCATATTCTTCATACTTAGTCTCTGATTCATGGCTATCATCTCTCAGGGTAGCAGCCATTCCCCCCTGGCCCAAGCCTCCTGGACCTTCAACTAATCCCATGGGCTTTGCCAAACCTAAATGAAACAGACACACACAAAAAAATTCAAATTATTAATATAAAGGATATGGATAGAACCACTTCTGTGACCAGAGAATGTTTTCAGATAAATGAGGTCTGAACTCCCAGGAAGCTCAGCTCTCAAACTGTCATGGCTCTGTGGAAATTATCCTCAGCTTTTCAAACCAAAGTCCAAATCAACACATCCTGTAGCATCTGTGCATAATGAGAAAACCATAAAGAATCAATTAGCATCTTTCACGATTCCTTCTTTTCCAAAATGCCTAATTATTGTTAAGATAATTAAGAAAAAATTTTCCCCATTAGAACTGGAGGGTTTCCCCATGTAGCCCATTAAGGCTTCATTCATTTTAAGGGAGAGATGTTGAATTTCTACCACATGTGGGTGTGTCAGTTTAACTCCATATTAATGTCAGTTCTGGTACCTGCTCTGTGGCTCCAAGACCACTGCAGCTCTGGTTCCTGTGTTGGGACACAGCTGTGGACTGTCACCAGCTTCTGCTGGGTAGGAAATAGAGGAAAAATCTGATTTCACTGCCTGAGTCAACAGATGGGTCATTTGGACTCAAATACACACTCTGCCCAGCCTGTTGACACAAAGATGTGCTAAAACTATTTTAATGGAGCTGACACTCCACCTGGGAATCACTCCAGATTTCCTCTGTACTTCACATCTGACAAATGAAATATGTAAGATACTCAGCTCTGCACAGCTCACAGCAGCAGCACTGAGAAATTAGCCAGTCAACAATGCATTTTGGTCAACTTAAAAATAAAAGTCAAACAAAGTTAAACCAACATAAAAAATGCCCATGTGATCACACAGCCAAGAACCTCTTCCATGGCAACAGGCATTTAATTTGGTGCTGAATCCTCATAATAAGCTCCTCAAATATCCTGTGTTTAATGTCAAAGCTTTCCTTTCCAAGAGGCTCCTTATCAACAAGTCATTATAAGTGACAAAGGTATTTATAAAAATCCTGGGAGCACCATACAGGAATGTGTGACTCTCCCCCAAATCATTTACAACACCAAGGAAAGCAATTAGAGTTTGACCCGCTCAACATTTTTCAAATCAAGACTTTTTCAAGAGTTATTTCAACTCAGCAATTAAAAAAGAAAGAAAGAAACTGTCAGCATTAGGTAGCAACAAACACCTGTGGCAGTGCCAACGTGGGACTGGCTTCTCCAAGTGACATCAAGGAGGGCAGCTCAGACCCTTGTGAAGGAATTCTGCACCTCACTGCTGACAATGTCCTGACTTGTTACAGCTCCAGCACCATCTCTGTTTAGTGACAGGACAGCCCAGAGAGACTCATCACTGATCTGAAAGAGTAAAATATTCCATTTTCTCCATGTTTTATGACAAAACCCTGTGCTAAGGTAAGTGCAACAATACAGTCACAAATTAACATAAAAGGGCTGAGTACCTGCAGTACTGAGGAATTCTGCTACTGCATTTCAGACATTGCCAATGACAATACATAAATACTGCAAGTGGTCCTCAGCCAGGACAGACCTTGCTTGTGTTTGTCTTTGATGTCTTCATGCTCCTCATCATGCCCTGAAATATGACTGAAACTCAAGACTAGTCTGGATTTCAAACCAGAGAAATTCTTCTAGCTTATTAAATGAAGTGCTTCAATCCATGTTCAGTATTTCTGAAAATATTTTAGGGAGCTTCATTTTGAAGAAAATTGCAACATTTGTTCTGTGTGTTCCAATTTAGGATGAGAGGCTACTTGGCACTTTGACTTTCCTTTGGAAAAATTAAAACAGAGAGCCCTCCATGCCTGGCCTGACAATGATTCCTTGCTTGAGTAATTACAGAAATTACATGTCTGGGACTCTACATCTCTCCCCACATGAAAGGAAAAACACAGCAGCCTAATCTTCCTGCATGATGCAGTCTTAGATTTAACTGACACTACCAACAGTGATGCTGCAAGCTCTGTTTGACATGCCCAATATATGGAATTTTAAAGGGGGCTCAGCATCTGAGAAAATTCAGCAGTCCCCTAAAAAAAAAAAAAAAAAAAAAAAAAAAAAAAAAAAAAAAAAAGAAGTCGAATTTGGTACTTTAAAAGCCAAAACCCCAGAGAACTTGACAATGTTTACACCCTTGAAAGACCATAATGTGGAAATTCATTTGATGATCATTTGGGATCATCTGGGCTAGGTTCTGATATAACATCAAAGCAAATTGAAGATGACTTCATTAAAATTAACTGACCTGCTTTAATGAAAGGGTCTCCAAGATGTGGGATGCTCATTTGACTTGAAGCAACAACTTAATTCCAGCACTTTAAAACTTTATTCTTTGTATCATATGCTCTTGCAGTTTATGGAACAAAACACTTGAGTCTTTATGGCACAAAAATTGTGAGAATGAAACTTCCAACCCACAGGAAGCATCAAGCATTTGGCTATTTTACTTCTGAGAGAATTGGTTAGACAGCCTGCCAAGCCATGCATGATGACAATTATTTCATATACCTTTTTCTAAATCTGATATTCTAGCTCTTTGTGCTGCTAATCTGATCTTGTTCTGGGAAGGAGTCATCATTTGTCCAACCTCCTCTGAGAGCATATTGCTGTGAGCTTTTTTCTCCATTCTTTACCCAAACTGCAGCTTAGTCTGATGACAGTTATCCCAGTAATGCAGTAACATTGACCAATATATATAGCAGCAATTAAATAAATGATATCACATTGCTTCCTTCTTCAAGAAGAGCACTGAAGTATCTCTAGAAGTTCTTAGGAACAATGAATATACTGTATTTTATATATTCACATGTGTGTTAGATGCAGCAATTACAGGCAATGTTCCTCAATGCATGGTTGGTTAGCCAGACCATGTCTCAACACTTGCATTGCATTTTCCATCTCAGAGTTGATTTGTTGTTGCTTCAGCAATTGTCTCCTCAACAGAAACCTAGTCCCATCTCTCTCTTAGTCAAGATGATGACTTGCTAACCCCCAAGTCCACAGTTACTGCACTGGTCAGCCTTTAAAAATACAAAAAACACACAGAAAAGGAGTTTTGGTTCAGCAGCATCTTCACAAAAATAGGTTGGTATTAAGAGATGGGATCAGGGAATAGGTGATGGGATGAGCATCCCCCAGTCTGGCTGAAGCAGGGGCAGCTGGTGAACAACTTCCAGCACATCCTCCAGGCTCTCATCTGAGAGCACTTTTCTGTTTTCTTCTTGTTTTGAAGCGTATTGCAGACTTCCAGCTCCTTCTCTTATTTTTGGGTAACTCCTGCAGTCCTAACTTGCACCCATTTTTCCATGGAATCAGAAGCCAATGAGGGCAAGGCACACAGCCAGAGCCAAGGATTGAGATCATGGGCACAGCTCTGAAATGGGGATGTGCAGAAAGGGGATGCCCAGTGAGCAGCTATTTTTAAAGCTGCCTTTTCTTTAAATTTCCTAGACTAAAAATATCTGCAGCTGATACACTGGGAATGGTCATAGACTGTTCCATGCTGCAGATGACAATGAGGTCACAAATAATTAGTGTCTGTCATTCATTTCAAATTTATTGCTCTCACTGCAGAGATTTCTGTGTAGGGCAGAAATTGTTGGGAGAATGGAGAGCAGAACAAACCAGCCCTAGTTCCTTAACCAGATTAATTGCCCCACAGGATGCATCATTTTCTAGGAAGAAAAGAGATCTTCTACTTTTCATCATAAACACTCTCACAATGGGAAAAGTACTAAGGAGATTTATATGAGAAACTACGGCAAAAGCTAGATCAGATTATGGCTGTGATTATTTTACTATCATTTTTTCTTGTTTGCAACACAATTACAGGCAGCTGTAAATCAGGTTCAGCCAAGGTTCTCAGACAAAATTAAACTTATGACAAATCAAAATAAAAATAAGTGATTGAAAATATTAATAGAATGTCAGAAGACTGTCAGAACTGCTACAAAATCTCCAAAATGCCCTTGCTGGCCTGTCTCAGTCTCAGCTTGAGAAAGGGTCCAAAGCCAGAATTCTGAGCTTTATCTACACTTAGATTATCTGCACATTTGAATAGCTGCAGAAAAGTGTTTCAGTTTCCTGCACCCTAAAAGGAGGAGATAAAACATTTCCTTCTAAAAAACCTAACATAGGTCAAAAACCCTGACGGTCATCCAGCAATTCTACCTGTGACTCCTGAAACTTCTCTCTTTTAAATAAGAAACATAAAACTTATCAGAAAAACAGTTGTTTCCTTTTCCAATTATTATTTCTCAGCTGAAAATATCACTGCATACCATGTAAGGCAACAATCTTTGGATCCTAGCTTAGCAAAAAAAAAAATAAATAAAAGTGAGGGACAATAGCAACTCCACATAGATTGACAAAGGTGACTTCTAGCATTCCTAGTTACAGCTTTGCAAAGAAAAAGTTCAGAGATTCCAGAAAAAGTTCAGTAACAGCTTAAAAAAGCCTCAGCCTACAATGTCTTTTTAAGCTATTTTTACATAAGCCCACCTGTTTAGAGGCAGGAACTAGAGCAGTTGCAACTATTGAATCAGCCCTAATGCTTCCACCTTGAGTTAATGCATTGTGCTAATTTTGTAAGCTCGTTCTGTTGCAGCTAGAAACTTCACCTGAAGGTTACAGCCCCAATGAATGGCATATCTGCAGCTACAGGCCAGAGTGAAGCAGATGCCCAAGAAAAGCAGCTGGTTGGAGGAGAAGTGCAGTAGGAGTGAGCCTGAACACTAAACTAAAAGTCTCAGCTCACCAGCTGTTTATAACTTCATTTTAGTGATCCCTAAAAATAACTATTAGCCGATAATTTCTAAAAGAACACACTCATACCAGGGAGAGTCTTGCTGGTTTAAACAGGGCCTTGCCTCTCACACACACCCAGCACAGCCCCATAGGCATAAATCCAGTGAATGCATTGGCACCAATACTAAACCTGAAAAAATAAAAGCATTTCTCTGTTGCAAGCACGAGGATCAATAATATACAGAAAAAAATCTTATTTGGAACTATTTCACTGTTTGACAGTGTTTCAGCCAACTTTGCAAACAGTAGCAAGCAGCACAGGGAGTTGCTGGTGTCTAGCTCATGATTCAATCTAAATGTTAAACAGAGCCTGGCCCTTAATTTCTGCATATCCCAATTTTCTATATCCCAAAGAAGTTTCTCCCACCATGACTCTGAAGCAAGCCTACATAATGTGTAAGATTTGCTGCCCAGAGAACTGCCCTGAATTTTGCCCATATCAAAAGGTGCTCACTTTCTGAGCTAGAAGGAATGCTGAACGTGGAGGAGATTTATTTTACATACAGTAACATTCAGCAAATCACATCCCACAGGGATACAAGCTCCAACTTTTGGAAATTGGAGAACAACAAACAAAACCTCATCTAATTTAAGTGACTCCAGCACTTCCATTTATTAGAAACCCAAATCACAGTCTTATATTTTTATAGTTGTAGTCAAGTTTGCTGCATCCTTCCTTGGAAAGTTTATGTCCCCTGGTGCCTGGTATCAGCCCCAAGTATCTCTGCAGATATATCAGGGAGAAGACAAACAGCATTCTGCAGCTGATGGCTTGAAAAAGGGAAAAGGTACAGCAACTTGTGAAGCTGAAGCATTGCTATGCAACATTTGGCTCTAGAAACAGGAGATGCAGTGGTTTTGTAGCTTAAGATCATCTCCAGACCCCAATGGAAAGCCTGAGACAGTATTTCTGCCTTGATGGCCAGATGAGAGGCCATCCTATAAGACATCCATCTGTGAGAAGAGTGGTGAGTGGTGGTGAAGGGATGAAGGGATTTGGCAGCTGCTCCTGCCCCACCAACAGCAGCCAGTCAGGCAGGACCAGGGACCTCAGAAATCAAGTGGATTGTCTGGAAAAAGGGCTAATACCCAGCCCCTTGTGTGCTTTGCCATATGTTTCTTCTTCTAAACAGGGACTTTTCCAGGTTGCAGAGAGCACTCTGAGACACAACATGTGAATATCTGTCAAGTGCTCAAAATGGAAAATTCCATGGAGATGCCCAGGGCTGTTCTCAGCATCTGGGCTGGAAGCTGACCCTGATTCCACCCTACACACTCTGCTTCCACCATACTGATGCTTTAATCTTTAAATCCCACATGGAAATTCCTACCAGGACAGGATTTGGCCAGAACAGTTTTTTCCTTAGAGTTTCCATGGCATGTAGTCCAGACTTGGGGTTCCACTGCAGCAGGTGCTACAGGAGCCCAAAAAAACAACCAGACCCCCCAAAGAATTCTCCATCAATAAAGACAAGAACCAGGTCCAAGAAAGATAACGAAGAAAGAAGACATGAGGACAATATAACATAGACAAGTTCCTTCTGAAATGATCCTTTTGGTAGAAAAACTTGTGACAAAAGCTTCCTAGTCATTCAGGTAGTTTTGAGATGATGAAAGGAGGCAGGTCTGTGTCTGTAGAGGGAAGAAGTTCACTTCTGGTAAAGCTGCCCCATGCCAAATGCAAGACTTAATACTTTGAGGAAGAGAAGAGGAATATCTGAGGAAATAAAAAGACTGAGGGCCAGGTGTAGAAGACAGGCATAGCAGGACACACTGTGTTAGTCATCTTGGCACAACGTGGAGAGAGATCTGGTTCATCAGTGTTGACAAAAGGACAAAAAGGAACAGGATGTCCTTGCAGAGCCATGTTCCCTCTGACTCTGCTGTTCAGTGGTGCAGCACACACACCACTGCCCTCCTACAGACCTAATCTTTTGTTCCTTGGCTTCACAGAAACTGCAGCACTGCGTAGGCTACTGCCTCTCTAGACACAAAATTCATTAGTGCTTTTTAATTGGAAGAAATACTGTGTTTTTATGTACAGATATCTAATATCAAAAGTAATTGCTTTTATAGAACACTCATTTGGAGCTGGTTACCCCTTGAGATGAGAAAATGTATTCTAATTACAACAGATAATTCAGGAGGAGATAAACAGATTGACGACTGGAAGGACCAAGAAATAGCAGCTGTACAGTCCATTGGAGATAAAGGCTCATTTGTGAGGTAGGACACCAATCCCAAATTTACAGATAATAAGAGAGGTGCCAGAGTTTTGCCAGAAACTTGATATAAACAAAAACAGAATTCCTCCTTAAACAGGAAGAGCTATATAAGGATATATTTTGATAGACAAAATACATAGCCCCTACCCCACATGCATAATTTTAAATTATATGTATGTGACTCTGATATTTTTTATAAATTTTCATTTCAATGTTCAAAAAGATCATTCATAGAGAAAGATAATTTTGTTATCTTTAAATAAATAACAGATGCCATGATTCTTCTAGAAGTTTTTAAATTCCAGATGACTCGTGGTTTTTGTTGGTGAAACATAAAATGTATTTTTCTCTTCAGGGCTTTGGAGGAAAGCCAGAGAACTCTTCTGGTGATGGCATAAATCTGGAGTTGAGGGGGAGGAGCTGAAATGTTGGTGTATCTGCCTGGCAGCCCACTGATATTAAAAGGAGACAAAATCTGAGTGTCATCAGTTTGGCACCTGTCCTCTGGCAGTGGCCAATACCTGAGGCTTCAGAGGAAATGAAACACAAATGATAAAGCACTTGGCCAATTAAACTCTGCACAGTCCCTGCAAGCAGAGTTCCCTCCTGAACCCCATAGGCAGGTAACTGAAGCCCTGAAGCATAGTATTAGATTACCCTCATTATCTTAACCAGACAGGTAGAAACAGGGCATAAAACTACCCAGTGTCCTTTGAAAGCCCAGGCACTAATATTAGACTCAATGGGCTCCTGCAGCAATGAATTCTCTGGTACTGTCACGGTCAGAGTGTCATCAACTCACATGAAATGGATCATCTGTATCAATATATTAGATTTTCTTTAATTTTTCCAGGGAAACAGAGGTGAAAGCTCCTGGGTGAAGTGATCATTAAAACAATAACAGAGCCATTCTAGAGGAAGGGAGAGTGACTTCTCCTTGAAAAGCTCCATGGTGAAAGCACTAAAACTTCAGGGCTGTTTAATTAGATTCAGGAACAAGCTTGTTCAGCCAAGTTAAAGGGTTTTAATTTCATAAATGAGGAAAATATCTTTTGGAAAGCAAGGAGTTTGCTTGTGTTAATCAAAGGTAGGGAAGGGAAGCAGTGGACCACTGCAGGAGAGAGTTGTTGTGACCCAAGGTCTGACAGGATGGAGCCACAGCTGGAAAGCTGCTGTTCAATGCATTGACATTTCCTTGACCCTACAGAGCTGACTGCACACCTCTAATCATTAAAAATACCCCTTTGACTTCTGATGCCATTCTGGATGAGAAGTCCCTGACTGCTCTATTCTCAGACCAGCTCCACTACAACAGTCAAGCCCACAGGCATAGGTTCCAAAAGGGAAAAAAAAATATATTTAAACACAAGGAACCAAAAAAAAAAAATCTATCTAATTTCAGGTCCTATGCAGGTTCATACTGTTTTAGACTCCATTGTGCTGACAATAAAGTCCAAACTCATCAAAGGCTCTACCACATCTGACATTGCCCAACCTGCCAAATTACTGCCTTTCAGCCCAGGATTCACCCTTGGGTCTCTGTCTCAGTGGGATTTTGTCCAAGGTTAAGAAAGATTCTTCCCTCCTGCTCAAGGGTGTTTGGAGAGCCCCAACAAGGGCCAGACAAGCCCATCTCCTGCAACATCATTTTGCAATCATGCTCCACATTATTTGCAGACACTCATATGCCTCCCTGCTCATTTACCTAAACAGCCTGCTATTAAATTAAACTAACATAATCACACAGATAGCTTTCCCAACAACAAAGTCATATAGAACACTTTGCCATTTGTATGGCTGAAAAGCTCCTGGTCGTTCAGCTCATTTTGCACAGCAGAGGATGGCAGCATTAAACCCAGATGTGGGAGCTGCTGGAACTCAGAGTCACATCGTGCTTGAAAGTGGAACTCAATTTTCCACTGTTGTGAAATTAGTCACTGAGTTCACCCCTGGCAATGCAACCACAATAAAGAGCCAATGTTAACAGCTACAGACCTGCTGGCTACATCCACTGTTCTCCCTTCCCTGCTCATCCTGTTGGCCACCAGAGGAGGAAATTATCTGAAAAGGTCCCTGGGTTTGTCAGAGCAGGGCTGGTTCTCTACCTGCTGCCTCTCCATCTCAGCATCAGATATTTCCCCTTGGGAATAGATGGGAGGAGGCACCAGCTGCTGTTGAGGATGTGAGATTTCAATTCTTCCACCCAATCTCTGGAAAAACAGTTAATTTGGATATTGGTTTTCACCGGAGCCAGAGAGATTCCTCCCCTTTCCTTTCAGTGTGGTATTGCCTTAAAAGCTCTGTAAGGGTGACATACTTCTTTTCTTTCTTTTTCTTTTTTTTTTTTTTGTGCATCATTGCACATTGGTTTCAAAACATACTCATTTCCCTGACAGACTGTCTATTTTAGATCTGTAGATCTGTGTATTTTTCTTGACCTGTCTTCACATTCTTCTTTCTCAGGCACATCTTTGACACCTCTCAGGGAGCTTGGCTTGGGAATTTGGTTGAGACAGACCTTGCATCTCTGCCTTCACTTTATTTTCATATTTCATATCTCATATCTCAGCATACACCCCAGCTGTGCCTTGCTTGTCAATGCCAGGCTGCAGTGCCTCCTTCCATCAGCCTCTTAATGTGTGTATGATTTAATTTTCTGCCAGCAGGACAAGTCAGCTCAAAACCAAACATGGGACACATTTTAAACAGCAAAAATACAGTCTTGAATCCAGCACCTAAACCAAAATGCTTGAAAATTAACAGATTATGGCATATTTGAAGCTAAAATAGATGAAGTAAGTTATTATGCAGAGTCCTAATTGATGAGATGAAGTGACAGCCACATTTATAACAGATCTATCTACTAGAGGATGTGCCCAACTAAAGGTCTGAGTCTCTCCTGCTCACAAAGGAGGAATAGGACTCCACAGTGTTGAGAATCTTACTTGAAGTGCCTTGCTATTGTTAAGGAAATGTTGAGTCTGGATTTGGTTTTGGCTCTAGGAAGGAAAGCTTTAGCTCTTTATATTCATAAAAGAAAGCCTGTTTAGAAATGAAAGACACGAAGTTGCATGGATTGCTTATAACATACAATTAATCAGGGATTTATCATGGACAAATAAAAAGAATTAGGTACCACATTCTCTGGGGGAAGCAAATCAAAAGATGAGATAGCTTTGCAAAAGAAAGGAGAAATGAAGATAAATAGCAATTGCCAATAAATTTGAGAAAATAAAGATGTAATGTTAGGGAAAAAATATTGGCACAATGTTTTATTTAAAAGCGGTAATAAAAACATTGCTTACTTTGATTTCTGCCCTTTCTGGTTTATTGTTGATATAAAGATAAATTGACTCAGACTTCCAGGAGCGGGAAAGCTACAATCTACTATTACAGGCACTTTAAAAACCAGCCCTGCTATAATAACTGATTCATTATTAACAAGATTGGCTTCATTGCATGTGGGTATTTGTACGAATTGACTGTGACCTAGGGCTGATTTAGGCCCTGACAAACCCACAGCAGGACCCCTGGGCTTACCTTGGAAAAGACAGGATGCATTTGGTAACAACGTGCTGCTTTGATCCACCTACAGAGCACGTTTCAATTACCACACATATATAGAATTCAGATCATATAGAGAGACAATGGACAAGTTTTGAAGTCGAGGATCAACCTTCTTCAATTTACCTTCCTAATGCCACTGACTGCAACACTGCTTATCTGGTTTTTACCAAGGCAGTGAAAAAAGAAACTCAAGTTTTCAGAGACTCAATTTTTCTTCAAGCTTTCCTTTCCTTTATGCCAAAATTCTATGAAAGAATGAATGTCCCTGTCCCCTGATGTGTCTCCGGTTTGTACTTACGACTACATTATGAGGTGTTAAATTACACAGTAAAGAGAGAAATGAGGATGGTGATAGAAGGTGCCTTTATACAGGAGATCATCCTTCAATGGAGAGACTGGTATGAATCAAAATGTGAATTTCAGAACCTGAGTTTTGAGTTTACAGCTTGGGCTCATGGCTCCTCAAGGACACGAAGCAGAGGCGCTCTCTGCTCACGCTTAAACTTCAGGTCACACATTTCTCCCAAGCAGCAAGAGCTTGCCAGCACCAAGAGGTGCCAGGGAAAGGCAGGGCTGAGCCCTGGGCTGTGACAGAGTTGGGATGGGATGAGCAGCAGGATGTGCATCACACTGCTGAGCACAGAGCACTGGGACCACTGCTCTGCTCTGCTCATAATTGAATTATTCACTCACTACCGAGAGGCACTGAGGCTGGTGGGACCCGAGTCTGCCATTTCAGCAGGCTGAAAATAGAGCAGGCTCTCCTGCAGAACTGGTGTAGTGTCAGGGAATTGTCATGCTGCTGTAGTTATTAACTGAAATAAGCAGGAAAGTAGAGAAAAAAAACCGCTTGTGCTAACATATTGCCAATTAACAGAGCAAGCAAAGCAGCTCAATGGGGACATCTGAGTATGGCTCCTTTAAAAGCTCATAACTTAATTTTCATGATTGTGTTTAAATAAGTAAAAATCCCATTTGTCACCAGAATGATTTTTAGCCTGATTTGCTAAGAAAAACATTTTGTGGGATCATGCTGTCTCCATTTGTCTATCAGTCTGCTTCCCTCTCCAGACTCTTCCTTCACTCTGCTTGTAAGATTTTGAGGACTGCTTCTAACTTCAGCCAAAGCTTGGCAGACAGTCAGAGGTCTCCAAAAACTGCATTTCTGTGAGTGCCACAGGAGCCATCACCTGGGAAGAAAGTGCCATTAAAATGTTCCTAATGATAGAAGAGGTTTGGTGAAAGATCAAACACTAGAAACCTTTTGGAGCTGTTAGAGACCACCCAAGAATTCACTTGTTGGATGCCAACCCACAAGAAAGTCAGTTTTCTTGGTTTAGCTGCTCAAGGAACTAAACACATTTTTAGGATTGCATATGTAAATTACTGTGTGTCCAGGTCTGTAGGATGCCTGGCAGTTGAATACACTATTAATTAACCATATCCCAGAGTTAACCTGAGGACACAGATCAGGGGAGGGGATCAGGGCAGCAGAGAGATGAGCTCTCACCACAGAGAAAGAGCACAGGACACTCCTGGATCTGGGACTTGTATCTCAGCAGCTTAAAATATTTTCTTGCCCCTTCTCTCCTCAGTTGCAGTTTCTGAGAACTCACACCTTCTGCTTCTTGTCAGGGGTTAGTGGCAATGGTGAGAAGCAGGGTAAGTGATAAAATGTGTGGGTTTTGGTCACAGATTAGGGGATTCCTAATGAAATAATGAAGTATGTGTGTGATCCCATTTAAAACTACTTTTCCATATTACAGAAAATTCACATGGAAATGCCTGACTTGCTAGATTAGCATTTCTTCCCTTGGCAAGGGAGAACACAGGCTTAGAGGTGAGACAGCAGGGCACACCACTCCCTGCAGCTCTGACTGTTTCCCCCAGAATTAACAAAAAAATTAAAATTAAATTCTGATTGCTTATAGTAGGAGTGCTTTTCCCTCCCCATCTTCGAAAGGAATGTAAAGCAAGATACAATCCTAAAACTCATGAGCAGAGAAGCAAACAACACCTTTCTTTCTCTTCTTAACAGGGAATTTGTCAGTTCAGTATCTGTCAAAATACTTTTGGAAATAATCAGCCTCTAGTTTCACAAGCATATGCTGAGGCACTGAGGAGCCACAGGCATGCAATATCACCCATCAAACAGATTAGAGGCATCTTCTTCCAGCTCAGCAACAAAACCAGAAGATCATACACTGATTTCTGCTTCTAAAATTAATTTCCATCCTGAAATATCATTTTGCTTTATGACAGTGCAGTGTGTCTCAGCCTAGTCATGTCTAGCTGGAGCTGTACTGTGCTCTGGGCCTGATTCTGACTTTGCTACTCAATGTCATCAGGAAGCCATACAAGAGCTTTTCTCTCTTGAAACTTTTTCCACAACAACTATCAGCACTCCAAGGTGCATTTTCAAACCCTGTTGTGGCTGTCCCACTGTGACCTGTCCTACATGGTGCTGCCACAGGCTGGGCACAGACCCTGACCCCAACTCACTCATCCCATGAGCACTCCCAGCTGCAATAAGGAAAATTTCACACTGGCCTCATTCTTCCACAGGCTCCACTGTGTCTATTAGACTCCATTTGTGCTCCAGCTTCTTGCCAGCATGATTGAAGGCTGAGAGATGCCTAAACAAGTGGTCCTGTACCATATTGTAAAAATCCTTCTGCAATGCTCATTTTCTCCAGGGCTGCATCACTCAGCCTGTGTCCCCTGGCACGCTGGGCTGCTCCATCCCAGCTTCAAAGTCAAGGCCATGCCTTTGTTCCCTCATAAATATTTCTCCTCCATTTACACACATCTTTTGTTCATTCTTCTCATTGTGCAAAGAAGACTGAAAATTCTCACTTGAACTTTCTAGTGTGGGACAGAAAGAGAGAGACAAAGAATCCAGTTGTCAGGCAGATCAGGTTCAGAATGAATCACAGGAGAAATTCTTCATTCCAGGACCTCATCTGGGAGGGGTCTCTGCACCCTGGATTTGGGTTATGTGGGCCTGGAATGGGAGCACAGCTGTGAATGGGACCCAAACCCAGCTGACTCTTTCAGGAAACAGAAGGTTTCACATGTAACCCCACTGGATACAAGCATTATAAAAGGCACTTCCCTTCCAGAATTAATTTTCTGTTGGATGGAAATGCATTGAGCCAGATGGATCTATTTCAGGAGGAGCATCAGGCTGGCACAGGTCTAAAATCAAAGATTATTGGGTTTGTGTATTCAGAGCTGGAATAGCTGAGGGTGAAGTGTTCAGTGCTGGTGCTGACATGGTCACATCTGTGCCTAAAGGAACATCACACAAAGGATGTGTTGAGTGAGTTTGCCAAATATTAAATTGAAGAAATATGTGAAATTTATAATTAATACCTGCAAACATTTTCACTGCTCCTTGTGATACTAGCAGTGAATAAACTAAAGACATTTTCCAACTGCTGAGAAAGTTGCAACTTCTGGCAGATACAAAAGTTAATTAAAGAGTGGTAGAATTGACTGGCCACCTGGAAGAAAGGTGGCTCCAGTGGAGAATTTGGCTGCCCATATCCCTGTGATGGTTTTGGAAAGTCACCAGCTTAAATCCACAGACCTGGGTCCTGGGGATCCTCTGGGCAACACACAAATTATGTAACAGAACTACCAAAAAAACCCCAAGGCCAGCATAGGCTCACACCTAATCCACCCAACCACCCATTTTTCCATGCCAATCCATCTCATTGCTTGTGGAAATTGAAAGCATCAGCTCTTCCAGCAGCTGGGCAGCTTAGCTTAGGCTGTTTAATGACTCCAAGATGCTCAGCTCACTCTCCCCTCATGCCCTGCTCCCATCTGTTACATGGAGCCACCTGCAATCCATCAGCAGGTTTTAGCATTAACAGCTCTGTGCTGGAAAATCTGCTTTTCCTGTTAGAGGTGTGAACAGTGCAGGAACACACCCAGCACTCACCCCCAGCTCACACCAGAGCAAGGGGCACCAGCATTGCCACCAGCTGAATTCTGCCACCAGTGCAGTGAGTTTTGCAGATACAGAATTTGCAGATATCAGTAGCCTCATTTTACACATGGCTGCATGACCAGAAAATCTGTCTTACAAGGAATCTATAGAGCAACTGCAAATTTTCATCCTGAGGAAAACTAACCTTTGGGTTATACAATGCTATTTCAATTGGGGATATTTTTAGTCTTATCACTGCCTTCAGTTCAGCGTGCACAGGAAAGAATACCACCAATCTTTGCTGCAACACAAGACTTGCTTGAAAATGAGTTAATATAACAAAAAATACATTTTTATTTACAAAAGCTGTTCATCCTAGAGGCATATGAGAGCTGTAGGAAAAAATAAACTCAATTTCTAAAAGGGCAGCAAGGCCCCATTGCCAAATAAAATACAAAACCAGCAAAAAAATCCAAATGAAAAACAACCAATTAACCCTACCACCCCACCAAAAATGCTAGAGGAAGAAGAAAAAAAAGAAGCAGCAAACTTCCCCAGTATTGCAGGAAAGGGCCAGCTGTCTTCATAGATATCTTCCAAGAGAAACAAAATCCTATGCAACAAACTCCTTTTTTCTTTGCAAATGGTCCTGCAGTACCACTGCCACCATTAAGAGCTAATCTGACCTGGTCTGAGAAGTTCTTTTTGCAAAATAGAAACTGGAGCCAAACAGTGCAAGCACAGAAGCAATGAGATCTCCAGAATTAGAAGTCAGAGGCAAAACCCTACAAAGTTCACCAGATCTCCACTAGAAAGGGGAATTATTCCAAGACCTTCAAGGAGAATCCAGTTCTCAACCATACTGAAGTAGCACAGGGACAAGCAAGACTTCATCCTTTGTTACTACATACACATCATCAAAACTACCAAACCTACTCCTCATCCTGTGGCAAAAACACCTTCACTTGGCCAAATTCCCTACTGGAGTTACTGTACTGACACTCCTGACTGTGCTGATGCCTCTGGATCAATAGCAAAGATTAATTTAGGCAGCTGATTTCAATGGGACTGCGTGCACGGGTGAGCTGAGGAGAATCTGAATCATTGCTGCAGTCACACAAACCTACTTGAGGCTGTCACCCTGTGCAGCCAGCACTGTCTGCCACCCCACACACTGCTACAGCACAGCAGGGCTGGCACATCTGCTCCTTGCTTGGAAAGCAGTGTCACTTCTGAGCCTGGCTTAGATCCCCAGCTACACAACTGCTGACTCAACCACAGACCTGCCTTCCAAGAGTTCCCCAGGAAGAAAACCCAGTGACACCCTGGGAGCCCCAGAGAGACCTTGAGAGCCTTGTCTTGGCTTTGCACAGGGGAAGGAGGTGTCAGGAGCCTGCAAGGCTCGTGCCAGTGCTGTGCCATTTTACAGGGGCTGGTGATGCTGCAGCCTCTTGCTGCTCCAACATGCAGCCCTGGAGGTTGAGACTGAAGCAAATGCACTCTAAAGAACCCCAGAAGCCAAGCATGTTCCTTTATATCCTCATCCACCAAATCTGGGTTATTTAAATGTGATCCCAGTCACTGGAATTCTAAACATTGTGCTGTGAAAGACAACACCCTCCTGTAGTACTATGGCATCAAATATCTCTGCCTGACAGAACCATTTTTAAGTAGCAGAAAGCTACCTAAAGAGAAGCTCTTTTAAAAACCTTTTCTTGGTTTAGTTTTCTTCATCATTGCCCACTCTCCCAGGATGACATGCAAATTACAGCTCATGTATTAAAAGTATAAATCAGACCAGTGGCAAATGAAAGTGCTTCCAGAGAGCAGCTCCATAGGAGGTGATGCAAGGCTTAAGATATTCAGAAATCTATATTCTCACCTTCTCTAAAAACGTTTTGCTCATTTACTTCAACAACTCTTCAACCCCCAAGAGAACTCTGCCTCCACACTGCACATGATGACAAAGCAGAATCACTCTATTGTCTTCTCAGCTCTCCACCCTGCTGCTGCCCTCCACTCTCCTTCAAAGCCAGGAATCAAGGACACATTTGAAGGGAAAAAAAAACCCAACAAAATAATTTAGACCTTTTGCCATTTGTCAGAGATTCTCAAAACCAGCCCATTTCTGCTGCACTGTTTCACTAAGGACTGCCCTCAACAAGGATACAAAACAATTCATGGCCCCAGGCTCATCCTTGGTTTGTGAGAAGATCCCTCAGATCAGGTCATGCTAGTAAATTAAACACAAACAGAATTGTTCAGAAATTAAATGGCCTGGCAAGTGCAGTAAGAGGGGCAGGGAACTGGTGTGAGAGCTCCTCTGGAACATCCATTCCACTGGATTTCCCACAAAAGTGCTGCTGGACTGACTGTCCATGCACAGCAGGGAGTCCAGCTTAGCTAAACCAGGTGAGATATAAAGTTAGTGTGAAGAACTGCAGAAAGCACAAGTTCCCTTCTCTTACTGTGGGAGGAGAACATCAAACCAGAGGGATAAGAGAGAAGAACTCCTTGGACATCTACAGAAGTGCACATCCACACAGAGCTCACTTCATCTGGACCTACACCACATCACAGGTGTGATGTCACTTCAAGAAATAAGAATTTGAAAGCCCAACAGATCAAACTGAGAAATAATGATAGAACCAAGGTTGTCATTTTTATCCCCAGCAGCATTCCAACGTGTTAAACCTTGAAGTAATTCCAGCTAAATCAGAGGGCCCTTGACCAAGTTTCATCTTTGCTGCCTTCTGTTGCATAAATCAAGAAATCCTGGCTCAGGAGATGGTCTTACACTCCTCTTATCTCCTACAGGACTTGATGAGTAACCAGTAATGTCCAGTTTGCTGTATCTTATCTTCAAAACTGTCTGGAGAACCTAGATATTCCAGAACACCTGAAAGGACAGAAACTCTAGGGCAGAAAGACAGTTTTTAATCTGTTTGCACCTGCTCTGCTGTCCTAAAAATGGGTTTTGCCTCCACCTATGAAGCTTTCAGATATTCACAGCCACTGCCACAGCACCACAGCTATGAGTTTTAGGAAAAGCAGACACATTCAATTAGTATTTGGCTGTTTTAGCTCTGTGCTCTCAGGAGAAGATGACTTTGGGTCACTGGGAGGATTTATCTCTGGATTTCACTCTCAGGAACTCAAGGTGTCTTATTTCAGAGACAGATTTGATCAATAGGACTACAACAAGGTTGGAAGCTGCTCTGTTGTCACTGGCTCTCTTCCTTCCTGTTATACAGAACATCACAGGGTCTTTTTATTTTCTACTTTTCCTTTTTTCTGTCCTCCAGTGTGTTGGTTTAAACTGAATGATGGTAATAACTACCAAGAGAAACCCCACAAACAACAATAATAAAAGAGCATGCCAAGTATGCTGAGAAAGAGAAAGTGAGTGCCCATTAGTAAAGTTAGAGAGCAGCATTTAAAAAAGGCAGATTTGTTAAACATGATTCATTTGCTTTCCTTCCTTTCATAAATCTTAGTATTTCCTTGGGTAAGTGCCACACATTCAGTTTTTGGAACCTCATTCTAGAATGATGCTCCTGGTTTAACTGCTACCTGTTTTATTTACTAAAACATCAAATAAACAAACAGTAAAACCCCCCAAATTGAAAAACCAGCTGCACCTCTCTCTACCAAGGGTATTAAGTTAAAGGCAGGTTTTCTAATCCTCTAAACCTGTGCAGTGGCTGTAGGTGTGCAGCCACCACACTGCAGCTCCTCTCTGGGAAGGTGACAGACCCATATTTGCTTTTCCAACTCCAGCTAAATGTACAAAGAAATGGAAAGATACTGAAATGGAATACAGCTGAAAAGGCAACAAAAACAACATCAGGCAAAGGTTTCCTTTCTGCCTCTGTAAACATTGTTTTTAATCTCATATGGTACAAATGATTCAAGTTCCACACAAATGAGTCAATGATAAAATTACCACATGATTTTTTTTTTTCCTGTCAAAATAAGCTTTCTTCCCAGCTACAAAGGCAAAAAGCAGAAATGTTACATAAAAAATAGTTACCACTATATGAAACATTAAGTACAGAGAGACTTTAAAATCACTGATGTGCTGCTGGAATGGAGACATATTTTTTGTATTTGTCAATATTTTGCAGAGCTGAGTGCAATTTTGCCTGTTTTACAAAAGAGAGCTGCCCTCTTTTTTAATTAAACTTTTAGGACTTCTCTTCCTGAAATGTCTAAATAGAGTCGTACTATTTCCAATATTATCTTATATTTATATAGGGGCTATCCAAAAATTGGCTCATTATGTTCTCCTTCTGTTGTTTTGGAGAATAAAATCTTGACCTTCCTGAAAGCACTTATTGTGAGTTCCTCAGCTACACAAATCAAGATGAACACAACCAAAGCAAGTGTGATGGGGAAATTGGTCTGTTGAGTTGATCATCACTCTGCAACAGAGAAGGTCAGCCCTGTAGCAATGGTGACTTGAGAAAACTTGCGAAAAGAATAGAAAAATCCAATAGAAAATACTGTGTGGTAAAAAAAATAATTAGTCTTTTTCCCTCCTGCCTTCATGAGAACCAGCCTTGCACTGCTTTAAAAATGTCCTCAAAAGGAGACCCTGTGAGGAGAACCCCATCACCAAGATCAGGAAACCACATGGCTGAGAGCAGAGCCCACGTGTGAGCTGATATTTCTGGAGGTGTTCAGGTGCTGATTTTGCTGTTAGTAGCAGACCATAAACACATAAAATAGAAATAGTTATAAAATGTGTGGGTATGAGAAGGTGCAGATTCATTGGGACAAGGCTGCAGTCACACTAAATGTGACCTGTGCATGGTGACTTTACCTCTCTCCTCTGCCAAGGAACTGCTCTTCAGCTGAGAGCTTTCAGCTGTAAAAATTTCTTTTTGACAATGTGGACATGTGATGTGGACATTCACATTATTCCCTTGCAGCCTGTTCCCAACCTTTACTTTCAAATGTGGAAATTTGGACCCATTTTCAACTAGTCCCAAGCTTATAGAGAATAAACTGCCCTTTTAAAAACACTGCTGTAACTTTTACCTATGCAGATTGGCAGGCTGAATTTTAAATGCAATCACTTGGCTTCCAGTGCACTCTAAAAATCAGGAGTCTCAGGCAGCAGGAATCAGTACTCTGCACCCAGGACCTGCTATTTCCATCATTTTAAGCCTGTGTGCTGCAATTATGTGAATTGTCCACTTTTTCCCCAGCCTCCTCCATGAAATGCATATGTAATGTAAACCCCATTTATCACACTGGAAATTGCTATTGCATTTAATCTTCCCAAAGAGAGCAAAATCAAATTATGATGTGTAACCAATGATAACCTGTCAAATTCAAGGGAATACTCCAAACTTATCCTTGCACATCTAAAATAGAACAGGTCAAAGGGGTCTAGTGTAGAAGACATGGGTAGGAAGACATGATGTGAGAATACATAATGAGAAGATGAAAGCTCTCTAAATCTTTGCAGATTGAATGAAATCTAATTACATGCTGTATTGATTGTTGTGTATTACTGGAAAGAGACAGTGAAAAGGGAAAAAGGCAATTAGACTGAAATTGTAGTCTGACCTTCAATTGCTTTTGGCATGAAAGGTTATGGTCTACTTGGGGCATCAAAAATTCTTTATCCTCTATGGTGAATCATTAGCAGCAGACTTAGATGCAAAACTGATTAGGGGAAAAAATTCAGTCAATTAAATAATTTTTAATTTTTCCCCTTTACAAGAGAAAAAAAAAAAAAAAAAAAAAAAAAAAAAAAAAAAAAAAGTAAAGGCAAAGGAAGAAAATACCAAGGTGTTATCATTATGACATTTCACAAATTGCTACCAAGTCTAGCTGGTGTGAGTTCTGTGTTGAATGACAATAAAATATATCCATCAATAGCAATACCGTAGCAAAAAAAAGAAATATATATATATATATATATATATATATATATATATATATATATACACATTGCTTAACTAGCTCTATAATAACTCTGTTTTTCAAAATAAAGATTGTACCCAAGGTCAGACATCAGGAGGTAATACAAAGTCTCACTACAAAAATTCCACTGACACGTTTCATTGCTTTCCTTTCCCTTTACATGCTCTGTTCATTTGCTTCCACCAAACCCAGCAGCAGCTGAGAGAAAAGAAAGCTCTCAGAAATACTATTTTTCCCAAGTTGATAAAAAACCAGAGCACGAGCCAAATAAAAACTATTGTTTGGGTGTATGTCTGCACGACTGCAGGGAATCCTGGCAATTCTCATCCATCCTATTCTGAAAACTCTTGTTCTGCCAAAGATAATGGCAAGGACCAGCTTTCCCCTGACTTTCATGCATGGTCCTCTGTGCTCTGCACACACCACCACAGGCACTGCACTCACTGATTTTATTCAGTCTGAAAAGTTAATGAGTTCTCAAGTGATCAGTTTTGGGTTGCCTCTTTATACATTTGTAATGTTACTGCCTGTGTTTATTTTCCTTGTAGAAGGTACACACTTCTAAATAACATTTCCTTGATTGTATGTAAACAAATATGTGTAACAGAAACAAAATTCTGTGCAGCTGCAGGGCTGGTCTCTCACAGAGTGACTCTTTATTGCACTGGATCATCAACAGAGTCCCTAGAAAATCCAGGTAAGTCTTTTGAGTTCAGGTCTCAATCTGAATGGAAGAGAAAAATAAAATAAAAGAACACTGAGATTTACAAAAAATATACTTAATAGGTAGTTCTAAATTTGCTGATCTCAAAAGGACCAAGATCAGAAAATTAAAATGCTGGGCTGGGATGGCAATGATAACATTGAGCTGGACTCAGCCTCCTGGTGCTTTGAGGGGTTCTGGGTATGCAAGTAACTCATACTCCTCCTTAATAAAATCTGTCCACCCATGTCTGTCTCTCCACATAGAAGAGACTTTGACCTACTTTTAAAAAAGTAACATCCAAGACAGCCTCAGCCAGCTCTCTGACCTTGTGATCAGGCAGCATGTACAGGACAGGGGCTGAGAAAGATGAGAAACCTTACCCAACACTCAGACTCCAGAGCACAGGCGTGTTTGTGTAACACCAGCCTTGCTGTGAGACACAGCACAGCCCTGACACAGCCTCCCCTGAATCCCAGTGCTGCCCAAGCAGCAATTTATGCCCATTAATGGCACAAATAATGAGTCATGATATTACAAACAGAATAGCAGCAAGCTAAACCCAAAGAGAGTTGCTTGGTCCTGATTTCACTTACAGCAATGCAACTGATGATTTCAGTGGAGCACCTTCTAATTTCTTAGGAATTTTTGCTTTTGTTGAAGCATAATGGGGGAAAGATGGTTTTTTAATTCAGAATGATGATGAAAGAATTAATCTGTGTTAATGTATCACCGTGTAATAATCAGAAACCCAAAAATCACATTAGAGAAAAATTGAAGGGAAATAAATAGGAAATGTGAAAAATGTGAACAGCTCAGCTTGAAAAACTTTCTGTATTTTCCTGTGTATGAACTTCCAGGAAAATAAAACTGCCTGTAGTGTTTGATATGACCTGAAGAAGCAATGTAACACTAAGTTCAAGTAATTTCAACATGAATATCCATATCCAGTAAATGGAATTAAAGAAGATAAAGAATACAGTTCCCAAAATAGAGGCATGCTTTACAGAGAACTTCCAGTCATTGCAGGCAATGGTGCCTGCCTAGCACGTTAAGGACTCCTGCTGATTCTCCAGGGGATGCAATGCTCGGATGAACACAGCACAGGGAAATCCTACCCAAAGTCTCCCCTATGAAAAACACCACAAACAAATCTATTTGGGCCAAAAAACCCCCTCATTCATTGAGCTGTAATGGACATATCTTGCAGAGCAATCTAATTCAGTTTGGGAACGTTATGGCTTGATGGAATTCATGAGAACATTCTCATCTTAAATCCTACATTCTTCAAAACTATTCCAAAATATGGTTAGAAAACACAGCAGTTGACACTTTCCCTCTAATTCCTGAAAGTGTGGGTTTGGGACTAACACCCCACTCCACGTTCCCCTGTCTCTGCCCTGGTTATCCAGAGGAGAGCATGAGGGGATGCCTGTTCCCTAACACTTGCTGGCACAAACTGCATATTACCATAACAGCCTAACTTACTTAGATTTATACATTCATTCACCAAGCAGTAATAGGAAACATACTTTATGGCTAACCCTCCTATTTGTCTGCATTTTGAGGCTACAGTAGCCTTTCTTAAATCAATGTTACGAGTAAGATTTCCACAAGCAGCCTAGAAGCACATTTGCTCTACTTAAACATATTTACACTGAAAATTTTATTTGCTGCGAAACACTAAATGTTACATTTATATTGCAATTTCATGCAAAAGTTCACTCCTTCAGCCTTTTTTGGTCCAAAACACTGCTGTATTTAATCACATACTTATTTCTTTGATGTCTCACATTTAGAACTTTACAAATCTATGCAACTACAAATGCATTCACTTTGAAGAATTCGTTTCTGTATGAAATGTTACGTGTTCTGTAACAATTTTGAAGGCTTAGCCTGTTCTAACTACCATGGAAGGGTTCTTTGCTTACCTAGCAATATTTTCCAAGGCTGATGAGTTAAAATGGTAAGTCATAAAAAGAACTGGTGGATGCTTCCCCTCCTCAACAATGACAATAACAAATTTAAACGGCAAAATCATTAAGGAAACATATGGGTGCTATGTTTAAACAGACCATTAACAGTGCACAATGTTAGAACTCAGCAGAAGGTATTTCAAGTAGTTCTGAAACCAAGTATATGACTTCCAGCTATAATTGAACATTGTATTTGCTATACAAACAACTTCCTATGCAGCGTTAATATATCCAAGCAAACTGGAAATCCTGGTACAGCTTGTAGGTACTTCCTCTGATCCCGAAACCCCTGAGCTGCAACCTCCTGAACTTTGCATCTATTGAGGAAGTCCTGACTTTGGACATAGAGTTGGCAGGGTGAGAGAGGTGGGAGGCTCGACAAACCCCTCCAGCAGAACCCCGCATCCCCTTTGCCCTCGGTTTTCAGCTCTGGAGCGCTGGGGTCGGTGCGATCCGTGCCCGGGCTCCCTCCCCAGCGGGCGGGCACCTGGGGGGCTCTCGCCCAGCCTGGCACCCTCCCGGGCACAGGACATCACAGGACATCCCCTCCCGGCCCTCGTACCATTGAGCTGGTTGTAGACCACTTCCTCCAGGTGGTCCAGGCGCTGCAGGATGGACTCCCTGTCGGCCAGGCTGCCCACCTTGGCGCCGCGGCTCCTGGCCCGGCGCTCCGCGCTCCGGACGATCTGCACCAGCTCCTGCGAGCGGTCCTGGATCCTGCAGTAGACGGAGAAGAGGATGATGCCCACGAAGACCAAGATGTTCACCGTCAACAAAGTTTTGATTTTCCGTGCCACCGCCATGGGAGCCGCGGGCGCGGTGGCGGGGGGCGCATCCAGGCGCGGCGAGCGGCGGCCCCGCGGCCACCCGGCGGAGCGGAGCCGGGAGCGGAGGCGAGGGGCGCGGAGCTGAGGGGAGCTGAAGGCAGCGGAGCTGAGGGGAGCGCAGCTGATGGAAGCGGGGCTAACGGGAGCGGAGCTGTCCTTCAGCACCGCCGCGCCGCTCCCCGCCCGCTGTCGCCCCGCGGGGCCCGCGCCGCGGCGGGCAGGGCGGCATGGAGCGGGGCCGAGCGCTGCTGCTCCGCCGAGCCTCCTCCTCCTCCTCCTCCTCCTCCTCCTCCTCCTCCTGCTCCTGCTCCTGCTCCTGCTCCTGCCGCTGCCCGCCCGCCCCGCTCTGCCCGCTCGCACAGCGCCGGTGCGCAGTGACGTGCTCCGCGGGATCTCATCGACATGCACACGGCGGAGCCCGCCCCGCGCCCAGCCCAGCCCGGCCCAGCCCAGCCCAGCCCGCCCCGCGCCCAGCCCAGCCCAGCCCGGCCCAGCCCAGCCCGGCCCGGCCCAGCCCAGTCCAGCCCAGCCCAGCCCAGCCCAGCCCAGCCCAGCCCAGCCCAGCCCGCCCCGCGCCCAGCCCAGCCCGGCCCAGCCCAGCCCAGCCCAGCCCAGCCCAGCCCAGCCCAGCCCAGCCCGCCCCGCGCCCAGCCCAGCCCAGCCCGGCCCAGCCCAGCCCGCCCCGCGCCCAGCCCAGCCCAGCCCAGCCCGGCCCAGCCCGGCCCGGCCCAGCCCAGCCCAGCCCAGCCCAGCCCGCCCCGCGCCCAGCCCAGCCCAGCCCAGCCCAGCCCAGCCCAGCCCGGCCCGGCCCGGCCCGGCCCAGCCCGGCCCGGCCCAGCCCAGCCCAGCCCAGCCCGGCCCGGCCCAGCCCAGCCCAGCCCAGCCCAGCCCAGCCCCGCCGGCCGCGGGCAGCGCCGGAGCGCGGCAGGACCAAGGTGGCCTTGCTGCGGAGGGGACGTGATGCCCCACCCGCCTCACCGCTGGGAAAGAGATGAGACAAGTTCAGGGAGAGCTGGTAACGTGCTCAGCCCCTTGGGTTTCCCCAGCACTGGCTCGGGATCCTACATGGAAAGGACATGGTTGGGATCACATCCACAGGCAAGAGAAGTTCTTGCCAAGCATCCATAGAAATATGGACTCATAGAATAGTTTAGGTTGGCAGAAATGTTTAAAAGTCCATCTGCTCCAAGGCCCCTGCAATGGGACATCTTCAAGTAGATCAGGCTTCTCAGAGCACTGGGTCTGAGCTGATCTCAAATGTTTCCAGAGATGGGACATCCACCACCCCTCTGAGCAGCTTATGACAGCATTTTACCACCCTCATCAGAACATACTTATTCTTTATATCTAGTCTAAATTGACAATCTCTCAGGTCAAACCCATTAACTCTTTAATCTCAATACCTATGGGCATTAAATATGCCCTTTCAACAGCTTCTCTGTTCATGTTCACAGTTCCTTTTATTCAAAAAGATATACCCATCTCACTTATAGGGTTGCATGCCATAGGATATATCCCAGTTCTGGAAATTTTTCTCCTTTCATCCTTCCTTCTTGGTTTCAGGAGCTGCCAACTCAATATGTAGCCAAAGTTACAACCTCCCTGAGGTCATTGAAACTTGGCAAGCCCTGCTCAGATTTTCCTGAGATATAAACTCTTCACTGCTGGTCCTGCTTGTGACCCTCCTGCTGCTCACCTTCTGCAGGGCCCCTGAGGGTGAATTTCTTTGAGATGTGTTTCTGTCCTACAGGAATACTCCCTTGGTCTTGTAATGATCACCAATGAGACCTGGGTTGAGCAGAAAAAACCTAAACTGGAGTTTCACCATCACCTAATCATATCCCTGAAAGAAGATGCCACAAGTTCAGCAGTGTCATCTCTTCCAAACATGGAAATATGGAAATATTTACAGGATTTAGTTATTTCCTACATTACCGGATTCTTAAACACAAATAATGTCTAGATGCAGGTTCAGATCTTTCACTCAAGTTGCAGTAAAACTCTTAGTCACTCAGCAGAAGCAGCTCAGAATCTGAAATTTTCCAGTGCTGTGATTATTTCAGTAGTATTCTTATTGCAAATCTCTCATAGCATTACATTTTCCTAGCAAATAACAATTTGGTTTAAGAAAATATTGAACTAATGCTCAAGTGCTGCTTATTTGATGGCTTCACAGCATTTAATATATTATAGCAACACCTGCTGGTCTTGATATGGTTAAGAATCTGTTATATCCCTATTTCCATTATAAACTCCAAGTCCACAAGCTGGCCACAAGAATTCAGGTTGGATTCTGACACGAGTTTACAGTTTGTCCCAAGGCTTGTAAAACACCTTCAACTTTCTTAGAGAATTTACCAAGTTTTGATGAGGATTTTTTGCACCACTGCAGTTTTGAACTGGTTTTCACAGACATGATTTCATCCATGACTGGCTTAACTAAAGGAAACCACTTTTTCACCTAAGTAAATGTTCTTAAATGGTCAGCTTAAAATATTCTCATATTCTTCTGTACACACCACAGACTATGTTCACATGGCTGAAATCTCACCCAATATCACTCAAACAACAGATATGGCTTGTACAGCTCACTGTTCCTTCAGACATCTCAAAGCAAGTTACAGAAGAAATACCACAGTTGACTGAAGGACAGCAGAAGTCTTTCTGGAAAAATTTCACTATCAAACAATATGGAACCAAACAAAAAATAACGGTAATATTTTCACACGAACACCACTTGAGCTGAAGCTGCTGTTTCCTGCCCAAAAGGGTCAAGTTCCTATTTTAATATCCACGGAAAAGACTTACATTGCCAAAGAAAATTTGATCAAAATCAATATATGCAACAGCTGGGTTTCAGTGAGAATGCTTTGGCTGAAACAATACAAATCAGCTCTGATTGCTGATCCATCCTACAAAAGGAGATCATGGGAAGGCACTGGTATCTGCTCCCAATCAATGGATCAAGCCAGAAGCAATGCTGGGATTCCATTCCAACCACAAATCCTGTTTCTCTCTCTCTCTCTCACTGATTTTCACTCCTATTCATCCCACCAGGGTTTCTATTCCATTCCTCATTGGAGGATCAGGAAGATGCTGTAAAGGCACACCAAGGTACTGTGCATTCACAGGGCAGCCTGCAGGTGATCACACTCTACATCCCTGTGCTCAGCCAAAGGGAACACAACTGATCTGAGCCCACTTCCTTTGGAGCTATTAACCTCAACCAGTACACCTTTTTTTTTAGCCAATACTGAATTATACAGCAACTGAGTATGATCAACATAACCATCATCATCTGGACGGCTCTCAAGTTAAGTTTTCCCAAAAAAAGTGCTCAGAAAAATCTATTAAGAGAGACCATGTGGAATTGCCATGCCTACAGCAGAACCCCTGCTGGCACCACGCCTTCAGTCCCAGGTGTGGAGGGTACACACACACATAACCAGTGAGTTTCAATTTTCTATGAGGTGTTTTACGTTGAGTTTCATTTTAAATGAGATGAAGGAATTGGCTGATGGAGCAAAAAAAGTAAGATTTTACTTTTGAGAAAAGGCAAGAAGAGGGTGATTGAAAAGTTGCTTGAAAGTTTTTTTTTTTAATTTTAAAAAGCCTAAGTTGAAAAAAAAATATTGAATTCAAGTTAATAACCATAAAATCATTCCCAACCACTTTTCCAAAAGGACAAGATTGACTTACCATATCTAAAGAGTTGTACCTTTCTGATCATCCTTCTGCATGATATGAGACATTTGCAGGAATGAATAATGTGCAGAAGGGAAGACTTTGATGTTTAAAATATTTGAACACTAACTTTAAAGAAAGAAAAAGACACCACAGAAAAAATACTATGCCAGTGCTGCTCTGCTGCTGTAGATTCCAGTGTAGTTACACACAGACCTCACCTACCATTTTCCCAGTGAAACCCCAACTGCATTTGCTAGCACTTTGCTTTGAGTTTTAATATAGATTAATATTTTTCTACTTAATTTTCTACTTTTTCAGAAGCAAACAGCCACAAAAGCAGCCAGCAGTCTCAGTTCTGTTGAACACCAGACACACAGAGCTGAGGCCCTCACCCTGCTGCAGAGAGGCACTGCAGCCCCTCAGATGCTCAGGAAATTCAGGCTATGTGCAGCCCCTCCTCACCTCAGTGCCAGCAGGCTCTGGGAGATGAGATCTGCACAAACACCTCGTTTGCAAGGAGCTTTTTACACAAGTTAGGGGAGGAATTAATGAGGAAGCCTCAGCTGTGTCACACTGGGGATGTTTCCAGCCAGCCTGTTACCTGTGCTGCTGCAGCCTCAGGGCCTGAATTAAAGCACACAAGAAGACCCACAGTAAATAATTCCTCTGGCAACAAGGTGCTGCCAGGTCCCCAGGGCTTCACCCTGCTGCTCTGGATGCTGAGGCTTTGGGCACATCCAGAGCTGACCCAGTGCCTGTCCCTGGAAGCAGAGAATGCTGTGGCCAGGTAAGGCTGAGACAGAGACTGGTGTCACCTCACTGCATTCAAAAGGCTGGAAGCCCAAAAGCCACGAGGGATTTCTGTGCAGTGATCCTGATCTGGGAGCATTCAGTGCTGGCTCAGAAAGTGAAGGTGTGTGGAGACTGGACAGGCCTGACCATGACCAACTCTGCTTTCCCTGGGGCAGGATGCCAAGAACGTGTTTGCTTGAGCAAAACAAACTCTGCTACACTTACTGCACACACACCATGCCTGGGACACTTGGTAGTGGGGCCACAATTGGTGTGCAAAGGCTCATTCATAATGAGCAGCCCTGCTCAGAGCACTGGGCATGCCACAGGGATTAAGGATTCACAAGATTAGACTGGAGGGGCTGAATTTTAAATGCATCTTGAGGATGGTTCTAAATGAAATGAGGTGCCTTGAAATCTGAAAAGATATTTCAGAAATTATATATCTATGTAATATATGTATATATATCCTTTTAACTTTGGCTGTATTAGTCACTTAGTAAGATTGCATAGAAGTTTCATAAATGGAATTTGGGATGCTTCCTCTAAAACTGCAGCAATTTCCACTTGCACATGGGACAATTCTTCAAATGTACAGATCATGCTGTGTCCTACCACCTGTGGCTGACACATAAATATGCACTTTTTTTATATTATTCCTGTTGCATTAAAGCTACAGGTTGACCCTGCAGAGAGATTTTATAATAGACAGCACAATTGCCAGCAGATCTTCTGCTTTCATGCCTGTGAGATTGTGCTGATGGCCACCCTGTAGTAAAAGCATACAGATAAAACTCAGCAATTACCCAAACATGCATTAAAACCCACAATAAACCTGTCATTGTGAAACCAGAATATAAATAATGCCAAGATTAAAATATTCAACCCACATACTTACATTTTACAAAGCTCTAATTTATAAACATTACAGCTCTCACCAATTTTAATAAGAATTGAGTGGAGCTACCTTTTAAAAATCCAACTGCACAGTCCTCCATCTATTTCATATTATTGTCTCCTACTGTAATTCCTGAATAGGTGCTTGTTTGCTAAGAGAGGATTATCACCATTCACCATGATCAAAAATTACTTGCAGGGACTTAGATTTACCCATGCACAAGAGATAATGCATCCTTGAGGACCTTGTCTCCCCCAAATGACAGAGGCTCAGCCCACCTGCATATCCAAAAAAAGGGAAGTTGGCTGGGACCTGCCTGGCAGCTGCTGCACTGGGATTCTAAATTGCAGACTGATGTTTTTAATCACCCCCATAACTTACTGCAAGGAATTTCAGAGTTGCTTGATAAGATAGAGACTCACACTGGAAATAAATCACAGAAGCTTTTAAGGACAGCTTCTATGTTTATGAGAGTTGCACTAAAGAAAATAAATGTGCAAGTGATATATAAATGTAATTTAATATCCAGCTATTACAGATACAGAAATTACCTCATTATCCTCCTTGAAATTCATCTTTACTTATTCCTGATGCCAGAAAACTTACTAACTCCTAAACAATGGCTAGGCTGTTAGCATGCTGAGACTTTTACTCTTCACACTGTCCAACATTATCTTCTGGTTCTACACTTTTCTTCTTCTGCTATTCTCATGCACTGCACAGGTTTTAAAACAGAGACTGCTTTTTGATAGGGCTGTTTTTAAAAGAGGGTTAATGAATGATGCTGCTAATTCCAGGAGAAAATCAATTTTCAGCTCTGCGTGTGACATTTGTAGATTATGATCCTCAGCTCTTCCTTGGAATCCATTTGTCTCATTTCCACTTCTACTCTTAAACAGCCAACCTTATGGTGACACAATTTCCTGTCAGGTCTTTTATTAGTCTTTGATCAGACATTATTTTGGGAAACCTGTCCAGATCAAGTTTTCTATTCTAGCATGTTTTTAGTACAGCAGTGCTGGCTTTGGGGAGAAGCCTGTTCCCAGTGACATGTGGAATGTCACTGGCACCAAAAAGCTGGAAGGATGTTGCTCCCTGTCCAATCCACCTGAAAGCTGATGAGAAAGCTGAACATTAAGCTGGCTTAGAATAATTAAAAATATTTTGCTACAGGAATTGCACTGAACACAGCAGGGCACATTAATCTTTGGCCACCAATGTGGCAGTCCCAATTCTGCCAGGAGGAACAGGCTTGTGCAGGTATTTGTCCAGGCTGGTAGGAAAAGAACCTCATGCAATATTCATTACTGACTCGTCTCTGTCTTGATGCACATTATTAAGAGCTGCCTGGCCCTCCAGCAAAATCTTCACAACAAAATTAAGAAACACAGCCAGCCATCATGTCAAAGTCCTAAGAGATTAAATATTCTAAGTGCAGCAGCACCAGGGTAAATTAGTATTGTTACCTCCTGACCCCTAGAGCTGCACCCAATGCTGGCTTTAAACAATAAAAATAATGAGATTTTTAGATTCCATTTATTTTGAAACAACAACTGGCAGCTTGAGAGAAGAAAACATGTTTTGGCAAATAAAGTTGACATTGACATTTTTAGTAAAGAATAGCTTTATGGTGCCTTGTCACTGGGCAAATATGAAGAATCACTGCTGCATCTGATGTATGATGTTTTTCACAGGGACAGTGTATGTATGAGTAATAAAGAACATTTAGTACAGTTTGTATCTGCCTTTAACAGAGATGTTCAGAATATTTAAATAGAAACCAAAACATTTCTAGCATTAAAGTCTTCAATGTATTTTTAAAATATTTCATCTTTAAAAAGAGGTAAAGGCTGATGCATGATAAAACTAAAACTCAAACTATGCCAGTGAGAAGCCTTGACAGATGGAAGTAGGATGACAAAACCACATTCATTTAGTTGGGTTGGATTCCCTAATATTCCCAGTAAAAGGCAAAGTCCAATTTAACAGTTTTGGAGAGAGTTTTGGGGGGACTTTGGTTGTTTTTTTTTTTAAACATACTTGAAAATGAGCCAGTCACTAGGAAAAAAACATTTAAGACTACATTGGATTATGCAAATGCTTTCAGAACTGTTCTGTCTTTTCCTGCTCCAGACCACACAACTTCTCTAGCTTTCAATTTCTCCATCTGAAAACTGGGGACAGCTTGCCATAAGGGAAGTGACAGAATTTGCTTTTATTAATCTCCCTCTCAATTGATTCAGTGACCATATGGAGTATCAAACAAAAAGAAGTCCAAACCAAGAAAAACAAGGAAAACTAACAGATCTATTAGAAGGCACCAAAAGTGCAGTGGTGAGGAGCTGCAGGTAGGCAGAGAAGTGTAGGTATGACATGCACACATATTCACCACCCTTTTAGCTCTAGATGCTGGGAAGACATTCTCTATTATTCATTAATTCTGTGGTGAGCAGACAGATTAAGCATTTTTCCCTATTAATTAATCTTGCTCCGGGCTATGAAATTGAAAAGCTTCATTTATTTATATATTTACTTATTTTGAGGGAAAGCCATTTCTCAGCAAAGCCCTCCCCAGTGAAACTGCAGTTTCAAAGCCTCTGGCCAAGCTCCCAAGCATTCCACACTGTGCCTGCCTTCAGCCACTACAACATGATATATAACTACAGACACAGATCACTTACTGCTTTGATACTAAACACAGGGAGATATTTTACATTGGTGGCTTGGTTGTGGTACAGACATTAATACCAGTCATAAAGGACAAATCACAATCCACTGATATAAAGGAAATGTGAAATGGACCAGGTCTGTAGTTTTCTTTATGTTGTTTATTATTAAATATTGTACCCAACACACATCCAGTGTTATCAACTCACAAAAAGAATCCTGGCATTAAATCCATTGAGCTGCTTTTGATTTGCATAAACCAAAGATGAGCAACAAGCAGTGTCTGGGCTGTCCAGCCCTGAGCAAGGCTTTTATTGTTGGGGGTTATTTCCCCCCACTCTCAGGCACACAGATCCTGGGAGGACATGGCTGGACTGAGCTTTGGCCTGAAATCCTGGGGTTTCAGTTGCCTTTTAACAGAGATTATTGCAGGGAGCTGCACTGCTGCCTGTTAGCACTTCCTTCAACACAATTAGCACAATTCCCTGCCAGAGAAAACACGAAGGGATAGCTCAGTGATAGACTGGGGTTATTCAACTCTTGACAAAAGGTTAGGGGAATTCTCTTGAAACAGTAATTGTCTGTCACATGAAATACTGCAACTTCTTGAGCTCAGGAGGAGGACACCATAACATGAAGTGGATTAGGGCAGGAGGGAGCTAGAGGCAGGCAGGTTAATAGAGAGGAATCCAAATGGACTTGCCAAAATAGCCTAGAGAAGAATGGACAAAGAAATAAAAAATAAAGGCTAATAAGGAGCTCAAATTTATCTGATGCATTTGTAGCTAAAATAACTGAAGCTGGTTCCTTCCAAGTCTTAAAGATTTTTGAGGTCAGTATGTGCAGAGGGAACTTCTGAGGGATTGCACAGAGGGGCCTCAGAGGAATTGGCATGTGAGCCAGAAAAAGACAGAATGGCAAAGTAAGAAGAATAAAGTATTTCTTGTGGTGACAACATTCAGTACACTATGAAAGGAGACTCACATAATAAACACATCATCCCAAAGCTCCAGAGCCCAATCCAGTCAGGTGCCACTGTTAGCTGGCTAACTGGAGGCAAGTGGAGTGGATTGCCTGCCCAGGAAAATGTTCTGCAGGTTTGATTTGAGGAAATGAGATGAAGGAAGCCTTCAGAAGGGGCACACCAAGGACATGAGTGCACAAGTCAGGTTTGGAACAGAGGGTGAGAAAAGTTAAAGTGATAATTTGATTTCGTAATGGAGCCAGAAGTGATGTTCACAGCACACATTTTACCAGCTTTAACTGGCCACAGATCCAACTACTGATTACCACTAAATGAATTCTGTTGATGAAGCCTTCAGTATGTAACTTACAGTCCTCTTTTCTCCCCCATGACACTTTTCTAAATATTTTGTTCTCAATGCATGAATGGAGTGTTTATCCACAACAGGACCCTGGCCTTGACTGGGACAGGGAGCTGCTCCTACCTGTCTGTAATACACACACAGGACAAGTGATAGCAGCAGTGATAAGAACAGAGCATCTTCCTAACACCCACTCTGTGCATGACATAAATGAATACATCAGATTATTCTTTAAATAGCCTACTCTAAAATTAGATAAGTGAATGCTGCCACATAACACCAATACTAATGGAATTGGAAGAGCTGGATACCAGGAGCAGACGGTGTCGAGAAAATTCTCTGCCTTGAAAATGTTAATTCATTTAATTGCCACTAATTGTACATAGCATCAGTGCAAATTCAAACACGAGAGCTGAACAGCTCTGAGCCTGACCTTTGCCAGGTAAAACCTTCAGTTTAAGGAAAATCTAGCTCAGAATTAGTGAATGTAGTCTCTTTCATGCACACCTAGCTTTCCAAAGCACGCTGCAGCTGTGCAGACAAGCCCAATCCTGAGATAAATGTAACCCAAATTCATCTCAAAGTGCAAGTTCTGTGGCACACACAACAATTCTAAGGCACATCTTCCATCACCTTGTTCCTCAACTGCATGACCTTACAGCAAACCTGATGGTGCCTGAAAATGGCCAGAGAAGGAGCCTTTCTATCCACTCCTCTAAACCACAGTAAATCCTCTAATAGATAATTCAGTTTGAAATTTCAAAATTTCACTTTTCCATGATTCTATAAAAATTCCTAGCCCAATGGGATTTTGGGGTGCAGAGAAGACAGAAGACTAGACCCCTTTGTACTATGGAATGAAAAACTGAGATCTGCTAGCCAACAAGACACTAAAGAGTGCCATGATGGACACAATTTGGTATGCTAGGGTAAAATTCTTTATTCTTTTGGGAATGTATTGTCACAAGACAGCTGCTTATACTGGATTAGAAAGGGAATTAGAAAATACACAATCCAATTAAAAAGTAATGTTTGTTTGCTTGCTTCTTGCAGTTCTTTTGCTCTTTCATACTAATTCCTTCTCTTTTTCATTTTTACTGGAGTCATTATTAATATTGACATTCACAAATAAATCCCAAGATTCATGTCTTTTTAATATGCCTCTAGCATTTTTCACACCATGGCCTGATCCTGCAGCTGTAAATGGAGCTGCTGCATTTCCATCAGCTCAGGATCCAGCCCCAAGCATGACTTCAGTGGGAGATGACCTCAGAACACAGTGACCTTTCCAGAACATCAAACCAAAATGAAAAGGTGCCCCAGCCTTTCAAGCAAGGACACTGAAACCAATCAATATCACTTTGCACAGATTGACAGCAAAGTTGAAGGAAGGATCATGCTGAAGGCAAAGCAGAAGAGGAATTTTTTTCTATGTGTTTTTCTGTTGGTGAAAGTTGGAAATGGAGCAGGCACGTAACAAATGCTGGTAGTTAACTCTGCTACCCTCTGGAATGCCCCATTAAAATAATAAGGACAATAACAGGTGATATTTCAAAATAGCACTGAAATTCCAGCAAACAAACTGTAGGACTGACTGCAAATACCTTCACAGACTTTAAAAAACACCCATCTCACATTTACCAGATTTGAGGCTAAACTCCCATTTTCCATCAAAGTACAACAAAATCAAACTACACAAACTCCTTAGACCTATGAATTCTCTGTTGCTTTTAGAAGCAAAAAGGTTTTTAAAGACACAAAGTTCTTCCTTGTTGAAAAGAAGAAGAAAATCCAGTAATTTATTAAGCTCCTTTAAAACCTGTGAAAAAAATCAGACAGAAATCTTGTGGCACTCTACTTATTTTTACTTTCATGAAAGAGCTCACATGATTAGAAACTAAAAACAAACATTCCATTGAAAGAAAACTTCAAATAAGAAGAAATGGGAAAAAGAAAACCCTCTAAAATGGTCTAGAAAATTCCATTAGTCTTCACACATCCCATTGCCACCTCTGACACTCTGAATGGTTCCAACCCTGATAACTTCTGATTCTGGGAAGCAAAGCTTGTAGAGAACAAGGAATCATTCAACACTTATGTATTTGCAAGTCCCATTTTTGGTGCCATTTCTGCTGCCATCCCCCAGCTGGGCCACCTGCAGCCCTACAGCACCCTCAGCTGCACCATGGTGAGCCTAACAGGGCATTTCAGTTTTAAATTGCAGAGTCCCCTCCATCTTTCAAGTTATACTTGCTTGATGCTCAAAGCCAGGAAAGTCAATTGAAACTTAATTCTCTTCTTCTTTGATTTATAGCAGCTGTGGATTAAGAAGCTGATTTGGGACAGATTCAATTGTTTCCTCACTAAAAAAAAAAAAAAAGCAAACGAACCATAAGAGCTTTTCTAAAGGTTTGCACCTTGAATAATGGTTGTGTGTGCTTTATTGTATTACACCAGTGTATTTTATTAGAAAGCATTATTCAACCCTTATTTCCTGGAATTTCTCTGAGTCCATTCATGTGTTGTCAGAATATGGGAGAGACTGAGAAGCACTTTGTGCTCAGGACAGATGGGGACAAGCTGGGATTGCATCCATTGAAAAACAGATTCCAGGCACCCCAAAATGGGCCATGTGAATTCACTGCAACTGTTAGCAGGATTTTTTGGTTGTTTTTTTTCAAATAAACTTTAAAAGGGTGACTTTGTTTCAAAATTTTCACATCTTTCCACAAGTTCTATGTTTCTAGATGATGCCCTGACATGAAGTGGACCTATTCTGACCCTGGAGAACTTTGGGTTTTATTTATTTATTCATTTCACTATATATTTTAGTGGAAAAGCTTAAATAATTCATTTTTGTCTGTATATTTCTCTTTACTAATATCTTGATTTAGTCAACAAAGGAACCAAACAAACCAATTATTTGTATATCTCCAGTCTCCTTAGTAAAGCCTTCCCTTTTCAAGTTTGTAGGAAACAGCATGCTTCAAAACAACCCACTCTGATCTGGGGCTTAGAGAAAAAGATGTTTAGTTCATATAAATCAATATACCCTCAGTGAGGAACATGAAACTGTGCTTTCATACCAGGCCAGGAACCTACCTGGTTTTACTATCTCAGTTTGGAGTAACTTTTTGTTTGAAAGTGTATGTGTTTACTCAAAAATATTTAGTTTAAAAAATAATTACAGAAAACATTAATGATGTATTTCCCTAAAATATGCATTGAAATGCACAAAGTATGGGAAGACAGGGACATGCTGTACAAAACACAGGACCCCTTGACAAAAGAGGAATGCTTTGAAAAGATGAAGGGAAGATCAATATGTTCCATCTTTATAGGCTCTCATCTTGTATTCTCCTGCAGTCTCCAGTCAAAGCCTACTTTTGTCTGCAGTCTAACAAAGAGTATTGGTGTTATGAAAGGTACAGTGGCTCCTTCTTTATGCTCCCTGATAACTCATCATTTGCAATCATTCTGAGATTCAAACCAGCTTTTCCTTACCTGAGCAGAGCACTCAGGCCCTGCTGCAGGTGGAACTGTGGCTCCCTGCAGGCTGCTGCCTTTGTCTGCTCCCTCCCTACAGAGGCTGCTCACCTCCCTGCCAGCAATGGCCACAGCAGAAAGCTGGGGGAACAATAAATCTGTTTATCTGATGTGCCAGGCACTGCCAGAGCTGGTGAATAAAGAACACACCTCGAAAATACCTGAACCACAGGTGGGGATGTGGCAAATCCACCCCCACTCACCAAAGCTACAAACACCAGGAGCTGCTGTGGTGCCACATCTGCCCAAGGATGTGCTGCCTCACCACAAGCAGCTGAGTTTGCATTGTTCCTGAAAATCCTGCTAGGTAAAAATAAAACACCCCTGTCTGGGCAAGTGCAACCCACAGCTGCACAGCAATAGCAGAACAAAGCTTGTTCTGGGAGAAGTACCTGGATGTGACAGCAATCACTTGTATATAGAGACACCACTTTCTTCCCTTTTCACCTAATTATCTGTGTTTAAGCTGTGTCTGTTTACAAGGAGTCATGCAGGATGGAAAAGGAAGTATAAAATCACACTCACCTCTTCCACAATAACTTAAAATAGCTTCCCTGGAAACACAGAGTCCCTGTGATAGTCCTTGGTGTCTCAGCCAAGAAACTTTACAAAGTCCTTCCGTGAGCTACACTGTGACTCTGTTATTTTTGCTTGTATTTATAGCAAGGTTTTCCTCTCCAGTTAAATAGCATTGGAATTCAGCACTATTTTGAGACTTTGTGGAGGAGTTGGGGGAGGAGGAAGGGACAGGGGACAGTGGGTGGTCTGTCTGGGAAGCAACATCCATAAACTCATGCCAAGGCAACTTGCTGGACCACCTACAGGAGTTGTCACTTTCTGTATCAACAGACAATTCACCCAAGAAAAAAAGGAATTCTCTTCAAAATCAGATTGATTGATTTCTTTCTTTTTCATGTGTCATTCTGGACAATTACAATTACAATTACATCAGCAGCAGACTGGTTAGCTCAGAACATTCTGCAGCTACTGCACAAAATAACAAGTGAGGTATTAGAGGGTGCAAATGAGCTCATGCAAACACAGTCTTTGTCCACCAAAGCAGCTACACTTACAGGAGCCCAGAGCTGGAGGCAGTGGAATTTCACTTCTGAATCCTAGAATCCATCCTTGCAACATCAGGGATTGCAGGGAATCAGACAATCCTTTTCCATGTTGGCTCTGAACATAAAACCCCATGCAGTCACACAGAAACCCATGGAAGTATAAAATGTGCTTTTCTAATGTGAAAAATCAGAATCTTCACTTGCTTGCTGCCCACCCCATCCAGAGGGCAGTACAAGGGGACTTGCACTGCTTCCTTAGCAGAGGCTGGAAATCAGACACTTGCTTTATCCTGCCATAATTGCATTTGTTACTCATGTTATGGCAGATAAGGAAGTAGCCAGCAGGATAACAGAGTAAATGATGCCCACAACCAGCATTCAACTTGCAAACACACAAAAGCACTTTCTTCAGAAACTCAGAACTCTGCTGGTTGAAAAGCCTGAGTTCTTGATAAGGAGGCAGATGTAACCTTGGAAGAAATGCTAAAAAGGCAAAATCCTTTGGCTGCAGACAAAGAAAGGCTCTGAGGATTGAAACCCATTTCTTATCTTCCAGAGAATTGTTTTGTCTGGATGCTATTAGCACAGCATTCCTCTGATCATTTGTAAATGTCATTTACAGACTGGCACAATTGTTCTCTGCAGAATAGACTAGAGGGTCCAGCCTTCCTCCTTTCAGGCTGCAGCCCATGCCCTGTGTTTAATAAGGATGTTTCATATTGTGTTTTTCAGTTCATGCTCCAGTGCCCACGACCCACGTGCTGCTCTGTAACAAACCAGCTCCAGCACAGTGCTGAATGTGTGATGTGTGACACACAGAGCATCCCACTCCCAGTTTGAACACTTGCACTCCTCTTCTCCCAGAGCTTCCCTTGCAGTCACCACTGCTCCAGGCTGGATCAGAGAAGTGGGCTGAGCCACAGGGAACCAGCTGCATGAACTCCCTGTGCTCACAACAGCCCCAGCACACTGGGATTGCTGGCACTATTCAGGGTTGTCTTTACAGCTGGGCTGATCCCTGGCCTCACACCTCCCCATGTAACATCAATTTGCAGTATTTTTGATCCTTTTGTTTTTCTTGTTTTTCCCAAGAATATCACAAATAACAACTGCTGTTTATACAGACCAGATTGGCATTTATGTTGGCTCCTCAGAGCTGCTGAGGCAGACAGAAAGGGAAGTTTAGATTTTGATCCTATATTAAGAATTACACATTTCTTGACCCAAATTCTACTTGCAGAAAGACCTGAAATTCATGCCAGTAATGTCCATTCAAGAGATATTTGATATCTCCATTCCCTCTTAAACAAAACAGGGCACAGCCACCACACCATAGCATCTGATCAGCAAAAGAATGAAGTAAGGACAAGAGCAGACATGGCAAATAAAGCTCTTAGAATGGCACACCCCAGACAGAATTCTGTTCTGGGCTTAATTGCTGCATGCAGGCAATCCAGGAATACAGAATACAAGTAATGGATACTTCACCAGCCATTCATATGGGGGCCATGTCTGCTTGCTTAATTTTAAAATTCCAGTAATAAAATAAACTGAACTCTGAATAAAACTGAACTGAATAAAATGCTGAACTCTGATCCACAAAAAGCAGATGCTGCATGCTCACTTCTCCTTTGAGCTGTTGGGTGTGCTTTTTTCTTGGTATTTTAGTGGCAATGTCCAACTCTGAAAGGCACTGGCTGTTTATTAATTTTGAAGGAAGAAAGGGAGCTCTCTGTTGAATTAATTAATTTCCTTCAATTCATGCAAGGCTTCAACTTCACAGTTTGTGATCAAAGAAAGGGTGTTTTAAATAATGTTAAATATGGTTTAGGTTTTACAATGTGCTATCTGCTAGTTTGGTTTCCACTTCTCTATTAAATCTCTTGCAAACACATCATGCTCTGCAAAGCACCACGCAGCTATGAAAGAGAGAGGGCACTGGAACCAATACTGAAACCATACAAAAAGCATGTACTGCTTAATTATTGCCAGTTCTGAGATGAAACAACCCAACATCTCCTAAAAACTACCCTCTCCAACCTCACCAAAAACCATCAGTGAACAACCTTCAGTGAGGCCATGGGTACATTTGTTTCTAGAGGAATCCAAAGTGAGAATCCAAATATCAGGTCACATACTGGTGACATCTGGGTTTCTCTGGTGCTGCAGGGAGCAGCTCCCAGCCAGGAGGGAGTTTGTTCCCTCAGCACATTCCAAAGGCATGGAGCTGGTGAAACTCCAGCATCACAGAGACTCCACTGATTCCAGCCTAACACAGAGAATTATGCCATGTTTGCCAAAATATTAATGTGTGTTATGCTTCAGTGTTAACTAAAAACATTCCTTAATCCATTGGCTAATCCAAACAAACAAATTAGTATAATTGGAGAGCTGTGCTTGTGAATACAAAGCACAGAGAGAGGGAACACGAATTGTCTTCTTGTCATTCCTCTCAGGCAGCATGTGCAGCTAGTTCTGCTCCTTGCAGTCTGAGCATACTGGTGTAATTGATGGCAACATTTATCATAACAGCAGCACAAAAGCATCAACTGCTTGATGAATTTATTTACTCCTGCCCAGAAGTGAAGCTATGATTGGACCACTTTATAAACATCAAACTGCTGTAGACCTGGTCTGTTGTTGTTGATTGCACAAGGGGAAAAGAGGGAGAAGAAAGAAGAATTAAAAACAGGGCAAAAAAGATGTGATTGGGAGGCTGGAGGTTCAGTGAAAAGACAAATGTCTTTCATTAAGGGAAAACAACCATTACTTTATCTAATTTTAAAAAACAAAAAATAATCACTCTTGCAACCATGATCAACAGCTGCAGTATTATTTGCTGCAGAGTTCAGTCCTTTCTCTGGCAGGTATTTTGTTCCCAGCCCACAGTAGTCCTGGAGACAGAGAGCTGTAAAGAAAGTGCCAGCCTTCCAAACTAACGTGACAGGGACTTTGGCTTAGCAAGTCAAAACCAGGAACCACATCACATTCCTATTTTTTAATCTCTTGTCTTCCACAGAGAAATATGGGGTCATGTTCTCTGCTACTTTTCCTGGGTGGATTCTGCACTTTTTGTCCACAGATGGAAGTAAATCCAATAGGGGATAGGTCCAATGGCTTTACATTTGCTAGGTTTCCAGACTCTATCTCTAAAAGGGTCTGAAAACCATTGCTTGAGATGGAATGGTCTGAGACACTCAGTCTGCACACTAATTAAGTATTGTTGTTTTTCAAATAATAGTGTAAAAAAATTCCTTTTTTCCCTGGTTGGCTCCTTTGACTCCTATCTGAGAAGAACAGAGGACAGCAGTATCTGGAGATAAGTTTCAAACATCCAGTTGCTGTTTGGAGCAGCCTCTGTGCAGTCTACAGCAGAGCCAGCATATCATCACAGGATGATTCACAGACAGAAAACAACATGAATGCTATTACAGGCTTCTGCAGGGTAAAAAGTTCATCCTTAATGAGATCTTAATGTCTTAAAACTCACTAGATAAAATTTAGTTTATGATACTATGCTAAGACTCCAAAATTGAGTCAGCCCTGTAGTCAGGCTCTTAAGGCCATAACTGAGACTCAACTTAGTGTTTCAAACTGCTGAGAAACTCAGATCTGATTGAGGGTAGATTTTTTTTTTTCTTTTTTTGTGCTCAAAGGTGTCAACTTCCACAGCACTGGGACAAGGAATTACAAGCATGTCTTGCAACAAATAAATTCAAAAGCACAGAGGGGTTCATGGCAAGGGAGGCAGTGGTGAACTGTCCTGCAGAGGCTGTGCCAGCAAGGGTGGACACTGTGTAGGACAGAGAACAATGCACTCCACAAACTGCAGCAACTGGCATTTGCTGTGCCAGGCCCCATGCAGAAATAAGTGGGATTTCTGAAGCATCCCAAGCCTCAAGAGCACAATGGTCACTCCATTTCTTTGTTGCTTGCATTCCTTAATGACGTGGAAGCTTTATGAAATTCCTGCTGAAACCTTTTAAATTCCCTTCCTAATTATGCTGCATCTAGCTCTGAGGAGCCACAGAGAATGCACTTTGTTGGAGAGAGCTGGTACAAGCTCCCTGCTCCCAGTAACAGCCTGGAAAGGAGAATGGGAACAAGCACACTCCCTCCTGAGTGCCTGCAGGACCAGCCTTGTGTTAATCTAAGATTATTTTTATGAGTGGGACTCGTGCCTCCTTCATGTTTTATGCAGCACTGCAAACTCCAGGTCAGTGTCACACAAAGAACAATAAGATAATCACAGTAATAAAATGCTAATTTATCCCATTAACCTCTGCCTGGAAAATTGCAGCAGACCTGGCTTCCAATGACAATGCAGGGAGCCTGGGGAAAGGGCAGATTAGACAGATCCCAGCACAGGGAAATAACCAGCAAATCCTGCTGCATCCCACTGCTAATATTACACACCCCATAGAAAATTGGATGACAGCAGCAAGAGCTGCTGGTGGCACAGTTTCCATGCTGGCTGCTGAGCACAGGAATTGAGTGAGCCCTGGGCAGCCCAGCCAGGGAGAGAGATGGCTATTAATGTACAAGAACAGCCTGCAGAAGTAGGGGTAAGCAGTTTCCTCCACACTCATTGCTGTGCAATGAAAGGCACAGCTGCACCTTTCTCTGAGTTATCAAAGATTATTTCAAAAGAGTACAGAATGGCATTTACAGCAAGATACATCCCACCCTCTCTTCTGTTACTCTGCTCTACAAAGCACTGGGATGTGGTTCCCTCCCTTTAGAAAAAGCCTCTGTGCCAAAATATTGCTTCCCACACGTTGTGGTTGCTCACAGGTAGCTTGTCCTTACCCAAATCCTTCAGAGGCTGAGCTCCTTTTGCCAGAGAGGCAGAGAGGAGACAAATTTCCAACTGCTGCAGCTGGGACTTGGAGGAGAATTTAGTCTCAGACAAATGCCTTGGTATATAAACCAAGGCTGGCTCTGCTTGCCCGAGCTAAAAGGAGTCAGCCCAGGCCTGGCTCTGCTGGGAGCTGCCAGAGTAAACAAATGCTGGATGAGAAAACCACAGCACAGGTCCTCTGGCTCCCTTTTCAACATGAATCTCACTGGTTACTTCAAAAACTCTGAAGGAAAGCAAAGGGACTCTCTACTGGCTTTCAAAATTCAAGAGGCTTTCAACTACAAGGAACAAATATCTATCAAAGACAATTATTTTTGCTTTTAGTAGCTCCTTAAAAAAAATAAAACCACAACAGCAACAACAGCACATATTAGCTGAGGATTTTGCTTCCCCCATACAAACAGCAGCTCTGCTGTAATCTTTGCTGTTCTATCTCACATGCACACAGCCTCTCACTGAAGAGAAAACCACATCCACCATGGTTTGCAAAAAGTCCTCAGTACCATCAGAGTGAATCCTTCCTCTCTATCCAAAGATACTTTTGAGGGATACTTTATAGAAGCTTTAATAGGGTATTTTTAATCATTAATATTATTTATAACTATTAATACTCTTTCTATATTATTTAAATATTTCACAAGCATGCAAAAGCCCAGCCAATTAACAGGCATTTCTCTGCAAACTATTAATAACCTCTCAGGTATGTCCTGGTCCTCAGCAAGATTATGTGCAAGCAACAGTGGGATGAACAGCTCAGGGCAGCCCCAGGACTCACAGTCAGAGGCAGGAACAAGCCACAGAGCTGCACTCACACTTCCTTAGCCTGGGGCTGCTGAGGAAGACCTTCCCCCCTGCAGAAGGTGGAGCTTTCCTGCAAAAGCATCAGATTATTCACCACATCAGAAGGGCATGAACAGTTTTGCTGTTTATTTTCCACTGTCTTTCTGCTCATTTCTTCCCCCTGCCATCTTTCTGAATGATCATGTTCACTTTCTCCTACTTCACACATCAGAAGGATCACCAAGAATCAGTCACCCTCCAGCCTGAGGGGAAAAGGGAGCAATGCTTTGGGGGGCTCAGCAAGGCAGAGCAGCTGCAGTCAGAGAGGGCTCAGCTCAGTGCAGATCCCTCCTGGCCATGGCAGCACTAATCCCTGGGGAGATGAGCTCTCCCAGCTCCTCTTGCCTTTCCTGGGAGCTCTGCATGCTGCCCTGAGCTCTGGGCTGGTGGAGCTGCACCACAGCCAGCAGTGACTTTGGACCAAGCTGGGGATGCTGTGCACCACATCTGCAGGTGATGGGAACGAGTACCAGCCTCAAGGCAGATTTGTGCCAGATGAGAAATCTGTTTTCTCCCCCAGCCCACCTTGCAAGAATAAAGCATTTTCTTTCCTCAGTCATGAGGCAGTAGCAGGGTTTGAAGGGCTCTGTCTGCAACTCCCTCCAGAGCCAGCCCTGCCTCCTGAGGCTGCAGCAGTCTCACCCAGGATGTTTGGTCTTTTAATTCAATTCCCCTAAACCAACAGCACTGCTGAGGCTTTACCCTTCCATTCTCATTAGCAGACCAAATATGTTCTAGATGAATTGCATAATTATATCAGCAAATCCATTTTCTTCTGCAATTTTTTTTCCAGTTTCCCAAACTGTGGGGCTTCTTTTTCCCTGCAGAATTCCCCAAAGAGATGCCACAAAGCAAAGCAATCATGCAAAAAGATTTATGACAGTCATTTGTATACATGAGTATGCTCACAGACATTCAAGTTCCCTCTTCTGTCTTCTCCTTTTATTTAGAGTGAAAGCACAAGCTGTTCCCAAGTCACATTTATAAATTTTTCATAAATCAGATATACTACAGATATAATTTTAAAGATGGACATGAGGGGGGTTTGTGTGTTTTCTTTTTTTTTTTAGGGTCCCAGCATATCTCATGCTTTGCCTGAAGTCTTTAAAAAAGCATCACATTTAACCAAAAGGGACAGTCACCTGATAATTAACCATCACCTGGACTGAGCCTTTGCTCAGTGTAGGACCAGCACAAAGCAAGGAGTCTGGGGAAGAAATGGACACAGCTCCTGCCTCCCCATCCCTGCAGCTCCCAGCAGGTACAGGCTGCTCTTATGGACTCACCTTCCAGGTTGTATTCCTGCTCAGGAAAAGCAGGAGACAGAGCTCAGCAGTAACACCCCAAAAAAAGAGTGACAGGAGTTCCTGCAGGGCCCCACCACAGCCTGGCTTTTTTCAGCATTAAACCAGAGAGATCTGGTTAAAGCAGACCTCATGAAAACTAATACACATTCCTAGACCTGCTGTGGACTTGCAGAACAAACAGACATCTCCTCTAGGTCTCCCCCCCTCTCAGTTTCCTATTTGCAAATGCCTGCCTGATTTTACACCACACAGCAAATGTAGAATATTTGTTAGAAACAATTTCATCCTCAGGTTCTTCTTCTCAAGCCATCTCATTTTCCCTGAAAAAATAATGAAAGCTGAATAAACTGGGAAGAAATGCATATTTTTGCTCTAAAACCCCCAGCAGTATGCATACATCTCATCTTGCAATCTACTGAAAGAACAAGACAGGTCACAGCTTGATTAGCCCATGCCTGTCCTGTGCCATCCTTTGCTTTACTCTGTGCAAGGTGTAAATGAAAAAAAATGCTCAAAATGGGAAAAGACAGGTTCGAGTTGGAACCCTGATGTCCTGGATGGAGTCTGGGCTGCCCTGTGATGCAGGGAGAGTCCCAACATTTGCCCAGGTTCCCTGAGTGCCACAAACCCAGAAGATGTCCATGTTACGGATCACATGCACACATCACACAGAGGACTGGAAGCAGCAGGCATTTGCCTTGCTCTGCTGAAAAGCAGAAAAATGGCAGAATCCAGGGCAGAATCCTGCCCTGCTTTGCATCCTCCCTACACCTGAAGGGCTTGGCAGGGGTGATCAAACCACAGCACATTTGTCCTGCAAACCTGGAGAGTAACTCATCTCATTTCAGCACAAACTGGACACACAGAAACTCTCTGAAGGAGCTCCTGAGCAGAATGTCTACCCTGTGTACCAGCTGCATTCTTCCAAAAAGTTACCAGAAAATACCCATCTTCTGTGCTCCTGGGAATGTGCTGGGGCAGCACAGAGAGCTGAAGGCCAGAAAGACTTCAGCCCTCCAGGAGCATTTCAGTGCCCAGCACAGAACCTCTTCTTCCAGCTGCTCTCTCAGGAAGCAAAGCCTGGCCAGGTTTGGCTGACTCAGTCACCTAGTGTTGTCAGGACACTGCTGGGAGCCAAGAAAGCAGCCTTTTCTCAGGCTGCTCAAAGACAAGAAATTAGAACAATGATTAAACATCTGCTGGGAAGGTGAAAGACGTGATGTTGTGCAGAAAGCATGTTTTCAAAGAGGTGTTGCCCTCTTGGACCAATGAGCATTTCTATTCTGTATTGCACGATCTACTCTATATAAGTGTAGTGTTTCTTTCAGTAAAGGCTCTCTCTTTTTGCTTCTCCTTTGCACGAAGAGCCTTGTTGCATTATTCTTTTTGCTGCTCTCCTATATCCCAAATGCAACAACCCAGAGCACAGAAATCATCTTAATCTGTGTTTATCACACTTTTGTTACTTAAGGCAAGTGTCTTCTCTGCTGCAGCAGAACTGGCAGAATTAGGATTAGTTAGACAATTTATTTTTTTTTCCTTTATTGGGGAGAAGTTGAACAAAGTGTTTTTTGTTCTTGTCAAATGCACATTTGCAAAACACTGGCATTTATTAGACACAAAAACTAAAGAAAGTGACATTAAAAGCTGAGTAAAAAGAGAGTTTGGGCTGTTTCCTGTGAATAAAAGACAAAGAATTGCTAGAAAAAGTCAGATACTTTCTGAAAACATTTCATTTAATTGGATATAAGTAGCTTGCCTGATGATGATGCTTGCCTGGCAATGATGTTCCTAATACACAGGATGCTGAAGCTCTATTCAGAAAGGTTTTGAGATGACACTGACAGATTCCATTTCTGTACAAGAGCAGTATCAGAAAATGTTCCATACTTTAGAAGTCCAGAGTATCAAGATCACTCAGCAGTGGAAGGTGGTGAAAGGAAGAGGCTATAAAATTATCAAAACAAGAGGAGAATCTGTCCAGATTAGATAGAGCTGTGAACAGGAAGTCTCTTTATTTTTAAATACTGTGTTATTAAAAGCCTAGCATGACCAAATTATGCTGAAATTGTTGCTAAGTGTTGAAAGAATAAAGATGAATATGACAAGAAGAAGGGGAAAACAAATCACACGTTAGAAAAAAGCCAGTTTCTAACTGATAGGAATTAAACCTGGGTATGAAGGTTAGTCTCCTGATGTGATTTTATTTCTAATCACTGCAAAAGTACCCGTGTGAAGCTGTAAAGCCAGTCAAAATGTGTCTATCTCAAGATCTATGGATTACACACTTGGCAGATTATTTCTTACAGGGACATTATCAAGCCACTGTTCCCAGTGCTCGTTTAAATAATCCTGTAAAGATAACAAGTGGTGCTCTAATTAAAAACATTCTTTTCCATCATGTAAATCACTTTAAAGATATCTGTGACTGATGTGATGGACATTACAAATTCTGGTAGCACCCACCCAAGCCTGTGCCAGAAGCACGCTGGTATATAATTTTATCTAATTGATCAATTAAATTAAAATAATCTTTGAAACAAGCTATAATAAGAGTTGTATAATTCCAGTGCTACCTATTATATTCCTTGCCTCTTTATCTCCTCTATCTCATTAAAATATTCGTCCAGGTCCTGGCTGAGCAATAAAATGGCAGCTCTGATGGTTTCATGACAGAGCAGTGGATGAGCTATGGCTGAGCAGTTCCATTAGTTCCAGCCTCTCCTGTGTTCACTGTTCCTTACTGGTATAAAAAGCATTGGAACAGGTCCTTTTCTACATCCCAGTCACTCAGCAATTCTCAGCCCCCAGCAGACAACCAAAACTAACACAGCCCCCTGCCATGGGATGGCAATTTTGGAGAGCAGGCTCTTCATGGAGATGCTCAGTGGCTGCTGGGTGTAGACAGGACCTTCTACAGATAAAACTCCCACTGTATTATTTCCATCTCATCATTCTATGAACAGCGTCAAAATGTGATTATTTCTGTCTTTTGGAAGAAACAGCACATGAAATATCCTTTTCCAGGTAGTATTCATAGGTAGTTTAAAGTGAGCTCTGATTGCTTTGTGTTATTTTGGGACAGAAATTCCCACGCAAGGGAAAGCTGAGAGACAAATGGTCTAAGGGGTTAGGAAAAAAAGAAAAAAAAAGAAAAAATTAAAAAAGGGGATCAAAGAAACTGGAAGAGAAAAACTGCAAAAATCTGACATCTCTCACAAAGAAAATTTTGTCTTTCTACATTACAAAATGATTGTATATTAATATGAATCTTGAAGAAAAACATTTAAAAATCTCAGTCTTCCTTGGGAAAGAAGGAAGCTAAAAGAGATATTCTGCCCTGCCCAGATGACCACAGCCTTTTTTTGGGATGCTGATCTCAGGAGGGTGAAATTTCCCATTTTTTCCCAACTCAGTATATTGCAAATGAAATGTATTGGCTCAGGCAGACAGAATGGGGAAATTCTATTGCAGTCAGCCAAGATCGATGAGCAGACTACTGACCAGCAAAAGAGTCAAGAATTAGCAAAGCAAAGGATTTTTTAATGGAACTTTATATTGTCAATCTCCATCTGCCATCCAGAGTCTTCAGTCAAAGCATGGGATTTACTCAGACATTATAACCACCTAGCCTTACTCTGACACTGGGACTTAACATGCCTTCTCCTGTTAATATCATTCAGCAACAGCTGCATTATATTACCTGTCAAAAATTATTAATCCAATTCTGTTTTCATGTATATTTATCATTTCCCTGCCAACCACAGCCAAATGATTCTGTAAGACACATCGATTTCCTGAATGAATTAAATGAAAAGTGTCTGTCATAAGTTTTACAGACAGTGGAGTGATTTTCAGGTACTCTTCATTTTTTGCTGTATTTTATTCCCAATAACCTGTAGAAAACAATCAGGGAAAGGGAGGTACTCATTATGAGACCTTTTTTGCTTCCTTTAAGAAGAACTGTGCCATGGAGCCAAGTATTCTTACTTTCTTCATATTCTTATTCCATTTCAGGCAAGTTCCTTGTGTAAAATACTATTTTACCATAACTGCTCATTTGGGTAGTTCCCAGAGACAACCAAGTTATAGAACCACAAGAGGGTTTGGATTGGAAGTGACCTTAAAGCCCATCACATTCCAAACCCCTGGCATGGGCAGGGACACCTTCCACTATCCCAGGTTCCTCCAAGCCCTGTCCAGCCTGGCCCTGGACACTTCCAGGGATCCAGGGACAACCACAGCTTCTCTGTGGCTTCTTCTTTTTACCCTCACAGTATAGAATTTCTTCCTAACATCTAATCTAAATCCACCCACTTTTGGTTTGAAGCCATTTCCCCGTGTCCTGTCACTGCAGCTCCTGAAGAAGCCCATTTTAACAAAACAATCCTGTGCTCCTGCTCTTCCATTCAAATCATAACACTCAACACATGGAAAGCCATTGCCCATCTCCCATCACATCCTAGTAAGCTCTCACACCCTCTTTAAACAATTCCCCATTTACAAAACACTGCCCAGGTGGTGCAGTGGATCACAGACTGCTCTCTGCCTGCCACAACTGGGCAGCTACCTGTCAAGAAGTGCAACACAGCTCCTGCAGTTGATGAATATTTACCATTTACATCTAGTATCCATAAAGAGAATGTAATGCATAGCAAAAACCTAGTGTGAATTGTTGAAAGACACTGGAGGTCTTGGTCATTGAACCCAGGAGTCCTGAGGAAACAAGACTTCTCAAGCCAGTCCCTTTCATTATTTTCTTCAAATGAAATTATAATAAAGTTCACCGTGCCTAAAGCAAAAATTAAAGTCTGCAGGGACTTCAAAAGTGACAAAAGGATAAAAGTTATGTTAATATGAACAGAGAGTTTCCTTCAATCCAGAGCAGGAGGTGCCAATCACCTGGAGATATTAGACAGAACCTTTCAATGACATTCAACTGCCTGGTGAGGAGAAGTAATTTTTCTAGAAATGTCTTTTCCTTTCAACTCCCTTCAGGTATTGATGAACTGAATAAAAACCTTTGAAAGTTTCTTTGTCTCCCCTTCAGCCCATCTCTGAGGGTATCTTACAGATGTCCCAGTGTTTGGAAGATGCTGCATCACAGAGAGGTTCAGCTCTTGCACAGGGACACAACTGAGTGGGGAGACAGTGAATCTGATTCATCTCCATTTGATAATGCCAGGGGAACACCCAGGTGACCCCAGAGCTGTTCATCTCTCAAGCTCATTGCCTCCATCCCATTCCCTAGGATACAACTTCACCTATCCTCATTATTTGCAGGCAGTAAATCTTCCCCATGCTGCACAGGACTGAGATGCAAAATGAAGCATTGTTTTCAGGGATCAGCCAGCAGCTGAGTGATGCTTCTCAGAACGACACCAAATGAGCTGTGGAAGGCAGCCTGTTATGAGTTGGACCTTGTGTGCAATACATCAAGCTGTTAAATGTTGAGGCACAGCACTGTGCAGGTGAGGTTTGCTGTATGAGCTGTGCAACAGGCATGGGATGGTGCTGAGCTGGGGAAAACAGCTCAGCCAAGCATTTGCTGCCTGTACTCCAGGCTCTGGGCTTGCAAAAAGCACAGCAGCCCTGACCAGGACCCTCTCTGCCAAACAGCACACTCCCCAAACAAGTGTTTCACATTAGTAGACCAGACAAAGATGCATGTCAAATAGTGAGTTTTCCCACATTATCCACAGCAACATCTAGGGAGAGTTTGTCCCTTGCTGTATTTACAGCTGGGAGATGACAAAGGGAGACAAAAAGGGACAATCTCCTCCCCTCCCCATCTACCTCTTTTGGTCACACTAACCTTACCCAAATAATCTCTTAGCAGGAAAATGTGAAAGAAGGACCCAAATTGAAGAACCCAGGAAAACAGGAAAAGTGAGAATCAGAAAGATGATTTCAGCATTTGTAATTGTGTCTGGGTCAGGGAGAATTATGCCATTTTTAAGGGCACTGAAGGAAGGGTACAATATTTTTGATTTGAAGGCATGACAGTCTAGGCAGGAAACCTGATTGAATACAAAAAGAAAGAAGGTATTTCTTAGATGTGATAAAGAAAATACAGTCTGTCCACTGCCTGAAGGAGGGAAGGGAATTTGTGGTGAGACAGTGAAGAGCTGATATCTAGGTAATAGGTCTGGGTCAAACTGAGCATATTTCCTATGCTACCCCTCATGCTTTATTGCTGAGGTAAGAGGCAATGCTTTCACATCCCTTTCAGGCAAAGCAGATCAGTAATTTCTTCAGGATCATCTTAATTTCATTCTCCTTTTTGAATTCCAGCTTTCTGCATTTGGTGTTTCTTCAGCAATTTTTCTGTAGCCACCATGGGTAACAAAACAATGCTACTTCTACTCTTGGTATTCCCAATTCTGCTGCTGCTATTTGCTCTGGAACTGGAACTCTTTGCTTTGGCCATATTGACTCAGGTATCCCACAGCTCAAAACTGCTTGAGTACTGCTTGCAAAATTGAACAGCTACTTACTGAAATCCTTCATTTCTCACACCAACCCTTGCATTTAGAATCATCTCTCTATGAAACAGCTGGAAAATATTCCTGAGTAAAGAAACAATGCTGGCTTTTCTCCCCTTGTTTGACAAAATGGGAAATAAGAAATCAGAGCACAGTGACAGCAGTGCCTTAACTCAGGTTCCATTCAGGCTTTGAGAGGTTTCTTCCCTTCACCAACCTGCAGGGAAAGTAATGTCTCTACAGGTGTATAAGAAGTGGCACTGACATCCCATCACACTCCTGCTGCACACTGAGTATATCACAGAATGCAGAGGTGTGCAATAGTGCCTTTCTTTTCCCCTTTTCTTTCTCCTCAATATTACAATGAGGGCTTGTGCAGCTGCTTGAGGAAGCTGAAAAGTAACCTACAGTTGGGTCAATAGAGATTCAGATTCAGACCAAGCGTTTCCTGAGAAAAGTCTGTGCCCCCTCCCCAGAGCTGGGGCAGGAGCAAACCCTGGATCAGCTCAGCTGGACAAACCCCCAGCTCAGCTCAGCTGCCACTGGGAAGTCTCATAAGTTGTTATAAATTAAAATTATGAATTGACAGCAAGCTGCTGCTGGGGACAGGAATAGTTTGGGGTTCAGAGTGTGCTGAGTCACTGCTCAGCAGGGTTCTTGTACAACCTCAGCATTGCCAAAACCGCCCCAAGCCCAGGGGGCTCTTGGGGAGCACGTGGGTTTGCCTCAGCTTTTGTCCCCAAATACCCATCTGAAGCTTCAGCTGGAAGAGGAAACGACATAGTGTACATATTAAACCAGCTACAATGGAGGAGGAAATTGCCTTTCATTAATTTTCCATAAGTAGATTACACCAAGCAGAGTGTAAACAGTCCCACGGGCACCAATTACCAGGCTTATTCTATAACTGAATTGTCCTAAACAAGCACCATTTTAATTTGAATATCAAATACTTTACACAGCAGGAAAGAGAAGGAATAAACCAACCTAACAATGCATTTGTTATGGATTTCTACAAAATTGCTGTGGAAACCTCTGTGTCCCCAGTGGACTGTGCATGGTCTCTTCCCACATGCTCATGCTGCACATCTTCCTCCATCACAGGAGAGGCAGCACAGGCACAATCCAGCCAGTGTGCCATGACCAAAATGGCCTCAGAATATAAGGAAAGGCCAAATAAAGAAAGCAAACCAACCAAAACAAAACCCACAACAAACCCCTCCCCTGCATTTAATTATATTTGGCATGATTCCCTTGTTTTTCAATTTTTCCTCTTTTTAAAGGATTAACTTATTAGAGTTATTTTCTGCTTCTAAAGTTCTTAATGAAATTAGCCTTCAGGTACAATTTTTGTCTAATAAACTGGAATGAATAAATACCTCATATCCAGGAATGAGTGAAGCCAGTGACATTAAAGAAACAGAACCCAGCATTATCCAGGTCAGTTCTCCAGCATAAAAGCAGCAGCACACATTCCCATGCAGATCTGGAAAATCCTTCTCATTTCCCAAATTCTAGCTTGTTTGTGAACTATGAACATTAGCAACATGAGCAAAAGGCCAAAGATTCAGTAGATTAAATTAGAAATGAGGTAATAAAATGTACTACTCTGCCCAAAGGAAGGCAAGGAACTTCAGAGGACTCTCCACAACTTTTTCAATCCTGGTAAAGCACAGAGTTTTGTCTTTATATATATATAGGGCAGTTGTGGCTATTTCAGATCAGCCCTTGTGTGTCTTAGACCCACTCAAACACATTAAAGCCCTGAAATTCCTGTTTGTGCAACTGAGAATGGGCAACCTATTTGGGCTGGAGAAAAGGTCTAAGAGAGGGGTGGATTATCCCAGTTTAAAAAGCTGGATCCAAGGCATGCATTAAGTACTTCAGCCAATAAGGCTCAGGCACAAAGCCTGAAGAACATCTACTGCTTAAACCACAGGGCTCTGAGCTCTTCACCTTCTCTCTCAGAACATTCATCCTCCAGAAACAGTAATAACTCTGGAAAAAGCATCAGAAAGTCTGTCTCCTGCTCTGAATCTTTAACACCCTCTCTGATGTGGCAGAATTGCAAGATGCTGTTCAGAGTCTTTACTGGTATCAGTTCAGCAATCCTGCCACAGCACACTTGACACTGCAGGGTGCTCCAGCAGACCATGCTGTAAATTGAAAGCCAAGTGTTCTCTGTACAGTTCTTGAAGAAATAATTTAGTTCCTAGGTGAGGGCAATGCTGTTAAATGTATTTGAAGCTCTGAATACTAAACAGTCCTTTTTTTCCTGCTGTATATTTTGGGTTCATTTTATATCACATAGATGAATGGGCAGGGAAGAGCAGCCTTCTGGAAACTGAGTTTGGTCTTTGCCCAAAAACCATTATTCATTTCTATGTAACAACAGCAAGAACTGCATGTCCTCCACTTGCACTTGCACTTGCACCACTGAAAGGAAAGTCCCTGGAGAGAATGTGGAGAGAAATTTTTAAATGTAAAACAGAAGTTGTGAAGTTTCCTCTTCTTCAATTTCATTAAACAGAAGAAGGCAACACAACAATCATTTAGACTGAATCTAGCCATCTTATTTTATAACAGTGTCCAAAAAGGCCAATCCACAGCATCTCTCTATTAATATCTACCTGTATAAAGGCAGGACTGAGACACTGCATCAGCAAGGCCCCGCAGGAAAGAGTTTTTCCCCTGGCAGATTAAAGGTGATCAGGCTTTGTGCCCAGACTGAATGCTTGGGAATCCTGTCTCCATCTGTGCCACCCTGTCTCCTCCTGTGCCAGCCCATGTCCTGCTGAAGCTCCTGGGTTCCCCCAGGAGGGAATTCAGCCAGCCCTGCCTGGCCATGGACACTGGTGTGGAGCACTTGTGGAACTGGCATTTCCTCTTTCCCACTGTTTATCAGGCTGATACAGCATTCACAGAAGAGGAGAAGACTGCAAATACCCCTCCCAGCTGCAGCACCAGTCATTTCCAGACTTTGCCACCACTGAGGATCAGGAGGGGCAGGCCCAGGATAAAATTTTCAGTTTTTCCTGTGGCTTCCTGGATCTCAAGCTCCTCTCTTGCTCATTACACATGTACTGTTCCTGTGTTCTGCTTGCTGCCTGCATCCAACAGGGGCACATGCTTCTCTTTCAGCCCCATCCATTATTACCAAACCAATGGAAAAAGCATTCCAGACCCCTGCTCCAACACAGATTTCCATGTGGCTTTGACCAGGTCACTGTACCTCAGCTGTTCACCCAGGGTCCTACTTAAATAGATCACTAGAAATACAAAACACAATTTCCTGGAGCAGATAAGATACCAACACAGGAATAAGGATTAAGGATGGTTAATGGGCTGTGCATACTGAGCTTTACTACAGAGGTCACTGGACTCTGTCCCCCACCACAGCCACTGTGTCCCAGTGTCACATAAAGTCATGTTAGTGTTCCACACCACATCCAAAGTCTCCAGTTCAGCCTGTGAGATGAGATCTGTTGGATAAAAAATAGCAGCAACGAATTTCAGGCTCAGCAGAGAAGCTCCCTGTATATTTATGAGCCTAAGTCCAACCTTTAAAAACTCTCTTTTCCCCAGTGCAGATTTCTTCAACAGAAAGTCATGGATGAAACAAAAAGAAGCTACTAATGATAAAATAGTCAGGCAGAAATAAAAGATTTTTACTTTTTTCACATTCCTAGCAGCACACTGAAGTAGCAAGGAACATCAACAATTTATTTACTGGCCTTCAGTACCACATCCTGCTGGTTTTCTACCCCCAAACAAGACCCTGTGGGTTTAATTAAGTTTTCAGAGGAGGCTTGGGAGACACTATTTCAGTCAGTCTATGTCATTTATTCCATGTTTTCTATGGATGCACGGGGAAAAAAGCCTACACAGCAAAATAAATCAAACATGGTCCTGGTGAGCAATACACCAGACAGGCATGGCAACCCTCCCTTGTCCTGATGTTCTCACACTGCAAGAACACAGTGAAGTCTAGACATACAGGATGAGGAGCCCTCAAAACTTAGCTTCTCATGGATATCATTCCTCACCAAGAAATTGGAGGAAGATGCTCATGAGTCCCCTGGTGCAGCTTTGCTCTCTCCCTTGCCACATTCACAAGCCACTGCCTTATCCCTTGAGGTCTCTGACCAGCTGGTATTTCCAATCTCATGTTTGAGGCTGCCACAGGCCATGGACCAATGCTGTGATCTGGACAGGTCACCCAGGAGCAGGTCCCAAGCAGTATTATGACCTCTGAAGGAGTTAATAATTTTATATATATATATAATGTATTTTATACGTTTGGCCCTTGGACTTTCTGCTTCAGTGCATCACCTGCACTGCAGGAAAACAGGAATATCTGACCTCTGTGGTCAATGTGGGAGAACAGGGAAACTCTCAGCTGCTATAGGGAGCTGTGTGTGTGCTGCAGGATTTGCAGATACCTGCACCAAGCTCCAAATCCTCATGGGCCCACACAGCAGGCCCTGTCTTATATTCAGACTCACAGAACTGATGCTACAAAATGCATCAGGGTTTTTTTTTACACCTTTCTGATGAAAGCCCAGGCTTGTTAAAAACCTCCTTTCAAGTCATGCAGCCAGCCAATGCTCCTGTTCCATAAAATAACTGTGTTCATGTTGAACACAGCAAACTGCAGAAAGACTGGGCCATCTTTTAAAGGCTGTTTCTGGCAGAACTGGAATAAACCATCAAAACCTTTGCCTCCACTTTTTTCTGACACAGTGAATGTCTTCTGCCCCCACAAAGCACAATGCTAAAATATGTCTTTTGCCCCAGGATTTTGACATAATCTCCCACCTGCATCATCTCTGTCCTGAAGCCCTGATGCATTTTTGGGGGGCTCCAGGTCAGTATCAAGACAATCTCTTGACTGTGCTGATTTGTGTGCACTGACTCTGCTGTCTCTCCAGATGGAAATCCTCTGCCCTGACTCATAATTACCAGCAAACCATTTGAATTTCAAGGCAGTTTTGCTTTGGCATCTTAAATGACCAAACCAGAGAGACCATTTCCCACAGCTACCTTAAAAACAAAGGAGACTAACACACCTATCCCAAACCTTAGCTGAACACTACAGGCAGTAAGAGGTTCAGGAATTGTGCTTTGAGAGAGATTAAGGTAAATCCATATTTGAGGAACATAACTGGAACCCCAGAACAATAACTGGAAATAATTCCCAGGCCTCAACCTTCTGTCTGACTCTGCAGGCAACCTCCTCCCACCCTTAAACTGCTTAATCTCACAGGGCCCTGCCAGTGTATTTTTCATGATTTTAAAAAATGACTGGGTTTATTTGCTCTCTTTGTTGTTTTTAAGCCAACGTCTTAGAAGCCTGAAAGTGAAATATATTTCTTTATCAATTCCTTGTTTTTCTCCTCCTCTGCCACCCATGCACAGTGGTTTGCTTATTGAGGCTCATTCATGTGTAGGAGCTGCTGGCATTGATGTATTTTCTTAACAGGGTGGAAGGTTTTGTTTTTTATATTTTTAGAGCTGGCTGGCACATTGATTTAGGCTGGCAGAAAGAGCAGATGAAGATGATGTTAATTTTACAAGCAGAACCAAGCAGGGATAGAATGCTGGGCTCCTGCACCAGAGACATCTCAGTGGGTACCACACAGACAAGCTCAGGATTTCCAGACTGTTCTCTGATAATCCACAGGTAAAGGAGTTCACTTCCTTCTGAAAAAATATTTTATGGAGATTTTGTAATTGTTTCTTCTCTGACTCATAGAACACTGCTGGTCAGTTGTAGGCAAAATCTGGATGCACACAGCAGTAGTGGGAGCCCTGTGTTACTCCAGGAAGATGGATGTACACCAGGTTATCCCTCCCAGCCATTTATCTGTTTATTAGCACTACTCAATGCTTTACTCAAAACTCTCTTTGTGTATATAACAGACAAAAAACCAAACAAATGAAAGCAGTGATTTGTTTCTCAGTGTTCTTTTCACAGGAACACCAACCTGGGAGTGAACACAGGCATGGCACACACACTCCAAACACTCTCATCAATCTCCTGTATCACATGTAAATTATTTCTTGCACAGAACCAGCTCTGGAGGCCCCTTGGCAGGTAGCAGCACATTCCAAGCCTTGTGGCAAAGATGACTCACAGCAGCACTGATAAAAAATGCATCATCTCCCATCAGGTCACAGCCTGCTTTCTACAGGAAGAAATGTAAAGATCCACTGGTCCTCTTGCATCCCTAGCACTACAGAGCAGCATCTGAATAACTCAGAGAAAAGCTAATTGTGGTCAGGATGAAGATGATTACCTTAATTAGATGCAAGCTTTTTGGAGTGAAGAGGGAGGCTTTGTCTTCTCTTTCAGAAAGAGCAGCAATATTTATTTGGAGGAGCTAAGACACTCCAGGGATCCTGCAGAGAGGCTCATGGTGCTCCACGGTGAGACAGAGGCACAGGGACAACACAAGAAAACAGCTCCAGAGTTGATCTTGGCCACTTTAGGTCCTCACTGAGCACCTGCTTAAATTTCACAGAGGGGTCTTTCCCCTTGCAAACACCCAATGCACTGCAGAAAAAAAGGACTCTGTCCTTTCACTCTGCTTCAGGTGCAGGGGCAGCACCCATCTCCAGCCATGGGAAAACCATGCAATATCAGCAACTTCCAGTTAATATCCACCTTTTAGCTCCAGTATCTCTCATGGCTGCTCATCCACATCTTTGCAAGAGCTTTGGCTGGTGCATGAAGGCATTTTGCAGCAGTGCTTCTCACACAAATACAAACACACATTCCAGACTCCCCTGAAAATTTCCCCTGCTCCATCTGCACACGTGTGTGTGTCAAATTTGTCACCTGCCTGGGAAAGGTGAGTGTGTGAGATCCTGCACTCCAGTGGAGGCTGCCTTGGAACCAGAGCTGGCTCAGACTTACACCACTATTTCCACTTCTACAACAATAAGGACAACTCAGAAGGAGTCTGAGAACCCAGCGAGTTTCATGCGTTGCTCAGGGTCTCTTGTAATATCATAGATTATTATCCCTCCATATTTGTTAGAGGAGGTTGGAAGAAAGAGGAGGGATTGCTGGAAATTGGCTTTTAAATCTGGCTTCCCCTGAGAAAGATGGTCATGCTCTGAGGTTTGTGGTATTACTTGATAAGCAGTGATTAAAACAGTAATCCCGAATTGTAATCAAAAAGCAGTCAGGGCTCTGAAATTACTTTTTACTAAGCTTTTTTCCCCTTTCAAAGACAGCTCTGTATGGCAAAAGATAATAAAACACCACAGACGCTGTTCCAATTTCATTTAGAAATATTTGAGCCATTAATTTATAGTTTGGAAAGGTTTTTCCTCTTGTCTTTAAATCCACTCCCAAAAATGGGTCTATAGTCTAGGAGAAAGGAGGAAAATCTTTTTCCTGTGGCTATATTGCTCTTAAATACCTGATATATTTATATGTCATCACAGCATGAAGCAGAGAAAAGGTTTCCCCTCTCCCAGTGCAATGCTAAAGTCACCTTCCCCCACACTTCCCCAGGCTGCCCTGTGTGATTGTTACCAAGAGCTTCTCCTAACTGATGTGGTTTTGAGATTTCTGAAAAACAAAGCTCCTGCTGACCTGACTTCATGAGGAGAATTCAGTGCTCTGACTCCAGGGTTGCTGTCTGCAGGTTCACTGGATGAAGACACACAGAGTGGTTGTGTTCAATAACTTCTCCTTCCACCCACTCAGCCAGAGCTCTGTGTTCATGTTTCCCTCATCAGATGAAAAGCACAAGCAATGGCTCATGACAATTTGATTTTCCACACAGCAAATGGTCAAATGAGCTACCAGTTTGTTTTCAACAATGATGCTGCCAGAGGAAAAAACAGTAGCAATAGGATGGCCCAATAGACACCCTTTTAAAAATTTCAAACATAAGTACAAAGCTTTCATTAAGCTGGAAAATTTTCCATAGTTATGTGCAATGATTTTTTGATTTTTCCCCTTTGTGCTGATTTTGCAGGAGAACAGAAATAAAATTCATCAGGCTGTAAAAATCAATAGTGATGCTTTGTCCTGTGTAATAGAAAAACTGCAGAAGTTTATCAAGCTGAACAGCAAAATTCACAAAGGAGTGCAGGTCATCTCTGGCCATGGGAGGAGCTCAGCCTGCTGCCTGTGTGTCCCAGTCTCACCCCACATTCTAGTCTTAGTCTTTATTAGGGACAAGATAAAGGCACTACAAGGTACTGTCTTTTCCCAAATATGCCCTTATAGCTCTGGAACCACACTTCTCTATTTTTGAAACAACTTAGAGATTTTTGCTTTGTAAATGCTGCTCATGGGCTACCCTGAAACACAAGTCACACCATTCCAGGTCTCACATTTCCCCCAAGGATCAGTTAAGTGGTTTTCCAACCATACCTCTCCACAATACAGTTTTCAGCCTGACATTTCCTAAAGCCAGCTGCCTGAGGAAAGAGGATCAGCTGCTCCAGCTGCTCCATGGACATAGATCAGCCCAAGCCTGAGGATGAAACCTCCACAAGGCACCTCCCTGTCCTGAGTGCTTTTGGAAAAACTTCTGTGTGTGCTGATTATCCAGTCACACTCCTGACCAGGCCCACTAATGAATGCCCTTGATTTACAGAACTTGATGGAAGCAAAGCTATAGCACAAACTTTTAAAAAACAATTTTTCTCAGTGATAAATGCTTTTCTTCTGTTCCATTTAACAGCTGGATAGTGAAGATGAAGACAAAGCACACGCTTTATCCATGGATTAAATTAAACCCTGGATTACAAATTGTAATTGAACATAATTATTTCAATAGTAGAAAAATTTAAGGTTGCCCTCATGAGATAGAATTTGCCCCACAGAGCAGCATTAACATGATCAAAATTGTTATTTTCTACCAACACACATTCTGATATTCCATTTTCCAGCAGCTAGCAAAACATCCTCAATTTCTTGTGGAAGAACAAAAATTCCCAAGATACCTTTATGTTTTATGCTACTCTGTAAAACCAGCAAAGTGTAAACTCCATAAAATGGCTTTTAATCTAGCACAAGTTAACTTTATATTGTGTGATACAATCATCTAAAATAAATGTGGTGGGTTAAATTTGGAAAACAGAAGATGAAACCTAAAAAACCCTTTTCCTTTTAATGTCTGAAGAACAATACCCAGCTGCCTTTCATAACCAGAAGACTTCAAATCAACAGAACATTCTATCAGCAGTGCTACTTGGCTTAGCTTTTCTTCTCATAGAAGGAAAATTCCTACTCTTGTCTGGTCACAAGAGTGCTACTGCTTATGTCAGCAGGGCAAACAGGATCTGACAGAAAAATAATTCTGTGCAGGACACAGAATCTGTGATCAATGCAAATGACCATTTATTACTTTATTATTTAATCTCATGACTTACACTTGTATAATTGAAATAAACATAATGCAAAAATTAAAAATATATGAATAGTACTCTGTTGGAAATTGTAAAAGTGAGGGCTACATTGAGGAGATTTATTTTTGAATGTCCTTTAGAGATAAAAATAGGTACACTGGACAACAGACAGAAGTTGCTAAGAAGGCATGAGGTTTGCTATAAGGACAGACAACTCTGATCATGTCTAAAGTCATCAGCTCCCAGAATATGGAAAATCACTATTGAGCACTATCCTCAAAAACCCTAAAAACCTACATAAAATCACTAGGTTGAGTTTTGTTGTTTGTTTGTGGGTTGTTTGTGGGGTTTTTTTTGTTTGCTTTTTTGCAATGAGTTAGGCATGGGTCAAAATGTCAGCATATTAAATGGATATAATAAAAGTGAAACTACTGAAACCAAAATTGACTTGGTTACATTTGTGTTACCAATAGCAAGAAGCATCTAACTCATCAGATGATTTCACCCAGCCTTTTCAGAAAGATAGGCATGAATGTATTGAGCTGCCCCCAGGATGATTTGGGATGCTGTGGGAACACTCAGAGTCCCAAAGATCAAGGGGTGCCCATTTTCCTGGGCAGCAAGGGGCACAGACTTCCTTTGGAGGCAGGTGAGTGATTACAGACACAGGAGAGAGTGGGAAGCTGGCTCAGCATTAAGGGGAATGCAGCAGTTTTAGTAACAGTGGTTGCAGTACATCCTGCTGAAGTGGAAGGCAACAGAGATTCAGGAATGGGAGAGTGATGGCAGCAAGAGAAAATCTGATTATCACAGTGGAGGGGCCTCGTGTGATGGGCTGCAGGAGAGGCAGCTCTCCCTCATGTGTAAAAGAGGCCAAAAAACAAAATAAGAAGATAACTCCATTCAAGACATCAACAGGAGTAAGACTGCCTCTAGGACAAAAACAGGATTAAAAAAGGCAGAATGAAACCTGAGAATAGGGAATGCCTAAAGAGAATCTCAGCTGTGCAGAGAATAAAACTAAACCTGAGACACACTGGATAAGAAGACAAACCAAAGGGGAGGCTGAAAACCACAGCAAGAAATGCTGTGAAACCTTCAGCTCTCTTGACCCACAATGCAGTGATAGAAAATCCTTGGGTTAACTTTTTGTTCCTGGGATTTTCTGGGTTATTGCTTATACAACTTTGTTTCCATTGCAATAAATACAGCAATATACTAATAATTACAGTGCAGGATGAGCATTCCTATCTGGTGTTTGTAAGGCATTTCCAGATGGGAATAGGAACTATATGTCCCCACACACCACACATAAACCTGGATAAACATCAGATTGTGTCATTAATCTGCATTTAGGATCCTTCACAACACATGAGAATCTTACTGCACTAGACACTTACAAGCACAGACCAAAGCAAGAGTTCCAGCCATATTATCAGACTAAAAAGAGGTGGATCACAGGGAAGAAAGCAAAGTGTTACTGGCTGACATAAAAAGCAAGTGAATGTGAACTCTGGCTGTGGTCATTTCTTGTTGGCATCACAGTTTGAAAACAGTTTGAAAAATGTGATCTGAAAGAAATGAACAGCAAAGCTCTATGGATTTTTAACAAAAGCTTTTTTTAACTCATCTCAGAAATCCCAGGTCCTACTTCCCCCCACATCCCCTTCAGACCTGCTGTAGCTGCAGCTCTATTAATACACAGATCCATGCAGAACACAGATGTGTGTCCCATTTCTGCCTCTCCCTGTACACAAGTGAATTCGGATCATTATTTGCAAAAAGAGGAAATTCTCACTCTATATTCAAAAGGTAAATAATGTCTCTGACCTACTGTTCTGACCCAAGACAGTGCAGGCTGTCCTTTATCCATCTCTTACTCTCACAGCATACAGAGCAGTACAATCCATGGAGTAAATTAATCATTTTCTCTTTCTGCAGTGTACAGGATATGGGCTGCTCTACTGAGTGACTACTTCTTTATAAGATAAGGTTAATCAATAAAGATAATTAGACACTTCTGGTTAATACATTCATGTCACTGAAAAAAACCTCACATTAAGTCCTGCCGTTCCCTGCTGAAGTACAAACAAACACTGGAACAAATCCAACTGGTATAAAAATGAACTAAGTGCATGGCATTGAAAAACTCAGATTAAAAACACCATGGTTCACTCCAACCTGAACACTTCTGAATCTCAGAGGAAATCACATCCTGCCTTATCTACCACAGTCTGAGCCACGAGGTTAAACCTCTGTGTTCAGTTGGAGCCTTCCTGATTTTAGTGGATCTTTGAGCAATTTGTAGCAAGTGTCAATTTGTCAAACCCCTAGTGCTGGTATTTGGCATCTGGGCAAAAACAGCTGAGTGAAAACTCAGCCCTGTTTTGGGCACAAGTGTTCAGCCATTAAAAAAACAAAGTGCACCCTTTTAAGACTGAGCCTCCTTCATCGTTTCTGTGGCATCTCTGCACAGCAATTATAGAGCCAAAGTCTGATTAACTCACTCTAAGCCCACAAGCTCTGCCTGCTCAGGCTTCTTTTGATGCAAAGGGGGTTGAAGGATGGACAGTTTGTCCAGGGCACAAAGGGGTTCTGAGGTGCCCACACTGCTCCCTCAGAGAATCCCTTCTTTGCCATTGCACCTGTGGCACCTCCTGCTTTTATTTGTAATTCTTGTGAGCACAGTTCATCCCAGATCACTTCTCAGTTCTGAGCAGGGAGGGCAAGATAAACCTCTCCAGCTAACAAGGAGAAATCTATAGCCATGGCCAACCAGCAGATCATCGGGCTAATCTCCTCTTGTCCCACTTTAACTGAAGCTTTTCACAAACAAATATTGATCCATTGCTCCACAGACACAAATCCCCCAGTCATTCTCAGTGAAAAGCTTCTTTTTGTCAGGGAAGCTTTCTTTTAACCAAAAGAGAGGGGGGAAAATCAAATAAAATATTTTTTTAAGGTTTTGTGAGACTGGCAGTCACAGATATTTTGCTCCTGCCCACAGACCAAGGACTCTCACTGAGTCACACAATCCTATATATTGCTTCCACTTCCCCTAGTTTTTCATCCCTAGGTAAGATTTGGGCATAATTTTACTTTTCTTATAGCTGTATTATTGAATGTCCTCTGCTTTTCTTGCTCACACTTCACCTTTTCACTGGGACAGCACTAGCAGCCTTCCCTGGCTTATTTTCTGTCTGTGGAGTTTTCCTCTTTCTCAGCTTCAGAATGAAGGTAACAATGCTGTGGCTCCATCTGAGATGTCACCCTCTTATTTTTGCAGGTCCCAATGCACAGCCACATGCAGAGTTCCAGGGATGGTTTCCCATTGCCTAATCTAAAATCCAAGCTTATTTTTTCAGAAATAAGAGATGGCTGCAGCTTTAATGAAAGCGGGGAGAAGCAACAACAAAAACAACATAAACCCAGCAGGAGCCCTGGCTGAGAAAGCTGTTGCAGAGAATGAGTATTTTGCTTTTCCACTTTAGCATGTGAATGATAATAGTTTCTTTTCTACCAGCACATCTCAGCATGTCCACGCTGGCGTTGTTTTCACCAAGGTGGTTGAAATAAAAAACAAACAAACAAAAAACCCCCAAAACAAAACAAAAGTCACTGGATACTGCTGGGAACCAGGGGAAAAGCTGCCTTGAAGCCTTGGGTTTCTCAGCCTGCTCAAGGGCAGGGAATTATAACAATGATTAAACACCTGCTGAAGACATGAGAGATATGAGAGAGATGTTTTGCAGAAAGCATTTTTTCAAAGAGGTGTTGCCTTCTTGGACCAATGAGTCCTTTCTATTCTGTTTTGCACAAGCTACTGTATATAACTGTAATGTTTCTTTAAATAAATCTCTCTCCTTTTCTTCTCCGTTACATGAAGAACTATGTTGCATTATCCTTTCCACTGCTCCTATAGCCAAAATGCAACAAACAAAAACCAAACAAAACAAACAAAAACCAAACAAATAAACCAACCAAAACTCAATCAGCTAAAAACCCCAGTAAGTTTGCAGGTGGAATTACATAACACTGTTAGATGATGATCACAGCCTAGAGGAAACATTCACAGAACTGGATGTACCATAAGTCTGAAATGATGGGAAGGAATCCTAAGATGGAAACCACATTGAGATCCTCACAGCACTAACTGGTGTCAGTGATTTGCATCTGTCAGTGATCTGGTTCAATGGGAAAGGGGCTCAGAAGCACAGGCAGGGCAGTGCCTAGAGCTCACCATCACAACACAGCACAAACAGGAGGAAAGGGAGGTGGGAGATGAGCCCAACACATATATTTCATTAAACAGAAGATAATTTTGGCAAACAAAAAGACATTTCAGTGCTTTTAGAAGAAAAGATCTCAAAAGATTTCTGTTGCCTTTTGACATTTAACTTGTATTAGCAGGTGGATCTCTCATGAAACATTACAGCTCTTCAAACTGGGGCTGTAGGTGACACTATTGCCTGCACTGCAAAAAGGGAAAGCAGATGATCACCACTGATCCTGAGGAAAATATTATTTTTTTTTAGATAAACAAACTGTTACAGTCCAAAAGGGAAGTGCTCAGCTCTGCCATTTTTAGTTTTAAATGTTTTTTTTTCTCTTATTCAACACTGAGGTCAGAGGCAATTTCACTATAAGCAAAATCCCAGATCTACTAAAGATTAATCCAAATCCTTATGTCACCCAGTTTAATTGTTTTCATTATCTTTGGAGTTTTATTATTCCAATTATCCGTGCACTTTTGTTATCCTAAATATTGATCTTTCCTTCTAATTAAGCCTATAGTTAAGACAGGAAAATGTTGAACTTTTTTGTAATAAATAAAGTAAACCTTTATCCCCTTGGTGCCATGATGAGAGATGGAATCCAATATCTGGAAAAACTTCTAAACAGCTGAATTTTTTTTTTACAGAATGTGAGAATTTGAATTTTATTCCAGTTTCCACCCAGCTCCCTGGCCCAGAGAGCTGAGCTGCAGTGGGGAGCTCTGAAGGGAAGAAACTCCTGATCCCCACCTGAGCTGAGCCTGGCACACTCATCCCTCCTGGGCTGCACTGGGTGTCACTGCAGTGCCAAGGTTTGGCAAGCAAATCCTGCTTTCCTGTGCCCCCCTGCAGTCTTTTGCTCCAGTGCTTAAGAAGTTATCATGGCATGTCATATTTCATTTGGAAAATCTATTTTTGCACGGTTCCTTCTGCAATTTGCATGTGCTTTGCTTGCTCCTCACAGCATTTCACGTGTAACAGGCACTTGTAGTAAAGGAAGAATATACATAGTATGGTTTTCTGTTCAACTTTGGTTTTGTTCCTGCTGAGCCAAGACTTTGATGCTAGACAGCAGTGGAAGCAATGCCTGAGCTCACAGAATTTTAATCTTTTTTAAGATTTACAAAATGCATTGAAGTGGCATATAAATAGAGTATTAACAATCCTGTGGCAAATAAATTATTAGCTCTTTATGTTGCATGATAATAATTTTCTCTTGCATTTTCTTTACAAGGGTACCCCTGTTAAATATTTATGCAATAAAAGATAAAGATGGTGATGCTACAGAGCAAACAATTAGGCTTTCCTAACAAATTCCTCCAGTAAATTAAACACGTTCCCAAATTTTGAAATCCTTCTCCACTAATTATTTCAAGCTGTATTCCAGGATTGCATCTAGCTTTTATTGTACTGTTTTGCATGGAAAAAAAACCAAACAAAACTCAGGATAATTATCCTTATTCTAGAATGGGGATAGGAACACTGAAAATAGTCCAAATAAGCATACAGGCTCCTGTATCTCATCTTCTAATGTACAAATGGATTTTGGAAAAAGCCATGTAGGCCTTCAGCAGAAATAGAAATTCCTGATCAAGTATTTTCCAACCCAGGGCAGGGGGAACAAAAGATGAATCTTGTGCAACTGCCTGAGCAAGCAGTGACAGTGTGAGACATTGCACCAAATGCAGCAAATCCATCTTTACAGACAGCAGAAATTGGTGATTATTTTTACACTCCTCAGGTTTTCTGATTAGCAAGAAGCAGCCCTGGCACAGCTGTGCAGCAGGACAGCCTTTGCTGGGTATATGGGGCACAGAGAACTGCAGAGCTGCATTCTTGTTGCTAAAGCAGGACAAGCTAAAAATTCTTATTAATAACACAGTCTATAAAATTGTGACAGTCCCAATGATTTGCTTTGTAAGGAATGCAGAAATCCCTTAGTCAGAGATGGACAAGGATGCAGTACCAAGCTGAGTTCTGCTGACAAAACATTATCATTGTGCCTGAAGAAGTAAAAAAGGCCATTCAGTTCCAGAGCAGGCTCATTCCAAGTATTCCTGCAAGAGCTAGACTTTTCTGACTTTAATTCCAGGGCATGCCTCAGACAGTGGCCTGGCCAGACACTGCCCCTCTGCATCTTCCTGTTCCCATTCAGATTCATCTGAGCACACACAAACTCCAGACTGGGAAATTCAGAGCAGCCTTCTGCCTTGTAGCAGCTTTGTCACCTGCTGGAGCAGCTCTGTGCTGCCCATCTGACAGGACTGTCAATTCATTTTAAACTTGATTCTTAAAAGCAGATGCATGGCTTCAAAACCTCCTGGTCTGTCACATATGGAGGTGCCATCTGGTTTGTTACTGCTCCAGTGTGACCCAGTCACTCAGCTCTTTCCTTCAAGATCTACTGAATGCCAAGACAAAGTGAAGTTGGTAACAGAGGGGGGAGGAAATTCAGATTTACTTTTCATTCTGCCTTGACTAAGAGGATAAATAGGCAATAGATGTTTTTTCTTAAGTACCATATAACATTAAGAAGCATAAGAACTGTATATGAAGGACAAAGGTAGCTGGACAGAGGAATCACACAGTAACCAGCATGTTCCTTCATCTTTTATTAAGAAGCCTGAAGTGCCTATTCTCTCCTGAGGTCACTGTGCACAGCTGATGGTTCTACAGGAACAGGAGAAGAATATTTACTTGACACTTTCTTCTTCAGTTTTGTTCTGCATCAGAATTGTACAGGTAAATGAAAATAACCTGCTAAAATGTTCTACCCATTCAGATAAATAAAGCATTCAAGCTTTATCTTTACCTTGAAATGCACAGCCAGAACCTGGACATTTAAAAGTTCAGGCACAATGAACACGTTTTTCTTGAACAGTGAATTGGAGAAACATGATTGAGACGTGAAGCCATTGATACAACTGATAGAGAAAAATCCTGTCAATCAGGATCCTAGGGGAATTAAAAAAAGAGTCCCATGGGGTGCCTGAAAACTTGATGCTTAGCTACTCATTAGGTTAGGAAGGATGGTAGAATCATTTCCATGGCTCACACTATTTATAGACTGTGCCAATCATCTCTAAAACACCAGCAAGAAAACTCAGAAGAGCCCTCTCATAAAGAAAATGAAGAGAAGATCTAAATCAAAATCCTGGATATCACCAGCCAATTAGCAGCTCCAGCATAGATGTGAGCTGTCCTTCTCCCTGCTCCACATCTTGTCAGTCATGCATAGGTAATGCTCACTTCATCCTCAGTTTCTCTCTTTTATCAGGTTTTCAGGACAGTGGCCATGGTAATAAATGACCCTGTTGGTCTCACAGTACAAATGGAAATCAGCACTTGCTACTGTACATGGAACAAGTGGAAATATAAAATGATCATGAGGGGACATCAGGCAAAAGAACACTATTCAGATATTTTAAGGTCATCTTTAGGGCAAATCCTTCATCTGGATAAAGATACAGAGATTGGAATAATACATTTAGACCCCTCTATACCTGGTTGTGGTCCAGGCCTAGTTCCACATCTTTGACAGAGCATCTTTGACAAGGCTCTGAAAATAATCCAGTCCAGATGTAGCATTTGAGTCATGGATATGAGCAAATAGTCATAACCTACCAAGGCTTCCCAGATAGTGAAATGAAGTTTTAATAACAAACCTAAGATATAATTCCTCTGATAAACCAAAGGATAACAAAAATCTCACACTGCTGCTGTCAAAACTGCTTTGCTTTGAGAAACCTCTGGAGCTAAAACATGAGTCACATTGGCTTCCCACTTGCAGAAAGCATCTTGGTGATTCAGCATCTGCTAAGATGTCACATCACCCTTCACATGTCACTGCTGGTGCTTCAGGAAAGGTGTTCAAAGCAAACTCTTGTCTACAGAGCTGGAAGGCATTTTCTTCTCTTTTGCCGTTATTAACACAGAGAGTTTAGACCAGATGAAAAGAGCTACTCCACATAGGCAAAGGTGTTCTGTTTTACTGAACAGCTCCCATGCTGCCCTCTGAACTTGCCTTTTTCCAAAGTTTCTATTTCAGGATGCAGCCTGGCTGAGGCCAAAGATTGCTGGAAATGGAGAAGCCAGCTCATCCTTTTGGAGCTTTTGAAACCCTGAGCCTTTGCTGTTTGCAGTCAGCCTCAGCTTCTGCTATGAAATCAGTCAGGTGAACCTCCACTGAACACATGGGCCCTTTGCCATCTCCCAGATGTGTGCCAGATGTGTGCACAACCCAGGGGACTGCAGTGCCCTCTCACTGCTGCTCCAGTTCCACTATAGTTGTCACTAAAGGTGCCATGGTATCAGAGCTAAGTCCACAGAGGTCAGATCCCACCCACATACAGCACACAAATTTATATCTTTGCCTCCTAATTACTCCTCTAACATGCTGAAAGGAAACTCCTATTGAGGAAAGTGGATATGAACCAGCACAGAGTTTAGTGATGAGAAGCACTTGGCAGTGTGTTAGCTTGGTCACCCAAAGACTTATCAAAATCTCAACAAGGAAATCTAATTGCAGCATGATTAATGCTAGTCATTCACCACTCACATGCTTCCAAGGATGATGTTTTTCCACCCTGGCATCTATAATGTAGTTAATGCTGTGTGGCTAAAAGGCAGAAGCAGGAATGCACAGGGCCAGATGGGAGCAGAGCAGTGCAGGGTGTAAGTTGTCTATGAAATGGAGATGATTATAGGCAGTGCAATTAGCAATCTGTGTATCTGCCTGTCTATGGCTCCCCAGATCAGAACACACTCATTGTTTCAGTGCTGAGGAACATTTATTTGCTATTGCAAGAGGATATGGAGCAAAACCCTCCAAATATTCCTACCCTGAAAACATTTATCAATTAGCAGCAGAAGAGAACCCCACCACAGGATGATGCCACTACAATGAAGACTACAGCAAGAACCTGCACAACACCCACCTTCTGTTGAATAATTTTCCTCTCAGAGTTGAGAGTGCACAAACTTTACAGTCACCTGCAGTGAAAAGATTCCTTTAATTCAAGCTGAAGTCAGGGAGTTACAACACTGCACAATTTTCCCCCCATCTTGTCTCAATCAGATCCATTTCCATCATTTCACTTTGCCCAAGAGCTGCTTTCTCTGCAAACAGGCAGAATTCTCACCTTTACTGAGCACAAATCCGTGACAATACCCAAATCAAAGAGGCTGCAATAGGGAAGATGGGAGGATTTGGTTCTTCTGGACTGATGATCCAAATTGATTTTAACACCACTCAGAGAGCATTAGCTTGGGTCTGGCTTTTCAAGAAGGTTTGAAAAGCCTTCAGCAAGTTCATGGCAAGAGCTGAAGTAATGATGGGATTGTTGACACCTCTGAAAGAGCTTTCTGAACTGGCAAAAACTCAGATGCACAAAAAACCCAAACATAAAAACAAGCCAAAAAAAGGTCCAGCAAAGCTAAGGCAGGAAATGTGATTAAATCCTCTCTATTGCCTTCATCACTTATTTTTTCAATCTTCAGGATTTCAGTGCACAAAAATCTCAGAGGAATGCTACTCCTTTTCTGTATCTGTTCTAAATATGGCCTTTTTTTTTTTCTTATAGAATTTAATATATTCCTAACATGAAACATTTAATGCCTGTTGCACAAATGTCTAATAAAATTCAACCCTGTGGCTCTTTTACTGTCAAGCTAAATAGGATCCATTTGAAACAAACGTGCAGCTTTAAAATTTCCTCATCTGAATGCTCCTGTCTTTAAAGGGTGCAATTCTCCCATTCCCTACAGATCAGCAGGGATGTAGAGGAGCAGTAGGTAGGAATATTTTAGCTTTGGTTTTGTTTTGCCAACCCAGGGTTTTAGATGGCAGAGCTGTGCCCTTAGTGCACAGAGGAAAATGAAATCTTCCTCAGAGGCACTGGTTTTAGCAGGTATTAAAAGTGTAAACAAACAGAAGAAGAAAAGCAGCCCCAGACATTTTCAAATGAAGGGAAAAAGGGGTTGAGATATGTACAAAGGATAACTACTGCAAAGAAAAGTCTTTCTCTAAATTAGACCTCACATCACTCGGGGCAATCCCTCTTTCCATAACACATGAGGAAGGTTTCAGTCTTTAAAGACAGCTGTTGGTTTTAACTTCTGTTCAGCAGTCACCCTGGAGAAAATCAGTGGGCTGCTTTTCCTGGAACTTTTTCCTGCCCTCTAAATCTGTAAGGGTAGAGAAGCCTCCCAGGAAGGTGTCATTAGCTTTCAGGATGGTATTTCTGGAAGGCAGATTTGTCAGAGCACTTGCTCTGTGGTGGCCTCTGTTCCAGCACTCACAGAGGTATGTAAATAAAGAGCTGCATTTAATATACTGATTCTCTGCTGTCTCCTCCACAGGGAAGCTGATCTGCACAGCTCATGTTTCTTTAACATGCAGCAGCACATCCTCTTGTACACAATATCCAGAAGAGACACCTCCACTTTCTGAATAACGATGCATCTTTTTACTTTGAAAGAGAAAAAAAACATCTGATGATAAAAGCACCTGCTGCAGGTAATAATGGGTTTAAGAGATTATGTGATTAAGCATGTAAATGCAGTTTTACAGGTGGAAAATAGACTAATATGATTTAACTGGGACATTTAGAGAGAGAAAAGGAGGTTATTAAACCTTCATTTTGCTAAATGTGTAGGTAAGGAGTTTTAACACAAAGGGAGAGAGAAGGATACTGTTCATGCAAGAACTTCAGACTCAGTCTTGCTATGCTGAACGTGCAAACAAGTTTTATATCTAACTAAACATTTCTTTTAAATGAATCAGGATATAAAAGCATTAATTCAGGCTTCTAATTAATTTTCCAAAAGAAATCATAATTATATTTCTAACAATTAGCATTTTTGTTTTGAAAACATGTTTTAGCCACTTCATTCTTATGCAGCATAAAAACAAGAGCTGAGAGCAGAAAATTAGTGAATAAAACAAAAAGTCCTCAACACTGCAAAATACAGTATGAAAAGGACAATAGTAACTTCCAGTGGCTTGAGAGCCTTATGGGTTTTAATTGGGTAGCAAAGAATTCTGCACCACCAGCTGTCAAATACAGGATGCCTTGCATCCTTGTTTTCCAGTGGCCATTTCTATGGAATTCCTGCAAACTGAGACCCCTGAGCAAGAGGTTTGTGTTTCATCTCCTCCTGTGAGGACACAGTGGGAACCCCCTGATGCACAGACTGCTGTGCCAACAATCATTGCTCAGCTCAGAAATAAAAAGCTACATCACAAATACATCTTTGGGCACATCCCATATGTCTTAGGCATCACTGCACAGCAACACCTGTACCTTAAAATCCCTCACTTTTTGCAGCCAGCAGGTTGTGCAGGTGACCTTTGGCAGAGCTCAGCTGTGAGCAGCTCAGAAACACAAAGCCAGCTCCTTGCAGGAAATCCAGAGTGTTGCCTTTGCAGCATCACCAGAGATGTTCCCTGAGAGGAGAGGGGGTCTGACAGCCCCAGCACACCACAGCTGCTCCACAGACCTTATTCCACCCCTCTCTGGCCCTTTTCCCAGCACACAGGACTCTTGAGAAAGACACTGCATCTGAGCATTTGATGGCCAGCACAGAGAATGTCTGATTTCCTTTGCCTCTTATAACAGGGATGTGCTCTCAGTGCTCACACTGCTCAGCAAAACGTGATCCCTTTACACTGAGGTGTTTTAAAAATTATCCAAGCTCCAAAGCTGTCACATATCTCAATGCAACCACAACTCTGCTATCACCATGCCCTGGTAATTTAGGGTGGAATGGTACCATTGCATAATCCTCCTTGCTTAGTGATTTATAAAGTCCTAATGCAGAATAGCATCAAACTTAATGCCTGTCCCTAGAATTCTCTCTAATATTTATTCTGCTGTTTTGTCTACCTGAACTTTTTTTTTCCTTTCTAATAGGAAAGTGTTTAAACAGCTCTTTCATGTATTGATTAGGCTGGTACTCAAAGAAGAAGGGAGGTGATTGATGAATATACCTGTTCATTTAAAGCAGGTCTGAGGCAGCAGTGAAATTAGTTGCTGACTTAAGTAAATTGGTTACAAAATTATGCTCATGTAAGTAGCAAATAAAGTGTTTCTGCTGTGCAGTCAGAAAGTCAACTTTGGATGCTTCCACCAAACAAGAAGAAATTCTGTGTGTGACTTCTTTACAGCAACTTAGATCAGTGTCAGACTGGTGGATTTATGCAGAAAATACACAGTTAAGGGTTGAAAGCCCACTGCATTTTTAGCCAGTGATAAATCATCCCATGTAGAATTTGTGAGGCTGTTATTTGTGAAATAGAATGGGGAACTTACACTTTTTCCTTTTTAAATACACATCAAGTCTAGAAGGAATTACAGGGCTACACACACAATGAAACCTGCTCCAAGCACCTTGACACATGGATAAATCAGAAATTACCTTTGAAACACTTTTTTTTTTAAAGCCTGTCTTGATTGCTTGGTTTTTAATAGAGGTACAGCAGAAATGCTTTCACAGCTTTGGAAACTGCTTCAGCAGGCACAAAAATTCAGATGCCTTGAAGGACTGAGAGGTAGGAATGCTGCTTGACTCCAAGGGAAGGAAGGTTGATCCATGCTTACAGCACTTTTTGCCAAGGGTAGGGAGGCTTTGCAGAGGAATAAGTGCCCCCACCCAAATTCTGGCAGATCTGGGCAGGCACTGAAGATGCTGCTCAGCCTGTGGGACTGGAAAAGAGCTGCTGCAGGAGCCCTCCCACTCCTGTGCACCTGGAGTGTCCAGCACCAGCCACTGCCAGGGAGGAGACAAGGCTGGACAAGGGCTGTGTCCCCCAAGAGCAGCTTCTCTGTCCTCACCAGCCAGGATGTGATATAGAAATAGAAATACAAAAAACATCAACTACAGGCTGCATAATACTTCTGTGATTTTGCATCACTTCATGTTTGAGGTCCCTTTCTCCAAATCAGAAGCAAGTGGTCCAGCACACATCCAGAATAAATATTTAAAGCACAAGGGAGAAGAAAAGCTCCCTTGTCTTTCTTTGCCAATCTCTTCATCTTTCAGCATCACTAACAGGCTTGCTGTTTACAGAGTAGTGGCAAAGCCTGATTAGGGATGCATCTTTTTAAAAAAATAATGTGGGGGAAAAAAGGAGCAGATATCCTTGAGATCAGATGATTCCCCAAAATGTTTGATCCCTCAGATCAAATGCAGTGTTTTTCCTCCCACTGTGCCTCTGTGTGAGCATCAGCACCAGATTACTTGCAGGTACCACAGACCTTAGAACTCCTGATCACAGTCACGGGAGAATCACTGCAGAAAGGAACAAACACTGTCCATTAAAAGACAGCCTTGAGTTGTTTTTGCCAGTTTTCTTGCTTTAGGCTAATACTTTGGTGTTCATTCAAACCACTGAAGTCTCTTATCAGGGACAGCACAGCACAGAACTTGAAATGGAAAACATAGGCAATCTGAGTTTCCTTAGAAAATATTAGAAGACTAACTTTGAAATGCCTTAATTTTAAATTTCTTCCTTTTCACAATTATCTTTCCTTAAAAGCAAAACGATGTCAGTAAAGTAACAAAAGGGGAAAAAAATAGAGATGTGAGAAAAAGAAACTAAAAAAAGCAGAAGAAAAGAAACTGGGATGAAAATATTACTTCCCTAGGGTTTCTATTCTGCTTTTTTCCTATATATCACCCTAACTGCAGAACACGAAAATGATCTATTAATCACATTAAGCTTAACCATCCATTAAAAAGTATTTTAATATCACCTGTCTCTCAAAACATAAAAATCTCCTGACAGCCATATCATTTCCCCACTTGCTCGCTCCTTTTTCATGAAATGAAGTTTATGCTGAAGGAAACCCAGGAGTAAATGAAGGTCTGTATCATCATATTCCCAAACTTTGGTAACCTGGAGTCACTAGGGATAGGAATGCAATGGTGAGAATTAGCACTTCCAACAAAGCACACTGGGTTTTTTCCTTCCTCCCCATCAGTGAAGGCTCAGCAGAGCCCTTGAGGAGAACCAGGTTCCTCACCCACGGGCTCCTTTCTTGGTGTGCCTGTTGTGATAATTGATAAAAGATTCATTTAAATCATGAAAGTATCAGGATTTGTATAAACCAGGATACTGAGGTCTGAAGTGAAGCATGAACACTAGATAGAGGAAAATATATTATAAAATCATTCTGTTTTAAATCCTCCTGTTATGAACATTGTTTTCTAAATTAGTTGTATCTACTACCAGTTTGCAAAATCAGACTTTCCAATAGTCAGATAGATTTTGAAAAATCAGACTCCCTGTCTTTGTGTGATCAATGCTGCCTATCTACAAAGCCCAGACTTCCCAATTTTTGCTGGTTTTTATCTACCAAGGCCAGATGGTTATCTATGAGACTGACTACCACCCAGACTTTACAGATGCTTATTCAACCACCACTGCTTACCTGACAAATTATGACAGAAAAAAACCCCCAACAATTATTGATTACAATGAGAGACCATGGTATAAGAAGAGGCTGCAAACCAAGAGCATGGAGTGGGGGTGACCCCTCATGTTCCCCAGAGTTACTTGCTCTGTCCATAAAAATAAAATCTAAATGTTGATGAATATTGAGACTTTTTGTTTCTCATTTATAACACTGCCAACCTCCCAGCTGTCCTTGCCAGATCAGAGCAGTGGGACACACATCCTTCTTCAGTGCTGGGAGAATTTTAGCTGCCAAGCTGTGCCACCAGTGCCACAGAGTGAGTGATCTCCTACACTTGCTTGGTATCCAGCAGAGGTGACATCCAGCCACAGCTCAGTGTTTGACAGGCAGTAAGAGGTGGAGAAATCCAAGTGCCTCTCATTATTTAACATGCCTCAAGGTGCAAAATCACTGGCCAACAACCCAAAGGAATCTCATATTTTAAGCTCCCCTCTTGAACCCATTTCAGTTTTCAGGTAACCAAGAAACTCATCTTCATTCGTTGGTGATTTTTTTTACAGCTGACTGTAATCTTCCAACTTTCAGACTGAAAGTCATTTAAAAACAAATGAGCTTCCCTGCAGATAAAATTCAGTCTCTCTGAGCTTTCAAGATAATAAAACTAAAAGCAATGTTAAGTTGAAAAGGGAGATGAAGAACAGGGGAAACCAGAAAGTCCCATAAAGTTCAGAATTAAGCCTTAAGGCTAGAAGAAGTGGACAGAGAGTAAATTCTCCTTTTCAATGCACTATTTTATGGAAGTGGGATGAGAGCAGCAGCAGAGCACAGTATCTCTATCTTGTTAGCACTGTTCATATTCTCATGTGTTTTTGTATGTGTGTGTTTGTACTCCAGCTGGGCCTGGTGCCATCAAGTATTAGATATTCACAGCTTCAGACTTCACAGCCAAGATTTTCAAAAGGCTCCAGTAGCTGGAGGTGCCTCCTGTGCTGAAACATCCTAAGGCAAGCAGCTTGGCAGCACTCTGAGTAAATGGCTTTTTGAGGCCTCTCAGGCTGGATACTCAAATAGCCTGGTCCTTGTAATCATCAGTTTGTGACAAAGCCTGGCAGTGGCACGAGGCACATTTCCATATATATAAACTGCTGATGGGTGGGTTGGTGCCTTTGGTTGGACATTGCAATATCATCTGATATCAAATACAGCATAACTTATAAACCTGCCTCTCTCTTCTCCATCTTGTACTTCAGCATTTTAATGAAACTGCTCCAGGAACTGCACCTCTTGTTTGTCTAATACCAAGCATTGAAAATAAGTGACTTCATTTTTCTGCTGCTTGTACAGATTTTTACAGATTCTTACAGATTTGAAATAGTTGCGTGCGTGATGCTCAGCATATGATTTTTGAGCTTTTATAAAGTTTCCCTCTTAACTTGAAGAAGTACCTTGGAAACAACTGCAGTTCAAACATCCTTAATCATATTCTCTTCCCATGAAAATTCAGCAGTACAGTCTCATCCTTGTTTAGGCTCACAACACTTTACCTTCCTTTAAAATTGGCCTGCAAATGTCCCTCTCTGTGGCAGTTCAGCTGCACTGGCCCCAGTGCCATGGAGGGAGATGTTCCCCAGCAGCTTTGGGGGAACCACTCATCCTCTTTCACTCTACAACCTGACAGCCTTACCACATGTAAGAAAAAGACTTATTCATCAGAGAAGATGACAGGCACTGGGTAACAAGCTGTCAGTGCTGTGGAAAAAAAGAAAAAAATAGCTATTTTATTGGGGAGGTGCAAAGTGCCTTTAATAAACAGAGAGAATGGGATGGAGGAAGGCTCCTGGGCAAGCAAATGAAAAAAACCTGCCCAAGAAGAGGTTACATCTCTCAGCACATTCTGTGAAGCTTTGCATATATGCAAATGTCCCCTTGAGCTTCTGCACATCAGCACAATGTAAAACACATGATGACTCTATAGGGGGACAGAAAAAATTAGGTCAAATGAGCTCCTGTACACAAAATTATTCCACAGGAGGGAAAGGGATAAAGTGGCAGTGCAGGGGTTGTGTGGGTGGGCTCCAGAGGCTGTGTCCAGGATCTCAGAGCAGAGGTGGGAGCAGCTGCAGAGCAAGGAGAGGACACAGAGGTGCTTCTAAAGGACTGTGAGGAACAGAAGACACTGGCACCTTGCTGTGAAACCAAACCCTCAGAATCCTGCCTTCTCTCCACACCTGAGTGCTGTGAGGGCAGGAAACAAGAGCACGTGCAGTGGCACAAATCCACACCAATTTTTGTGCTCCAGTATCTGAGCTCTGCCTCAGTGTCACACATCACCAAGGTGTGACCTCTCAAAGGGCACCAGGCCCTTGTGGCAGCTCAGCATTAACGTGCTGAAATAACAACTGTGGGTTGTCTTCAGCAGAGAGAAGGGAAAACCCAAAACACTGTTTAACCTCCAACAAAGCACCCTCTTCTGCTACAACCCTCAAGCTGAAAAGTGTCCCCTCTGAAGAGGAAGATCCATATGCTGCAAACAGGCAGATGAATGCATCACCCGTGCAGAGCAGTGACTCCCAAAGGGGGCTGAGGGCTCTGTGATCCTGTTTGCTCCTCTCAGAAACAGCAAAGATTCACCAGAAAGATCCCATTAGTCTCATCTCACAGCAGAGCCTCAAAGCTGCCCCAAAGGCACAGCCTGCCCACAAACAGCATTCCTTAGCAAGATTCAGGCACTTTGAAAGGTTTCACTGTTGTCAACTAAGATTTGCAAACTGAACTTCATTTTCCCAGTCTAAATGGAATGAATGAAAATTAAATGTAGGATAGAATTACCCTCAGTTCACTGGCCCACACCAGCAGATGTTTGGTGCTCACCCTCACCTCCTTCTGTCCAAAATAATTCAAAGCAGAGTGCTCTAGGATGTGTCTCAGCATTGTCTGACTGCACTTGAGTCTCTCAGACATTTGTGACCGTATTTAAAAGATCAAAGCAAGTGGAGTGTGTTTTCAACCACACTGCCTTCAGTCAATTAAATACACATTTTCAGAAATATGAAAAATGTAATTACTTGCATTGGATCAGCCAACTCAGCGTGCTAGTCCTGGATTATCCCATCTTTCTCTAAAAAGAAAAGAACTACAAATACCTAGCAGAATTCCCAGTCTGGGCCCAAGTTCCAAGCAGGATTGGGAGAGGGGTCAGAAGGAGCATTATGATAAAGCATTCCTGCATCATGTGGGAGAGGAGAACTGCAGGATTTGCCATTTTCAGGAGTGACAGAGACAGCACCTCCACCTTTATCAGCTGGAGCCAGAAACAGCCCAAGAAGCACTTTGGGTTTTTTCTGCTGCTCTTGGAGAATAAGGTGAGCCCTAATCAGCAAGGCATGAAGCTGAGCTCACTTACAAGAAATGCTGGCAAAGGTCAAAATTCTCTCAGCTTTGCAGGAAAGTCCTGCAACAGTTTAGATCAAGATGGTGAAGCACAGATTGAGTTAACAAGCAGCCAAGCAGCCCAAACAGCCTGATCCTGTGCTTAGTGGAACTTTACATTACCTAATCTAACTATAAAATATTTAGCAGTTTAAAATTCAGTCATGTCAGCTGGAGTCTAATTTCTCTTTCCCCTGTGGATTTCAAGTGTCTTTTTGAAGCTTTTTGGCATTAAAAAAGCAGAGAGGGGAAAAAAAAAAAAAAAGAGAAGAAAGCAGAGTTTACAGTAGGACTTCTGTAATTTCCATAGAGCTTTCTGCTAATAAATGGGAGGAGGGGGTTTCATTGAAAGAATAAAAGTGAGAATTAGGATAACACATACAGCACCTAAACCAAAGGCTTGTTCAGCCTGTCAGAATGGCTATTATGAATTGATTCATCTCCAAGAATGAACATTGCATACAATATTTCTGCATAGGCAGAAATAAAAACTTTCATTCTGTAAATTTTGAGATTTACACTTGCTTTCATTTGTTATTGAGAAGGGAAAAAAAAAACCCCAAACCCTCAGCCAAATAACCCCCAAAACAGAGCAAATAATTCCATAATGTAGAATAGGAATCACTGACTTGAGAGGTGGCAGAGATGAGTTCAAATCCCACTTCTGAATCATTTCAGCCTAAGCTCTGTCACATTTCACAGTCATTGAAGTGTACAGCTCAAAACCAGAAAAGCCATGACCAAAAAACATCCCTGACAAAGCAGAAAATTCACAGCAGCATGGCCTGGTGCTTAAACCACACACCTACACGTGTGTTTGACAAATCCTTTGCAACAGCTTTTCAAAGATTACTGCTCTGCCTTGTCAAGATAGCAGTGAAATTTTCCTGAAGAAGTTGTCTCTTTTTGAAACCAAAGTTACACGTGGTTGAGAAATGGAAAGAACAAGACAAGAAAGGAGTTTGTGGCCTTAATAGAAAAAAACAACAGGCTACATTTGGAAAAAAATATGGAAAGCAATGAATCAACAGCAATGAATTTTAGTGTGCCTAAATTCCACAATTTACCTTGTGCCCTGTGAAAAGAGGGCCTGAAAACAAAAAAGCCCAAAGAATTCTGGAATACTATTCTGATACAAGGATCACCAGAAGCTACTCAAAGGCCAGCTTACATGCTGCTTAAGTTACAACACAAATTAATAATTGCTGTCATCATTGAAATTATTAATAAAATCTTTTCTTTTCCCTGGCTAATAATATTCATAATATCAAACCAGCTGAGCACAAACAAGTAAGTTTTAAATTAGGAAGTGGTGCATCAGACTTTTATATCCTCCAACACTCAAGGCAGTTTTCCAATTCAGCACAAATCTATCTTAGAAGCAAATTCATGACCCTTGTGTTGTTGGATTTTCATTGTTGTATTAAGAAATGTAAATTGTATTTTGTTTCCATCAAAGTACCAATCAGTTTTTTGTTTCTTCAAGCATGGGTTGAATTACAGCCCCTTTTGCACTTTGATTTTGATTTCTGCTGGCCAGTTCAAAGAGCAGGCATTGGAAGAGAAAGATGGTGAAATAAAATGGCAAAGTCAAGCATTTTCAGCTATGATATACAACAGATGTCAAACTCTGCAATGCACATCACACTGCTAATCAAGGTTTGCTAGGATGATTAGAGGAAATGACCATTTGAAGTAAATAAAATAATTTGCTAAAATCTATGTCACCTCATGAAGATGCAGACATCCCCATATTTTTGCAATTGCTTCTTAGCAAGGAAATAAATACTCATTTTACTGGGGGGAAAAAGGATATTAAGAACTCAATCTTAAACAATGCTTGTGCTGTAGGAAATTGAAAACATCAAAATTCAGCTCTTGTTCCTGTGACACAAAGAAGAACAAGAATCTTTCATCCGAAACAGTAAAGACTAAGAAACTGCAAAAAGATATTTGGGAAGAGAGGAAGATGCCATGTTTGAAACAAAAGCTTTTGTTCTTAAAAGACAACAGATGAGAGTTAATTGCTTCATAATGGAGAAAGTATTGAAGTATGAAAACAATCTGTATTTTGGAGAACTGTTCTATGTCCACAAGTTAAGAGTTTATTACTAATGTTTTATTCATTTCTTTTAACAACACTGCACTGAATTCCTGGAATGATTCATCAGCTTGCATCAGATCTTGAATTTTAGCAGATCCAGGTTCCATTCTGGAAGTGTTGGGCAGATAACAAAACAAGTGTTTGTGTGGATCCAGCTGCTTGATAAACCAAGCTAATGAAACAGCCTCTTCCCTGCACCTGCAAAAGGCACCAAGAGAGCCCCTCAAATCAACAAAAACAGGCATCAGGAACTTCTAACCACAAAATCAGGAGCAGCCATTGTCTGGTTTTCTTACAGATTAAAAAAAAAAAAAAAAAACAACAACAAAAAAAACAACCAAAAAAAGTGCCCCAGGCTCCTGCAGGCATTAACACAGAGAAAGTCAGCTATAAAACCACATTTTATGGCATCATTAAATTGAGCAGAAACAACAGGTTTACCATGGTTAGTACTAGACATACTCTTAAAAAGTAAGCACACACGCAGACACAGAGTTTGCATTTGGAAAATGTAAGACCTGTAATAAAACCCATTCTTGGCTCCTTTCTGGAGGTCTCCTTGCCCCTTTCCAGAGGTGACCTTGGAAAGAAAACACAGAGGTTTCTCCTCTCAGCCTGGGATCCCCCAAACATCCCCCCTAAGTCTTGGTGTGCCTTCCCCACCATAGCTCCCCATTTGCTGCATCTGTTCTGGGGTTCTTGGGCACCTCTGGCAGCAATCTCAGTAAAATAAGCTGCTGATACCCCCAGGGAGTTCAGAGTGCTGAGCAATGGCCCTTGGAGGCAGTTTGGCCTCTGTTATTTCTGTGCTTTATCACAGGACCAGGCACTTCAGGAATTATTCACAATATGGAATGTCCATGTCCACAGAACAAGCTCATCACAGTCCTTCCTTACTGAAAGGCTTTCATGTAAACATCTTCAATTCATCAGTTCAGAAACCTCAGTTCATCCAAAATTCATCACTATAGGCAAATGATTCCAGATGTTCCTCCCCACACTTCACTAGCTGAAACCTACTTTGGGTGCCTGTTCCAGAAGCATGGAAATTCTAACCTAAAGTTTCCTTTACAGTAAAATTTGCTAGCCTGGCATGTTATTTATTTATCAAAGGGAGATGAAACTGTTTCCACATTTCCCTAAAATGAATGCAGCATGGAGTACTGAGTTAGTTTAACTAATGTTGCCTTGTGTTTGACCTGCCCACCAGCTGCACAGCAGCTCAGCTGTTAATAAACTGCCAGACCACACCTCATCTCCAGTAAAAACTGAATTCTAGCATCAGCAAGTATTCTCATTGCAGAGACTGCATGGACCTTCAAAACCCCACTGACTGGAAAATTCTGCTAAACTAGCAGAAAATGCCCAGGCTGCCTGTGAGAAAATGGAAGCTAATTTACATGTAAACCCATGTAACAGTGTTCATTCTCCAGGCCTGACTCACACTGATAAGCTGTTAGCCCAAATAAGGGGAGGAGGAATTTTTTTTTTAACATAAAATTAGCTATTGAACACCCTGCTCATTCACTCTGTGCCTGATCTGAGCTCTCTGGCTCAGTGATATGGAAAACAGCAGGAGCAGCCCTGGAGGCTCACAGGGTGTTTTACTCCTGACACAGAGGAGGGTTTGGAGCCAGGAGGGTATCACACATTGAGGAAGGGAAGAGGTGAAGCCAGCCACACCAGCTACAAAAGGAGCCTAGAGGGATTGTCCATTTCTGCACAATCCATGGGTTACACCTGTATTTATCCCAGGGAAGGGATTCTCCAGGGAGAGGAGCTGGAGAGTGTCTCAGGAGTGACCCCTGGCAGCCCTGCACTGGTGAGCACCCTCCTGTCACCACCCAGCTTGGCCAAAATTGCATCACTGGTGATCCTGATGCTAATTACCCCCCAATTATCTCTAACACGAGATTGTTCTCCAATAATCTGTCAGTTATTTGTCTTTAGCAACAAAGCCTTGGAAAATGTCACCTGTCACCACTCACAGATAGTTTCTTTGTTTCAAATCTCTCACTTTTTCTCCTTTTCTACACTTCCAGGCACTGGGTTGTTTTCCAGGCCTATATTTTTGTTTTAATGGATGCTGCTAGAGGTGTCACACCTCACCTATTACTGTGCATCCCAGGTGGAATTCATTTCTCCAGCTCACACTGACTGTAGTGCTGTGAATAACTCATCTCTATCTGTGGGAAATCTGAAAACTATGATGGACCCAAGACAAATGTGTTTGGTTTTCCCCCCATTTTGCAAACCCCTGCAAAAACGTCTTGATTTCCTTTAAATTCATTTGACTCATATATACTGTTTTTTCTTTACAATATTTTTCTTTGTTTGAAGCAATTGTTTCTAACATCCCCTCAAAAAAGAGTTAGAATGTTGAGGAGAAAATATTGAAAGCTGAACTACACTTTAAGTATTATCCTAAAAATAACAGAGTTAAGCATGACTTCTCTCCACAAAGTTTCATACAATGGTATTTTCATATCCTTCTCTGCTAGGACTATAACTGTCCCTCAGAAAAACTAATTAAGCCCAAACAATACAAAACAAAATCCTGTGTCATGTTCAAGGAACCTGCTGGGACCTATCTGAGCTACTGTAAGATAATTTAATGAGTACTCATTAAATTAACATCTACCCCCACAGCAAGTTCAGCAGTGAGAGATATAAGCAGAAGAGCTTTAAATGGCTTTTCCTGCTCTTGGGGCTCCTGCTGTCTCATCTGGTTCAGGCAGCTCTGATTCTGTGCCTCCACACTCTGGGGAAGCCCAGACTGGCTGCAAAACAGCTTCACAAGACTTCATTTTTACTGTAAATTTCCAGCATTTAGGGGGAAAGAAGAGCTATTAGCCTGGAGCAGAGCTGCCTGAGGAATTCCAGCTGTTTCTCCAAGGGAGGTGAGCACAGAGCTGCACAGTCAGGGCTCCCCACTGCCCTGAGCTCATCCTTGGGGTGTCCCTTCAGCCACCAACCCAAGGCAGGATGCTGCCAACCCTCTCTGCAAGTTCCCCTTGTCCTGGTTCATCCTTGATTTCCCAAATGCAGGATGTTGGTGGAAGGTGCTTCTCTAAGGGGAAAGCTCCTTGCTGGCTTGTAAGAGCCCTTGCCCTGCAATTGGCTTTTGTCTTTCAGAGCCAGGCTGAAGCCAGAGGGATAAAACTGAGGCAGGGTTTGTGTTTCAGTGGGTTTCATGGGCTGCCCACTAATTACAAATAAATAAACAAATTAATAGCTATTTTCCTTCTCTAGCAGATGATTTAGATGCACTGGTAGAGCATTGTGGAGATCAATGGGAATGTATCAATGTTTTATAGCAATGCTTAGATGGACACAAAGAAAACTCAGCCAGGTTTTGTGCTGACTCACATGCCCTGGGTAAAATGGAGATAACTCTCCTTTGAACTCACAACTTGTTTGTTTTCACAGCCTGCCATGCTGTTTGCTGTCTGGATAATGTGCTTGGTTCAAAACGCATTCACAGACACCAGGCACTGCGAAAAGGCAAACTGCTTGATACATTTTTAATATTAAGGTACTACAAGACAAGTTACCAGTGTTCAGAATCACCCAGTAGCAAACAGTATCAGCAGAATGCATGAGGAATATAATGGCATATTAGGAGAGACCATCACTATGTTAAGGACACTCACTCTCTTTTACAAACCTATTGCAAACACCTCATCTGGACTCACACTGACTTTAGTCTGTCAAAGGAGCATCCAAAATTAAATTTATTCACGTGCACACAGTGATACTGATATTGAACTGTTTAAAGAAATAGTGTGTGTCAAAGAGCTGCAGGACAAACTGAGTGGTGATGGTTAGAAAAGCACTCTCCAAATGCCCTACAAGTCCTTGGCTTTTGGAGAGCCTAGAAGGAGAAAAAAACAACAGCTGATGAATTTCATTGTAGCTTTTTTTTATACCCAAAAAAATTCAAGGGACTGCATTGTTGAGCTGGCAAGGAGTTATTTCCCAACTGCTGGGCCCTCAAGTCTGGGTCTAGCTGCCAGATTTCTGCATTCAAACTGTGGGACACACCTGGGGACTGTGCTGCTGTCAGCCTCAGAGGGGAACCCTGCCAGGGAAAAAAGGAATCTTTCCAGACAAACACTCCTGAACATGTACCTGCCCTTTGCTACCAAACCCCTCTCACAGACAGGATTTCAGCTTTTCCTCTGCCAGATTTGCAGAGGCTGTGCTGGAACCATTTGGGAAATAATGCCCGGGGCAGTCTTGCTAAGAACAAACAGATCCTCTGAGCAGAACCAGGACACAGCAGAACGGCACAGGCAAATCAGGAAACAAAACTCTGCTGTGAAATTGTGCAGACAGCACTTATCAAAGTCTCAACAACACTTTTATTGCTGCTTGCAGTAGGAATAAAGTAGTGACTTCACAAAAGATTCTCTCAGAGAACACAGATGAAGACATTTCTATCCTATAATGAGAATTTGAGGTGGAGGGATTTTTTTTCTGGAAATTAAAGAATATTATATCTCCCCTAGAGTGACAGGAGATAAAATATCTGTGGACCTGCGTACCACAAAAGGTTGTAAACAAGAGATAAGAATAATCTTTCCTCCCTACAAAATGTGATGGTTTCTTCTTGCTTGTTTTGCCACAACATGGCAGTCCTGTGTTACCATTGGAATGACTTTTGCAGCTTCAGTGTGCTTGGCTTTGTGATTTTCAGAACCCCAACCCTAGGCAGGGCAGTAAAAGCAATATTGGCTGAGGCTGGTGCCAAGCAGGAAGGTGTGGAGGGAACCATGTTGTGGCAGCCCTGTGTTCCCCTTTTTGCTGCTCCCTACAAAATGTTTGTTTTGTTCTAATGCTGTGTTTGATCCCGGGACATTTGTCAGGTTTCTGTGTAGCCAAGCTTCTTACAAGGCTGTGGAAGCAGAGACTCTGATGCCTGCATTGCTTTGTGATAATGCTGCAGCATTCAGGCTTTTGCTACTGTTAAATCTGCTTCTATGAGTGGGGCATAAATTTTGATGTGGTGAAGCAGGATTGCACCCAACAGCCAGGAGCCATGCCCACAAACACAGCTTAGGGTGAAAAGCAAAGCAGTCTGTTTAAATAAAGCTCACTGTGACAGAGAGGGGCTGCTCTGTGACTGACCACTCCTTCTGGTCAGAAGAGCTGAGTTACTGTAGCCCTTGGGAAAAAATTGTTTCGCTGATTTCTACATGAGTGATTGGTTTTAACGAAGACCCATTATATTTAACGAAGACCCAAAATGATATTTTCTGCTCATATTTAAGATAAGACAGCAGCAGCAGGCATCAAGTAGCCCAGCTTATCATAAATGCTCTTTCAAAACTCAGTGGAGTTGCTTAAAAGCAACTCTTCAGCTTAAAAGAAATGGACATTTCCAGGCTAGATGCCTCTCACCCATATACACTGAGTTTCCATCCAGTGTAGTGTCCCAAACCCTTGCCTCAGTTGAGTCCTAGAAGGCAGCATTGGTTTACCCACCTTGCAATCCCCATTGTCCTGCTAGTCCAAGCCCCATGCTGATGACAGCAAAACCTCAGATCCAGATGTGCCCAGACCTGTCAGCCTCTGCCACCTCATCTATCAGTCACCAACAGGAGTGCTTGGGTTTGGCACTTTCTGTCCTTTACCCAAAATCTAAATCCTATCCAACAGCTCTTCCCACTCCTAAATCCAATCATTGTCTAAGTCCCATAAATGCCCCTAAGGCCCAAACTCCAGGTTCAACCATATTGTCCCCAAGAAGGAGCAAATCCTACCTGTCCAACACAAAGCTAAGCTGGTTGTTCATCTTAATTGGTACAGTTCTGTCACAGGCACACTTCTGCTGATTCTTTATCTCAGTATTTCTCCTCCTGCCTCAGGAATTCATAGACACAGAGGAGATCATTGCCTTCACCAGCTGTGAAGGAGCATGAATTACATCCAAAAAAGAGAAAGGCGTGGGCTGAACAGTAGGAAGCATCCTGTTCTCTAATGGGTATTTCCATTCAGCTGCTGAATCAGGGAACACTTTCAGATTAATTCTGCCACTGTTTGGAACACACATCTTAAATGATATTGATTTCCAAGAAGATGAGCTAATTTGTTGAATACTTTGTCACTTACAGTGTTTTACATGGAGTTGTCATCATCATCTTTCCGGTGGTGTTTGGAAAGCCACATTCTGGAGAAACACGTGAGTGCTGGGCCACCTTCCATCCTTCAGCTACAGCCAAGGAACACTTGGTCATGAATCCATCTTTGTGATGTTTGTACTGACTGCACAGCCAGATGGATCCTCAGGTGTTATCTCTGAGGGACTCACAGCAGCTCACATGAGCCTTCAGATGCCTGCACACATCAGAGACCAGCAGAGCCTACTGCTCTCGTGTGCTGCAAGGGAGGCAGCTCAAGCACAGGCCATGGCTGGAGTCACAGCAGTCTGCACCCTTCATTTCCCTTTGCACAGCAGTCCTGACATGGGAAATGAGGGGTGTGTAACTCTGAGCCATAGGCAAAACCCTTGAAGCCAAGATACAGAGCATGGAGCTAAAGACATTTAAAGACTTTCTGCACAGCAAAGCCATACCTGATAAAGCAAAGGCCCAGGAAGCAAGCACTGCCTCAATGAAGAGCTACAGTTCTGGCCAAAAAACGCCTCCAGAGTGTGGAATATAAACCTCCCAAATCTGATGTGCACTTCAACAGAAATAGCTGCTGCTGTGAGGGATCCACTAAAGGAAGACACAATTTCAAGGCTACTGGCAGCCTTAAACACAGCACATCTCTACAAAGCCTGACACGAACAAGGCTGTAATTCCAGTCCTGTCATCTCTGTCATCCTGAGATGACTGCATTTCCAGCTGCACAGGGAATTCAGAAGTCACCCCCAGCATCTGCTTCCTGACTGTCAGGAGCCATCCAGCAAGAGGCCTTGCTGTTTGCAAGTTTCCTTACAATTTAATCTGTCTTAGGGCAAACAGATCAGCTCATTTTTTTTAATTAACCACTCTATGCACTGATGTGCCCAGGCCAATATAGTTGCTGATGGCAGCACACATCAGCAGCTCTGATTATTCTAAGCTAGATGAACATGTGAAACACTGACAAGAACTGTGCTGTCAGAGGGTTTGCCCAAGAGGGAGCTGCATGGCTGGGCTCTGGGTTAGATGATACCTTGAACAGAAAAAACTTGCTCAGAAGAAAACATTTCCAAGTGACCTATAATGCAAATAGGATCACTCCTCAGACAAAAGCATGCAAGAAAGCTCATAAAATAAATATTGCTCTCCTCCTGGGCAGCTGCCTTTCTACACATAGTGCTTAAAGGCAGCACAAGTGCACAGTCAGAGGCACGTTCCCAGGACCAATTGATTGGAAATGTGCTAAGACACAACTTCTTCTGAATTGACCAAAAATCCATGTAATACCATGGCATTTTTTCCAGTAGGAAGGGATTACAAGAGTCAGAGGCCAGTTTTTATTTATACACACAGAAGCCCACAGTGTGTGTGCACACGTACACCCATCACTGTAAAAGAGTCTCTCACAGCCCAAATTGAAAGATTAGTTCAGGCTTTCTTTAATGTGGCACAGACTCCTGACATTTCCTGTGTCAGTGCTATCATGCACTCTGGATTTGCTGTAAGCAGGAGCTGCCAAAACCCTTCTGCTCAAACTCTCCACACTTCTTTTTGCAATTGCTTCCAATCCCTCTTCCACACAGAGCACAGACACCTCACCCCACACCCACAGGTCCTCAATCCAAGAACCTAAAGGAAAGGGTTTTCCAGGCAAAGTAACAGATCAAACAGAAACAGAACAAATCCCACAAAGAATTTATCTCTGCACAGAATTTTCTGCCAGCAGCAGCCTCCAGTTTATAAAAGGAAACATCTTGCTTGGGTCAGCTTGGAAAGAGATGATCCCAGCCTGGTGTCTGGGTTGTGCACTCTGCAGAACTTTTAGGACACTTAGCTTTCTTCAAGTGTCTGTTTTCAGAGCAGACTTGATTTATGGCTTCACTGACACTGGTGTGCAGCATTACAGCAGTGGGGGAGAGTGAGCACCAGAGCCTGATCACTGCAGGCATGAGGAGTGACAGGAATGCTAAAGGATGAAGTGCTCACATGCACAAAGGTGGGAGAGAACACCAGGAGCAGGATGGCACCTTACAACCTTAAAAAAGGCATCAGTACTACCACTAGCACCTTGTTCTCTTATTCAAGACCTTGTTCAAACAAATCTTCATGATGCAAGCCCCAACATCAATGGTATAATGCCCCATACTGAATTTTGGAAGTTAGCAGCACTTTTTGGCAATGAACCAGTGATGCTGCACAAACATCTCAGTGACCCAAGGGCAGCTATCAGGGAAAATCAACACTAAAGGAGATGAAAATATATAATTATTAGCTTTATGGAGGTAGACTCAAACTCTGAAAAATTCTTTTATTTATGGCCAATGTAACTCCCAAACAATTAGCCCTACTAATATCTTTATACTATTTCAAATATTCAAAATTTAGATACTTGCCCACAAGCTCTTCACTCAACTGGTAGTAAGATTAATTGGTATTCCACATGCCCCTCTAAGTGATAATTCCAGTTATAAATACCAACCTGCATTCTGCCACACTGAATTTGATATGCACCAGAGATCACATGAATTTGAAAGTGGTTTGTCTCAGCATCCATCATAATTTGGAGTCCTCAAAAAACATCCTATAGAACTTTTGCCATTTTGCCCTGAAATTTGTGCTAGCTGATACCTGTCTCCCTGCAATAAATGTATCAGCCATACTTTTCCTAATATTTTTTTCCTGGTAAGTGCAGTTGTACAATGATAACTGTAAAGTGATCTGTGCTTATCTTCCCTGGCTATTGCAAAAATCAGGTCCTTCTGAAACATTCTGCAAGATGAAATTAAACACAAACTTGTGGGCTTAATTATATTACTTTGAATGGAGTATTGATTGTAGCTAATTTTATCACCCATTTTGAGGGTTTGCTTGCTGGCTGGCTGTCACTTTGATAAATGGGAGCCAGTGGATATCTGAGGAGGGACTGATATTTATAGTTCAGAAAATATCACCACTAAGTTTACAACGAGAAATAGCCCCCCCTCTTTACTAACAATCACAGGAGCAATTAGGTTTGATGAGGCACAGGAACACCTACTGTAAAGCAGATGGTCAGCTCAGAATGTCTGGCTACATCAAATGGCATTTTCCAACAGTCTTTGCAGCTCAGGTGAGTTTGGCCCCTGCATGAGCAGCAGCTGCCACTTGGAATGTCAACAACATCCCACTGCAAAGGGCCTCAGGACAGTCAGGACAGTGACCATCCAAAGTCTGAGACACAGATTGCTCCAGGAGCCAAATCCACAGTCTGAATTCCAGCACCAAACACCGAGGCTGTCTGTTCAGATTTGGGGAATTATTGTTATTCTTTTTATTTTCATAACTGCAGGTAAAGTTTCTATGACTATAGAGGATCAGAGTCATCAAAAAGGATTTGTTAAAACATTTTACTCTATTATACAATGTGAACAAAAGTGCTGCAATCATGAGATTAATTTCAGGCACTCTATGCATTTAGGGCCACCAAATCCTAGTATTAGGACTGTGTCTTATATTTAATCCAAATCTTTTCTTTGTAGACCATTATATTCAGCTCAATTTGTGTATCAAATCCACTTAATGATGTCCAACAGCTATGACTGAAACTGCTAAATGAGAAAGGGGCCAGAAGGCACTGAGGTGGTGGCATAGATGTAATGAAAATAACCACCTGATGATTGATTTTGAATGAAAGTTAATAATATATGTAATCATTGTCATTGCAAATATCACAGGGATTATCACTCTTATTACATGAGGATTATACTTATTATGATTCTTCTAGTCACAATAGCAGGATTCTCATCAGATGGGTCTCAATTTTCCTTCCTTCCCTGACTTTCTGGTCTTAATGAGCCATCTGGGTGACCTCCTTCTCCAACTGCCCTCAGAGCAGCTCTTTAACATACAGAGCCAACAGAAAAGTGACTGCACAGAACTCCTGCCAAAGGAAAAGGAGGGGAACAATGCAAAACCAAGTTGAATGAGCAAAAATCCTCACCAGCAATATCTCTACACACTCCCAAGCTACCCAGTACCTGGCACAGTTCTTGCCACAGCCACACCAGAGTGGGGTGTGCAGGCAGAGCATCTCTGGCAACAGCAGCAAGCTGCAAGAACAGCAAGAACAGCAGCAGTGCAGGCAGGGAGCCTTCAGAAAAACCAGGCACAGCCCAGCAAGGATCATCCACTGTGACAGACACAGACATGACTGCAGAGAACTGAGCTCTGGTGGAAAACATCAAAAAAAAACAAAGGCAGGAGGGAGACAAGAGGGAGAAAAAATATTTTAAAAAGAGATAGGGAAAAGTGGGGGGGAAGTATACTAAATGCAGAATGTTGAACTGAGGGAAAGAAGGTGAAAACTGCAGAGAAAAACAGAATGAAAAAATAAGTATCAGAAGAATAAAAAAAAAAAGCAAATGAAAAACAGGAGAAAAAATGACTAAAGGAAAGAATTAAGGGGCTTAGTGCAATAACTTTATTATTCTCTGAAAGCTCCTTTAGTATTAATAACAGGGGAGATTAAGGGTGTTTTTTTCAACTATCAAATTTAAGAAATATTTCCTCCTACTGTCTTTCATTCCAAATCTAATTTCCCCAAACATTAAATCAGAACTAGGAAAGACTTTCATATAAGACTAAAGACTTTATAAAGACTAAGACTAAAACTGGGATGAAGCCTGGAATAGGCATCAAATAGCAGCATCTTGAATTAGGCATCAGGGTTTTTGAAGAGGTTTTTGTTTTCTTGTTTATTTGCATTTTAATATCAAATGGACTTTGAATTCTGAAAATAAAGGCAGTATATTCCACTCATGTTGAACTTGTATCTTCACTCTTCTTCCCCAGAAATGCAGCAGGAAGTCCAGAGTGTTGGACTAGTGGAACACTCAATAATTTGACCCTTACTCATTTTCTGGGATGGCCCCTCTCCTTTTGGAGAGTCATTTTTGAAGACAAACTCCTCTGAAGCAATAGAAAGCATATCCATGACTGGAGAGCATAGGCCAGTCAATAAAATTAATGGTTTATATATTAAAACAAATTAAATGCCAGAGTCCTGTGCTTATCACGTGAACATGCTCAGATTCATTAATAGAAACTGGTCGATTCCCTGAAGTACATGCTGGGATAATAGAACAAATGCATTTGTACTGACAGTCACTGGTAAATGGCTAATCAATCCCTCACTGCTGCTTAATTAGTGACTGCAGGAGACCCTTTTAATTGGCACCTGATACTTGATTTGAACAGACAAATAAAGTGCCACTCACCCTTTATTGCCAGTGAACCCTTTTTTTCCCTATTAACTCCACTGTAGCCCCTGAAGAGCATTACTGAAGACCAGACTGAATTACCAGCTCCCTGTCACAGACTAGCCTGACACCCTGAAGTATTTTATCATGATTTCAGTGCTGATGTTGCATTGAAACACTGCATATGATCTGCTGGTTCTCTGTATGGTTTACATTAATACAAGTTGCAGACTGTCACTGTTCAGAGGGCAGGTAGTTACAAGGAATGCATTGGTTACATTACAACTGGAATAATTTATTATTGAGCAAGCAAGTTCAACAAGCACTATAAAAATCAATTTATAATTTTTATGCACTTCATCTAGGCTGAAAAATGGTTTTGTTCTCCACTACTTTCTGACTAGACCTCTTCGACAGAAAAAGGGGGAATAAAGCTTTTAAAATTGCAGTTCAGTCAGCAATGCACTCTGGAAATCGAGATTAAAGATGACAGCTTCCAGATGCATAAGTTATGCTTACTTTGTTTTATGGACCTAAGGCCACCATGGTGCCAGGCAGTCCCTTGGCAAAGAAAATCATCCAAAGGTTAAAGAAAGAAACACAGTTTGACAGAGTCAGCCAAAAACATAGGTGACTTGCATTAGCTGAAAAGCCATTCCACTTCTGTTTACTCCTTGAAATCACTGATTCACAAAGGGTAAGCTGGTGGTTATTAAAAGTTTCAAGAGCAATGGCAGTTTTGGAGGAATTAAACAAGGAACACTAAAATCTTCAGTGGCTGTACCTGCAATTGCTATGCAAGACACAAACCACACACCTTCCCAGTAGCATGAAATCCAATTAATGCAGTCCTGGGAAGACTCAGTGCTCCAGTTCTGATGAAGATTTAAAGGTGCAATGACAGATTGTAAGAGTTAGCTGGGACTCACACTCTTAAAGAGCTTGTTAATAATGGCAAGTTACTTAGCACATGTCCAGCTGGTCAAGTTAAAGGGAGAGCTCATCATCCCTATGGACAGGAGTGTGTGATTTGCATTGTATCACCAGGCCAGGCAGAGGGAGGGAGACACAGGCATCTGGCAAAAACCCATTCCAGCAAAGTTTACACAGAATGTTCAACCTCAGAAGGGGATCCCACCACCACACAACTCTGAGCTGTTTAAGGAGCAATAAATCTGTCACCAGATTGCCCTGCTCCAAACCAGACCCAGTTCTGGGGTGCTTCTTGTGCTGTGCTGGATCTACAAAATTAACAGTCACACCTGCCAGGACCCAGCCTCCTGTCACCACCCCTTAACACATTGCTTCACATCACATACACATTTCTTAAAAGGGCCTCTGAGTTATACTTAGATATGATTAGTTTTGATGAAATGCCCCCTGTTCACAATCTGCACTTTGCCTTGTGATTTATCACTAAACCAGTTTATCATGTTACAATCACCCTCTAATACATCACAGTTTGAACTGTTGTGCAGTTTAGAGTTACCTGTACTCTGTTTCTATTTACTTCATTTCTATAATTTTCAGCCTCTTGGAATCACACATCCTGGGGGGGTGTTGCACCAGCAGTGGAGAAGGGTGAGGAGCACAGTGCAAAGCCAGTCACACACAGCATTTCCTGCTGGGCAGGATCTGTGCTTTCTGCACTGAGCAAGGTCACAGTCCTGTGTTTGACAGGTGGCTCCTTGAGCCAGAGGGAAAGGGCACAAGAAGACACTGTTTGAAAGAACAAGCAGCTCCACAAAAAAACCCAAACCTGTTTTGCAGGTAAAGGAAGAAGTGTATGTGTTGGAAAAACTTTGAACCCAGAAGCTGGTGGCAGATAATACACTCACACAAAAGTTCAGGCTTTGCAGGATCATTTATCACCTGTGACTGTGGTTTGCAGTGAGAAAAGTTCAATCTGTGTAAAGCATCAGCATTGCTTTCCCTCTGCACATGTGGGTGATTCCTCTCAGGGTGTTTTAACAAAGAATTTTCAATGTTCTACCTATCAAACTATTCAATGCAAACACATATTTCAGAGAGGCTTAAAACATGAAAGATATAGAGGAAGGTTCCAATTTGAATTAACCCTACTATCCATAGGTTTTCTCTTATTCAAATCCACCATGCCTGTAGACTTCAATGTGGGAGCAAATACAGCTTCTTAAGGAAAGGGGAAGGAAGGGATATGATCATTGTTTAGACAATTTTGATTTCCTTGTTCACCACCAAAGACAACCCCAAATTTTTGTCTTTCTTAGAACATTTAATAGGGGAGTGGAGTTGGGCAACAGCAGCAGTTGAATAGGAAGCAGGAGAATTTCAATGAACAGAAAAGTAAACAGAGCTTAAGGTAAACATGTTATCTTGTAGAAGAAAGGCTATCACTTCAGAAAAAAAAAACGTGATATAAGAAGGTGTTGGAGAAAAACAAGTACAAGTGCATATATCTTTATTTTCAAGTAGACTGTTTCCTATTTTAGCTCAGAAGCTGAACCTTTGTCACTAAAAGCAGAAAAGTTGTGGTTTGGAAGCCTTGCTGCCTTGCTCAGGGAAATTACAGTTTGGATTACTGCTCTGTGTTTTCACTTCCTTCTGAGGACCAGGACTCAGGTGGATACGAACATTAATGACATAAACATTAATTACACCTCAATTTCTCCTTATCACAACCAAGAGAATGAAGTTAAAGGAGTCTCCCAGCTCAGTAGCTCCAGCTCACTAAAGGGAAATGCCTACAAAACTACCAGAGTTATTCCATGAAGAGCAGTGATTAGTCCAGTCCCTTTAACTCACAGAATGAGACATTTCTGCTGAAAGGCATCCAGCCAGGCTGGAGAAACACAGCTCTCACCTCCTGGCTGTTCACCAGCTACATCCAGAGCAGAGGGATGCTGTGTCCATTCAGCAGGGTGTCTCTGGCTCTGACAGGTGCAAACCTTCCAGCAGAGCCCTCACCACACAGACACATCTGCCAGCCCCAGCCTCCTTGCAGATGACACAATTAGAGTTGGGCATTATCTAATCAGTGTCACTCCCAAACTTCACCTCTGCCTGCATCCTTTCCAAAACAGCCCAAGGGTTGTCTCTGCAGCCACACCACTTAGATGGCAATGGAGCAACAACTGAAGGCAGGCTTGAAAAGTCTGAAAATACAATTACTCCAAAGCTGGGCACGGAACTGTACAAATTTATTCCCCATCAGATCAGAGAGAACTCTGCTTTCAGATTGTGCAAAGTAATTTCCTCAGCCCAGCCTTCCCCCAGCAGCACAGTGATGAAACCACAGCTCCTGAGGGAATGTCTGCAGTGCAGCTGGATGCAGCTCCAGGATGCACAGGCACGTGTCACAGCTTTCATCTGGCTGGCACAGGCTGGGAGCTTCAACAGGGCATTTCTGAAACATTCCAGCTGGGTATTTTTAATTCAGCACCTTGGAGATGGCACCATCACAAGGGCCCTCAGGAGCTGTTTAGAGAACCAACTGCAGGGATGCACCTCTTCCATCTCACCTCTGAATACCACATCAAACTTTGAAGAGCAATGACAGACCAGCATTGCTCTGAAACTGAAACATTTCAGCTTTGAAATGCACTTTGCCCTGACAGCTTTAGCCAGGGAAGGCTGCAGAGGGGGAATGATGCTGCATACCAAGAGGGATTTGTCTGTCCCAGAAGTAGGGTCTCTATAATTTAAAGTCATGCATACTTACACTGCCTGGCTTTTGTTGTTATACTTTCCAAGGGCTTTTTAAATGGCTCCAAGAAACATTTAGGGGAAGAAAAATAGCCTGAGATCTGGACTCTCCAAGATATTTTAGCATTAACAGATTAGAAAATTACCCAGGGAGGGTCAGAAATCATTCCCTAAGTAGTCTCAAAGGTAATGAAATAAAACCCACTGAAAGACAAATAGGAACATGAAGGCCTGAATATCACTATTTCTGCTTTAATCGGATTCCTGAGAGATCTAAATCCACTAATGCTAAATAGCAATAAACAATAATAGCACTTACATGGACCTATTCAACTCTGAGGTGTTATAGGCACTCATAAATGAGAGCATAGCTCATCAGAGATAGGTACTATTCTTCTGAATCACCAATATTAGCTAAGATTGGAATTTCTGTTCCAGAAGAAATGCTCTTGGAGTGTAGTTTCACTTCCAAGCCATAATAATTTTTCTAAAACCTTAATTTCATGGGCATTTTTAAACACACTTTGCATCATTTTAGCTGAAAAATCATGAAAATAATTGATGCCAGTATCAGGTTTGGTCTACAACTTTGCAGCTCTAAAAGCTGATCCACTTTAGATACTCCATTTTTCTTTCAAAATCTAGTTTCACCCAGTTGCCACATACTGCAAAGTTGAATTCTGATAAAGCTGCTTTTTCTAGATAAGCAATGTGCTGGTCAAAAAGAAACTGCTGCAGCAGGGAGGACCATGCACAGTTACTCACACAGCACCTCATTTTTCAAATAAAATACAACCAGATTGTATTCAGATATTATTACATCATGAAAATTTGACAATGCAGACTGACTTCACAAATAAACAATGCACAGAACAGAAGCAGCAGAGCAGCATGAAAATTGTCCACAAACACAGAGGCTGACTTGGAGTCACCCAGCCAAGCTAAAGCCAAACCAAGTAACCCCTAGCACAGGGAATTCCTACTCTCCAAGCACTTGCCCAACACATTGGTTTGCAGTGATTGGCATTGGGAACCATTCACTTCCACGAGGCTGATTCAAAAGTTATTAAAAACACACACACTCACACAAATTGGCCTGTCTTAATTATGTCTTCATCAAATGCAATCACAGTGGCTGGAACTTTCAGCTCACCACCTTGTGCATCCAAGGAAATGAAATCCTTCAGGCAAAATGTTTACCAAGCTGAATAACCCAGAGCGGTGGGAAACCAGTGTCACATGAAAAATTAAGAACTGTGGTGTTTCTAAAAGCCTTCCAACAGTGGGGAAAAAGCAATCAAAATGCATTAGCAGAGGAGGGTATTCACACCTCCCCCCGACCCTTTTTTTAAGCTATAAAAGCAAACTCTGCATGAGCAAAGCAGATAAAGCTTGAATGGGCAGGATTAATTAGAAAACAAAATAGTAATGGGAAAAGCTGCTGTGCTTTTTTTTTCCTCTGCAATTTTCAGTTCAGTAAGTGGCCACTTACAAAACCCAAACAAAGCACTCAAAAACCCTACCATGGGATGACATCTCCTTGTCTTTCTCTGAGTAATGAACCTATTTTCTTCTTCCTTGAAGATAAGACAACTTTTGACTATGAGAAATATAGGAGAAAGTTTTCTATTATATGTATAGGTCAGCTAGAGTAGAGAGGCAGAAAATTGTAATACAGCAGTGATACAAAATAGTGGAAGATAAGTTTTCCAGATGCTCTGCCACACTCTCTTCTCAGATTCCAGCATTTCAAGGGCAGTTTCTGGAACTGCCAAGAGATATGAAAAGTTTCTGACTGGAGTTCATTGATTTCGTAGATGAAGGAAGGAATGGATCACAGGGGTGGGGGAGAAAGGGCAAAGGAGGAAGAAAAAAATGGAAATAAAACTTTTCTGTTGCTGTGCAGGGGTAAGTGAGGATGGGGAAGGAGAAGCCTGGCCAGGAGGCACCAAAGGCTGTTTGCTCCATCTAATTGCCACTGAACCTGAAACTTCAGATCTTGGTGCTCGTTGTTCCCCTGAAGGCAAAGGATGCCCAGCAAATTTCTCACACTGTGCCCATGTTCTTGGGCCTGCCAGCAGGATTTGAAAGCAAGGTGCCAAATCATGAAGCTGTTTAAGAAACAGATGAGTCAAGGATTTTGTAACAGAAAGCAAGACTGGGTGACACCAAGGCAGAATAAGAGAGAGCTGATTAGCTGGGAGGCTGTGCCACAGCATCTCTGTTCCACAAACATCATCCCAGTGTGACAGGGTGACACAGGAGATGGGGGAGAATTCTTCAACAGCAGCAAAGAAAGGAAGAAAATTAAATTCCCTGTCACTCAGCTGGAAGTGGTCTAATGAAGTGACAAGCAGATTTCCCAAAGTAAAAGCAAGGCATGCCTCTGTCTGAATAAGAACACCATTAGACTGGAACGGGAAAGAAGCTTGTGAGAACAAATGCTGAAGTGGAATAATAAAGACAGAAAGACAGAACCCAAGATGACAAACCAACAAACCAAACAAAAACAACAAACAAACAAAATCCCCAGCCAAACAACCAAAACCCCACCACAATAAAATTTTCCAGCAAAGAATGCTTCCTTGGCCAGGCAGCAGCAGGCTGTGTCCCAGCAGCTCTGCCCAGCCCAGGACAACACACTGGGCTCAGCAAAGGTCAATCTGCAGCCCAGGCTGGGCTGGATGGCTCAGCCCTGCTGGAGTGCCCCAGGGAAGGATTCCCTTCTTCCAGGACAGTACAGAACTACAGCTGTAAACACTCTCTGGTCTTCAATCAAGTTCTCTTTTCCCAGAGAGATTTTTTCTGGAGAAACTCCCACAGAACCTGTCCAAATTACTCCCTGCATTAGGGCAATTAGTGGACGAGTCCAGGGCTGACAAGGCTGGATCTCTTCCAGAGTCCTCCAGTCAAGCAAATCCAGCCCTCTACACTTAATTAAACTGCAAGTAAAGCACTAATGGGTTTGTTTTCATCACCAGGATGCCCCACCAGCCCGGAGTTTTGCTTCCAAATGACCTAGCCAGAAACCACAGGCATTGAAGTGATCTGTTATTAGGAGTATTTATCACCAGGCAGGTATTTCAGCTCTCGGAAATCTGCACGATGGGGAATTGAAATTACAGCAACTTGTCAGGGCTTGGGATGGGAGAGGTCTTCAAAGCAGGGCTGACCCCAGCCTGCAGAACCATCACCTCCCTGCCCCCCCAGGCTCACCTGGCTCCTGCCCTGGCCCATACAAAGGTCTCACACCAATACATAATATACATTACATCATATAGAGTATGTAGCTAGTTAGAAAATATTTTCATTTACGTGTTATGTTCCTGGAACTAGTCACACAGTAGCAGCTCATGGCCTGTGTAAATGAAAACAATGAATTTGGTTGCATTTTTCAGTCTTTTTAATTCAGAGCCTCTACTCTGATCAGCTTACAGTATGTTTTGAGATAAGCCACAAACACTCCAAATTTATTTACAGTGACAGATATTTCCAATGTTGATTGCTCTCACAGGTACTTTGCATAGCAATTGGCCTTTTGTTAAAAAAAAAATAAGCAAAACTAACAAAGGAAGAAGTGTCACTTTGGGCCACTTCCAATGCCATGAATTACACCAGGCTGAATTCAGCTGGAGCACATCCCATAAGGATGCATTAATTCCACACACTTCAAACGTAGCAACGTTGAACAGATTTATCTGGAATAGACAATTCAGAATGTAAGAGTGATTTAAGATGGTGCAAAGGGGCACATATGCTGAGCCTCTCCTTAACTGGCCAATTTTTTTCAGCTGAGCTATCACTGACTGTGGCATATTTCATTACTGTGGAAACCCTCCTTGGGTGTAACATTAAAGGAGAATGCTCATTCCCATGCCTCTGTTACAGAATCTGTTACAAGTTTCTTCAGAGCAAAAGAGGATTTACAGTACTGGGATTCTTTTTTTTCTGTAGTCCCTCCAGAAATTAAGAGACATATTTTTTAGATGTTGAGGCTGAGCAGGGAGCACCAACAAAAGCTTTGGTACCATTTCCACAAAGTTAATGATTTAGTTGATCTTTCTTCTGAGCTCAGGTAACACCCAAAAGGCTGAAGGCCTCCAGCAAATCTAGAAACCTTCAGAAAAATCTGTTTTGTCATCTACTTAGATAGCTCCAGGGCAACTCTGTTAACAAGGCTAAATGACTCTGAGACATTTTAACCCCAAGCCCTTGCATGGTGGCACTTTGATCATGCCCATCATCAGGGTTATTGTTTACATCTAACCTCAGCATTTGCCCTTTCTCAAAGCTGAGCTAGGTTAGAGAGGATGGAATTGCCTTCCCTGTGCACAGCATTTATCGACCTGAAGAGGTCATTATGATAGACTGCAAGTCCACAAGGTCTCTGCACTCCAGCTCTGATTTCCATAAGGTTATAGATTTTGTGATTACAGCTGCTCTGTAGAGGTGCATTTAGTTAACAAGTGCAGGCAGGTACCCAGTGCAGCCTGGCTGGAAGCAGAGCTGGTGAGGAGTCCTGGTGCAGGCTGAGCTGTGAGCTATTGCTCAGCACCTTGCAGAAACACAGAGCATTTGCCCGTGCACAGGAATGAGGTAACTTCACTCTGCAGACCTCCATCCTCATCTCCATGGCTCCATCCAGCCCCAAGACAAGAGCAAGAGCATTATTCTGACCAGAGACTGCAGCTAAGTTGGTGTCCAGGACTGCCTTTAACATTTCTACCTCTGTTTACCAGGTTAAAATAAAGCACTGCCAGACATTCAGAGTCCACCTTCACCTGCACAAGATGGCCCATAAATACTGAACTGGCTGGTGTTTCAGGAAAAAGGATGGGTCTGAATGCCTCAAACTGCATTTTTCTTGCTTATAATAAGATCCACGCGTCTGGCAAGAGATGTCAGCCCTACCTAGCACACTGCCCATGCTTTCTCACATTTTTACTTAGACACATAAATGTCCATCCCCAAAAAGATTAAGGCACTAAAAGGATGAGATACTGGCCTATACCCTGGTTGCTTGTCACAGTATTTTAACTTGTGTCTTACATGGTGTTTTTATTTGCTTGTAAAAAATATTATAAAACTAGATTGAGTTTTCCTGGGGGGGGAAGAATTACAGAACCAAAGTATTGCCATGGAGCATTTTCCCTGTGCTGACAGGAAATTTTAAGGTTTCTGATCACAAGACTTTTTAAAAACCATCAACTGTTCTCAGAGGAAAGACACATCTCCACTTTTATTTGCTAACTTGATTGGTGCTTTATTTTTCGTTCAAGATTCTGCTGAGTCTGCTTGGCTCATGGCCAAGGGATGCATTTTGCCTCTCTATCTGTATCAAGTTAAGAATGACCATATTCGAGTTGATGGGGAACAGGCTGGTAGAAAAACAGAGTATTAAATAAGCCCATTTCCTTAGCAACATTTCCTTCTCTGGCAGTTCTGAAGCTCTGGTTTTCAGCACCACTCCACACTGACACAAACTTTCTGCCTCTTGACCTTAATCAGATCTGAGCTGTGTCAACACTGAGTGCCACATTCAGATGGAGTAAATTGCTCTGAACCTCACCTTTCTTGCAGCCTTCCCTGGAGCTGATAATGTTTCCTATTGTAGGAGATAATTATCCAGAGGAACCGTGCCCCAAAGGGCACCTGGACATTTCCAGCCCTGCATTTTTTATTCAACCAGTAACTCCCTTAATTAAGGCCAACTGAAATCTTAATCCTGGATATGCCTGTTTTTCAAAAAGAGGCCATTATCTCCAAGCAGACAGTGTATCTGATCAGAGTACAAAAGTTTCTGTGCACAACATAAAACCTTTGGTAGGAATGAAGATGGTATTTCTCTGCTCCTGGAGCAATTAATTAGTGCTCAGAGTGGGTTCAAACACTTTCCCCTAATGCAGCAGACACAGCTATTGCTTCACACTGAACTTTTAAGCCTAAAATCTGTAATGTCTGTTTCTGTAACTTAACAAAGCCAAAGATAAATCCCTTCTCAGAAGAGGAAAAAAAAAAAAAGACGCCAAAACACAAAGGGGTTTAATTAAGAAACAACTCCTCATTTATCAGTATTGGTATGAACATGTAAAACCACACGGGGAGCTCTCAGCAGACGAGTCTCAGGAAGGAGAGGACCTGCCTTTGGCACAGTCTGTGGTTACTCTGCTCTCACCAGAGCCGAGCAGGAGCTGACAACACCCAGACAGTCACAGTGCCCAAACCAGGAGGAACCTTACATCATCCAACGTGTTTTTAAGAGATTTCTCATGCTTAATATTTGATTTAAACCTTCTGTGGATCAGATTCAGTTTGGGGTGTGAGGTTTACACGCATTTGTCTTGAGAGCCTGAGGTGTTGCTAATCCATTAATGCAAGCCTGATGGACTGTTAATTACTGCAGTCTAAACAATTGGGAATAACATGTTCCAGATCCATAGTCACCCTCTCCACATCAGCTGGGCAATACCTGGCCCAGCACTACCAGCCTAACAGAAGATCAGGTTTTTTATCATTTCAGAGATATTGCTCACAAACTCAAACTTGCATAAAGATGATGCAGTACAAACCACAGGAAAATTAACAGGGGTACAACACCACTGCAAATCTTCCATTTGCATCCATTTTGCCAGTCTGAAACAGGTGTTCTGCTGGGCTTCCCCACTGGATATGCAACTCACTAATTACCAGATTTGTCTCAGGACCACTGGCACTAATTAACACTGCAGTCTAATTAATCAGAAATTTAAATTCCACTGAAGAGCTTTTGTGCAGCTATTTCTGTTAGGCACAATGGAGGACATTTTCTGTTGTTTGGTTTGGCTTTTTTGACAGTTTATTTTGCTTTGAACTAGTAGCAGGATTAATAGTCTTGATATGAGTAGAATTGATCACTTTCTATTAAACAGCTTTTTGTCTTTATGTGTTTTTTTACATTACATAGTAAGAACAATGTTAAACTCAAACACATAGCCTTACCTTGCCTTTTATTTTATTCTCAAAACACAGTGTTTTTTAATATGACATTAATCAATATGTTAAGTATTGCTGGCCATACATCCTTCCATCTCTAGCTCATGAGCAGCCTTGTGCTTAACCAAGGAGCCATCCTGCCACAGATTTTAAAGACTGAAATATCTACAATTCCCTCCTGGTCAATATTAATTTCAGTCCCATGGGAATGAAACAACAATTTTTGTATTTTTTTACTAATGCAATGATTTTTGGAAGATATGAAAGAATATGAGTACCAATTGCTTTAACTAAAAAAAAAAAAAAAAAAAGAACTATACTGGTATACATAATAGATGATAAATGCAACCTGCTTTAAATAAGCTTCCTTCCATACTGTTACTCCTCTACACTTCTGTGCAGGTTTATCATAATCCTTAGTTCTACAATCTATGATTAAGGTGCTTTATTAGCTATTTGTACTTTTCACTACTTAAATAATTCAAATGCAACATTACACAAGCCTCTGCTACAGAGGCTTACAGCAGACATGGCCTTGAGGAATTTCAGCACAGCTTGGTCACACAGTGTTTCACCAGGACAGGACAACAACCCATCCAGCAGGACTTCAAACCTCTGGGAATGCCCTGTCTGATTTTCTGGAAGAACATTACACCAGTGGCTAGTTTTGGAAAACACAAACACACCAGCTAAAACCCGGGTAAACTGCCAGATAAAAGCCAGTGAAAGAAACCCTGCAGCTCTGGCTGTTCTGGGTCACCAAATAATTGAGCAGGTGAGGCAAAGGGAGCTACAGGTGCTGAAATATCACACCTAACGTGGGGTGGAGAGAGTGCCACAGGCAGGGCTTCATCCTGGCACTTCACTGAGTCTGAACTGATAGAATTTAACCATGATTACTCTTGTTCCCACATGGGGTAACACGGCAAGTCCTGACTAGCTGTGCACTTTCAAAAACTTTCACTGATTTCAGTGATTAAAATCTAAACATGCAGCAGCTTGCAGAAAGGATGTCCAGGGGGAGGCACAAACAGCAAATCTCCCTGTGCCTCACCCCAAGTCACCTGCACTGAGAAATGCCAGCCCCAGAGAAGCTGCAGCAGCTGAACCAGCACTCCTTCAACAGGTACACCCCGACCCAGATGCTTTTACACTTGTACAAAAATAACATAATGCAGGTCTTGTACCCCTCTGAAAACCAAGGCATGTTTTCAATATCCCAATACACATCCATGCATCGCTGCATTTTTTTTCCAGGTTTTTGTATGGAAGGAAGAGGGGCTTTGCAATCATCCTGCTGATTACACCTACAGCTGGTGAAAATTAGGGACAGCCAGATGGTGTCTCACCAATTGTTCTGCAGCTGGCCACAACGAAGGCAGCTGGGGGAGACAAATGCTCCCACCACACTCATCACAGAGAACAGCACCAAAAAAAGAGAGCTCCACAGAGCAGAACTCCAACTCATTATTTGAAAAAAAAAAAAAAAATAGAGGAATGAGGAAAATTGTTTTGTGCAATTGCCAGAGGAGAAAGAGGAAAAAATATCACCAACCTAGAAATTCACTGGTATTATCTAACCAGTGCAGCAAAACCTAAATGAATGTGGTTGATTCCCAAGACATGGAAGTGAGGGATGGTGCTTTGGCTGCAGACTTGCCAGTCTTGTGTGTTCCTTGTGATGCTGCCCATTCCCTCTGCAAGCTCCATTTCCTCCTGTCCCCTGAACTGCTCAGACCCTTCCCTCCCTGCACCACAGAGGATAAATGCAGCCCTGAGGCTCACAAGCTGCACTGACCATTTCTGAGCAAACACTGACAAAAGAGAACCATTCATTACCACAAGCAGTGTGGTGTTGCCTTGGGCTACAGTGGAATTCTGCTCTATTGAAGTGCCCACCTAAAAACCTTCTATGTGGCACACACAGACCTGTCCTTGACTGTCACAGATACCACAGGCTGCACTGAGCCATCCTCCCACCTGAACCAGCCAAACAAGGAATCTCCATCTCAAACTTTCTATAAAGCCCAAGCACCAGCTGACTTTAAGATGAGAAGTGTCATTCTGATGATTTCACAGATGATTTGGAAAGGCAGTTCCCTAAAAGGTCACTGATTTGTCTCTCTACACCTTTAGCTTCACTGCATCCAAGGGCTCTTCAGCTGCTGAATCCATTCCCAGAGCACTTTCCAATCCATCTCTCCAGCCAGCCATGCCTTTAGCCTTAAAACCCTAAGCTGGTATTCCCATAGCCCTGGATAAATTGTGCTTCCAAGCTCTGATTTCTTATTCCAGAGCTGTGATAGCAACAAGTACTCTAAAAAAAATGTCTACAACAGTTGTGCACATTTTATTATTCCCATCCCCCTCTCACTTCAGCAGAGTCTCTTAAACTCCTCATGAGCACTCAGGAACATTTACACACCTGCTGAACCTTCCCTGTGTCAAATAATTGGTTAGAATCCATCATGAAAGGCAGGGGAAAAAAGACCCCAAACAATTTCAGTCTTTGGCAGACTCCAAGCCACCAACATTCTTCCAGCATGACAATACAACACTGAATGATGCCTCTTATCTTTGATAGAAATTGCACAAAATTGCAAATGAAGCATTTGAAATGCTCATTTTCTTGAGAAGGAAAACCAGAGCAATCTCCAGAGATGTGGTGACAAACTAGCACAGTTCTTCCATCATGATCAGGGATTTGTTCTCTTCTGACACTCCATCTCTCCAATGCACTCAGAGTTTCTGGTTTTGTTCCTTTTTTTTTTTTTTTTTTTTCAGCCAAGTAACTACTCAGCACTACTACAGAGCTTCTGCATTTCATCCCAGAGGCTTCACCATCCAAGTGATGAGGAAAGGGAATCCTGTGCATGCAGATTAGGCAGCTGTACCCTGCAGAGCCAGCCAGCATGAGCCTGAGGATCTCATAATGACCAGAGCTCCTGAAGCTTCACAGCCTGGCTGCTCAAGCAGGGGCAATGTCATTGCCTGTGCATCTCACCCCAGAGAGAGGGAACATACTCAGCTTATTTGGGAAAAGCAAATGTGGTCACTGACACTTTGGCTGCACAAGAGGCTTCTCAGTCCACAGCTTGAAGAATATTATGCCCCAACTCAGTTTAGCCTGACATTTAAATCAGAGGCTCTGGTAGGTAAGTATTGAATAAGAACAGTATTTTGACATTATTGAACAGTACATGAGGAGGAAAATTTTCTATCAACAGCAGAAAAATTACTAGATCCCCCATGCTTGTACACACCTTCTTTGAAGACAGGTTTCTCCACTAGAGAGAACAGCAGAGGGCCATACATTAGTCTCCATTTTTTTTAAGAAGCTCAGACTTTTAATGTGCTGAGTGTTTTCACTGAATGATTATCAAGGGTATAATTGTGTGGGCTTTAGCTAAAGGGAGAAGAAGAGAAATAGGTCAAACTTTTGTGCTTTAGTAGTATCATAATGATTACTTTTGTTTAATTAATATTGCTACACATCTCTGTAATGAACTTGCAAGGACAAAAAATAACACCTCATGAACTTTTCCCCCTAAGCTTCCCATACCTGAATGCAGATATCAGTAATGATCAAGAAGGAAAAATGGAGATAGATATAAGTTTCATGGAAGAAACTTAAGACACTAAACTCATGCCTTTCTGCAGATGATGATTCACTCATTAAATCTAGAAACATTTCCAGACACTGAGGCAGAATAACGTGTCTGTGTGGGTATGGGGTAAATGGAAAGCTCCTGTGATGGATAGCTGGAAATGTTAAGATACTATATTAAGAACACACATTTATGACCAGAGCTGAAAAGACTTGCAAACTTCCCCAGAAACTTAATATTTTGGCTGTATTTGATTGATTTTCCTATAAATCAATAGGACTTCCTATCAATCACCAGTTTGGTGAGCTGAAGGAGGAACAAACCTATTTTCTAACCAGGTCCTTAAGAATGGAGCACAGTGCCCATAGTCCTTCTCCCTGGAGGGATCCCCAAGGCAACCAGCAGGTCTGTGCAGCTGAATCACTCACTGCTGGCTCCTGCAGCCTTTGACAACCCTCAGTGTACACTGGCAAGGTAGGGACACATATATTGTGTGCACATAAATAGATTTCTCCATTTAAATTGAGGTAGGCAGATAGGGAAACACAATATGCAAGTAAATAAAGTATCAGAAAAGAAACCTAATTTTGTGCTGGGACTGCATGGCTGCTGCCCTGGGTTCTGCTTTCAGCACACACATCCCCAGGGTGCTCTCAGCCCAGGCTGCATTGTGCCATATCCACCAACTCCACATGGACCAGCACCTCATCTGGTACAAGCTGGCACTGCTCCAATGACTTAATCAGAATTTTGCTAATTAGCACCAGCACAGGACTGATGGCTTTCTGCCTGAGAAGATGTGAACGTTTTTCCTGCCTGCTGGCCTGTGAAAGCTTTTGCTAGCATGGGATGATGTTTCCTGATGTGGTAGAAACACAGCTGTGTGCTGCATTTGCACTCCTGGAGAGGATTTCAGCAGCTCCTTGCCACCCTGATGAGACAGCCCCTAGCAGGATGCAGTCCTGTTAGAGCCAGGGATGGCAACCAGGACACTGTGACCACTCAGGTCAGCTGGAAAAGTGCATTTCTGACACCCTGCCAGAGGAAATGAGCCCTGCTGGTCATCAGCTGTGCTGAGCCAAGCAGTGCCCCCATTCCAGTGAAAACCCAGCATGTGTGCAGGGCAATCAACTGCTCCCATTTAACTCTGGGAACAAATTGAACAACTGAGCAGTTCTAATGGGGGACAGGGGACAGCACCTCCCCTCTCTCTCTGTGAGGGGCTTTGTGCACACAGGCAGATATAACTCTCCTGCCATCCCAGCAGAATTTACTGATGATATTTGTCATAAGAGGCACTTCCACAGTGCAACAGGGATGGAATCCAATTGCACCAACACACAGGCTCTGCCTCCAAAAGCACAGCCCACCAATGCAGCACAGTGACAGAGGAGACACTTGTTAGTGAGGCACAGACAGGTTAAGTGATGTGACCAAGGTTACACTGACAGCCAAAGGATGCTGAGCATGTTACAATCCCCTTTATTCAACACTGGTAAGCTTGAAATGCATTCTCAGGTGGAAACAGACAAAACAGAGTCAGTAGTGCCAGGAAGCCTAGGTTTAACTGGAGTCACTCAGATTTGCAGAACTGACTAGAAAAGCTCATCAATTTTACTAAGTGAGCATTTCATTAGGTATAAAGAAGATGGACAATAATGGGCATGAAATTAACAGAATAAAAGCAGTCCAGGATCATATAAAATTATAGCCTGATTGGTGTCCAATAAAAGATGACATTCAGAGAATGGTAAAGGCACTGCCACTAATTAACTAAAGGTGTTTGATCACATTATCTTACTCAGATAGACTCAAGGTTGTAGTTGCAGCTGTGCTGGTGTTAAGAACTGAGGCCATGGAAAGGCAGCATGGATCTTTTAGCTGACCTGACAGTACACTCCCATCTTCTGCTGCTATTCCTTTCAGTGCTGCCAAATGTTAAACAGACCCTAGAAGCAAAGAGCTCAGCAGTTAATGTGCTACAATTTACAGTAGGAGCTTCACCTATGTAAAATACAGCTCTTTGTCAGCAGCCTCAGCTGCATGGGTTTCACACAGAAGTCACAGAGGCTATTCTGACTCCCATAGTTATAACTCAGCAGAAGAGCTGGAGCAACAAGCATATTTTATTATGAGAGGCTGCAGGCTTGTTTATTTACCCAGCTTGTGCACCAGGCAGGGGCTAGGGAGAGGATGCAGCCCTTCCCCCAGGCTCACACACGTGGGCAATTCCTTGTGTGAACAGCTCCTTCCCAGGGAGGGGATGGAGCCTTGCTCAGGAGAACAATCCACCAGTGCAGGAAGCCAGGACAAGCCAGGGAAGGATGCTGTGGACAGCACCATGACTCCCAGCCTTCTCCAAATTCCTCTCTTTAACATTCAACTGAGAACCAGTAGCAATCCAGAATTACACTTAATGGCTTGATAAGGCTGTCAGAAAGAAGCCCTGAGCCAACAGGATTTTAATCTCTCCATCCTGAAGCAAGCACAAAGTGTGAGAGCAAATGTGACAAGAGGGGCATGGAATGGATGGGTTTGTATTTGCTTTATGGGGGATCTCCTCAGAGCTTTTGATCCAGATGGAAACCTGCAGGGACATCAGGGTGTACAAAGGATCTGCCAGGTACAGCTGCACAGGTACCTGACCTACAGCATTCAGACAGCATGGGATGCTGAGATTTGTGCCAGGGACCACTTCCATTCACACAGACTGTCACTGTCCTCAAGGGCTCACTCTGGAATCCAGGAGTGACTGATGTGCTAGGGAATCAGGCAGCACTGGATTCACCTCAGGATTCCCTCCCAGTGAACTTCAATAACCCCACAGGTGGCTTCATGGCAGCTCTGCAGACCAAACTGTGCTTAAGGAAGATATTTCCTGTGCTTGCTTTCTGGAGCAACTGGTGGAGCTGCAGCAGGGCCCTGGGGAGGTTATGAAGGACATGAGAGGTTGCCTTTTAAAGATCAGGGCACACTCTGGCCTCTTCCCAACATCAGCTGCAGGACTGCCCACAGTGAGCTCTCCCTGTTGCACAGCCATCCCCCAAGCCATTAGCACACATCAGGACAACGTGATTTTGGCAAGGAGAAGGCCTGCCAATTAATGTGTCTGCAGCAGCCCTTTCACCTCACTGGGACATACTGCTTGTGGAGTTAACTGTCCTTTTGCAGCTTCCAAACGAAAGTTGTCAGCTGTGTAAATACTGTTGGTCCCCACGGGAGCTGAGTTTCCAACCCCTGCTCCAAATAGAAGATAGGATGGGAAATCTGACAAACTCAATTCTTTGTAGGCTCCCTCTGAAGTGTTTCTGCAAATGATAGTCTGGAGCATCCTTCCAGGATTTACATTTTCCTTCCTTCCTGCATCTGCAGGCAGCACATGCTCAGCAGCTGTGTCTCCATCTTCTTCCCAGTGCCAGCTCCTGGCATCAGGAAATGCCAGCTCCTGGAAATACATTTCTTTGAACTCCACTACAACCAGGGCAAAATTCAATGTGACACACAAAAATCTGAGTGCTTGTTTTTGAGGCCTGGCTGCAATTTAAATCTCATGAGCTGCAAGATCACCTGGGGGCTCTAAAATTACTTGTGTACAGGTGAGAAAAAGGTTCATTTATTTTCTGGCACTTTCTCCTGGAGAGCTGGGTAGCATCTGCGAAAGGCAGCGATTTCATTTTGATTAACGAGCAAGGTTTGCTGAGCACAGATGGAACAAACCCAAAACCACTGTGAGCACAACTGCTGGGTTTACTGGTGCCCAACAGTCCAACACAGCCCAGGAGGGCAGGGAACTGGCCTCACAACCAGGCAGGGGCATGTCTGTGCATTTCCATGAGACACAGTCTAACAGGACTCAGTCCTGAGCCCAGCAGAGCTTTTAGGACCACAAGGACAGGCTCTAGAAGAAAGAGGTCACTGTTCTTACAGAGGACTTTGGCCTGTTTTAATCAGGGTGGTGCCAATTTGTGCCAACTGCCATTAACCCAGCACTTGCCCTGCTGTTGGAGGTAGAATCAGCTATGGGTTATAATATCCATAGTGAGCACTTCTTCCACCTTGAACAGACACACAGGAAACAGCTGGACAGATGAGATCAGGCTGGTGTTGAGGCTCTAAGTGACATCCTACCAAAGCTTCCCCCTTGGGCTATATAATTTCTCAGGTTTTCCAGTTCATTCTTTTGTTTAAAAAAATTGCTTGTACTTCCTTTGAAAAATCCACTTTTTCAAAGTAGTTTTTCTATCTTCTTCCATCTCTGTTTCTTGGTTTCAGCTCACATGCTATTTCTAACTTGCTCCCACACAATTTCAGCTCCATCCACCTTCTCTGGAATTTTACATTTTAATCATATCCTCTCAATTTCTTTTCTTCTAATGAATTCAAGCCTAATTTTTTTAACCTCTCCACATGGCTCCAATCCATCAAGACCTTTTATCCTACTAGTTACACTCTCCTGCACTTTTTCTAATTTTTCAATATGTTTTCTGTAATAAGAACAAACTGCTAAAGGTAAAAGCCCTCTTTTCCAGCAAGCAGAGATTAGAAAGAATAGAGAAATTCTCATGGCAGCCCTGTCTCCTCTGTGTGAGGACAGACAGACACTCCTTGCAGCCTGAGTAGACCCCAAAATATCAATCCTGCAGCAGGGGCAAAATGGGAGCAGCTGATCTGTAGGGGATTCATTCTGCTTCCTCATTTACTTACACTGCACAGACTGCAGCTGCTTCTTGCCCTGCTAACACAACAGCAAAAAATCTGATGCCCACATCAATAAATATTTCACTCAGTGGACTTCCAGCACTATTGCACAGTGCAGGTACCTCGCAGGCTGGGACAGAACAAGCTCCTTTCTACAGTTTTACCAATTCACTTCCATCTTGACCCAGAGAGATGGGGTCAAGCATTTCATTCCCTGAGCATGTCTATCAGCCTCCTTATCTATTTCGTGGCAGCACAATACCACTGCAAATTCACTAGAGAGATCAATCTAAAGACAGCCAAGATCAGCATCTTTACATCCTGGGTGTCACCTGCAGAGTGGTTTAAAGGTTTATTCATCCCTAAAATAACTGCCCCGAGCAAAGCCCAGAAGGCTCCTGGAGGAGTTACTGCAATTAATGGGTGACAAACAAAGCAGCTCACAGAAACTTCTGAAAGACTTTGTCAGATATCTTTAACCTACCAAGTTAAGAGAATATGAAAGAGACAGAGCTTTCCCTCCTCATCTTCATTAACCCAGGAGAAACACTCTGCAGTGACATGCTGCCAGCTGTCATCACATTCTGCCTGTTAGTCCTCACAGTAGGAGAAGCAGCAGTGTCTCTAGATTAGAAATTTTCTAACCCTGAGAAGTCTGATGCTAATCTCTGAATTACTCTGACTCTTCTGAATTACCAAAGCACTTAAGTTCAGCTCTAAATTCCCCATCTAATTCATAACTTGTAAAACCTGGAAGTAGACACGCAATGCTAAATTTTAACCAACCTTAGAATTCAAATCTGGATCAGAGCTTCTGCTTGAAAGGTTTAGAGCAGTTAGAAGCTCCATGAAAAACATTTGCAGTAACAGTAACCCATGTTGCTAAGCTATTTTTTATTACCATCTCATGATATTACAAATGAAGAAAATACAGTAATAATGTCAAGTCATTAACAGATTTTTTTCCCCTTTCATCCTGTTTCCAAGGCAAACTCAGAATAAAGACAGTGCCCCAGTTGTAGGAGCTGCTTTCAAGCCCACCCTCCTCCTGCTCATTAGCTCAGCAAGCCAGAGTGAGCAGGCTGCTGAGGCCACTAGGAGACCCAACCCTGAAAATACAACACCTGCAGGAACATTCTGATTTGAGGTTTTTTTTTAGTTTCACCCAAACTTTTAAAAACTGTACTGTTTCTTCTACCAAGCAATGAGCATTTTCAGCAGCTTCCTTTGGTGGAATGCATAGCCTGGTAGAACACAAGGACACCAAATGAAACATTAGGGATTCCTCCAGAATGATTAACCCATTACATTCCATGACATTTCTACATTTTAGCTAAAATAAAACAAAGGCTGTGTATCTTTCCTGAGATTTTCTTTTCACTAAAGGACTGAGACTCTTGGGAGGCTTCTCTGGACCTTCCTGCAGAGAAGGATCAGAAATGCACTGAAGCACTGACATATTGAGAAGGGTTAGGGAGAACACAGAGACTACACATTAAAGAAGAGCAATGAGAATTGCCCAAGAATTTTCCAGTAGCCCTTCACAGACCTCGATTGTCAGGCTACAATCATTAGTGTATAAACATGAGAAAAAATAGAAATATTTGATCAAGTTTAAATGGGCAAACTTCTGTCAGCAAAAACAGCAGGAGCAGCCAGTGCTGCTCAGTGCTGTTGTAAAATTGCTTCAGGATCTCCAGAAGCTTTGTGCCTGCAGTTTCTGTTGGGTGAGAGAGGCCAGGCTCAGCATGGGGTGCCAGCAGTCCCTGGGAGATTTAATGCTGCATTTCAGCACCAGCCCACGGAGCGAGCGCTGAAGCTTCCTCGTTAAGCAGCTCTGAGATAAATCACTGCTAAACTGGAACTGCAATTTGCTTTTCAAGAACACCCATTTCTCAGAAGTCTATAAAAGTTCAAGCTCAACATCAACGAAGCCAAATTTCCCTCTTCAGCCCCTTTGTTTTTTGGATTTGAGCTATCACCGATTACCTTCCTTTATACCCCTGACATTTATGAGATCTATGGGCAATGTGTTGTGTGCCTTTTGGCAGGTGCACAGCATCATTCACACCACAGATACCACTGTCTGTAATAACTCAGTGAGGGGAAGGGGTAAGCAAGGCAGCCTGGCCCATCTGCAAAGAAAAATAATGTATTTTCCTCTTCTATATTACAACAGAAAATGTGGGGGTTTTTTCTATCCACATCTAAAAAGGAGCTTTGGGAGACAAAGGTCTCATTTTGAGTATGGAGAACAATCTCAGAGGCATGAAGGGGAGGAAAAAAAAAATTAAAAATTACAGTTAGCTTTTTCTGTCCAATTCTGTCATTTGCTATCACAGCCAGACACACCTGCCCTGTGTTTCTGGGATCACATCTCATTAGCCTGGGGTTCACACATGCCTGGGGTAATCAGTGCTCTGCAGAGCCCACAGCACAGACTGTCATTTGAAGAAGGGAGCCATTTGGAAGCCCATTTCCCAAACAGATGTGAGCAGTTTTCTCCCAAGGCTCTCAATGCAATGATGTCCTTGGCATTTCCTTCCTCACCAAACAGATGCCCCCAGGAACAGCCTCTCTGCACAGCAGACCTGGCCAGACACAGCCTCAGCTGCCAACAGGGTCTGCTAGGTTCCCTGGCAGAAATTTGGGAGCAGCCTCATCAAGAGCCAGATCCTGCTCTTGCTGTGCCAGCTCTGGGACAGACATCTGGGCCATTTTCCCAGCATGAAAACAGGGAGTGCTCTCCTGGTGGAAAACTGCAGCTCACAAAAGATAAGTGCAGCTACACTGGGTAGTTGAAAAATGAGAGCCTGATGGTGGATTCCCATTTCGGAAAAGACTCTCTGGGGAACATTTCAGTGGAAAAACCATATGCTCTTCTTTCATATCAAGTTCTTGCCACTCTGGAGTGTCAGAAAAGGGAGTTGTGCAGTTAGCACAGTGAACAACTCCAGCAGCAATGATGTGGGACTTTAGAAATGCACATATTGCTGCAGTGCATGTAAGGACAAAAAGTGACACTGAGGAAGAAAAAGGATGGTTAATTGGATTGAGATGGCATTTGGAGAGAATAATTAATCAACATAAGGTAAATTTCAACACCAGCATTACTGTGTTCCTTAGCAGTGGAAATTTTGTCACTTTGGACAACAGAACTTACTTTTGGCAGTGTCACCTTCCAGTTCTACTCGGAGATTACTTCTGTGAACTTCTTGTTTCCAGAACACAAACTGTATGTTTCTTCCTTTTCAGTCCATTGTTTCCCTTCTCCATTTGTGCCTTAGCCAACTTAGTAGGACAAGAGCTTACTGGTGTTTTGAGCTTATTCTCAGTGCACACCCAGTCCTTTCTGCAGATATTTGCCATTTAAATATGCACTCCTTATTTTCAAAGTTTAACTGTGAGAACTTTGCAGCAATAACAGGATACAAAGTACATGTATGCAAAGAAAATGGACTGTTGCTATACTGCAAATAATCATAGTCAGCCCAGTCAGCTGTGTCAAGATGAACTTGGTTTCTATCTTCATTAGCTCTACTCTCTGCTTATAAAAGAGATCAAACCAATGAATTCTACTTAGAATTAAAAAAGGGGGGGAGGTGGGGGGAAGGCTGGGAGAGATACTGCTTTTAGCACTGACTGCTACAGAAATAAGTGTTGCAGAATTGCTCCATGCCATGAGTATTTTAATGGGCACCCTCTAGCTTGTACTGCAGAGAATTTAATCTCTAGGATGTTAGAAGCTGAATTGCATAGTAAGACAGCAGAAGCTGGGAGATCACAGTGGAGCTCCAGATCTGTTTAGGTTTTGTCTAGCACAATGGAGCAGCATTTTTCACTTCTGCTCAATATTTGTCATCCATTAAATCTGCTTAGGAGGTTAGTCCAGCAGTTCACACACACTCCATCTGGTTTCACAGAATGCTGTATCCCTTAGTGACTGGTAAAGCCAAGGAAATCAAACAGTGACTAGATTGTGTGGCTTCAAACAGTGCAGAAACACATGGAATGCTAAGTTACATCCATTCAAGTCTACCCTCTGCAATACAGTGTAAAATAGAGTGGTTTGTGATGCAAGAACTGAAATTATGCATTTGCAGCCCCCCTGTAAGAGCCCAAAGACACTTTTTCCTTTCCTGAGGAGTTTAATCCCCTCATGTACCAGTCTCAGGGCCTCTCATTGAGAATTCCCTGGCCTGTGCTCAGCAAGGCTGCACAAGCCAAGCAGGAGGGAACACACTGCCAGGGGAGTAATGCACAGGCCTTCCTGTATTTTAATTATGGGGAAGAGAACAAGGTATTCTGAGAGAGGATGACAGACTGCACTGATGATTTCTTTGATGGAAGTCTGTCTTGGTGAATGGAGTGTCTTTCAGTACAGTGGAAATAATGAGCTCCCTAGTGTAGGCTCAGCTATTTTTAAGAAACCATTTTCTTTCTGCTCCACAGTTATCAACCAAGTTACACCAATCCTTTCAAACACAGCTCATGGTAAAAACAGAATAGCTGGAATTGCATGGCAGTCCAGCCTGTCATTATGGACAATGAAACAAACTGTGCCAAGCAGCACTTAACCCTCTGATTCAGAAATCCCAGTTTGATCAACAAGGCCCTTTACAGTCACAAGCAGCACAGGTCTCACACGCACAGGATTCAGCCCTAGCTTCATTAACCTTCAGAATTACCCAGCACTTTCTCCTGACACTGAGCCCCTGCCTTGGCCATGACTCCATCAGGGCTGAGGCTTCATGCTTTGGATTTTTCTGCTGGATTCCCAAATCCACCCCAGCTCAGCTTTCAGCCACAGTTCAGCCTTCCCACCATTTATTTAGGACTTCCCCTCTCCCCAGGGACCATTTGTCCCTACTAGCTCAGATTTCTTTGGAGATACTTTACCAGGCAACTGTCAAGAAATACTCAAAATCTTAAACCATGAGGACATCAAGAGTTTCACATGACACCCAACTCCATGTACCCACATTTCCCACAGATGCCAGGCTAAGGAGAAAATCTCTGGTTCAAGGGTTGAGTACTTGTTATCGTAAAAATCAGATTTCTCCATCAACAGGCCCAGTGTGACCCAAAGCAAAGGTGATTGCATTGCACACTGGAGGAACAAAGAGACCAACACTAATGTCAGGGCAATGTTTCTTCCAAGTGGCAAAATTATAAGCAGACAAGAGAAGAAATGATTAAACACTGAAATGAATACTGACCAGAATAAAACATCATAAGAAAATGAACATCACATTCTAATTATGAGAAGAAAATAACTTTCAGTAATAGCATAGCCTTAATTAACCCCTACAAAGAAAATGTAGTGGTAAAATAAAACTAAAGTAAAAACTGCAAATCAGAATTTAAGTAATATTTTTTTGAGATAATAGGTGGGTTTGTCCCCTCTTCCTTTCCATAAATATTTGTATATTTATATATATTTTTATATATTTGCATTTATAAATTTATATATACACTATATTTGCCCTTAAATATAATATACTCCCTAAAAATTATTCCAAACCTAATTCTCCTTTTGAATGAATCAGCATTGATGCAGTAACTTCAAAAGCAGATGCACAAAACAGAGACCTAATGCTAAAATTTAAATTGGGGGGGGTAGTGGTAAAATAATCATTAATCTTTCATGAGCAATCTCTGATTCCTGCAAATTTATTCATTATTTGAAAGCATTTCCCAAATTGTCAGCATGAATAATTTCCAGACTTTGGGCAGTTCACTAAAATGCCCATTTCAGCAGATGCAATCCAAGAGAGGCACTTCTGTAGGAAATTTCTGCTGCTGCTTCACCACCGGAAATGTTCCAGCAGAGCTGTAATGAATGACAAGGAGAGAGGCACTGCACATCCAGCACAAGCTGCTGCCTTTTCAGGAAATGGGGAACATTCTTCAGGGAAACCAGACACAAAGATGAATTTCTTACACCCTGCAAGCATCCTCGAATATCATAAGCAAATTATTCATGAGCATAATTGAGAGGGATGTGGTGAATTCAGCTGCATCTTTCAGTCAGAGCTGGGAGCCTCTGTCAAAGGCCTGGCCTCTGTATGGGAATGACTGAGTACAGCTCATTAGCCTGAGTTATAATAAAAGGTAAGATTAGATGATGAAGTTGTTAATTAACTATAAATCTCTCACAATTCTCTGCTTTTGAACTGCACAAAGTCTATAAAGAGGTGGCCAAACCAGCAGCCACACTTGGACAGCCAGTGTGCACCCACAGGACAGGAGCTCTGCATCCCCCAGGACAGTCACTCCAGCAAAACCCTGCATGCAGAGCTGCACTTTTCCACTGCACAGCTGCTCCAGTTCAGAAAACCAAGAGGATGCAAAATTTACCAGAATAAACCCATGAGTCAAAACCTGACTCAGATTTCTCGTGAGTCAAAACCTGAGTCAGATTTCCCATGAGTCAAAACGTGCTGGTGTTTCAAAAACAAGGTAGGAGCAGCCCATGTACAAGGCTGCCTTCAGCTGCCACTCACCAAAGATGGATGCACTCATTTATTTCAGGGAAAACCTCCTCTAGCCCCTGCCTTTGGCAGATTAACCTATAGATCACATCTTTGAAATTACTACTTGGCCTGAGACTTTTTAACCAAGTCAGCCTGAGGAATCATTCACTGAAATCACTAAATTTGGAGAAACTAATAAACCATACCAGACAGGTCTGGTTGCTTCAGCTCCATGTGATGGTTTTCACAATTGAAACTGTGAGAGGAACATTTCTCCATCTAATCAAGCCAGTGCTGTGGGATCATGCTAATCCAGCAGCATCTTGGCACAAAAATCTTTCCCAATATTGGAGAGATCACCAGAACCTGTTTGCTGGTCAGTGCTTGATCCATCCTTAGCTTGCATGGGAAGAAATTGGCATTTCACTGACTCAGTGAGGCCATAACACCCTGTATATACTGTAAATACCCCTTCTCACTCACTCTGGTAGGAATTTCACTGCTCACAAGACAGACCATGTGCAAACCCAGCATTTACCTGCATTTTTTTTCACTCGGCAAAGACCATTCACCTCCCTGACAAGGCAAGTCACTCAAATTTGATGGATTATGATCCCCACGGTGGGCAGGAGGGGATTTATCTCAGGTACAGCACAGCTGAAGCCCGTCAGAGAGGTGCCACAGGACACTGAGTGCTGCTGACAGGCACACTTGTCGTTCCCAGCTCTCAGCTCAGGGCTGGCCGTGTCTGACAGCTGGAGAATAACAACCAGGGAGGGAGCCTGACAAATCAGCCTGGCTGCCTCCAATTAGACTGGACTGACTCCCTCTCTCCCATCCCGAGGAGAGCACCAGGAATTTGAGCTGTATGTTCTGAAATGGAACTGGAAGTAAATATGAAGTGGGTTCCCAGGGGCCTGAGCAGTTTATGCACTCAGATTTAGCACTTCTTTCCAGCTGTCACTCAGGCACTGCCTGGGCTGAGTGCAGATAAAAGTTGTTCCTTCCATGTCCAAAGATTCCTTGATTGCTGTTAGGCAGCCTCATCCAGGCTGTGAGGAGGATGGAGAGGCAGAGTTGTGAGAACAGATGAGTGTCTCACTCCCTGCATGTATTGTTTTAATTTATTTGTTTACCACTATCCAAACCTATGGCAATTAGCCATAAATTTAAATTACTGTTCAGCGAGTCGAGTCTGTTTTGACCATGATAGTAACTAGCATTTGTCTGGATCACAAATTTTCTATCTTTTCTCTCTACCACCATCCTTCTGAGGGGGAGTGAGAGAACAGCCCTGGCAACCAGCCAAGGGTCAATTCACCACTGGAATACATCAAAATCCACTGCCTATTCTCAGGTATATAGATAAGGGAAATAAGATAAAGGCTTTCTAAAACTGGGAAAAATAAGGGAGTGCAATGGAGTGCACTGGAAAAATTTCCATCTCGAGACATCAAGATGTTATACAGAGATCAAAAAGCACATTATACCTGCCTTTATGGAGGTTCACAGGGGCAAAAATATGAACAGAATAACAGCATCCTGGACCCCACCCAGTCATGTTTGTAACATATGTGGCCATACTGCTGCTCATACACATGTGGACCATGAACAATAAAAGTTAACATATCTGGTATTTCCTAGAGAGACTTGCAGGAGGAAATACAGGTCTAACATCTAGTTTGGGGTTAGGGTTCCCTGGCACACAGCTACCAGGAAAAGCACAGTCTAGACACACTGGTGTGGAATGAAATTGTCCAAAGCACAGCTCCCACCTGGCTCTGCAGGAATGAGGTATTTCTGTTCAGCACCATCAGGGCTTCAGAAATGTTTTCTTCCATTTTTCAAAAGGAAAATTCTGCTTTTTAACTACAGTGTTTTCAGTCTGCTCTGTGGAGAGGAACAGCTGTGCTCAGACCTTTGCCTTTCTCCAGCCAGGCATTCCTATCACCCAGAGCTGCAGCATCAAGGAAGCCATGGAAAGCTTTTGGAAGGTAATACTGCACTTTTAAAGCCTTGAAACATGCTGAGAAGGAAGCAGGTCACCTTTGGTACATCCATCACTGGCGTGAGCTGTGTTCCCTGCGAGGGAGGCAATTCTGTGGGCACAGGCTCCTTTGTCTGTGTGCCTTTTTCTAAAACATCTACAATGCAGGTGCCAGGGAGACATTTCACTGGAGCAGTCACCATGTTACAAAATGTGCTTTGTTGGTAGGAAACCAAGTCCATCCTAGGAGCCTGCAATTGAGCTTGGAGACTTTTCTGCTGCCTGTGCTGGCCCCTCCATGCTGCTCTGTATCACCCCACAGCAGCAACTGCTGGCACAGTTTTGTTCCTACTGCTGCAGGAGCTTCAGAGCAAAAGAGAGCTGAGCCCATTAACTTAATTCTTCTCTTACCCAGCCCAATGATCCTCCTTCCCATTACACCTGTGGAATCACTCCCCTCAGGCTCAAATCTGCAGGTGTAATCCCTATGGAGCTTTATCAATAGCTATCAACTTCCTCCCATGAGTTTCTAAGCCTTCCATTGACTTCTAAGGCAACAGGAATCATCACTATTTCTCTCCTTAATATATATAAAAATATATATATTTCTCGTGTCACTTTGCAAATGCTTCAGCTGGCCCCAGCTCATGCCTTCACTCTCCCTGAGCTGAATCCTTTAGAAGTTCTTGATTGTGACTACAGGTCTCCTGGCACATAACCAAATTTCTTCTTTAAAGTGTTAAAGTCTGCCCAGCTGCCAGCCCCCTTTCCATGTACACATAAATAAATGAGCTGCTGAGAGCATTTTCATCCTGTTATCACTGTATTGGGTGTTCCACACAGAGAAAACTGGAGCAGCTACAACTCACACTCCTTTATTTAATATGTATCAATGCCAGCCAGTATCTAATGGACATAATGATTGAACACTGACAGGCATATTTCTCCAGCCTAGTTCTCCTTTGGCAATAATGCCTGACCAAGATTGATGACTCTAATACCAGAGCAGGCAGTTTGTTTGTTTCTTCTATAGGCTTCATTTTTCAAATAGCCTCAGATTCCCCTTCCCTCTCTCCCAAAGAAAAAGGGGATGGAAAATTGCCATGACTGCTGAGATACCTGTACAAGTGCTGCTGCTGTCTCCTCAGGCCACCAAACCACAAAGGTCAGATCCACTAACGTGCTAACTGGGTTTATTCTGCCATAATTCACATGGTTTTATATCAGTATCAAAGTGGTGTGTCACAGTGACACATGCAGCTCCCCAGGTGAGGATTCAGTCACTGGAGCAGAACAAAAGCTGAGCAGGTCTGATAGGATCACAACAGGCACATTTCACAAGAGCTCCTCAAGTGCCCACACTAGATTCCAGGCAGTCCTCAGGAAAAAGTGTGTCAGCAGCACAAAAGAAACAAACAAAAAAATAGACTCCACACTTTTTTACACTGTCTTGAGGAATCAGCATCAGATGCCAAGGACATCAGAACAGCAAGGAAACACTGATGTGCAAAGCTAAGCTAGGAGTCATTCTACAGCAGGGAGCAAGGCAGCAGTGTGTGTGGCTCAAAAATAAGACAATTAAAGTTTGTCTCGCCTAAGGACAATCCACTGGGAGGCAAAGTGCACTGCTGCATGCTGTGGATGACACTCACCTAAGGACAGAAAATGGAAGAAAGCTCTAAAACAGAAACTTGTTGGTATATCCTGCTCTTTAAGGAAAACCCCAGAAATTATACAATCAAGAATGCTTTGAACTTAACCTACTGCTTAGTTCTGTTGTTCTACCATTTGCATTTTAATATGTTTCTTGCAGAGAAATTATCTGTATCTTGGAGTACATTAAAAAAATTAAGACACAGATTTTGCTCCTTTCTGTCACAAAGAACCCATACAAGGGAGATGCTGAAAGACTGGACACAGGAATGTGTCAGTGCATAGAGAGGCAGAATTTCCTGTAATCCATAAGCAGAAACAGCCTCTCTGTAAAATTTCCTGGGTTCCATTTCTATGAGGTCTAAGACTGCAGCAGCACTTGTACTTCACAGCAAAAGCAAAATGCAATTGTAGAGATGAGTCCCCAAAGGGATCTTTGCTCATCCTTAGCCTAGAGAACTTCTCACTAGTCTATTACACTGTTCCTAATTTGAAGCAACATGTGCTGTACAGGAAAGGTTAAACAGGACTGATCAGCAGGAGAAAGGGCATTTTACACTGAATTAGGGAAGGCTAAACAGGAGCCAGCAGCTGTGTTATACCACAGATCTTCACTATCCATCCTCTTCTCACAAATCCTGTCCTAATGAAGCATCACCACACTCACACACCTGAGAAAGCTCAAAGCATCACTGCAGCTGATCTTCAAACCCCTTTATTCCTGAAGAGACAGGACAGATTTCATTCATTCTTGAAGACCTTGAGCCATGATATTCTCAGTCATACATCCCCAAAACCATTACCAACACTTTTCATTCAACCCTGTGATTCTGCCCCATTTCTTTGTCTCATTTTTCCCCCTAGTTCCACCAATAATTATTGAAAAGTCCTTAAAAAGCCCACAAGCCTATAATCATAAAATATAGATTGGGCAAAGATGATTTTAAAAAGTCTGGACTGAGTGCAAGGACATTTGGTAAATGTCAATTAGAAAACACGAGAGCCACAAAAAACAAAGCCCCAGACTTTTATTGCTCTGAAGCACCTTTTGCACTCTGTATTTCCCAAATCTAACTCATCCTCTTCTCACTCTATTGGGAGGTTTTTCTCAGAGCAGAGGTGCCTTTGAGCAAAGACAGATCAGCAAGGAACAAAGTCTTACTGCTAAAGAAATTCAGATAGGTTAAATGCTTGGAAAAAGGGGCAGCAAAGTAGGAGATGCACTATGGAATTATAAATACTCAGAGTATATTATGCAGACACTGGAAATAAAACCACAAATGGTCACTGTGTTGCTTAGTGCTGTAGCTGTCAGGGTGCCCCAGTGAACAGCCCCAGAACCAGGATGGACATTCTCATGTGATTTCCACAGACAGCCTCACATGCATTCTTACAACTCACCTTTGTACATGGATGAATCCTGAATTTTAACGTTTGAAACCAAACTAGTAACTATATTAAAAACCAGGCTAAAACATTCTTATAACTATGAACTTAAATAACAAGTCAAAAACCTCTTGTCTCAGAATGCACAGCATTTGTACCTCAGAGATCACTTGTGTCTCTAAGATTCTGGTTTTCTTTTCAGCTTGGGACTTGAAAAAAAAAAAAAAAAGTATTTTCTTTCACATTGTGATAAAAAACAGTCACAACACACCACAGCTTCCAGAGAGTTTTGTATACCATGAATTTGAACTAATTCTTAATTATTCATGTGTAAAACATGTACCAAGGGCAGAAAAGATATTAAACAATTTAATAAGCCTATTTTTAATTTATAACCTGGATCAGGCAAAACTTTGCCTTCTCCAGGTGCATCCAGAATTTGTTGCCTGCAAAACACTACTGTAAATAGCTCAGTGCAGTAAAACACAGAGAATCAGCATCTACAGTATTTGATAAAAATGTAACAGAGTGAGAGCACAGACTCAAGTCAGAGGAGAGGGACTTGGATGATGTCCTGCAGTGCTCTGGTCAAAAGCAAATGCATGAAAAGAGACTGAAGAACTGACTTCTGTCAGTTTAGGTAGGAGTGAGGAACTGAAAGGACTTGAGAGCAGCACAACACTCTGAGGGAGCAAACTGCAAACAGAGTTTTATATTTGAGCCATTTAACATGAAGCAGAGGCTGGGCCATTACTGATGCTTTTCAGTTTCTTCGCTAAAATTTTCCAAACAAACAAATGTAGCCAAGGAACACAGAAAAAAAAAAAAAAAAAAAAAAAAAAAAAAGAAATATTGCTGCTTATCAAAGGCACACACTCATGGTCTTTTACTTCACAAATGCCTGGCTCAAATTCAAGATGTGCTTTTCTCAGAGCAACAAGGAAGTCTCTAACATTTCTTGTCCTTTGATATTTTGGTTTGCACACACATATCTGACACATCTCTGTGGGTAATTCACAAGAGCAATTCTGCACCATTACTGCTCCTGTTTGCTTTTACAGCAGCAGCACTAAGGTGTTGTTGAGTAAGAGACCCTGCACAGACTTATAGTGTCTAAAACTTGCCAAATCCCTCGCAATCCTCTTACGGGCAAAGAGGTTCAAATTATCACAAACACAAAGAGTAAAGAGCCACTATGAAATGCATGTAAAGGGACATCATGCAGGTAAGGTGGTAATTATTGGTATAGATCACAACTTAAAATCAATTCACTTTGAAAAGTAAATATGTATCAGCAGACCTCCAAACTCTGCTCAATACACTGAAATTATCAATAGTGCCTTAGATCTAACAGATGTCACTGAAGTAGGTCTTGAAGATACACCTCTTATAAAATAAGAATTTTTTTTTCCACAGAAAGCTGTTTTATATTTGAAATAATTTGCAAAATATGAGGGATACAGTACAAATTCCAGCATCCCAGATGTCCAGGTCCTGAGAGATGCCTCACTGTTTGCCTCTCACTAGGAACAATAAACTCTTTCATATTCTAGTCCCTGTCCAGCCTGGTTCAGCAGGCTTGCCCTCTGCACACCAGGGCAGGTGGTGCATGTCCCTGGGAACTGTAACTCATGCAATAACTGCTTTCTTTCAGGTCCCTGGAAGCACTGTTACTATTCTTGGGATATTTTCTACCAGCCCATGCTAAATGATCCATATCCTCTGCTGCAGCTAAACAACAATTGATTTTTCTGTTCTTTCTAAGCACTGTCCCGTTGCCAACATATATTTCTCATTTAAGTTCCTGGAGCATTTTGTTGCCTCTCCAGCTTTATCTTGCCTTTCCATAAACTTACTTTATGATCCTCCCCATCTGTTTCTGAGATGTGTGTGCATGTTGTGTGTATCCCTCTCTCAGCTATTACCCAGACAGGTGTATGTTTGCTGACTGCACAGCATGTACATGCATCCTGTCAGGAAAATGAGATTCTGAATCTGCTTCACTGCTGGTCCTGCTCCCTGTTTCCTACCTGTGACCACCATGAATCATGTTGGACACTCAGGCTTCTCCGTACTCAATCACAGCCTGCAGCCTCTCTCCCTGGTGCTACACAGATTGTTTGGAGATTACAAGCTCTTTGTGTGCATTAGGACTCAATTTCTGACCCACTCCTGTTGTGGATTTTATGCTGATAGTAAAGCAGGTTGTTAGCATCACATTCCTTCTCGTCTGTTTGCCAAAAATCTGTAATATTGAAATACTGAGTGAGGAATCACTGCTCTGCCCAGCCCTCCTGCCTGATATCAGTACCTTGGGGAGCTGCATCTGACACAATTAAATAAAGGTCAGTCCTAACTGGGTTTGTCCCTGAATAAAATTGATTCTGCACCTCTTTGAAAAGAAAACAAATGAATAAGTGTCCATAGCACTAACAAAGAGCCTCATATTGCCATGTCCCTGCTGTCAGGGTTTGAAGCCAGCCCTGCTGTGCAGGGTGGGCAGCAGCCAGTGACCACACAAAGCCTCAGGAGCAAGATCAGGTTGCAAGGGCAGATTTTGTTATTGCAAAAAGCACAGGATGCAAACCCACAGCTTATTTTAATGTTCTTGGGATGGCTTTGTGGACTCAGATTAGCCAAAGACAGAAGCAGCCAGCTATTTTCTGCTCAAACTACTGGTCCCACAGGCAGGGCTCTGTGCCTGTAACCATCCCATCCCATCCTCACAGCACTGTGCTTGTCATGGTTCTGGCTAGAATTTAAAAAGAGGGCACATAAAGCTCTTATCTCACAGAGCCATCACCCACAAGCACCCCAACATCACAGAGCAGCATGCAGGAATCATTCCCAGCTGATTCACTCTGCAGGCAAGCCAAGGGTTAAAACACCTCACCAGATTTCGTTTCTTTTCCTGCCCTTTAGTGATTTTCTTTTAACAGAGGATGTGTTTCTCTTCTTAGGTCCTCAGCTGGGAGTTCCACCTCACTAAGCTGCTGCTGTTGCAGGGACCTATGACCTCCAGCATGCCTTCAGGCCCTCCTGCTCTTTTCTTACAGCACACCATAGCTGTAGCTTGTGATTTTTATTTCAAATCTTAAAGTTGTGCAGGGAAGCATTTTGTGCTTTATCACTGTGGGAAGCCATGGAGGATGGATTCTTTCAGACACTGCATTTACCCCCACCTCCAACTCTTTCCAAACTTGTCTTTCCACATATTAAAAGCCTCTCTCAGTTGGAATAAAGAGCTGAAAAGAAAACCCAACTCCTCTGAGAGTTTGCAGACCAGCCTGTTTTTTTCTAGGAAGTGAGCATTCCTGTCCCTGCAGATGAAACACCAGGATGACCAGCAAATGTAATTTAATCATCAGGAAAACACACATTACAGCTCAAAGGCACCCATGCACTTGGAGGAAGGGTCAGGTGCCACTTCACCAGATCCAAGCAGAATGAGGTTAAGGTGTCAGGGAGGACACTTCAATGAGTACCTGCAGAAAACTCCTCCTGGAAGTACTGAAACTGTCATTAAACACAGCACAGGGTTCAAGTGCTTGAGACTCTTTAAGTTCAAGTATTCCATGCTTCAAAACAAAGAACTTAACTGTCCTACAAAGGGCAAGATGCAGCCTGTGCCTGGCATTCAAGGCAAGTGCTCTGAAGGGAGCATTTCTGCACCCACCTATGCTCACAGTTAATTCTTCTTCAAAGTTTACGGTAAAGCAGAGAAAGAACTTGCAGCCCAAGTGTCTTTACTTTGCTGCAAGATACATTTTCCAAAGTCCTTCTGCCACAGCCTCTGTCCCCAAGAGATGGGGGATGACAAAGCAGTGGGGCAGCACCTCTCTGACTGACATTGCTCAGATGCAAAAGCCAGGGTATAAATAGGAAAGGGAGGGAAGGCATCAAACTAAAAGGTTTGTTTTGCTTTTTTTTTTTTTTCTCCTCCTACCCCCAAGAAATTAAATAAAAAGTCTAAAGACTACAGCTTGCATAATTTAACATGCCTGTAAACATGGAACATGCATAATTGATGTTAAACAACATGCTAATCACCTCATAATGTGAACAGAGGGGCACCCTACCCTCAGTTTATGTATAAGTAACAAGATGGAAGCCTGCTGAGCTCTGTATAATAGGTCCCCCCCCTTACATTTGTGTCTCAGCATGATGGTAAACCACAGCTTAGGCAGGAAACCTAATGTATTATTTATGCCAAGGTTTGAACTGAAATGCTTTTCCCTGTGTTACATAAATATATATATTACTCCTTCAAACACAGTGATTGATTCTGTCAGGTCACTGTGAGAACACATTCCCTGCTACAACGGGAAGGGAAGGACCATGCAGGGAATGCCAGCAGTGGGTGAGGAGCTGCTGCCTCAGTCACAGACAGCCCCAGACCTGTTCCCATTCCTGCAGCTGCCTGGGGAGTCCACAGAGGTCCAGGAGTTGTACAAATGAATGAAGGATGTCCTGTCATCTTCACCTCTGACACTTTATGTTGCTGAATCCGCTGGAAGCAAAGGACCCTGTTCCAGCCAGGTCACAGCCAGAAAACCATGAGCACCAGGATGCTGAGGGCAGGGACAGAGCTCCTGCTGACTTCTGGAGAGTTTATGAATGAATGAGTTTAGAAGCAAATTAAACAAGAATTTTATCACATTTTGTTTTCACAAGATGATGCAGCTGGGGGCTGAGTTGAGCTAAGAGGTATTGAGCACAACACAGCAATGGATCCACAAGTGCCTTCCCATCTAACACAAAACACATGACTTCTGCCTTGTCAGAGGTCTGGCTTTAATTAAAATCAATCTTAGATAATTTATATGGCATTTCACTAGATGTCTGCTGAGTTAGACCAGGGCACTGTCAGTACAAATAAATGTAGCCAGTGTATGAGCTGAGAAGCTGAGGTCACAACAGGGCATTTTGGGTTCTCCTTTTTGGAATCTGTTGTTTAAGATGGAACACCAAATCATCTTTAACCTTGCCCCAGGCAGACCAGCTCTCTCCCATGCAATATGTTAGCCAGATAATTAAAAGACTACAGATAGCCACAAACAGATGCAAGAGATTTTGTTTTAATGCCAGAGCTGTTTCACCAGTGGCAATTTAGAAATTCAACATGAGTTCCAGCATGCCCAAATTGTGCTCTCAGCTGAAAAAGAGGTAAATATTTAATGCTGGAGGGAACAAAGATTTTATTTTTTTTTTTTTAAGAGAGAAAAGCAAAAGGTTGTATGAAATAAGATATATGAATATAAGCCCTAAAGGAGGCAGCCAACATAGCCAGGATCAGCTGTACTGAAAAAAAAAGCAGCTTTTCCATCTCTTAATGGAAATCATCCCTTTAGAGAGATGGCAATACTGCTGGAAAGCAAATTGTGCAAGCTCTAACTCCAGGCTCATTCCCACTGCCCACTCTGTTCATAAATATTGGGGTGAATCTCCTTTAACTTGTTTCACTTGAACTTCAAGATTTTACAACATCAAATATTATATTTTTAGTACTTTGAGGGATTTTGGTGCAGGTGGGCTCCAAGGCTCCTGCACAGCAGCTGTGAGGATGTGACCCCAGATGGGCTCCAGGAGGGGCAGGGGCACAGCAAGCCCTGCACTCAGCAGCCAGGGAAAGGAACAGGGGAGCTTGGTGTGAGAATTGCATCACTGGGAATGAAATCCAGCTCCCAGCCAGATGGAGCTGAGCTTGTTTACGAGCCTGGGCTGCAATATCCACTTAGTCCATCTGGCTGGCACTGAGGGGAAGTCCTGCCAGCAGATACCCTGGAAGGGCCATTCTGCTCCAGCTTCCATTTCATCATTCCACGTTAATCAGAGTGCTGTCCAGCCTGCTGGTGAGGGTATCATGGACAGGAAACACCAAGCTATGAAATGCAGCACTCTCTTCCTGATTAATACTAATGACTCAAAAAATTGGAGTCTCTTGAGCAAACCCTGCCAAATTTCTGCAGTCTCTGCAAAGACTCACTTACACAAAGATTACTTTACAGCCCTCTTACCACTTGCTGCTGCCTTATCGTGGCTGTAAATTGAATTAACACATCCAGAGCCCTGCAGCACTGCCAGGGGATTCAGAGGTCTCAAGATCAACAGGAATCTTGTTCTGGATATTGTTTTTCCTATAACAGTGAGGGCATTCTGACCAAAACCACACTGATGCTGTTGAGGAATTGGACATCCTGTACATAGTGATGACAGCCTTTTGGAGATTGTTCCCAGAGACACAGTAACAAGTAGCCAAGCAGGGAAAAAAACCCTCAAATCCTTGTTGCAATGAGATGCTGACAAGGATAAATGAACAAGGGCTCATATTCATCCACCAAATGAGATGATGGAGGGTCACCACAGACACAGAGCTACATACTAAACACCTGTATTATGCAGACAGCATTGCATATTATTCCAAACAAGTTTTCATGGTTCAAACATCTGGTATAATCACCAATAATGAAACTCAGTGAAGGCACCCAAAACACATTCTCAGCACTGGCAGCCCAACTTTGTTAGTCTCCTTTCTCTTAAGTGATGCAGACATAATACCCCAAATTAAACAGAATGAATGAACTGAACTGCTCAACATTTGATGTGAAAACTGCCTCTCTGTTCAGAGGCGAAAATAAAAACAAAGCAGGAACCTTAAGGAGGGTAAAGGTGATGGTTTGCTTTCCCCCAGCAGAGCCTGGCTGTCTGCACTGTGGCTGCAGTGGAATTACCCCTGGAAGAGCCGATCCCAGCACAGAGTCTGTGGGACAGCACCGTCATCTAGTGGGCATTGGAGAGAGCACAAACACAAACTGCTGTGATGGGGACACTGCCCTGGTGGGGACACTCTGCTGGGAAAACAAGCTCTGGGTGCCCTGGGCAGACCCACACCAGTGCCACTCAGCTCCTCACCCCCTGCATCACTACCCAGGACACACAGCAGCATCCCCTGCACTTCCAGACAGTCACTCTGGACAGATTTTCAGGGAGAGTTGTGTCTATCTCACCTTCACTAAGTCTCAGATATTTCTTTTTGGCAGTCAATAGAAAGACTCACTTTGAATAAGGGTGAAGAGTTCAGGCAGGAAAATCACTGGCATACATACCTAGAGGTTTTTTTCTGATTAAAACTTACACAGTACACCAACCTTAGAGATCACCTATTAGTACAACTGCTCTCTTCAAAGTAAATCCTCCCCATAAAGCCAGAGCAAGAAACTTTTAGTGACACTAATCCACTGCTAAATTTCCTTTTGGGAGAAAACACTAAAACCACCAAAGGCTGCAGATACTCCTGAATCCCAGTGTTTAGGTCTGCATCCAGATGTCATTCTGCTTGCTCATCACCATCAGCTTTTCTCCAGCCCTGCTCCTAAGACAATATTGTCACCAGGCCCTGCCTTTAGGCTACTAAGCACTGAACCTTTCTTCCAGAGAATGCTTAGCAGTGGAGCTGCCTCCTGCTTCAGCTGAGGGAAGCATGAGCAAAGTAATGAATTTTTACTAGAGTTCAATATTTTGTCCTTTTTTTGTAATCCCTCAGTGGCAGAGCCTGGATGAGGACAGAGTTAGGAGTGGGAGTGTCCTGTGGGAGTTACAACACTTCTCACTCTCTGATGTGCTGCATCCAGCTCCTGTCTTAAAGCTGAGCCTCTGCTGCCAAGACATCTGCCTAGTTTTGAGTTGGGGGATTTTTCTTCCATTCATCTCATTGCTCTCACAGTCCCTCTTTCAGTTTTATATCCTCAGCAAAATTTCCCTTTATAACACAGTTTGCCCCTCCTCCAGAGATATTAACCCACTTCATTTGCTGCCTGCTGGGTAAAAAAGATAAAAGGGCTCCACTTGTGTCAATTTAAACTCTCTCTTAATAAAGTGAACCAGAGCATTTTTGCAGCAACTATTTACCTCATTATGTGGTGTTATAGCCAGGTATGTGCTCTGAGTTTAAAGCAAGCAGCTAAAATCCATTTTCTGTTTCTAAGACAAGGAGTGTGATCAATTCCTAATGAGACTGCAAGGTCTCCATTCCCAGCAGAGGACAGAGCTACATTTACCACTGGAGCAGCACAAGAAAAGGTGGAGCCTTAATTCCACAGCAGACATGCACAACACAAATTAAACAGCCAAGATTAACTGTGCCACACTGGGATCACCAAGTTTGCTATGATGAATATGTTATACAATTCTCATCAGATCCTCTGGGATTCAAAGATGCAGGAAGGTCATTGCTGTCAGAAGATTCAATTCTCCACTGTACTCAGAGAAGACCAGAGCACTCCATCATCTGAGTTCTACCTTTTGCAAAATAATTGACTCCCATGACCTAAAATAATGCACTGATGCTTGCAAAAAACACTTTACTTAAAGCTTCACCTTTTTTAGTTTAAATCTATGAATGCAGTCAAGGAAGGCATTTTCCTTCTCTTTCCTCTGTGTAAGAGTCTTGTCTCCTCCTTTATCTCATCAGATAAAACTGATGCTGGAAATCCCAGAGATTACTCTCACTTCAACTCAAAGAAGCTAAAGCAACTACAAGTATTAATTTAGCTTTGTGGTGTATAGACATTCATTTAGCCAAAGAGCAAAAAGTGTTTCTAAGCTTATCACAACCTCAACTGATCTGAAGTTATCATCCCCAAAACCAGCAACACAAAACAAACAGTAATATTTTTTTAATGAGTAGGTGGAAGTGATTGAAAATCAGGAATTGGATCTCTAACATAAGAATAGTCAAGGAAAACCCTCACTATGCATTTAACTATTCTCACATAAGATTACCCCAGAAGTCTCACATGGTGCCACTAGATGTCATTCTTGGACTTTCAGTTGAAACAATTGTTTGGGTTTTATTTTTTATCTCTAGTTGTTATGCCTATTGCCACAAAGAATGAAGACCTTGCCATGATTTTACATCTTAATTTAATGTGATAGTTCCACAAGAATATATTTGGCTTAATGTTTATGAGAGAAGACACATGCCAAATTCCTCCAGTGTGAGACAGGAACTGGTCTGCTCATAATTCAGCCCTGTATATGATCTTTTTAAAAGGAACACAGGCTTCAAGAACTTCTTGTTTAAATATTGATCTTATCCTCTGCATTGTTTAATCCCTCTAAAAATATTAGAGGAAAGCAGTGCTTTATTGTGGGGAAGTTCTATTTATTTGCAGGGGGTTTTTGGTCATCTCCTATTTGCCAAAGGTGGAGGTGTAAATAAAATTGTGTTTCTGAAGGTCTTGTTATTTAAGGAAACTCTGATGGAGACAATGTGCACGACTAACCACATTTTAAAATGCTTACAATTTCCACTTGGGCAGGGGGAACAGCAAGAGGGGTGGAACTGGGAGGCATTGAGCAGCAGGATAAAATAGGAACAGGATTGCAGAGGGAGAACTGCACAGCTTGCAAACCAGGATAAGACACCAAGATCAAAGGGAATTTGAGAAAAAACTTCTCAGATTGCCAGCACCAGGACTCCTCAAGAAGGGCACCTAGACATGGTCATAATGAACAGAACTGGTGTGCATTCAGAAACATGAAGTGTTCTGGGGTCAGACCCAGACCATGGTGCTCTAAAAGCTCAAGACTCCAGGCATCATTATTCCAAGGCCAGGGCTACAGACAGCCCCATAACACACAGGGGTTTGTATTTTTTGCTGTGAAGGTTACTTAGATGCTTGAGTAAATCCACCTGACCCTTTTTCAAGGTTGATTAATCAAGACACTGGATAAACATTCCCTTGCTAGCAGGCGAGTGCACTTAGGCAGCGATGCCCTCGGAGCTGGTCCCAGCCAGGAAAGGTCCCTGCAGCACAGGGCACAGCCTCCCCTGGCCCAGGCAGGGCTCTGCATCACCAGATCTGTCCAGCACAGCTTGTGGTGCTGCAGGATTAACCCAGCCCCTCGCCTTGCAATTTACTGTGTTCTGTTCTTTCAGGGAGAGGGGCACAGGGCTGTCCCAAATCCCAGCTCCTCCAGCTGGGGGCTGTTCCTCTGGCTCCCCTCTGCCTTTCTGCAGCCAGGCAGGAGCTCAGTGCTCACAGCCCTCCCTGAACAGAGGGCAATAGCCAAGATGCATGGGAGAGGCTGCCTTCCTCCCATGGATGTGCAGAGGGAGGAGGGATTCCCCTGCCACACTGTGCCTGGTGCCTGCAAAAGAGCAGATGTGCTCCAGTCACCTGAAACCCATCACATTTGTGCTGGCCAGCACAACACCCCTCTCCTGTTCCACTTCCCACAGTACTTCTCAAGTTTAAGCATGTGGAAGTGATGATCTAAAGACCAATACTCTCACTAAGAAAGGAAAATACTGAAAACATAAAAATTCTAATGTAGCCAGGAAAAGAACAACTCACACAAGCAACAGACTTGCAAGAGAAAGCTGAGCACAATCTTTACACAGGGAAACAACCACAGGGTAATAAACATATCTAAAAATGCAATTGGTTTGGAAAGAGGGAGGTTTTTACTGAAGGAAAACCATGTGTAACATTGAATTTGAAATAATCCATCCCCCTCCATGCTAGCACTTATTCTCCTGAGGCACATTCAGAAGTGAACAACTCATGTAGGGGTTATTCCATTTATTGCAAGTCACAGCCATCAGCCATGGTGCCTGGTGGCTACTGAGAAGTAGCAGCACACAGGAGTTCAAGATGAACTGAACAAAGATATTTCTCTGGACATGAAGTCACCAAACTCAAAACCAGCACATTCTGCATCTGAAGAAGCTGCAGCCATCCTCAGGATGGACACCAGCTATAATTACAGCTCAGCAGCTGCTTGCTCTCAGTCTTGACTCAGTCTTTTTTATCATGGGAAGCTGCTTCCTATATAAGCAATCAACTTGACAAACAACCCAGATGTTCCCCCCTCCCTGCACTACAGCTACATAAACTATGAAGTCCTTCAGCCTCAGCATTCCTTCTCCAGACCAAGAAACAGGACATCTGCAGTTGGAATTTGGGACACAGCATTCCACACCTCTCTCAGAGGCTGCCAGCACATCCCAGTTCTGTTTTGGTGCTGTGAGTACGAGGGGCAGAGCAGCCTCACTGGCTGATTAAAGCAGCCTTGATTTATGCAGACAGTCGAGTGGAGCTACAATAAATAGATTTGTAACAACACAACACAACCGTGTTACAAGGGGTAGCTGGGGATGAGTTCAGGACAGGTGTTCTGCAGAATTTATAATCCACATCTGTATCATGAAGCAGCAGGCAGCTCATTTAAAATGACAAGGCTGGGGAGAGTCTCAACAGTTCTTCTTCCCTTTTTAATGTTTTTCTAAATACAGGGAGGCTGGTGGGGAGAAACCCAGGCAGCATTTGCACTGAGCCAGTGGTCCCACTGCAGCTCTAACATGCTTAACATAGGGGAAAACATCTTAAGGGAGTGAGTGGTAATGGGCCATGAAGCATATGGCAGTGCTGTGGCATCTCAAGAGCCATACACACAGCCCTATAAACTGCTGGGATGTGATACACTACAGATAATATCCGTGATAAATTATTCACTTAACCAAAAATTGTACATCAACCCTCAACAGCTGGTAAAAGCTGGATCCTTGCCCAGTACATTAAGGAAGTTTGCTTCCTCAAAGCTCTACTGTTCTTTAGGGGATTTGAATTATGCATGTTACCATGAAAGCTAATGCTGTACATATGCATTCAAAGTTATTATTAACCTCATCAGGCAGAGAAGGAGTGGAGCAGGCAGCTGTTTTCCTAGCTCATGTGCTTAGGATGTGGTGATGTTTTAAAGGACTTGCTGAGAGCAAGGCTATAGGAGAGTTTATTTTCCCTTAGAGTAGCTCGACAGTAGCCAGTTGAGCCTGAAGGGTCTCTGGGGTGGTCACTGACAGAGCCAAGCCTCCTCTTCAACATTCTTATACTACAAGAAATATAAAGTAACATTTTTTGGTGACCCCATAATAGCTGTGCTGTGCCTTCCATTTAAGGATCTTAAAATTCTTCTCAGACACCCAGGGAACAAAGCTGAGCCAGGTCCCCAACAGCAGAGCTTTTAATTTTAGTGACAACACCAAACTGTACTGCACCTCCCAGAGCCCCCTGCTTGACATGTTAACCTCTGTAGGGCTTGATCTTATATGGACTGACCAAGCTGTCTTTGCTGGTGATTACACCATCAAATAAGGACTTGAATCTTAAAACTTCATCACAAAAGTCAGCTTTTCCTCTGCAATGTGCAATATCCAGGATTTTCCCAGCCAACAGCTCATCAGTCCCTCCTTTCTCAGCCTCCCCCAGCCCCTGGGACCACTTTTCCCCATCTGCTTTAGGGAATTGTCTCCTCATGACAATACTGTATGTTTTCCCTCAAGCATCCAAATTCACTAGGCCCCCACCTTCAATGTTTACATTTCATTATAGAAATTCTGAGTTGAATTTGTTATAACAGATGTAAAAGCAAATCAAGAAGCTCCAAAAACCTCTTCTTGTCCCCATCCCAAATTCATTGGAGAAGCCTGACTTGCCATTAAGAAGACTTTGATTTTTTTCTATGCAGCTTTAAGGCTGCATCTTCAAATTCTGCCTGCAGGACTGACATTTTCCACTTCATCCCAAACAGCAGGGGCAAGGCTGTGGCATGAACTGCAGATGGAGAGCCTGGGACAGTAAAGGTAGCACATTATCTCCTGCTTGGCATGCACGTGCTCTTGGCATTCATTTTTTGAAGCACCCCCAGTCTTTCATTTCTCTCCCTTTCAAATATTTTGCTCTGCCAAGAGCTTCAAAGCCAGGCTCTCTGGATAAATGGCCAGCTGGTGCTACAGCACAGAGCATCACGGGCTGGAAATGGGTTTGGAGAACAGTTTGGGGGCAGTTTACGTCCCCTGGCCAAATGAGAATGGAGAGGCAGACCAGACATGCTGCTGGGACCTGCAGTAAGATTTTGCAGCATTAACTGAGCTATTCTAGCAGCTGCTGGATAGAGCAATAATCTTTGAACGTGACTTCTTGGTCTCTTCTTCCAGAAAGACGAGCTAATTAAAAAGGGGTTACAGAGAGATTATGTGGACCAAGGGGAGATTTCTGAAAGGCATAAAGAGCAGGTCAGCAACCAGATCTCCCCAAAAGTCAATGTGAATTAGGCAACTAACTCCCACTTGTCCTTTGAAAAGCTCTGCTTGCAGCTTTTAAAGCTTGTCCTCTGGTTAAAAATAAATAAATAAATGCCAATTTCTTCTAGCAAAGCTGTGCATTGCCTAAGACAAATTTCTGATCCCTTAGAGGATCAGTGCACACACACTGTGCAGCAATTTTTGGCAGTTCTGCTCTGTTATGCTGTTCCTCAGATGATCAATTGTTTAAACACAACCCATTGACCCTGGCTCCATGTTTAGCCAAAGGTGTTTGGTAAATAAGGCCAGCACACCCCTGGTGCTGTGCTGCATAAAGAGCAGCACTCACTGAAATTAAATCAGTGTCCCCAGGTCTTCTGGAGACACAAAAGGAAGAAAAAAGCACCAAAGTGAGAAAACAAGGGTCTCTCTCCTCCCCAAACAGCCCCAGCAGCACCTGCTGGCAGCAGCAGCTCTTTGCTGCAGGCTCTTCTCCAGGGCACCCTGGGAGGAACCAGCGAGCTGCTGCCAGAGCCAGCATCTCAGCTTGAATGTCAGTGTCATTTACACAGCAAATGTCACTTAAAGCTAACACCAGAAGGAGCTTGTCGGGGTAATTCACCAAGAAGCTGCAACAGCAGCTTAGCAGCTCCTTCCCCCCTTATACACATACAAAAATATATCTATCTAAAATTGGATTTGGACTGCAAAAGGTTTTCTAGTGACGACATCAGAGTGGCGAGTTTGATTTTACAGCACCAAAACCAACATGGTCCAATCGTGGGCCATAGCCTGACATGATTTAGACACTGTTCCTACAGATGCAGCAGTTTGCACTCAGAATTGCTCAGTCTCTGGCAGCTCTGCTCAGATAAGGTGGTTCTCAGACTGGATAAACTGGTCCATAGCTGGACTGAGGATTGTTAGCACATTCTGCACTAATCATTGACAATCCAACACAAGTGACAGCTAGTCACTGCTAGCCTGGATTTTAGCTGGGAGTTGGAAACAGGACAGTTTCTCTCCAGCAGATTTCTGCTGCCTCAGCCAAGTGTCAGAGCTGCACCTCAGTATCTTAAATCAGCTGCTACCCAGCAAACACAGTCAATCTTCTCACAGAGATTCCAGCAGACACTCACACCAGTGCTTCTGATAAGGGCAGGGAAACCCAGCAGACAGATTTCACTTCTCAGGCACACAGTCTGCAGAGGAGCTGAGAGAGCACTGCCACAGCCCATTTCCCTTCCAGCTGAGGGAAGGGAGCTGGCACTGAGCCTGGGGAAGCCATTTCAGGGCTGACTCCGACCACAGAATTAGAGATAAAGGCATTTACAGCATTTCATACGGACAGAATTTCACACTTGTAATTGCCTCATCTCTTGACCCACTCAAATCACGTGTTGTTTTTAGCTCCTCTCAAAATCTTTCCTGCAAGTTACCTGGGACCTGCAGAGCAAGCCCAAGGGCAGGTTTGGGAAGCAAATACAGAAGAATTGCTCATCATCAGACAATAAGACTTGGTGACCACACATTCATTTAGTTACTCTAACACAACCCACGTGCCTGCCACCTGCAAACAAAACATCCACCTGTTGAATGGAATTACCTGTGGTGATGTGCAATTTATTTTTATAATGTAAAACACAGATTGGAGTCTTCATTTCCTCCTTCCTTGACAGAATGCAGCTGCACAGAATAGAGACATAACACGGGAGCCTCATGAATCCAGAGCTAAGCTGCGGGAGACCAGGAGCAAATAAATATTTCACAAAGTGTTAGCACAAGACACGACAGCATAAATAAGTGTGAGGATAATGGCTCTGAATGCAATTTGGCTTAAGTCATCTGTGCCTTCAGAAATAGAAAGATGATTTATTTCAAGCCTGAACGACCTGAGAGGGAAGCAGTGGGGGTTTTCCTGGGTTATTTATTTATTTTTAATCATTATCTTTGACCTTTCTGCAGGCAGCCAAGGGAGCAGGGGTGGTGGGTCGCTGGTACAATATGTAGGTTAGCACTGGAAATATTTCTCAGGGGTCTGAGAGATACATGAAGTTAGTTGAGGTGATCAGAGCAGTCCCCAAAGCCCCTTTTGCTGGAAACTGTTAAATGTGTGCCTGTGCTGTGAGCCCATGCTGTGGCCACAGCTGATGAAATCTTTTACATTTAATAGCTCTCAGTGGACATTTCTTCCTTCAATTCATCCAATTGCTTTTTGACACAAAACCTCAACACTTCCCACCCTTGTGGCAGTGTCAGCACACTGTGTGAGGAAGGATGTCCTTTTAACTCAGGCCTGCCATTTAATCCTGTCATGTGATGCCCCTTAAATCACATCCTAAAAGATGGTCACTCCCCATTCTGTTTTCTTGTTTCACTCAGGATTTTACAGCCTTGGTGATAATCTCTTTGGTTATTTCTCCCCTTGGAGGAGACTCTTGGCCCTTTTCTAGGTCTACTGAGCCCTGCTTGAGTCAGAGCAGGGCCCAAACCCAACACACTTGTCCTACAGCAGATGTCCCACAGATTCAAACAGTGGCAAAACAGGGCTGGACATGTCATAGCCTAAAATGAACCAAACTGCTGGAGTGAAGAATGCAACACTTCAAGCAAAAATTTGCTGAAACAGTGCCCTAGGTCTGACTCACACCAAGATCCAACCCCAGGTCAGAGGGCTTGGCAATTACAGCAGAGAAAAATGACTTTAAATGTTTGGGTTTTTTTTAATCTCAGGGTTTTCCCTGGTTTTTTGGGGGTTTTTTTGGGTGTTTTTTTTTTTTTGTTTGTTTTTTTTGTTGTTGTTGTTGTTGTTTGTTGTTGTTTTTTTTTTATATTGCCACAGCTCACACAGAACAAGGAACATAAAACAATGATAAATCTTCTGCTGTTCTAAAGCCTTCATCAAGCATAAAGCCTTAATGTGAAACACTAGAAAACAGTAATGAAACAAACACAAAACTCCAGAACACACAAAATTTAAATTAACACAAACTTAGACCCACGAAACACTCTCAGGTCAGCTCATGAAGCAGAGCATTTCAGGGCATCACTCCCAGCTGGCATTTCCAGCTGCCCCCACCAACTCCCAGGCACCACAAGAAGGGGTTTGTGTGTTCCCCATTGCTGCAGGCTGAGTTTTCCACTAACTGTGGTGCTTCCAGGCAGTGCCAACCCTTCCCAGCCACAGAGGAGCCGCTCCCTTTCCCTCTGAAGTAGCTGGAATTTACCCACTGGGATTTCAGGCTGCAAGAGGCATGGCAGGGCTGGCAGGCAGCCACCCTGTGTCACACAGAGCTGGTGGCACCCAGCCAGGGGCGAAGCTGTGCTGGCACCTTCAGCTCTCCAAGCTCCAGCTGATAAAAGCACAGAGGGGGGAAAGGTAAAAACCACATCATGGTTTGGGTGAGAGGGAAGGGTTCTGCACAGCCTGGTGAGGGAGGAGCTGCCATTTAGCCAGCTGGAAGAAGAGTTCCAGTGAATACAGCCACCTTATCTCTGGCCCTAATTCCCGTCAGCTCGCTCCTGGAGGATGGCCCCACTGGGGAATGCTGTACTTGGCACAGCAGCTGACCTGGCAGCTCCTTCCAATGCTGGAGTAGGAGGCAGATTTGAGGAAGGAGTGCACAGATAATTATTTCCTCCTCTGAAATCCCTGCTGGATTTGCAATCCTGCAGCAAAAGCCTCAGCAAGAGCCAACCAGAGGACAGCCCTTCTTTGGTCTTCCTGCTTTGAGGGACTGGCAATAACAAATCCAAACTCTAAACAACTCCTGGCTGAGAAAAAGGCAAAAAGAAAGAGAACCTGCTATCCTAGAAGCACAGTATCTGTTCTGAGAACGTGGCTGCTAGCCACAAAGGCAGCCACATGGACACAAGAAAGAGTGGGCAGCTGATCATTTGCAAAAGGGCTGAAACACCCTTTAATGGCAAACCAGGCACTGAATGCCTGCTCTATGCTCACAGATGGGTCTGTGCACACCCCAGAGCCCTGGCAGGATGATAGAAACAGTGTCCTAGGTTACAATGTAAAGATGTGCCCAAAGGGATGTATTCTATCACCATCTGTAGAAACCAGGTGGGGCAGTGATCCTTATCTCTGTGGGAGATATCCTCTGCTAATGGGCCAGCTGTTAAAAACCAGGTGGGGCAGTGTCCTTCATCTTTCCCATGACCCATCCTCCCTCCAGTAGATATCTCCTGTTAATGGGCCATTGTTTAAAACTGGGTGTGGCAGCGACCCTTATCTCCATGGCACACATTATCTGCTAATGGGCCATTGTTAAAAAACTGGGTGTGGCAGTGATCCTTATCTCTGTGGGAGATCCTCTGCTAATGGGCCAGCTGTTAAAAACCAGGTGGGGCAGTGTTCTTTATTTTTCCCATGACCCATCCTCCCTCCAGGAGATATCTCCTGTTAATGGGCAATTTAGCTCCAGTGCATGGCTGATAAAATTACATCATCCCATTGTGAGGTGCTCCACCCAGGGGGAGGAGCCAAGCATTTCCTACCTAGACTAAAAACTGGGATTTGGACCATCAAAGCAGCCTTTATCCAGCGGTTTCCAGAGGATAAGAGCTGCCAGAATTTCTACAGGATCACTGCTTTGAGAAGACCACTCTATCCAGACTGCTACCACTACCCTGACTAGCAGGGTGTCAGGTTGTATTCTGACTTTGTTAGTGCTTTTTCTTTTGTACTAGTGCATGTATTTTATTATTTATATTTTCATATTAAATTGTACTTCTGACTTGGAATCTCTCACTGGTTTTGATTTCAAAACCATTACAACCTGCCAGGGCATGGGACAGCAGCCAGGAGGCAATGCCACTCCTTTGGCATCCCTGCTCCTCCACAGCCATCCCAGGGGCTGGACTCCAGCACAGCACCCCCAGGTAGGGCAGGAAATGCACTGGCACAAAGGAGAAGGCTTTCCCTGCCACTGCTCACCCTCCTTTTGTGGGCAGAACAAGCCGCTGAGCCCAGGATTGATCCCAGCAGCTGCAAAGCAGCCCAGCCTCCCTGATTTCCATGGGCTGGAGCTGACTTGCTCCAGTGAAGGAGGACCAGCTCCTCGGCATTCCAGCAGCAGCCTGATGGAATCCAACCCTTTGGACTCTGGGGCTGGGTGCAGCAGCACAACAAACACAAACAGCCCTGTGCTGCTGAGGCAGTGGAGCCAGGCCAAGGCTGGATGCCTCTGACAATCCTGCCCTGCAGCCACCACAGGGGCTGGCTCCAGATCAGCAATCCCAGAGCACAGCGAGGGTTAGAAATGTGACTCAGGAAAAAGGACGGCCACGTTCTCAGCTGGTATAACCTGGCTTTGCTCCACTGACTTCTGAGGAGCAGCAGCTATTCAGAGCAGCTGGCAATCTAATCAAATGCCCTGCTTTGGCCTGAGAGAAGGTACATGGCTGCCAGCCACAGGGTGCAGCCTCAGTGGTCAAGGCCATCAACATACATATAGGAAAAAAGCAAACGCACTCCAAAAGAAATTGTCAAATCTTCAGTGAGACTACTGTCCAACTCATTGTCTGGTTCAGTTAAATTAAAAAGATGCTATAAAAGACTCATACTTGTACAAGGATTATTCTGTATTATATTGTATTATATATATTATATTGTACATACAATGTATATTATATTATGTTGTACATACAATACAAGGATTTTACTTTAAGCGCTTCCTCCTCCATCTCTTCTTGTGCCTCCTTCCCCAAAATAAATCTTATCTCACATATGTCCTACTTGCAAATGCACACACTCCACAAAGCAGTTTCATAAAGAGAACTCAATTACACCCAGGTAAGGTTCACATAGAGAAAGATCTCCAACCAGGGAAGTATGGCATCCAAGATTTATTAGCCCTACAGCCCAACTACCCAGTCTTTTTAAATGGTGCAACCTACCAATCTGGTTAACAGGACAATTAACAAAAAAAGATACTGCAAAAAACCTCACTAGATCAAATAACATTCAATATCCAAAATTAGCTGCATTACAAATATTGTTTTATCTAGTGTCATGATTTATTGGTCTCCTCCCCCTGAGAGCTTCTATTGACCTCAGATTCACCTCAATGAATCTTGATTTTTGAATGAAAACAGCAGTCAATAATATTTACTTCCTACTGACTTCATCTTCAACAGCACAAGGAGAAGACTGAACTATTCATGACCCCCCTGTCTCGGTTCTAATCACAGTGGTGAGATCCAAGGCACCATCTCTGCAGGTCAGGAGAGCAGTAACACCCAGCATTGACCCCACTGTGAGGTGATGGACAACCCACACACCCAGCAAGTTTATTTATGCAGAGAGGCAATGGATTTCCTGAAGTCTCATGACCACTTCTTTGTGACAAGAACTTCAGTTTGAAAAAAAATATGATCCTGCTCATGGCTAGTCACGTCTGTTAAATCTATCATCAGGCAGCAGCAGCTTTAAACCATGATATGAAGACCTGCCACGAGCATCTGGCAGTCAAATTTACACAGCAGGAGTGTTTCAATTGCATTCCAAGGTTACTGCTGCTGTTTATTTACACCTTTCCTGATGATCCAGTGATTTTAAATGGAAAAGCTTCCATGTGCTACTCCTCACCCCATGGGCCTTCCATCATCAGTTTGGCAGCCAGGTGTCTCTCAGATGGTCAAAGTCACAGGTTGGCTTAGCTGTGACTGTCAACAGGAAACTCAAACTCTTCCCATTACACCTAATGAACAGACAGAGCCTTTCCAGTGCCAAGTTTATTCTCTGCCTCTAGGATTATCTGCTAACAGACTTGTTAGCCTTGATTCACACGTGGTGGATCCTGGGGAATGCATCAGGCTCCCTTGGAAACCAAACCCTTGTATTTACCAACAATTTCCTGTTCTATTCATCATGATTTGATTCTTAACTTTATTAGACTCCCTCCTTCAAATTTAGCTTGTTCTTTGCCTGACAAAGCCAACTATTGCACAGGTGATGGGCTGTGTTCAGCACCCTCCCATGTTCCCATGACAGATGTTCTGTGTCCTGCTGTGGTGTTTCAAGCAAGGCCTTGGCAAGGTGAGTCCATCTGCATTCTCTACTCACCTCCTAAATAAGTCATGGCTCCTGTTCTCAGCCTCCCAGCTCTGCTGCCATTTCACAAAACAGAGCTCCCACACCTCAGTATGTCCTTGCTCAGGTTGCCTCTAAGCCACCTGCTTGGATTTCCTCTTCTGACCCATCTGCCTCCGTAGAACTTTGTGTCTAGACATATTATCAGTCTCTCTTTACAACAAGCAGCACTAAACTGGGCTTGCATCCCTCATTCTTGGTGCCATAGGCTGCAGACAAAGCAAATGTCACTGTCAGGGGATGTGGGCAAGTCCCACGTGGCCAGCAAAGCCAGTTGTGACAACAGAAACCAACCTGCATCCAGCAGGCACTAGCTAAAACAGGCCAATTGCCTGCAATTTTTTTTTCCCTTGGTACATTCAGGCTCAGGGAAGCAGGTCCAGGTTACCCCTCATTAGGCAGATGTTCTTTAAATGATTTATGCTTCTATCAAGCTTGATATCCCCACAGAAGATTGTTAGTGAAAAGCTCTGTGTAATCATTTATAGTGGGATTTATGATGTTTAACTTAGTAACTCTCTGCAGGCCCTCTAACAGGATGGAGGTGGGCTGTGGGCAGTAAAAGGTCAGTCCCAAAGGAAGCCAAACACGATGCTAAGAGGAAACTAGAATAGGGCTCTGAAGGGCTTTGTTCACATTAGAGGGGAAGCAGCACAGACCTTAATCATCCTTGCCAAAGGCATGCACATGTGAGGAACAGAGGAACCAGGCAAGATTTTGCCTCAGATTTTCAAGGTTGGTGGTAAATGTGGTTTTAGACTGGCTATTAGCTTAATCTTGCCCTCATTTCTTGCTTTGTTTATATTAAGTTGCCCCGATTACAGTCCTGTATTGAGCAAGCAGTCATGCAAATGTTCTTGTTTGGTTAGGGCTTTTTAATGTTTTTAATTTGTTTTCAGGCCAAAAACCATACCAAATTTAAAAAAAAATTCCACCAAAATATGGCATAAATAATGAGTAACTCATTACATCAGAGTCTGGTCCCCTCTTGCAGTACTAACATACTTAGAGGTGGGAAGAGCTGTTTAAGTCATCTCAGGGACATCTGCAAACCACCAGGACATTCTGGAATTGCATTTCAAGTCTTACTCATCTTTTTTGCTTCCCTGTTTCTTCCAGAACTGGGAAGTAAAGTGCTAGAATACACCCAAAATAAAACACAAAAAAATCTCAATAACTCCAGAAGCAGGAATTACTGACAGACTCCTGGGAACATCCTGAATCCTGAACCACTGAATGCTTTGCAGTGCTCAGATAATTCAGCTGTTTGGATTTTACCTACCCAGGCCAACCTGAGCCTGCTCCTGCAGCCCAGGAATCTCAGTTATTATTCTGGGGCACTTGAACCACCCTTTCTCCTTGTGTCTGACCTAATGTGACCCAGCCAGACCCAACACCAATTGGTCATGGACAGCATCACTGGGCAGGCTGGGAATGTGTGCTACAGAAAACTGAGTTACAGCTCATCTAAACAAAGAGCACTACCCCAAAGAACCTCGGGGAGGGAACAATCAGCCTGGCATTCTCCTCCCCAGCACACCCACAAAGGTTCTGCAGTGCTCTGCTGAGCTCAGTTACCTGCTTGCTGTCTCAGTTTCTTCACCTGCAAGATGTGGTTTTGTTTAAAATCCTGTTTCCAGAGCACACTGGGAATGCTCTCCCAGGACTGGGAAGTTTTTCTCTTGCTGGTTATATGCAAAGCAGCTGTGGGACACATTCCTCACAGCCCATCATGCAGCAAGGGATGCTTCCCAGCCCAGAGAGGGTGCAGCAGAGCATCCTGCACAGTCCCACGGTGCTGGGAGGGAGCAGCAGCAGCTCCAGCAGCTGGAGCCCTGCTCAGCACCTTGGCTCAGCACCCAGCACGGGCTCTGCTGTGAGAGCAGCTCATTAACAGGCTCCAACTGCAAGCCTGGCTTTCCCACAAACTCCACAGACACCCTGAGAAAAGCCTCTCTGCTTCCTTCCCACCCACTTGTCCCCCAGGCCAGCTCTGCCAGCTCTGCTGGAAAATCCCATCCTCCCTCCCACACAGAACAGAGCAGGGGTTTGACAGCTCCTGGAGGAAAATGTTTTAACCACAGGCTTGCACCTGCAGCGCCTGGCCCTGCGTGTCACAGAATTCGGAATTAAGCAGCACAGCTATTGTAAAAATGAGTTACAGCACAAGCTCCTTCATCTCAGTCATCACAAGGGCTATATCCCACTCCTGTTTTGGTACCAGATGGCTCAAGGTCTATTTTTCAACAAGTGCTGTCTGCTAGACTTGCAGCAAGTCCTTTGAGTTACAAGGCAAATCTCTTCCCTTAATATCTTTTTCATCCTTTCCCCCTCCCCTCTTTGAGCTCACAAGTACATCTTTTCTTAAGAAACAGAAAAAATCTATTATTCTTCAAAGGCCCAGTTGTGTCCTTCATTTACTGAAGTAGTCAAAGAATATTATGGGTCATTTTGTCACCATGGAAACCACAAATAGACCTTCAGGGTTTTGGAGAGGTGATATTATTTTGGAGAGGCTGTGCAGGGCTCTCTGACAGAAAATAATAGGGATGGCAAATCAAGGAGACCTTTTATACAGACTGTGTGAAATGCAAAGGGTATCAAACATCATTTCTCTGCCACCGAAGACTACTCCAGGCAGCAGTTTAATATGGTATCCTCTGACAGCTGAGCCCAAATGGAAAATTAATGAGGCAGCATGATATATGAGTCTTTTTAAATCTCATAACCAGCCTCCTTTATAGAATAAAAATGGCCAAATCAGTTTAATATTAGTGGAGAGGTTCTCTGTGTGTCTTTCTTCTGAGCCTTGTCAGTGCAGTGCTGAAGAGACAGTTTTGGTTTATTGACTGTGTAAGTCTAGCTGTTTTCAAGTTTTGGGCTGTCTAAATCAAAATAATTCAGAGCTTTACTGGTTTATCAAAATGCAGTAAAGATATGAAACCTAAGGAACACCTGGGATCTCAGAGGGGCCACATCCTGCATTCAGGAGCCCTGAATGCCCTGGGACAGCAGCCCCTTCTCTGCTCCTGCCAGCAGGGCTTTCCCAATCCCAGCCACCAGGACACCCACCAAATTTGTCATTTCTGCCATGAAAACAGGGACCTATGCACAGTGAGAGTGCTGGCTGCTCTGAGAAAAGAGCAGGAAATAGGAGAATACCCTGAACTGAATGTAGCCCACCCAGGCTCAGTCCACGCCCATGCAGCTCTCTCCTCTCCCAGGGTGACTTGATAAAAATCCTTTCAGTGTTGACCTTGTTCTTTTGCAAGCAAAACTCTTAATTGCATAAATAACTAAACCCATGTAGTTCTTAGGCCAGAAGACCCTTTCTGTAGGCATGCTGGCAACCATATTCTCACAACTGAGTCCCAAGCTAAAGACCTACAGAGACAGGAGCAGAAGCAATTGGAAACAAAGTTTACACAAAATAATCACATCCTACCTGGTGGTGGATGAATCCTAAATCTACTGGGTAGTCCAACACTTCCAAAGTTGCTGCTGCTCTGAATTGGAACAAAACCTTGAAATCTCAAGTCATTCCACAGAACAGAAATTTCAAAATGCTTCTGTTTATAAACAAGCAACCATTTCACTGAAACACTGAAAAAACCAGCTCAAACAAAACAAAGGAGTCAAAACAAACACTCCTTTCCAGTTTTCTGTCAAAACATCTTTGAAATAGACACCTTCATGCAAAACATTTCAGCTGCAGAAGAAAAAAGAGCTCCCTTTAGAAAACTGCTTTATAAAAGATGCTAACTCTGTAAGCAGAGCCATGGCATCCACTGTGGCTCAGAAGCTGTGCCTTCCCTGCCACCCTCAGCTGGAACAGTGTCATTATCTGGGCACCCTCAGCATCCAGGTCTCCAGTAAAACACAGTGCCCTGAAGCCTGGAACCTCAGAACATGAAAGCAGAGGTTACACAAACAACACTTTGCTAAAAGTGAACCCTCAAGAAAACAAAAAACACAACGAGCATTCAACACAGAGCAACAGGAGGAAACTGCTGTAGATTTCATTGCTTTGTTAATACAACCTCAACCCCTCCAAAATACCACACTGGCCACGGTTCAGAACACACTGATGGCACTTTGCCCCTCATTTTACAACTTACCCAGCTCTGGTCGTGCTGAGCATCTCCAGTAAAGGGAGCACACTCCAAGCAGGCTTAGAGAAGCAGGAGGAAGTTGAAGCCACAGCTCTTCACTCCTCTCAGGGCAGATATCCAGATGTTTTCCTGATTCCCACCCCAGTAAAATCCAGAAGCAAAGGGCCCAGGTCAGCACACGCCAGGGCAGCACCAGCAAATGGAAAAGAGAGGCAGGAAGCCCTAAGGAGATGTTGGGCCATTCAAGGAGAAATTGGATGAACCTGTGAGAAAAGGGGGGGGGGGGGGGGGGGGGCACAGAGTATCAGCCAAGCCTCAGTTTCCAAAATGCCCAGTTTGATATGTTTAAGAAGGATGATGAGGGACAAACCTCATTTAAAAATAATCTTTCATGATTTCATTCATTCCCCAGCTCTTTTGAAACAATGAATGCTTTACTTTTCAACAATGCTAAAAGCTCACACTGCAACTAGTGTTTGGTGCACAACAGATGACCCAGCTCCTCCAGCACTTTGTGGAACCTCCTGCCCCTGTGCCAGGCAGAGCTGATTTCCACCTTCACAAATGCAGTTTTCCAACAGTGTTAGGAATGTGGGTGCTGTAAGATTGCACAGTGGATGTGGAATTAAAATACACAAAAAGCAGCAAAAGAGAAATGTTAGTGTGAAAGCAGGACTGCAGCTCCATTAACATCCCAGGGATCAGAAACATGGGAGTGCCTGGGAGATGAATTCTGGTGTCTTTCCTGTGAGTTACATAAAGATTCTGATCTGTTTCATTTCTCTAATGATTTAATTTCAGCATGATAGTATCAATAAATGCATTTATTTGCCTAATAACATCTCCATTCTTATTTCATCAAGACCTCACTCAGAGGGTGGAGAGACAAGAAAGTCATTTAATATTTCATGTGAAAAGAAGTTCATTGCCCAAAGCAAACAGTAAATGTGGAATAATGTGTGCTTGTTTCCTTTATCATGGTGCTGTATTGGTTTTGCTCCAGTTGTAAATGGCAGTGTTGTTCCAAGCCCTCCTGCTCTCAGCACCAGTGGATGCTCTGCAGTGGCTGCACACAGGCTGAGCTGAGATTCTGACTGCTTCAGCCATCCCCAGCCAAGCAGCACCACATCCCCAGAGCAGGGCTCTGGTTGGCTTGAAATACTGCCCAGAGTCAGCAGGAATACAGCAGCCCAGTGTTTAAGTTCTTCCTCCACTAAGTACTTGGAGACCTTTCCTTCCCTAGGCTCCCCAAATGCTTTATAAACATTTATAAACAGGCAGAGTGAAAAATCAATGCAGAGATACTGTGGGGAGGAAGAGATAGCAAGGAAAGAAAATACAAACTCAATGAAAAATGAAATAGTGCCAATATATTTGCTACCATCAGCCTTGCTGTTCCAGGGCTTTTTCCTCACTCCTCCCTATCCCTTTCTGTGCAGGAGGAAAAAAACCTTCATTTTGTTCTGATCAACTGCAACAACCAATGTGGTTTTAATAATGGGAGTGTTTTCTTTCTTTCCTTGAACTAAGATTAGGTTTGGAAACTCAGAGAGGGTTTGAGAGTTCTGCAAGTAATTCCAGGCTGGAGCTCTGAGCTGCAGTGGTCACTGCTCACAGCTCCCCTGGAGCCCTGGGGTGCGCACTGGGATCCCACCCCCATTTCAGAGCATTTGGGGAGAGGATGAGCACAGACATGTGGGGAAGGTGGGGCTGAGCAGTGCCAGGGTCTGTGGGTGAAGTCAGTAGGGCTGTACAGACATAAAACTGAGATTGAGATGAGATCAACCAGACCCCACTGCAGCCTCATTCTGCTGCCTGCATTGCTCAGGTGAGTTCAGAGACTTTTTACAAATTATTAAATGTAATTACTCAGCCATACAAGCTCAGAGCCCCTGCCCAACATAGAAAAGGCATGGTCTTGCCCTGACATGCTGCTGGGAATTTCACTTTTCCCTTCATCAGGATCAGCAGCAGAGCCTGAAACAAGAACATTTGCTGGGAAAGGCTCGGTGCACCTTGCCCAGGTGCTGTGTTTTCTGTAGCCTAATGCAAACACTGTTATCTCCCTTACTCTGGCAGACTACTAATAACAAGTTTATACAGTTCATCTTAAACAAATATTGGGAAAGTCAGTCCTTACAAGGTCTGCTAAATTGCAGAGACGTCTGTGCAATTGCAATTGATGACACAGTGTTGAATTATACAAAGGAAGGGGTCAGTGCCAGTCAGGTTATTTCTCAGAGCAGATTGCATGGAGGTCTCATTTAACACTGCCAACTCTGAACATGTGCACTGTATAAAGCAGAGCTTTTATGGCTCTATCAAAGGTCCCTAATTTGGCTCTAGGAGCCATCTGCTGATTTAATAGGGGATCTGGATTGTTAGGTTGGGTTTGGTTTTTGGTTTGTTTTTTTTTCATTTGTTTAAACACCTAAAACTTAGGCATTTAATAGAGAAAAATATTGCAATAAATTAATCCTCTATGCAGTAAAAAAGGAGAAAATGAATGTGTTCAGCTTTGTTTAATTTCGTCTCCTAAGCAACCAACATATTGGATATTGTGGGTACCAAACCTTAAGTGTGTGAAAGTCATTAAATTAGCCCTTCCAAGACTGCTGCAACCATATTATTAGGGAATTTTAGATGAATTACACTGTCAAGACTGCTAAGTATCACCTTGTGCTTTTATCAGCCACTAATTAAGACTGAAACTGAATGTTAATGCCCATCTTACTCTGGCTAAACAAACAGAGATAATGCACACAATGCTACCCATATTTAGATAATAGGCCCAACACCCATTAAATTCATTCTTCCTCTATGCCCCCATGCAGATCTGTGTGATCATCAAATCCCCCTGATGCCAGAATAAGGAACCCTGAAAGGATATTTCACCTCCTAAGCACTGTGGGGCTGGTGTAATTTCCATTTATCTCCCAAGGTACCAATCTCAAGACCCTGCTCAGTGAGAGATGTGGGCTCAGCCACAGCCCCAGAGCTCCATCTCTCCACACAGATGATTTGCTGGGAATTTGTTAAAAAGCCTGAGGTGACACAAACCATCACAGGACCCAGCTTGAACAGAAAAACAGAGCAAACCAAGGATTACAGAGGATCATTCCAACAGCTCAGGCTTTACAAACAGCAGGGATAACCCCACAAAGTGCTCCCCAAACCCATCTTCCCTTCTTCAGGTGTAAGGGCATCAGCTTTCCAGGAGCAGAGCAGAGTAAAGGCTTCATCTGGTGCAAAATTAATGCAGTGCCACTGAAATCAGCCCACCCCCACTGGAGCTCCCATTCAATCACATTCCCTCATTTATAAAGAGTCTTGAACAAACATTTTATGTAAAGGTCTCCGATTTCTCATTTCAAGGGCTGTGAATCTCACAGGCAATGCAGAGAGCACAGGAACTGGGCAGAGGTAATTACCTTTAACTGGTTTGCACCTCAGTTCCCTGGGGAGTTCAGGGAAGGAATGAGCCAGCAGCTGAGCACTTCCCCAGGACATTTTGGATGAAATCAAGGCCAGTTTCAGCACATGTTGAAGCAAATTATGAATGACCACTGGATGTGACAATTTGCCTTGCCACCAGGATTTCTCCAAGATTTACTTCAGTAAAACAGTTTTGCCATTTATTCATGCAGCTGTTTGCAGGTCAAGCATGTTCATCTCTTTTAGTTCCCTGATTCAAAGTAATGGATAGGAGCACAAATAAGCAAATAAATCCTACCCTCCTCTCATCCCCCCCCACAAAAATACCCAGCAAAACTAGAGACCTAAACTTAAAATTGTTGTGTTATAGCAACAAAGATGGGAGAGAAAACAATTTACCAACTAATTTACTGTAAAACCATGGTACATCTCCTGCTACTGCATAATGGAAAATGCTTTGAAAATAGGTTTCCAGATTTCTTATTTGTGGTGAGCTATGAGCACACATGGATTTAATATCATGGGTAAAACTGTTAATTAGGCAAGAAAAGGTCTGCATTGAGTTCATAATATCTTGTGATCCAATGTGATTCCTTCTCATTCTCAGTCCATGGTTCAGACAGACCTGAAGCATTTCAGGGGAGGGAGGAGGATCCATCTTGTCCAGCATCTGAACACATCTTAGTTCAAGGAAGAGGGATTAAATTAGTGATGAATGACACCCTGAATTCAAGCAATCCTTATTATGTTGATTCAAACACATCCTCTCCCACTGCAGCCAGCTGGAGCAGCCACAGCCCCAATAACCATTAGTTATCCTGCAAACCATCATTTAGTGGAGCCAGTGGACCAGCAGCAGATCCCTGAGTCTCAGAATATGACTGGAATCCTGCAGCCAAAGACTTATTGCTGCTTCTTTGTGTGATGGCAAAGGTTACTGACCCCCTTAGTGCTCAGATGGACACAGCTCAGAGACAAGCCCATCCAGAAAAACCCTGGAGTGCTTTTTCTTGTGGTGGTGTGAATTGCAAAGAACATGAACTGGACTTATACCCAAGAAGACAAAGAGTGAGTGCAGGGACAAAATACCAACAGGGCTGCAATTCCTGCAATTAGCAGACTGCAAGATGAAAGCCAGGAAGAGGTGGGAAATTAGAGGAGAATCAAGCCTTAGCCTGAGAGCTGGGCCTGTAGGTGTGCAGGGATAGACCAGAGAAAGCCTGAAGCAAAACCTGGCACTGCAATCTGGCACTCTGATTGACCTCTTGGAGGAGATAACTCAAGAGCCTCTCTGGTTTTGTTCTCTTTAAATACATGTACAGTCTGCTCCAGCTGCTTGGCTCCAGTGTGAGCTCGTGGTGCCAAGCCAGACATATTTGGCTTTGATACAACATTGGCTCAGCCTTCAAATACAGCCCTGCTGTATTGTCATTAGGAAACAGGAGCTCCTGAGTGATTTCACCAGAGGTCCCTGAGCTGAGCTCGGTGCTGGGGCACAGCCCAGCCCTGGGCTGAACGTGACTGGGAGCAGCAGCTCTGGCTGGAGGCTGGGAGAAACCTCCCATCCCAACATCTGCTGTTTATTCCTCAGTCTCTCATGATCACTGACAAACTGAGAGCAAGTGCTGTTCAGACAGTCTGGATCTCAAATGTGACACCTTAGAATTTGGGTCTGCTCTAATTTATTACAGGCTTTTTAGGATAATGCTGCCCCAGCTTGGGTTGGTAAGGCTAAATCTGAGGTGTTGGATGAGCTACACAGGAGCTCTGTTAATTCATTCACTCTACTTGTGTCCTCCTGCAAGGCCAGGACTAGCAGCCAGGCTGGGCAGAGTGATGGGAAGGAGGCCTGTCCTATTGCCACCACAAGACTTGGGTATTTGCTATATTTGGTATATTGTGGCCATGGTCCTCTCCCTTTTTTGGCAGGATCACACTTCAAACACTGCTGACACAACATCTCCCTTCTGCTTGGTATGATCCAGATCTGGAGTCTGCTGTCAGCACCAGCCAGCTGCAAGAACCCATCAGGCTTGGGGCATGAGGAAAGCAAGTCCCTCCTGCCACCCCAGTGTGGCCATTCTCTGCTCTCTGCCTTTGCACCCTCCCCAGGGCATGGCCAGGGTGGGAGACTGTGAGGTTTGGCTGCAGGAGCACTGCAGGGGCAGGGCACACAGGAATGCAGCAGCAGAATGGGACTGAGTCAGAAATATTTGCCAGAAGCCAACAGTGATCTTGCTTTCATCAGCTGACAGAAACTCTGACAACTGTGTATAATCTGCCTGATTTTCTCTAGCCCAAATAGTCTTTAAAATAGAGGTAGTTTAACTTTCACAGGAGTTGGCACTAGAGAACAGAAATTTGACTAGACAAAACAGTGACCATGGAGGAAGACTCCTCACCCTCATTCTTCCCATCTCTCCAGCACAGCAGAACCAGAAAAGCAAACACATCCATCAGACTGTGTCCCTGAAGATGGGAAATGAAAGAAAAGAAACAGAGAGAGAGACTTTGTTCTATTTTTAAACACTTGAGAATGGCTCCAGAACTACTGAGAATGGCATTGAAAGCACTCACATGGGGAAAAAAATCACCCAAGTACACATCCAAACTCCAGCTGGCTCCACCACGGGCTTGGCAGACTAGGCAGGGATGTTTTCTTTCCCTCTCATGGGCTGGCTCCTGTCCCCAGCCAGGCAAACCTGAGGGAGGAGCAGGGACCTGAGAGGAGGCTGCTGCCCTGCCCAGCCTGGCATCTACCCCTCCCCATGTCCCTCTGTGCCCCACACAGCTGGTTTGTCCCAGCTGCTGTCCTCCTCCAGCCTGGGGACACTGGCACTCCTGCTGCATGCTGCCAGCAAGCTGCAGGGCACAGCAAAAGAGGGGGGAGAGCTGTGTGAGCAGCAGAAGCCTTGAAAGGATGGACACCCACTGCTCTGAACTGCAAAGGATGTGCCTGCTAGAGCCAAGGGCAAAACCCTGGGGGATGTCAAAGGACTGATTCAGCATTTTACTCACTTTCCTGAACTCCCAACATTATCACAACAGTCTGGCAAACTTTAGGAGAAACTTATTTAAGATGTGAGAGTAGGTTTTTCCAATCGTATTCTGGGATTTGTGCAGGGTTGGGAACTAAAAATTACAGCTGAGTTATGGATTTCATCAAAGAATTTTCTATTGAAATGAAAAATGAAAAATCAAATAACTATCCAGACACTAATAGAAAGCAGGTGTTGAGCTTTAAACATGAGAGCATTTACTGGTTTAGCCACATTAATATTATGGTTAAGACATACTGTACTGATTACAGCTTTAATTTAATAAAAATCAGTGGTGCAGAGCATCGTATCCTTTATTTACACATGGAATCCTTCCTCTGCAGAATGAAACCAGAAAAAACAAAGGGACTTTGACTAAGTGAGATTCACCTCAGATTAAAGAAAGCTCTGCAAAGTTTAAGGTTTTAATAAAAAATATCATGTGCTGCTGAATTAATGGCACCACTGTATTGGGGGAGGGTAATATCAATAAATGCCCAGGTTCTGACTTGGCAATCCTGCACTTCCCCTTCCCCATCAGAGCTCATGATCCATTTTGCCCTTTTCCTCACACAATTATTGTACAATTTACTTGGAAAGGACTTTGGGACCTTCTGGGCTTGCCCAAAGCAATGCTGACTGCAGCAACAGCCTGAGTTTCTTGGGACAGTTTCTTTACCAGGAACAGACTGCTCAGCTCAGGGCTTCCAGCCACTGGGAGAGACTGTCAGCACCTGCATTCCTATTCTCCACTCATTTTTTTCCTTCTGTTTCAGGAGGAACAGGCCCAGAAAAACCTAGAGTTTGTGGAACTCAGTGAACTGCCTGCTTACATCAAGAGGGAAATGCAAAGGCCATAAAATTAAACAAAAAGGAAATTTTTTTTTGCAGAATTAGGGAGAAAGGTGTCATGAAATCCAGATGCAGTGGATTTAAAAAGATAAAAAAGCCTCAAGAAATCTTTGAAGCTCTGGCCAACCTTACAACAAAATAGAGGAAGAACCTGAGAACACAAAAATAATATTGAAAAGAAAAGCAGCCAAGTAAAACTAAGGTGTGAGTTTAGTCCACAGCACCTTTCCTAGTGAGTAATGAGCTTCCCAAACAAAGCTGCCCCTCGGGAGCAGCCCCTGGATCCCCCTGGATCCTCCACAGATGAGCAGAGCTGGTTCCAGAGCAGCTGCCAGGGTCAGCCCTGCTAGGAAGGGAGGGAAGGTGATGGCCATTCCTGCCAGCCTCTGGAAAGCAGTGTTTGCACAGCCCCTAAGAACAATAGCAATAACATTCTATTGTCTCTGGCTTTTAGAGCCACTGAGACTAATGAGTTCATTTATAGCCCTGATGGAAGTAATTAAATCTGAAAATCAAAGCACAACATTCTTGTTTAGTGCTCTTTGAAACCAATATTCTAATGGAATGCTATCAGCAGCTAATTGAAGCACTAATCTTGCCCAGGGTTGGGCCCATTGCCCAGATGGCTCATACATCATTTTCTAGTCTGGCAAGCAACATATTGCACTGGCTGGATGAAGCTGAGATTAGATATAGCTATAGGATAAGATGGAAGAACAAGAATTTTTCCAATCAATATTTTGATAAAATTGACATTTAAAGTCAATCAGCCAATAAACTTCTTGCTGAAGTACAAGAACGCATCCTTGGCTTTATAAATAAAAAAATAAAATCTGTTGCCTTATGCAAATAGAAGCTCCAACCAACTGGGTAGTAATAGCAATACAGAAACATTAGCAAGATAAATGCCCAGTGAGTGTCATGAGGACAACAGGGAAGCTAAAGAGCTTAATCTTCCTCCTAGAGCTGAACCACTTAACAAATAAAAGTCACATTTTTCTGCTGTAACATGTCCTTTCTGGAAGTTTTAGCACATTGTGTGCTGTGTCAGGGAGAGGAGGGCAGGAGGGTGCAGCAGTGTGTAAGGTACAGCTGACAGGGATCTCTGAGCAGGCAGCAGGATTCTGGTCCTGAGATTAATGAGCTTGGGGTGCAACATTCTGCTTTTCTCTGAACTGGAAGTTAAAAGTATCAGGAACCAATATATACCTTATATATATCTCTTTTATATATATATATATATATATATATATCTTATATATCTGTATCTTATTTATCTTATATATCTTATATCCAAGCAATATAAATTCCATGTATCCCTGGCATCTGTTAATTCCTTTGTGAAATTCAGTAACAGGACAGATGTTGGCATTTGTTTTACTTATTCAGCAGCTTTGGCCTCCACTATCTGCCTTCCCCACGTGTTTATTTTCTCAGCAGTGTGGTGTTTCCCCAGGCAGAGCTCCCTGGTGCCATCAGCAGAGCTCAGAGGAGCAGAGGGCAGCTCCTGAGCACTGGGGAGCAGGGAGCCAATGAAGCAGGAAAACTGCAGAGCATCCTTAAGGAGCCCAGTGATCTGTGTCTGCACTCTGAAAATGCTGAGTGAACTCCAGCCCTGAGCCATGAATTAAGCACTGTTCTCAGCACAGTTTTTCCCTGTCAAGCACTGCACAAATCCTGGAGTTTGTGGGCAGCTTTTGTACTTGAGCTTGCTGCTCACATAAACTTTTGAAGCTGTACAATTGTCTGTGCCAGCACCTGGTCCTCTCCACAAGGCATGAATTATCTCAAGAATATCCTAGTTTATTGATATTTTCTCTGCTGGCTGGTTAGATAGAGAAATGTTATTTTTTTAATACCAGATGAGATATGGTTTAATGCCAGTAAAAGTCCAAATGCAGTATTATCTGGAGCAGATTAGCAGGAGGCAGCATGATACAAAAGTCTGACTTGAGAAGACAAGAATCTGCCTTGAGAGGTGGTGAAAGTCAGAGAACTCAACATCCATGTTCATCTGTGACTTACTTTTTAGTGTGTAGGCTAAATATTTTGTATTTCTGGCCCTTGACCATTAATGCTCATTTTTTGGTTTTACTTTGCAATTTCAGCTTTACACTTACAGTTAAGCATTAGTATTTTCCTAAGGTGTCTGAATTAAAAGTTTAATTATTCAAAACTCCCTCAAGGACAGGGAGAGAGAGAGGCAGCTTCCAAGGACTGCTCAACCCATCTGAGATCTGAATCACTGCTCCCTCTGCCTCCATTTGTCCCTCCACTGAGTCTAGAAATAGCCTAGGACAGGAGTTTCCCAATTACATATCACTGATTATTTGTTCAAATTCCAGGTGAGCTGGAAAACAAAGGTTAAATACAATTCCTGATCCTTAAAAGCTCAACAAGTTGGTGAAAGAGTGAAGGGATGCTCATCCTGCCTATTCAAAAGCCCTACTAAAAAGGAACATTTCTAGTGGAGTCAGACTCCTGGGAAGCCCTCTTCAACAGGCATAAAAGCAACCCAAAAATCAACTGTCTGAAGATGTCAGAGATCCATGGGCTTTTAATGGCAAAGCATGTAATTGTCTCTCCTCTATTCCAAAATGCTGTTACCAGGACACATTTCCTATTGCTTTCTTGTTACCATCTCCATTTAAGTTCTTAATTAGGCAGAATCATTCCACCCATGCACAGAGGAAAAAAAAAAAACAACAAAAAAAAAAAAACACCCATAGGCGATATTTTAACTAATAATTAAAAGGCTCAGTGAGGGATCCTTAGGCACAGCTCAATACAAAAAAATATTAAAGCATGTCTTGAAATGTGCCCAAAGTGAGGTGTGAGAGGTGCTGTGGCAGGAGCCAGGGCAGGAGGGGCAGGGAAGGGATGGGGCTGCTGAGGTGGGATGTTAAGTGATGTTCAGCAGCTCAGTGATAGCTGCTAAGAATAATGAACCTGACCTTGTCAAAGGCCGTCATTATTGATAATAACAAAGTTCAACAGCATTATTATAGGATTTTACAACTGCTAACCTTTATTGCTGGAGGGCTAATTGTGACCTTTCTTGTGTCTCCTTCACACCTAATTAGGTTTCTGTTGTAAAGAGATAAAAGAGTGTTTGTATCAGTGGGGCATCTTTTTCTGCAGCTGAATGAATTCATGAAAGACTGAGATTGTTAAGTGAGAGAGAGAGAGAGAGAAGAGGAAATACAGAAAAAGGCAGGAGGCATTAATAGACTTTAGAATAAAATCCTGACAGATTCAAATTGATTCTGCTGCCTGAGAAAATTGAGTGCGGAGGGAATTAGATTTATGCACTGTTAAATGTAACTGCCTGGCAGTATCCATACAGAAAGCTGTTAAAATGGTAATCTTTAGAGATGTATGAAAATTGTGTGTGAATAGACCAATGAACCATCACTCAGAGCATGTCTCTTCTAGCCGAATAACACAAGACAGTATTATTATTATTAATAATGTATTACAAACACTATGCATTATGTATGTAATTTAATCACAGTATCTAAATGTATAAACAAGAGCACAGGCATGCAGTAACTTTTTTGTGCTTTGGGTTTGTTTTTTTTGGGGGTTTTTTTTGTGGTTTTAACCTCCTCAGCTTGGCTGGTGAACCTTCTGAAGGCTGATTTCCAGCAAGGGGCACAGAGCACACCAGTGAAGGTTATTGGGAGTTTTGAGTTGCCATCAAGGAGGCTAGGAACAAATTTCTAATACACATATCCATGGCTCAGATTGAGGGGAAAAATCAAGCTGGAAATAACCTCTTGATTCCCCCATTTGAATTCAGATCTGTGGTTCTTGTGTCAAGATTATCCCTGGCATCAAAGCAACTGCGAGTGAGACAATGTTATCACTGATGACAGGGGCAATCACTGATTGATCTTTCATGATCTGATTTAGATTAGATGCTGCCATGGGCTCTTTTTATGACTCTAATGGTGTAAGTTTGCTCTACCCACATCTGGAAGTGTACTTGCTGCAGTCATTGAGCCACTGCAGAACAGAGCGAGCTGCTCTTTGGTTCTTGCTTCATCCCATCAAAAAGAGGGGGCTGGGAAAAGTTATAAATCCAGAAATACTTCCAGGTGAGCCACAGAGTTACTTCCTTTGGATCTCTCCAAGTTTGAGCTCCTCACATCCTCACACACTTTCTTCTATTAATGAAATGCTGTAGGAGGGATTTGATAAATTCATGTCTCTTACACTGAGTGTAAGGAATGGAGTAAAAGTAACACAAGTGAAAACTCTAAAGCTGCAGAGAAAGCCACTCCTGCCCAGCTCCCAGCCCACCCCAGCTGAGCACACCCTGCAGCCAGGCTGTTTATATCCTCCTCTGGGAGAGAAGATGCCTTATCCACTGCATCTGCTTCCCTGCACACTCCATCAGGCTTCCTGAAGCTGCTAGGAGAGAACCACAGCTAGACCATCCACCCTTTGCCAGATAAGGAAAGAGCTTAATAAGCAAAAAGAGAAAGAATTTTGTTTTCAAACATCGTGGAGGGAGCTACTAAATGTTTATTATAAACATAGAAAAAGATCAAAAATTCTTAATGAGTATTTGATGAGTACCAAAAGTATCCAAAATGCTTTCCTGGTAAAAAAGCTGGATGAGCTGATAGATACCTGTCTTTTAAGGGCTATAGACTTAACTAAAGACATTTTCATGCATATTTGTGGGAAAACTTTCAGAAATTAGGGTTCCAAGTACTCAGAATTACTGGGATTTTCTGCATAGGGATTTTTTACTTTCCACAGCTGTCCTGGGTACACCTTGAGGGAGCAGAGGCATCCTGAAAGAGGCACAGCTGGATGAAAACAATGCACAGAGGGGAGCTTTTGGGTTTAGTGTTCCATTTTTGTTGAGCAGATGTTTTCTGGGCATCACAGACCCTGCTTTAATTTGCCTTGCTAATAATACAGAGCAGAAAAACCTGTTTAACAAAATAATTAACAAGCATTTAAAGCAATATTTTTGGTAGCCTGTTTAATTCTAGCAGAGACTGTAAGGTGACTCAGAAATGGAGGCACAATTGGGGCACAATACCCCAAGCAGACACTTGGGCTGCCTATGGATGTATGGGGAATAAATTCCCTTCTCTCCCTTGCATGTTCCTCCTGATTTTGGGGTCAGGAATTGTGCAGTGCTGCCTGCTCATGATTTCACCTCAAATTGACAGGCAAAGCAAGTGCTCTGGGAATGTATTAAAACTGCTTAAATAGGCATATGCAATAACATGTTGACAAAAACATATGAGGAAAATATTCCTGGGTATATTGCTCTGCAGAGATGAGTATGCTGGCAAAAGCAAGTGTTTTATTTACCAGGCCAGCTCATTTTCAGACTAGCTTTCTGTAACAAAAGAGTTTAATAATAATGTTGAAGGCAAGAAAGATGCCTATAAATAGGAGCAAGACCTGTCTGTGGAACTTTTTCATGAAACTTTAATGGCAAGAAAAATAGCACTTGGCAAATTCTTTATTGCCATCCTGCCTGCAGTAACTTAATGTGAAAGTAGGTAGCAAAATCAAGAAAAAATTTCTTTTATCTGTTCACAACTCCCTTTTCTTCAGTCTTGTGTTACCCCTCCTAGTCCATGCTTAGATTTGGGGACAGTAACAGTCCTGCTTCCCAGCACCTGCTGTTCCCATCCTCATCCAAGCACCTCTGCTGCCCCTAGATCAGGGGTAACTGGGCACTCCAGCCAAGCACAAGACAGTATTTTCTTCAGAGAAAAAAACCCCTAACTCAGCTCAGAGCTTTCTCCCACCACAGTGACCCACCCACCAAGGTTTGCCTCTGAATGAGGCTCCCAACAAGTGGGGTTCATGAAGGGTGCAGCTTCCCCATGGAATACAAACTCTGGCCCAAGCCATCCTCTATTTCTATATTTAGAAAAACCTTGGACACACACACACAGAGACTCTCAACATTCCCCTTCATCCATTCAGGTGGCCTTTGCTGTGTCTATTAACCACCAAATCTCCAGTCTATCTAAAATGCAATCTATCTTCCATGACATTAAAGATTTTATCTCTGTGCCTCAGCACACACTGCTATGTGAAAAGGACAGGAATTTCATTATGGGCACTTCAAATGTTACTTATAGAACATTCGGCATTTCAGGCAAAAAAATGGTTTTTTACAAAGGAATGGTAGTTCTGCAATTATTTTCCATTTTTATAATTTCATTGGTCTGTATTATCCATTGATTATCAAACATTGCTGACAGGTATCTTTGTTTTAACGACTTATGACTAACACTTATTTTAACTGGATACTCGAGATTGCAAAGGCCTTTGTCTCTCCCTCCTCTTCAACCCCTCCCTCTTTAAATCTTTGCAGTGCCTGTAATAAAAGAGCAGCATGCCCAGCCTGAGATTCCTCAGAAAGAATCCAGAATTGCATTTCTTTTCCTGGCTGCTGTGCATGTTTATGTGAACATCTGAGAAAGATTATAAATATCTCTCCCTTTTAGTTATTTGGCTTCCTAGAACTATACAGGAATAATTCTAGTTGGTGCCACTGCTCATCTGACAAGCACCTCGGTGACTTTATAGTCTGTGTCTAGTCCCACAACTCTTGTCCTCCCAGAGGTTTTATTTTCCTTTAGATGAACTCCTAAAGAAGGCAGTAGAAAACGTCACATATTCCAAAGTGTTTCTACTACTCCACTGTCCTGTAAAAGACTGAAATTTGCAAAAGGAGCCTAAGGGAATCCAGCACCCAAACCCTACTGATGGTTTAGGGGAGCAGTACTCTCAGCTTAAAGGAAGATTGCAGAGTTGATCAATGCCAAAATATTTCATAGCAGAGCCAATAATAATATCATTTCACTTAATAAGTAGCAAGGGGAAGGGCTGGGCAAAGCATGTTTGCAGCTGGAATTTGCAATGCAGTGGGAAGCCCTTTGCAGAGGGGCTGTGTGGCTGCTGCAGGCAGGAGAAAAGGGTGCTGATGGTGTCTGGAGTGTGAACAGAGGGATCAGGAAAAGGCCAGGGAGGGAATGTGTATCCACCTGACTGACAGAGAAGAGACTTGCAACAGTGAATGGAAATCCTGACAGCTCAGACAAGAATTCCTCCTGCCTCTCCCTCATTCATGATCTTACTTCATGATCAGTATTTCAGGCTGCCACTGCACCAACAGTGCTTAAAAACCAGCTCATGCTCCAAGGAAAATCACTTCTGCAGCAGGCACACACAGAGATGCTTGGATCTCACACAGCTGGGAGCAGAGGCAGGTGATGGTGATGGTTTCCTTCATCCAGAGGTGTTGGAATCCTGTGGCCAGAGAAATAAACCCCGTGGATGCCTCTCTGGGACATTTTCCACAGCTTTCCCTTGCAAAGATGATTTCATTTTACACGTGCATTTTACAGTTTTGATGACCTCAGTGTCTAAGGACTAATCCACCAGTAGCTGTTTCCTTCTGCCAGAAAAACAAACCCAGCACTGCTGCCCCTTGGAGCAGCACAGCTGATGCTACAACTCACCCCAATTTGTACAGATAGAGCAAAGCCTCACTCACAGCCCTGTTTCCCAAAGTCTCAGTCAGGTCTGATCTTCCAGCTCCATCATTTCTTGCTGGCAGGGTGAGTGGGTATCTGCCAGGACAGGTTTGTGGCTGTGAGAGTCCCAGAGCTTTCTCTGTGTCCAGCCCAGCTTGACAGAAATGTCTGGCTGGAAATCATCAGCTCTGTTCCCCACCAGAGCTCAGCCCGTGTTCACCTAATCTGCAGACCAGGCACATCCACTCAGGGAGAAAAAAAGAAAATCACAGGCAATTTGTCAGAGCATTAGCTGATAATTCAGACAGAAATGTTAGATCTTGAGGCAGGGCTGGGGCTGCAGGGGGGGAAATGTTATTGACTCTGACAGATCCCTGATGACAGATCCACTCCCTCTCCCAGGGGCAAGGCTACATTTAGACACACTTAAATTTTCATTGGAATTCCAGGGAAACGCAGCAAGTGGACAGCAGGGAAAGAAAGGGAGAGGTTAGTGGAGGAAGAGAGAGCTTGCATGGTTTGGTTTTTCATCCCACCCCTGTAATTGTGGCCTAATTATTTCCTTTAAAACTCATTGACTTCACCATGGTAATTATTACTCAAGCTTAGCAATAAATATCCCTTCTGCTCAAAGACAGCCATTCCTGCCTACTTAATGCTACTTTACTCCATGTAATAGCTCAGAGTCCAGATTTAGACAACAGTGGATTCTTTTCAGACTTGATGAAATGTTCCACAGCTATTTCCCACCACCTCTGGATTCCCAGCCAGTTGCATCTATTCATTGTCTCCTAGCAAAGATTTTAAGCACCTTCAGGTTATTTTTTTCTTCTTCTTCTTCTATGTATTCATAGCATCCAGCACAAAGCTGTCCTGAGCCTCCAATGACAGCTGTTAAGTAGCAAATAATAGTAATAATTGGAGCATTTCTAATTGGGCTGTAGTTTTTAAATTTGAGTGCCTGAGGAGGTGCATTATCCTAGAGCATGGCTCTGCCCCTAATTCACTCAGGTTGCCTTGAAAATGCCACACTCCCACTTGTATTTAAGCACCTCAAGAAATATCTTCTTTTCTGGGTTGAAGACAAATTTCTTCAGAGCTTAGGTCTGAGACCTCTTCACAGGAAGAAAAAAGCACATTTCATTGGATTTTTCATCTGAATTGAGCAAAATTCATAAAGATGTTTTTGCCTATGAGCAAAAGGTTTGGCCCCGTTTGTAAAAACTGAGCCTTGTTAATATTGTTAATATTGAAACATGCAAACTTCAGCATAAACTTGTTCTGCCCAGTGGTTCTGGCAACACTGGAAGCACATCCAACATTTCATTAGCCCCCATTACCTTTCAGGCCTGCCCAGGTATTTCCACTTGGGAATGCTGTGCATGAATTCAGCTCAAAGCTGCCTGACTTTTGGCAGGTGACCAGACCCAGCTGCTCTGGTGGCTCTTTGTGTGTTTGGAATGGCACAAAGGCTCTGCTGGAGCAGGCACGAGTGCTCCCGATGAATCAGGGCCAGAGGGAAACAGGAACCCATCTCATCCTGGACACGTGCAATAATTTAAAGAAGCCCCTCTTCCATCCCAGCCAGCACACAGGGTGCAGCTGTTAACTTTCAACATGCTGAGGGCTAAAGACAATGAAAAATCCAGCCCTGGCAGAGGTTAAAGCAGTGCATCATTTGCCAGGGAGCTGTGAGCCATTAACCTTTCCACTGGCACTGGCAACCACGAGCTGGGAGATAAACACGTTGGGGAGGAAACAAATTGGTTCATTGGAACACTATTAATGTGCCTGCCCTTGGAGGCCACCTTTATGCTTTTGGAAAATTACACATTCATGCATAATGAGGTGAGATATAGCTCACCGATTGCCAACAGGGTGCAAAGCCCACAATAAAGATTTATAGCAGGTGCCTAATTCTCTAAACATTTGCAAATTAAGTATTTACGGGTGTAATGCTGGCGATTTTATTGCCAGTTTAAGTTACCATCATTTGAGCTTTTTATTTTGCACTGAAACTGAGCTGAGCATTTAATATCCATGATGTGTAATTTATTCAAGTATAATTTGGTGATGTTATAGTGGGAATTAAGGCAATACCCAGAGACCCTAATTATGACACAACTACACATAAACATAGGAAGAAATCCCCTATCCTAAAGCACATGTTCTTAGCTGACAAAAACAGATAAAGATTGTAACAGACACTGCAGAGTGGAGAAATGTTGTAAAGGGAGATTGAATGACTTGCCCAATGACACATGAAAAGCCTGTTATGGATGGAAAAATCCAGACCTCCTTCCCTACACACCTGGGGCATAAAAGTAGTTTTTTCTACCTGCTCACAGAGGATGGGCAACTCTCCCAGCCTGCAGAACCTGGCTCTCAGTGATACTGAAAACAGCCTCAAAACACACCCCAGCTACTGAAATAACTTGTTTCCTTGGGGAGCTGCCACAGCTCACAAGTGAGCTAATATAAAGATTTCCAGTAATACTGAATAGACAGAGCATGCAACACGAGGTGAAAATACGGCCAGAAGAGAACACACCACCTAAATATTCCCGTTGCATCTCTTTCCCATGGAACATTCAAAGAAAGTACAGGAATTCAGAATCATAAGAACATTTCCCACATGCTGTGCCTTGATGGAAGAGCCTGGGGAGCACCAGCTCACCCCCAAAGAGGAGCTGGCAGTGCTCAATCAAACCCCAGCTCGCTGTGTTTAACATTCCCCCTCTCCCACCACAGCTGCTGCAGTCTGGCTGCACCAGGGGAATGGGTTTATTTTGGAGGGTATCCAGTTCCCCCACAGCTCCATCCTCAGCTGAAGGAGAGCATGGATGGTTGGTTGAGTTTCAGCCATGGAACAGCTTCAAGACTCAGCAGGAATGACCCTCAGGAGGAGCACAGGATGAAGTGATTCATAGTGGTGTTTTCCTCACAGGTGGAGGCAGCACATCTGTTTTTCTCAAAGGGAAGGAGCAGGGTCTCTCTCCCTGTGACATATTCAACCTGCTCCTCTGGATCCACTGGTCAGCCCTCCAGCTGCAAGAGAAATCATTTCCCTGCCTCTTCTCATCATTAGCTGAGGAGATAACAGTTCAGAAAGAGAGGGAGAGGGAAGATTACTCATTCATTAAAAAGGTGGCTTTGAACCAGGCCTAAAGTGTTATTCCAGGAGTCTCATAATGAAACACATGAGGGCCTCTCACAGCTTTGTCACTCTGCTGAGCAGCACAACAGTGCAAATCCAGAGATTCTGGGTGAAGCCACTGTCAGGGGACATGTGGGGGACCCTACCTGATGTCAGCATTCCTCCCAGAGCTCCCATGCCAGGACACACTGCCAGCAGCATCCTAACCAAATTAACTTCAGAGCCATGACTTACACAAGATCATGAGAGATGAAATCTCTCTTGGCCTCATCACCTCTTAGACCAAATCAAAACAGAAATTGCCTTTTGACATTGTCCAGACATGTGAGAAAGGCGCACATTGGTCTTTGTTGCACATAAATGCAGCTCCTGTGAAACAAGACAGAAAAATCTGACACTTTGCCTACCACTAGGTTTTTTAAGATGAACTAATCCAGATGAGTTCATGCCACACCCTGGGAGCCATTAAATATATTCAGCATTTCTGGTCAGATGTAAAGTGGATAAAATTACATCATTATGGGAAAACTGTTAATGCACAGTGGTTCAAGGAAGAGGAGAGGAGGGAAAAAAGCAAATAGGACTGGAACAACTACTAAGTACTTAAACTGTTTTCCAGCTAAAATGTATTAAGAATGTATTTTCAAGTGTAGCAAGGGATGCTGTCAATAACTGTAAGTAAGCCCTGATGCCAAGTGCTGCATATACATTTAGAACAATTGACACTTGCAGAGGTTAAAATGGACATTCTTCATCCATGAGATGCTATTTTTGTCTCTTCCTAGGATGCTGAATGAAACACAGGTAGCTACAATGACAGATTCAGAAGAGCTGTTAACACAAGAGCAGCATTTGAAAGCACCTATTTTCCTGGGAGAAGCTAAGTGGAGAAGCACACACAGGTCTGTAATTGTTTTCCTTAAACCAATAGTTCTTTCCACTCACTCTCATGATTTCCCCTCTCTTGGGAGAGCCAGAAAAAGAAAGGCAGGCAGAATTTTCAGCTTTTGAGCTGAGTTTGGTGACAAAGCAAACAGGTCAAGGCTGTGTGACTTTGAAAATCCCATCCATTATGTGGGGTTGAAGCAATGACAAGAAAAGAAGAAGAGAGATGGAAGACACAAAATGCCATTTCATTCCTCCAAGATCAAAACATATCTCCATCCACTAGCAGAAAGCTTGTGGACTATTAACAGACCTCTTGGACCTTCCCATATGATTCAATATGCAGCATTAAATTCCCTCTCTTTAAATCATTCCTGATTTGAAACTCAGGATACTCCTTCAGACTGTCTGCTTTCCCTTCTAAAGGCATAATTATCACTATCACTTTACACACATGTAAGCTTGGGATGGTAAAGAGCTTGAGTTTTAACCACAGTGTGTTGTAAAGACATAAGGTATTTTCTTATCTCCTCTTTTTTTTTTTTTTTTCTTTTTTTTTTTTTTCCTTATTAATCCAGATTTTCCTGGAAATTCTGTAGGAATTTATGATATCATCTCACTAAATAACAACACACTGATCTGGGGGAAAATGAAAATTGGAAGCATTAAGTGAAATGTGGGCTGTGCATCAATAGAAGAGTCCTTGCATCCAGATCAGATCTGACAAAATGAAGGATCCATGTCAGATCCACCACACACTGGTGATGGTGTTTATCTGTGCTCTCAGATCTCTCATTCATCTTTGTGATGTCTGAGGATTTTCACAAAGAGAGAACACACTGAAATCAAGGGTTCGGTTTTGTCATTATTTCAAACCACTTTTACTTGTTTTATTTTGAGGATGGATACAAGCCAAGCTATCCCCCTGTACCAAGCATTTTTGTGTGTTTTTAGGTTTAGAGATTTGTCAGAGACAGGGTGGTGGACACTTGTGACACCCAGCCCTGGTGAGAGAGGCAGTCATGCATCCTCTGAGGGGCCCCATCACAGCCCTCTCTGCTGGGCTTGCTGGCTCCATTATCACCAAGGAAAAGCATTTGCTGTCCAACTGTGAAGAAGCAAAACCAGGATTGGCTTCACCTTGCACTTACAATCCCCTGACACCCTGGCTGTGGCTGCTTGGTGTTCACCTCAACCACCACACCTCAGCTTAGGAGAAGGCTGTTGTTTTTCAGTGTGATTTTAACTCTTTAGTTTGAAAGCAGCTGAAGGAGGAAGCCAAGTGCAGGTGTGTGGTTCCTGCCACGGGCACAGGTGATCCCTGAGTGCCAGGCAGAGCCCAAGCACAGCCTGCCAGGGCACAGGACAGCAGTGACAGGCACAGGTGGGACCCTCCTCTGCCCAGTGCACACTGCTCCTGCTCCACTGAAAAACCACGGGGGGACTGTCTGAGGCTGGGGGCAGAGCAGCCCAGAGCTCAGGGGGCAGCTGGTGGGAGCAGGCAGCCCTGTCAGCCCACGGCAGCACTGTCACAGCTCTTAATTATTGCCAGCCTGCTCCCCGAATGGGCACATTTTTTCACAGTTACTAAATAAGTTAATCACTTCATGAACAAGGAAATCTGCAGATGCCTTTGAGGCTTTGTTAACATAGTGCCTAAGCCAGCTTTACACTCTTTTCTAATCCTCTTTAAGACCGTATGAGGCAGTGAAGTAGCCTATAATCAGTTTTTAAGGTTATAGACAATATCCCCACTCAAGCTGGTTGCCTAGAGCAACAGTGCAGGAACTGAATACTAGCAATGAGATTGGATTACTTGCCTTGTTTATTCATCCATATATATTTATCCTCTGCTCTGCCTACAGCAGAAGCAGGGATTTTTGTAGCCTGTGCCTTATATGTCTGGATGCAGAGCAGAATTTATGTAAAAAAATGCAGACAGGCTTCAAGAATTAATCTCCTTCCATTTCTGATTCTCTCCTTTCCCTCTCCACCTCAATACCTGAAGGTTCAAAACACTCCCAGCACTAAGATTGCCTGCAGCCTCTCAGCAGCAATAACAGCCTCCCACTGCTTCTCAAACACATGGAGGCAGAAAGCCCTCTTCCAAAAGTGCTGGCATCACCAGCAACATTTCAGCAGCCTCCTCAGCTGGTGCCTGCTCACCACCAGGAGCTGCTGCTGCACTTTGAGGACTTGTGCCAGCCTGACCCACAGGAAACCCCTGATCCCTTTTGAATAAAGCAAACTGCTCCACATTTGAAACCCACTCACAAGAAGTCACTCTGTGTTCCTGGTTTGCTCAGTCACAAGCATTCTGAGTTCATCTTCTTTTCTGGTAAATTTGGGCTTTCCCTCTGGCCAAAGTCACTTCCCTTTTGTACTTTAAACTTAGCCATAGCTTTTAACCAGGCAGTGGGATTTTGGTATCCCTTCAGCCTCTTTGAAAAACTCAAAATGGACAGAGTCCTAAGGCTGCCATGCTTCTGCTCATCTGAGCCTTTTTGGAGTTCACAGCTTCTGTACCAAATCTAACCAATCTCTTTTATGCCAAAATACCTGTTTGGAGCTGTCTCTAACCACAGATTATACAGAAACCTCCAGATCAGTCACTAGCAGCAAAACTGAAGGGACCTTCTTCACCTCTCACATTCCCTGAGCATGGCTGTGTTCTGTGGCCACAGCTGACCTCTGCTGTGCAGCAGATACCATTTAGCAGAATTGCCTCTCAAAGAAGAAATAATTCACCCAATTTCCTCCCACAGTCAGAGCACCACATCCTTGTGCAGCCCTGATACACAGGACCTAGTTTGTATTGCACATCAGCTCACTGAGGAGCTGGTGTGGGCAGCTCTTGGGGAAAGAGGGGCTGGGGGAAGGCACCAGGTCTCAGGGGGGCTGCCACACACTTCTTCATATTATCTGGGGTATTTCACTTTGTAACTCACTTCTTTACCAGTAAAATATTGTATTCATTCAAGCAAACAGAGGTCTGACACAAAATTGCTGAGGAACTGAATTGGAAAGAGATGCAAGTGAATGGCAGATGAATTTAGGGGATGGTTGTTGCTGTTAGCAAAGAGGGTGAAGGGCTGTGAGGTTGCTCCTAGGAAGGAAATAAAAAAAAAAAAAAAGAGTTCGAGACACTGCATTTCAGGACAAGACTGTTAAAATCAAAGGCCTCACTTTGGGAAGGATGAAATGTGTCCCTGAAGTCAGCTCAGCTGGTTAAAGTGTGGTGCTGATAATGCCAAGGTCATGGGCTCTTATGGGCCATTCACAGAACAGTTGGACTCAGTGATCATTGTGGGTCCCTTCCAACTCAGAACATTCTGTGACAATATTTTCAAAAAGAAACTTTTTGGCTTCTCAGTTTGAAGTGGTTTTTTTCCTCACACTGAAAGTCACCTAAATTAAGGGATTTAAGTCACCTAGATTAAGAGGGAAAGCAGGAGATAAATAACCCTAAATCAAAATAAGCATTTTAACTGCTTTGTTTTTGACCTAATTGACATTCCAGGTTGACCTGAAATTAAAGTTTTGTACTTTAAATTTCACTGAAAAAAAACAGAAAAAAAAATCTGTCTCAAACTGACATGAACCATTTTCCCCCCACCCATCCCACCTTGAAGTCTGTCTCTGGTTTCTGCACTAAAAGACCAGCAATTCTCACACATTATTGCTGTGTTTCTTGCATCACTCCCCCAGCTGGTGATGTACAGCCCAAGCTGTGTGTGACCCTCTACCAGGTGTCTGTAAAGCTCTCCCAGGGTGGGATTTGGTGCCACACACTGTCTCTGCTTTTCCCAAATCCTCAGCAAATGAGCATGCAAAGATGGGAGCCCTGCCCCAGGCCCCTGTGCCCCTGTCCATGGGCTTCCCTGCAGATGGCACTGCTGGAGCATCTGAGACCCCCAGAGCCAGCAGGAGCCTCTGCATCCTCCACTCCCTGCCTTATCCCCTGCACTCACATCATTTCCTTGGCCTACTTTCTATTTAGGTTCGGGTTTTTTTTCTCCTCCCAGAGAAATTATTTATCATAGGGATTGCCAGCGCCTAATAAACATCCCTCCAAGAATAAATTTGTTTATCTAAGGTATTTTATTATGCTGCCTCAGATAAAAGAGAGGGGGGAAAAATCCTCCCCAGAATATTTTGACTGTGCAAACAGTGGAAGAGCAGTGTCCTTGAGCACAATTTTCAAAGGGGAGGTTTGTCAGAAGCCATTTCAGCTGTTAAGGAATGAGTTATCTTTCAAATGAACAAAAAGAGGTGGCAGCACAGGCCCTGGCAACTGATCCAGTGTGACAGAGACAGATTTGAGAACCTCAAAGCATTTTGTTCCAGGGGCTGCACTGGCTGTCCTCCTATTTCACCTTCTGTTTTCATCCAGACTGGGTGGCAGGGGAGGAGGATGGAAGCATTTTAAATTCAGATTGCACAGGTTCGAGTCGCAGCACGAGACAGCAGGTCACGGGAAATCAGGACTTGTGTCACTCAATCCCACGGTGGCTTCTGCCTCTGCCTCACCCCCCTCCTGGCTGGAGCAGGAGCCTGTGTCTGTGCTGATGAGCAGCACAGGAGCCAGCACACCCACTGCAGCAGGGTGTGCTACCACAAAGGAGAGAGTAACAGCAGCTGGGGCCCTGGCAAGAGCAGCCCTGGGCTGGGCGAGGAGATAATGCAGTGAAAGGAATGCTTATTAGAGGCAGGAAGCCTGACAGTGGGATTTCTCATCCCAAATACAAGGTTTGCAGCAGTATAAATAATGCATGTCGATTGCCAGCATCCTGAAAATTAGTTAAAGTAGGTTAGGGAGGGAAAAAAGAGAAGGAAAAAAAAATTTACACTGCAATGCTCTCCATCCAAAGGAGTTAGCTGCTTGAAGGGGCTAGTATGGAAAAAGGGGGCAGTAATTAAAACCTCTTTTTCTTTTTTTTTTTTTTTTTTTTGCATGAGAATCTGTTAGCAAGAGATAGAATATTTTGCAAGTTGTTGGACTCAGCCCTTCAGCTTCTTGCCCTGCCTGGAACACGAATGGCAAATCTGTACCTTGGGCTGGAGCAGGTCCCCCAGAGCTCTGCCTGGCTCTCCCTCCAAGCAAGCACCTGGAAATCTGCTGCCCAGAGCCCCAGCACTGGCTATGGGGCAGTGTCAGCCTGTTTCCTTGAGGATCCACCCTGCTCTGAGAGCTCAAACCCCCCACAAGTCAGTCAGGGAGCAGGAGGTGGTGTTCCAAAGCTTCCACTGAATTGCTGCTTCCAGACCTCTGACTTCTAAAGGTTTTTGCCAGAACCCTCAGCACCTGAAGGAAGAAGAGTTTTTGGCTGCTCCTCTCAGCCACAGCAGCCCCAGCTGGGCTCTGCCCCAGCACTGCTCACCAAAGCCCACAAAGCCACAGGGAACTGCCCGTGCTGGGCTGGCCCAGGGGAAGCAGGACCTGCTGGGAGCAGGGCTGGCAGCAAGCCACCCACCATGGAAATGCAAAGGACAGGCATGAAGTGCCCCAAATCCTCACTCTCTGTAGTGCTTTCAATGAATTTCATCTGCATTTTGGCTGACAGGGTTTGCCAGTGAAGTGCTGAGTGCCCCCAGCCTCGCTGTTGGCAGCATCCTTTCTGCACAGTGCTGCTCAGCTGAACTCACCTGCAGCCTCTGCAGCAACAGTGAAGACCTTTGGATTTTCCTCCTGTTCCTCCAATCTGAGCACTGCAGATAGCTCAGCACATGGGAGGCCAGCAGCTCCCTCTGACTTGTCAAGAGCAATTTCACTACCAGCAGTTGAGTTGTCCTCTTCAGATCTATCCAAATTCCAGAGCACACCAAACTCCCCCCTCCCTCAGCTGCAATCTTCTCCTTAATCTAATAATAATCCCACCAGCAATAAAACACAGCCATGCTGGTAGAATGCTTCCCTGCTAAAATGCCTCTGTGCACATCAGTGATGACCTCTGTGGAACTGCTATGCTTAAATAAATATCCTGAAAAAATAAATCTGAAAAGCCTGCATCTTTTTCCATTTCATTTTGATCACCATGGCTGACTTCCAGCTCCTCTGTCTAAGCACACAGGCCTTTGGAAAATACCAGATATCATGAAAAAATGGTCCCTAAGGAAAGCTAAGCACTAAGCCAGTGATTGCCTCAAATAATCACCATATGCATGAAAACATACATCTTTCTGCACATGGCACCAAACCCTTCACTCCTGCTGGACCACACATTTGTCTTCACACAAGTTTTCCAGGACTGAGCTCCCCTGCAAACACACAGGACAGCAGTGCCTGCTCCTCCAGGCAAGAGCATGTCTTCATCACAGCACCTGGCAGATCTGTCAGCAGCACAGGAATGAAAAGCTCCAACTCCATCCCAGCTGGGCTCTCCAGAGACTAAAACTCCTTGCAGCATGGGAAGCAATTTGACTCGGAAAATACAGAACTGTCCCCATCTGGCTTCCTGTCTATCCCAACCCAAACTTTGGATATCATTCAAAAACACATCAGGGATCCAGAAAGCTGCTGGAGCTGCCTCTTTCACATGGAAACAAAGTGTCCATTCAAAACAGGGCATCTTCCAGTTTTCCATATTACTTCTAGAGGATAAAGTTGCATGAAAAACAAATGGGAATTAGTGAGGGTTTTTTTCTTTTTCTTTTCTTTTCTTTTTTTTTTTTAAATGAGGAATCTATGATTTTTGTCTGCAAAGGCCAAAGCATTCAGCATGGAAAAGGACAGAAGATGTCACACACAGCAGAATACTTTTCTCCTGAGCTGAGTTGTGGCCACTTTGGCTTTTTCCCTAGGAAGGGCTGTAGGTGTTCACTAGATCCCAACACTTTTTTCAGTCAAATTAGAAGTGTTTTGGTTGGGAAGCTCTTTTCATCTGGGTCACATGCTTTTTGCAGTTAACCCTTTCAAACTGTACTTTGCATAAAAACAGGCCAAAGGTTTTGCTTCACATTTCCAACCAGAAGGGTGACAATAACTTACAGAGTGAGCCAGGGGATGCACTTGATTCCAGGGACAGGTGAGGGTTACAAACCACATTTTATACTTTTTCAAAGGACAGCCAGACCCTCGTGCTAACATAAGATAAATGCTAATATACAACAGAGCTGCCCAATCCATCAGCCACCCCAAGCACACCAGTGAAAGGCATCACAGGGCTGGTATAAACCAGCAGCAAAAATATCTACCAGAGTACCAAACCCACTAAATATATGGCTGAAGAGATGCCTGGTTTAGCTTTTAATGGCATCAATCCCCATAAGACAAGGCAAAGGCATGTTTTAGGTGTTTCCTGGGCAGGAAAGCACCTGGATTGTATCTCAGGAGGCTGCATTCAGCTCCTGGTTGTGTCAAGCCTCCCAGGCAACTATAAGCAATTGTATGTGCTTCCCCTCTGTAAAATAGCAATAATAATTCCTCTCATCTCCTTTGCCCATTTCTATTAAGACTGAGCTGTGCATGGCAAAGAGCATCTCTCACAATGGGTAGTAGATACAGCAGCTGGAGTAATTCACCTTCTCCACTTGTCTGCTGAGATGCTTTTAAGATAAAACTGAATGACAATAGTGTAACTGAGATCATTTTCCACTTAAAAGAGAAGTCTCTCATAACAATACTGCAAAGCTTTGTAATGAATCTGCTTCCTGTGCCATTTTATAAAAACAGTGTTCAGGGAAATGCCTATCATGGTAAATACACATGTTAAAATGCCATTTATATGTTACTTTGTGACAAGATCAAAAGCAGAGATTCTAGCACTGGGATCAGACACATTTCATAACACAAACTATATTTAATGGAGTTGTAATCACAAGAAAATTTTGTGGGATTTGGAACAGAATATGGATAACCTTCCACAGGTACAGAAGAACATAAACCAGCCTATGCTCACCATTGCCAAACAGGCACTGGGGGATGAACAAGCTCTTAAGTCTTTTCTCCTATTTACTTAGGGAGCCTGGTTTGAATTTTTAATTTCCAGTGATCAAGTGCAGATTTTTTTGCTTAAGCAGAACAAATAAAACCATAATATGAACCTTGCTCAGTCAGTGGAGCCTCCCAGCCAGCAGAGGTGTAGGATTGCTCCTGGCCTGCTGCAGACTGCTTGCCTTACGTGCCCCTACAGTGCTGTGTATTGAGTACAGTAATTACAGCACTTCCTTCCCATCTGGGACTCAGTCCAAAGGCATTTTACCAAGTAACAATGCTTTCTCTATTCACCCTCTTCAGAACAGAATAGCATTGTTTGGTTTAAGTGGGCTTCCAGCCAGAAGAAGGTCAATCATAACAAAGTACTGACATTAAGATAAAGGCTAAAACTATGCTTTATGAAAAGTATCCAACCCTTGACAGTTGGCACTTGAGTGACAAGTCAGCACTGGGGGTGTTTCATGTACTTAGCTTTTGTAATTTGGGTAGTGTTCGATTTCACATTTGTGTTTATTTATTGCAAACCACAGAATCTCCCTCCAGGCTTTCTCAATTTTCTCTTAAGGAAAATACAATGTTCAACTGCAATTAAGTAAACAAAGTTGGTTTTAACATACACTTTAAAAAAACATTGATTTTTGAGCCTGACAGTGGCTCAGCTTGTTTACAGTTCACAGTCTCAGGCATTTTCCCTGTGGTTCTCTGCATGGTAATTTTGCATTAGAAAAGAGCTGACATTGTCTGGTCTCCTTTTTTTTTGGTGTTGTCTGCAAGGAAAGCTATCTCTAATAAAGCTGTAAGGGTGAGAATATCTTTCCAGCTATCACACCCCTGCAGATTAATGCAGCTTCTTTTATTTCTACTTTTCTTCTTTAAAGCAGCCCCCCCTGACATTTGATCTGAACTACCCCTGGTGTTTCCCCTCTGTGCTTTGATACACACTGCTCTCCTATCAGTTCTCCAACAAGTCTCTGGTATCTGGATAGTATCCTCCAGAGCACTTGTTTGAAGTTTTGCTGTGTCTTATCTTTCAGTCTCTCCATAACTGAGCATTTTCTGCTCCTTCAGTGTAGGATTAACCTTCTTGGCTAATTTTCCTTCCACTCTAATGCAGTGGGTTTCAAATTGAGATCTACGAGAGAACAGTAACAAGTTTAAAACCCTAGACAAGAGCTGGGGAGGATAATTTTCTCTACAATTTCTTGTTTAACCTTATGTGTGTCACTTGACATCACCACAGTTTCCATTCCCATCTATAAAAGAGGACAATCCTTTCATGTATTCTAGCTTTTTTTTAGGTGAGAGGGGTTACACACAGCCCAGCACAGTGGAGCCCCAGGTGATCTGGGGTTTCCAGCTGCCACTATAATAAAACCAACTCAGAGCACTTGCAGAGCATCCTTCAGTGATGCTGTGCAGCAGTTTTGCTCTCTGATAAACACTCCTGCAGGTGCACAGAGTCTGTGTCAAGTGAAAAGGCTCATAAAGAACAACTGTTTACCATGCTGTCACCACCTCCTATTGCCAAAGGGGCTTCTGATAAAAATGAGAATATATTTTTGAAAGATGAGGTTTTGTGATCCACAATGTATAGGCCAAATATTTAATACATGCCTCTGTACCAAATTCCTCCATTGCCTCTCATAGAATCCTCATTTAAGTACTCTCTATACACTACACTGTCTAATGTTTTTCTCTCTGCAGCCAGTAAAGGAAGAATTAACACCTCAATATTCGGTCAAAGGCACTTTTCAGACCCAGATCACTAAAAAGTTTAGGGGGCAAGTCCTACTGATCTCAAGTGCCTTGCACAAGAGCTGCAGCTAAGCCAGAAATCAGTAACAGCTCCCAGGAGTTCCTGGACTGTCACTTCATGGACATCCCCCCTGCCCCCAGGCAGTTCTCTCTTGAAATATTCCAGGGTCTGGTACTGAAGCCAAAGGTGTTAAGGAGAAGGAGGTACTGCTTCTTGTTAAGACAAGACAGGAGAAAATAAACTTGCAGCACTGAGTCTGTTCAGACCTGTCAGATAAAGACATTTCTGCCAGCTTATCAGAGCTGGGTAAGGGCTGTCAGCTGATTTAATGCAGGATGGGCTGTTTCCCCACAAACCTTACAGCTCTTATATCCTTAAACCACTGTAATTCATTTTGAATAATTTATTCCTCCCCCTTCCTGGAAACCTAGAACTACATTAAAATATTAATTTAAAATATGCATGTTGGGGGGAGAGGAGAGGAGAGGAGAGGAGAGGAGAGGAGAGGAGAGGAGAGGAGAGGAGAGGAGAGGAGAGGAGAGGAGAGGAGGAGGAGAGGAGAGGAGAGGAGAGGAGAGGAGAGGAGAGGAGAGGAGAGGAGAGGAGAGGAGAGGAGAGGAGAGGAGAGGAGAGGAGAGGAGAGGAGAGGAGAGGAGAGGAGAGGAGAGGAGAGGAGAGGAGAGGAGAGGAGAGGAGAGGAGAGGAGAGGAGAGGAGAGGAGAGGAGAGGGAGAGGAGAGGAGAGGAGGAGGAGGGAGAGGAGAGGAGAGGAGAGGAGAGGAGAGGAGAGGAGAGGAGAGGAGAGGAGAGGAGAGGAGGAGGAGAGGAGAGGAGAGGAGAGGAGAGGAGAGGAGAGGAGAGGAGAGGAGAGGAGAGGAGAGGAGAGGAGAGGAGAGGAGAGGAGAGGAGAGGAGGCTGCACGTGATGCCTGGCATAACTGCAGCTTGTGGCACACTGTGTTGTCTGCTGCCTCCAGTCTCCAAGCTAGTTAAACTGGTTTCATTTGTCAGAACTAAAATTAACTCACACAGATTCTCAACGTTATCTTAATTTGATAAATTCTACAGTTCAACCTAGATTATCCAAACTTCAATTATCCAAAACTCCTTGGTATTCAAAACAGGGTCAAGTCTCTTGACATCCATTAAGTACATTGAAAATTCCCTCAGTTATCAGAGACCTCATTTATATGAACATATTCCATATCCCCAGTGGTTTTTATATAATTGAGGCTGAATGTCAGTAAGGTTTTGATTTCAGGATATTTTGACTGATAATTGAAACTTCCAGAGATAGCAATTATTCCACTATATTATTTTTGGCTGCCTTTTTCCCCCTGTCCTGAGAAATCTATTTTATTAAATATTGAAATTCTGGCTCAAAACTCCTTTTGACACCCCACCAAGCACTTCCAGACCTTCAACACCACCTGAATGCATCACACAGCTCACTGCAGGAGCTCCTGGAGGCCCTGAGTGAGCTGGGAGTGAAGCACAGGGAAAAAGGATGCCTTGAGGGGCTCCTGGAGTGCTCCTCCAGTGAGCAGGAGATGGGAGCTGGGGTGGGCTCAGATCAATCACAGAATTTACAGTCACACTTGGCTTAGCCTAATGAGCTGACTGCACCTTGGAATGGAAATTTTAGCACAGCACAAGAGACACAGTTAAGGTCTCAAATGCAAGTCTGATAATTGAAGCTCAGTCCCTGCAATGCCAGGCCAGTGCCCAGGCAAGGATCACCCTCCTGCATGCTGAGCTGGGATGCCCTGTGAGCATCTGACTCCTGTACCACCCTCTCTGCAAGGTGTTCCACTGCAAGGTACCAAAATAATTTTTCTGTAGCTAAATGCAGACAGAGACCAGCTCTGTTTTCAACCAGTGAGACAAATTTCATTGAGTATACAGAAAAATGTGTCCAAAGCAAAATTAACATGAAATTCAAATACTTACAGAATGTGAGGCTTACATAAATATTGCAAATCAACTAGTATTACAATTTGCCTTCTATACTAATTTAATTAAAATGTGATCGCTGCTATCAGCATAGATACAAAGTGTACATTGTTCACAAAACTCAATTTTTTTCAGCTGTTTAAGCACTTCTGTATTGCAAACAATTTGCATAATGCATGAACTGGAGATACTGATGTGGCAAGCAGTCCCTGGCAGGACTCACCTGTGAATGTGAATTTTGGAGCCACAAGCCATGAGCACAGCATATCCCTCCCCAAACTACCCCTGCTCCTCATGGGTGATGCCACCAGGCCTGGGACAGGTCTGCAGAGCTATGGGTGAGCATGACAGTGCTGGAGAAAGGTTTGGGCAGATCTGAGCAGCACCAGCACTTCACCAGCTCCTCACCTACACCCCAGAATGAGAATGGGTGCCATGGAGCTCCCAGAATGAGAATCACTGCTCCCACTCAAACTGGTTCATGATTATGCAGGCAGACCTCTTCGTAACTCACCACACAGAGCTCTAAACACACCAGCTGTCCAAATGTGAGTGAACAGAGGGGCAGCCTGACACCTCACACAGGATGATCCCAAGGATCTCCCACATGGTACAGTGCTGTAACCACCCCAGGGACTGGGCTGCAGCTCTGGGCATCACACAGAGCTTGAACCAGTCCACCAAGGCCACACCACAGGAAAAGGGGCCAAGGAGGATCCTGGCACTGCATGGGAGCTATAATAAAACACCTGAATGCACTTTATAAACTGTTTATATAAGGGAGTGTAATCAAAAGCACTAAGGGATGATTAATGGCTGCACTAATCAAATTTAGTTGAAGCTCCCAGGCAGGTCACAAGGCAGAAGATTCAAGAGGTTGTTCATCAATATTCCTGCAACACCTGCTCCTGATACACACACACTGCCTTCTCTGTAAACATCAATAATATCTGTTAATTAGTTATTACTCCTTCCACAATGGCACCTTTTGGAATGAGCCTGGGCATTTGGTAAAAGATTGCCCTGACCACTGGGATGGAACTGTGCTGTGGAACTGCTGAACTGCTGTTTTTACTGCATGCTGTGTGCATGAAAAACATGCTCCACAACAAACTGAACTATAGCTCCAAGTACTAATTCAAACACTTAAACATCACTTCTGTATAATATTTAGCTCATTGCTGCTGTCAGCAGGAGCAAGTGTTTGGTACAAGAGCTGGTAAGGGAAGGTGTTGGTGTGTCTGCACAAAACGAGGTCATTGCACAATGTGACACAATTTGTCACCACCCCTCCCATCCTCCTGCTCAGGAATTTTGCTTCTCCTGTATCCAGCCTGAGAAGGGATGAGCAACAATGCTGTGCAGTCCATCAACAGTCTGGACTCCCTTTGGGCTCACAGAAATTCCAGCTGATATGAAGTCACCAAGCAATGACAACCACAAAAATGTCCTTGCTAGCAGTGTCCTGGAAAATGAATATTCTTTTTGCTTACAAAACATTTGGTTAAAACTGGGTCCTTGTCTAAGCAAAGAGCCTCAGCATAGTAAATTTGTTTGCACTGTGGGAGGACAGCTCATCCTTCAGCACAAAAAAAGAGAGAACAAAGTGTAGGGCTGAGAAAGGAGGCAATAAAACTGGAAAACTAACAGCAATAACAATAAATAAGATAAGAAAGGTTGAAAAAGATCTCATGGGAGAGCCAGGTCCAGGAAGTTTTGGGAAGGAGGAAGGAGGACTGACTGCTCTTGTAAGAAAAATTGGATCCCTCCTGAACACAAACAGCACCAAAAGAGACAAAACATAAGGTGTCCTGCTTTCTGGGTTCAAGATAGAAAACTGACTTCGGGTCTCATCTACAAATTCATCTAATTATTGTCTTTTTATGCTTTAAATAAAACCAAGAGACACTGAGAAATTCTGGAAGGTCCATGAAAAAATTCTTAGAGTTCCACTTGCAAATTTAATTCATCAGTATTTCAGGAGAATATGTGTGTTTTGAAGTTATCCTGAGAAGTAAAACTGGATCTCTGGGAAGAGAAAATACCAGAAATTAAGTACTTGTGAAGTTCTAGCAATAGGAGACCCAGACATCTCCCTTCACCTGGTACCCAAAGTCACAACTTGCCAAAAAGCAAGTCACGTGGGGAAGTTTCCAACATTTGCTCATTTCGGACAACACAAACCAACCACAGCTCAGATGGGGAAAAGACTTTTTGGATTATTTTCAAGATTTGGTATCAGGAGGGGAATCCCAGCCTGTCCCTGCGACCTGGAAAACACCCTTGAACTCCATGGACCAGAGAAAGAACCACAGAAGCAGCCCCAGAGCTGGTCTGGACCCCAGTGACACAGGCAGGGGAGGAGGGACACTGGCCTGTCCCTCGGGCCAGCTGCAGCTCGGGCGCTGATCAGGAGAATATTGGGAATTGCCTGCTCTGACTGGCTCTATCGGGCTGGCATTTCCCAGCAGGAAGGGAGCAGCTCCCCTCCCGGCCCTGTGCATGCCTGCAGTAACCACATTAACCACAAAGCATGTTTTTATCTTGTTAAGCCGCTAAGCTCTGAAGTGTTCCGTTTAGTATGGTAATAACAAGGCTGAGTGATAAAGCTTTTAGTGGGTAGAGAAATAGCGGCCAAGATCTCCCGTGAAGGGGACATGCAGTTTGTTTTCCTTACACGGATTCTCCTGGACATGCCAGCACAGAAATAAATCAAATTCCATAGGCTAGATAACACCCTGGCTGTGAGACAGACCAACAAAAGCTGGGAACTAGGCAATAAAGAGATGCTGGCCAAGAAGCCGACCTGTCAAACCTGATAAGGAATATCATCTAGATATGAACCAACCAATAAAATAAACCACACTATTTAGGTACCCGGCTGTTTTTCAATAAAGCCAATATAATGTCAGCATCTGCAGAAACAGGTTGTTTTTTTCCTGTTTTGGTTCTGCATGAGTAGTTGCCTAATGAAAACAAGAGCGGTGAACACCCACCCAATGTTCCAACCCCACCCACAAAGGAGTCACTCTATCCACCCAAAATGCTCTCATCATTCCAGTTAGGAGACTGGCTGAGACCCTCTCACTGGTGATTTAAACCTGCAATGAGGGTCATTCAGAGCTACAATAACCACAGTGGTGTCTCTGCCCTTGGGCAGCCCAGGTCACTCCTCTGACCCTCCTGCCTCCCAAAGAGACACCTCCACTTTTCTTTTATCTCCAGCAGTGCTGGAGCACGTTGTTCTTCAAGGTTCAGATCTTTCCTACTGCTCTCATCAATGTAAACTGCTTTTCATGTTTTGAGCTCAGGCCTCACTGATTGGAAAGTCCCATTATAGATCAAAGGGGATGTTCATTTGCAACCCAATTTAAAGTAATGGAAAGTTATTCAAGCATCTGTAGATGAAAGAGCCCAGCCTTTAATCACTTCGATTGCTATCTCACCCCTCCACTTTCAACTAGGCTGCTTCAACCCATGGCAACCACTCCCAGACAAGTGCAGATCAGTGGTTCATTTCTCACCACTGCACATTCGTGCTGTGTCTGTTTATGACCAAGTCCTGCACTCTCAGAGCAGTTTCTAACAAAGTGTAAAAAATTACAATTTTCAGTCGGTTTTTTTTTTGTTGTTGTTTGGATCAGTTGCAACAGAAACTAAGCTGAACAAGTTAAAAAGCCCTCACAGAAAATGTAGAGCTCCAAACAGAATGTTCCAAGGGTGGAGCAAGCTTAGAGATGTCAGCACTGCCCACCACGGTGGACCAAGAACTTGGCTGCTTTGCAAATCAACAGGATGAAAACACTCAGAAGGGTCAAGTGCCTTCCTCTTGTTGGTCAAGTGCCACAGGATCTTTTGCTGAAAGCAAAGGGTGGGATGCAAAGAATAAAACCAACAGAGAATAAACTAGAATTTAATTCTTATTTTTAAGCAAAATGGAGGACCATGACTGCCTTCAGAAACCCATTGCTCCTGCCACCCTTGGGCTGCCTGGCAGAGCAGCAGCTGGTGCAGAAGTCTCTAAGCTGGAATTATCACAGTGTGCCTGCAGCTCAGGCTGGATCCCAGCTGCACTGCCAGGGCTCTCAGGGGCTGTTCTGAAATGAACCCCCTCCACCTTTAACAAGCACAAAGAATCAGACTGATTACCACTCTCCCCACTTCCTCACTCCCCCTGAGAAACTGAAACTAGAAAAATAAGGAAAGCCACTGACCAAAGCACTGCAGCAATCCCCTGCTGCAGCAGCTCTAAGCCACTTGTTCCATGTGCCAGGAGTTGAGCAGGAACACAGTTGTTCTCTGAAAACCTCCACACAGACACTCCTGCAGCTGCACCAATGAGATTTTCAGGTGTCTCAGCTCCTTCTCCACACTCACTACTGCTCTGTTCAAACACCATTTCACTAGCTGGACCACGTTCCTGCTCACCCCAGATTTCCCAGCACTCTGGTCCCACACTCCTGGACTGTGGCGCAGAGGGAAACACCTGGTGACCAAATTATCACCTGGTCTCTTCCCTGATTCCCTGCTCCTGACATTTCTAGTAGTTCTATCAATCAAACTTACATTCATCTTCAAAATTTCACTCCCCACAAATATTTTTGTTTCTACTCCCTTCCTATATTTAAGCATCCAGTTATCCCCACATCACACATTTATTCTTACTGACCTTTTCCCTTTCTCCCTTTCTTCTCAACATGATTCTGAGCATATGCTGCCCTGCCTGAGGCTGGATTTTAAAGAGCTGTGATCACCCGTGTTACCCATCGACAGTAACCCGTGCTGAAGCTGCAGAGGAGTTTATTGGTATCACCTAGAGATGGCTGACAGCAGATGACAGACTGCAGAAGGCACTGGGCAGGTCTCCAGCACGGTTCCACTCCAGCCACTGTGGACACCTGCCCACTTAGGGAGAGCTCAGAGCAAGGCAACACTCCTCAGCTGGCAGAAAGCAGCAACAGGCACTCCTGCCTCCCATCCCCTCTTCATTAATGACACCTGGAAGAGTTCTGCTAATGAGCAAAGGGGCTGGAGGCAATGGCCACTAACAATCTCTCCATTACCTGATGTGGTTTGGCTAAAAACCATCCTGAAATAATAATCAGAAAGTGAATAAAACCCCTGGGTATGTTAGAAATTCTTGGACAAACACTAACTTTGCAAACGGACTCTACAAGAATACTTTGGTGCCTGCAATGTACAAGGCAGGTATTCATCTCCCTGCATATTTTATTTCCTGTTTTAGTATTTTATCTCCTGTTTCATCTCACCAGTGCCTAGCCCATCAATGTCTGGGGGAAACTGCTCTGACAGTGGAATCCCTGCCCAAACCAAGCACACAGCTAAACCTTGGGGGGCTGCAGGGCACTGTGGAGTCAAGAATGGAGAGAGCAAGAGAGAGTGAAAAGCAGAAATTAAGATCTTGGGCTTTAAGGTGTGACTAACTGAATGAGACAAGATTATTTTAAAAGTGGGAATGGCAAGCAGGGGAGGCAAGCAATTTTCCCTACCCTGCCCCATCCTGCCATTAACATTTAAATTAAAATGATGAATTACTGAAATAGCCATGGTCAAGGCCTCTGTATCCTCCCCCACAGTAAGTACTGTGATGCAGTGTCATGTGCAAGCAGCTCCTCATGAAACACCAAAAGGCTCTTAATAATGGATATTATACTTCTGCAATGATCACAGTGGAAAGCACCCAAAATTACCAGCTTTCCTTGCAGAATAATTTGTTATTTTAATGCTGTCAACCTGCAGAAATAGATTTATTGTTATTAATAATAGTGATTTGCCACATTTTGCTAGTTAAATTACAGTGCTGTATAGTTAGTTCCACAATAAAGGACTGGAAGTGTGCCAGGAGATTGCTCATAGCTCAGAGTAACAGCAGTTGGCACTGTTCCCATTAAGGCATTAAAATTTGAGTCAGAAACATAACAGATGCAAAACAAAACATGAGGTCGCTCGCGGGGATTATATAAAAACAATTAAAACAAATTAATTACCAGTTATGTTAGTGTTTCTCGGCGTACACGTAGAATGATTACAAATCCATGCAGAGGTCTTTTAAAGACCATAAAAGTCAATAAGGATCCCTGAGGGACTATGAGGGAACTTTTGGTTTCTAGTGTAGCAGTGGGTTTACAGAGAGGAACACAGGCTGTGGGACAGGCCCAGGAGCAGCAGCAGCTCCTGCAGGCTCCCAAGGAAATCCAGTCCTTGTACAAACAGTCACTGTCCCTTGGTGCTGCAGATGGCACAGGGCTGTGAGCTCTTCAGCCCTGCCAAACACCTCGAGCTCAGGAAAGCTGAACTGGGGCCAGTGGGATAAACTGGAGCCAAGGGGATGCTCAGGAGCTTGCAGCAGCATGGACTTCTCAGAAATGAGGAGTTTCTTGGAAGAGGCTGCATCAGTTTTCTCCCCATCTTCCCCCAAGCAAGCCTGAAGGTTTCTGGTCCTTGCTGAAAATTCACTGGAAAGCCTCTACAGGGAATCCCTGTGAGAAGTCCAACCATAACTAGATTCCTTTCAAGAATCAGGACTTTCAGGGAGCAAACATAGAGTGGCTGCACCTTTCACCTATACCAAAGCTTCCAGAACTAAAAAAAAAACAACAACACCTCCTTGGGCAGCATACAAGGTGTTATCTTTCTCTTTAATTGTTGTTTCTAGTTTTATGTTACCAGGGAAAAGAAAAACTGCGTTGGTATTTTAGCATCTGACTAATGGTGTGAAAACATTATCTTCTTATTGCTCTCCAAGGGGTGATTTAGTTCTTTGGAAAGAAATAGGTATGGAATAATCACACCAAGGCTGCTTATTGTGCATGTATAATATCTAATAATAAAGAAATTGAGTTCAGCCTCACCACAGACCTCTCCTGCTGTCCCCCATGTGTGCACATCCAAACCATCGTTTTTTCTTATTAGTTCTTGTTAAGCATCATTTAAGGGCTTGATGCAGCACAGGAGAGTACCCAGTCCCTGCCCTGAGGAGCACAGCTCTCTCTTTTTTCAAGAGATGGAACAGCAGGCATCAAGTGTTCAGGTAAGCACTGATCCTGGGAGGTGGTCCAGACACCACTTAGAATTACTTGAAGGGGATAATAACCTGATTTCTTTTCTGCAATTCACATATTTGAATCAATCCCTAGAAGCCTTTTTTAAAAACTGTTTTAATTTGCACAAATACTGGCAAGGAGGAAAAGAGGAACTATACACCTCTGTGGCACACAGACCTCCAGAAGAAGACAGACAGGTCAGCAAACATTCTCCAGCACCATTTGGTGCAAATACATCCTTTTCCCCAGGTCATATCCCCAGTGCAAACCAAGCAGCAAGGTAAGACCATATTGAGTTAGGAAAGAGGAAAGATATGTTATCACCTCCTATGGCCCTTGCCCAAGAAGCACCCACATTCCCAAGCCAGAAACAGGACAAGCTGGCTGCCAAGAGCAGCTTTAACTTACTTCTCAAGCAATAAGGAATTTGCAGATTTTAACTCCACCCTCTTAAAAAGCAGAGCGAAACAGTAAATATTGATGGGTATCACCAGATGTCACTGTTGCACAAAGTCATCCAAGATGCATATGGTACACTTGAAAAGACACCTCAGACTTTGCAGTTGCCCACCCTCTGGCCTGTCCTCACCCCAGCAGCCCAAGAAAAGGTTCTGCAAGGGGAGCAGCAGCAGTTTGCTCCCTGAGTGGGTTTAAAGCCACTTTAAAGCAAAGGCACACACACTGTGGTTTGGGGAAGGAGCCACAGTGCACCACTTTAGCTTTTGTTTCAGGTCTGGTGTGTTTATATTGAGCTTTATTTTATAGTTTTGTTCCAATACCATTCTTTCTGATGGAAAGCTAAATTGCAGGGCTGCAGCCACTGCTATCAGCTAGCAAAGGGATAACAATAATTAATACTTGGTAACATTGAGCCCAGAATATCTCTTGCATGATGCTGCCTTATTAGCTTCAGCAGGGATTCTATGAGATAATCAAACACAGGATTTTAAAGTTCATTTGCTTCAAGCCTCATTCATACAGATTTTGATGTACTTCTAAGATGGCTTGGAAATAAGCATTTGCCTTCCAATAATATTGTTCCCTATCTGCAAGATATCTTTCAGAAGAGAACAGTAGCTAGATGAGCTTAGGTTTAAACAAGATATGCACAGAGCAGTGTCCTTTCAAAAGCAAATCTGCTGAGGAAATAATTTCAGCTAAAAAAAATAAACACTACTGGCAGTGCATCAGAAGAGCAGCAAAATAACGTTGATCTGCTAAAGGAACACACTTAATGGTTTAAACCAAAACAGATCTGTGCAAGGAAGTGCTTGCTTCAAATCTGTGTGTTTTTATTCTGCAAGTCAGATTTAGAAACAAAAAGAAGACAAAACATACAAGCATGAGGCCCTTCAGCCCAAGCACACTGCTGCTGGTTCCTTGTGTATCATTTGCTATTCCCAAGGTGACAAGTGATAGCTGGATGCTGTTTGTGTAGTAATCCAGAACAAATTAGGTGTGATAGTTTTCTGTGAAGTACATTGTAAAAATAAAGAAAACATGCTGATTGAAAAATACACTTCTCTATGCTCAGGGCTGATGGTGGCACAGGCTCAGTGGTTCCCTGCTCTCTTTTTTGGCCACATGGACATGGAGCCAGCAAACAAGGGACAGAACTTTGCTGGACTGATACCTCTGGTACTCAGCAACTGCAGCATGAGCCATCCCCTCTCTTCATGGCTGTTTTTACCTTAAGCTATTTTACTCTACTCCTCACTTCAAACATGCAGAGCAATTTTTTATTACTCATCAGCTTCCAGTTTGGCTCAACTACACAAACCTCCATCCCTGTATAAAACTGCCTTAAGCACAAGGAATAAAGGAAAAATAAAGACCAGAAATGCATCAGCTTGAAGGGAGATACTCAGGGGATACTACAGGGATTTGTCTGGAGCCTAATACAATTTAAATTATTTTTATTAATGTGCTGAAAGTAGAGCACAGAGCAAATGGCACATGAATTAAGTTCAGCTCATTCCAGAGTGGAAAGTGTTGCAAAGAGAAATCGAAGAAAAATAGCAGGCCTGGTGAAGTTCACAAAATATTAGCATGAAGTAGCAAAATGATATTCCAGCCAAAAAAAACGCAGAGCTAATGCATACCATGGAGGCTGGGGGAATAAATCTCACGTGCAGCAGTCTGAGGAAAAGGAAGATGCTGTGAGGCTCAGTGAGGGGAGGCTCTGAGCTGACACGAGCCATGGCACCACTGCTTGGCTCTCTCCTTCCCACCACCCCCAGCTTTTCCACAGGTCACACTGAGGGACACCGAGGCAGTGCAGACTTTTAATGAGACAGCATAAGGCAAAGAGCCTGGGGAAAAAGACTCCTTGTTTCAAGGCAGGAACCAAGCCCAGGCTGCCCGAGGTCAGGCAGCAGCAGCCCACGTAGGGCTGTAATTGCCTGCTGCAGGATTTCTGACATTTTCGTCTAATACAGCTGGTAGCACAGTGGGAGACAAAATATCATACTCTGATCCAGTCCATGAGTAGACTTAATCTCTTATGCTCTCTCCCCCTGCCATCCTTCAGCTGTATTTTCTAATAAAATGGAAGCACTTGTGCTTCCATTAATAAGAGTTCAAAAAAAAAAAAAATTAAAAAAAAAAATAAAACCAAACCAACAACAAACCAATCACACTTGTTATTGAAAGTCTGAAGCCACAGCTTAGTAATGCCAGAGCAGGGCCAGCTCTGGAGTTATCTCAAGGTCACCCAGGCAAGCCAGGGCCAACTCAGCAAACCAAGCCAGATCTAAACCCCAGCCCCAGCTGCCTGAGCTCCCCCTGCAACTGCACAGATTTTCTTTTGCTCCCAAAAGAGGCCACTCAAGGCCAGCAGGGATGAGCAGCACAAGTTTGAACAACTGTGACCCACGAGAGCTGCAGACTCCAGCTGCATGGAGGGATCCTACTGACAAAGAACGGGGTCACAGAGCTGAGGCTGCCCCTTGTCCTTAACCCCTGCAGAAGGTTTGGGAGAGCAATTACAGCCTGTCAGAGCTGGAGGCTGGAGCTGCTCCAGGCTCCTCAGCCCTGATCTCCAGCTGACATTGCACCCAAAACAAGGACAAAGGAAATCCCAGCCTCGTTGTTCCTACAAGGCACTGGGGACAGCTTGGCTCTGGGAGAGAGCAGCCAAGTGCTGGAGCACCAGCACTGGATAAACGCTGTCACCAAGCCAACAGCAGAGTCATCAGGGGCCAAAGAAAAGAGCAAATATTTGTAATCAGAGCTGCTGCAAACTTACTGGTTCCTTGCTAAGCCCTAAGAAAAACAAGGAGATGAAAAGTTGGCTTCTGCTCTTTTAAGTAGGCACTGGAAATGCCTTGGCTGAGAGCAGAGCCATGGTGTTTACACAGCCTCCCCATCGCCTGCGCTCACCCCTGAGCTCTGCTGCTGACAAGCTGCAGGGAATGGAATCTCTGTCCATGAAAATGGATGATGTCAGGGTTAATTAATCCGACCTGAGGTGACACGGCCAGAAGCAGCCACTCCGTGGGCCGGCAGGGAGATGCTATATATAGTTCTGTGACATGATGAGACAGATCAATCACAGGGCAAAGGAAACACAAAGACACTGATTTAACAGCAAATTCTGCCTGGTGATCCCAGGAGGGCTGGCCAGCTGAAACAGGGCACAAAGCACAACACAATCACAGTGCAATATGCATTTTCAGGATGTGGCATTTTGCACCTAGAATGAAGGGACTGTTAGAGGATTTGTGCATCTTCAACAGGGAAATTTCCTTCTAAGTCTGAAGCTCACAGCTGTGCAAAACACCCAGAAGCTTTGCTTCCCCAGGGTATGTGAACATTGTGCTCAGTTCAAGCTTCAAACTTTGTCTCCCTCTGATTTCTCCTGCAGATCTGTCTGAGCCCAGAACACAAAGGAGAATTCAGTCAAATATCCAAGTGAAGCTACACACAGCCATGAATCTCATGTGTTTCTTGATGGGAAGTTATAAATCCATTCAGAGCTGCCGCCAAAGGTTTCCCAAACCTTGAGGTGATTTTTCAGCTATTTATTTATGGGATTCTAAATACAGGACACAGCTGAGCTAAGGTGACTCTCTCAAGGTGCTGGGCTTATTCCTGAGCCACTTTCAGAGCTGATGAAAAAAAGCAAAAATCCTTTTCACCAACTACCTGAACATAAATCCAGCTCACTGACCAGCACCCTCAGGAGGCAATTTCAGGAACCTTTTGATGCTGTTGGACAGAAGCTTTGTTTTGGTTGCAGGTTGTTGCTGCTCCCTGGGAAAAAAAATTGGCAGCTGTGAGCAGCGTTTGATGGGTGGGTGGGTTAAATTCAGGCAAACCTCACCAAAGAAACAATTGTCCTTGTTGCTGGTTCCTGCTCCAATCAAGGCATCGATCCCAATACCCCAAACTGCAGTTGAGATGAACAGCAAGAGAGGTTTTGTTTGCACTGCCTGCAGGCACTGGTGGAGAGGCTGGGCTGCAGGTGGGCTGCTGCTGTTCCACAGCCTAGCTGGGCAGAGTGGATAATGATAAACGCTCCCTCTCGGCCTTCAAACACGTTAATCCATAAATATTGATGGCCCTGAAGTGTTCTGTTTATCCAAAAAACAGGTGAAATCTTGGCAGGAGCCAAGTGCCTTCCTGGAAATGGCTGAGGTTTATGTGCTTCCCCAGCCTGGGGAGAAGAAACGTGTGGTGCAGTGCAGCACTGGGTACCCAGAGACTGCCACCTGCTCCAGCAAAACCCAAGCAAGCAGCCAATTTGTGTTACAGCAGCAGCAGAGCTGTGGGATGAGGGATTTTCTTGCCATAGATGAGGGACAAGGAGGAAAATTATATAAGGAAAAAAATTAAATTCAACAAGGCGCTGCCTCTGAAGACTGAAGTGACTGAACACGGCAGGTGCAGCAGGGATTTCTCAATGACAAACATGTGCAGGCAGAGTGTGTGTTTATCCTGTATGTACACTGAGAAAAATATAGCCCCCCATCAGTACCACGCCTGAGCACACAGCCTGCAGATCAGGACAGCCTGACAGCTGGGTATTATTTATGGCAGCTTTTCCAACTAGGTAGACATTTACAAATCAAAATAACTGTCATCTGTGTTGTCTGAATGCAATTTTTGGTGTGTTCTATCCTCTGCTTTCCCCTGCCTACTGTATTATTAACAGCCCTTGGCCTCTCCCTGCCAATCTCTGTTTCCTGTGGGTGTTTTCTCTGCAGCCACAGCCCCCAGACCAAAGCCCCTCGCCCAGCAGATGGCACTCAGAGGCTCCAGGAGACCCACACAGTACCAGAAATCCCTGCCCTGGAGAAAATGGGGGTTAATTGAGATTTTGTTTCTGGCTGACACCATCTTGGGGGTGCTAAGCCTGAGAGCCCCCCAGGGCTATCCAAGGAAAACTGAGGCTGCAGCTCTCCCTCGTCAGGAGGGCTGCTGGTCTTGGGAGGGTGAGGTGCAGCCACCCCAACCGCCCCATGGAGCACAGCCTGAGCTGTGGGATGGTATCTGACTGCAAGGAAGGGAGAATTTTATCATTTCCCTCAAAAGCTCCAAGGCAACCAAGAGGGGAGGTGTTACAGCCACTGCATTTAGAGGAGGGATGCAGGAACAGTCCAGCTGTGGCCACCTAGGACCACTTCTTCCCTCTAAGAAGCTTTCCCTGCAAAACCAGACATGGGGCAGATTGTGCTACAGAATTGGGAAATGCCTGCAGGGAATGTGGCCCAGGAGCAGGATTTGGCCAGCAGCTGCTCCTCTGGAGGACAAACAACTTCCACCAGCACATGGCAGCTGGTGCCAAATTCACCTGTGCTCTCCCCTGGGTTTTCTGGGCAGCAGACCCAGTGATAACAAAGCAAACTCCACTTGCAGTTCTGCTTTTCCCCATGGAACTTTCATTATGAGAATAAAACTAAACAAATAAACCCTCCTCGGCTCTACTCTCCAAAATAATAATCCCCAAAAAGGATGCATGGAAAATTTATTTTTACCCCTTCACTGCCACGGGAACATGCATTTTTGTTTCCCAAAAATTGCACCTCTCACCTCACGCCCCACGAGTTGCCCATCAGGGGGGTGCAGGGTGAGGAGAGCTGGGGAGCTGGCAGGGGGCTGGATTAATGAGGGCACAGGGAGGCTGCAGCCCTCCCCATTAGCTCTCTATCATGTGCAATAAGAGCAGCCATCCTACTGTGCAGCCATTCCCATTCCCATGGAAACCACTGGTGCATCCCGCCAGCAGTATAAATAAACCTCTCACAGGAACTCCATCCCGTGTGCTGCTTCACAGCTGGGATGTCTGACACCCACATCAGGGACACAGGTGCCTTTCTTTGTGGTGCAAGGACACTGCTGCTCCCCCTTGTACCTAAAAACAGGCCAAGGTTGGGCACACAGGAAACCAAGGAAATGAGGGACCATTTCAGGCAATGTAACACATGGTCAGATGCCTCACAACCACAGTGAGCAAAAATAGCCCTGCCACCAATTCTAATTGTTATTTAAGTGTCTAAGAACAGCACTACAGAGACACTCAGAATGCATGCAATCTAATTATAACGAGCCTTGCAAGAACTAGCCCTGCATCTTCCATTCCTGCAGTGCTCCCCATGCTCTGGAAGGGAAGCACAGTCCCACCTCCAGGGTTGTGGCTCCTGTTAGATATTTGTGATTGGGAATATCTGTTCCAAACACACCCACAACACAAGCCAGGGAGTTTGGGCAGGAAGGCCAGCACTCAGCCAACAGGTTTAGCTTCATTTTAACTGGGATAACTTGCAGATGATTTTTTAAAAATCAGGTCCTCTGGGGGACACACAATACCCTTAACTCTGGTTGGAGTGGTCCATGTTTTATCTACAGACGTTATATCCTTCCCACTCCTATTCCCCTTTCCTGCCTTTCTGTAACCATTTTGTCAGGGAAGGGGGTCTGTCCCAACAATTTCCATGTTTTCCTTACACAAAGGCTTAGACACTGCACAATATAAGATCACCTGCTGCTGCACCTCAGGATAAAGTCTGTAAGTGTTATCAGCTGCCACACAGGGTTCCACATCCCAGGGTCTAGCCCTTACACACGTGTAGAATTAAATATCAGAAGCAATAGCAGCAAAGGAAATGTCAAACCTTTCCAGATTTGAGGCTTTTTTAGCCAGGTCCCTCAAGACTGCTGCCACCTGCACTTTATCAGTTATTATCTTTAATAATTATCAGATTAAACTCCATGAAGAGAAACTTCTCCAATTAATTACAGCCAGAAATAGTAATGACAAGATCATTGCCAGACCTAGAGCAGGCTCCTCAATGATTCTGTGAACCTGTGAACCTGAGGCTCTGACAGCAAGGGAAAAAGCCCTGCCTGACTTTGGTGGAGTAATTTTATTAACTCTGGCTGGTTCTGTTAGTTGACAAAGTGACAGGATCCTGGGGAAAATTTCTCTGTGTGTTTAGTACATCTTTGGCAGGTGTCAAGGTATATTCTCTGGCTTGTCACTCACTGTGCTGCCCTTTAGATAGTTATTATTTCATGTAATTATGATTATTACATGCAGAGATGCCACCCTTATGAATAGCCTCTGGTTGCTGTCACTCACTGCAGTGTGATGAGGGAGGATGAGTTGTCAGCAAGGAACTGCAGGGTATGAAATTGCCACATTTCTCCATTTTAAAAAATTATCCGTGTTTTTGCTGGTCATCCCTTTTCACTTAGCAAGTGGCCTGCTCAGGACTGGGCAGCCCAACAGAAAATCATCTGCCATAAAGCCCTGTGCCAAAGTCACAGAGGAAGGGCCCCCACAGAATAATTGTGAAATGAAGCTTCCAGGAGGAGGAAGGCTGGCAACCCTCGAGCTGCCCACCCAGGCTGTGCTGTGAGTGCTCTGTGGCATTTCTGCTCCAGAGATGCTTCTTCCCTCACTGCTCAGTTCAAATTAACTCCTGCAGGTGCCCATGCCTACCCTCTGGGTGAGATGCTTCCATCCCACCTTCCCACACTTCCCTGGCAGCTGAGCTGCCTGTTGGGGATGACCCACGCTCCATTTCCTGCAGAGCAAGGGAATTACACAGGATTTCACACCACCTCCTCAAAACTCAGGCATTCCAATAAAAATCCTCAGGTTTTGCAAAACTGGGTTTCTGCAGCAGACATGCCAATAATTCCTGCTCTGGGACTATCTCCCACAAACCAAAGTAAAACCAAAATAAACTATGATTCTTTCCCAAAGTCTGCTGCAGGCTTTAATTGACCTTGGGCTAGTCCTTTTGTATTCCAGGGGCCCTGCTGGAAAATGGAAGTCAGGGTATTTTCTGAAAACTCATTGGCCAAGCACTCATTCCTACAGTAACTTCTACAAATAACAGCACAAGGAGGCTACAATCTTGACTAAAGCCTTTTGGAGTAACTGCAGTGTTAAAAAAAATGCACTTTCTCAGTCGATTTCAGATACCCAACACTTCTACAGCACACAGCTTCCACAGGGAGTTATTCACAATTACAAATAGATCAATATTCATAAATCGTCTCCCTACAACAGCTGAACAAATCATTTGTAACGATTCATTTCCTTGATGAATTTCACCTCTTTTCCAGTTTGCAAATTATGTGTGAACAGAGCTGGATTTTCCAAATTGATTTTTTTTTTCCCCCAGCCTTTTTCCATCCCATGTAATTTCTGAAAACAATTTTAAGTCTTAAAAGAACTCCAGGCCCTGCATCCTTGCCTGGCCAGAGCTCCCCACCAGACCTGAGCCATCATTAGCAGCAGCCCCCTCACTACAACCCTGATCCCCCTGCTCAGTTTAATGGTGCTCATGAGCTGCTTGGCTGCCTGTGTTCCTTGCCAGGATGAGTGCAGCAGTCACCATCAAGTTTCTACTGCAAATACTTCAAATATCTCAGTTTGCAGTCCTCTTGGAGATTAATTGAACAAATATTTCCCTTCTACATGAACACACTCCTGCCAGTAAACGTGCTCACTAAAATATTCACAGCAAGCTAACACAAAAAAGGACAAAGGAAAGGTAATATTGAAGCCAGGCCTGCTGGAGCATTTGCTCAACTTAATACCTGCACCCTGCTCAGCTCTTTCCACATATCTGGAACACCAAAGCATCCCAACTCCAGATGCTCCCCTCGATGCCCTGATCTGTCTGTGCCTCGCTGCCTGTGCCCAGCATGCAGAGCCATCACCAGCCATGGCACATTTGGAAAGGACACCTCTCAACACCTCAGCTAAACACCTGCATCCCAACCAGGCTGGTTCCAGGCCCTGGCCACCCAGCTGTGCTGCAGGGGTCCCCAGCTCCCTCCAGCTCAGGCCTGCTCTCCAGCCAGCCCTGCACTCTCCTCCCACAGCTGCCAGGGATCCTGGTTCTGCTGCACCAGCACCAAGACCTCCTCTGCTCCATGGGGGAAAGGCAGATTGATAATTAAATCCACTATTGAGATATTCACATTCTGTTCCCTTGCCATTTAAGCAGACATAAAACATTTTATTATTCTGCTGATTTAGGAACCTGAATTTAAATATTAGAGTATTAAAGCGATACTTAATTAGTTGACTGAATGTTCTCCCTTTTATCAGTGTTGACAGATCTTAATTATAGCATGGGCTGTGAAAGCTGATAGAACAGCTGATGGCAGCAGCACCGCCAGGAATACTAAAGTGTGTCAGAATTACTTGTCTGTTTTCCCTCTTCCCTCTTGCTCTGTTCTTCAGGCATGCTCTGAAGTCCTTGGCAAATAAAGCCAGCACTGCAGCCAAGCCTGAGCAGTTTGGCATTTACTCTCAAGGACGTGAGAAACTGCTTGCCCTTGAGAGAGCCAGAATAATCTACAGGCCCAGACTTTTGGGGGAAAAAAAATAATCAAAAAAACCCCCATATGATGGGAAATTACCTCCTAGTTAATCATTTTCCTATCCACTAATCAAACAGGCACAGAGATTATCGTGGAACAAGAGTGCTGACATTAGTTACTCACTTGAGCCAGACTTTAAAATGGAATTCAGACATACAGGAATGGTCATCCCAATGAACCCTGGCCTTAAGGTTCTCAGTTGCCATCATCCTGACAAGTGCCTGCTGCAGTGACAGCAGGGGTGGCTCTGAGAACCAGCCCTGCCAGGCAGATTGAGGCACACCCCTGGTCCCTGTCACCTCAGCCAGTGCCAGCACAAAGGGGGCACTGCCCTGCTTCAGTGCCAGCCAGAAGAGGCTGAGATTCAGCCTTCTTATTTACAGCAAGGACTGTGCTTGTTCCTCTGCCACAGCACAGGGATGAGAGCTCTGGCAGGAGGCTTCTGCTGGGGTGAATTACATCCTGCAGCAGCCCATCCTTCACCTTCCTGGGATAATAACAAATGTCCACCTCCAGGGAAGGTGGCTGGCAGCAAGTATCTCTTGAAGAACATATATTTTACCTGCTCCCTGCAGAGGCCAAGCCATTCACTCTGAAGCAGCAGCACTTAACACAGCTCAGCAGCAGAGGCAGTGACAGAACACAGGAAATGACAGCTTGGCTTTGGGCTGGGAGCCCATGAAGTTGTGCTGCTCACCTGTTTTGGATTCCTGACTCGCTAGCCCACTTGCCCAAAATCTACCATCCAGCTCAACTTAAGGCAACACCCATCTCTGAGTTTATTTTTTCCTATTTGTTTTAATGCAAATTAGGAGATCTGAAGCTTTAGTTAGATCCTGGCAACCTACAAGGCTCTACCAGAAGAAATTCACTTTGCCAGGAAAGATGTTCGGCCCCATTCCATCCCCAAATGCTCTAAGTACAGCAAATACTGATTCCCTTGACTGCTCAAGCAGGGATGGGGTAAGATCAGTGCTCCAGTCTCATTTCTGCAAGTTCACTTCATAGAAACCAGCAGAATACACCCTGCTTACATTACATTGCTTGCAGGAAAAAAAAAAATTGCTATGAAAAATGTGAAGAAAACGAGGTGCGAGCAATGTGTTGGAGCCAGTTGTCTAATCAGCTGAAGTTACAATCCTAAACCAGTCCCTAGACACCAGAAATACAGCTCAGTTCTCTAAAGTGCTGAGTGCTGACTGCATTTCAGCTCTGCATCCCCACTCAGAATACTTCAAGATTATTAAATCACCCAGATACAATTTTATTCTGGGAAAAAAAAAAAAAAGTGTGGTAAAAATAGTGAATAAAATCAGTAATTTTCATCAGTTTGTGTATCCTGCCTTTAGCTCCTTCCTTTTAAGGCTGCAGAGAAAGAGAAGTTGAAATCCCAGTGGTACCCTGATGCTTTATAAGTTATTCCAGCATGAATGATCTCAACCTCAGGAACCATGTGTGCAAGCACTGCCAGAGCAGAGGAGACAGGCATGGAAGAACAGCCCCTTTGTTGTCACGACTCAGGCATGTGATGGGTTGTGACACCTTTTCTGTGAGTGCCATCCATCACTCACAGATGTTAGCACTGAGCCACGCTACCTCCTCACCAAGGAGCTTTTGATTCCCACTGCCAGTCACAGAGGGAGACAAGTGCTTTTTCCTGCCTTTTTGCAAAGAGGTGAGAAATACCTTTGCACTTTGTGCATCACAGTGGGCAGGCAGAGATCTCTACACTGGCTAAAGGCACCTCCCTGTGTCCTGTGCCCTGGCACTGAGGCTGTGAGTGCAGCCTTGTCCCTGTGAGGACACCAGGACCTTGTCCCTGCTCTGGTGATGGCCAGCACTCTCCAGGAGCTCAGTGAGGGATGCTGCCAGCATAGCCAGGGCTCAGATCTGACTCACATCAGGCTTTATCAGTTTATAAATTAATCTAGCTGGGGGGAGAAGTGCCCAGGCTGCATCCCCTGCCACTGGCTCTGCTGCAGCAGCAGGGCTGGATCAGTAGGGCCTGCCTGGCTCCTGGCCTTGCCTTTATAAACACACTTAATGATCAGCAATGATGTCTTGGCAGGCTCAGCCTCTCTCACTAATGCCCATGTGCTAGGAGGGCATTTTGCCTGCTCTCAGACAAGCCAATCCCGTTTAACAGGGCAGAGATTTAAGAGCAGCAGCCTGCACAGCACAGCTGAGTGCCAGGCAATCCTCTGGCTGCAGCAGCCAGGCTCCTGCTGCCACTGAGCTCCTCCACCTACTGAACCTGCCTCCAGGGAGGGACAGCATGGAGGGGACAGCAGCTTTCTGGAGTCCTGCTGGTGCTGGCTCACAGCAGCCCTTTCTGCCAGGCAAGGAGACATTTGCTCCTCTCTGCTCCCCCAGGCAGTGACAGGCAATGAGGTAATTTATCTAGCTGAGGTTTGCAGGACTAAATGCCAAGGCAGCATCCTGCCCTGGTGATAAATCCACCCACACGTGGATTAGCACAGTGCAGGCACCAAGGGAAGGGGGCTGCCTGCCCTCCAGCTCCCTCCATTCACCAAGGACATCCTGCTGCTGTTCTGCACCAGTTCCTGGGTGAAGCCCATTTTTACCAGGCCCATAAAGAGGCAGCAGAACATGGTTATCCCCGGGCTGGGGGTGTTGGCCCTGAGCTGTCACCAGTGTGCACTGCTGGCAGGGGCTCTGACTGGCCAGCCCCCAGTTTCACTCAGAGGAGGGCAGCCTCTGCCCACCTGCCTGGAGGATGCTCAGTGAGTGCAGCTGCAGCTCCAGGGCTTCCCCTGAGCAATCCAGCCTTGAGTGCTTCAAAGGACAATGCCATTTTTCTCCAAGGTACCCCATTACAGAGCCACTCAAGGCAAATCCGTCATGTTACAGAAAAGCACATTTCAGAGATCCACACACCTGAGCAATGCCCACACAGGGAGAGGGAGAAGAAACAGCCTCCAAATTGGACCTTGCTTGCCAAGTCATCTCTCATCACTGACCTCAGCAAGCTTTTCTCCCACCACCACTGTTTTTCTGCCACTACAATTACACTGAATGAGTTGTAGCATCTTCCTGGTGTGTATTGCCTTCCTCTGGCCACCATCCAGTGTTTGCCCCACGAGTTCCCTGTCTCTCTCCAAGAAGCTGTCACAAATGGAGCCACAATAAATGTAATACACAGACCACAGCTTTCCAGAGAGCTGGCAGGCTCAGCCAGCAATGATAAAAGATCAATGAGAATTTCAATTGTTGTTTTAAATGCCTGTTGTGCTGCAAGCTCCCTACCTTTGATCACCAACCACACACAGTGGGTTGTTTTTTTTCCCTTTATTTAATTTGTATACACAGGGTGGATGAGGGGTTTAGGATTCCACAGTGATGAGGGCACCAAAAACAAAAAATGCTGCCCATGGAGTCCTTCCCTCAATGATAGACAGGCTAAACTGGAAATACAGAACAAAGAACAGGCATGGACTAAGTAAGTGCCTCTGTGAACCTTTGAAAGAGAACCTCTACTGAACAAAAGAAACACAAATGCCTTTTCCTCCAGGTTTCTTTGAATTTAGGATAATTATTTTCCTTCCATATCCATCAGCAGAAAGGAGTTAAACTGAATTTTCTCAGTCCACAGCCTGCAAGTGTATTGTGCTAGTGCAAGGACCAGATCCCTCCAGTGCAGCACACCCAGCTGGTGCAGGGCTACCTTGGCATGTGCCAGCTGGGGCTGTGACCCTCCTCTCCAGCTGCAGCTGGCATTTCCCAGCCTCCTGCTGGCATCGCTCTCGGTGGGCAGCACAAGCTTCTGCAGCACTGTTATGATGGGAGCTCGCTGTCAGAGGATGAAAAACAGTTTGCAGCCAACTGTAATATCATTTCAGCAAACAGCATGATAAATCAATGGCTGTAAATTAAGCATTTTGTTTACTCTCCACACAGCAAGGCTGTTCCTGGCTGCAATGCCAGCATCCCAGAGAGCACTGCCCAGAGTAGCTGCCTGGCACACTGAGATTGTGAGGGAGCTGTGCCACCCTGCAAGGCACGGTGACCTGGGGACATCCATCCACAGGGCTGCTCCTGTCCTGCTCTGCTCCTGGCAATTGGCCCTTTGCTGGTGGCATGGGCACAGTTCAGTGCTGGCTGGAAGGCTCCCAGGGACACTGGTAAGTCTGTCCCTACTCTGCCTCTCTCCAGCTGCCTTTGGGAGGGCACAGGAAAGCACAAGGCATCCCCATGAAAGCAGCAGTGGGACAAGTGGAAAGGTAAAAGGGGACCAGTTTCTGCCATTGAGGCTCACTTGCTGTCTTTGCCAAGGCTGTGATAGACAAGAAACTCTCTCATCTTCATCCCAAACCTGTTAGAAGGAAGGGGGATGCTCCAAAACCAGGAGAAACACAGGCTACATCTCCCCCTGCCTCCACACAGCTGCCAGTGGTTGGCATGAGGCATTCCCTCCCCAGGGAGGGATTCACCTGTGCAACATCCAGCCCCAACATCCCTGATGGTTCCAGTGAGCCTGAGCCTGCAGCTGGCACTGCCACAGAGCCTCTGTCTGCAGAGTGGGATCACACCCTGCCCATTCCCATCCAAACCCCTCAGCCCTGCTCAGCCCACACTGCACTGATGCTTCCCCTCTCTCCCACCCCCACAATGTGTGAGACACGGGATCTTTATGGGCACTTTTTATGATTTCCTGGTAACGTGTATATGTCTCCCTTCTGGCACTTTAGAGCAGAGGTGAGACTTGAGCTCCTATAAACCACCAACACCAGGAAGTCAAACAAGTCCCTCTCCCCACATAAAGAGTGCAGAATAAGCAGAGCAGTAATTCACCCATGCTTTCAGGGATTCCCCCCCAGCTTTCCTTTCATCTGAGCTGCCACTCTCCCTCACAGTGCTGCCCCTTGTCCTGCCTGTGCTGTCCATGGCATTTGCAGGCAGGCACTGGATTAAGGGAAAAGCACGCCAGGAGCTTTGCTACTATTGTCTGTCTCACAGTCTGTCTGTTCACAGTTTAACCATTCTAATCCCTGCTTTGTGGTCAGATGTGCCTTCAGCCAAACAGGAAATAAAGCTGGAAAGATCTTACACAACTGTTTCAAGCCAGAGCTTAGAAGTACTCAGGTATCAGGGAGCTCAGAGGGCCACACTCTGAGACACTGATGGACACAGAGGTAACCCCAAAGAGGCTCTCACAGGGATAGCCTGGGAGAGGAAACAAGCAGAAAAATGAGGAGGGGAAAAAATTCATGCAGCAAATCACACCATCTAACACCTAACTAGGGATACAACACCTAATACAGCCCTGAGAGCCTGGCCAAAAATCAGCATTTCTCATTAGGGGTGGAAAGCCTGTAAAAGGAATTGTTTCTCCCATCTCTGACCAATAGCTGGTGACCTCCTCCAAGAAATGTGCAAAAATCTGTTTGCTGGTAACTCAGCCATGCATCTCCTTCCCTGCACTCAGGACACAGCTGCATTTGAACAGCAAAGCAATCCCTGCACTTATTTGTAGTTAGCACAGTGGCTGCAGCCCCTCTGGGACTGGGGACGTTACATATGGGAATGACAGCAATATTTCAGAGGGTGACAGTGATAGCCAATATAGACTGTTGAGTTCCCTGTGAGGAAGTATTATGAAGCCCATAAAAGCTGAAAAGGACTTTGCAATTGCCATCAATTTAATGGGGAAGATGCTGCAGTGATGGGCAATGGGCAAAAACCTGAAAAGAGATTTTCCAGCTGAGACAGGAGGGAAATGAAGCACCTTGGGTAAAGACCACAGGAAGAAGGGACTAGAGCTGTGAATTGAACACTGAGTCCTGCATATCAAGTCATAGCCACAGGCTATAACATGATAAGATATCCAAGAGAATTCATTCAATAACTTACTGTGAGGGCTTTTTTCGTTGTGACTCTTTTTTTCCTGTGGACTGTTAAAAATTGACTACTGTATAATTATTTGTGAACACAACTTTCCCACATTTTCAGCCAGCTCCAGGGAAGTGAGAAAGCTTTATTTACTCTGGTTCAAGTGCTTTGACTCTCAGCAGATCAAGTGCAGCATAAACCCCCAAGCCTCCCAAAGAGAGCTGGTGGACCCCTCTGAACTCCTCGACCCCTCTGCAACCTTAGCCCTGGCTTGCCCCTCACATCCCAGCCCTGGATACACCACTCCATGTGAGCTGGGAAAACAGCTGGGAGCCTCCAAGCCTTTGCTCATCTCTCAGATAATGCTTTCATTTCAGTGAGGTGGGTACAGGTACCCTGGGATGAATTCAACTGTAAATATTCAGAGTGATTCATTGTTTGGCTTTCCTCTCCAATCTAAATAGTTGGAGCTGTCAAAATTGATCTGAGTTTTTATGGTACAATACTTTAGAGAGAGAACAAACTGTGGATTAAATTTGCTGTTGTGGCCCAAAATAGCTTTCAAATATCAACACAGGCAAGATACACATAAAAGAGACTATTTCCTTGTGAAGCAAGGCAAGCCCTCACATCTCCATTTAACTGTTTCTCCCTGGAGATGCACAGCAGTATGCTGAGCATTTGAGCTGCCTCCTTCTTCCCTTCCCCATCACTGGGCTGACTGGGAGCTGTGTAAAAATCTCTTTTGCTCATAGAACGTCCCTGCTTGGGCTCAGTAATGTATCCAGGGTGGGAGCAGAGCTGAAAATAATGAGTGGCCCTTGCTTTCTTATCATATCATTAATGTAGTGCTTATCAGAGCAGATTATTTTTGTTCAGTGGGTGCAACTGCTCTGACTTCTATTTCTGTACACTGCACCCTTCCAGTAAAGAATAGAAAGGAGGAGTATGGATCATCCAGCCTTCAGGTTCAGGGGCATTCACAGCTTTGCACACCCCTTTAAAGCACACAAGCATCCTTGCATTGTCAGTGATCCTCTTTCCCCTTCCAACAAAGAGCCCAACTCTTCCTCCCCTTCCATTGCAGGGAAGCTGCAGACACAAGAGACTGATGGCAGACTGGAGAAAAAAAAAACAAACAAAAAACAAAAAACAAAGAAAAAACCTATTTACAAAAATAAAGAGCAGATAAAATCTTGTCTGGTCACTCCCAGATTCCTGAGGTCTGGAGTTGTGTCTATGTGAGTTTCTCCAGAGGCTGCCACAACACCTCCTGTAGGTGTTCAAGGACACATTATTGGCCTGCAGATGACAAAACACTGCCCCTCTGAGTCTGCCAGGGTGGCATCAATAACTTGGTCTCCACCACCTTTCCTTGGTGTAATCCTCTGTCCATGGACACCTGCTCCCAACAGATTCCCCCCTGGCTGCAGTTCTGCTAAAGGCAGCAGGATATGTTCTGTCACAATGATGAAAGAAAATACCTGTCCAGAGGGAAAATACTCTCAATTTAAAAAGACAAAAGAAGAAAACTATTTTTTTTCCAGCTGGAAAAAAAATCCATGGGTGGTTTTCTAAATGTGAGCTACTGCTTAGGTGAGAAGCAGTCAAAACTACACGTGGTTATAGTTGTAATCCAAGGCAGTCCACATCCTTACTATGAGCACAGCAACATTCCAATTACACCAAGTGCTAGAGGAAAAGATAACATTTCCTTTTGTTGGTTTCACTTAAAAAAACAAAACAAAACAAAAAACAACCAAAAAAACCTTAAACAAAACAAACAAAAAGACCAGAACAAGGCAGTTTATTGAAAGAAGGCCAGCTTTCACAGGAGGCACCTTCCAGAATTTCATGCAAAAATTATCAAGCACACCACTGTGAGGCGATATTATATTGAAAAAGTGCAAACAAAAAAAAGGAAAGCAGTAGCAGGAAGGGAAATTAAGAATTCTTCACACAAATATACCACTGTTATCAGCTCAGGGACAGTGCATAAGTAAAAAGGGACACAAGAAAAGAAAAAGCCAAAGAACACTCCCAGTTTCTACAGCAATTTTTTATTGTTCTGTTTGCACATCTCCTAGCAAAGCTTTTTCTTTTTGGGGGGACACAATGTGAAAGTCACCAAATGTGTGTTTTGACCTTTAACTCAATAATTAAGCTCATTCTGGGGTCACAAACTCCCCTGTGTGACTTATGTGCTTGGTTAAAACAAGCAAGCCTTTAAATCAGGTGAGCACCCAGCACTCCCACAAAGGTCAGGGCAGGGGCCAAGGCACACTCCTTGGCTGGAAGATCAGCAGGGGTTGTTTCAGATAAGGAACAATCAGATATCTGTTTGAGAGAAACAGATAAAGCAATTAATGTTCATTACAGACTGGAGATTCAGAATAAATTCTCCTTCACCCAAGACACAACCACGTTGCAGGTCAGGCCAAGAATCACCTGTGCAGCCAAAGTGGTTGAGTAAATTGTGGGCACAGGAGCAAGAGATGAAGCAGAAAAGGTTGGTGACAAGAGGGAAAAGAGTGGCACAAGAAAGAGCTCTTTAGGACAATCATTGGCTGGCAGGGCCAGGAGCCATGAGCAGGGAAACACTCCCCAGTTAAAACTGAAACACTGAAAAACAAAGGGGACTTGCTGCATCCCTGCTAAAAAAACATCTGTGACAGTGACCATCCCCAGACTTATTCCTAATGACCAGGACAAGCTCTAGCAAGAAGAAATACTATGAGAAGATGTGTGCTGCACATCCAGGGTCTTTGTATCCAGCTGTGCCTCAGTTTCCCCCACGCAGGACGGGACTGCAGCCTTGGCTTTGCCCAGCTGCTCTCCGAGGCAGAGCCCCTTTCACTGGGGCTGTGGCAGACAGAGCTGCAGTGCCACAGTAAATGAAGAGCACTGGGTGAACTCTACAGCAGAGCTGGTGACCACAGCCTCCATGCTATGAGGAAGAGTTTTCAGGGGAAGGGGCACATTGATTAGAAGAGCCCTGGGGCAGGAGGAAGGGGCTGTTCCCAGAGCAGCAGGCTCCTCTCCAGCAGCTCCGCTGCGTCCCGCTGGACTGCCAGAGGCAGACAATTAATAATGCAGTGGCTGTCTGCTCCTGCCAGGGACCCAGGGGAGCAGGCCAGCAGCTGCCTGCTGCTCCATTATTGAACAGATCTGAGAACAAACGTAATCTGTTTTCCATTTACTCTTCAGGGATTACTGCATGCTGCCTTTGTCTAGGAACTGTCTCTGCTTTGCAAGCCTTTTTCCATCCATTTGCACAGCCCTGGTCAGTCTCTGCCTTCAGAGGGGCTCCTGATTTCATGGCACATTTCCAGACCCCTGGACCTTCTAACTAAGCCAGGCTACAAAATTAGACTATGAGTGACCAAGAACTGGGAGAGGAGCATCCAGTTTCACAGGGTTCCTCTGCAGACCATCTGAAGAAGAGTTGTAGGTGTAAAATTTGGGGAAGATTTGGAGAAACAGTCTTACATCCTTTAATTAAAAAATCAATTACCTCAAAAGATTTGGATTTAGCATTGGAGCAAACTACCTCTCCTCAGCATCAGCTGACAGGAGATGGTCCCACACTCAGGACACAGGCATGGCTCCAGGCAGACAGGGGCAGATCTGTCACTTTACCTGCTCCTGCTTTGTTTGCCTTCCAATAGCAATAACTGAGTCACCAAGGAAAGAGGGACATTTGCCTTCTGATTTAACCAAGATTACAAGCTGTAGCAGAGGTTCCCTAACAACTCTCAGATTATAACTGCAAAGTAAATCCCATCTCTACACATATCTCAAAGGACTGTGTGGAGGAAGACAGGATCTAACTGGATCCCTCTGAAGAGGCTCAGACTGTATCTCTGGCACCAAGAACAACAATCATTTTCCCAGCAGATCATCTTCGTCTGGATCCCTGGGGCTGCCTCTCTACAGAGCAGTGCCACTCCTGCAGTTTACAAACAAGGCTGGTCAGAGCAAGGCTCTGATTTGTTATTGCACTAAGGACAGATGGATGATAAGGGTAGCTAATCCCTGATCACCATCCAAAAGCTTTTCTGCAAGATCTGGAGCATAAATATAAAATTCCTATTCCCCAGGCTATTTCTACACAGTTGCCATTTGCATCTGTCAGCAGGTGGCACAGGAAAGAGAGTCTCAGCTCTACTGCCAGAGGCAAGGAGACCATGGATGACTCCAGCTTTTCTGAAAGCTATCTGTAACTTTTGGGTTCACTGTTTTTGCCTCAGTCCCTCCAGCACTCAGTATTCCTTTTCTACATGAAGAAACAGCTTAAAGTGCTGTCATGAGCTAACAGACAAATCTTAATGGGTTTGCACATCACCACCCAACCTGCAGGCAAATGTTCCTCTGCACTGAGGCAGGGCTGTGGAAGGAAGGACACCCTTTGGAGTAATGCTGGCATTTCTCACACCACTTAATGCTTTCCCTGCAGAGAGATGAAAATTTGGGAGGAGAGGGAAAAGAACAAGATGAGAATGAAGAGAAGAAAAATGGGTGGAGTCCACCAGCATTGCAGATGTGCTGGCGAGTGGGTGGCCAACTTCTCTCCGCTTGGGAAAGGACATGTTACCACAGGCTGGGGCCTCAAGAACTTGGCTGCTGTACCTGGTTAGCACACATTCACTTTCCTGAGTTACCTGGCTTCTCTGCAATCACTGCTGGCTGCCAGCATTTCACTAACTGGAGAGTTAAGCCCCCACCTAAGGATGTGCTGCCCATAACAGGACCCCAGTGTTACCATCAGGTGCTGTTAGTTTGGGCCTGACCTCAGAGCTGAAGGAGTTAGAAGGATTTGTTTGCCAACAAGATAAAAGAGACCATTTGAGAGTTACTCAAAGAGGCTTCCCAAAAGTCCAGGGCTGAGAACAAAAGCCCTTTTGGTACAAATCCATGACAACACTAACATGTACTAACCCATGGCACATAAATCCTTTAAACATCATGAAGAAACCATTAAGCAAAACCCATCAAATCCATATAAAAATCACGCTTGCAGACCAGGAAATGGATGGAGAAAACATACAGTGCTTTTCTAAATGTCTGGCTGAGGAGGAAATGTTTGCAAAAAGAGTGCAAAGACCCTAAGGAATCCATTAAATTCAGCATCACCACAATGCACTGGCAGTGTGGAAAGCCTCATTCCTCTCAAATCACAGCCTCTAACCCAAAGCTCAGAGCTGCTGATCTGTACCTGGAGAGGACAGGCAGTTCTTCTTTTCAGAGACACTTGCTGTCTACAACCTCTTGCTCTGACACAATAGGATATTTGATGGCCACGTGCACTGCACTGAACCAGAACACATTCCCATCTCAGCATCTTGAAATAATTGAGAGTCCTTGGAGCCAAATGCAGAAGTGGCTTAGCAGCTGTAAGGCAGCAGCACTTCATTCCCATGCTGTGTGTTCATAGGAAGACCTCAAAGCTCTTTGAGAACATAACAGTGTCAATAAGGGCCTTGCTGGGGGCATTATTAAACTCAGTTAGCTGGTGTGTAGGCCTGGATGGGATAAACAATCTGACTGCTGAAAACTGGTCACTTCTGAAATGGCAGCCCAAAAAGATTAAAACTCTCGTTTTCTTTACTTATCCCAAACATAATTCAATTTCACTGGTGAGGAAAGGGGACATTATTGCAAATGTTTCCCTCCCCTTCCTAATTCACTCTTCATCCTTGTCTGTTTTTGAGACAGCAGAAGTAAAAGAGTTACCATGAGTGGGGAAGGAACCACCTCCTTCCCCTTTTGGGTGGGTCAGCACACTATGGCTGCTTTTACTTCTGTGCTCCTGCATAAATGCAGTCACAACTGGAAATGTCCATCCTCAATCTACAGCTGCCATGGGCACACCAGTCTGTAGAATAACAACAGGTTTTGGTAAGCAGGAGTGCTTGCCACACATCCAACCTTGGCTGGCCAGGCTGGATACACAGAAGGAATGGAAAAATGGAGCCATCCTTCTGCCACATTAAGGACATTGATCAATGAAAATGCTGCATTGAACAGCCTAATAGCGTTGTTAAAAGATCATTGCTGCTGCTTTAGCTAACAAGTCAGCTTCTAAAAAATCATTTTTTATGGAACCCAAGAAGATATATCAACACTGGCTGAGATCGCCAGCAGGTGTAAATTGATGTAGTTCCACAGATGGCCATGGAATTGCCTTGATTTAAAATCAGCTTATAACTTAAGCATGTAGTACTTTGCAGCAGTAAATAATACCCATGAAAATTAGACAGGGGGTGAGGGGTCAGACAGGCTAAAGCTCTTTTCTGTCTGTAGTCTCCGCGCTATTTCTATGCTGTGGAATTTTTTCAATAGTGCCAAGGTACTCAGGGTCACCTGTAGGGTCCTGTCTGGTCTGTGACACTGTCGTGAATCAGGCTATTTCCTTCAGTCTGAAAACCAGGGAGGGATGTGGTAGCAAAAAGAAAATGCAGGATTCCCTCTCTTGCAACAGCTACTGGTGTAACCCCAAATGATTTGAAGCAGAAGTGCTGCTCCAAAAACAGCTTTGTTTTAAAAAATGTGGCCTCCATTAGGAGAGAGAAATAGGGTTTGCTTTCATGAGCTTTCACACTTCAGAATTCTTCACCCTGATCCCAGAAGGTCTCTGAAGGAGGAAGAACCTTCACCAAGACAGCAGGTCCCTCGGGACCATGCACTGGGGTGGGATGTACAGGTTCACAAGGCAGGGCTAGTTTCTAAGGCAGCCCTGGCTGTGCACACAGCAACACGATCTGCACGAGCCCTAATCTCACCAGCTCTGCTTAAACCCACAGAGACCACTAAGATTAGCAGGATTCCAAGGCACAGTATCCAGCTGACTTCCCATGGGAATTAGACAACTCTGTCCTTGATATCTTCCCCTCAGGCTCAGGTACTTGTTTCACTTGCTGCGAGCAAACAACACCGGAGAGAGAACAATCAACACAGCAAAAAACAAGTCAAAAAATAGAACAATTTCCTGCATAAGTGCCCCCTGTGCTTTGTCTGGAAGTGGATTCTGAGGACATGAGTAATGCCAATCCCAGAAGAATAAAAGGCAATGTGACTGCAGCCCAGGAAAGGAAGCATCTCCTGTGAAACACTGGAAGCAGACCAGCATCCCACAGAGAAGAGCACTGCTTTTGCCAGCATGATCCATGAACACCAGCAGCTCTGCCCAGCAGCAGCCAGGCTGGTGCCACCCCTCCCAGCCTTTGGTATTGGTCCAGAGGTGAGAGCTTGAGATGGTTCCTGCCCTTGACCTGAGCTGTGCAGACAACGTTGCCCAGCAGCTCAGGTGCTAAACTTGTCCTTATTGCCCATTCTACTTGCTCTCAGTTATTGTCCTGTTTTTAACTCCAGGAACCCCAGAGCTCAAAAAAGGCTTTTTCATCTTCCAAAGGAGGAAACAGCTTCACTGAGAGGGCAAGAGGTTAGAGGGCCATTTATGAGTGCCTGATGCTTTAAAAAAAACAGCAGGTAAGTGGGGGGAGAACAGTTCCATCTTTGCTCTGTCTTTGCTGCTGTAACCAGCACAGACACAGGTTCAGACTCCCCCGTGGCTGGTGCCACTGAGCAGAGCAGAGCAGAGCAGAGGAGCTGTGTGCAGCCCTTTGCTGGCACCGTTTGCTCTGCTGCCTTCCGGACGCCTGGCAAGCAGCAACTTCCCCAGCCCATAAATCGTACAGGACTCAAAATTAAGTCTCCTGCCTCCACTCCTGGTTTATTAACCCCATGAGGCATTAGGAGACCTTTTTTAGAACCAGAATAGCAGATAAAAGGAAAGGTAATAAAGCAGAATTGGCTCTCAAACAACCAAGCTTTAGTCCCCAGTAAGATGCTTCTGGTCATATCTTTGAAATATTTATTCCACCTCCACCCTGCAATAGCAGTGAATTCAGATACCAGCAGCTGATGACTTCCTAAAGACTGCAGCATAAATATGAGACAACAAGAAGCAACACAACATGTTGTATGCAGCAAGACATTTCAGGGGTATTTGTGCCTTGATAAATCTGTGATCCAACACTCTGGAACACCTCACCAGGAGCTGGATTGTTGAAAAAACCCCTTTCCCTGACTTTTAGGAGGAAAACTTCCAATGACTTCAAAGACAACAACATTTTCACTTTATGTAAGGAACAGCTCCACAGGTGTAAGCCAAAGATGCTTTTATCACCTCACACCACTTGGCATAAAGGATGGCACGTGGGAGGATCTGGTGTCACTTCTGTCTCATTCCAGCTCTGGTCTCCAGGCAGAGAAAGCACCAAGACCCCCAACCCAGGGCTTATTCCAGCACCAGAGTCCTGTCAGCACAACGATGACAAGGGATGTAATGGTGACCTGTATCTCTGTAAGCTGCCAGATCTCAGTGTTCCTTCACCTTGCTGCCCCTGTCCAGTGAGGTGCATCTCACTGACCTGCTTATTTCCCCTCGCCTCAGTCTGAGGATTCCTGCCAAGAGCAGCAAAACCCATGCTGTGTATCAGGTACCCCTCTCCTTGCCATCCAGCCCCTCATTGCATCCTGCTCTCTGCAGAAGAGAGCCTGCTGTATTTTCCAATTCCATGCCCCAATCCCTTCAGACAGATTTCACAGTAATTGCAGAGCTGAGCCGTGGTGCCTTCGCTCCAGTGTTTATCCAAGGTGCCACGGATTTCCAGCTGTGATCTGTCAGCCATTATTTCCATACCCTTCACTTCACCCCTGTGTGCAGGCATGTACCGAGGAGAGAGCAGTAATTAGAAGAATTGGGGTCTATTTAATTACCTTCTGACACGATAACACAACGGCTGCCTTCAAAGCAGGGGGACTCCCAGCAAATCAGCTGGAACGGCAGTGGAGCAGCAGCCTGGGACCTGCATCACATTAGCACAGGTTGCCTCTGCTGGCAGGGGGGATGGAGCATTTGGTCCTGGCTGGCTCAGCAGGAGGCAGGCTGGGCTTAGAAAGCAAGGGGGGCTGCACAAATCCACCTGCAAGAGCTGGTTTGACACATTCACGACGCCTCATCCCTCAAGCAGAGGAAAGGTCTTCTCCCATGCAACTTTCTCCTCTGTCCTTAGCAGTGGTGCCTGCATTCAAAAAGCCAAGAGCAGCCTGGCAATGGGTAGGGGATGTTAAACCTGCACCTTCTGCAGCCCAGAGACCCTCAGAAGACCCAGGGGAAGTAACTGGACTGTTCAGCCACAGCCTCTTCCATGGGAGAGCTGAACAGTGAATGTCAACCACCACACAGCTCAGGAGAGGCACCTCAGAGCACCGTGGGGTGAGTGGTGCTGACAGAAAACTCGAGTGGCCTGCAAGTCCCAGGGTGAACTCATGCACTGGAATACTGGCACTGAGCCTCTCACACTTGTTATTGTGTCAGGATAGAATGGCTTCTCCTCATCACCCTTTCACTCTGGATCCCATGGGCTGAGTCTATAAGTTTGTACTCATGAAGGTCATGGTTCTGCTGAAGGCATCTTATTTTTGTCTCCAGCTTGGGCAGAGGGCACAGAGCTCTGGGGAAGGATGCCCCACTGCCCTGCCTCCCAGCAGGTGACCCTCCTGCTGCAGGAGATGACTTTTAGCAGCTCTTCTTCCCTAACAAGTCTCACCTCCGAGCTGTACCCTCGATCCTTTCAGACACCTCCTGCCTTAGGGGAACACAATTATCTTCAGGGATGGTTGGAAATTGATAAAGCCTGGGTGATGGCTGGAACACATCTGTGCCAGGAGCACCACAGCAGCCTCAGGCTCGCTCAGCCCTGCCTTTGGGGATGCTGGCTCCCCACACCAATCTGTTACAAACCTGCGGTGAAGAGGCAGGATGTAGAACCCACAAACTGTTCCTCTGCAGAAAGGAAATGAAAACCAAGCAGAAAATCTAACCACACACTCCCAAGTTCATCAGGAGACAACCAGAAAGAAGCAAAAAAAGAAGATCCCTCAAGATGACAGCAGAGTCTGTGCCACCAGCCTGATTCACACCGACTCCAGCCAGAGCTGCAGGTGCAGAGCACCTCTGAATATAATGTGTTTTTAGCTCTGTAAGTCACCTAGGGGCTCACAAGAAAGACACCTGCCATTTCCTCCCTTTCAGCCCTTCCTCTGTTAGGATACTGAGTTTCTTTCATGAAAAAAATTCAGTTATATGGAAGACTCTTCCCCAAAAATGATCCAATGAATTCTGCCTCCACTTATCTTTTGGTTTTACTGGTACAAAACAAGAGAATACCCATCTTCTCCTAAGCTGTTTTCTAGGTGTATTCAAAATACAGTATATTCTGGCTGATTTTGGATGTAGGAATCAATGTCATGTCTCTGTTCTGCAGAGGGTGGTTTCTCTCACAGCCCAGTGAGAATATGCACATTTATGACTTGAAATTCATTCTCTGGAAAAGTCCTCCATGCTTTGTTTAAAATTCATTATTTCTTGTAAAGCCATTCACTAGAATATTAATAGAAGGAAAATATATAAAAGGAAGAAATGCAGCTGACAGGAATTTGGTTAAAAATTTAAACCAATGTTCACAGTAGTTTTCAATTTCTCAGCTCCAGGTTGTGTAATTTTCAATGCACAGGCCCTGAAACAGGCCTGACTTCTAATACTATTTTGAAAAGAAAAGAGATGATGAATGTTTTGGCAGATTCTTGATTTCCTTTTCAGCTTACTGTGAAAATATGATTGAAAATGCAAAGACTCCATAAAAAAAAAGAAAGGAGATGAAGGACAGAACATTACACTGGAGAAAAGAGCCTGCACAGCCAAAGAGGTCAAAAACTGGATTTCCCTTAATAAAAGATTTGGCAGTGTTAGGTTAACTAGACTTGGTGACCTTACAGAAATGATTCTGTGGTTCTAAGTTTGGGTCCAAAGCAAGCACAATAAGACCAAAAGGAGCACAAATTCACTTTGCTTTGGTGGTTCCCCAGAGGGATAAGGGGAACAGTTAATAGGACCAGTAGCTTGGAAATCACCTGCAGCTCTTCTCCCACAGCCACCATTTGACTCCACAGTGCAGGGGTGAATGATCCCTGTCCCTAACTCATTACAGCATTCAGGTCCTGTACCTAATTTACATACCACTGCCTGTATTTCCATTAGACAAAATAAATACATATGATTCTATGAGTAATATCATTCTAAGTTGCAGAAGAAAAGAAACTGGTGGGGAAGGCAGGAGGGAGAAATGACTGAAGCAGTTATTAACGAGAAACTACCCTGTAATTACACAGATTACCATTACCCCATCAAAAGGCAGCAAAACCACACTGAATTAACACCCCAACACTCCCAACAGGCACAAACTGTTTCACAGCAGAGCTCTCCTTACCACAGACCATGCAAGGAGCACAAGACTTGGCCTCACAGATGGCATCTGCTCTCTATCCACCCCCTGTTTATCTCCAACCACAATTAAGAAAACACCAGCAATCAGAGGCCATCAGCTGCTGCCAGCCCATATTGGAACAGGCTGCAACAGCTGTGTCACAGCTTTGTACCATTATCCTTCCTCCACCTCTCTAACCAGTGACAGCTTCATGAAGAACAGACCTTGCTACACCTGAAATGCATCAAAATGAAGGGATGGCCTGGCTCTGCTTCAGAAGCAGCAAAGAGGGGACAGCACCACAGCAAGCTCCTTACTGGATCTGCTCAGTCACTGCTACTGGTATTAAAAAGTACAAAGGCTTGATGTGACTGTGTCACACCAAATAAAGCAAAGATTTGTCAGCCTTTATCCAAGGACAAGCAGTTATCCAAGATCACTGCAACCCTTCTGGGGCTGGAACATGACCCACAGTAATCAAACTCACCAGTACAGGCCAGAGGAGGGAATTACCCTCATGGGAACTGCAGCTGCAGTTTCAAATGAGCAGAGCACAGCCATCTGCATTGGAGTCTGGCTGTGACAGCTGTTCTTCAAGACTTCTTCAGACTTCCAACATCCTTTCAGCCATCTTTCATCTGCTGTGCAAATCCCCTCCCAGAACTCAGTCCCTTGTAAGAACACCAGGAAAAATGAATTGTTGAGTGTTGACTTAATGCAGGGAAAGAGTGGAGCCAAATTCAATACCATCCTCCACAAAGGGCATGACCAGGGAAGAGCAGGTCAAGGGCACTGGTGATCCAGTCCAGCAGTGCTTTTCCCCCACCTGAGAGCAAAGCTGAGGATTGTTGCAGCCCTCTTCAGGCCTGGCTCTCCCTCCCTGCCAGCAGCACAAGCTGAGCACAAAGCAGCAGCAAAAAGAGCTCATCCACAGAGCCCTGTGCCCCTCTGCTGGGCAGACCAGGCTGGCACAGCAGTGCCTCTGAGGTCCCAGCCCTCAGTGTGGGAGCAGGGGCTCACAGGGACAGCTGGCACCATGCTGCAGTAGCAATGTGCAGGTGCTCACTGCACAAGGTCCAGCAGTGAGTAGTGCCATCCTGAGCAATGCCTGGTGGTGTCACTACTTGAGTTTCCAGTGCCATTGCCTTGGTACCTGACCATGATACCCCAAAATCCTCCTGGCAGGGCTGGGAGCTGTGTGGGCGCCAGGGAAATCCTGTCCCCAGACACTGAATGCAATCCAGATCACCCCTCTCCCACTTCAACCCCATTCACTCTCTTGTGCAGAAGGGGAAACACTCCTCATGGAAAAACCCAGAAATGGCTATTGCTTTGTTTGTGAGCTTGGAGGGAATCCTTCACTGGTGAGAAGCACAGGCAGACTCTTCCCAGTAGGAGGCTTTGCCCATCCTGCCCAGCAGCTCAGCCCCAGTGCCCAGCAGGGCACAGACAGCACAGGCCCCCAGGTGTGTCTGCATCAGCACAGCCAGGTCTGCACAAACCACAGAGCCATTATCAGGGGTAAAATTAGCTCCTGTTACTGACAGCATCTATCACTCATTCCTACTCTAATCTCTACCAAGGGAAGGATTTACAAGCAACAGTGATGAAAGAGAAAAGGGAAGGGGGAAAAAAATCAAAGCAATACAGAGAGGAGAAGAAAAAAAATCAAAGCAAAGATAACAAAAGCATTTGTGAGGCTGGAAGAAACAAACTACATTATATTACAGGGACCAAGGGATCCTTATCATGCCCAGATAAGATTTTCATTCACTGTGTTGGGAATTATTTTTTTAACTGCTTAAGAAGATTCAAATGCACTGCCAGGTACCTCCAGCTCTGTAAGGATTTTCTTTTAGCCATGCAGCATTGCAGCAGCTTGTCCTAATAAAAATCCAAGGGAAACACACACAATGGGAAGCACATCAAAGGGACACGGATGTTGTAAGCATCCTACTGAACAGGTATAAGAACTTAAGGTGGGGAAAAGATAAAGATCAGATTTTATGTCAGTGTTATTCTTTAAGAGGTTTAGTCACCCTTTGAAAAAAGGATTTATTAAAAACCTAGTATTCACAAAATAACTAGTTTTGATGAACCTAACCTTTAGATCAATGGACAGTACACTACTAGATAATGTGTATTAGTATATTACTATGTAATACAGACATTAATGAGCCATTATGAAAATTATCCCTAAAATATGACCAAAAGGAGAAAGCAAACCACCAACAGTGCTGCTTGTTAGCTCCCAAATAACCTTTGCTATGCTTGCCCTAAATAAATTCCTTCAGTTACTGGCAGAATTAAGCACCCCAAACAAATGTAACTTGTAGATGCACTATTCTGTGAGCTGCCCAAGGGACAGAGCCTCTCTTTCCTGAAAGGACACCTAATGCCAACTCCAATGGAGTCAAAGGCACCTCAGTGACCTGCACCAACACCATCCACAAAAACAATCTGATTAAAATGTGCCTTTTATGCATGGGTGTCAGAACCCCTGACCAATGATTATTAATGGAGCTGTTCAGCAAACCTCCCCATCCTGCTGCTATGGCCACTGCTGTGCCAGGGGAGAGCCAGCTGTGAGCTTCCAACCTGACTTTGTGTCACACAGCCAGCTGGAGCTACCTGGGGCCTGTCTGAATGGAATAAAGGAGAAACAAAACAGAGTGAAGGGCCTGCCCTGTCTTCACAGCTTCTCCACAGGCCATTGTCCCACGAGTTTTCTCCAGCATTGTACAGACCTGTGCCCCTGAGCACCCATTTGGAGGGGGATGCCTGTAGGATATGGGCTAGTGAGAGCTGGCAGGTAGAAAGCCATGGGCTCACAAACATGCCTGCTGGAGCTGCTGCCATGCAGGGGCTCACAATGAAGAGTAAAGAGAGCATGGGGCTGTCTGACTACCCAGTAATGCCCCCCTCATGCCTCTCCCTTCCCTCCTGGCAAAGGGAAGGCACCAACATCTCTCTTGTAACAACGTTGAAATAAATGTGAGGAAATTACCCATTTGCAAAGAGAGGTGATATGTATGCATATGTGTGTTGGGAAGTCTAATTTGCATTTCTGGGCCTCAGAGTGCCCCTAATAGAATTTACAGTGGGTTGTGAAGATTGCCATCCCAGCTAATCAAATATAATAAATAGCTCTGACTGAGCAGATGACTCTCCTACAGCACTGTGGTTATCAGAGGGATCAGTCTTAATTTGAGACTCCATTCATCAGCCCTGCTAACAGGATTGTGCAGAGAGTGATATTTGACAGAAGTGTTTTCGAAATTCCTAAATGGAGAGTGTGCATTGAGGGAGACAAGATGGATGTTTCCATTACAGTGACCGTGCAGGATGTCACAGCAGCCCTGGCTTCCCACCCAGCAACAAATACCTGACAGACACATGCCATTAGGGTGAACGCAGTGGCCACAGATTCCTTCTTGTTTTCTTTATCTAAAGGAAAATAATGAATTAATTCTAGGGATTAAGTGTGGCAGCAGCTTGTGCTCCTGGCTGTACATCACAGTGACAAACAGCTCTGAAGCTCTACCTGGGGACAAGTGGTGAAGGCAGGGGAGCCCTGAGGAACACAGGCACACTTGTGCAGGGAGTCAGCCATGAGCTGCTGCAGCACCTCCCACAGTCCTGGGCAAAGGGGTTGTTAGATAGCAAAGGGCAGAAAGGACCTCTTGATTTAATGATCCATATACTCTGCAGGCAGAAACATCATAGAATCCCTTTCTGCAAGTTATCACGTCTCCTTAAAACCAGTTGAGTTTTTAGACCTCACTGCTCCCACTGGACACTCACCACTCTGTGTTTTGTCTTGATTCTGACTTGCAAGAATGGCTCTCCACCCCATGTACAAGGAGCAGCAGGAACCCTTCTCAACCTTTGCTTTGCTAGCCTGAATGTCCCTTCAGTCCATTTAACCTCTATCCACAACATAAACTTTGTTTTGCAGCCATGCCAAACTGAGCTCACCTGGGACAACATCTTACTACAGGTGAGTTTATGTTTGTCCTTCCCCAGCTTTCTCAGGATCCTCCAGACCTTGGGAGCTGTCCCCAGTTTGCCCCCACTCCACAAGGAGAAGTGCAGGGAGACCCATTCAATCTGGGGAGAGCTGTGATGAAACCAGCCCTGTTAGCTTTAAGCAGCTCTCCCACAGCAGATTGGATCATTGATAAGGGGTTAGTGAAAGATGTGTTAATTATCACCACCACCACCATAGACCTGCACAGTTTTGAGACATGGTTGATAGCAACTTTCATCACAGAAACATCCTCTTCCATTTCCTAGGAGGAGGATAATGCAAAGCCATTTTCTCCTGTCAGCAGCATGGGCTGAGGGGCAGATCAGATCCAGCAGGCTGATGAAGGGCAGTGTGAGAAACACGATTCCCGGCCCAGCTGTGCAGCAGGCAGTACCCAACTGCCCCACAAAGCATCTCAGGGCTGTGAAGGGTGGTTGCTCCTGAAAGAACAGGGCAGAGGAACAGAAAAGAGCAATAAAACCCAGAAATGACCAAGTTGTCTCAGACCCATTCATCCAGGCAGCACATTTTGCCTCAGATTTTGTAAACACGGTAGAAGATGGTAAATCACAGATTTAAAGTGACACAGAGTATTCTTCCCATCTTCCCTCTCTTCATCTGGAGCCATTCCTCTCAGCAGAAACAAAGGGAACATGAAACATGCTGGAAAAGGCTTCTCAGCTCATGCCTGCTTGTTCCACCCTGAATAGCCACAGAGCTGAGAGCTGCTGTCCCAGTGTGAAACAAGAATCACTGTGAATCCTCTTCAGAGACAGCCCCATGCTCAAGGGACAGAGGGGAACAGGGGCAGGTCAGTAAGGAACGGGAAAAATATATATATAAACATATTTTTTTCTATATATATATATATTTAAAAAAAGATAAAAGGAAGAGGGAAGCTTATTCTGCAAGTCAAAAACAGTTTGGCATTTCCAAGTTAAATAAAAGTGAAGCCTCTGTCCGCATGCTTCATTGTAACACTGTTGCTCTAAATCCCCTTTTATCCCTTTAATTATGCATGGAAAAACCACACGACCTCCCTGCTCGTGTGCTCAGCCGAGCAGAGGCTCACAGTGCAGAAGGCTCATTATACAGCTTTAGCGGGGCTGAGTGCTCTGAATTATTTAAATCTCCATTAAGCCTCCACTATGGCATATCTGTGTGATAAACGGATCAGGTGCTGCTGGATTTCTCCCCTGGCCAACCCGCTCTCCCTTCTCCTTCCCTCTCCCCCTCTCCTTCCTCCTGCAAAACTCAGTAGGAAGGGAGATAATTGCCAAGAGGGAAAGAGTTTGCACTCGTGCTATCAAGTGTTTCGTTGTCATTTAAAAAAGGCCAACTGAGCCAAGTAATAAAGACACTTAATCAGGATTAGCACTAGAGGGCATGGTAAGGTGGTCAATGCATAACTTGTTTAATGGCCATTTTATTGTTTAAATTAAATAAAACTTAAATCATTATGTTTTACTTAAGCAGTGTGAATGCCCTGTCCCTGTTCCCGCAGCACCTTTTCAGCAGCACGGAGGCCAGAGATGGGGCAGTGGGGATGGGGAGGATCAATGGACCCAGTGGGGATGATATAAATTATCCTCCCTCTCCCTTTCTCACATGCCCACGGTTCTACAGACCAGTATCAGCAGCAGAGCAATGCTCCAAGGAAAAGTGAGGAGAGGTGAACTGAGGATCTTGGAGCACAAAGGGTAAGGGGTTTGTGGAATAGCCTTCTGGATCCACAAATGGGGGAAGAAAAAAAATAATAATCACAGTGAAACACAACAGGCCCTGCAGCTTTCCTGGGAGCAAGGGAGTTCATCCCAGACCAAGGAGAGGCCCTTAATCCCTATGAAGGGCAAGATCAATCCTCCTTGGAGACAATTTCCTGCTGCCACAGAGCTCTTCAAGCATGAAAGGATGGGGGAACAGGAGAAAAACTCTTCATATTGCTATGCTAAACACCTCCTCAAGGAATGGGCAGACCTACCCAACAGCACCCCAAGGGCCATGGCAGGAAAGCTTCAGGTTAACACTTTTGTTTTCCTTGATTTCCTACTGCTAGGGACAAGTAGGCACAGGTGATACCAAGTCTGGGCATCCAGCAGCCTCAAACTCTGGAAAAGAATTAACAGAAATCTCAGGTAGAAACACTTTCAGAATTCTTTTGGGGTTGGGAAAAGGAAAAACAAACCAACAAACCCTTTTAATGGAAACCACTGCCAGTACTGAATATACCTCCTTGGTTATCTCAACACCAGGGAAGGAGAAGGATCCTTCACCTGGATCCCACCACTGAGGACCAGGACAAGTTAGTGAGTCACACTCACCAAGGGCTGTGCTGCACTGTCACATGCCACAGGCACCTGTAACAAGCCTCCACAGTCAGTCCTCCACAATGGCTCTAAGGGAAGCCATGACCAAAAAAAACAGCTGTTGTTATGTCCAATTCACCATTCCCTCCTCCCCCAAAAGAATCCAACAGGATTTAGCTTCTGATCAACCACAGGTTTCCTGAGTGAGCATGAATAAGTCCCAGATCTCCACAGGCTTCGGCTCCTGGGCTGCAAGGTGGAGATAAGGGTCCATCTGTTCCCCCCTCAGGCTGTGGAAGCAGGAGGATCCCCAGGAGCTGTTGGAGGCTGAGATAACTGCCTGGCTCTCCCCACAGCCTCAGGAAGCACCCGCTGAATGGGGCAGGAAGCAGGTGGAGACAAGGGGGTGCATTAAGTTATTTATTTATGAAAGCAACTGGAAAATGTGCTGAGGAAAGGAGAAAAAAGTCTTTTGTGTTAAAAAATAACCTCTGCCTTAAAAAATATTTAAAAGTATCTTATTTTAGAGGTTTCCCCCCCATATGTATTTGAGATAAATGGAAGCAGCACAGTGGCAGCATTTTCTTAAGACTTGAGAAATAGATGGCAAGACTCTAGAGGAAGGTTTCACTCATATATCATTCCCTTCCCCTCCCAGTCTCTGGGGAACACGTGTTGCTGTGACATCTTTTACTAAGATTTACCGAGCACTCATCCTGTCAGGGATGTGAAGGCAGCCTTGCTGCCACAAAGCTGCTGTCAAACCTGCCCCATGTTCAGGAGGCAGCAGCTAACCTTGTTTTCAAGCCACAGTTTCTATATACAGAGGCAGCAGAGACAAAGAAAGAGCACAGTCTGTCCCACTTCTTCTGCAAGGGGACTATTTGCTGTCTACTTACAGCCCCAGTTTTTTAAACTGCATTTATTTTGCTGCCCTGGCAGTGCTTATTTCTTCAAGATGCAGGAAAGTGATTAGAGCTGGGCATCCTGTTCCTGGCTCTGCTTCTGGCTCCTCTGGGTTACCTTTGGGGATGGTGTGGGGGAAGCCTGACCTCAGTGGCAGTGCTGGGGCTGCCTTTGCTCTCTCTCTATGCCTCAGTTTATCACACTCTTGCCAACTCCCATCTGTATTTTTAAAAACAGCGTGAGTCAGGCATGAGTCAAAGTCTTAAAATGTGAGGAACTGGCTTTAAATTCAGGCTGAATTTTAAGGAGGAAGGTGCCAAATTTTGTGTTTGTCAAATCTCCAGCAATGACCTCTAGGTGCTTCTTTTAAAACTCTGAGATTGATAGTAACTATATAATATTTACAAGCATGAATCATCTCAGTTTGCACATTATGTTTTCCCTTTTGCTGACAACTCCCAAACTAACCTGACTATACCAGGACAACCTTTCCCAGGCAATAAAAACATAAGGCATCATCTCCCATGCACAATAAAGCCAGCATAATATCAGGCCAGAAAGGGAACTCAGGCCTCAGGGTTCAATGGGTGCCTCTCATGTCCAGACCAAATCTCAGGGGCTCATCCAAGGGGAGAGGATGCCTCAGCAGCCCCCAGTGCCCCACTCATCCTCCTGGGCAGTCACCGTGTCCATGTGCTGCTCCCAACTTGCAGAGACTGAGCACAAGCAAATGCCTGCAGAAGGATACCCAGAGAAAGTTCAGTATTAAAAGAAAACCACTATCAGTTTCTAACACAATTAACAGCCCCCTGCCAAGAGAGCCAGTAAGAGCACTTCATCAGACCATTATAACCCTGGAGGGTATAGAGAGGCTGCCACGGTAACTCCTTTAATTGCCCTTAATGTTTCATTAAACACAATTACATTTAAACCTAAACTGTGCCATTTGTTGTGGTTTTAATTAGACAAAGGGCAAGATAAAAGGATTGGATTAACCCTCCTCTTTCCTCTCTCCCATCTACCAGGGACTGGCCACAGTCAAACTGGATTGAAATAGGGAGAAGAGTAAAAAGGATGGAAGCACAAAGCACATCCACAGACCCGTGCACACGGTGAACAGCTGGATCTGAACTCATCAGAACCTGATGGGCAGGACAAAGCAGTGGCTGTGCCTCTCCACAGACCCTGCATCCCCATCCTCGGGCTGCCCCCCACCTGCCTGCAGGTGAGTGCCACTCCTGAGCCCTGAGATCCCTGCTGGCTCTGCCAGCTCTGGGCTGAAGTTATCAACCTGTGGCAATGTGCTTCAGTTAGGGCTGGCTGTGGGACTCCTCAGAACAGCCACACTGAGAAGGACAGTCCCAGCAGGGGTGGGAGCTCTGGATGGACACTGCCTTGAAGGAAAAGCATCCTCTACTTCATCACCCCACTGGTGACAGCAAACAGTGCTCTCTGAGCCTGTGCAGATCACACTCACCTACTTCATCCATCTGAAATAACTCAGTGATTTCCCTCAAATACATCCCCAGTTACACCCCCTACACCATAATTAAGGTCTCTCCAAGGTCACCAGCTTGTTTCCATGACCTGCTCCAGCAGCCTCTGCTCTGAGCCTTTCTTCCAAGTCCAGCACCCCTTGCTGTAGTTCCAGACCTCTTTTTTTAAAATCCAATTCTGCAGTTTGGTTGGCACAATGAGTGATTCCCACTTGGTCACACTGTTATTGATGCCTTTCCTCTGCTAGGAAGATGCATCAGCCCAGCTCCTCTGAAGAGAGGCTACTGTGCTGGATGTGCTCTCAGTCCCATAAGCCTTTCAAGCCATTCTTGAAACACACACTGAAAAAGAGCATGCAAACACTTACTTCAGCCTAATAAAAAGGAAAAAAACATACAGAATTTATGCAGTACTTCTTTAAGTATTGCTTCCAAATTAGGTCTAAGGCATAAATGCTGAGACTGTGCAGCCCTGTTTGATGTTGCAAAGAGCTTTGGCAAAACAGGCTGTCTCCTCCATCTTCTCTGAGCCTTTCAGTGACTTACAGGAAGAAGAAAAGCAGATTTAGCTGCAGTGGCACACACCCAAATCAGAATAAACTGCTGAAATGCTGCTCTGTACAGAGATTTATGATACAATTAACATTTTCGTTGGCTTCTAATGACTTCTTTCTTCCTTTCTGGAGCTGACAAGAGAATAGGAATAGCCACGGGGTATAATCAGACTGTCTGCAAGGTGGAAGGGAAATGAAGCAGAGCAGAAAGGGACTCTCTGAAGCAGCCGGGTATCATTATTATCTCTTTGTGGGAGCATTAGCACCATTGGAGGGCACTCGGGCACCACTGGAACAAGAGCAGCATAAGAACTTGAATAGAACCGAGGAGAAGATGAAAAGAATGAAACAGACACTCAGTGACAGGTCTGAATAGTCTCCTTTGTGCCACATGACTTGCTGAGATTTTGCTATCACTTGACAAGTGCCAAAACTCCACAGGTCTGATCTGAAGACTACATGTGTCAACAGGAAGCCTCCCATTAACTTCAGGGAAACTTAGCCCCAGCCAAGGTGTAATAGATCATGAACCACCATTACAGGGAAATAAGGGAAATCCATCTTAGAATTCTCACTACTAATTTTCAGCGATTTTTCACAATATATCTCATCATCACAGTGTCTACTCACACAATAAATCAATGCTTCTACAGAGCAGTGAGAAAAATGAGGGGATGGGGTGAGGGGGAAAGGTGGAAGGGGAAATGTGTGCCATTGCTGAGCAGGGAGTAATTGCAGCAAGAACAAGCCTCCCTTTGGCCCATTAACACAGTAACTAATTGCTGCCAAGGTGCATGGTGGCCTCACCAGCTGAAGAGACAAAGCTTTAACATCTCTGCTTGAGAGGGAACTGAGGCACAGACTGGGAGATTCCCCTGCCAAGGTGCTGAGAAAGGAACAGCTCTTGTGAGATTGCTGTGGCCATGGCTGGGTGCTCTGCTTGGAAAAAGCTGCCAGAGCAGGGCCCTCCTCCATCAGTGGAGGCTGCTTGTCTGCAGTAAAGCTCCAGGTGCTGCTGGAAGAGCACGTACACATCCCTGCTCCTGCCTTCAGGATTAAGGGGTGACCCTTAGGTTTGAGCTTTGGGGAGCCAGAGGGAGTGAGGGGCAGAGGGGTACAAGGGAGTGGGGAGAACAGCTGTTAAGCTGTTAGAGATAATAAATTGAATAGCTCTGAAATTGGACCCACAAGGATAAAAGTGATTTTAGTGCCTATAAGACCGACTATAAACTCAATCTGTCAGACAGCAGCAGCTGTTAAAGATAATGGTCCTGGTAAATTTAACTTCCAAACTGCCACAAAGGGACTAGTGTGATGTTAAGTTTCTCCCTTCTTTGAAAGAGGGTGGAGAGAAAAAAAAAAAGGCATCAAAAAACACAAGATCTTAAACATGCATCTCCCGTCAGCTAATCAAAAACCTGCTTTGAAGAGCCAGGATGGGCAGTACACCCATGGGGGAGAGAGATCTCCCAGAGGCTTTTAAGCAGATGAATACCTCTGGGCTGCTTTGATAGGATTCTACAAATAATACCAAATATTTGCTAATCAGCCAAGGTCAGCAGGGAAAGTAGTGACTCTGCTCCAAAGCCAGGCATCTCCTAATTATTTAAGTCCATGCTGTGGCTTTATCATCAGCTCTAGGCAAAGAAAAGCATCTAGCTGGACTACTCCTGAGCAGATGGTGACTTGTTCCCTTTCCCTCAGCCCTCCCTAGTCCTGGAAGGGCACAGGCACTGCTGATGCTTCCCCCAGGAGCTGCCCAGCACAGTGTGATGGGGCAGTGAGGGGACAGCCCCAGCACAGCAGGGACAGGCAACCCTTGCTCTGGCCACCTCTGCCATGGGCACTTACCTGCTCACAGAAAACTGTTCCTTGTACCAAGTGTCCCACCAAAACCCCAGGGATTTTTACCACTGAGACCAGCAGTGTCAGGGTGTGGCTGCAGAGGAAAGCTCTAGAGTGGCAAGTGTAATTCCTCAAAACCTGTTTTCCCTGGCAGGCAGGTGATAGAGCATGGCTAAGGACATGTTTCACACCGACCACTCTTCCAAATAAGCCATTTGCAGCAAGTGGTTTTAACATGACAATCAGAACTGCTCAGGCAGTTTTGGAAAGGCAGCAGGATTTGGCCACAGGAACTGAACACAGGAACTGGCCACAGTTAACTGAACAGTTAACTTCACCTAACAAAGCAACTATTGCAACTACAGAACCATCATCAACTTCTTACAGAATAAAGCAAACACGACCCAAATGGCCAGGGTGAGAAGCAAGGAGGAAGGCTGGTCTCTCTGTCCTGCCTCCTCATCCCTGCTTGGCTCCACACCTCCAGCATGGTTTGCACCATGTCCACTTCTAGAGCCCTTCCCAGGGCATGCCACAGGGACATGAACCTTTCCTTAGCACATATTCTCAATATCCTGCTTGTTTCAGGATCAGAGGAGGGTTTCATCTCAAGAGGATTTCTACACAGCTCATTTTTCAACTGCCTGAGTGGTACTCTTGGCCTCTTGCCACTCTGGGGGAAGTGGTTCCTTTGGAAATGTTTCTATCCCAATGGAGACGAGATTTCTCATGTGCTTAGCATAACATCTGTGCCTTGGTGGATTTGGATTTCACTGGAGTGAAGGATATGGTGTCAAATGCAGCAATGCTTCCAACCAAGGTCTTGGGAGAGGACCATGCAACTGCTTTGAAGCAATACCCTACAGTTACTTCCCAAGCCTGGGATATTTTTCAAGGAGTTGGAGGAGCCACTCCTTCTGGATGCACTTTAGCAGTACTTATCATTTCTAACCAGTAGTTAAAGAGTGTTGAAGGTCTCAAGTCAGAAGCAGAACAATGTAAAATAGCTTTAAGCTACTTTGAGTTTAAAAGTCCTGATTTTATTCAGCACTCCAGTTATTTATCACTATTGCTGTCACCCAAGGACACAAGAAGAGTCCAGTCAAACTTAAACACATAGAATACCTAGGGGGGCATTTGCAGATATGCTAATAATAGAAGAGAGCAAGCCCAAACCCCAGATTTACACATTTCATTGTCACTGGAAAGCCCCTATTCAAGGGCAGCTCCTCCAGCCTTTTCTATATCAGCACTATGTAAGGACAATATGGAAAGGATGGAGGGTTAATCCCTGTGAAATGATTTATCACTGCAACCATGTACAATACAGCTTCTGTCACAGTTGTCTTGTCACTTCCCAGCAGTGAACATTATTCTCAGGAGCATCCAAGTTGGGAACTGGAGTTCCCCTAAAGCAAATCCCCAGATATGAGCAGCCCCATGCACATGGTGCACACTGGTATCTCCCTCCCATCACATTTCTTTGTGCTCTCAGAGGGGGAAAAAAAAGGCAAGGGAGAGGAGGGGTAGAAAAAAAAAAAATAGCCTCTGCAGGCCTCCGGGTTAAACTGTGACCTACTTCAATCCACACTGCTGCCCATTATTACCAATCCAATTATTCCAGACAGGTTAACTCAGCTTTAATCTATGTCAATCCAATTACTTTTTTTTATTATTTATTAAATAAAAAGATCACTTCATGCTTCAAATGATTTATGAATACTGGGTCAGCATCCCAGGGAAAGGACTTGGGAATGCTCAAGGTCAAGGCTGGCCTCATGCAGGAAATCCCTCCCAGAATTTGTGGGGAGAGCTTTACTCACCTCATCTGTCTTTTTGTATTTTAATTGGATCTCTCACACAAAAGCCTGTGGATTCCAGGACTCTGCTCAGTGAGCAGGAATGGTATTCCAATTGCAAATATGTTTCAGCTGAAGTAAGAGGCACTTAAATTAACTAGATCTCTGTGTCTGCTGCAGTGTAATGGGACAGTCTAGCACACAGCTTTCCCCTTCAGGGGAAAATGAATCCAGGATGGACATTTTTCAGACACAAAGGGGAGTCAAGTATCCAATTCCTGCAAATGTCCACTTCACCTCCCTTTGGTGACCTTCTTCAGAAAGCAACAGCAGAGCTGTTTTAAACAACCCCGTCCCTGCTTTCACTCCTACCTTCAGTCACTGCCAGGGTTCTGGCAGACTTCCCTGAGAATCAAGTGCCTTGTATCAGGGTGCTGTTAAAACATGCTCAGCAGCTCCTCCTCAGCTGGGCACAAAGCCTCAGCCTCCCCTTTGCCTCCAGAGCCAGGACTGAGGCACCACGAGATGCTGTGTCTGCTTTCTGACCCCTCTGGAACTGACCCCACCTCCCCCCCAAAAAAGGGTTCCAGATGACTCAGGTCAACTTCTGCCACTAACCCAGCCCTGATCTTGGCAAGCTCATTTTGACTTGGGTCTGGTTTCCTGTCCCACAGAGCCACTCATCCACTCTGCCTCCTACTGCTGCTCAGCTTGGGCTGGTCACTACAGCCCCTGCCAGGGAGCAAGAGAAACTGAGACCCAACAGAATATCTGCCTGAATATCTCCCTGACTCCCAGAAAGGCAATGCACTTTTCAACACATATTCCTCAAGTCTTTTTCCCCCAGTGTTTCTAATTAGGACTAAAATAGTTATACTCTTTTTTTTTTTTTTTTTTTTTTTTTTTTTTTTTTTTTTTTTTTTTTAAATCCTGTCCAATTAAACTTTCTAGCTGATCTCAGCTGCCATGGCAGCAGAGTCGTTCTGCAGATAACATGGATGCCAGACCATTTCCAAGGCTTTGGGTTAAAACCTTGAGAGGTACCTTGAAGAAAAGATAGAGTTGCTGAAGTTGGTGGGGCCCAGTTTCCCAAGCCAAATCACAGGAAGCCACACTCTGCAGGGGATGGTGCTTCCAAGAGAGCCCTGGAGCAGAGCCTGGGGGTTGAGGCCACAGAGGCATGCTGAGTCACAGGGAAAAGGATGTACAGCCTAACTGCAGCCAGATGGGGAAATACAGGGAAGAGAGATTTCAAGGCTAAGCATAAAACCACTTCCAAAAAGGCATCTTCCTTTTGGAAAAAGGGAAGAAAAAAGCATCCCAAATCAAGAATGTGATTTTAACAGCCTCCTCAAAATGCCTCCTTCATCTTCTTAGATGAACAAAACAACGACTATCTTCATCTCAGTCTTAACCAGACAGCTGGGTTATCCAAAACCATCTCAGTCATGGACAACACAGCAAATCCTCTGCCTGAAACCATGTCCAGACATCCAAACACTGAGTCACTTCAGTATCCCAGCCAGTGTGTCCTTGAGGGAGAATAGCCAGACACTCAGCTGGGACACTCCACAGTGCCAGACACTCTCCTGGGCAGAGCCCCTTGGGAGCAATGCCAGTCAGAGTGAGGATCTGTGAAAAGAGGTGGGATGTTGCATCACCCTTTCTCAATCTCTCCTGCCTTTTCATCCTCACATTACCCACTATCTCCAGCAGCCTGGGCAGCAACCCTTTCCCATCCCTCCCACACTGCTTTGGGAATAGGGCATGTCTTTTTATCAACACCCTGGGAATAATTATCACTGTGCCCAGATTGCTTGGAGCTGACTGGGCATTGCCATCCTACCCCTGTTTAGATGAGGACACCAGAAGAGGTCAATAGGCTACTAATGGGGAACTCAGTTCCCAAGGGCACCTCATTAAGGGGTGAAGGACTTTAGAACTTATTTAGTACAAAGTTAAATGCTGGATAAGGAAAGCATTAACATGCACAAGCCTATTATATTATTCCTTTCCTTATCCTCAGGCTGTTCCATTAGGAAAGTACATGAGAAACTGGAATTTTGCTGTATGGCTTAAGTAGATGTCCACGTGCTTCTCAAGGACTTTTTGGATATAGCTTTGTGGAATGCACAGCCCAAAGTCATTATGTTCTGAAGCAGTTGTTGAGTTGTCTGAAAGCAGACAAATGGAAACAGAACCCTAACCAAAAATACTAACTTTTGCAAAGAGGAATTTTTGAAATTCTGGAAATGCATTACTAAAGCCAGAGAACTCAAAACTCACATTTTGCATGCCACCAAAGAAATGTGGATGGGCCTCCTTGGAGAGGGAAAAAATAAATAAACAAACACCAAAAAAATTCAACTGAAAAGAAAAAGTACATGTCCACCAAATGGCTTTGAAACTTCCATCCCAAACACCAAGATGGCCCCTTGGGCTGAGAGAGTGTTGTTTCAATTAGTGCTGCTCTGCCCAGCCTAATTGTAAGAGTTGGGAGCAGCCAGCATTCCCCAAGGGCCATGAGCTCTTCCCCCTATTGTTTTAGGCTGGGCATTGAGAGAGCAAGTGGAGGCATACCAGAGACAAACAGGAGGGAAGCAGCTGTATTCACTTTCTCCAGGGCTATTTCTGCCAAGTCTTAAAATAATATTGAGATCCTTCACCCTCCTCCCTCTACATTTTCTACCACAGACACCAGGTTTGTCTCAAGTTGTCTGTGACCTGGCACTGCATCTCCTGAATGGAAGCTCCACTTTTGAGGGCAAAATCTAATACGGGCATTAGATGAAATGGAAGAAAAAGCCTCACAGCTCCTGCCTTTGGGTGGAGCCAGGGGAGAGTTTGCACTCTGCAAACCAGGACTGGAAACACATCCAGTTCCAGGCTGGTGTGTGCTGAGGGGAGCCAGTCCCTCAGGACCCCCCTCTCTGCCTTTCCTTTCAAAACAAGTCCCTCCAGCTCAGCCTGTACTGTCAGTTCACTCATGGCACATGCTCATGTTGCTTTCTGCCAACCCTCTTCAAAAAGTAAAAAGGAGGAGACAAAAAAGTAAAAAAAAATACAGGAAAAAAAATGATGCCACTCTCAAGAAATGGCACTTTAGGCAGTCTCCACTACATCAGTAATGACAGTCAATAGTGCCTCCAAGGACTTGCTTTCTTCAAGTCAATACTACATCCTGACAGCCAGTTTCTTCCTGGGATCCATGAGCCTCTCTTCCAGATTCAATCTTGCTCAGGCAATCATTCCTCTGAGGCTTTTATCCAGCTTACAGATAGTGCAGAGATACAAGAGCCAAACTGTGAGGAAATCTTTCTGCTGCTCTCCAGAAATGCAGTTCTTTACTAAGTGGCTTTTCTTACCCACCAGGGTCACACACAGCACTAAGCAAGTCAAGGGTCATTAGAAATACAGCAGAGATGCTTAAACAAACACCTCATCCTGGATTCCACACAGCTTAGGCTTCAGGTGATCCCCTCCTACAGCTTTCCCTCTAAGGGGATTTACCACTGCACTGGCTTGCAAACACATGCACAGGAGGAAAGCAAGCCAGAGAGCAGGATCTTCCAAGAAGACATCACAATTTAAAGTCTACAGAGCTCATTTCCCTAACTTGGCTGCCTCAGCTAAAGCAGACACAGTACCCACCAACATCTGTCACCAGTTTTGGTGTCTCAGCAAGGAAGGTCCCATCTTGTTAAAGAGCTGTTCACCTCCATCATTAAAAACATCTTTAGCAGACTGTCCTTTTCCTCAGGCACCAAGGATGAAATACACAGTCATCTTTAAAGAAGGCTTGGAGAAGAGAAATCATGTACTAATATAATTAAGTTCAGTGCAACAAGCCCCTGGCCTTCACCTGCAAAGACACAAGTGTAATTGCAATTTTAAACAGACACATGAAAGGCCTCCAGGGCATAACAGGTTTTGCAGAGATCAACAGCAAGTCCTGTGCCTTGGCAAGCACAGCCTCAGCAGCTTCCACACCAAAAGGGAGCTGCTTTGTGATCATCTCCATTGATGTCCCTATTTTACTCCCAGCCTTGCATTTCAGGAAAGCCATATTTGCTACAAACCTTGGACAGAGCCTTGTTTTTAAGGTACATTCAGTAAGCACCTGCTTACTGCAGAGGGGTTCCCTGCCAGATGGTGAGCAGCACAGGGAAAGAGCCACTGTAAATTAACCTGCTGCTCCCAGCTTGGGAACACCACAGCGGGAAAGTCACGTTGCAGTGGTGTCCTTGAGGTGCTCCTCCTTTCCTACGTGCCAAAAGCCTTTTATGACATGAAACTATCAAAGAACAACTCATCAGCTAAACTGGGCTCTGCCTTATTTATTACCAGAGCCTCTGCCCTCCTCTCTGCACATACCTGGAGTGAGGGAGTGAACACTGAGCCCCACAGCTGATGTTGTTCAATGAGTAGATGAGGGCAAGCATGAGAAACTAGGAATGAGATTTTTTTCCAGCACCTTACACCTACCTCTGCAGCACCAGTAAGAACATTACACACCCACAGGCAAGATTTTTCTGGTGTCACAGAAAGTTCAGCATCTCAGTGTGAGAATGTTGGTGACTGATGGGGTCCAAGGAGGGAAGGATTACTGCTGTTTGTACAGCTTTATGGAGGAAGCTGTAAGAGTGTTCTGTAGATGAAATCAGTACATATTTGCACATTAATGTAATTTAACCTGAACTCATTCTTTCTTTTAAACCTCTGGAGTGGCAGGGAAGACCCATGAGCAAACAGGCAAAGAACATCTTTATTAGGGAAAGGCTGAGGTGACAGTCTGTAACATGTCAGGCAGCTAAGGCTAGCAGGAGGCTGCAGATCCATGGAAGAACAAAGACTGCAGCAAAGATATGTCTCAAAAGTGTTCCCCAATACCCTCATAGAACAGAGAATTTTACCTGGCAAATGCAGTTAAAGCAGTGTAATCCTACACACTCAGGAATAGATTGTTTGCATGGCTGTTCTCTTAGAAGGAGCTGCTTTACCAAAACCAGATGTTCACACAAAATCTCCAGAGGCTTCTGAAAATCCCCTGCAGTTAAGAGCTGTCATGATCAGTATTTTGTACAAAATAATGCCAAGGACTGCTCAGTTCCCCACAGGGCAAGGCAGCTCTTTAGAGGTTTTGTTACCTCAGCCTTCCTCTCTTCATTCTGCTGATCCAGGACAAGCTCACCTTGGTGGCCCACAGCAGTGAGGACAGGCTGGCTGTGCTGCTTGGCTTTGTCCCAGCTCAGCCTGTCCTCCCGCAGATGGTGCAGGAGCACAAGAAGTCACTTCAGGTGCTGCAGCTAATTCAACAAATATGAGCATAGACTGCTTTGGCTTGTCACACACACAGCCTCAAGTATTATTTTTGGTCCTACTGACCTCTCTCTCACAGCACCTCTGTGGAGATGGCCCTTCCAGTGCTGTGCAGGGCTGCACCTCCAGAGCAGCCATGGCCACCAAACGGCACAGACACACCCTGAGCTGGGACACCCAGCAGCAGCAGGAAGGGGTGTCTGTAAGGGCTCTGCATGCAGCTCAGGCAGCTGCTCCCAGTCATGCTGAGCTCCTCACTGGCACTGCTGGGCAGATCCCAGTGCCTGGCACAGGTTCCCACCCTGCTGTATCCACAGCCCTGACAACATGACTCCAAGCCCAAAGCTGCCAGCCTTGTCCAGCTGGAGTTAAAAGTCTCTTTAAACCAGTAACAATGATCACAGCATTCCTAGGAAGGGACTGACTCGGAACAGACCAAGTAGGGGATAGAGCTGAATCAGAGGATAAACTCTTAGCATAACCCATTTAGAAAGAAGCTACCTCCTCAGCATAAAGAGAAGGGAAGGAAAAAAGGAGTATTCTGAGAAGTGATTAAGAACATTGCTAAAGGAAATGCCCTTGATGAGTTGTAGGATTTCCCATCACAGCTTTGGGGTGAGACTGCAGAGACAGAACATAGAGCCCTCTCTCCCACACAGGTCCTTCATTCTGTGCTGCAGTCTGCTCAGGGAAAGCATTGCAGCACTCCTCCAGCCTCACCAGCCACAGGACTGCTGTGACCCTGCCCTCTGAGCACAGCTCCTCCAGTCACAGAGTCCAGAAACTGTCTGCACTACAAGCAGGACATGCTTCCTGGGCTCCCACAGACTCAGATGTGCAGCATATCCCAAATGCTGCGATCCTGCACTGCTGCCCTTGTCCCAGCATCACCTCCCAGTGGCTGAAGCACAGGACAGTGCCCAGCTGCACCCCAAATGGAGGGAAGCATGCTGCTTCTGCCAGGTTGACTGCACTAAAATTACACAAGGAGCTTTAGTGCCTCTGGTAAACACTGCACAGACTTGTTTAGCCTGGGGCTCTTTACACGCACCCACCACACTCTTTAGATGTTCCAACACAGCATTTCTTATGGAGGACAGAGTTAGGAAAGACTGAGCAATGAAAGCAAAGATTGTTACCAGCTTTAACAAGCTTTGGATCATGCCAAGAACAAGCTTCACTGTTTTAGTTGCTTCAGTATGATAATCCCACATCTTTTCTATAATAATCAGATGCTCCTACACTGCAGTCAGCAGCAGAAGACAAAATGAGTAGTAAAGAGACAAGCAGCAATTTCTTCAAAGAGCTGAGAGGACTGCCAAGAATATTTGTAATCTGATTTCATCCCTTGCCTCCCCTGACCTGTCTCTGGAACTCAGGGTGACCTACTGAGGGTTTCAGGTTGTGGTGCACAGATCTCTTCTGAGCAAACCAAGGGAAGCCAACTGATGGGCAGGCTGAGATTCATCACAGGCCTAAATCTCTGACCTACACCAACCCCTTAGCTCATTTATGAATGACTTTCACTTTATTACCATTTATGAAGGAGTTTCGTTCTATTACAGGTCACTGGAAAAAAAATTAGTCTAAATGGGTGAACTATTTATTTTAGGGAAAAGATACACTTAGTAAACTATTACCTGAACAACAGTTCCTCACTATCTAAAGTGTCAAAGAGATAGTTGAGATTGAAACAAATTTCTAATTTTTTTTTTTTTTTTTTTTAAGTAAAGAGACTTCAGTTGAACAATAATGAAGGTACACTCCCTCATGGGGAAAGAAAAAATGATTTACCATTTGCTCTCTGTCACAGCAGAGATGAACTGTGAGAGCCCTCTCTGTGCAGGACAGTGAGAACTGCAGCCACTTGTCACCTCCTCCCTGCAAGTCTAAAGTGACACAGGCAGATGATCTTTTTGAGGCCTGTAATATAACACACACAAAAAAGAAAAAAAGCCACACCATGATTCAGTGGCAGCACAACTATCTTGCCTTGCACAGGATTGCTGTGCTCAGCCAGGGACCTTTTCTGCAGAATGCACAGTAAAACAGCTGCAAAGCAGCTCGATGCCTTCAGAGAGAAAATAATCTTGACAGTAAAAATATGAACCCAGCACAGCCATTTGTGCTCATTTACAAACAAGACACTAACTTATGCTCATTTGCACGTGAAAATTGCTGGAGTATTTACTGTACATTGGGGTGATCAGAACAGCTTTGGAGCTGCTGTCCTGTGACCATCACAGCATACAATTAAATACATTTCATTACTCATTTCAGGAAAGCATCCACAGTTACAAGGGAGAGGCTGAAGTGGATGACAGGAGCATTACATAAATGTTATTGATTTTTGTTTCTCCAAACATTCACAGTAAACACACCAACTGTTTTTGCTGAACAGTGCAATGCATCATTCAGCATTCCAACAGAACATATCAGACATCAGCTATGCACAGTGTGTTCACTGGATGCTGCCATGAAGGACTGAGGAAGGGTGAAGTGGTGATCAGATAAAGGGTGCATGCACATTCACCCCACTGGCAGCAATGCAGCAGCTAAATTTCCCAGAGGCAGCAGAAATACAGTGGTACTTCTCAGGCAGGACTTACATTCTAAGATGTGTCTTAAATCAGCCTCTTTCTTGGCAACACCTGTAGTGACACAGGAGTCCTGTCCATGAGCACAGCAAAAAAATCTCTACCCGAGTGCTATAATCAGAAGTAGGCACAACAAGGGAGGAGGGAGAAGACACCTTGTTCTTCCCCCTGTGGAAGAAAAGATCCTAGTGCTTAATGTGGTCACACACGCACACACAAAAATTATATTTGTGTGTTAGAGGCAGGAAAAACAATGCTGAGGAGAAAATATCACCAAAAAGCGCAACAGATACTTATGGGCAGATCATCTGCAAGAGAGGGTGTTCCAAAAAACAAACCAACCCATGTGGCCAAGCACAAGGATAATGTTGTCCTTGTTTCACCCACACCTTCTTTCCCAATATGTCTCTTTCTTCATCAGCTAGAGATATGGTAAAAAAAAATTTACATTTAAAAAAGAAAAAAGGAAAATTATGTAACTCACAATTCTCCCATATGCTCAGTGCCTGTTAGCTCATGAACCATGGAGCTGTATTAACTGCCATGGCAAGGGGTGGATGGACACAGAAAAAAAACAACAATGACAGCTTTTGGTATGTAGAGCCTTTGGGTGATGAAGAAATCTGTCGCTACGTGTTTTTAACACATAATGTTTTCTTTTTCCTTACTGAACAGAGGGAGAAGAAGAGGGTGCTGAAGATGTGAAATACTAACCACTTTGATCTTTCAAGGGTTTCAACAGAATTTGTGCTTTGATACATCCAGTTCCATAAATCTCAAGACACAAGGACAGAAAAATCAATGGGTAAGAGAGATGGATTACTCACTGGGATGGAGAAAAACGAGTCAGCTTGTATCCCATCGGCCAATGAGGCCTAGGCAGTCTGTCAAAATGCATTTTTCAGGGGCAATAATCCCCCTAACCAAGGGGAAGAAGCCACAAGTACCAAGGAGGTGAAAACTTAGTGATGGAAGGTAAGAATTCTCAAAACATTTTGGATAATTTTTAATATTTTATTTATTTTAATATTTTAATTCTGAAGCATTGTCTTTCAGTCCATTCAAGGACAGGAAAGCACAGACTGGTTGCAGCTCCACTGCTATATTTCAAATGGAACCCTTGTGGTTAACCAAAAAAACACCCCATATATCATTTGTTGTAAAACTCAGAACATGAAGACAGACTGAACCCTTGCCCTGGTAGGAAGAGGGAAAATGGCATGGAAAATCCAGCCAGCTGCCTGCCTGCAGCACCCAGCTCTGTGGGCAAGGACTGCATGGCATATCCCCCAGTGCTGCCATCCCCTGCACACCCCAGCTGCTACCTGCCCTGAGAGAAAGATCAGCAAATGCCTTGGCAAGCCACACTCAAACCATTTAGTCTCCTGCAGTAGTTCAAGTTTCCCCTCTAGTAGCTCAGCTGCCCCACCCTCATGTATTTTTAGCATGCTTAGGTAAGACTTTTCTGGTATTTCCTCACATCAGAATTTCACCTGTTGCATCTTGCAATCAGCCTGGGTGGGGCTTCTTTCTCTCTCATTTTCCTCCCAGAGCATTCTGTGGGCAAGCAGCTTCTCAGGTGTTGGATGGGGGCCACAAAGAGGAAGGGGAAGCAGGTGGTGAAGAGCTGGAGATGCTTTTCCTTCTGTTTTTCTGTGCTGGCAACAATAACTGAAATGCCACACCAAAGCCACCCTCTCTGAAAAACTTGAGCGGGTACAAACACAGGGGCCCATCTGCTTAGCAACACATGGTGCCAGCAAACAGTTTCCAAGCCCCAGGCTGAGGCTCACAGATATGGCAAAGGCACGTTGGGCTCCCAGCCCCACAGACAGGCATCCAGAGAGGGGCAGGGCAACAGTGGCCTTCCCACAGCAGGCAGGTGCCACCAGCAGGGCACACTCTTTCCCTTTGGGCAGCTTCACACAGCAGCAACTGCTTTAGGATCTCCTGGCTTCTGAAATCCTATTCAGATGCACGCTCTCCCTCTGCTCCTCACTACAAGGATCCTCAGTGCAAGAACACCTTTCCTCAAGCACAGGAGCAACATCCCTAGTCAGACACCAACTTCTCTCCCCTCTCTCCCCATCCAAAACACATCTTCAAATTTCCCCAAGTGCATTTTGACACCTGACCTGCTCTCCAAAGCTTTTAAAAAATGAGTCTCTACAGCATGAGCTATACCTTATAAATGTCCCATTACAGGAGTGCTCCCTGATTTCCTGCTCTCCTTCCCATCTGCCAGTGAGCCCCTTCACCTTTCTGTCAGCCTGTCCCAGGTGTTCAGCTCACAGCAGCTTTACCTCTTTCCTGGAGCTTCTCTGCTGTGCTGGGCAAGGAACAAGGCTCACATGTGCTGTCCCCACATCCATCCCTGCTGCCCTGACAGAGCTCAGGCTGACAGCACTGCAGGGGAAGTGGCTTTATGGGATGTGACTGCAGGATTTCTGATACATGTCACCCTTGATGCCAGCAGCTGAAAGAATTCCCTGCATTAGCAAAGCACAATGAAAGCTGTCCCATGGGTCACCCTGCAGGTCAGGGAATGGGAGCTGCATAATGGGAGGCAAAGCACTGCCAGGGAAACCTAGCAAAAGGTTGGCTTTGTCTGAGAATAAAATCTTTAACCAAAAATTTTAACCAAAATCCCACCCAAGAGAAAATATCTGAATGCTCTGCTCAGAAGTGCTCCCCAGGACAGACATCCTGGGTGGAGCCCAAACACAGCATCCCACAGCCCTGCTTTGGCCTGGGGAAATGCAGAACAGGTGGAGGGCTTGACCACGAGAAATCCTGCTTTTTGACATCCAGAGCAGTCAGGGATCAGTCCACAAATCAGGACAAATAAATGACACTGAAGTCAACAGGAGCTTTTGGCTGCTCATGCCAATCGAGGTTGTTCTACAGGGTGACAAAGTTGTGGCACTTGAAAAACTCTGTTAATCAAGTAGGACTTCAGAAAGGCTTATAGTAGAGAAGAACATACTTGCTGGAAAGTTAACCAAAAAACCTGTGCCAAACATTAAAAACTGGCACAGATAGCCAGAGAAAGTCAAGAACAGAGAGAAAAAAAGGGAAAAAACCACAGTTAGAAATGTCTGAGTGATCATAAGGAAATGATGTTTTGTTGTGTGATCCCAAGCCCTCTGCCATAGGTGTCATATAAATAATTATTAATTATGTTGTTGATTATCTGTGTGAGCAATAGAGCTAATGAGCTGGTTCTTACAGGATATAAATACAGCTTCTAAAGAGCAGAGCAGCCATTCTGCCAACGGCAAGCAATTAGAATTATTTCTTCTCTGCTGAGAGTTTGCTTTTTTTTTTTTTTTTAACCTGAGGACAACCAATACACACTGTAGATATTTGCTATTAAAAAATCTACTCCCTTCACAGTCCCAGTAGACATAAACTGAATTTCCTTTAATGACTGGGCCCAATTAACTGGAACCTGGAGCTCCACTTTGAAAGCAGCAGGGTTCCTCTTTGGAGGCTTGGCCCCAATGGGCAGGAGACATCCAAAGGTTGAGGATTAAAGTTGCTTTGTTTCACTGAGCATGTACACCATATTGCAGGATGGTTGGCATGGGAACACAGCTATGGAGCAGCCTGTAGTGCACAATAAACAGTCTCCATAAAATACAGAAGCAAATAACTGGAGAGATGAAGGGTAAACCCTTCACCTATCATTGGGAAAGCTCAGCAGATGGAGGAGGAAGGAGCAGCCCTTCCAATTCACAGCCCTTCATCCACACCTGCTTGCAGGATTTTTGTTTTAACATTAGTGCTTTAAGTGCACATGTGTACTCGACCCATTTCACCATCTGGTGTCCAAACCACAGGATCCAAAAGGAAATTCCACTTTAGCTGCTGTCAGCCATGAACTGCCACATCTCTCAAGGTGCTGGTTAATCCCAGGACAGAATTTGAGAAGAGGGTTGGCCTGCAGGGGCTTGAACATCCATCAATAAAAGCAAAAGGGCAAGTTTCTTCTACAGAAAAAAATACTCTTTTTCCTCAGAGTCATAGATATAGATTAAAAGAGGCTGGACCCTAAGTCTAACTGACAGAAAACACAGTAGCAAATCAGGAATAAAACTCATAACCCTGCTGCTGCATAAGAGGGGAAGTGGAGAGAAAGGAAGATGGAGAACAACCTTAGGAAACCAGTAACATCAATATTAACACTTTGCTTTGCTGCTTCTTTTACAACAGAATTACCAGATGAAACACTACAAGCATCTTCTGGAAGTTCCCTTTTCCTCTGATCTCACCCAGGGCTGTTGTTCCAGCATGCTGACCTTCAATCTGTAGAAATGTCCTGATCCTGATCGACGCACTAGATAAAACTTGCAAAACACCGAGCCTGGGGATTTGCTCAAGAGACAGGAACACCAAGATTCAAACAGGAAAGGCTGGAATTTATGGCCTTGCTGGCAGTCTGGCTACAGTGTGGATATTAGTCTTCTGCAAGGGCTGGAAAAGTCGTTCTTTGTTACAAGTAAGACATACCAGAACAGACAGCATCCTCTGTAGACCCAAAATTATGAATTCTAAATACCATCCAGCCCCTCCACCAGTAAAAGCAGAGACATGCCAACTACCCTTCCATGGTTTTGAAGTGTGCAGTAAGAAATGCACGTTCAGGCCTCTGAGTTACAATTTTTTTTTCTTTAAGAAGAAAGCCTACAGTGCACTGACACAGGAACTTTAAAAATGCAGCTTTAAAAGGAGTACCCTGGGCACTGACCTACACAAGCTGCTCCACTCAGCCAAGCCATCCACTTCTTTATTAGACACAATCCAGAGTGCATTTAAAAGGGGTCACACAAGAGCTCCCAAACAGGCTTAGAGCTGCCAAGGAGCCCTTGCTTTTTCCTCCCTCTTTTGTTCTTCAGTAGCTGTGCGCTGGGAGCAGGGCTCTGCATCCTGAGGTTATTACACATTTCTCTAATGGATCTCCATGCATAATAAATTAGCTCATTAATGAATTGATTTGAAGGAAGAGTTCACTGCAGGGGCTAGAAACCCAAAGACACACACCTATGACTGAACAAATAAGTCACTTCTGCAGCATCACATCGTGCATCCTGCTGGTGAAGGCTCCATTAAATCACCTGGCACTGCTGCTGCCTGTTCTTCATCCTCACCATTATAAAAGATATATGGGAACTGCTTTTGCCTCACAACTGCTTATTTGTGGAGGTCTGGTCTCATTCCTTACAAGCCTTTTCCATTTGGGACTGTCAAGTTGGTTGTTCACGTTGAGGGAGTTTGTGATTCCAGCACCAGCTTTTGCAGTGTTTGAGTTATTTGGACTGCAGCTCATTTGGATTGCAGCAAGAGACTGCAGGTCCACCCTGAGGGTTATTACCAGCCTGAAAAATCTCAAGGCTGTGGTTGGGCTATTGCAGCCCAAAATGAGGGAATTGAGCCTGAAAACAGCTGTCCTGAGCTGCTAACTGAATATTTCCAGATGATCCCAGGAACCTACCTCCATGCTCCAGCACCCAGCGCTACCTTGTAAACAAACGCCCTTATATAGGTCTGTGTGGGCAAAGTTAATTATCTCCAAATAGCTTCCAGAAGCCTCAAATCAATTTATGAAAACAAAAATTAACTTTCCATATAAACATAATTACAGTGAGACAACAGTATCCAGCCTGGTGCTACTGCTGTTTTTGGAAGCTGGGCAGAAAGCCAAATGAGTTCATTAGGCAGTGTAATTAATAATGGTTTTTTCCTGCTTTAGGAAGCCATTTATGGTCCTAAGAGGCAAAGGTACTGGGGAAAAAACCCACAGCTGACAAGTTTTAAAAGGTGCTTCTGCAACAACAATTTATTTTAGAGCCTCCATGAGAATATATATCATTTAATGAACAGAAAAAGAGCAGAAAAAAAAATGACACTGCGGCGAGATCCATTCACTGTGCTCACAAACATGCCTTGGAAGAATTTTCTTGAGAAGGAGCTACCCAGGAATGACTATCTCCTACTTCATAACCCAAGAGGCACAAAGACAGCATCACATAACCAGCTGCCCCTGTTCAGTTCCCTACATCCATTGTGCCATGGCCCTAGAACAGCACAAGATTCTGCAAATGTGAGAGGAATCCACAAACAAACATCATTTAATGGCTCTGATCCCAGCAAAACCCTGGGAAGTTTCTTTGGTTGCTAAGCCTGATTATTATTTATCAGCTCTGAATTGCATTCTCTCAGGTTACAGAGATGTGCACTTTGCAAACACAGATCACTTTGTCTCTCAAATTGGCCACACACAATCTGAAGTGGAGCTTGTCCATGTGTGAGAAAGCCACATCCATTATCCTCCCTCCCACCAGGCCAGGTGTTGATGCTACCAAAGAAGTGCCAGCCAGTGTTGATGGACACTGCTCAGGATGGTCAAGGCTGAAGAGCAAAGGGGTTGAGCCATTCTTTACTGTGCACTCATTTTTGGGGAAGCAGAGGGTCAAAACTGTGCAAGTCACCAAATATCCACATAACAGGACAAATTGAAAGCAGATAAAGACAGCAGCCATCACATCATCCATATCTAAATATCTGTGTGGCTCCCAGCCACGTAAAGGGACTATTTGGGTGTGCATGCCCCAAAGCCAAGAAAGCTGCCAACCCCTCTGCCCTCTGCCACCCCAACTCAGCCTCTTGCTCAGCTGCTTCACCTCCCCATAGCAGAGGGTAAATCCCCCAGTGTGGATTGCCTGGTGGGACACACAACCCTGGCTCAGCCCTGCAGCACAGCAGTGTAATCTATTTATGAATGGCAGCGGAACTCCGAGATTGAATTAGGAGGCAGGTATTCAATCAGGCAGGATGTGGAGCTGCTTTCTAACAGACTGCAGGATTAAGAGAGCAATAGAATACATCCTTTCCTTCCACATGACAGCATCTCCCTCTTCTACCCTCCCCAATCAAGAAACTAGCAGAGTCTGTACTTGAAGAGGATTTGCAATGCTCAGGACCCACAAGAAGGATTAGAGAAAGGTTAAAGAGAACACGCATACAAAAGACAACTCTCCTGTATCATCCCCAGCAGAAGAATTATTAAACAACAGTCTGTGCAAGACAGGGCAAACAAACCTGAGCTACCAGGACAAGAAGAGCTGCCAGCTGCTCCATTTGCACTGTGTTTGGGGTAAAACCACAGCACCTGTTTTTAGCAGAGCTCAAAGATGAGCCTCACAGTTTTTAAAAGGTCTGTACAGTGCAGGGAATTGCAAGCAAGAGGGCCTGCAGTCAGCTGGTTTGTGTATTCCTCTAACACCCAGGGCTCATTGCCTCTAACTGCTCTAGGTCCTGCACAAGCAGAAGACAGGAGAAGTCCCTACTCAAAAGAATACATCACATGCAATGTCAAAACTCCCATTTTACCCATTGCTACCATTCCCAGGGACATGGAATGACAAGGAAATATGGAAATTTATGGCTTAGAGGCTAGAGAAGAACCACAGTGCATGGATGAAAAGCATCTGATGGGAAAAGGCTGCAGTGTGGTGTAAGAAGACAGAGGACAGTGTTTCACATGGTAGAGGGAAGAAATTCCCTATCTGATGCAGCAGGATTACATCATGTCTGATGGCAGAGCCCATTGTGCTCTCACTTGTAAAGGAGGATTACTGTATATCTGATCTGCAAGAAGGATTATTGTGTGTGAAGCAGGCTCACTACAATCAGGATGAACTAACTGAAAAGCAGTAAAATGTGCTGGTGGAAGGCTTCACTGGATTTGTGACAGGGCAGATGCAGAGCTCTGTATCCCTGTGGCACTAACAACAATGCACTCACACATTGGAAGAAGGCCCCAGACCTCCTGGAGATGATTTCAGTGTGTGGCACAGGCTCACTTCACTGCCAGCCCCCAAGTCACTTGACAGGTCACTGAACAAAACTTCTGCCTGAGTCTGTAGCAGAAGTCCAGGTAGTTCTGGGAAACAATGCCAAACTCTCTTAATTCTCTTGATTTCATTCTCTTTGCAGTCCAATCTGACCCAGAACCTAGGCTTAGCCCTTCCTTGATCATAATTTCCCATGCTTGAATGGCCAATGCTTTTTATTTACAATTGAAACCTTAATTGGATTTGACAGTGATAAACATGCAATATATTCTTTAATGTCTTACAGTATATGAACTCTGGGACATGTATCTATTGCATTCTCCATTATCAATAGTTCAATAAACTTTCTGTTAAACCTTGTTACAAGAAAATTGAATTTTCATCAAAATCACAGGACTGGCCTATTACAGCAGGAATCATATCAGGGAAGACATCACAGCCACCCTCACACAACAAAGCCAGACAGCTCTTAACACACTGGGTGGCATCTATCAAGATATCAACTATAAATCATTGCAAATGGAACTGCAGGAGAAGGCAGGGCCTAGGGGCCATACAGGCTTTATTTTATTTTATGCTGGGTCATCCTTAGGTTTGTCTTCAATAATTTTCTTAGTTATTTTTAAATTTCATCACATCAGCAGGAGAAACCCTGTGCCTCACCACCTGAGCTGAAGGTTCTGCATTAAACTCCACTTTCAGCTGAGGAGCAACAGCCATGGGGATTTGGCAAGATGTGTGCCAGAGAGGAGAGGGAGCCTATAGACTGCAGATAAACCTCCCAGCTCCTCATCTGGGCTGCTAGGAGGTTCATCCTCAGGTTTGGCACAAAAAGAAACCTCTTTATTAATATTCACCCACAAACACGTTTCATTCTTTCATCCTTCTCGCCAAATCATCCTGCTAGAATCCATCCTTCAGGGAGAAAAAAACCCAACCCAAACCAGTAAAATTCTTCAGCAAAGCAGGCAGACTTGCTGCACTCGTATTTGACAGAAGGGAGAACAGATTGGGACTCCATGAAGAGTGACTCATTATCAGCAAATAGTTTTAAGTGATGATTGTTTCATCACCACCCACCCAGCTCTTCCCTCTGTCTGCAGGCTAGCACAAAAACTCACTGTGAGAGGATGACAAAAAAGAAAAATTAGGCAGACGACCTTACCTCTTGCTTCCACTCCCAGGATCGTGAGCAGAACTGTCTAAAAGGGGATCTGTAACCTTGGGTTACAGATTGAGAGCTTAAAGGTTTTCTTTTCTTCCAAAAGCAGTGTGTAATATTGTCTCCCTTCTTAACCTATCCAAGAAAACGCTGAAAACATTTTCAGATAGCTGCCCTTTTCCTGTGCAAACATATGCTGAGCCTAACCCTTAGGGACACTAACACCCTTGCAGTCATTTAGCAGATAAGCCCTTGCTGTAGGATCAAAGCTCCGTTGCAATGTGCCAATTGATGTTGCTGTAAATGAGCATTAGCACATTTGGGATCCAGCAGGACTGGTGCCTGAAGGTGAAGAATCCCATACTTGGAGTCAAACACATCAAAACTCCATCAATAGCAGGGTACAGAAGGTTACAGCAGCAAAAATGAAACCCTGGCTGTATCACGTTGCTCTCAGCAACTACTTCCAGCAGCGAGCTGCGTTCAGAGCAGCTGCAGAGCAAATGGAGAGAGAGGGAAAGAGCAGAAAATCATCACACACACTCTACCTAGAGAGGCGTTTTGAATTGAAATGGCCCAAGGGCAACCATGTAAGAAAATGGAGTTGTCTGGCTCCAGGCACAACAGACGAGCTTCTCCTGTCATAACCAGGAGAAAAGGGAAAAGGCAAGAGAATGGGGCAGCCCCCCATGGTGGTGTTCTCCCCCACACACAGCAGAGGCTGCAGGGTCACAGGCTGGGCTTTCCAGAGCCATGACCTCTCCCATCCACCTCTCCAGACAATAAAGAGCTGTTTCAGGTGCCCAAACGCTTTCAAAAGGATCCTCTGCAGGGAAACCTGCTCGCTGAAGAGCTATTCCAGCACCTTCCAACCCTTGCCAGGCAGAGAGACACGCAGGAGCTCTGTTATCAAAAGATAATCACATCCCTGGGGCATTACCAAGCACAAAATGCAGCTGTGCCTCTGATCCTCTGGGTGCAGTTACCTCCTCATTCACCGTGCTCCCACCTGCCCTCAAGCTGCCTTTAGTTCTATTAGGAAATTGTTTGTACCTCTAGATTGCTATAAATTATTGAGCAGTATCAGAAGCCCCGGAAGGCATTCTTTCCAAATATCCAAAATGAGTAAATAAATAAAACCCCTTTCCATCAGAACATCCACTTAGACCTGAATATTCCAAAACCAAACAAAATTTACACAAAGGCTTAAAAAATTCCTTGTGATATTAAACACAAGCCCACACCATAAGAAACGGCTCACAACTCCCATCATTTCAATACCCAGATATGCTTGCAGGCATTTTGCATCTCAGCTCCCAGCGTGGGTTGTATTTTGCAGGCTTCACATTGCTACCAAAGCTGGAGACAGCCAGCATTGACTCGTTTGCCAAGCAGTGACAAAAACTTAAAATATTCTTCAACTGCTTTTTTTGTACTGAGGGCTATCAGCCTCATCTAGTTTCTAACCAGTGAGATCTGTATCTTTTGATTTCTTCTGAGACTCTAAGGAATATAAAACCAGGTACAATGGGAAGGAAGAATCCTGCACAGTTTCTCCTCCAGAATTTAGTGGTAGGAAGGATTCAAAGCCAGATGAGTTTGAGATGATGCCAGCTGTCTGTTGTCTGGGAGGGGAAGAGCAGGTAACCACCTCCCCATCCTCCCATGACCACCTTCAGGATTTGACCAGAAAAAAACCACACTGCCATGCTGGCAGCTGCCACCACTTTGTCCAAAAGGACTTTAGAGGAGAACTGAAGTTATAATGACTTTCTATTCTTAGCTCTCTGCCACTGTCCCTTAAAACATCTCTGCAACATGGAGGTAGGGAGAGATGAGAGAGAAGCACTGCACAGTGACACAGCTGACCTCCCTGCCTGACAGAGGTAGTCTGAAAGTCTCCATTATCCAACAGCTCAATCCCTACAGGGTCATGCAAGTCACCCCACAGGCCAAGGTCACCCTTAATCTCCATTAGCATCAGCTCTTGTTTATTTTCCAACCTTTACTCCCAGGAAGCTGAAAGCCCAAAGCAGGGCAAGAAATACAATTCCTTTCCCTGGACACTGACTGCATTATTAAACATGGATTTAAACAAGGTTTTCTATCTGTATGCTAAAACACCTTTTCTTTTTTTTTTTTAAGACAACTTTGCCTGAGGGAAACCACTCTTTGTTTTGGCTTAACTGAACACCCATTAATTTTATAGGAAGGGCTGGGGGGAAGGGCTTGTGTCTCCACAGATTTATAGTCTTTTCATGCCAACTGGGAAGGAAATTCTCACATGCTTGTGTAGCATCAGACTTCTCCCACAAAGCTCATATTTACAGAAGAATGCAAAGCTCCCCCAGGGAGTCTAGGAGCTGATGAGACTATGAGGATCTGTTATTTATATTATAACAGTGCCCAAGATTTTTGGACATTGCACACATTCAGGGGAAGATGCAGCCCCTTTCTGACAGGGTTCAGGCTCATAGCAGATTACTCACTTTCATGGAAATCAGCATGAGTTACACGTGTTTTTCTGGAACAGAGCTATTAGTTCACACAATCAGAGGCAACCTGATGCCTCCATCTCCCCACTCCAGCAAACAATGAGCTTACTCATTCAGATCATGGCTGCTGTGCCCAAACTTGCCAAACAAGACTGTGGTCGAGCAACAGAGAAGCCATCCTGTGCCAGATGCACAAACACCCCTGGAAGCAGCTCCACTGGAGTTGGTCACTGGTGCTGATTGTGAAAGAAATTTGTGTGCAATCTGAGTGATTTTACGAACTTGCTGAATTCCTGAGAGAACGCTGAATCAACCAGCTGCCGACAGAGCTGGTGTCATCACTTCGCCATCAAGCCACAAGTGATTCATCCCAGTCAACAAAACCTGTTTTCCACTTGCATCTGCTGGGAGGCACAGGGTGAAGGAAAGCTGCAGCATAGCTTGCCCTAGGGCCAGAGAACCCTTTTTTTTTTTTTCCATAAGAAAATCTTCATTGAAGGGAAACAAGTTATTTCACTGAATCGAAGGCACCCATTGAGCTTACAGAGCCTTCCAGTATTAAAAGGCTGATATCCATATTATCTTTTCTTTAATTCACTTTGAATTTACCTAGAAGTGTCTGGTTCAGGTACTATGAGAGCTTTCTAAAATATCTACCTACAAGAGAAAAGAAGGGATAGGGGAAGACAGCACAAAGACTATTCAGGAAAGAACCAGGATGGGTAGGGGAATAAGGGTGAAACACAGAGTGAGTTTTGCAGGCTGCAAAATCCTTTTCCTATTTGCAGTGCATGTGCAGAACATAGAAGTGATGGATGTAAAAGCACAGAAAATATGAATTAGAATGAAGGAAAGAAGAAAATTTGTGAATAAGAGATGCTGTGGCACCTCAGCTTTGGAGGTCTGCAAAGAATTGCCCAAGTGCACACGGTCTGAAAGAAGGACCAGACAGTTCCCTGCCAGTCCTACAATCAACAGAGAACTCTGACAAGAAGTGGTGAAGAAATTCAAAGCGTTTCCTGATGGCAGGGCTCTGGCTGAGGCACACGGGGAGTGTCACCACGATGTCCCAGTCTCTCAAAGACACACCAGACAGGCTGTGAATGACAGAGCTGCAGGAGGCAGCTGGAGCCTGCCCGGGGGACCAGCAGAGCCCTCCCACCCTGACACCACACTGGAGTACCTCGATGTCACGAACTGAGACCAGAGGCAGCACAAGCAGAAACAACTGTATTTCCCAAATCTTGCCTGGGGCAACTCTACACACGGGATTTAGCCAGAAGTGCTCTGACTCCCAGAACAAATCTTCACACAGCTCAGGTTGTGCTGGAGGTGATCTGAGCATCCCTGCCCTCAGGGCAGCAGGCAGGGACCTACCAACTCCCTTTCCACACCAGTTTTTACTTTTTCTCGTTGCTTTTAACTGCTGGTAGGAAGCAAAGCCCGTTGTCATACAGAGGTTTGTAAGTGATGAACGTTTGTCTTTCTGCCTACGGAAAGCTGCCAAATCATAAAGCTCCATCCTGTTTGTAAAACAAGCCCTGGGGTATTATTTTTCCTAAAGTCAATGATGTCACAGAAATACTACTTGAAAACAGAATCTAAAATTACACTCTTGAGTGCAGCACATTCTGGAGTTTTCATTGGCACTGCTAAAATTGTTCTGTTGTGTTTTTCTGGCACAGTCCATAGTCAGATAATTGCTTGAGGCTAATCTTGAGAAGGCAAAATATACACAACCAGCACAATTCTACTTCTGCTCCATCTTCTATTAAGAAACAAATATTCTCCACAGCATGAAGTCAGTTTTTTGCCAACAAACTCTACTAAATGGAGCAGAGTGGATTTGGGGGAGCAAGGGGTGGAGTGTACAATTTGGCAAGGCAAAAAGCTTTTGTGAATTATTGCATAGCCAAACTGTTAGCTTTTTTTTTTTTTTTTTTTAATGGGGATAAGAGAGGCTATTACAAGAGGTCAAAGAGTTTTGTTTAGTCTGAAAGATTTCTGAATTATTTTTCCCTCCAGAAATACATATGAATGAGGGAAGAAAGGGACACCTAGGCTATTCACCCTGCTCTGGCTCCAAGCAGAATTTCATGACTGTTCCAGACAAGTTCAATCAGCCATTTAAAGACCTTTCCACCTTCTATATTTACTCTGCTATAAAAGATTTGCTGTGCAACATTATTCCACCCTATTTCCAGTAGCAGTGCCAAGAGCCAGAGCACACCAAGTCATGTTGGTGAGGTGGTAACAAGCAGTGCCAAGTCCAGCTTTCAAGAATATGCTTGCAACACCAGCAGCATGATTGAGCCAGATATTGTGTCATTCAACCAGATATTCACTTTACCTTGTCTGGCAGAAACACCCATCATTCCCAGATGGTGTTTTCACCTCAGCTTTGCTGTTGGGTGCCTTACAGAGACTTGCTGCTTCTCCTGCAAACACAGATTCCTTCACATGATTCTCTCTGTGTGGGTGACCAGCCTTCCTTAAGCTAAGCAACACATGCAGTTTAATTTAATACACCCTTTCCAAAGTCTTGCAGGAGTTCATACACCTGTAAAGGCTACATTGTTGTTCCTCCATCTGTGAGAAGATATCATGTGGTAAGAATGAAAAAAAAAAAAAAATTATATGACCACCAAATCAAGATACTCATCACTGAATTTGAGGACCAGAGCACCTAAATTGGCGCTCTCACAAAAAGTCATCTATAGGATTTAGTCTGTCAAAATAATACAAGCTGCAATTTCTATAAGAAAGGTCAACCTCTTGGACTTGGAACGAGAAAAGCAGGGTATGGTAAGACCCAGCAACTCATGCTGAAGCAGAGTTTCTGTTTGTACATGGCAAAGTTCACATTCCTTTTTGAACAGAAAAGAAAAAGCCTGCAGAGGAGAAAAGCTGGAGAGAAATACAAGGGATGTCACCTTCCTTTCATATCCCATATAACCAGATATTCCTGAATCAGTGTATTTAATACAAACAGTCATTTCAAACATGGGATGCTAACTTGCTCAACTCCTCACAAGTGAGAACACTGAACAGGGCTGAGCCCCAAGGCCTGCAGCATAACCCAGCAGCTGGCAGGGGCAAGACACTCCACCCCCTATATATTAGCACAATAATTAATAACATTCTATAGGGAGAAAACAGCAGGATGTGAAATCTGCTTATTTAGGTGCACTGCCAATGCTTCCAGTGAAACCATCCCAGCCAGCTAAGATTTCTAATTAGAATATGAGGAAATTCAGCTTCAGCTGACAGTGAAATACTTGAATTAGCCACAAGCCATGGTAATTTGGGATCCTGGTTTCTGTCATCCCTTGCAAAGCTGACACTACAGTGTGCAATTTCTGCAAAGGAAAAAAAGTCAAGTTTGTTCAAGATAAGGCCCTGACACATTTTATTTATTTGCAATCTTTAGGGACTGCTTAGCAAGCTCTAGAAACAGGCAAGATATAGACTAGTATGATGCATTCCACTTATTTAGTCCATCAAGGAGACTGCACACAAACCCACTTTCCCAAAACAGCACTCTTCATGTAAACACAAGTCAAGGCACAGCCAAGGTGGTGGAGGGGAAGTCTGCTTACATCCCAGGAAAAAGGGAGTGGAAATCCTGAGAGCTCTTTTTGACTCTAAACACTGCACCACAACCAACCAATGAAACAAAGTGAGCTTCCTACCATAATTTCAGAGAAATTATGGCATTTTTTGTTGGCAAACATTCTAGTGGGGCAGTGATGCATGTTTCTCAAATGCCAATAACATATTCAGGTTTCACCTGAGCAACATCTCTGTGGGCTGGGACCTTTCCTTGGGAGCCACAATGGGTGACATCCCTTTCCAAGCAGAAGGACTCAATGGCTATTTCATTCTCTCCAGAGACAAGAAGGGGGAAAAAAAGAAGACATCTTACTGTGTGCCTTCCTCAGCAATTTCTCCAAGATGCCAAATGCCTCCAAGACAGAGATTAATATTTCAGATAAAGTCTCCTGATTATCCTCACAATGCTTCCCAAAGGGGCTGGAAGGAAAAAGAGGCTCTGTGCTGATCTGGACCGCTGGATTCCCTCAAGGCAGATTGTTACAAAGCAATGTAAGAAAACACTCCAGCTAACAACAAGCCCTCTTACTTTCTTATTTTCTTTGTAAGGCTTGGAAAATCCCAACCCCAGCCACTCCTGCTTTATTTTAGAACCTTTGCTATTGATCCCAGCTGAAGCCAGATAGCACAGAACTGTGGAAACATTTAAGAGAAATGCACCACACTTCACCAAAACTCGAACTCCAGCTCCTCACAGTTTGGGCAAGTACACAAGTCAGTTTTATTTCATCTAGAGCTTGATCCTAATTGGAACAAGCAGATATGTGAAGAAAAATATATCCAGAGCCCAAGCGTGCAGCTACTCAGGGAACACAGAGATCATAATTCAATCACTCAAACCTCCTGATTTCAGGCTGGGATTGGAACACAGCAATGAAAACAAAAGTGAACACCTGGAAAGCCAGCACTCACATGGATTCCCATCCTCCAGATTCAGATCAGTCTCTGCATTTGATGCCAAACCAAAGCAGAATCACAGGTTTCTGGGGTTAGGTCAAGTCTAGCTTATCAGCTGTAGTCATACATGCAGTCACAGAGGAGCTGTTCTGGTGGAACTCTGCCAATAGCACTCAGACCTGATATTATTTGGATTACACCACAGGTAATAAAGCACCAAACCAAAGGAAAAAAGCATCTGGGTGTGGAGTGTGAATCTCCTCCCAGCCTGTTAAAGGGTGCAACCAGCTCTTGATATAGCATGTGTCACTGCTCCCTTAAAGCCAGGGCTAAGGACTCTACTCAGTGCTGAGAACACTCTAGTGCTGTATTTCTACAGCAGCACAAATTGGCAAATCCCAGGTCTTGATTCCCTGCTGAGCCAAATGCTCCCACATGCTGTAGAAGGGAGGCTTCCAAACAGGAGGCTGCAGATCTTGAGTGGTCATACATGACTTTTAGCATGGGGAGCATTACTTCCAAAAGAGGAATACACAGCAGTTCCATGGATGGAAAGCACCCTGGATCCCCATCTAATACTCAACAAAACTGAGAAAGTGAACAGATTAAAGTGGCTCACAGCCTTTACTTACCCCCACAGGTAGCCAGCATATGACAAACAGCAGGAAGGTCAATGCCTTGTAGTCACACGAAACAAGCAATGGCAACAAACTCCATGCCCAGCTGCAGCTGGTCAGGAAGCATGGCCACATGTTTTTTTCATTGCAGTTTCACTTCATAACAATCAAAACTTTGCAGAACAGTTTGAACAGGTTCTAGAGTTGGCAAAACCTCCCACAGGCAGCCTAAATATCATGCTTCTGTCAAAACAAGGACTTGAGCCCTATTCTCCTCAACTGCTGGCAGCTGCTGTGCTGTTAGGCTTGTTATTCACAATTAAAGTTCACGAGGCTTACAGGGATATCCTTATATTGGAGGTGAAAGCCAGTAATTAGAAAATAGGGAGTTGTGTGGAGACCTCCAAAGGGGATGGAAACAAGAACAACCTCAGCCTTCTCATGAGAAGCATCCAACCCCCTTGTCTCCATCGACTCAGCCACTTTTTCCAAGATGAGCACTGGGCTACAGCCACCAGGTCCCAGCTGAGAAAGCAAGGTGGGAATCAGTGCTCTCCAGGGCTTGCACAGCTGCAGCAGGAGACCTGGAAGTTGTCAGGTGGCTGTAGCAGCAGCCACCACGCCCTGCTGATTCAAGTGGGTTACAGTCACTTCATAGTTGTGTCCCAGGAGAGTTTGGTGACAGCCAAGCACCAGCCCTACTGACAGAGGAGGCTTGCACTGCACAGGGAGGGCAGGCAGCAGACTGAATGCAAGAGCTGTGCTTTAGCAGTGCCCAGGGCCCCCTGCCATCAATAAGAGCCCTGCTAAGCCTCAGGCTGTACAAGCACAAGACAGACAGGTAGCTCCAAGCCCAGGACAGAGATTATTTCAGTTTAAGATGAAGCAACAAGGGAACAAAGTAAGTAGAAAATGAAAGTGGGTAGCATGAAAGGAGCAGTCCTAGGATAGCAATGAATAGGTTTAAATCTGAACTCTCACTAGTGTCAGAAATGCTGGTCTGACTACAGCCCTTGAACAGCTCTAGGGCTTCTGCAGCCACTCACTGTGCAAAAATAAACTCACACAAAACACCCACTCCCTCTTCCATCACTGAAGTAGCTGCTAGGGATGGACCAGAAATGCAGAGGCATGAGAGTGGAAAAGCTTCTCTTTTGGATTTGGTTTTAAGATAATACTGTGGACAAGAGAGGTGATCCTGCAGATATTTAATGGATGACAAGCATGTGCCTAAACACAAATGGTGAAGACATTCTACTTAAATGTGGCAAACAGGCAGGGAAAGCTGCAGCTCAGACCAACAACAGGGAATGGGAGCACACAGAACAGGGCAATAAGGCAAGCAGTTTATGAAAGGACTCTCTGGAGAAAGCTGAGGCAATCAAAGTGACTACCAGCTTTTTGCAACAACATCTGGACACACATTTCCTGAATGCACCAGTGACTAGCGTGGAAATCCCTGGAAGATGCAAGAACTGGAGCAGAGATGGAGCCATGACATCTAATCTGGGGTGACATCTGCCTCTGGCTAGAGCAGTGAGATTGTTTTTGCTACTACTGGAAAGAAGATTGCTGCAGTCAGGAACAGAGTCACTCAGGGAAAAAAAATTAAAAAAAAAAAAAAAAAGCAATAGTGTGAAGAGAAAGCAGAATTCAGTATTATTCAGAAAACTGAGGTGCAAACTGGTCCTGATCTGTAAAACAACTAAAGAAAATGCCAGTCTGTGATCCTTGTGGGTCACACACATAGTGACTGAGGACGGAGGGAACACAGTCTGGGAGACAGGCCAAGTACCTTCTGTGTATCATTCTGATACTTCAGTTGTGGTAAGAGCCATTTGGCACAGACACCCTCCTGAAGTGGAAGGATGCAGCTGCAGAACTGGAGACCACTTCCAATAATACAACCTGCAGGGTATGAAATCAAGAGTGAAGCAGGATGGGCACAGACAGAGGCATGGAATAACCAGATCAGATCAATGTGGGCTTAAAATGAAAGGCACGTTAGAAAGTCAAAATGAAACGTGTCTGTTTATTGATAGATCTTTGAGACTGAGCTAAATTTAAATCAAGAACACTTGAAAATGAAACATTCTGCAGAGATGTGGTTATTTGTACAGCTTTGGTTAACACCCTTCCTGGCAGTGAAATGCGCTTTCATGTGGTAAAGGCAGTGCAAGAAGAATGTTGCTGTCTTCTTCTCACCGTGCCTTACACGGTAATATTTGCATTTTCCTTCCAAAAATCCTTGCAGATTTTTGCCTTGTGTGTCTCTGTGCAGCCCCATCCCCACAATCAGAGACCCTAGAAGTTTACCCAAGTACCAGAAGGTCTAAATCAGTTCCCAGCACTGCATTACATCCCAACTCCAAAACAGATTCTGGAACTGCAAAGCATGGAGCTCCCTCAGCATCACCCTAATCTGAAGAAAAGAATTCCCCTTTCCATTAAATCCCAAGTCTGTCATTGCAGAGGGTCAAGGCAGACTCCTCAGAGAGTCACAGGCTTCATGCTGTCACTCATATTAATGATGCAATGCTTTATTAATTGGAGTTTTCCTGAACAGCATGTGTAGTATCAGTGACACTCATAATTAAATAGGCAGGCAGCATTTTTTTTAAATGAGCTGAGAGTTAATTGAATTCTGGAGTCCCTGTGATCAGCTGTGAAATTTATACCTGCAATTTGTGCAGGCAGCAAGAACTAGAGCCTTTGGGGCCTTGTTATTCATCAAAAATAGGCTGATTTATTTGTGCCAAGTATCTCTGTAGGAGGCTCTTGGGCCCGATGTACAGTCACTTTCCTCCAATTAACCTCCCTGGCCTAGAGGGAAAAGAGAATTAGACATCTGTTAAAAGCACAAACCTAGTCTTGAGAAAGTAGGCACATTTCAGTGGAAGCCAGCTCTCAGCTGAGTTAACCTCTGGCCACCACGAGCTGAGGAGTTCTCAGCATGAAATATGTCAAAAACAGCTGACACAAACTACAGAGTTAAAGCAATCACAGATGATAAGAAGTGGAAGGTACCTGGCACGAGTCAGCTGGACCACTCTGCTTCAGAGAGAGCAGACCCTCTGGATTAGGGGGAGGACCCCTGCTCTGGTTGATAAGCACTACTGTGTAGGACAGCAATTCCTCTCCTCCTGTTTCATATCTGTGCAAAATTCATTTCCCAGAAGACTGTATGCTTAGCAGCTGCTTTTCATGCCACCCTCCTTTCTCCTACTGCTCAGCATAGGTAGTAAGTCTTTGCAGAAGGACTGGAACTGGTTCACTTTTTTAGTCTCCTTAGACTGGGGCCAGGCACAAAGCAGCTTACTGTGGTGAAAGCAGGCGTTTCTTAGTAAGAAGTCTGCACACACTTTCAGGAAGTTTTCCAGCCACAGATCACTTTGTGTCAGAATCATAAGGACCAGCCAGAAGCTGAGAAGAGATCTTGAGGACTGGAGCTGTATCTCTATCCTGTAAAAATCCTTTTGGGATCCCCTCTTAGGGCCAATCATTGCTTAAGAGCACCCATGAAATGGTGCAGCAGAGCCAGGAACCAATAATACTCCTTGCTCAATGGATTTTCCAGTCCAGAGTTAACTCTGCCAGCAATATGACAACACTGTTCTTCATCACTGAAGCACGGCACTGAAGCATTAGCTAATCCCTCTCAAGTGTGTGGGAAATAGTTTGGAGTTCTGCAGTTGGCTTTTATAAAACCGTCCATCAGAAATGGCTCCAAGGCACAGACTGATCTGCCATGTGGCCATTCTGGAGAGCCCAAAACGTGACTAGTTTTGCATGGGAGAAATACAGAATAACATTTGTTTAATAACATTTGCTTTCACAGTGAAAATCTGGGACCAAAATGGCACCTGCTACCCTCAAAAGTACACCAGAACAAGCACAGCCAAATTGTTCACCCTGCTCTTGTCCACAGCAGATTGCAGCACCAGGTTTTTATCTTCACCATACTCTTTCTAGCTATGGGACGTGTGACTTTTGGTTGGGATTTTGTTTGTCTCCTCTTTTTCAGTGATGGATTTCCTTTAACAGGCTGTAATTGAGTTTGCAGTTTATTTTGGTTGACTTGAGTATAAAGTTTACTCTGTCCACCAGCTAAGAAAGCCCATATCCATGTCTGCTGGAAATCATGGGAGGCCAACATGCCTCACTTGAACAGTTCTTCTCCCACATCCAGTATCACTGGTTGTTTTTGGACAGCCATTCAGGGGTAAAACAAACAAAGCTCAAACACAGAAACCACAACACATGCACCATATTGACAGCCTGATTAACTGTTAAAAAGCCTATCTTTCCTTATGACTAAAAGCAGCTATTTAAAATGAGCAGTCAAGACTTGTTAATGACTTTTGTAAATATCTTCAGTGGTGCCCTATAACATCAACATCACAAGAATCTATGTAAAAACTGTTTATATAGAAAGTGGTCTCACAGGCAAACTATTTTATAGACAATTAGAAATTCCCTTTTGTATTTCAACTGGTATTTGTTTATGAACTAGCTCAAAGTGCAATGTAACTCGACCTCCAAGCAGCTTAGGTGGTTGATTACAAGAAAAAAGGCAATGGCAGAAGCTGGTTCCAGACATCAGCCTGGGAACTTCTTTAGAAGGACATTTCAGTCCCCCAAGACACTCCTCCCACTGAAGAAATGCAGCAATTGTAGCCTGCCAGTGTTAGATGGGATCTTCAATAGATTAAGAACTGCTCCAGTGATTCTGGACGTTTGCAGTTTCTCCCAGGAGCACTTCATCGTTGAACCACGCTTCAGGCTATGCTGCTTTCAGCAGGGGTCTCAGCAGGCACCTTTGCTCATTAAAGCAAACAACAGCAGCCCAAGATTTCCTGCTGATCCAGGACATTTCCCTGCTAAACACACACCAATGCTCAGAAACACACAGCTCCACATCCAGCCGCTACCTAGAGCGCCCGAGTTCAGGGAGCAGCAGAAGTGCCAAAGTGTATTACCAGGGAAAGACATAACACAAATATAACTGCAGAGGAGTTACATGACAGGAGTCAAATGCTTAAAAGCATGAGATACACAGTCCACAGAGAGGTAAAATAAAATCCCACAGGAAACAACCAGGCTGCTAACCAGGACTTACCAAATAGCTCCAGGTACTTTCAATGTATGCAAAGCTGTATCTTTGACTTGAGACATTTCAGCAGGGTTTGAATACTGTAAGGAACACGAGCTATTTGCAGCACAGAACTCTGTCCAGGCTCTGCCAGACAGGGACAGGACCATGCCACCCTATGAATGACCCTCCCACCCTGAGCTAGGGACAGCAAGCATCCCTGCTGGCACTTAGAGCTCTCCTAGATCTCTACAGGCAACAAGATGGAATGAGTTTGGAGCTCCCTTCCAAAATCTCAGACAGTGCATGGACAACAGGCTGAACTCACAGGTATGTTAGGGAGAATCACTCAGAGAAATCAGGGACAAATGCAAAAAAGGCAAAGTTTTGAAGTCATTCATGGCAGAGGATCATTACTGAGACCTTCTGTGTTGGTTTTGTTATTGGGTTGGTTTTTTTTAATACGTATATACACCTACATGTAAACATGCTTACAATGAAATCAGAACATGTACCTTGAAGTTATTTATGCAATCTCTATAGGTTTAGTCATCACAGACAAAAACATTGCATCCATCTGTCATGCTGGATCAGATAACCAATCCCTCAAACCTAATAAGTACTTCTGGAAAGCAGGCGAGAACACACTTGCACAATTCTGCCTCTTAAAGGCACAGCCCCTTGTCTCACTGTGGGCACACAGGAGCCACCAAGGTCCAAAAGGTCTACAGGTCATCAAAGGTTTGTTTCAGGTCTCCTGAAAAAAACTTAATCACCAGGAAATATAGAAGAATAAAACACCAAGAGGCTCTCCTGGCAAGCCATACAAAAGTCAGCCATCAAGAACTGACCCTAAAAAGGGATCATCTCTAGTACAGCTCTTCTTCATCCATCATCATCCCAGATAATGCAGCACCACTGCAAAACCTCCAGCACTTCTTAGGGCACTAGAGTGAACAGCCCAGACCCCACGTACCTCATGGTGGGGCTCTGCAGGATTCACCCCAAAGGGGATCATGCAGCAGGTTCTGCAGGCTCCATCCCAATGGGGAAAACACAGAGGGCTCTGCAGACTTGTGTCCCAAAGAACTCACAGTGGGGCTGTGCAGGCTTCATCGCAACAGAACCCGCACAGCACAGGTTCTACGTGTCTTCATCACAATGGAAGCCCCTCTCCAGGGTTTTTCATGGAACTCCTGCACGGCAGGGCTCTGTACCCCTTCTTCCCACCCCACCTGGGCACAGCAGCGGGCGGCTGCGGGAGCTCTGGGGCCAGCACTGCCCTGCAAAGCCGCAACCCCCCAGATCTGTTCTTTATTGGGAACAGGTGCCTGCCAGGAGCTCCGACCCAGCTGCCCGACAGGTGCCTTGGCTTTGCCGCTCGGCCTGCCTGCGGTGCGGCCCCTGAGGGCAGCCGGATCCCGGGCTCTGGGGCACAGCCGGCATTCCCTGAGGGCGGCAGGATCCCGGGCTCTGGGGCACAGCCGGCATTCCCTGAGGGCAGCAGGATCCCGGGCTCTGGGGCACAGCCGGCATTCCCTGAGGGCGGCAGGATCCCGGGCTCTGGGGCAGGGCACAGCCGGCATTCCCTGAGGGCGGCAGGATCCCGGGCTCTGGGGCAGGGCACAGCCCGCATTCCCTGAGGGCGGCAGGAGCCCTGGGCTCTGGGGCACAGCCGGCATTCCCTGAGGGCGGCAGGATCCCGGGCTCTGGGGCAGGGCACAGCCGGCAGCCCCTGAGGGCAGCAGGATCCCGGGCTCTGGGGCAGGGCACAGCCGGCATTCCCTGAGGGCGGCAGGATCCCGGGCTCTGGGCACAGCCGGCATTCCCTGAGGGCGGCAGCAGCCCCGGGCTCTGGGGCACAGCCCGCATTCCCTGAGGGCGGCAGGATCCCGGGCTCTGGGGCACAGCCGGCATTCCCTGAGGGCGGCAGGATCCCGGGCTCTGGGGCAGGGCACAGCCGGCATTCCCTGAGGGCGGCAGGATCCCCGGGCTCTGGGGCACAGCCGGCATTCCCTGAGGGCGGCAGGATCCCGGGCTCTGGGGCACAGCCCGCATTCCCTGAGGGCGGCAGGATCCCTGGGCTCTGGGCACAGCCGGCATTCCCTGAGGGCGGCAGGATCCCGGGCTCTGGGGCACAGCCGGCATTCCCTGAGGGCGGCAGGATCCCGCAGCAGCCCCGGCGGGTCCCGCACAGCCACCGGCCCGGGGCGGCCAGCAGAGGGGGACAGAGCACCGCACTGGGCCGGGCCGGGCCGGGCCGCGCTGCCCGGGCCCGGCGCTCGCCCCCGGGCTGGCCCCTCCGCCGTGCCCGGGCCGGGCAGGGGCACACGGCAGCCTCTGAAGGGCAGCAGGAGGTTCCCCTGCTCCCCCCGTGTTTGGGGTGCTGCTGTAGGGTCTCCCTGCTCTGTTGGGAGCTCAGGGTGCCCCCCGAACCTACAGCTGACCCCAGCATAGCCACCTGATCAAACACCGCAAATAATGTTGTTTATTTAAAAAATATTAGAGCGGCTCTTTGCCATAAGTGACAAGTCATTATTTAATTCCTTTGGTACTCGCGGAAATAACATCAATCAACATGAATGCATCTGCTAGCTAAATATGAATGTAATCATCCATTAAAATGTTAACATTTATGAAAACTGTTTATTAAAATAAAGTTATAAGAATCTCATTGTGATTTGATAATCAGCTAATGTCCCCTTAAGGCAGAATTTGAACATTTGATGTTTGGAACTAGATAACATTTTAAATGCCCCATCAGTTTATAACTCTAGTTATTCTGAAACATGATTAAGCCTTTGTGTTGCAGCCCTGGAAACAGATGTCCTTTTTTTATCTTTGTGCCCTGTGCAAATGGGCCTCCCCCAGCCTAAAAAACCCAAATTCAGATAAAGAATCAAAGAGGTGAATGTATGCAGATAAACTGAGATTAGAATGAGGTGGTTTGCCCTACCAGATCTAGTAGGGTCTGTCCTTGCCCCTGTTACATCCCAGCTGGCACCTCCACCCAGAGATGCACATTGGCATCCCCCACCTCGAACCCAGCCCCTTTTGCAGGAAGGGAGATGTAATACGTGTAATTAGATAACATTTTGCTGTAAGACATCTGACAGCCATCAGCAGGTTTCATTTTGAGTCATGCTTTCTATTAAGCACGTATCAGGTTTGCTTCCCTGTGCAATAGCCTCAGCTCCCAGGCTTGCTGTGTGCCCAGCCTGGCCAGCAGGAACTACACAGTGCGTTCATGTGCACTGAGATTTTTTGCCTTCCCTGTTCTGGTAACTCTTCAACTCAGATTCAAATGTGGCTGCGAAAAATTCAGTTGGCACTTGTTTGCTCCATCTAGCATTTCAACAGACAGTTCTGAGGGGAGCCAGGCTCCTAATTCCTGCTATGCTTTAATTTCCAGACTCAAGCTAGCTCTGGCATTTCTCCATAGAAAGCTCATCTGTGCCATTGTCCTTTGACAGGTACAGCTTGATCCTGAAGGTCTATCTCCACCACAGTTAATAATGAATCAAAATGAACAGACCTCACAACAACTTGTTCAGGAACTAAACTGTTTCAGACAGCCCCAAAATTGGTATGATTAGTCATAAAGTCCTGTGTTGAAATATGAAACATCCAACACTGTGTGGGAATAAGAGAATTTTGTGTGTTAATCTGGTTTTGTGTGTACTTTTAAATCTTGACAACTCTTAAGACATAAATAGGGACTTTACAAATTTCTGAGTTTCAGCTGTTTCAGTTGAATTTAGTAAACTGCGGTTTCCTAATTCCCAGTCAATTCAGCTATAAACCCCCAATCACTGCCAATTCATTACATATGAGTTTTACCAGAATAGATCCAAATTCCTTTGATAACCACGAGGAAACTCTGAGCACTGTCTTTGTTCTGGAGAATTTTCACTATCATTCAGCATTAGTCAAGCACTAATGGACATTAAAAAATAAAGAATTGCTGTAGACTGTAAAAAATACATAATTTCAACTTTCCCATGTGACTGACGCCTTGAGAAATTGACTGACATAGCTATAACAAAATAATTATCCTGTTATAGCTGTGCCTGTATAACTTCTCCACATGGACACTCTATTCTAAAATTTAAGTGATTTTATTACAGAATAATTACTCAAGGACTTTAGACCAGAATGAGGTTCTGCACAGGAGAGTTTTGCCAGTGTGGCTCTGGTGATTTAAATTCACCATACTAAGCAGGTAAATTTTGCTGTGCAGACTCTCAGGAGAGCCTGCCAGCAGTATTAGATAAGGCATCCCAATTCTGTATTATCTGAAAATTGGACTTCTGCACTGTACAGGGCATAGCATCCTATTTTGCATGCATTGTCAAACAGGCAGGGCTTTTGCCTTCCAGGGGAATGTCTTCTTGAAGCTCAGAAGGAAGGACAGACAGGCATCACCCGGTTGTACGGAAAAAAGTGGGATTTGGTAAACCCAGAGTCACATTTTCCAAGTGCACTATCACTTCCATTTGCAAACGTGAACTCTGGATGTGCAGCCTTCCCACCCACTTGCCTATACTTTCTGGCTGGAGGAACACGCTTCTGAGGCCAAATTCCTTTTCCTTGCTGGTGTTCTCCCGATGGGCTCTGAGGAGCACACGGGTTACCGCTGTCCCTTCCCGCACGCCGCGATCCCAGCACACTGCCGAGCCCGGGCTCCTCTGCCCGCTCCTGCCTGAGTCACCCTGGCCACCAATTATTCATTCGAGCCACCCAGCATCATCACAAGCCACATTCTTTCACACACGTCTCTGCTAGCAAGTGTCGTGATGTTTTGGGTCGTGGGGACACGGGGAGAGCCCTAAGTGTGCAGTGGCCAAGGGACTCGCATCCTCCTCCTCTTCCTCCTCCTCCCCCTCCCCATCAGCTGGAACAGGGAGCTGTGTTTTGCCTGATCTCGGCAGCAGGAACAGCTCTGGGCTCTGCACAGAGACCACCCGGGAACCTTGGGTGCTCCAGGCACAGAGTCATTTACCACGTGTTTGAAATTGAACTAGTGGAAAGATCTTGTTCAGTCCCAAAACACAGCTGAGCTAACACACAGGAATCAAAGGAAACAAGCAGCCCTATTAACAGCAGGATCAGTGAAGCCTGGTTTGCTGTGCATTTGTCTTTCAAAGTTGAGCTCCTCTGCGGATTCTCTCGTGCCTAAAGACTGAGTTTGTGCCTTTCATTTGACGACAAGTGTACTGGGTTTGCATGACAAGGTTTTGGTGGCAGGGGGGATACAGAGGTGGCTTCTGTGAGGAGCTGCTAGAGGCTTCTTCTGTGTCCAACAGAGTGAGAGCCAGCTGGCTTCAAAACAGACCCACCACTGGCCAAGGCCAGCCCATCAGCAACAGTGGTAAAGCCTCTGAGATAATGGATTTAAAAAGGGGTAGTGGGGAGGGGATGTGGGGTGGGAGTGCCTGTGCAACTGCAGCTGGAGAAAGAAGAAAAACAGCCTGTAGGCATCAAGGTCAGTGAAGGGGGAGGAGGTGCTCCAGGCACCGAGCAGAAATTCCCCTGCATCCCATAATGAACGATGACCCCGGTGAGGCAGGCTGTTCATATGCAGCTCATAAAGGTCCATGGTGGAACAGATACTCCCCTGTAGCCTGGGCAAGACCCCACACTGGAGCAGGGAGATGCTCAAAGGACGCTATGACCTTGTGGGAATTCTGCACTGGAGCAGGTTTGCTGGCAGGTCTTGTGCTCTCCCTGGCATCCCTGAGAATGTCAGCTTTCCACTGAGCTGTAGAGCACTCCCAGGACAGCTGGGGAGGGCACTGGAGTGCAGAGATGGGAAAAAATATTTTCCTGTACATGTCTTCTTAATCCAAAACCAGGGGAGTAGCCATACATGGGACATCCTGTTTCAAAAGAGATTTCTTAAAAGTAATCATTTTTTCCCCCAGAAATTTTGACACTTTCCATTCTGGACTCTACTCACCATTACTGTGTTTAATTGTCATGGAAAAAGAGTTCTGCAGCATGAGAAAGCAAGGAAATACTGAACAGCTCTTGCCTTGCAGCTGAGGGTGATCCAGGCTCCATTGCAGTCAGAGCCAGGAGCCCCATTGACGTCAGTGAGGCAAGGATTTCACTTCTGAAAGTTTGGGTTTTGTTTTGTGTTTGTGTTAAAGAGCCTGAGAACCCAGGCTTGATAAGGTCAAGCAAGCCCAGCAGGGTCGATACAATGCTCTTCTCTCCTCTCAGATCCCAGGCACAGCCCAGACCACTCTGTGTGTGTCTGCCTCTGAATTATTTAACTGTCCAGCTGGTTAAAAATAGCACAGCAGCAACTCCCTTTCCAGCCTGTGACTGTTAAATGGGCCAGCAGAGCCCAGCCAAGGCCGAGGTCGTGGCCTGGGCTGCACATGTGGCCAGGGCAAGCTGGATGCCAGAGGGAGGGAGAGGCATGTCGCCACAAAGCCTGGTTCCAGCACGATGATATCAGACTGTGAAAGAAAAGCAAGGCAAACTCAGAACACTATGAAGCTGCCAAAGAAAACAGTGTCTTCACAATGAACAAAAGTCTGATTAATTATTAATTGCCTGGCAGCTAATTAGCATTCCCTTGGGCAGCTGTCTACAGAGTGCCTTATATTTCCAACACACCGTGGGCCAACATCATCGATGCAAATGGCTTTGGAGCAGAGTTAGCAAGTGATTTGTTGCCTGAAACAAGTTGCTCCCCTCCTGTCTCCCCATCTCCTCCTGTCACCTCTGTTTTCTCCACCCAGGGACTTAGGCTTATTACAGTGTGAGCTAAGCAGAAAACATCCCTTGCTGATGATTCTCCTTCCTGTGGTGCTTTCCAAGGCAGCCAGACACCTCCCACCTGGTGCACAAGCCCAGCCTGTGTAACAGGAGGGTGGCTGCAGTGCTCCAGCCCTGCAAAAAGCCTTCTTTGGCTGTGGTGTGGCCAGAGGGGAGAGGAGCAGCTCTGGGTGGTGAGGCACTGATCAGCTGCAGAGGCAGTGATCCAGTCTGGGCTTTTCAACTCAAGGCAGCATTTAGGGAATTCAGCATCAGCTCATCATAGAATCATTTAGGTTAGAAAAACTTGTAATATCATCAAGTCCAACCCACTGCCAAGGCCACTGCTAAGCCATGTCCTTAAGCACCACATCTACACATCTTCTAAATCCCTCCAGGGATGGTGACTCCACCACCACCCTGGGCAGCATGATCCAATTTGTGACAACCCATTCAGTGAAGAAATGCTTCCAAATATTCTAGCTAAACCTCCCTGCTTGCATTCAGCTCCTGTTAATGTTAATGGGACTTAGGCACATGCATCAAGGGCAAGCAGACCCCTTACAGGAGCATAAACATAAATTACAGCTATGTACAGGCAGAGCAAGCCTTCAGCTTGCTGTTTTACAATGCCAACAAAGATGCACTTTCCATTTTAAGAACTTAGCAGCTGTATTTTTATTTTTTTCCCTTATGGAACAAGTCAATGGAGTTGGTGAAATACTGCAGCAAAATCTGAAGGTTTCTCAGTTTACCACCACATCACTTGGCAAAGGCTGTCCACAAATCTGTGCAGACTAGGAAGCAAGTTTAGGATTACTAGTGTCTCCAAAATGCACCTTTCTGAGGTTTAAGCAGGTGTCATGCTGTCCTTGCAGTAGGTAATTAATTTCAAAGAATTTTTTACATTTTCCCTGAGAAATTCACCCAGCCTCTGTATTTTACCCCTGACACCTGAGTGTACTTGTCACTCATATTCATTAGGTGAAATTGTGTCTGAGAGCTTAACAGTAAAGCAGGCAAACTTTAAAAAGAAAGATGGTGAAGGAAACAAGGATCAGCTAGAGAACAGGCTCAGGTGTCAGCTCTGGCCATGAGGAACCTGAAGGTGAGCTGACCTGGAATCCAGCACAGGTAATGGATATCACCCCAACAACTTCAGCACAGCTCACACTGGTGCTCCAGCTCCAGAGATTAGAGGAATGATCACTTTCCTTGCGGACAAGGCCAGGTGATAAAAGCTGCCATGGTGATTAGAGAAGCCCTCATTAACAGGAGCACAGGATCGTTTAGCCAGAGAGCAGTTTCCTGCTCTGTTTACATATTTTTTAGAACAAGGAGTCCTGCATCTAAGACTACGTGTCCTGGCTGTTACTGCAATATAAACATCATAAAATGACTGTTTTCCTACCCCAAAGCCAGAGGATATGTGCTGATGCAGCAAGATGATTGAGATAAAAACAGTTGTTTTCAGAGTGAAGGGACGCAATCTGTGGGAAGTTCTTTGTTTCCAGGCAAAGAACTTGAGCTACCAAGGGAAAAAAAAAAAAAAAAAAAAAGCCCAAATTACCACAGTCAAGATTCAAGTTCTCATTCCACAGGTTTACCCTGCCTGCTGCCTTGCTCTGACTCTGCACTGTGCCAGCGAGGCAGCACATTAGTCAAATATGTGACCATTAAGTTATATCTCTATAGATATGGGATATAACCCCTTGAAATATAGACACACTGCAGAGGAGCAGAGCATGGTTTTGTTGTACTCCTGTTAACAGTTCTGCAAAGAACCTGCAGCTACCATGCACAGCCAGATATTTTATTAGACTACATTTCTCCTCACGTACTTGAGTCATATAAAGTACATAAACTCATGAAGTCCAACTAAGACTGGCATAAATCAGGGGTAACACCAGTGGAGCCAATGGAGTTGCACTGGGGTGAAAGTGGCATAAATCAGAGGCTGATCAGGTACACATTTTCTTTAAGGTAGACAGACCATTAAGTGGCTTACATAGACTTCTTATCACATTACAGTTCTGTAAGGTAAATAACAGTCACCAAGCACTGTGTATAATGAATTGCAGCCTGCAACATACAGCAAATGGCCATTTTTCTCTGAGAATCTCTCAGCTCAGAGCTCTGAGACCAAAAATAATGGGCAATATTCTCCAGCATTCATGTGTGACATTCCCATTACTATTAATAGGAGGTATGTGCCCAAAGTCAGGATGTATTCATCAGCAATCTGAATTGGGTATTACTGAGGCTCCCAATGAACATTCCAGCTTCATCCCCAGCCATGACCCTCCCAGGGATCAGCCACAGCTCTTTATTCGCCTTTGCACAGGAAAATATTTATTTGGTGTCAGGTAGAGCTGGAATCAGAGGAAGCAGGGCAGTGTGGTATCACTCACCTCTGAGCATCAGCCCCCAGAGCAGCCTCACACGGGCAGCCCAGCCCAGGCAGGACTCAGTGGTGCATGCACTGGGCGTCTATCACAGGAAACAGCACCAGGACTCACGGGCTGTGTGGCAGCTGAAGCCTGAAGAATGTAAGAGAAGAGAAGTGACCACAAAGTTACAGGACGGATCAATAATTTTACACCTTAAATGCCCAGCCTGATTTCCTCCCAGTAAAGGCTGCTTTCTGCCTAAATACACATTTTTTGTATTTTGAAAGGGCAGCAAAGAGATCAGAGTTTGTTTAGATTGAAGTTCAAAAGTAATTTGTCTAGATCAGGGTGGAGAGATGATTCTTTAAAGCTTAGTATACACATTAATTGCTTAATTTTTAAATTAGACTTCAAGGTGACTGGAATACAGAGCTAAAGCAAGTTCAACAAGCAACCAAAGTGTATCTGACAGAGGCAGAACACACATGTGTACACAGCTCTGTTAGCAGGAACAAATTGCTTCCTGCCCTGAATTGCACCTAAGAAGAGCCATAAGCTGGTTCAAAACTAAATATACACCACAGCATATGTACTTGTTAAGAAGGTCATTAGAACACAGAGCTTGGGGAGACAGCTGTACCAGGAGAAAATAAATATAAAAATAAGATGTAGCAGAATCCGTGCAAGAGAAAATAACACAAAAGACACAGAAGGCCAGGGAGCACAGCTGCTTGAAATAATTCTTTAAAGAAGAAATGGTGCAGCTGCATGCCTTATCCTAACCTCCTATCTCTGAAGGTATGAACCTTGGCAATGCTATTCCTGCCCTGCTCAAGTGTGTCTGGCACTACAGAATGCCTTATGGAGAGCCAAAGATGACACTGCCCATTCAGCCTGAAAAATTAGGTTATAAGATTCTGGAAATCTTGGTGTTGCAGTTTAAGTCCCCCTAGCAAAGGCTTTCTTCACTGCACTAATACAGACTTCTCTCAACTCTAAATGTGAGAGTTCAATCTCAGAGTTACTGACTTGTCAACAAAGTCTCCCAGAATACTGTCCATACCTTGGACAAGCTGCAATTAATGCAACAGAACAATGTAAACAGGCCTCTAACCTAAACATGACTGGCAGTGATACAAAAGAGGGGTCAGGGGGAAACTAATCCAGAAATTCAGAGTGCACCCCCTTAAGCAAAGAATTTGAGTGCAACTAAAAATAGAAGGTGAGACTATCTGACAGCTAAATTGCCAGTGGTGGCTTAGCATGGATTCAGTTACATTGCTCAGCGACCCTCAGTGAATTAAATAGATTGAAATGCTAATGATAGAGTGAATTCCCAGTACAGAGGTAGAATAAAGTAGTCAGATTAGGTTTCAGACAAGGTGAGTTCAATGGCAGCAAAGAGATCAGAGTTTGTTTAGATCAAGGTACAAAAGTAATTTGTCTAGATCAGGGTAAAGAGATGCTGCTTTAAAGCTTAGGGGCTCCCCAATGTTAAGTAACATGTCAAAAACAGTGTAGACCTGAGAAGCTATTCCAGTGACTGCTATTTTATGTGATTTCTGTCAACATTGGAACATTTCTCACTGGTCTCAATACACTCCTAATGGCATCGTCATTTATCTCCTAATTAATTAAATGCTACTCTGATGACAGATGTGTGACAGTTCACCTGGGCTGTCACTCAGACTGTACTTGTTTCTTCTCACTGGGTATTCCAACCAGGGTAGTGCTGCAGTGAAAGCATAACTGTGGCATTTATTCTCTTTGGGGTTCACAGGTGTTCACTATGACATCACAGCTTCACAAGTACACAGAGCTCATCCCCACTGCTCCTCCTGAAGCTCAGGAAGCAGAAAGGAGTCACAGGCTTGATCAAATGTCTTACCTGCCACTGCACACACCAAGCCCAGGCCAGCTGCTTTACAAAGTTTAAACCCCAGGTTAAGGATAATGGAAAGTGATACTCAAAAAGCACACAAAAAAATCAAGAACTGAACTTGAAACTCCACTTACGGTTCACGTGTTCAAAACAACTCTGGAGGCTCTCCAGAGCCAGTGTATTAATACATAAATTCCAGGATCAATTTAGCCTTAAACAACTGATCCCATCCCTTCTCTTCCAAGGTCACAAGGCAAGTCAATGCTATTAGATTAAAACCAAACTTGATATAAGATGCACTGTCCTCACAGTGAGGGCAATTAAAGACCTTACTTGACAAGATAGAGGGCTCACCATCACTCAGAGCTTTAAAAATGGGATTAGGCATCTTTCTAAGGGATGTGTTTCAATTCACTACCCTTGTAATTCAGGATAGTCATTCTCGTAAGAAAGTGACATTGCAGCTTGTCATTCAACTATCAATCAGCAGTGTCATAATACTTCAGTGTCAGTTGTCTGTTTCCATTACAATAAATAAATAAGAATTACGTATTCTAGTCAAGAAAAAGCAATGTAAGCCTGTGTAAGGTCAGGGGAGGTGGAACATGTCATGCCCATGGGACTTGCTTTTGCTGTAGTGCTTATATGAATCCAAGAGCAAGAAATCCAAGCTCTCTGGCACTCATGTTTTCAGTGTGAGCACCAGACCTCACCATCTGCTCATTGGGTTAATTACTATATAGGAAAAACTACAAAAAAACACCATCTTCCAGAGCGATAAATTGATTTAGGTTGCCCTGCTTGAGGTCTGACACAAACAGGACCACTTTTGAGATGGCAGCTGACTTGGCAGGAGTCAGTGCCTCAGCCAGGCTGCATTTTGAGCAGTCACTTCTCAGACACCACATATGGGATGGAAGTCACTTCTGCCTTCCTCTTCACCGAGGCCACTTGTTGGCTCAGTCTCAGTATTACTGCAGGAAAAGACTCCATGGCCAGTATTTAGGAGCTGTGTGAGACAGCTTTGGTGACTGCCCATGAGGCACCACCCTCAGCACCTTAGCAAAATCTGGGACCAGTGAAAATCTGGGGAACAACAGTCCCTCAAGTGCAGAAAAGCTGACAGCAGAGTCTCACCCTTGTGGTTCCAGGCCAAAATGAGATGCAGCAAGTGGAATTAATTTTTGAGAAGCAGAGCCCTGATGTGCTTTCTCCATTCATAGTAGCAGTCCACTTTATGCCAAGTGACTCATTACTGTGAGTGAAGGGAACGTGATTCAACCAGAAAAGCACATATAATTTGCATAGATTACTTTCCCACTTGGTTTCCATGCTGTGAAGTCACAGGGACTGCCTTCAAGAAGAAAAAAAAATAATAAAAAAAAAAGTCCCATGAGTAATTCTTTGCTTAAGTATTAAGATATAATAGATTGAAGAGACATTTGGATATGGCAATCTAGAGGAAATCAAAACAAACCAAGCATTGTGTTCCAGTAATTTCTAGTGTTGCAAAAGTGAACAGAAACTATTGTTCAGAGAATGCTTCGAATCCCTTGCAAATAAAGAAAATATGTTTTTGTGAGCTCATGGAGGAAAGGAGGGGGCAGACTCAGACATGAGTTGGTTGGATTTCAAGATTTGCTTTTCTTCTCTGTCTGAGTGCATCTTGTGTTTTTGTCAGTGGTGACACCAGCCTTATCAGCCTCTGTGGAAAGACCACTGCAGAGCTGGCCACTCCCTCTGAACAGAGGGTGCTCTGCTTCAGACTTGCACCTTGCTCTGGACATTTCACTGATGAAACTCAGACAGCTTTCAGCATTCATATGTCCAGACATTAACCTAGGATGTGATTTCACTTGTAACTGCACTGAAATGCAGTGGCTGCAGTGGGTAGTTTGCAATTGCTTTTGCTGAAGCACTTGCTGGCAGAATCATGATAAAAATAAGCAACTGGTTCCAGTAAAGTCACAAGGGCAAACCCAAACTGCTTACTTTGTGCATAAATGGTTTAATGTGACAGGGCACGGGGAAAGTAGAAGATCTGTCAGAAAAAATAAACAGGAAAGAAAATATTACTACAGAGTAACTCATCCCAAGTAAATTGAGCTTTCTGAAGAAGCAGCTTGTAAACTATTGGGTTTCAAGAGTTGCATCCTGGCTCCAGGCAATGTATGATGCTTCACTTGACAAACAAACCAAGCTCAAGAAAAACAACTTTGCTAGATTAAGACAGCAAGGAGGTTTTGGGAAGAACTGAAGTGACACACTTCACTGAAGTCACCAGATACAGGGCTCGTTACACTGCAAGAGAGCAGTCAGGCTTCAGATGAGGCAAATAAACAAACAGACCTGAAACCCACAAAACCTTCCCCCACACTTTGAACCAACTGCAAAGTTCAGTAAGACCATACTTTAGGAAATGTGCAGAAGAAAATGTGCACCTCCTTACAGCAGCACAAGTAAGACATGCAAATCAACATGCAGCTCCAAGCCTGGGGCATTACTCAGCTTTCTGTCCCCAGGCCTGCATCTCCTGCTCCCTCTGCCTTACATTTCTTTTACTTCCAGCTCAGTGGCTCAGAGGTGGTTATGTACCTGAAATTGTGCTGCTGAAAGGGGAGGTTCACCTCTGCTGTCCTGAAGGATGGGAAATGTCACTGCAGAGATGGGTGAAATTACCCTCTCTGTGAGGCACGCCCTTAACATTGCAAGAAATTTATTTTGAACCTCATATGAGAAACCAACTGGAAAATAAACAGAAGACGAGTAATAGAAAGTCACTGTGAAAGCCAACAGAATTCAGAATAACAGAGCTAAAAATGAATCCCTGTGAAGACTCTGATCATCAGCTTCACATTTTGATCTGGTCCTTCTCAGCAGGCCCCAGCATCTTTGGCAAGTGGGCCATGTTTACAAGTGACAGCAGCTGGAGAGCTCAGCTCCAACTGAGACCTCCTTGGGCAGAGCTCCCTGAGAAAAATGCAATCAAAATGTGCTGGCTGAGAGATCAAAATGGGGAACTGAGGCACAGGAAGGTTAATAATAAGGATACTTTGCATTTCTTTATTACTTTAAATGGCCCACACCCTTTACAGACGTTGACCCTGCCAATACCCTGGGGAGAGGTGACTGGCTATTATTATCCTGTTTTTTCACCTATGGGGACAAAGAGGGTGAAATGTGTCATTCCTGAGGCCAAATACTTGACAACTGATGAACATTCTCTGTTTCAAGTCCAGCTCAAGTATTCTCTTTCTGATCAAACTTCTCTTATTGCTCCTCATAACTGCAGACATTTGGAGCATCCTTAGCCCCTTTGCTGGAACAGTTGGTTGTTCACCAACCTCACCCATCGAGGACAGACACCTCCTTTCCCTCTCCCCCAGCCCCACCTGCCAGCAGCATTCCAAGTGTGTCCTTGCTGGGTTCACTCCTCCTAAACACCTTACCACAACCACTGATTTTATTGCTCCAATGCTTCCCGTAACAATCTTCTCCTTTTCCCTGCTTTTGCAGCTGAAGGAGGACCACACAGGGCTGGGAATGGGGCTGAGCAATGATTTCTAGCAGGATAAATAGAGAGAAGGGAAATAGCTACCAGGCAATGTTGACATAAGTCTGAGTGGAAATTAAACAGTTTCTCACCAGCAGAGTAAGCTTCTGGAACAGGCCTGGGAGAGCACTAGTGGGGAATAAATATCAAGGACAAAAAAAGCCTCAGCCAGCCAATGGAGTTTCAAGATGGAGCTTATTCAGTCTATAGGGATGGGCCTCTTAGGATGCTCTGCTGATGGAGGAGACCTCCCCAACCTGGAACTCCCTGTGACTTCCTTGAAAGCACTGAGCTGTGCAGCTCACAGCTACCAAGGGTCATTTCTCTAAAACCCTGGCTGACAAACATACAAAGTGGCCATCAAGAAAATTACATTGCAGCACTCAGCTCCAGCTCTGTTCCTGTTACTTTGGGAATCTGTGTCCTGGAGGAGTGTCCCCATCCCTCCTGTGCAGGGGCTGCTCGAGTCCCACCTCAAGGAGGTCCTGGGATGTTTTGCCATAGGGCTGGCAGTCCCTGACTCCAGCAGCACTCACTCTGCCTCCCTGTGTCACACCCAGCTGCTCTGATTCATTTCACTCTGCTCCAGAATAAATTTACAGCCAAGGCTTCCTGTGGCCAGCATGTCCTGTGGACACGGATCACAGGCCCCTTTGGCCAAGCTTGTGGAGAAGGCTGTAACAACAGCAAGGGGAGCTGTGTGATTTAGGAAATATATACAACATTCAAGAAAGCAGCCCCTCCACTCCCCTCCTTGCTTTCCCAGGGTCCCTGCCCTCATCCCCCCCAGATCAGCCATGCAGTGGGCACACTTCCAGCCCGAGGGATGAAAGGGAGGGGTCAGAGGCCAGGTCCTCCCGCCTGACCCAGGGGTGTCAGAGGCAGCCAAAACCCATCCATCAAATGCAAGTGCTTGGTTATCACAGAGGGAGTGCTCCAGGCTTTGTCTCCATGGGAAGATTGTACTGGTATCGTTCAGGGTATGAACACAAATTGCTGTGATCCCTTGGGGCCCTTCTTCACTAGAAAAATGTGAGTCCTTAATGCTCATTAATTAACTCAAAGTAGGCTTTGCGGGAACTGTGCAGTTTTCACATGAATCAGGAGGTTATATTAAAGACCAGCTCTGCATATTTTATTGCTGTATGATTCAGCAAAACTCAAGCATGCACTTAAGTTTAAACATCTGCTTAGAGCTCAGTGAAGTCAAGGGAAGGCTGCTAAAACACTTCAGTGAATTGGAGCTTATTTAGACTGGGTGTGATTAGACTGGGTGTGATTTAGGAATCAGCAGTCAAAAAATTCCAATACTTTATCTTGTACTATAGTACCTGAATATGTCCTCCTTCCCATTTGTCTGGAAAACTGCTAGCACTATGAGAATAGATAAGACTCCAGAGTACAGAAGATTCAAGGCTGGCAGTCATGGTAGAGGTGTGTGTTTCTCTCTGCAGGACTAAATCACCCCAGTGCAATAAATACTCTGGTTTTCTGCTTTCCTGAAGCCTGTTGCACTACAGCCTGAACTGCTTTGTGTCAAGAGGCTACAAGGCACTGCCCAGGTAAGCTGAAGAGCTTGTAAAACTGCTGTGTGTGTTTGGAAGGCACTCAGAGCCCTGGGATGATGAGGTACTGCTGTAAAGTTGAGAAGATCAGCTCCTGATCAGCTGTGCTTTTCCTCCTGGATAGCAGCAGGCATAAAGCATGTGCTGCCACAAGAAGGCAATTCCTGGAGCTCTCTTCTCCCATAAGACAAAGATATAAGAGGGTCCCAGCACCAGTAAAAACACCATCCTTCAAGCTGGGGCTGGCTCACAGCTGGGGCAGCAGATGCAAGACCCAGGCTGCTCTCCACTCAGCTTTTCAAAGGGCTCCATTCCTCCACTCCTGCAGTGTCAGCCACCAAAGCCTAATGACTGTTCTTTAACCTTAAAATATGACAGCCCTGTGCTGCACTTCTGTGATCCTGTAATCATATCTTCTACAGACACCCTTCTCGTGCAGCTTAAATATTTTACAAATACATGTCTAAGTACAAATCTACCACATTAACTCTTGTATAGAGGGTACTTATTTTCAGCTGTGTGGCTGGGATTCCTATCAGTGTAATTTACCATGCAGCATGACAGAGCTGAGCTAGAAGGCACAGCTTTTACTAGCTAAAATACAATAAAATATGCTACACCGTGTTTCACAGATGAATCACTTCTAAACCATGCCTTTAAGTATTGTGTCACTGCAGTTCCTTATTGTAATACTTTGTGAGAGCTAAGAGGAGAGAGAAATTGCCCTTTAAATTTCTACAAAGCCTATCATCCAGAAGAAATTAGGGACATTTGTTCTTGGAGTCAGGTGGGTTATGTAAGAGAAAGCTATACACAACAGGTTTTATATGAGTGGAGGTGAGGCAAATGTGTTTTCACTTATTTATATTATGTTTTATTCTAAGAGCATTCAAGGACCAGCTCACAAACAAAATAACACCCAAACTCTGTAAAGAGCAGCTGCAGTCCAAAGGGTGCAGACAACTGTTTCCTCTCAGCCCAAGCTGCCAGGCCACCAGCACAGAGAGCAGAACTTCCTGATACCTGCCCTGAATTAGCTCCCAAAGGGAGAATCAGCAGCATGTGGACAAAGCAGAGGAGCAGGTCAGACAAATCATCAGCAGACAGTAAGGTGTTCCCATGTGCTGTCAGTGCCAAATGGTCTTTGCAGCCCTTGCTCCAGAGGACAGCACTGGAGTTCTGGCACGAGCCCCCAGCAGTCCCAGAAAACCTGAGGAGCAGACAGCTATTTGGGAAATGGCCATACAAGACCCATGCCAAAGATCTCTGAATGCTTCCCAATGTCTAAAATCAAACTGAAGTATGAGAGACCCAAAGTTACAGGGAGAGAGAGAGCAGTAATGATCTCCAGTGGGATGTCTAGAGTCTGGCCAAAGTCTTTATATAATTTATGTGATTGGAAGGCACACACTTCATTCCTGCTACTAAATACATCTCCACTCACCAGATACCCAGATTTTCCCTGCATTCCCTGGCTCTCCTGCAAGGGCCCTGGAGCCAAGCATCAGGTTATCCCCTGGGCTGCTGGAGCCCTTCACAGACCCAGAAGTTTCTCTGTGGATTGCAGCAGGTTGTTTCTAAGCCAGTGTCTCAGTTCTTTAAAGCTACCTCTGAAATAATGCAGTACAGACAAAGCTGGAGCAGGAGGGCTGTCACAGCTGGTGGCCACAGCTGCAAGTTTGGGCCAGAACACATTGTTCTTTCTGCTGCAAATGCTTTCTGTTAATAAGGCACTTACTACAGAGATGTTTTCTTCTTTGGGAATCTACAGCACAAACCAAAAACAAGGTGAAAGAAAAAGTCCATTTTTTCATTTACCATTTTGGAAGGATAAACAAGAAATGCTCCCATCTGACATAAATTAATAATGCTCCTGCTATTCACTGCCTGTCAAAAGTTTCAAGACACAAGCTCAGGTTTTGAAAGATATCCAAAGGCAATTAAAATGCTGTGTGATAGAAGAACAGTTGACCTTGAGGGCAGAGCTGCTCAGCAGCAGTACAGGAGCTGTTCATGGCTGGTGCAGGGGGTGCACACACAAACAGCCTGGTCCCTGCAGGGACTGTCACGGGGCTGGCAGCACTGGGATGAGTGTTAGAGCTCCCTGTCCCGTGTACACTGAGGATACAATCCAGTGGGTCACTCCAGAAGGTTTCTCCCTCTCCAATATACTGCAGAGAACCCTTCTCTCCTGCAGTTCAGCAGCAATCATTTCATGCTGAAGCACAGCATTCAGCTTCAGAGATGAAGACCCTCTGGATTGTGTGCCACTGCCTTTTGCTCACACAGATCTGAAAATGACATAATCAGAGGGGAAAATCTGAGTATTAGCTCAGTGACAATTCTCTCTGCCAGCTTTAAAGCAAAGTGCAGTTTGGGGTTGCTGGGGATCCCTGTCATGCCCAGTGCTGGTCCCAGGCTTACATGCAGCTCTGAGTGGTTTGCTGCAGCTTCCCAGTTCACTCCACCCACGGGGTCTGGTTTTCTGTCTCGGGCTGCACAGCTGAGTGTGTCTCAGAACTAAAAACCAGCATTAAGTGAGTTGGACTAGTGCCTTCCTGTACATTTTGTAAACAGCTTGAGACCGCGGGGTTTCACTATGTCTCATGGCTTCTGCAGAAGGGGGTGAGTCAGAACTGGCCAGTGAAGAAAGCTGTTGTGTCTGGGACCCTGCTCCACCAGTTTCAGAAGCTGGAAGGGGCACATTATGCTCTGCATGCATATGTAGTTCACTTTCTTCAGCTGCCCTAGTGGTCTGGGAAGGGTAGCCATAGGGAAGGGAGAATTTTTCCTTTTCTTTTTTGAGAAAACCAGAAAAACCCCAAAACCCTCAGAAGTATCAAGTCTCAGTTTTATGTGAGAATCTTCACAAAGATCCTCCAAGCATTTGCATCTAGAATAACTCTGTCTCTTGGAGGCACTAACACCTGCTCACATCAATTTCCACTGAGCATCACCTCACCCTGTGGTCCCTGCAGTCACACTGAGCTCAGAGCAGTGCAGGACAGAGCTGACAGGTTTTCCAGCCCTTCACTGCCTCCATCCCAGCCATGAAACACACAGGAAGGCTGTGTGAATTTTTAAGGCATGCAAATCTCTGCCTATAAACTTGGCTCTGCTCAGCTGCTCTTTCAGCCCCAGAGATTTATGTATCCCCTCCTTTTCAAGTAAACTCTTTTTCAAGAGCATGACTGTAAAGGTAAGTTCAGGCATAGACCTGTGTAAATTATATGGGTTGAGCTCCCAAGGGATCAGCATGGTTTCTGCACTCTCTCCACTGCTCAGGCTCCCCCGTATGCTCCATAATCATTTCCAGGTTCCTTCATGCTCCCTGACTCAGGGCTATAACTCAGACTGTCACCCTCTGTGCCTGAGAGGCCCCAGTGGCAGCTCTCAGCTTGCCTGGGGACCAGCCCCAGGCAGTGCCAGCTGAGAGGGAGGAGGTGCCAGTGCCCTGGAGCAGTGACACCCTCCCAGCTGGTACTGGGAAATGTGCCCTGCTTCACTGGGGGACAGTGGGCTGTCAGCTGAGGAGACCTGACTGTTTTTAAAGATCATCTATTTTATGTCTGCGTTGTCAAACTGAGTAAAAGTTGCCCTTGTAGCAAACGACTTCTGTAAAGATTGGAAATGGATGTTGCTTATTGCCTATTGATTTCCTGGATGAGGAATGTGCACATGGCACAGAGCAGAGCGTTTGCACTACAAACACTTGTATAATTATGGGAGAAGTACACATTAATGAGGGGCTGACTATATTTTCCTTAAGTGGAAAGTGTATTTAAAAGGAGAAGGCTCCTAGAGCTTTTGAAGTCAGAAGTTGTTAAACAGTCAGCAGCTGGAAATTTAGAATTCCTTCACATCAAGGCCCTGTGATCAATAGAGATTAAGTCAAACAGGACCTTTCTAAACTTTCAAAGCTTCTAGCCTTATTAGCAAATAGGTATCTGAAACACAAAGGCACTGCTGGAGGCATCTGAGAGACCTTGGTGCCAGGAGGGAGGCTGAGGCAGAGACACGACCATTGTAGCTGGCTCACTCACCTACAGCCACAGCAGCCAAACCTGGATGCTCATCTCCCTTCTTCTGGTGCTGCCTGACCATCTCCTGACCACATGCCAGTCTGAAGAGGTTTCCTGCCAAATTTCCAGACCCCTTACTCCTAAGTCTGCCAGCATGATGCCCATTTCCCAGCAGGATCTCTCTGCTGCAGCTCAGATGGCCATCGAGGATCAGCCAGCTCTGGGAGCAAAGCCCCACCTCTGGCAGGAAAGGTGGAAACAGCTGCTTTGCATTTGCACCCTTTGCAAAGTTTAATGTCCCTGGTTTGATTCTAATAAAACCTGATCCAATTGCTTGTTTGGGTTTTTTCTTTAAAGCTTCTCAATCTTCTTTGGGGACCAAAGCTTTGTATGAGTCATGGTGCCATCACAGGGGGATTCTGTAGGTGCTTCCAGGGCCTTTCTTGGAACTTGTTTCTGCTGCTAAAGCCCCAAGGCCTTTGAGTTATAGATGAAGTAAGATTCCCTCTGCTACATGTTCACATCACAAAGCAAGGAGACTGATTTGTAAAAAGATCTGCAGCTCATATCTCTGCCCCTCTGGACCCACCTGAGTCCTGTCTGATGACTGCTGTTGTGAGATGCCTGATTAGGGGATTACAACAGTCTTCACTTTCTCCTGTCACCTGAGAAGCACTGAAAAGAGGAGAACAATTGATCTGAACATCTTTATCTTTTTTCTATTTTTTTTAATCAGGGAAAGAGAGAATAACTTAAGATTATTTCCCTTTCCTGACAGTTTTCCATTCAGTATGGGCTGAAAAAGCCTTAGGTCCTGAGCTCATAGAGGAGGTGTCCAGGCAGCAATTCTATAAAAGAGGAGCAAAGATTAAGAGCTGTGCTCTGATCAGATCCAGAAATCAATTTCTTCTTCTTGGCTTTTTTTTTTTTTTTTTTAATGCACCAATTTTGCAGTTTTACCAGAGTTATAAATATGCTGCCTTTTGAAGAAAAAAATAGATTCCTGCAAAATTAAGAAATCCGGTCCCTTTCTTTCCTTTGTATCTGGCAGGTGCAAGCTACCAAAGGAGATTTCCTTCTCAGCAGACACTGTCTCTGAACACTGTGGTTTCATTTACAATATTTCCTGCATGAATGAGCTTAGCCCTGGTGCTGCCATGTCTTTGGATTTACGATGTGGTCAACAGTTTGTTATTTCCTTCTCTGCCTTCCCATCGCCTTTGTCTCGCTCGGGTGACAAGGGAGGCTGAGGTGAGCCAGTGGCCACTGGGGACTGCTGTGCATCTTCCCCAGTGGCACTGGGAGCTGCAGGGACCCCAGAGGTGTCTCAGCCAGAGAGGCACTGCCAGGACAGGTGTGAGATGAGCTCAGAGCCCCAGCCTGATCCTCAGCACATCACACTGACCAGCAGAGGAAAATGTTCCCTGTTGCTGTGAGAGGAACTGACAAGGCTGGAGATTTCATCACTTTGGATTCATCCTGGCATGATGCCACTGGAGTGTTCAAATGCAGCATTGAATGTTGAGTGCTCTGCTCTGACCCCTGTGTGCAATGCTGTGCTGGGCATCTCCAGCACCACTGACAGCGTGTGCAGCAGGTGAAAACCATGATCCTGACCCAGCAGCCTGTCCTCCCAGAGCTGGCACCCAGCAGGGACCTGCCTGGCACCCAGCAGGGACCTGCCTGGCACTGGGAAGGAAAAATCTGAGTATGCTGGGCTGCGTGGAGAGCTCACTGCTGGCTTCTTGGCATGGCAGCACGTGGTTGTGGTGACAATCCAGGATGTGACCTCACTGACCACACTGGTCTGTGCCTGCTAAGTAACATCAGAAGTTCAGAAAGGACTTCTGATAGCATGGCACCTGTCTGGGGCAAATACAACCCTGTGGAAAATAAGGTTACACCAACTGCAGCAGCCTCCTCTTCCCCCACTGCACTCCAGGTCAGCTTCCTGCAGCTGGAGACAAAGAGGAGACTGCAGGTCCTGGATCCCTCTCAAAGCAACAGCAGAGTGGGTGAGGAGACCTGCATCTCTGCCTTGCACTGTGCAAAGTGGAATGAGTACTAGAATATTATGGAAATTGAATCAAATGGGGAAGTGCCTTTTTTGTGCATATGGTTTTTTTCCATTCCTCTCCCTAGCCCAGCAAAATGACAGACTCCTACAACTTGCAAGCTTCCTGAGGATGCCTTTATCAGCCAAAACAGGGATTGTTTGTAACATTCCTCTCTTTCCCTCTGCCACATCACTTTTATTGGCTGGCTCAGCTTCCGCTGCCATGTGCTGCTCACTCCTCCAGCAGAGGAAATGAGCAGCACACACAGGCTAGGCAGGAGAACAATATTAAAGAAAGACTTGGGAGCCATTTAATGCAAATTACCTTGGGATCAGATTGAGCCTAGCCACTGCTCCCCATCTAATATCGTTTTTGTTTTTAAGAAATATCTAAATGCTGGGAGCAAATTTCAAGTGCTGTTTGTACTTGGCCCCAGTGTGGGTCAGACAATACAAAGCAAACTCCCACATGCTCTGCCCCAAGGAGGCTGATTTCTTCTGCACTCTGATTTCCTCCTGCCCTGAGAAGTAGGTATTATTTGTTACTCAAGCATTTCAAATGCCAAATGTAGCAGGATTTGTTCTAATCAAACTCAGCAGTACTGCTGAGAAAGCAGCTCTGAATCTGAGATATGTTTTTTTCTTTGAACATTTCCTTTCCGTTGTTAAACCTTACAGGCACTTTCTGCATCTGGCAAGTTTCTTGGTTGGGTTTCCTGGGACTAGACCTCAGGAAACCACACAGTTCATCTCCTTCCCCAGGGAAAGTCTGGGTAACAAAGTCATCCCTGACAAATGTTCACTTTTTTTAGAAATCTTCCCAAGATGCAGGGTTTGTAGGCTCCTCATGTGAGCCATTTGAGTGTTTTATAATTGCAGAAAATACATGACACCTTGGGAAAATCTCCATAATATTACCTCAATCCCATTCTACCATCTGCTTTGGTTTTAGTAATGACATCTCTTAGTGTCAGGGAAAATCTCTTACTCAGTATTTGCAGGACAATGGCACACACAGGTATCATTGCAGGGAGAAAGCTTCCAGGAACAAGTGGATTTAAAGAGATTTGCTGAGCTTTAGTTGTGAGGTTAACTCTGGATATGAGAAGAAAACACAGAGGGACTGCCAGGTATCAGAAGAGCTGAGTTAGACAAGGAGCTGTGGAATGGTGTAAGAGCAAAGATGTTCTGTCCTCACAGGCATCATCATCCAGGGGAAGGAATGACCTTACCCTGGGCAGTGCTGCAGGCAAATGTCAGCCTGTCTGGGCAGGGTGTCAGCACAGCCCTTTCTACAGCCCAGGTCACAGGTGTCACCCTCCTGGGAGGCAGACAGGACCTGGCCACCCCTCAGGCTCTGAACACCATCAGAGGAACGCTCAGCACTGCCCTGGTGTGATCTCCAAGCTCTGTGCTGGGAGGGAGAGCATCTCTGAATCCTCCCTGCAGTGTTGCTGTTAGCAGTGAGTGCTGAGCAGGGAGCACTGCTGCCACAGAGTCACCTTCCAATGGCCCACACTCTGAGAGCAAACAGAAAGGCTGCTGGGACCAGGAATTTCCAATGGGAAACAGTTCAGAGCAGGGTGAGGCTCACTGTGATTTCAGTTTGCATGTTCCATTGGCTTTCATCTCCAGCAAGTCCTCCTGTGTGCCCATTTCTCAGGAGTGTGTGTATTTTGGGACATAATTTAATTCCCTGCCAGGCAGATCAGCTGGGCTCTCCTCTCAAACACTCAGCCAGCCCACTCAGAGGGGCTGGTGACCCCCATTCCACAGCTCCCAGTCCCAGCTGCTTCCCAGAGTGATGGGTGCTGCCTCACCAGCTCCTCATTGCTCAGGTGGGGAGAGGACAACTCATCTCCTCACAAACATTTACCTGATCTGCACCCCTGATCTGCTCCCACATCCCTCAGCCCCCATCAGCTCCAGATGCCAAACCTCACCTGGTCAAAGCCAAACCTGTGGATCCAGGGCTTGATCCCAGCTGAGAAAAGAAAAGGAAAGTCTCAGCAACACTGGGGCAAGAGGCAGCAGGCACATTGTGTGCTATTCACATTCACACAAGGGTGCAGCTTGCCAGTATTTGAAAGTTCCCATGTTCTAATGTATTTTTTAAAATACGCTTTTTAAAAAGTCCTCTCACACAGAGAGGATTTTTTTAATAAAATAGTGTTTGAGGAAAGAATAAAGCTGGGATTTTGTTGAGGCCAGAGGGCCTAGATAACACTACTGAGTAATGAAACAGTGCTCAGCTAACCTAATGGGCTTATCTGGATGGTCTGTGGGTTTCCCTTTGTCTCCAAGCCAAAACTTGAGAAAACACCTGCAGCAAAAATCTTATCTGCACTCTTCAGTTTTCTTCTCTCCCTCATCTCCTGCAGTATGTGTTATAAATAGTTTCTTTCCCTCCTCCCACTATCCCATTTATCAGCACAGCACTGGTTTTGTTAAAATAATGCTACATCTAGAACTAGGCTCCAAGCCTATTTAGAAGGATTTGTAAGTATTATACATTTCTTTTGTTCAGCAAACAGAAATAAAATGGGAATAAGTCTGTGAAGGAGCTTGAGGCTGATACCCTGACCCCCAGCAGAGATTGTGCACCAACACCATCAGTTCTGGAAATTCATCTCAGCAGGGGTGGCACTGAGCTGCTCTGAGTCCCTCTCAGGTGGCAGTGCCCACCCAGAGAAAAACAGCACAGATGAAAAAAGGCAATAACCAAAGCCCAGGAAGGAACTCTATCAGTTTACCAGAAGTTTTAGGAAATTTTGAGTAAATCAGAACAGGTTGTGCTGGCCTGGAGAACACAAGGACACCTGAGGTGTGTGCAGGTGGCTCCTGTGGATGGTCCAAACAGGGAACAACACACTGACTACAGGGAAAGCAGATCCCCAGCTGTGTGCAGTGCAGGGGGAAAGGAGAGTTCATGAGAGGATAAAGAGAGCCCCAGGCCCAGACACAGGTTTGGAATAAAGGCAACTCCAGTCTGATGACCTGGGAAAGGAAAAGCAGGTACCTGGGAATCATCCTGCAGGAGAAGCTACAAGAATAAAATGGCATCTCAGCCTCAGGTAAATTTATAAAGGGAAGAGCAAGAAGAGGACAGAGGATGTCAGGATGATGTGCAAACATAAGAGCAGCTGACTGTGCATACCCAGCAATGTTTCTGAGCTGGGATGCATCTCACTGTACTTCAGAGGATCTCTGTCCCCTCATGATGGCTCTGGGCTCCCTTTATAGTCACAGCAGAGAAAAGGGCCCATTTACAGAATGATTCATCTGACCTATTTCAGACATTTACTCTAGCATACAATGACTCATGTCCTTGGGGTGCCCATTTCTTTCCTATAAACAAGAGTCTAGACAAGTAACTCAGATGTAGGCATTCACAATTAGATGTCTACTTTGGACAGATGAATTCTGCCTCTAATGTTCAACCAGAAGTCAACCTACAAGCTCTGCCAAAGACAGCTCTGGTTGATAGCCACGATAGGGGAGAGAAACAGGGCCATTCATTCTTTTTGATGGTGCATAGCTCCCTGCACAAAACACTCAAAGCACTTGCTGAAAGATTAACCATCCTGTGAGTGGCTGTGATAGCACTCCTGGAACAGCAGCAGGGACCAGTAAAAGCAGATTCATTATTGCAACTATTTTTCTTACCTGCTCCCACATTTAATTAACTGGTGTCAGATCCCTTTTCAATCAAAGTCATTTGGCAAAAGGAAACACAAATCAAGAGAGCCTGGTGTGCCATCACCTCTCAGGGTGGTTGGTAAGGGTACAGATGTGCATCTCACCATGGGCTTCCACTTTCCCAGACTTGAGAGGCCACAAGAAAAGCTGGTGGCAAATCTCTTGCTAATCCCAAGGGTCCTTACTGCTGTCAGCAGAGTTAATGCTGTGCTTTCCAAAGTGGGGCTCTCAGAAGCTCCTCAGGGCTGGAGGCAGCTCCAGGATATTGTGATGCTTTAGGAACCAATAGTCTGGACAAGTCAGGCAGGCCACTGGGAAGACCTTTTGTTTTGACAGTTTTAAAGTGTTTCTCATTTCAGCCTGTCAGTCTGATTTCCTATGGCTCATACATTCACACTGGCTGTGTCTCCCTCAACAACTTGGAACTCATTGAGCAATTTCAGCCAAATTTGACAGAGATAACAGCCTCAGAGACAATTCAGTTCCTCAAAGGTTAGCAAAAATAAACATCCACGTAAAGGAGAGAGATGTTATGAGTAACCTCAACTGAACAAAAGGCTGCAACATGAGCTCAGCCTTGAGAATCAGCACTAGATATTCCTCAAGGGAAGGAGTCTGCAGATCACTAAGACCCCAACCCTGGGAAATTTTCCTGACCTCCCCAGCAACCCAGACTCACCATGCCAGAGCAAACTAGTTTCACCCAGCAGCCACAGAGCACCAGGGTTATTCTCCAAGCAGTTTTGGTAAGAATCAGTTGAAGTTTCAGCCCACAAATCAGTCACCTCAAATTTTAAAAAGCAGTTCAAAACAGAACAGTTACAACAGCAGTTTCAAATGTGTATAATCAGGATACTTATTCCCACAGAGCTGAGTTTTGGAAGGGAAAGGTGAGCATTTTCTGATTTAAAGGGTGTGATAGGAGGGCTCCCCAGCAGCTGCTGCCATCACATCCCCCAGGACAACACTTCCCAGGGAAGCACTGCTGAGCCTGGGCAGGGAGCAGAGCACAGCCCTCGCTGCTGGCACCAGCCAGCCTGGATGTCCCTGCCCTGGGTGGGGACAGGAGCTCTGGCTGTCCTTCCCACACCCTGCTGAGCTGAGCAAGTTTTGGGGCTGGCACCTGGTTATGGGCTTGCCATGGCTGTGGATGAAAAGCTCTGTGTCAGTGGGAAATTTGAACACTCTTGGCCAAGTTCTCCATGGCCCACTCCCCAGGCAGAGGCAGTGCCTGGCTGTGAGAGCAGCCCTGGGATGCAGGGAATGAGCCCTGAGTTACAGCTGGGTGCTGTTCCCTCTCTGTGCCAAAGGGATGGCCCTGCAGCCAAAGGGCAGCTGAAGAGTGAGTGAGGAATGAATCCTTTCCTCACAGAGCCATGGCTGGGGCTGGGAGGCAGCAGAAAGCACAGCTCTGTGTGCTCCCCTCCTGCCAAGTGATGGGAGCTGCCCCACATCAGCTCAGGATTTCATGATGGGCAAAAAGGGGTTTATCAACCCAAACAAAACCTCACAGCTCCTGGGCACTGCGGGGGCACAAGCTGACTTTATCACTCCCACAAGTGGCAGAAGCCAGAAAAGACCAGAAATGTGTGCCTGCACTGGGCTGCCACAATTTTGGCAAAAATCAAAACGCCATCAGAAGTAGAGGGCTGACTCAGAGGGAAGAAGCACATAAAAAGTTCCAGACATCCTGAAGTGCTCAGACAAGTAAGGCAGGCTGTCGGCCACCCTGAGAAAACACAGATAAGCCAGAAACCCCCATTTCCCACTTGCCAGAGCTCTGTGAGCTGGAGGAGCACTCAGGCACTCTGCTTGCCAGCAGCTCCTCTCCAGTGACAGGGGAGCAGCAGCAGGAGGGGAGATGCTCCTTCAAGATCATTTAGACACACACCAACCACACAGACACCAGCTTATTTCCAATGCATCTGTTTCCCCCCCAGCACAGCTTCTTCTGCAGTTCAAGCAGCACAAGTGGTGCATCTCGCTGCCTCATTTATTTTAAATGAGATTTATGTTGGCATTAATGAGACAAAGCTGTCTCTCTTTCACAGCCACACCATTAATGGACAGAACCAAAACCCCAAACCAGGCTTTCTGTTGCTGTTCCAGCCCAGGTGGCAGAGGGACCCAAGATCACACCTCATGCTCTTTCAGGTGGGTCCTTCAGCCCAGCACTGCCCAGCACGCTGTTCCAGGTGGCACCACGTCTCTGATGACACATCCAGGCTGCAAAGCATCCTCTGAAACCCCAAGGAAGGAGCTTTGCCCAGCCAGGGGAGAGCCTGGCAGTGGCTGCAGAGCTCAGATGCATGTGCATGTGGGAGAGACTCTGCAGCAGGGGCTGGTAATGGTTCCTTGCACACTGCTCTGCTGATTGATGCCTTCCCAGGAGCTGTTAACGCAGCAATATCCCAGCCCTATTTACAGACATCTCTGCACATTTACTTTGTCACAAGTAAACTCTGCACACGGCAATAAAGCTTAAGGTAATGACTTCTTCAGCACAAAGCCAGCAATTTCCTGTCAGCTTGGTTTACAAATGGCCAGCTCTGGGCTTAATTTTCAACTGTGGCTCCAAAGATGGCTATGCAAAGTGGGGTGAGGGGGGGAGAAATCCAGGCTGTGCCACTCTGAGCCCTGGCAACCCTGCTCAAGGATGAACAGGGTGGGGCAAATCCACCCCATGCTCACCCCGTCACAGTTCTGCTCTTTTTCCATCAGCAGAAAGCCAGTGAATGGCAGCCCCAAGCTTGGGGATAGCTCCCACTTGTTACTGTGGCTGTGTGCCCTTCCCAAAGCCAGCTTTGCTCTGTCACAGCCAAGCCCAGCATTGCCAGAAACAGAGATCAGCCTGGACAGACCTGGGAGCACCTGCATGGGCTTCAGCACCTTTCCCTGGAGCAAAGGGAGGCAGGGCAGGGAGGCCATAAGCCAGGGAACTGGGCTGCAGGTAACCTGCAGCAACTCACTGCAGGCACCCTGCTGCCAGCATCAGGGAAAACAAAGTGGGCATTGCTGCTCCCTCCTGCAGCACCAACCTTCACGTGCTGGAACTGTGCTAAACATCTCCAGCCTCCTGCTATAATTAGTGCAGAGAGAGGATGTCTGAGGAGTCTATTTTAAGTGTCATGAGTCATCTTCCAGAGATGTGGATCCTTTTTTTTTTTTTTTGCACTGACCATATAGAAAGATCTGAAAGCAAATACTTAAAATAGACAGTATAAATATGCATTGGAAGCTTGGAGCATCCTGCCCTTTAACTGGGTTATGATGTTCCTCCTTACCAAAGGGTGTGAAAACACTTTGTCACACTGAAATCCAAGCTGCTGCACCTAGGAGGGCTGTCAGCAGCCAACTCAGGTACAGAGGGGGCAAGATGATGCTGGTGGAGTTTTTTCTAAACCATCCTGAACCAGCATCCTCATCCCACAGGCAAACAGAAAACTGCTTTCCAGCACAGACCCTGAACTGTGAGAAAACAGCTTTGGCACTGTTGAAAAGGAGGGGAAAATTAATATATTTCCATCTGTGAAAAAAGGGTCAAAAGATCAAGAGCTCTTCTTGGCTCAGTCTCCAAAAGGCAGGTCTATCTGTAATGTTTTCATTTTAAGCTGTGGCTAAAAGGTGAAGAAAATAAAGATGGGAAAAGGCATCCTCTGGATGCTTTAGGGGAACAGCTGCAGTGAAGCCTCAGAGGTTTTCCATAATGCAGCCCATGGTTTGGGGGCTTCCCATTTTCCTCTTATCTTCCTAGATTTTCTGATTTTCCCACTTAACCTTCCTCTACCCTTTCATAACAATTTCAGAAACAAGAATTGTGTTGGCTAAAGGAAATGCCTGTGTTTGCAAGAGCCCAGTCTTTAACATTTTTTTGCTTATTCTTATTGAGATCTCACTCCCATTGTTTCATTTCTACTTTGAAACCCCTCAGTCTCCTGTTTCCACTACGAGCTGTTGTAATTGTTCCTTTTTTCCGCCCATTCCAATTCACCCTCCTTTAAAGTTCCTCCTTTACCCTCCCAGCTTCCATGAAGATTCCCTCAACCCCTTCTGTAAATACTTCAAAGCTTTAGAGAATGAACTGTGCTCCAGCTCTGCATCCTCTTAAACAGCTCACTGAATATGCTTCTTGTTATTTTTAAGAATCTGTTAGAATTAAAGCCCAGTAAGAAATCTGCCACCATTGTGGGGGAGAGCACATTAATCAAAGACACAACCTTCTCCCCAGCTGCCTGGGCAGGACCCAGCCTGGGATTGATAAATTGCACCTGGAGGTAACTAATAAATCTGAGAAGTCATTTGCTTTTTATGAACAGGAGCACAGGAGATCCAGCTGCCAAAGGAATTTGGGTGGAAGGAGAGCAGTGCCTGGAGCCCCCAACACTTTCCTCTTCCCATTCCCCTGCCCACTGTTACACCTGCTGTCCACCCCCTGACCACTGCCAAGCACAGCAGCTCCTGCCATGCTTGGATGGGGAATATTTAAATGAACCACTGGGGTTTTTCTGAGGCACATGGCAGGAGTGCAGCCAGAGCCTCCACCTGCACAGCATCACCTGCTCTGGGAGGGGAGGATGCACTGGCCTGCAGCTCTGCCCAGGACTGCTGTTCCTGCCAGGGCTGTGACAACGAGACAATTCCTGCATCCACACCTGCCTGTGCTGGAGGAGAAATGTTCCTTTACTCAGTGCCAGCACAGCAGAGAACCTCCTCATGAGGGGCTTGGGTGTGAAGTCCTGAGTTTCCCCAGCTTCTGCCACTTAAATGTCAAATCCTTCCCCCTCCTCATGGCCTGAGCAAACTGCCCCACTCCCCACTGAGTCCAGAACTCACCCCTCATGCTGCAGCCCCAATACCAGCACTGGGGACCTGCTTTCTGTCAGCATTGCTGTGATGTGCATCTCAAATAACCATCCCATGGGAAAAAACACATTCCTTGTCTTCCTTGGTTGGAAACAATTACAAGGTGCCCACATCCTAAAAATCTGAAAAAAAAAAAAATAGGATAAATCATTAATTGCACATCTGGTCCTAGAAAATACATGTTCAAAAACATGGGGTCAATGTTAACCCATCTTCTGTAGGACTGCCCAAATGTAATTTCCTGTTTTCTCCAGATCACAAACTCCCATGGTAAGCAGCCTTTTGTAGCCAAGCACTGCACAGAACTGAACACAGAGCTCTAGAGAGCACACACAAACCACCTACACTTCAGAGACCCAGAAGGGAGGATCAGACAGGATGTGATCACAGGAGAGATCATACCCGACATGGGTTAAGATGTTTCCTCCCTCCCCCTTCCTTTTCTTTTCATGTGAACATCATTAGGGCAGCCTGGATGAGCTTTCCTGACACAAGCAGTGTATTTGCCAGAAAGCCAGGACTGGGCAGTGGGGCTCAGGTCCTGGGCACAGAAGGAGCAATCTGCTGGCATCCACTTGATCCATTGTGGGAAAAAAATGCTTTTCCTTGATACATTAGAGCACAATTTAGGCACTGAACTTCAAATCACAAAGCTGCATTACAGCCTGTATTTCCCCACTGACCTCACTGCAAGAGAGGATCAGAAACATGTTTGCAAATTCAGAATTGTTTGGGGTTGTGCTGAGAAAGGGGAAATCCTTATTCTGCTCCAGGATGTGCTGACCTCTGCCAAGGCTCTGATTCACTGACTATCAAAAATATCTCTGCTATCCAAATTCCCTTTTTCCAAAGTCATTCTTTCTGTGGGCAGGGAGAATGAAAGAGCCTCATCTGCAGCTCTCAGTACCAGACCTGGGATAAATGTGTCCCCTCCCCTGAGGCACTGGGCAATACATCCCACTCATCCAAAGATGCAGGGACACAGCAGATCAGGATGTCACATCCACTGGAAGTCCTCACAGTGCTCCTGGGCCACGTCCAACATCCACACCAAATCCATCATTGTGGAACATCATCCCCAAATCCACCCCCTTGGTCATAATCAGCAGCTGTGACTTTTATTCTCCCTTTCCTACTATGTGCTATGTGCTCACAACACGGGCTGTGTATCACATTTGAGGGGAATTACTTACTGCCAATTATTACATTAAAGTTCAAGTGGAACGATGTACTAATTGTCTTGTTATAGCTATTAAAGCTCTGGTGTGCAAGCAAGGCACTTTTCAGATTATCTGCATCCTCTGTGGTGGCACATGAAGCATAACACAATCTGCTAAGACACGAGTGCTGATATAGACATGGACTCTTTAACAATATGTACATTAAATAAGCAGATATTATATAGAAATCTAATAATGATTACATATATATGCAAATAATAGCAGCTTTCAAGTTCAAGATTTGCTGGGGATTCTGCAAGCACCTGGAAGCAGCTGCTCTCTCACTGCCAAAGCAGAAGTGCTTATGAGGCACTGACCAAATCCAAACTTTTGAAAAGCAGCAAATACAGCAAGAAGCACCACTCTAGTAAGAGGAGGGGAGACATCTCATCTCTTCCCAACATGACACTGAAGGCAGAAAGCCAGCCCAGGCATTTCAGTGATCCCTGCCTTCCCCAGGGTGTGATCCCTCACTGGGGGGTTTTGGACAGGTGTGTAGGGGAATCCTGGAGAGATTTCATGCACCTCTGAGCTGTCTCTGGCATCTTTGAGGGAGTTAATTCCCTTCCTTCTAAAGGGCTTAACAGATAGACAAATGTGTGAGCAGCTCCAGGGATTTCCAGCTGGGGGACAAGGTGATGTGAATGGCACCACGACTTTCTTGCAGACAAAAGAGTAGTGCTTAAGAAGTCCTTTAACCTTTGAGACCAAATCTGTTCAGATTGATACTTTTTGTAGGTTTGGGGAGGATTGTTTGAGCAGAAGAGGCAGATAAAGCTGAGTTTCCAAAAAAATAACCATTGTTTTCTTTGTGACTATTTGAAACTGTAGCTTAATGTTATCAACCCCTTGGCCTGGTGCAGCTTGGTACCAGCTCAGACTGTGCAGGCTGGCTGGTGTCACCTCTAATGTGTGATCCTGTTTTTATAGCACTGCATCAAAGGGAGGCCAAAGCAATGGACTCATTTTGGCATCATCTTTAGTAAGACTTAGGGGGAAAAAAGTGTGAGCAGAAAGTAGCATTTTACAAAAAGGGTAATGAGAGATTCAATAATACTTAGGTATAAACAGGAGCTCCTCTAAATTACCTAAGTGAAACTCCAGTCTGAATACTTTTCATAGAAATTATGCATCACACTAGACACAAATTACAACTGAAATTAGGCAACCTTTTGCAAGGAAATGACACTGCAAGCTAACCAAACAAATGGGTTCCCACAACTTCAGCCCCAGCTTTGCCTTTCTGGTAGCCTGGGTCCCCTTCCAGCACACAGGGTCCTCTCAGACAGCCCACACCCTGTTTGCAGGGATGGAGCCACCTCCTCCATGCCCCAGGAATCTGAGGTGGTGTGAACAGACAGCACACCCTCCTGGAGCTAGCAGGGCTCCTGCTGCACCTCTGAGCTCTGAGAGAGGAGAGCAGTGCCAGCAGCCCCCCAAAACCATCAGGGTGTGCATTGGAGCCTGCAGGGACTCCCCAACCCCATTGCCACCCAGGGCTCACCAACCCACCCCTAAAGCCAACACACCTGCAGGCTCCAAACCTGTGAGGGCAAGGAAAGCACCACCAAATAGATTAGCTCCACAGTTGGGCTCTTAATTATGGGTCATTTAGTTCAGTTAATCAATAGGCAGACTTCTTTACCCAGCTAATTGTGGCAAACTGCTTCCACAATGAGCAGGTTTGCTGCTGGTTGTTAACCATGAAGGGATAATATTTCACTGTAAAGATAAGAACAGTCCCAGTCCTCAGACAAATGCTTTGCAGTCACAGGCTGCAATTTAACCCATTCCACACCAAACAGAAGCTTCCAGCTGGAGCAAAGAGGTGCCAGCATCATTGGCACCAGGGTGAACATTGCCTCCAGTCAATCACTCACATCACTTGCTCTCCAAATCACTCCTGCTCAGGCTAAACAGGAGCTAAAAATTATCTATGCAAATCAACCAGCTGAACTTCTTGGTGGCAATAAAAACCCAAGCAGCCTCTGCTGCCTTTCAGGCAAGGAATGCAATTCCCTCCTTTGCTTTGCCAGGCAGTTCCAGGAGACAGGCAGGAGTCTGGAGAGCCAAGTCACATCCTCCTTCCAGACCCTGCAGGAGCAGATCAGCATGCAGAGGAGGAGCTCTAGGCCCTCGTTTGTCAAAACAGATAAAAGGCTAAGACAACCTCTTGTTGCTTGTAGTTGTTTAGAAAAAGAAAAAAAACGGGTTTTGTTGCAAACTTGAAGAACTGATTACTGGATTCAAGGCCTCTGTTGAAGTCATCAAATAGTTATTGCAATAGAGCAAGATAAGAGCTAAGTGAGAGAAAAGTTTGTAGCTGAATTTCCTGGGTATTTGTTTTAGCAGAACAAAGCAGTCTGTGCTTGGGGTTTGCTGGCAGATTGCTTTAACTGGAGAATAACTGTGCTGAGAGAGCATCCCCAAAGGAGCCCCTCAGGATGCTGCTTCTGGGATCCCTCTCCCACTGCTGGGATTCAGACACCCCTCTCTCCTGGAGGGCTCCACTCCCAGCCCCAGGGATAACAGGGACTGTCCTCAGTGCCTCCACTGGCTCCTGAATGACTGCAAGGCAAGCCACAGCTCCTGTCCTACCTGTATCCCCATTTTGATTTCCCTATCTCATTTCCCCCTTTTAACCCTCACCTACTGGCAAACCAGACCTTGGATGTGCTGCTTGAGAAAGTCCATTAATGGAGCATTATTGTAATAAAGAAATGCAAATAAAAGTCCTGGCTAAAAATGTACGTGTGGAAAAGTCACACAGTTGTAACTTACACCGGGATGACTGATCCAGTTTGATACTGTAATAAAAACACAACTGAAAGCAACAAATACCTTTACCAGTATCAGGCATCTTTGTGAGGAGGAGAGTTCAATGATATGAGCATTCAGATTTTAGAATCAATCACTGTGTGCCTAATTCAGCCCATCACACCAGCACAAAACCTGCATTTCTTCAGCTCTTAGTCACAGGGGAATCTGGAAATGCAGTGCCTGGGGCAGAGGGTGGCCCCCAAGCTGCCTCTGTCACCTCTTCACATCTCTGATGACCTTTTTGGGGACCACTTCACTGCATTCTCAAAAACAACAGACCTCAATAGCTACAAAAATAAGATTTTTGCTGATAGAAGTTTTACCTGTGCTCTCCATCACCTTCTTTTTGGCTGTATTGTTTTCCAAGGAAGCAAAGCTTTAACTTCAACATTTGTCTGCCATCAGCTCTTTCTAAAATATGTTGTTGAAGTGCAAGCTTTATGTAAGCTTTACGAGTTTAGATGCTATTTTCTAACCTCCTAAAACACTACAAACATTGCAATGTTGACTGGAAAAAAAATGAACACAGACTTGTAGAAAAACAGGCATTGCTGAATCACTAAAAAATCTTTAAAAAGCAATAATGTTTGTATCCTGAAGTGTGTCATCTGCAGAATTTTCTTGCTGAAAAACAGGCTGCTATCAAAAAGGGCTGCAGATTCCATGGGGGTTTGGGCAGAACTGCAGGATCAGATTCCAGGCTAATTCCATGTTTACACTGGAAAAAGTGCTCTGAGATTTAAACCCACTATTTCTAGTACTACAAAACATCATACATTCCCACATACAAATGATTTATTAAACTTTAGTGCATCTGCCAGGAGCAGGAATACCAACCTAGAAACTGAGAAACAGAAGCTTAATAGTTCATGTGTAAGAAAAAAAAAATTAGAGTGTTTTTACCCAGCTCAGAAGAAAACAATGGGATAAGGGGTATTCCTGTGGGACACACTGCTAGATTGCAGATGTGATTCACAGAGACATTCAATCAGATGGCACATCAAAAGCAATGCTAAATTACACGTCTTCAATAAAAAAAAAATTAACTCATAGGTGGTTGGCCACAGAGGAAGGCAATTAGACTTAGCATTATTTGTTTAACAACAGGCACAAGATGATACATAGTGAATTTTTTGCAATAATAGCCATTCCTGGTCATTTGTTTTGAAGGGAATAAATCTGTCACTTGTGTGAAAACAATTGACAGCACCATTTATTACCTTGCATGCTTCAGAATAACAGCACAATTTACATGTTGCCCTTTGGCACTGGGACTCTGAGCTTGCCTAGAAACAAAGCAAAAATATCTACAGACCGGGTAGCAAGGATTTAAGCAGCAGATGACCTTATGTGGTTTATTTAAACTTCTATAGTGGTGCACTCTTATTCAGCCTCTGGTTGTAGAAGAAATAGGTTCTTTTGGAGAATCCACAGCCTTGAGACTCTGAAACACAAAGGGTCATGCAGAGGTCTCTGTATCTAATAGTTCAGAGAGTAATGCTTTAGCTCTGATCCTCTGAGATGTCTCCTGGGAATTGAAGATATTTGGTTTCCTTTCAGAGGCTTTAAAGGGCTGGGTCCATCAAAAAGAAGGAAATTTTCCCCCAGCTCATGAAGATAAATCTTTGTGCTAAATCTTTCTTTTCCATATGAAAAAGGCCAGGTCCTCAGTACATCCAAGCCATTTAGCCCCATGGAAAACAAACCAACAAAGTCTTAAGGGAAATGTTACTAGAATAGAATATACTCAGCCAAAAAAGACTAAATGTCCTGAGATGCTGCCTTTGATAGTGACATCTTTGTGGCATCAGCTGGTGGCTGGTGTTTCTTTTTCAGGTGTCCTATGGCACCTGCTACAAATACATGAGACACTCAAATTTGGGTTCAGTTATAATGGAGGAGAAGTCTGAAAACAATTTTGGAAAGGCATTTTAAAGGGATAATTAGCTCTTTGAATCCAACAGAAACACTTAGGTTGAGAGCTATTATAAACCTCTACAAAGCACTTCTCTCTACTTCAGCAGCAAAAAGTTGTCCAGAATGGGTAAACTGAAAATACTTTACACTCACCCTTATGGAATTAAACTGGGATTTCAGGCCTGTAAATGGCTGCTTAGAACAGCTCCAGCACAGCCCTGCAAGAGCCAAAGCACAGAGCATTTCCCAGAGCTGCTCAGGTTGGCAGGGTCCATCCCAGCTGCAGAGGGTTCACTCTGCTCTTCCCTTGGGCACAGACTCCCTGAGCCTGAGGAGGGGCAGCCCAGCACCCAGAGCACCTCTCTGGGTATAATTTCCATCAGAGTGGCTGTTTGGTTCCATTTTCCACCAGGTCACAGTCTGGCTATTTACTGAGGAACTTCTCCAACACTGCTCTGCACATGGTGAAATTCCAGGGGATGATTACAGCTGGAAATAGCATTTATATTTTCACCTGGTGCCTTTGTGCCTCCTCCTGCAGCACCCTTGTAGAGCTATGAAGCACCTGTCACTCTGGATTTTCCTACTCTCAGCACTGAGATACTGTTATAATAAAGACAATGAGATCCTGGGTTTCAAGTAACTTGACAGAGGATTTTAGCCCTGTGCCATTACAGAATGTTTGCAAAGATCCAGGCTATATCTACTTTCTTAGTATTTTTTCTTTCTAATTCCTGGAGATGCTAACATATAACCAAAATGTCTTTTTTTCCCTTTTTATTTTTTTCAGTTGTCACCAACCTGTAGTTATGTTGTCAAATAAACTGCTGATACAGGTGTATTATTTACTTCAATTTCCAGCAGAGCTGCGAGCAGAGTTTCTTTTGCTGTTTTTTTTCTTTCTTTAAACACCACAGCATAAATTCCCACCTGACTCACATGTCAGTTCAGAGCTCAAAAACACCCTAAATCCATATGAACAGATTGAATGAGCAAGAAACATGTGAGAGGGCTCTGGACAGCCCAGAAGCATGAAAGTCCCTGTCCATATGGGCAGACAGAAACCACCAACCACAATTCCTTGCTACAAACAGCAAGCACCTGGAGGTTCGAACCTCTCCTTCTCTAGTAAAATAAATAAAAAAAAAAAAAAAAAACCAAAACAAAGGCTCTAGGTAGGGATTATTTAGCCATTTAACCATTCAGCTTCCAGTCAGAAAAGCCAGTGCCAAATCTTGTAGATGTTCTCATTTTTACAAAGCACTTTGCACAGCAAAACTCTGGGCAATGAGATTTTAGTTTTACTTTATTTCCTCCAGGACAAAGGTGTTTGTTCTCTTCCTCAGGTCTGACAGATTGTGAAGAGGAATTGTGCCTAGTCTGTGGTGTGTATGGTGAAAGCTAGATGTCTTCACAGAGTTTAGAGTTTTAGAGTTCTCTTAGCCAGGTCTGAAATTCTTTATCCAGTTCCCTTCATTGTGCTCCACATCTGCTTCCTCCTTAAAACAAAATTTGGCAAGGGATGAAGCAGCACAATACCAGGCTTGTGAGGCAAACAGAGGTCATATAACCTGTCTCTGCCTGTGGAGTCTAAAAGCAGAATGCTTAGTGTTATTGGCTTTTCTGCATGAGTGATCAATCCCAAATTGGACATATGGGTGCCATGGACAGACTGATAAAAGTAGCATTTATTTTTTCTGAGTGAGCTATTTACTACATGCTTGGGACTGCAATAGGAGCTGCAAGCTCTCCTGCAGTGATGTGCTGCTGTCATTCTTTGTGATAAGGCTGAAACCATTAGGCAGACAATAAACAAACAAGGAAATAAAGGGGAAAGTGCTCATGTAAATGCTTTAAGGGAATACTTTAAGGCAAACTGGATATCTGCTAAGAAAAATAACACCTTTAAATTTTGTCCTTCACAGGGCTACTCCTGTGCTGCTTATCTGATGGAATATCTGAAGATATAAAATAATCTTCTACCCATTTTAGGTAGATATCTACCCTCAAAGGTTCTACTACACAGGGACAAAATAGTGCTTTCCTTTCTCAAACTCACTCAAATAACAAAATGCCCAATTCTTGCACAGTTTACCCTCACAGCTTTGGATATCCTTTATTTCATAACTGGAGAGACAAAGTCACAGCCATGCTCTGCCAGGCAGCAGAGCTACTGTAAAGCTGTGGGACTTTGCTCACAAAAAAAATTAAAACCCCACCAGATGAAAGCTCACATCAAAGCTCAGATGACCTTCACTGAGTCTCAGAAACTAACTCTGACACTTACACCCACACACCTTGTAAGGCAATGGGAAACCATCACCCTGCTTTCACATATGGTCTTCCCAGGGCCTTTTGCTGTTCAGATAAACTTTCTCAGAATTTCAGAGTTCAGATAAAATTTCTCTGAAGTTTCTGCCTCCTGGGGAGCTGCATCCAGCAGGGCACTCCTTACCAGGTCAGGCCAAGCAGTTGTTCCTGAAGGTGAATTTGAGCCTCACCACAGCCCTTCTGCACTCTTCCCTATTCTCAAGTGTCTGGAAGGAACTGAAAGAAGTCATGTCCTGGAATCAGGGAAATCAGAGCAGGGCACTGCCTTCAGCCCAGTCACGGCCCCTTGCATTGTGAGAGACACACATTTCTTTAAAACACTCCCTCAGCTTCTGTTTTTTTGTTTCACTTCCCTTCCCTGTCCACCCTTTGACACTGCAGACCCCGAGTTTGGACTTGAGCAGCCAGACATGCCTGGATCACTTGTGCAGGCACACCTGGCACCTGCCTGGCCAGGCTTTGAGGAGCTGCTTCACCATGGGATGTAAAGCAGGGAACAAAGCAGCCTAAAATCCATACTTTGCACTTGCTCAGGTAATTCCCTTTAGAATCACCATCCTTACTCTATGGCAAGCATGCTAACCTGCACAAACACACTGAGGTTACTCTGCTCCAGAAAAATCTTTTCCCAATAGGAACCACCCCAGGGGTGATGGTCACTGCCCTGCCTGAACACAGTGGACACCAAAGGAGCAGCACAAGAACCAAACTCTGTACAAAAGAGTGCACAGAGTTTCCAGGAGCCCCCACTTAAATCATCTTAAACCACAGCCCAAGCCAAAAAACTGTTCCTCTTAACACTGGGACTTTTTTTTTTTTTTTAACTGGCAGATTAACTGGAAAACTGTTTTCATTTCACATGGCTTTACAAGTTGCTCCAAGCTGTTTGCAGCCCAGCAATTTGAAATGTCTGCTCCTGCAAAGCTGTCTACATCTCTTGGCACAGCTGAGTTTTCCACTGCAGATCCCATGAAATTAATCTCCTCTTTAGAAAGTGAAAGTCAAACGAGGAAGTCCAGTTGCAGTTGTGGGAATCTTTTCATGAGCCTTAATAGAAACTGAACTAAAAACTGGGATAATTCAAGATGTTGGAAGAATCCCCAGGCTTGAGACACCAGACATGGGGTTGGAGTGCAGTGATTGATGTTTGGCATCCCTGGACAGTGCTAGTCCAGCTCTGGCTGGCCAGCATGGAGCACATATGACAGAGCCATGTCCCACAGGCTGTCTGGGGGGTGTGGTGGTTAGTTATAGTGGATTGATAAGTGAAGACAAACAGGACATGCACACACCCACCCCAAGCACAGTGCACATTTTATGGGTGCCAGGATGCAGGGCAGGCTGTGCCACACTGCAGCCCACAAGGAAATCTCAGTGGTGTGTCCTCCCAGCTGCAGAGACACATAAAGCACAGGGGCAATGTCAGGGGAAGCAGTGAGCCCAGGTCTGGGATAAATCTCAGGAACAAGACACCTGGCAGGTCACTTTGTCCTGCTCAGCTGCCGCTGCCAGGCTTTGCCTCTCTGCTGGAACTGCCTCCAGCAGCCATCCTGCAAGAGCTTGTTAAAACAAGCCCAGCAGCACTGCTGCTCCCCACAGCAGAGACCTGAATGGTGAGATCATGAGCAGGCTGATGGGTTCATAACTAACAGGCCTGGCAGCTCTCGCTGCTCGCTCACTCTCGCGGTGGGATGGATGGGGGTTTGGGGTGGGGGAGAAGCCCAGGACACATCCCTGCAGCCTCACAGGTGTTCCTGGGCTTTGCTGGGCAGCAGACCCACCTCCTGTAGGGCACTGGTGCTGCCCTGTGCCCTGCATGGCCAGCAGGCATCCTCCCAGCAGAGCACAGCAGCCCAGGTGGGAGCCTGGGATGGAGCGGGGCAGGATGGTGCAGCACAGCCCATCCAGGCTCTTCAGCTCTGGGAATGTGAGAATCAGGCTGAAAGCACAGCCTGTGACTAGAAACAGAAAATGAGTCATATAAATGAAGGCAAGTGCTGAAAATCAGCAGGAACTAGGAAAACACATTTCCTTTCTGCATCCAGAAAGCAAGGCTTGCAGTATTTCCTTACCTGGACAGGTAAAACACCTCTGTGAGTCTGCAGGTACTGGGTCAAGAGCATCTTCTGGCACTTGAGCAGCAAGGCCATGCTCAGGGAACAAAGGCAATCCAAAATGCAAGTGGGTCTGCAATCAGATAAGCTATGGAACTAAAGGGAGATGAAGCCTTTCTACAACTGCTGATTAGGTTATTTTCATGGATAAAACATTAATGATAGGTTTTTGGATGGTAAATTGGTATGGGAGGAGATGGATTTTCCAAGGTGTCAGAACATTTTGTTTCAACATTTTTCAAAATGAAAATGTTGACATTTTGAAAGTAAAAAAAAACTAATTTAAATTTTAGTTTAATATTAAATGTGAATTCATCAAGAGGAAAACTCCAGAAAATGATGCATTTCATGTCAAGCATTTTAGAACTTAGGTCAAAATGAAATTGGGGTTGAGATTTGTTTAATTAATTGAACCCTTCTGGAAAGTACAGCTTTCAGCTGGCCTGAAGTGATACAACTCAGTTTGCATATGCAGGCATGGAGATAGATAATTCTGCATTCAAATTAAAGGGAAGTGGGGGAAGAAAAACCCATTTGAAAGAGCAGCATTCACTGAAGCACAAGGAATAGTTTAGGAAAGGGAGTGAGAGGTACAGAACTGAACAGTGCAGATGACAGGGGATAATATTCTAAGCAGAAAAAAAAAACCAAACTTTACAAGTGCATAGACCCCACTGGAAAGGGATAGAGGATTTGGCATTATAGGGAAAAGTAGGATGCAGAAGACAAGGGGCTTTGCAAGCATGCCTTAATCCCTTTGCATCCTCAGGCTAAGCCCAGCTTCAGAAGATATAAATGCTTAAATAAACATGAGTCAATTTATTATTCCTCTGTGTTTCAGATCCTCCTCACCTTCTGCCTGGCTCATTTACTGCAATTAAATGCTTGTAAACAGATTATACCCTGAAAGCTACATTTTCCTGGTAAGTGGTCACCTTAACCTCCTCTGCTCTGACTGTGGCTAATATTCCCCAGGTCACACTCTAATCACTGAGTAATGGCACCAGAGTGAATCACCAGGTCACTTGGTTGGACAAAACTCCCTCCAGCATCCAAACCACATCTGTGCCTGGGCTTTGCTGATGACTGTGACAAGCACTGCTTACACACTCAGGAAAAGGATTACTAATGTCATAATTCTCACAAATCTGAACAAAACCTGCCCTGAACACAGGACACATGCTGCTGTATTAGACTAGTAAGCATAATGACCTGTCCCCACTCGTGTGGGTTTGCTTTGTGGTTGGTTATGGCACTGTACACGTTGTGAAAGCAGCAAAGTGCACCTGCTGTGACACAGTGCAATTTTCTGGAAATCAGAAAAGCTTCTCCAAACCATTCTCAGAACTGGTGTTCAATTGCCTTGGTTTTAACTCGGGTCAAAAGATTTTTTCCTCACAACCAATACAGGTGTGGGGAACTGCATGGCCAGCTGGTGGAACCTTCAATAAGCCTGACTCTTTCAATGCTTTGTTTGGTTTTAGTGACAACGTCTGAGCTGAAATACTAGTGACAGGGACAGAGTTTATTATGGATTCTCAAATGGGAAGCAAGTTCTGAGATGGTGTGGATGAGTAACTCCCCTGAATCAAGTGGGGTCACCAGTTTACAGTAATTGCCATTCTCGCTCTGTATTTTCTGTCCTCTAACACTGAGTCTGTCAAGCTGCATTGATTGTCTCTGTCAGAAATAAAACAACCCAAAGCATATATATACAGGGGAGAATAAATACAACATTCAGGTTAGAATATTTTGCTCTCCTGAACAGGTTTAAGCAGATCATTTCTCTCCTATATTTCTCAGAGCCCACCCTTTTTCTCCCCAAAATACAAAACATGAGTAAGAAATGTGAAGTTGTCATGGAAAAGAACTGCATTGCCTAAGCTGAGCTTGCAGCACGAGTTTCACAGCTGAGTGGTGGCTGTCATGGCTGATCCCTCTCTACATCCCTTTGGAAAAGCAGCCTGAAAGTCAGAACTTGTGCTCTCCCCCAAGCCAACACACTGTGCTTCCCTTCACTGCCTCCACCCCAGCAGAACAGAGGAAAGGAGGCTGCTGCATGCCACTCACTACAGGAAGCCAGATCTATGTTTTTACATAATTATCTCTATTCTGAGCTTTATGAAAAGTTCATAAAAGAAAAGGAACAGAAAGTCACGGTGACAATGCAACCCAACTCAGAGATGCAGCGTGGTACTTAGCAGTGTTTACCTGCTCCAATAATTTTGATCCCAGGGCAGAGCACTGAAGATTAGCTCCAGACCTCATTAGGCAGGATAGAATTATGTGGGTTAACAAAGTAATACTCTTGGCTTTTTCTCTTGCATTTTAAAAGTGGCTTGAGACCTATAAAATCCCTTTGAATTTTATTAAAAGTCTTCCGCAATCATTTTTCATCCTGCAGCCCAGTTGAGCTGAACTAATAAATTAGCATGTTATCTGTGTGGATATCCATTAGAGCTTCAAATGAAGATTATTAGAGCCAAAGAACTAACAATGCCACTTACAGCTGGGGAGGAAGCAAACTGCTCCTCTGAGCAATGGGCACTGAGGACAAGGAAGGAGGGACAGATGCAGCCCACGGGACAGGGCAGCACAGGGAGGAGCAGCTCCAGCTGCCAAAAGGGCAGGCTCTGGCCACCCTGACAGGCAGCCAGAGGCAGGAGGAGGCAGGCAGGAGCTGCTGGAAGTGAGTCTGTGTGAGCTGCAGGGAAGGCAGGGAGCCCAGGCACATCCCCAGGGTGTGTGTGGCCAGCGCTGCTCCGCTGCCAGCGCCTGGGCTTACCCTGCAGCAAGCTCATCACAAGGCAGGGCTTGAAAGGAAATGTCATCACATGCTGCCTGCTTCACTGAACCACAGCAGCTTGGCTCTGCTTCCCTGGGCTCTTTTCTTTGCCTTCAACAAGACCCTGTGCCAGGGCTCCAGCCACAAGCTTGCAGCTCACCCCCCCTGCATCAACACCAACCTGACATTCATGTGGGCACAGGTTGTTCCTTCCCAAAAGAAAAGAGCTCCTGCCTGAGCTTGAGTTCATGATGTGATACCCAAAGTGAATTTCAAGATACATCTCCAAGCTGCTCTGTTCTTCCCCTGGGGTCATACAGTCACCATTTTAGAATGTCTTTATTTCCAGCCTTCCTCCTCTTCATCTGATTCCCTTTCACCTCCCACTCCTATCCTTTATTACTCTTCTATTATTCTCTAAGAGGAAAATGTGTCTTTTTACTCTCATTCTCTGTTCTTTTCCTCCTGTCATTCCCTTCATGTCTCAGCCATGATGATATTTTTGTTCATGCAATAACTAGTTTGCTCTTTCTCCTCTTCCCACTGGGCTACTTTGATCTACTGCTCCTGTGTCTGTTTTACACATTCCTTTTCCTCCCTCCAAAGACACATCAGCTTATTTCCCATTCCCTCCTCCTTCCTCATCTCTCTTTTCCTGCTCTGATCTATTCTTGCTGCACCAAGCTCGTTTCATGTGTAAATGGTTTTAAAACCTGCCCTGCAGCCTGGATGGGCACTACAGTAAGTGCTGAAGGATATGGGCTGTCAGTCCAGCCACCCTAAACCAACACAGGATGCCACTGCAGCACCCTGCCCTGGCCATGCTTTATTGAAAGAACACCACCTGACTTGTGGAAAATCCAACCCAGGGAGCACCAGAGATGATAATCCCTCGGTCACTGCAAGTTCAGCAGATCAAGTTGCAGCACAAACCTGGAAAAGCCCCAGGGATCTGTCTCAGTGCCTGGATCTCTGGCAGGGAACATGCCAACCAACAGGAATGGGCTTTTTGTTGCTTGTAATCAAGAGAATCCCCCCAAAATAAATAAAATTTACTTGCAGATTCACAGCATTGTGGAAAGAAGAGCTTTTAGATCTGTGTATAGTTACAATAAATCAGAGCAAGGGTTGACACCAAACACCAGGGAGCCTGCTGCCTCTCCCCAACAGGAACACAGCCTGAGGGTGGAAATTACTCTTCCCCTCCACGACAGCCACTTGTAACCATTGCCCCTTGCCTGAGAGCCTGTCTGAAGCCCATGCTTCTCCACCCTTGCCAAACAAGACATCAGCACTCCCTGCAGCTTCTCCTCCTGATGAAAACACACTTGTTCCTAATCTGGCTGCTTCAGGGAGCGAGCAGGTAACAAATGGCACAAACTGCTGTAGCATCCTCTCCTGAGACAGGAAAATGCTTCCTCAGGGGCAGGCACTGTGAAATAGGCCCTTTTGCAGTCAGAACATTTGGACACAGAGCACACATGGCCATTTGGTGCCCAGCAAGTGCCCACTGGGCAGCTGGGCTGGCTGCCAGGCCATTTGTCCAGCTGCCTCACCTCCAGGGTGTGATGAGCAGCACTTAAATCAAAGGTTACAGTACAGTGTTTTGGCCAATTCATAGTACACCATCCAGTGATTTCATTAATGCTGTGGAGCTGTGGGACTGTTCAAGTGTTGGCATTCTCCTGGAAAGGAGTAAAGAGGCTTACTGCATTATCCTTGTTCCAGACTGGAGAATGTGGGAACAAAGTGCTGTGCTTGTTGTAATAGGACAGGTCTGCAGTGTCTGCTGAGTGAGTCCAAGCTAAAAGACCCAGCTGATGGCAAATGAGAAACAGCTCATTTACCACAGCATTTGCAATGCCAGAAATCTGGCATTGCTTCTTTTACCTCAAACCACCATGTGAATCAGTCATTCCCAAGATGAAAACTCCAATGAGAGTCACAATAGCAACAGCAACCTGCAAGAGAGCAAAGAACTAGCAAAGTGGCCACAGCAATCTTCCTGTCACTGCAAAGGTCAGGTGCAGGCTGCCCTCTGCATGCCCCAAATCCAAACCTGGGCTGTGTCTGAGAGGGAGGCAGGGGGGACTGAGATGAAGGAAGTCTCAGTGATTGCTTCACACACACAGTGCATTGTTCCATAGCAGTGGTCTGAAACATGACACTCTCTCAAGGCTGTAACTGCATCACTTAGAGCCATTACACAGGCAAAATGCAGTTCAATTTGGCAGCATGGGGTTTGCCTTGGGTTTTTTTTAGCATACATAGGAAGAACTAGAAGCCTCGTGAACTTCTCTGAGCCCATCCTAAATAATTTCACTGAAATGTAAAGTACCATGCCTAAAGTCAGTTCAATATCTGGGGCATTAAATTAGCCCATTTATTGAATAAATGTCATTACTTCTGTGTAGAAGGGAGCAGTTCAAGTAGCTGACAAGCATCTATTGCCACTTTGACATCCAACTGTGCCTGCTGTAATGGGCACAGATCCCCTGCATCCTAGATTCCAGCAGCATGGCCATGTCTCAAATGCTACAGAACTTCAAAAATGTCACAAGACACCTACATTGGGGCACCTGATTCACTCCCACATGCCCATGCAGCAGCAGGTGATGTAACATGATAAATCTCAGTGTGGAAAATCCCTCCTCTGCACAATTTGCAACCCACTTCTGTCCACGAGCTCACTGAGGCCTCAAAGTTACCTCTGGGTATAAACACAGTTGATTTGACTACAAAGTCATAATTATTATTAATATACTTATGCATGCCTTCAATACTGTATATATTTGTGTCTCCCTTTGTATTCTACTTATCAATGGTGACCAAATTCTGTCCTTGCAGGTACAGTGAAAGCCTCTGGGCTCAGGTCAGGCTACAGTCAAGGGCAGCATTTGTTCATAAACTGAAGTGACACAGGTTAATAGAGAAGGAGGATAATTTCATTACCTGAATCTGAACAGATCTCATCACATAAGAAAAAAACCTTAATGCAGTGCTGATGGCAAATATAAGCAGATACCTTAATAGCTCTCATCACTGCCTGAACCATAGGAACACCTAACACAATTGCTGTGCTACAAAACAGCTTTTGACCTGCTGGTAACATTTCATTTTGAGCTCAGCTCCAGCCACAAAACTCAAGTCCATTGAGCCTGTAAGGATGTACACACTGCACACAAAGTGAACTCCAGCCTGGAGGCCAAATGTTGCCTTATTTGGTGAAAATTGATTAGATTTGTCAGGTGAATAAAATCCTTTATTAAATTTTCCCGGTTGAAACTTTGCCTGCGTGTTTTATTTTTTCATTAGAGCGCTGCTGAATTTGTCTGAAGTAGTTAAGAATATTTGTAAGTTGCATGGCAGTAACAATTGGACCAATCCACAGCAAAAACCCCCCAGAAGAACATGCTTTGCCTATGGAACTAAACTCTAAACACTGCTGGTTTCAATTTCTCCCTGCTAGAGGGGACCAGAAGAGAAATTAGGGTAGAAAGTTGGGGTTTGTTGTGGGTTTGTTTTGTTTTGTTTTTTTTTATTTTTAAACAAGAGAAAAGAAAACCCTCAAAATCACCTCTCCTCACATACACACACACACTGCCAGGAGGGACAGCACAAATATTTCTGAATTAGCTGTGAAATTTGGCAACGAGCATCAGGGCCAGGCATTGAGCAGAGCAGCCTCTCACCCTCCCTCTCTGCTCCCCACTGCCCTCTCCACACCAAACACATCCCATGCCTGGGGAATTAGCTTCAGTTGCCCCAGTCTGATTTCTAATTATGATGCAGGATGCACGCTGATAAATTTCCTATGGGATACTCATTATATAGAGCATATGAATGTGCTGTAATCAGGCGTATTTGTTGCTATGGAAAAACACAGCAAGCATGCAGAGCCTTCTGTGTGGCATCTTTAGTGTCCCTGCACTCAGATTCCTTGGCAGTGTGTGGCATAGCAACATGTTATCTGGCACCAAAGCCAAGGACCAGGCAAGGTTCAGCTGGAAAACTTGAGGGGTTTTTTAGCCTATTGCAACTTCAAGGGGTGTGGGATGTTATAAATTCCCATTATTGCCTTTTAAAGCAAAACGATCAAAGAAAAGTATCATAGAAAGAATGAGGTTTAGAGTGTGACCTTTCCATTCTCCTGTTTTCTGCCTTCCTCACCTGCAGACTGGCCACATCCCTTCCAGGAGGTGAGGTGGGATTGCTGGACCTGTATTCCCACCTCCATGTGCCATGGCCACTCAGGCCAGGAGTGGCTTTCCCTGTGCCCAGCTAAAGGAGTGTTAGCCTGAACTGCACAGGGCAATGGCCAGGTAGGGCACACCATGCTAAGGGAAAAAATCAAAAACAACAACAAACAAGTCACTCTGCTTATTAATTAAATCCCGTGCTAATCCCTTCTGTGAGAAGCTGGTAGAGGTGGGGAGGGTGCCAAAGCACAGCTCTCCCTGTGCTGCTGAATTAAATGGATCTTGGTGGCACATGGGAACACTCAGCCCGGGTGTTTTATGCCTCCCATGCTCTAAAACACTTAACCCGTGGCACCAGAGCACATTCCCTGGGGAATTGCACAGTCTCCATGGAGAGATGGGACAGCAGCAGAGCTCTGGTTGCAGAGCCTGCTTCTCCAGAGGGACAGGGAGGCAACTCTCACTCCCAGCTTCTCTAAACTCTGCTTCTCTGGAGTTTCTGACCCAGACACAGCTGCTCCTGAGGCTGTGCTCGATGTGAGGAGCGAGGTGGTGCAGCTACGAGCTGCCTCCACATCTGTACAGCCCACACAAGCTAAACTGGGACAGTCTTTCAGCAATCCTGTGCTGTCTTGGCCAAAAACCCAGCAGAGGGATGTGGATCCTCCCAGTCACAGCAGGGTCAGCCCTTCTGGAGGACATTTGCTAGGCTGTGAGCAGGACAGTTCATATGCATAATTCTATAAAACCAGCTCTCCCAGCAGTCTGGGACAGAGGCTTGGCTTAGCTTGAAGCCTGACTGCCCAGAGAGGAGCTCAGCTGGTGTCTGACACAGCCATTCAGGGAGCCTTGGGGCACTGCTGCCACTCTTGTGCTTATTCCTATCTCAGCATCTCTGGATGTTCCACAGGTTAATACTCCTACTCCTTTTAAAGACTGGGAACTGGGGAGCAGAAACCAAAAAGTTGTGTTTCATTTTGCTGCCAGCTCCTCCTGGGTTTTGAGGGGGCACCACATTGTGTGTGTACAGCCCCTCACACACCATCCCAATATCCCAGGTGGAGAATATAAACCTACTCACCCCATAAAAATTTACCAGCACCTCAATCTCATATCTCCCTCCAGAACAAGTCCACTGATGAAAACTCATCCACAAAGAGTCTGTGATATTAAACTGAGATGACAGCAGACCAGTGACTGCCACGTTCCCCAGCCCCTGGCAAGCAGCAGGTTAATGGTGAAGTGTTATTCATCCAGCTTAAAGGAAAACTGTTCAAAACATGGCTGGGTTTGTGCAGCTTTACACAGGGCTTGTAAATGAGGAACTCGACAAGAAATGCGAACGCACTGTTTCTCAAACAAAACACACATAAAAGAGTGAAACTCCCCTCCAGCTTCAAGGGAAAAGTGTCTCATTTGCTGATGCCAAATACTGATTTAAAACACTGACAGACCCAGACCACTAAAACTTCCCGTAATGAACTGTGGTTTTCAGTGTTGGTAAAAAACCTCAAAACACAACAGGAAATGAGGCAAAGGGTTTGTTTTGTTTCCCCTACTGCTGCTTATATAAAGGGGAAATCGTTATTGTCTATTGCTAAATCCATAACTCAGAAAAAAGAGCTGATCCTCCCACTGCCCTGCCCCTCCTGAATCCCACAGGGGAGCTGCACCACTGACACAGGCACAGGTCTAGGTACTGCTTTCATTTGCACCTGGCACAAGTCTGCTTTTGTTTTTTGGAAAAAAGTGTTCCAAACCCACTTTTATTTTCTGTCAGTTGCACATTGCCAGCAACCCACCACCATTGTTACCACTGGGGGCTTTGGGTTTAAAAGTTTTTGGTGGCTTTTTGACTCTCTGCTGCATATATTGATATTTTTAATCTCTTTGCTGAAATGTTTCATAGTCCCATGGGGCTTTTCTCTGCTCAAGCAGAGGAAACTAACACCCAAAAAGTTATTTTCCCAACTCTGAATTGAGAGTAGATACAAGTATTTGAGGATGCACTCCCAGTCTTGGGGACCAATCACACCTCTGGGCTAAGATGACAAAACTTGAAGTGTAAAAATCTGCTTTTTGCAATGATTTCTGCCTAGAAGCTACAAATAGATATATTTTTTTAAAATCCATAGAAATATTGCAGATACATTTCCCCAACTGCACTCAAATTAGCTGTGAATGGAGCCTGCTAACTAAGGCAGTGTTAGCACATGTGTGGCAGAGCAGCTCTCTGCAGCATTCATCTCTCTGTCATTTATTCCCAAAGGACAGCAAACACACAGGACCAGCTCTCTGGAGTGAGGAGTGCTGCTGTCCTGTGAACAGAACTCAGCACAAGCAGCTGTAGATAAGGAAGGGGAGAAAAAAAATATATATAAAATTACCTTGGTTTTGAGGACAGAGTCCAAAAAAACCACAGCAAGATCCCCAAGCTGTGTCATTTTGGAGCCCAGCCAGAAGGTGCCATAAATAAGGTCTGGAGGCCAGGATGCACTAGGGAGGCACAAGGACAGTGTTCCCATGGACAGAGATGGCAATCTCTGCTCAGCTGCACAGGGCTGCAGCTGCTGAATAATTCCTTCAATACCAGTGGTTTCAGAAGGCTTATCAGCCTGCCCTGTCCTGCCCCTGGAGTGGGAGGTTAAGGTCCAGGAACAGGGACAAATTTAGAGGGACAAAGAGATGATAAGTAGAAGGAAGAGGAAGGCCTCTGCTTGCTTCCCATTCCACTTCTAGTTTAGAGAGATAAGGATCCTTTTCTTTTTGTCAGAGCAATAAAAGGGAAATGGATGAACTGTGCTGGCCAGGATTTTCACTGTGGAGCCAGAGGGAGGGGGAAGCCTTGGGCTGTGTCTCCCTCCTGATGTCTGACTGTGGCAAAAGCAAAGCCTCCTCCAAATGGGGATTCACCTCACTGTTTAAGGTGAAAATAAACCACTGAGTTTGTGCACTTTTGCCAGAGCAGATGGGATTTTTTTAACAAAAAGCTAGCACAGATTTATTAACTGGGGCACAGCAGTGAACTGGTGCTACTCTATAGCTTCCAGGTGGTAATAAAGCAATGTCCAGCAATTCAGCACACAGGAGTTCATCTGTGAAAGAAGACACCTTCAGAGCATTAGAAATATAAAAGAAAATAAATAAAAACCACACCTTTTAAACCTGCATCCAGCAGCAGTGGGACAGAGGGCAGGTAAGTGAAAAATGTATATTCCCTTCATTTTCAGGAAGAAAACATCCAGTGCATCATGCTAACACAGCACTGCTGAGCTTAGGAAGAACCTTTGCAGTGGATTCTCCTCGTGGCAGCAGAGCTGCACTCTGCTGCAGGGCTGAGGTTTGTGGAGATTCCATGTGTCCTCACCCCAGGACTCCCACTCCACCTCACTGCTGGAAGGGCCCGTGGAGGGCACAGCACATACCTCAGCATTTCTCAGTGGTTATCCACAGCTACACTCAGTTTTGCCAAACAGCACAGCTCTGGGATGATGTCACTCCTTAAACCACAGTTTAGCATAATTCTTAGGTGCCTCATTGAACTCACAGGAAATTAAGCAGATGATTATCTAATCAAGAGCACAAACTGCAATAATTTTCCCTTATCTCCTCATCAGCCTAAGATCTCAAAGCAATTTACAGAATGAGTAAGTCAAGACATGCAGCTAATCTCCAAGGGATGGTACTGTGCCATTCCACAGGTAGGGAAACTGAGGCACAGGAAACAAACTTTCCCATTAAATTATGACCACTCATCCAAATCAAGGTGTGATGGGTGAAATGGGAGGATGGAGGGAATAGGGATGGTCCCAAAAGCTGAGTTACAGATAAAGGGTGGATCAGACCAGGAGCACACGGTACAGCCATGGCTCTGCTCTTCCAGGCACACACAAAGTCTCTCCCTACATCCACAGGTACAACACACCATGTTCTCTGTGAAATTCATCCCTGCTCTGCTCTGGTGCCTTGGCAGCCCTCTGCAGCAGGGAGGGGTGATGGATTCACATTAACTGCATCCCGGGAAGCAGGCACATCCCCAGGGGAGCAGCATGATTCATTTTTAATGATACTTCCCCCAGTCTGTAGGCCCATAAGCCAAGAATTACAAGCCTTGAAAGTCATCATCAGTGACTGAGCTGTTGTTGGTGAAGGAGGGTTTCCAGCCCAAGTGGGAGTCGTTACAGCAGAGGGATCATTTTAAACTAAGTGACAAGAATCTATCAGGGGAAGGAAAATTACACTTTCCAACAACTGAAGAAAATAACAAAATAAAAAAAAAAAAGCCAAAAAGCCAAAAAACACTTCCTGCTAGAAATTCTGATTCAGAAACAAGACAAGAAGGCAAATTGCTTCCCCCAGTGTACCCAGCATGGAGCAAACCTACACACATAGGTCAGAGGCCTGGCAAGAGCCTGAGGCTAAACTAATTATTGTGATTTGCTCGTCTTTTGTAATTAATCTAGGAAAGGCTTAAGGCTGTTAGCAGCTTTAAAGAAGTAAATCTGAAGGACCAATTAATTAAGAACAGCAGTGCTTAATGAGGACCTTTTGGTTCTCTCATGTTGATTGTTATATTTGTTGAAAGTTAAGTTTCCGCTGTCTGTCAGATCTTGTCTGGTCTTGTAAAATAGATCTCCTTACTTGGTGCTTAACCACTTGACACTGGAACAAAAGCTTTCGATTACAAAGCAATTTGTGGGGATTATAATGGAATGAGCTACGCCCACACTCCCTGATTTAACAATCAATTTGAAGCAATGTTCAGTTCAACCCAGAAGCCTTAAGGATCCTGAAAGTGCAGTTTGGATCTCCTGGTTCCTTGGCTCCAGGCTAGACCCCACAGCTGCTAATGGTGGAGGTAGGTTGAGGCATGCACCTCAAATCCTCTGAAAACAAGATAGGGATGTACTTTTCCTTACTTATTGTCTCAAATTGGTAATTAAGCACCTATCTCTCTCCACATTTTCTGTGTGTCAGTCTGGTGCAGACCAGGAAAATCATGGCTTGCTGCAAAACCCAGAAGTGAAATTCTGCTGAGCTCCAGAGAGATGGACTCATCTTTATCTTCTCACACCAAACATCACAGAGCCAAACAGCCCAACCAGGTCCTGGAAGGGATCCTGCACCAGCAGAGGCAAATGCAGTTGGGTGCAAGAGGAACAAGGCACCAGAGATGTCATAGAGCTGAGATCAAAGGTCAGAGCTGGTTCTGCTGTGCTCTGAACACCTTTTGCCATTTTCTCACACATGTGCAAAAATGTTGGTTGTTCAGTTTATTTGATGGGAGGAACAAGTAACTCACCCCATGAGCATCCTATTTTTTCTGCTTCTGTTAAGATGGATCTCTGAGCCAAGCCAGGATGGTTGTTCTATGGGAGGAAACACAGCTAAGCATCACCTAGAGACCCTGAGCATCTTAGAGGCACCAGCAATGTCATTCATCAGCTGAGGGAGGCACCTGCCATTCACAAACACCAGGACCTCTGCCTGTTCTCTGGCTTTATGTAAGATACACAGAAGTGTTTTGTGCTGGGAGGGACTAGCAAAGGAGTAAACCAGTGTGAAAGGAACAAAGATCAGGTTACCAGCTTACCCCAGAAACAGTCCTTTGTGAACAGAACTGGACTATTTTGCTTTGCAAGGCAGAGGAGAAATACCCATGCTGTTCTCTTTCAGACACCTTCCCTGTCATCTGTCCCCACTGCCAGCATTTTTCACATGCAGCAAATTAATTTTACATTCTCAGCAGGCATTTCTTCTAGAGACCAGCCAACTTCCTGATATTTTCTGTTCAGCTTTTATATCTGCAGATCTATTTTAAATAAAAAGCTATGTGTTTTACAAAACATGAGTGCCAGTAACACAGAGGAAGAATGTGACATTTTTCTCCCCAGGATATTTTGACTGACACGTGAAAAAGTCTATAATCTTACATAGGCTCAAGCTGCTCATGTTGACATCCAAATGTTTGATGAAAAAGAGTTTGACTGCCTTCCATGAAAGGTGTAGTCTTCTGATTTAGTCTCTTTAGCCCAGAAAAAAAAAAAAAAATGACCTCAAGCTCTTTCCCAAGGTATTTTATTTTATTCGCCTGTCACAAATGCAGCAGATGAATTGTGGGTGAGTTGACTTTCAACTCCCTAACCAAATCTCCACACAATACCTTGTTTATTTTCATCATGTTCTCATACCACCACTGAGCCTGTTCCAAAAGCCACCTCAGCATGGTGGAAATGCTCCCTGGCTTTTACAGCTAGGTGATCATTAACTCAGCAGCCTCCTTAGAAGCTCCTTGCAGTGATCCCTCACCACCCCTGCAGACAGGGAGATCTGACTGGTTTATGGATGTGAAAAAAAAAAGCCTTTCCTATCCCACACCACCCCTGTGCTGCCCCATCTCAACATTATTCAGCTTTAAACTCCTCCCAGACAGCAGCACAAAACTCCAAACAAGAGCTAGAGCAACATTTTATAAAATTTTTCTATACTTGAGTAAAAGCACTTCAGCATCAAGACAAAAAAAGTCCTCCAAGGGTTTCCCCCACAAACACCACAGTGAAAACTCTGAGTTTTGAGTCATTGTTTCAGAGTTACTGCATAACCAGATACTGGGAGAAACAGAGGCAGAGCTCAGCACGGAGCATTGCAGGGCATGGTAAATCTGCTGGAAACTTGGTCTCTCTGAGCAGAAACCCACAAAATCAGCCCTGCCACCCAAAAATGTAGAAGTGTTACCAATGTGAGCAAGTAGCTAATCTCTCCAGGATGAGGACAAACAGATTTCATACTGACCCTTGCAATGTGTCAGCACTTCAGACTTAATTTTGTGCCTGAGCCATATCAGCACATAAGACAGGAAATAATATAGGAAAGATAAAAAGCTTATTCTGCAGTGCAGGGAGAGGTCATCTGTCCATGGCCACAGCAAGTCCCTCTGAACTGGGGCTGGGAGCTGGCAGGTCACTGCTGCATCCATGGACTCAGTGTTGGGTGTGCATCTGTGTCAGCAGCTGTCACCACACTGCACTCTGAGAAATGGAAACTTGGGCCAAACTGGAAGAGGGAGATTTGTTTCTGGTTCATGCAGATAGACAGAAGTTGACTGAGAGGGGGTAAATGCACCTCTTCTGATCCTGGGTTTGGACATGAGTGAGGTAATTTTGAAAACTGCAGAGCTAGAAGAGATTGCTACAGAGTCACAGCAGGGCTAATGCCTGAAAGGACCAGAGCCTTAGGATTAGCTCTGAGCATTTCATGGTCACTTAACTGTGGCTAACCCCAGTTTTGATTTACTTTATGGTAAGGGAGGAAAAAAAAAGTGTGGGGGAAGGACAGTTCACTGCAGAGCTGTTAAAAAGCTAGCCTGAGGGATGAGGCTGGCAAAACCCTGCTGCTTATATTTAATATTAGTACAAGCACAACTGGGCATTGCTGGACCCAGCCAGCCTTAGAGCTGCAAGGGGTGGATGTTTATATGTGCTCTGAGACCTGCTTCTTGCAGAGCTCCTGGTCTGAAAAAGCAAATATTTTCACATAAGTGCTCCCCAGGTGAACTCCTGCCCAGCCCAGCAGCTGTGGGCTCTGACCCCATCCCTGCCAGAGCACCCAGAGCCAGCCTGCTCCAACCCTGGTCCTGTCAGCCCCCCCAGCAAGAGCCAACACAACTGCACAGAGCAGACAGCACCCACAGGTGAGTCTGCAGTTTGTGTCTGTGGATACAAAGGCAGACAGAAGGTCTGCCACAGCACAAACAGGAGCCCTGCCCTTTAACTTCACTTTCTACAGGAGCCTGGCCTGCTTCTCAGCTCAGAGGCAGGGGGAAAGCACAAACTCTTCAGCTGAGTGCTAAATATTCAACTCACCAAGATTTATTCCCTCTTGGCATAAAGTTTCCCAGAGCCCACTTTGCAGCAGATCTCAGTGTGATGGTCAGCAGTTTTACACACACACCAGCTTTGCAGCTTCCCAGCCATAAATGCAGAAGGCTGGCAAGCTGGTGATTGCTTGGCTAGATGGCAGCTGGGAAGGGAACAAAAAATCCTGGTCCAGCAAGGTAAATTCCTTGTTAGTTCAGTTCAACTTGGCAAAGACCATGGCAGCATCTGCCTGCTTCTAAAGGGAGAGGACAGAAGTGCATGAATATCTAATTCCTTCAGTATTATCCCTCCAGACCTGACCTCAGCAGCTCCCTAGGACTGTGATTTTTGCAGATTCACTCCAGAGTAGTGAATGAGGGAATCCAGCAGTCAGGGAAACACTGACTCCCTGCAAATCACAAAGCAGAAAAAAAGTGTACAGTGATTGTTTTTGCCATAATTCAGAGCAAATAAAAATCTAGTAAGATAATCAGGAAGGGAGCATCTAAATGCTGTCTGTCTATTCAGGACAAGAACACTTGCTTGGAAGCAACCAGAAGATGCTTGATAACATGTTTGCAGCTATGTCACTGGTGACCTATCACTCTCCTTACACATGAAGATGGATGTCAAGGCTGAGCCATTGTGTATTCTTGAGATACAAAGGAGAATACTTTGAAAAGTAGTCCCAGAGCACTGCAGTCATCACCACGAGATGAAGTACAATAAGACATGTGAAAAGCTGTGGCAGTTGTTTTATGTCTCATATGTGTCTTTGTGAATAGCAGCCTCAGTAATTTATGTTCCTGGTTGAAAAGCTTTTTGTAGCCTTAATACACAGAGTGGTTAACCCTTCTGCTCCTCAGCTCAGGAATCTCTAAGAGTCTCTGAAGACAAATAGCACCATCCTTGGCTCCATCTCCAGCATCCTTTTCACATCTGCACACCAACCTCCCTTATTTTCCAGGCATGCAAGCTGGTTGCAACCCTGAAGCACAGAAGATACTTCAGAAAACTTATTTTAGGGTATCAACACCAGAATTTCTCTGCCCTTCTGCCATCTACCCCTCCTTCAATATCCTTTGTGTTCTTCCTTTGGTGCTCCATCCTCTCCTTCCTAAGGAATTAATCTTTTCCCTTCTCTGCCTGTACATAACCTGCCACCCAATCCTTCCTGCAAGCATTTTGCAAAGGATCAATTCCCTACAGATCAATTCAACACCATTTCCAGTCTTTTTGGCCAAATACAGGTTTTTCAGAAAGACCTCTACAAATCATATCAAGATACAAAGAAACCCAAACTGCACACAACAGCAGCTCACACTTTTTATAACTGGTAGAATTTCAACAGAAGCACTTGCAGTGGTTTTGTGTGTGTGGTAATAATATCAGTAGAATGAGAATTTTTAGTGCCATATGCTACAAAATAAAAAAAAAATATTTAAAAAAAAGTTTTAAAACTATCTTTAACTTGTAAAGGGTATTACTTTTTGCCTATGTGTCTCTTTCCACCCTCATCCTGCACTGGCCTGTGCCCAGCTCTGTGGGGTTGTCAATAAAACCCTCAGAGAGAGGCAGAGCAGGGACTGAGACCCTCTAGGGGGTCTGAGAAATGGATGCTGCCACCACCTGTCCCTGCTGGGACAGAATGGCAATGAGTGACAGGGATTTTCAGGGAAGGTATAAGTCCTTGTGGAGATGAGCCCACAGTCCTCAGGAGCTGCCCCACTCTCCTGACACAAGTGCAGCATCAGGGCCCCAGCAGCATTTGGGCCAAGATGAAAGCAGCAGCAGCAGAAAAACACATGCTTGGAAGAGGAAAAAGGGGGAAAATAGATGTGAGGGGAAAGATGTCAAGGGGAAGGACAAAGAGCAGTGGCTAAAGATCACTTGCTTCCAGAGCTAATTTGGGTTTTTACCTCTGACAGCATCAGCAATGAGAAATTTCACAGCAGTGCAAACCTATCTATTTTAATACTAACAAAAAAAAAATCCCCAAAACCTTCAGTGTGCCCAAAATCAATAGCAGTTAAACAGGGACCCATACTAGCCACAGTGTGCTGGTGTGTTGGCAGCCCATCAGAAGCACAGCTCCAGCAGCACTGTGACAGCACAGGCTGAAAAATCCATTTTCAGAATAATCCCCTGGCCCTGCAGCCACAGGAGAGCCTCTGCTCCAGTGCAGGTTCTGGAGCTTGGCCCTGTGCACTGGCCTCACTTCTAGCTCTGAGATCTGGGAGACTCATTTGAGATTAAACAAAGGACTAAAGATTAGGTGTTCTGTAATTTAGTACTTCCTTTGCATGCTTTATGTTTAGCAGCTTTTGGCAGAGGAAAGGAGCAGCAGCAGCCAAGATGGGCTCTCTGTGAATCCACACAACCTAACCAGAAACAAGAGCATATACTTGACTCTAGTTAGCAACAGGACTTTCATCCAGGGTCTCTTTCCAAGCACTACACTTGCATTCATTTTGCCATCAAGCCATGTGGTTGTTTAACTAGACTCATGGAAAACACATTAAAAAATAAACCATAGAGCAGATCCAGATGTTTTGAAATGCTAAACTTAGTGCCTCACACTCTTCCCTCCTCATCCAGCTTAAAAAAAATTCCTGAAAAACTCAAAAGCATTCCTGAACTGGTTTGTCATGAGCCATTACTTCATACCAAAAAGTATACTCCAGCACAGACTTAAATAATCAATCTTTTAGCCATAAACACAATTACCAAAACACTTTGAAGGTTTGGATCAACTTCATGAAAGGATAAAAATTCTTTGCTCTCTCTCCTATTTTAAGCAAGACTCTTGTTTCCAATAAAAGTTTCTTTCCACATTGAAAATATACACAGAGAAGCAGAATGATATCCCTGAGATCCAGTCTCAAGATGATGCAGTAGGGAAGGAGGACTGGAAGAGAAGGAGGCAAAGGCACTTCACACATGATTCTCAAGGTGTTATGCACAAAGCAAGAGAAATAGACCTCAACAGAAGAAATAATACCCTCAAAATGGGAAGAAAATAAATGTTTGCTAGTTGTCTAGTTGTACTTAGTTCTGCAGTCAGCTGCCATTTCCATGTTACTCCTTTGTCCCACTCCTAGGTTTTATTTCCAATGCAAAGATTTTCAACCTGATCTCATTCCCTTGAGCTGGCCAGGAACCTCCTCAATCCCCTCCCCACACCATGTCAGACTTAATTTAAATAGCTGCCAGGCCAGAATCAGTTACATCATTTTTCCTCCCTTCCTTTCCAGGTATTCTTCTAATGGTTTCTAAGCTCTCTCCCAGAATATTTCCTACAGCTTTCAGGCAGCTTGAGAAACAATGGAGATCACCATCTATTTTTTATAATCCTAGATGTGGGAATTGAAGCCTTGCATCCCTGAAAAGCAGCTGAGGGTTGATCACTGGATGAATGTCAAGTGCATGAATCTACCCAGCCTTACATTCAACCATGAAAAGCTTTACTGGGAAAAGCATTAAACTCAGGTCACCACAATGAGACAACTGAGGTGATGGCCACCCTCTGTGTCCCTCAGGCTCAGTTTTCAGGTTTATTTATGCACAAATACCAAGAATGACTGAGTCAAGCTGTCCAGGTGCTTTTGAGAATGCCCTTAAGGTACTCATCACCAGCTATAAGCACTTCACTACCTCTGAAGCCTTGATCCACAAGCTCTCCTTTACATATGGAGCACAGAAACCCCAAAAGCCATCCACACCTCCTAAAAAATGAGGTGATTTTAGTCAATGGAGTGGTCTTTGCTTCAAAATCATCCACTGAGATACATAAAAAGGAAGGGGAAAATTATTTATTTTCTAATAAACTCCTCATAATTGTCAATATAGTATTCTAAATATCAAAACCCTGGTCATGTCTGTGTATCCTCTCTGCACCTCCTCTCCTTCTTTCCCCCACCCCATTTGGTGGTGACACTTTATCCAGGCCAGTCTGCAGTCTGTGTAAATCTCACATGCATCAGTGAAGATTTCCCCAACAGGTTTTTACTTAAAAACAAAGGATCTGGGCCTTTGAGACTTATCTTAACTACACATTGCAGATCAGCTTTAAAATCAGCTCCAAAACATTTGGAAATTGTTACAGTCCGCTGGCTCTGTAATTATAAAAAGCTGAAATTACTTTGAAGCTTCATTTAGAGAAGACTAATGCTGCAATTACTCAGCAGAGCCCTTTGCAGCCTGATTATCAATGAGGGCTGTGTGCTCCTCTCTGTGCACAACCTGAGGCACAGAGGGGCAGGACACCAGCAGCCCCCAGGCATCTCCCATTAATGTGCTCCCCCCATAAAACAGCCCACTGTCAGCTCAGAAAATAAAATATTGCATGCTGGTTTAATTGCAGTTTGCTTGTAAAGCAGCAGATGCAAGAGGGCACTGAGAAAAGCTGGAGTGTTTTACAGAAGAGGCCAGCAAGTTGTGGCTGAGCTGTATGGGAGTGATTAGCACCTGTACAAAGCAGCAAAGGCCACAACCATGAGCTCAGCTTTTGGCCAAATGGAGAGACTGAAAGGCCTTAAGTTTTCTTGGGCAATAAATCCAGTGATTACTGAGATTATATTAACTCGAATTAACTCCCAATCTTTTTTTTTTTTTTTTTGGTAGCAGCACAAACAGCCCTACTCAGATCTTGCCCAGTTGGGCACAAGCCTTAAAGGTATTGCTTCCTGTGGGCAGGAGAGATGAGTCACATAGGAAAACCTGACCCCTAAGGCTGAGAAATCTGCTCAGCAACCAAGAGCTCTCAAATTTTACAAATGCTTGTGGTGAGAAAAACTTCTTCAGTAAAAAAAAATTTAAAAAAAAATCTTTCATTAAAAATTGCAACTTTTCTCTTCAAATGTTTTTTCTTTTAAATGCACACACAAAAGTATATTCACTCTGCCAGCAGAGAACAACTTTTTAGCAATTTACTGACAAGTAAATAGTTTTGCCAGACACTTTAGCAAAATGAAAATACAGTTAAAAACAATTCCTATGTAAAAGCAGCAGTTTGTTTTTTGGAGGGCTAGGTTGGCTCAGCTTAGGTTTGAGCTTTGATGTGTTTGTTTTTTCCTTTGTTTGTTTGTTCTGTTTGTTTGTTGTTGGGTTTTTTTTACTGTTGGCCTCATTTTAATTACAAAGCTAACTATGAGAGTAAAGATTGCAAAATTCAGGTCCTTGAGTTATTTGTTTGCTTTCAGCAGAACACACTACAATCAAGGGGATTATTCTTCCCCATGAGGAAGATGCTGTGTAAGGGCCACCACGAGCCCTGGTGCACCCAGCTGACTTTGTGTGCAGCAGATTCACTGGGAAATGCTGGGTCATAATGCTATTTATCCTCCAATTCATATATGCTGCAAATCAGGAAAGAAGAAAAAACAAAAAACAAAACAAAAAACCACAAGTTGCTGCTGTGGCTGCTGGGTGTTGGACACAGGGCTATAACCAGGCAGAACCATCAGTCTTCTCCCACAAACACAAACAGGCAGTGAGGAAGAGGAAGGCAATTCCCACCCCATCACTTCTTGCAGGTTTGGTTCTAATTCTTTTTAGAGGCATGCAGCCCTTGGACATCAATGGGGCTGTGTGAGCATGGTAGGAAGGCCCTGAATTATTGACTATTTGTTAATATTGACTGTCTTGGAAAGTGGAAAATATTCTTCTGCCTATCAGTGCCAGGGAGATGATGAGCTTAGCAGGAAAAAGAACAGCAGTGGGGTAACAGAGCTCTCCATCTCCAGCACCTGCAGGGAGCTGGGGGAGAGCCTGGCTCCAGCTCAGAGGCTGCTGGATGTTCTCTGCACAACTGAGCCCTGCCAGCAGCAGCTGTGACTGCAGCACACCTGGGGCTCAGCACCACCCTGTCCACCAGCATGAAACACTCCTGCAGTGCTGACAACACCCTGCAGCCCCAGCACACCCCAAAACACCCCTGACCAGCACCCCCGACCCCCTGCCCCAGGAGGGCTCAGGCAGACAGGGATTTGCCACAGGTCTTCAAGCAGACACCACTTGGGAGAGAATAAAGGCAGTATTTTCTCCTCGGGTAATACTGACACTTTCACTTAATTAAAAGAGTTTAATTGGCATCTCCCTCCCTCACACCTCCCTGTTAGCAGACAGCTTATTCAGAGCAAGAAGATTACAAACATTTTTGCTACTTTGATGGTATCCAGCACAAATTAACAGTTAAATGAATCTAGTTAGTCACTTCTCAAGTACAATGCCTTTTGTGTTACATTACTAGTTGGTATTTTTTTTTCTTGTAGCCTGACACTCAAACTAGAAAGCAACTGGATGCTTGTGTGTTCACAGCATTCAGATCTTCTGCATAAATGTAAACCTGTCTTAAAGCTTTGACTCAAAGTCATGAAGCCATAGGTATATGAGGAGGGGTAAAATGTCATTGTTTTGCACAATTATCAATATCAATGGTTTACAGCTGTGTTTACCTCAGGGGCTCATTTCAGTGCCATGTCCTGTTTGGATACAGCACCACAAAGTCACCCTGAGTATCCCTGAGCATCCCACATCCCCTCCGTGCCCCAGCTCCACGGCTGGACCACCCCCTCAGGGAAGAAGAATTAACAAAACAACAGCAGTTCTCATATTGTAAGGTCAGCGAGGGGATTTGACTGTTAATCTTTTATCAAATGTGCCATCTGAATCAGCAGTGGTGTGATTGCATTTCTGCCTGAGCCCCTGACCTGCTGAGCAAGAACACACACACAGGAGGGGGAGAGAAACCTTTCAAGAGCATCTTTGCCTGCTGCCCATTTGATTGCTGAGGGTAGGCTGCTCTCTCCCTCCCCATGGCAGCAGGCTGTTGTTCCACTCCTCAGATAAAGCTGTTGGTGTGGTAAACTCAGCACTGAGGTGCAGAGATCAGCAGCACAGACTGCTCAACCTGTGGCTATTAAAGCCCTTCCCCAGAGCTGCTCCTGTCCACGTGGGTTTTTAGGTGCTGCTTTCCTCCCCCAGACAAGTGCAGCTTGTAAGCTGCAAACTGCAGCTATGCCTGTTAACAGGCTTCTCCCTGTAAGCTAAGCCACACTGCTTCTCTCTAAATATTTAATCTATACCTAGCACTGAGGAAAATTGGCTCCTTCCCTTTGCCTTCCTGTGTTGACCAGAAAAATGAAATTACAGGATGAAGTACCTCCCCAGCAGCAGCACAGACTTATCATCATGAGCCAAACCCCCAATTTTAGCCAAGTCTTTTTAGAGAACTCAGGATTATGAGCTCAACAGGCACTTGTGTGCCCATGTCTGCCTCTCTCTGCCATCTCCAAGATCTCAGACAAGATGCCCAAACATATCAGACATCAAACCCAGATCCAACAATGTTTTCAACTCTGCAGGTCATCACTCCCCACCTCCTGTGGTTTTCCTCATCTCTCTGCAGGGCAGATGCCACAAAACTGTACCTCTATCACATTTTCTATATAAAGTCACAATCCCTCCCTCCCAAAGGGAGACATGAGACTACAGTAATGCTCAAAAATGAAGAAGTCTATGAAAGGTACAATAATTAAAATTCCATTTTAATTCCTCTGCACAAGGGAAGAAGACAAGGTCTCCAGCACATGTTCTCCCACCACCACAACAGTTCGTGCACTGTGTTATAAAATTTTTCAGTGCCATTTATTTTTATTTGGCCTGTGAAATACTTTGGGAAAGGCATCCTTGTAAATGGCCCATAAAATTTGACAGGAACTAAACCTCCTACTGTTTTTGTGACTGATATAAAAGAGAACCAACTTAGTTGGCACCCTTAAAGCACATTTTATGGGAAGACTGTCCCCCGTACAAGCAGCCAGGCTGAGCCCAGGTCTCTGAACATCTTTTGTGGCCTTTTACGAGGTAAAGCTTTCCCTGTAAAGTTCAGGCCTCACCACAAACCTGCTTCCCCCTCTGGGCTCATCCATTAATAAGCACTTTCATTAAAATTCCACCTTTCTTAGGGAAAGAGCCGAGCTAATTTCACAGGAAATTGGCTTTGGCCGTCACCCGCGCGCTCCGGCTGTGGTGACAGCAGCCAGCACTGCCCAGGGACATCCTGCCACCAGCAGCTCTCCTTCCATCTGCAGGAGCTCCTCACAGGCTTTGGGGCAGGAGGAAATGGCACAGTCACGAGGAAGATGTGGGTGCTTCCAGATAAACACTGAGAAGGGATTGATCCCTCGCATCCTGGGCAATCTGCAGCCTCAGGGAAGCACAGGAGCAGATGAAACTCAGGGACTGGGTGAGAACAGCAGTGGGTGCAGTCAAACACACAGAGGATGTGCAGCAGGAGATCTGCTTAAGGGGGATTAAGTGCAGGACAGGTCACACAGACTGTGGGCAGGTGTTACTGCTCCACCAAAAGATCAGTCCTACACAGAGAAACCCCAACCTCCTGAGACAGACTACACTCCAGAAAATAAATTTCATCATCATGCCAATACTTTCTGAGCAGAGTTCATTAAATACATTATATGTATCCTGTATATTGGCACACTTAAAAGAATTAAAGACTTTTTTTGGCTTTATTGTAAAAATCTATTTCATTCTCTTTTGGCTTCCAAGACAAGCTTCCAGGTGGAAGGCTGTGCATAACACCACTGTATTTAGAAATGAGAAATCAGAAACTACACTGACTCCATCTGTCCATAAAAAAAACACAGCAGAAAAAATTCTATATGAATTTATTCTGCATTCTAGTGAGGTATCTCTCTGCATTTCACAAGAAAATGTCCAGGGAAAGTGACAGGTTTATTTTTAGCCTTTCTTTAATCTTTGCAGAGTATGGCAGCAGATTGCAACCCATCATGAGTATCCCAAACTAGGCTGAGATATGCTGCTGAAAAAGAATGGATTTAGATTGACTGTCATACTGCAAAGATATGGAGATGTTCTTAACAACCAGCCCCACTCCAGCTATAAGAAATTTGATCATATGCATTTCATTCTCAGTGTCACATATAAGTGGGAGATACATTTGTCACTGGATAATACATTCAGAATTAACAAGAAGAACTTGTCAGGTTTTGGCTGCAACCACTGAAGCTAAAGCCTAGAGCGAAATAAACTGTCAGATCAGAGCTTTGTTAAAAGGATTAAACCCATTCTTAAGGGTGGAGCTGTGGAAAAGCTTTTAAGCTTTATACTTACACCTGAAAGGTTTTAAACCAGGTTCCCAAAAAAGACTGACAAATCAAATTTTTTTAAAAAACAACAGCTAATCTGACCTAGGAATCAGGACCATCTCCAGATCAGCTGTGTTGTGAGCACTGAGCAAACACTGTGAAAACCTTGGGTCTGTCAGGCCCTCACTAATTATTGGCCAGGCTTTTTGGCATCTGCTCAAGTTGCTGCAGAATCAGTAACTGCTTTGTGGGTTAGTCTCATTACAGGCCTACTACAGTAATTGATTTGCACAGTGGCCATGTGGTAACTCATAAAACTTTTCACGGGAGTCCCAATTCTGCAAATATTTCCTCCTGCACTTAGAGGGAACAAAGCACCCTCTAGAAGCCAAGGAGCCCAGCCACACTCCCAGCCTGCACAGAAGCACTGGGAGGGAAGATCATTGCAGTGCAGCCTTTATGTGAGGGGGGAAAAAAACCCTTTTCCTACATTCAATTAGCTGCCAAATTGCACCACATGATACCCCTGCAAATGCAGTAGGTGCTGCCATCCCACTCCTCGGCAGCTGGGGAGGCAGGGCTGTGACTCAGGGAGCTGCTCAAGGTCACACAGCAGCTCAGCCATAAATAGCACCCAGGTGCCCAGCTCTGAGCTTCCTCACGCTGCTGCTGCAGCACTTTGGGAGCCAAACTTCAGCTGCAAACAGGTTTTGAACCCACCCAGTGCTGGGCTTGCCCTGCATCTACAGCAGAGGCTGATGGACACCAAAGCAACTCCAGCTGACAGATGAAAGGCTCCACTATTGCACATAACCTGTGGGCAAAATCCTCCCAGCACCCAAGTAACATCTGAAAATTCTGCATCTGTAATCTGTAAGTCATTGACCAAAGACAGTTGGATGGGACCAGCTTCCAGCACCTGGTCTAGTGGAAGCTGTCCCTGCCCATGGCAGGGGGATTGGTGGTCTTTAAGGCCCTTTCCAACCCAAACCATCTTAGAACAATAAAATACAAAGTTGGGCCCTTCAAATGCCTTGCAAAGCCCAGACACTCTCAGACAGCTGAGGGTGACCCTTACCTTACCTGTTTGGTCTCAAGGCAAGGTTATTGGGTTCTGCAGCTGTGGGAGTTGAATTTCACAGGACTGGACCCAAGAAAGAAGGGAGAACCAGCTGCAGACCTTCTGGCTTTGCAGCCTCCACAATCCAAGGACAAAGCTGGAATGAGTGTTCATCACACAAGTCAGGTGTTTTGCCAGAAGTGCCATAAAATGAGTGCTGATAAGATTAAAGTTTAGTGATTGTGAGATCAGGCAGACCTTTGACGCTGTAATGGGATCATGAGAGCTGAAGTCCAATTTCACTACAAAATTGGTATAGTCATCTAGGAATGGGAGCAAGTCTCTTAAATTCTCTGTGTCTCTCTGCCACATGATGGGATGCATCTCTATTGGCTTCACCTGTGCAGGTTATCAAGGCACCAGAGCACAGCCTGCTGCTCAGCAGTGCAGCCCCCACCACAGCTGTTAGCCTTCCACAGCAGGCTCATATTTAATGCTGGCCCCTGTCTGCTGTGGGCATTACTAAATCATCTTAAGGAATATGTTCAGGCTTCTTAAAGCAAGGAATTTTTGTTCCACATTTGAAGCCAGTTTTGGATCAAAAAGGTTCATTTGCCCCACCTGGCAGCAAAAGCATCACAGCTTTTTTTAGTGATCAAACCAAGCTCTGCAACCTCCCAACACCTTTAATCATTGTGTGCCATAACTGTGCAGCACCACTCCCTGTGTGAAACTCTGCTCTCACCCCTCCTGCTTTTTGCACCAGCCTGCTTTAGGGCTGGGTTGTTTCATTGTTTTTAATATTTGAACTCAATTGTGGTAAGCATTGTACACTCACTGAAATACCAATAAACCCCTGGCCACCATTCCTGCCAGGTAATTAGGTTTGTTGCTTTCAAAAAAAAAAAAAAAAAAAGAAAAATAGAAAGCAAATAAAATAAAAAAGTGTAATTATGGTTTAGAGAGCACTGGTCTCAATTTTTCTGTTCTCAAAAGGCCTCTAGGGAGACAAAGAATGAGCACTGCTTATTGATTTCATCCTCCTAACACTCACACACAAGACTTGCTGGAAAACAGGACCCCTTGCTAGAAATCACCGCTGTCCTCAGCTCCCCCAGGGAAACAGGGAGAGAGAAACACAACTGAAGGCACTTGAGTTGAAAAGGAAAAAAAAAATAGAGAAGGAAAAAAAAAGGAAAAAAAGAGGGCAACAGTTTCAGCTTTCATTATAAGCACTGTTATATCAACAATGGCTGGGGAACAAAGGAAGCCATTTCCACTAGTTCCTGCTTCAATTAGTTATTTGAACTAGTGAAGATTGTGCCACTTTATCTCCCCCTTGTAACATAATCATTGTATTTTACATCTCATGAGAAAAAAGGCCTGCCAGAGGACGTTATCTGGCTCTGGGTCATACATCACAGGAGATAACATCGTTATTCATGTCAAAAGGGATGATCAAGGTCTTCCTGTTTTATCAGCGATTAGCCAGGAAAGAAAAGCTGCTGCTGCTGCTGGCCGGGAGCCAGGAGCTGTGCAGATCCCAGGAATCATTCCCAGCCACGGCAATCCCGGCTGAGCAGCAGCGGGAGAGCCCCGGGGAGGGGGTTCGGAGAGGGATCCTGGGGCAGGGAGGGTCCGGAGAGGGGTCCCGGGACAGGCGGGGTCTGGAGAGCCCCGGGCAGGGTCCGATCCTGCTCCGGGGAGGGGGTTCGGAGAGGGGTCCTGGGGCAGGGAGGGTCCGGAGAGCCCCGGGGAGGGGGTTCGGAGAGGGATCCTGGGGCAGGGAGGGTCCGGAGAGGGGTCCCGGGGCAGGGAGGGTCCGGAGAGCCCCGGGCAGGGTCCGGTCCTGCTCCGGGCAGGGTCAGGGTCCGGTCCCGCTCCCACTGCTCCCGCTGCCCCGGCCCCACCGCCAGCCCCTCCCGGAGGGAAGCTGGCAGCCCAGCCAGGCTTTTAGCAATCGGGGAGCCCGGGAGGCTCCCCAGACAGGGCTGTGCCCTGAGCCCCACAAGCCCTCACCTTGTGAAAGGGTCGGCCCCAAGTTTCTCTGATCTGCCTCACGACCACCCTCAGAGACTGAGAGCCAGAACCCCACTGCTCTCTCTGGACCCGAGTTCTGCCCTGGCCGAGGTGGGTTCTGGCCCAGGACTGTCTGTGGCTGTGCCTGGTGCTGCCATGGTGCTGCTCCCAGCAGGGTGCTGGTTATAGCACCCTGTTCCAGCACCTGAATCTTGGAGCAATGATCTCCACATGCAATAGGTCCATAAGTCTCCCCACCTTTGGGCCAGAGGCCACTCACTTTGGAAAAGGACTATAAAAAGTGACTTTCCTAAAGAGACTCTGAGATCTCTTTCTCCCCAGCAGATTGAAGACATGTCTATCGTCATACAATCACGAGGATGTGTCCCTTCTGTTGGCAGCTATATCCCATCCTTTGTCTCTTTCTCCCCCTTTTACTTCATTTCCTTTACCTCTCTCTCTCCTATCACAAAACTGAATTGTTGGCACACAAACTGCATTGCTGCTTGCTGCTGAATAAAACCTGAGTCTCTTGCTCTTTGTCTTTTGTACCCTGGGGTCAAACAAACCATCATGACTCCAGCTTGGATTGAGCAGATTGTGACACCCTGGCTGTTCCCTCCATCCACTGTTCCCTCCATTCCTGCTCTGGGTAAAGCTGGGGCAGAGCTCAGCCCCTGGCTCTGCCACTCTCTCAATTATTCCACTTCCCGAGCACTTTCCCTTGAGCTCAGGGCTCTTCACTCCTCAATACTTTGCATATTCCCATTTTAAGCATCTCGAGCAGTTTACCTACTATCTGAGAGCAACAGTAAAACCTACACACCTTATCTCAGCTACAAGCCCAAAGGGAGTGAGAACTCAGTGCCTCGTGCCTCCAACACTAACAAAAAGAAAAAACTGCTGCCATTTGAAAAATACACCATGTTGAACTACAGAGGTAAATTCCATGGTGGCTTCCTGGAGTGACTGAGCTTTATGTGCCTGATGCAGGGTTCATTGAACCAAGAAAGTGTTTCCACTCACTTGCTGAGCTCCAGCACTGTATCCTCTGGCAGTAAAACAGCATCCTGGAAATACAGAGTCCCAAATCACCAGGCAAGAGTCATCTGAGCAGGGTTTTACTGCTTTCCCTCACCCAACTGGCAATAGAGAAGTCCATTCACCATCACGACTGTCATAAATCAAAGCATGCAGAAGAACAGGTGCATGAGCCAGGTAATTGTTTTAAGAGCAAATATTTTAGAGCAAGTTGCCAGTGTTGCTAAAATGCAAAAAAACAAACAAGCAAACAAACACATTGGTGTGATTAACAAGCACAGAAGCTCATAAGGGATACACAAGCTCCTGCTGTGGGGAAAGAAAAAGTCCTTTGAATGCATGCTTGGGATGGATGCATTTCTAGGTTTTAAGAATCTTCCCAGATTATCTATCATAGGCCAGAGATGAGGCAAGACAGACAGGAGCTGCTATATCAGAGCACTCCAAAGTTATTCCAAAGAGCTACCCCAGCTTGGAGCCCAACATGCAATTGTGCTGTTGTGGCAGCCAGCCTGAAACTAGAAGAGTGTTAATAGCAAAAATAAAGTGTGAACCAAAAGCTATTAAACCTTGCCATAAGTTAAAAATAATAACAAAAGAAACCTGAGACCAAGTGCCATTTCCCTTCAAAAGGAGATAAAATTAAAAATGACTCAGCAACTATGAGTCAGGGCAGGAAACTTGTCACAGAGCCAGCGATTGTAGCTCCAGTGGAAATGGGCACAAGGGCTCTGAATTGCTGTCATGGGCACATTCATCAGTGCCAAACACAACGTGGGACCTGCCTGCAGAGCTGCCCAGCACCAGCTCACCACAGAGAGCTTCACAAAGTCAGATGTTCCTGCAGATGAGTTATGAAAAGGAAACATAACTGCTCAAACAGACCACAGGAATAAGCTCGGTTAAGCCAACGCAGCTGGGGCGCTCTGGGTCACACGGTTAAACAGAACAACAGCAAGTTTGGGGACAGGTTTTCTTAGAAGGGGCTGTGCTGGAAGGCTGGGAGCTGAGCTTTTCTGAGGGTAGAACTTTCCTCCTGCCCACCCACAATGCTGAGGTGATGATGTACAGCAACTGTACCCCAAAGGACAATCTAAACCTCATTTTCCTTTTCAGTCTGGGCATAAAAGGACTCTGACTGTGGGGCATGTTGTCTGACCAGCTCTTACAGCAGAGCCATGGCTTGGGCTTGCTACAAAAATCATGAGAGCAGAGCTGGAAGCAGCACCCTGGCACCCACTAGAGCTCGAGGTCCTGCAGTCCCCTCCTGCCCCCCACAGCACCACGAGCAGCAGGTCCCTGCTGATCCTGCACCCTGGGGATGCATTTGCTGCCTTGCCATGGCCAGGAGCAGGGGGAATCTCCACTGCAGCTTGGCTCAAACTCAGCTGATGGCCCATCAGGCACATCATGGGAAGCTGAGCTGTACACAGGGAAGTCACCTCCACTGCCACCATCAAGACTAAGTCAAGCTGACAATTGGGCTTCCACCCACAGACATCCTGGGCAAAAATATTCAGCCCTCATGATCTCCAGCTGCTAGAAAACATGGGATCCAAACTGGGAAAGCTGCCAAATAAATCCACAAGTGGTTAGCAAACCCAGCACTGCTCTTCTGGAGCAAGAGCCAGGAGATCACTATCTAGGTAGAAGAATTCATAAAGTTTTACTACAGAGATCATATAAGCCCTGCAACCTTTAATAAAGCCATTGTAATTACAGAGGATTATTATTTTTCAAATCAAACATTTCAAGTAGCAGGTATATAAAAACACAGTTGTACAAGCTGCCAAAAAGGAATCAAGCAAAATATGTACTCTCCAAGTAATTAACATTTATTAGTGGCAATTTGCATGCAATCCCTCATCTAGATCTAGAAATGCCAACCCTGAACAACTGCCCAGTTTGTCCTTTGGGCATACTAGCCTTGCTCATATCCTGTCAAACCTCATAGACCTCAAAAGACCAGCAGAAGGAGCTGGCACTTGCTGCCACAGGAGGATCCTTGTGGAGCATGCAGCAAACTCCTCACAGGGCACAGCAGCAGAAGCTGCAAAGCAAACCCCATATCTGAGCTCTATTAATTAGCTGATACATCTTGAGTTTGTCCTAGTCTTTTCTTCTGCAAAGGTGGTCCAGACCATCCCTCTGGTGGAGTCCTCCCAGGAAGCAAAGCCTCCCTTGCAGGATATTCCAGCAGCCCTGGAGCTGTTTTCCCACAGCCCTGCCCATCCCATCAGGAGCAGCCTGTCCCAGAGCCCCAGCCCTGCAGAGGGGCCCCACTGCCCCAGCTCATGGGATCTGCAGGATCTGATCCCAGCTGGAAGGGTGTCACAGATAACTGCTGCTACACCCACCCCAGGAAAGCTTTCTGGGGCTGAGTAATGGATATTAAAATACCAGGGAGATGAAATCCATCTGCAAGTGTTTCTCGTGGAAGAAACTGCTTACACTGCTCCAAGCCAAAAGTGTTATTTTGCATGGGCTGTACCACATGGTTATTTTTATTACTACACTTCATAAAATATTTCTGAAGTTTCCTGGAAGATACTGTTTCACATGCCACCAACAAACACAAAGCTTGCTCCAAGCAACTCCTGACACACATGCAGAGGAGAAGAAAAACAAATAATCACCTAGAGCTTTTTCATAAACCATCTCTCTTATGCACTGCAGAGATAAGAGCTGTGACTTGTGATGGATGGGGCTGTCACTGGAGTCCCACTTGTGCAGAGCTTCCCCTGGAAACCACACACTGACTCCATCAGGGGTTTCCCTGGATCTCTCCAGCAGGGCAGGACAGTTTCCCACACAAGTTTCCAGATGCTCCCTGCCAGCACAGTCCCCTCTGCTACCACACATGGTCACACTGTGACTGCTGCAGCCCAAGGGGAACCACAGAGAGATTTTGGGTGGTAGCAGCAAACCCCAGCGTGCTGCTCAAAGCCCTCAGCAGCAATCCTCCCCTGGGGTTTTCACTTCCAGTCCTGCAGCAGCTGCACCTGAACAGCACAGAGGATCAGCAGGGACAGGGTTGGCCCAGCAGCTTCAGCTGGGAGAAAAGGAAACACACATTTAAAAAAAGAAAAAAAAACCAAGCACAATGGTATTTTAAATAAATGCAGAGTGATGGCTCTTCTTAGAAGTGCTGCTATTAGGCAGCAGCTTGAAAAAAAAAATAATGTCTGATAAAAAAAAACATTTTAAGTGGTGCTTGTTTACTTACTGATTTCTTAGGTGTTTATCAGCCTGGTATGGGTTAGGAAGGCATAGCAGCACGCTGAAAAATTACTTTGAAATTTCATACTGTGACAAAATAATAGCTGGATAATAATGCAGTGACTTTTAAAGCCCACTTAACAGGGGATATTAATGAAGATTTCCTAACTTCTGAATTACTGATATTGATTATATCTGTATAATGAGGATGGATAGGATTTCAATTTCAGAGTTAATGCAAGAGCTGAAATAATTGGACTTGAAAACACTTCCACAACTCAGTTACTTTTGTTTCTTTAGAAACATTGACTTGAAACATATTAACAGATTACAGATCTTAAAAAAGAGCATCCCAAATTCCTTCTTCATGTTTCAGTGGAGTGGGTATTTCCTCAATGGTTTGTCTGTAAATTTATTACAAGTGTCACACACACACAAGAAGGTGGATTAAATACCTAAGTCTGATAAATTGTTCATTTTGTGATACTTAATTGAAATTTTTATCCCTGAAAAACTGAGGGGCTCCAGGCAGGATCTAGCTATAATAAAAGAAAAATAATATCCATGATTCCTCTATTTCCTTAGGAGCCAAAGAAAAACTAGAAGCAAGCAATGCTAAAAGAAATAATAATCATAAGCATAGACATGCAAAGTTTCTTTAGTTTGTTATTAAATGATTAAATAATTTCAATCATTATAATACCATGCAAAAAATTACTAGTAACACAGGGTCATTGTCCCATTGCTCTTGGATAGTGGTGTCAGTGTAATCAATAACTCCCCTATGGATCCAAATAAAGATAAGGCCTGTCTTTGCAAGTGGGGAAACAAAAAAAAAAAAAAAAAAAGTGTTTATCCACACCTCTGAAATAGAAGCACAGATTTATCAAGATGCATTTGCCAGAGAACCATAATGCCCAGAGATTAAATGTTATCCATAACAGTTATGGAGAATGACACTGAGTCTTAAATTTACTCATTGCTCCTGCCTCAAATCCTCTTGCTTTTTCCTTTGCTCTACTTTTACTTTCCTGGGGTTCATACACAAAATAAAGAAAGCTTGAAGTACTTTATTTCAAACTTCCTATTTACCCAAGTTCCCATAATAAATAACTTGAAAACAGGAAGCTCTAATGCCTTTCCATTCAGCACTAATCACTTTGGGATTTACCAATTCTTTTTTTCTAATTAACCCCAAAATTTAGGGGAGGAGAGGCTGCATCTTGGAAGGGAGGTGCTTGAGATAAGAGTGAAGATTCATGCAGGTTTTTTTGCTCACAACTTTGCACACACAATCAGCACTCAGGGTTTAGTTTATTGACAAAGTTTGTGGCAGATCAGACAAGGTGTGTGTGAGATATGGGACTTTGAAAAATGAGATGCAATTCAGCCTTTGAAATATTCCTCCACCAATTTATCGTGGAGCCATATCTCAAACCCTACTTGGCCTAGAAACTTCAGGTTTGTTTTATTCAGGAGTCCTTGGCTAGATTCAGTGCACAGGAATACTTCAGATAAGGTCAAAGTCTTATTTACTATATGCTCCCCCCCAGTGGGGTTTTTTTGTTTGTTTGTTTATTTTCCCCTTCCTTAAGCCATCAAGCATTCCTTCAGTCTGTAAAAAGACTGAGACAGGCTCTGCCAGGCTTTTGGCAGGGATTAGTTGCTGTGTGGGGATGTGGACACAGAAACACCATCACTGCTCAATTAGCTTGACTTGCAGAAGATTAATTCCTGCTCCCCAGCTCTTCCCTGGGATCCTCAGGCACTGGCACTCGATTCAATTCACTCACCAGAGCCACTCTGAGCTGCACAGGGAGAAGCACTCCTGCTCAGAGCCAGCACCAGCAGCAGCCTCCCACATACCCAGAGCACAGGGGCTCCCCTGGACCAGGGCAGGAGATTGTCAAACAGATCTCACACCATTCTAAGGCAGAGAAAAGGAAAAGCCTTGAATACAGCATTGGCTTTCTACATCACTCAACTCCAGCTTCACCTGGAGCATCCCAGATCTGCCCAGCACAAGATCTGCTGGGGTGTTCAGAGAGCCTCACTAACTCAGACAAACTGGTAGGTGGGAAAGATTATCAGGGTAAATAGAGAGCACAAGCTCAGATCTGTGATCATACACTGGGGTGGGTTTTACCCAGAGCAGGAGGGGAAGCTCTGAGTAGAGTCTCTAGAGAGTTCAATTTTATTCCAGCTATTATTCAGAAGAACAAAAATACAAAGCCAGCAGCTGCTAAAAGAATAATTTCTTCCTTGGTTTATGGATGCTAAATTAGCTTGTTAAAATCTTCTGCAACAAGAGAGAACTCAGAAGTTCTAGAAGTGTTCCTCACAGTATAACATCTCCACTTAGTATCACATGTTACACAGACACATTATCTCACCTCTCTGATAACAGTGCTGGTTTCTGGCAGATAAAAGGCACTCAGATTTCTGAAGCCAGAAGAAAAAATGGAGGTGACGACAATTAGCAACTCCTTGGTGCCTCTTAGGACACCACCCAGCTTCCAGAGCCAACACTTTGACTGAAACCCAAGGGATGAGGCACCTCACCCCAGAAAAGGAGCCCAGGCCCCCTCCCTGCCCCTCTTTATCAGCCCCTGCTTTATCACTCCCATCAGGACTCCCCTGCCTCACCTGCCCCTCACCTGTGCACGCCTGGGCCAGCATTGGCTGGAAATTGCCATCCATGGCAGATGGATCCAATTGCTTTTGACCTTGCAATTTCAATAATCAGGTAGGCTTTTCACCTGTCACCTACCTTGACAAGCAAATTGATGTTGCAGATGGGGAAGAAAACCAGCAAGGAGAGGGAAAGAGAGGGGAAGGGGTGAGAAATGACAAGCTTTTCCTGTCTTGCCCCAGGTGAGTGTTGCAAATTGGCAGCAGCAGTGAGGGAGTCACCCAGGGTTGCCATGCAAGGATTTGAGTATTAACAAGCATCTTTCATTGTTTTAATCCATAATGTATAATTAACCCCTTGGAGCCACCGAGTCTGGCAGTGCTCTTGTAAGGGCTGATGTAAAAGGCAGCGTGGCACACTGCACTGGGAGCTCCTAACAGCCCACCATCAAAGGTTTAATCACATGCAATTTATGCCTTTGCAGTTTATTATGTACTGGGGCTTGCTGGAACCTCTCCTGTTATCATGCACCAACATGCAACAGCTCTGTGTAATCTCCAGTTGAGAGCATTGTCTCACAAGTGCCCATTCCCCACAGGAGAGAAAAAAAATAAAAAGCCAACCAATAACAAGGCATTTTTAAAGAGTCTAGACTGTAAATTGAATAGGAGGAGGTGGAGGCTGAGAATTGAAGATATGAATGTAGCTCCTTTAATACAGGAGATCATGCATGCATAACTTGCTTTAACTCTTGTGGCAGTTTTGGAGCACACAGAGGGATGTCTGAACAGAGAGGTTTGACTTTTCTGGGCTCTAAAATACTTCCATTAAATATGTATATATAACTTTTCCCAGATGGAATTTCTTTATACCCAATATATGCATTGTAGCAGCAGGTAACAGCAGAGGAATATTTATTAAGATGCAAACTCTACAGCAGCAGGCTGTCCAGAGGAAACTGCTGGGACTCAGTTTGTGTGGAGAGTGTCAGCTCCAAGGGACTCTCTGCTCCAAGGCAGAACAGAAAAAGCAGCTTCACTCCTGGCTCCAGTGCTGCTTCTGCACAAGTCCATCCCCATGCACAACACTGATGAGCTGAGCCAGGGGAAAGTCACTCTATCAGCCCAAATTTCTTTGTATTTCAATAAATAGCAGATTTCAGCCATGTGGGGACATCTCTATCAGGATTTTTTTTCCACACTGGTGCTAGTGATGCTCTTTTAAAAGACAAGACCAAAAAAAAAAAAAAAAAACAAATCCAGAGAATACAGGAGCCAAGATTCTCAGAAAATCACTGAAATAAAGAAGATGGGATTTAAGTATTGCAGAAAAATCTCTTGAAGATCTCAGTCTGGGTAGAAGTGAACTGGGGAAACTGAAATATCTTTAGTCCCACATCCAGAAGTTAATCACCTAAAGTACTTTGTTGGGTCCAAAGAGTCTGCTGAGACACCTGCACCCACAAAAGCCCTGCCTGGGCCACCATCTGATCCACGGAGAGCAGGCAGAAAAAAGGAGTAAAAATGCACTATTAGGTTACAGATGAGGAACAAGACAATTAAGTGACTTTATATCACAGGCAATATATATTTAAGTGGCTTTAAATCACAGGCAATATATAACAGAAATGAGGGATGAATTTAGACCTCCATAACTGTCATCCAAGATTATTGGCACGAAGCTGGCACACGGTGCCAGAGAGAAGCACAGGAGAGTCACCCAGGAGTCACCGTGTTAGGAATGATGGACAGCTCCCAGATAACAAATGCAAATAGATCTTCATTGCAAAACGGGGCAGGATGTTTTTCACATTATCACCTTTCAAAGGCAAGGTCTCAGTGCAGGCAGGGATGCTTCCAAACAGAGGATTTACTTGTTGTGCAGCAAACACTGAGCAGGGAGTGTGCCTTTGCTGTAGCAATGCCACTGGAGGAGGAATGGGAGAGACACAGGAGCTCCTCCAGCAACAGGAGATACCAGGATCACAGGGCAGAACATCTGTGGTGGGAAATGTCTTCTCCAGGGGTGATTCAGCTCTTCTGCTTTCTGCTTTACAGAGGGGGGAAAAAAGAAGTAAAGGTGTTTCGAAATTATGGAAGACCTTCAGGAATATTGAATGCTTGCATTAAAAAAAAAAAAAAAAAAAAAAAAAAGTTCTAAAGGATCCAGCCAAACAGGCATGTTGCTCCATTCCCACTCAGGATCCATGTCCCACCTCCCTCCTGCGGGGCTGTGTGTCTTTAAATCCGTGTCAGCACCTCCTTTGTTCCTGCAGTGCGGGCTGTTCCTGCCTGTGCCGAGCTAGCAGGGCATTTCCCCGGCGGGTGGCAATCAATTATGTATTCTTGGCTGCACAATGCAAACTCTCATGGCAGAGGAAGCAGAGGTCACAGAGAATTTCTGCTGCTAGCCCTGCCTAGGCTTTCCCCACTGCAAGGTGGGGTCCCAGCCCAGCACGCCCTCCCTGCTGGGTTTACATCCACAGCAAAGCCCAGGGGCTGGGCTGACTGCTTGGTGTCATCAGGGGACAGCTGTGAAAGGAGAAGCAGCACTGGGCTGCTGGCCAGGGCTGGGATGCTGCTGAGCTCAGCTGGGGCTGGAAGCAAAGCCTGCTGTTTTTCAGAGGTGTCTGGAGGGGTTTGTGGGGACCAGCCCACCTCTCCAGTGTTTAATCCACTGTAAGGTGCATTCCTGCTCATCCCTGTCCTAGATGTAGTTAATTACCTCTGAGTAGAAACAACTCCACCAAGAGAGAAAAAGACAACATCCACAAGCTAAAAGCCTTTATTCTGATTTTCCAGACTCCTCACGCATCCTTTCCCCCCACTTTGAACAGCTACTGTCACATCAAAGTTCAGAACATCAAAGTTCATAACAGAGCTATCCACCCAGGAGCTCATCACGTTTCTCACAACCAGGAAGCAATTTGGGCTCTGACTTCTCTGTTCTGGGATCCATGTCAGCAAACAACCCTTTCCAGGGCATTCCTCATGTATCCAAACCATCTCCCTGCACTTTGAGAGAGGCCATGATCAGTAACCAGGTGCTAAGAGGGAATCAGTCATTAAACTCAGAATATCCAAAAAACCCCGTATCCAGTTTAGGGTGAGCAGAACTGTTGTAATCTCAGCTGCCTGGGTTTCCACTGCCAGACACACACACCCAGAAATCAAACATTCCTCTGCACTTCAGAGGAAGGATTGTGACAGAGCAAAAGCAGCTCTGTGGGTGTGTTTCCCTATCTCCCCTTTAGCCTATTCTCTTGGCATCTATTAAGAAATCACTGTGCATTATTAAGGTATCTCTTAATTACATTGCACTCCAATTTTTTCATAGGCAGACCAGATCTCTTTAAAGCTGCATAATGTCAATAAATATCAGATGAACCCCAACCTCACATATGTTCAGCTTTGAAAGAAGTGTAGCTTAAATTTGGAGTGTCCATCATGCAGATGGAGACCTGATACAGAAACTGTACTTTGCCATCATCTTCTGGCAGCTGCCTGAGTGTGAGTGCAATGCACAGAGCTGAGCAGAGCACCTCCTAGAAAAGGGTATGGAAGCTATTAAAGTTTAAAATGCAATCATGTGCATGGAAGAGAGGTCATTCCTTCATACTGCTTTGAGTTCAAGGAAAAAAGAAAACAGGAAAGTATCTCAGCTGATTAGAAGAGGCTGATGGAAAAGGACTAGAAAATGGGAGAGGTAGGGGAGAGATCCCAAAATAACTGAGACTGCAGTGTCCACATGATGCCCAGAACAAGGAGCAGGGCAGCTTGGTCAGGACACTGCCAGCCCTGGCCTCAGCTCACCCAGAGAAGCCAGGGCAGGGTTACACAAGTGTGCACAGGTTTTCTTCACAACCATTCAAATTTCAAAGTGAAAAATGCCAGGTGAGATGATACAGTTCATTGCAAATAACCACCCACTGGTCAGGGCTGACCTCTGTCCTTCCCCTGGGTGGAGCAGCCAGCACAGGGCAGGGATGCACAGGGACAGGGGGACAGAGAGGGGACAGCCCTCCCACCTCCCCACAGGTGAAAATATGGAAAAGACAGAGCTTAGCATCAAGTGTCCCTCCCCAAACCTGAGGACAGGTTTGAAGGATGAAATTAAACTCCCAGATGTTCCACAAGGGAGCAGGTCAGAAGAGGCAGCCTGCTGTATTAATAAACTCAGGAGAAATAGTGCCAGAGGTGAGGAACACCCCACCTCCACCCCATTGCTCCCTTCCTCACCTTCCACTTCCACAAAACTTCTCCACAAATATTAGGCTGTTCCTTTTTAACAGCAAAACTCCAGGAAAATGGGGGGAAATGGTGAACTGTGCCTCTCCAGCAGCATAAATATATTTTTCATAACATAATTCATTCTTAACCCAAGTCTCTGTCAAGCTCCAATATTGGTTAAGACCTGTGGAGGCAATAATTTATAAATTACCAACAGTAGCAAACAAACAGCTTTTTCAGCATCTGCCATTGCTGGTGACAAAAAATACATGCAAAGCTCTGGAAATCACCAAGTGTCACCTGAAGAAACATGCCAGGATGAGTTTCCCCATCCATCAGAGTGACCAGCATGTCTAACCACAGCTCAGAGCAGCAGAAAACAAATGCTTCCAACAAGCTGCTCTGTATTTGCTCTGGTGACTAACAGCTCGGGGGGAAAAATTTGCAAGCAATTTATGAGTGGAAAAAAAAGGTAACACTTGAATATTATTCATTACAAATTATTCATGCTCTTTTTCATGCAAGTAGTCTGCCCATTCATCAAAATTTTTGCTCCATCCAGGGCTGGGAAACAAGCTGTTACTCATTTTTATTTTCTTGTATTGCACTCAAGGTATAATATATGAATAAAGTCATATTCTGCTGGTGCACAGGCAAAGGACAGAATTACAGAGTGGCAAACTGCAGGCAGCAGAGCTGTGGGGCTGCAGGCAGCAGTTCTGGGGAAGGGACAGCACTGTTGGGGTAAATCCACACAGGAAGGTCTGCTGTCAGTGGGGAAAAGCCAGGCTTTGGGTTGCACCCCTCCTCCAGCAGTGGGGATCAGGGGAAAACCTGCAGAATCTGCCAGCACCCACCACAGAGGGGCTCAGAACACCAAGGAGGCTCCTTGTCCCCCTGGAGGGCTGAGAGCAGGATGTGTGGCCATGGGGACTCCTCAGGGATGTGATGGGCAGGGTGTGAGGCCATGGGGACTGCTGGGGATGCTGGGCAGGGATGTGATGGGCAGGGTGTGAGGCCATGGGCACTGCTGGGGATGTGATGGGCAGGGTGTGAGGCTATGGGCACTGCTGGGGATGTGATGGGCAGGGTGTGTGGCCATGGGCACTGCTGGGGATGTGATGGGCAGGGTGTGAGGCCATGGGCACTGCTGGGGATGTGATGGGCAGGGTGTGTGGCCATGGGCACTGCTGGGGATGCAGGGCAGGGATGTGATGGGCAGAGCTGGTCCCAGCAGCCCTGGCCCTGCTGTGCAGGATGGAGGAGCAGAGGCAGAGGCAGAGGCAGCACATGCACCTGCACAGGGACTGAGTCATGGCATGTGGCAGGTTCCAGACAGGCCTTTGCATGCATAATTATTCAATCTGCATGGGTGATAATTGCCTGGGCGAATCCGGCACGCAGGCGGGTGTTATCCTGGGCTTGTTAGACTGCTGATAGAAAGGGAGAAAAAAAAAGAAAAAAAGAAGTCAGGCTTGCTTATGCATTCCTGTTTTGCTGTTTTTCCATCTCATTGATTAAAATGTGAGAGTGAATTTAGCCTTAATGAATGTCAAGGGCTCTCTTGCTGGAAGCAGAACTAGTTCAGGCGGTGCTCTGCTAACTTTGGGCTCTGCCAGGGCAGAGTGCCCTGACTTGCTGAGCTCCAGCACTCCAGAGCAGGGGCTTGGGGATGGGATCCCGTGTGCCTGGGCTGCCCATCGAGGGGGAAGCAGTGGGAGACCCAAGGCAGGCTGGTGTGGAGGTGCCAGAAATGCCATGACCATCATTCTGCTCCTGGAGCACCCGCCAGCCCAGCCAGAGGCAGCAGCTCCTGCTCTGCCCTTGCAGAGTGAAGTGTTTACCTCCAGCCCTGCCTTTCTGCAGCAGCTGGAAAGTAGGCTGAAATACAGGAAACATGACATCATTTGCCTTCTCCCAGCACAAGATAGATTAGCTCCTTTGTAAGGGGAAGCAGCGGTGAGAAACACACACCCCCAGCAGTAAATTCCACTATTACAGAGACACATTTATTGGGAGATAACAAAAGAAAGCTGCTTCTGCAGTGACTTTTTGGACAGAAAAGAGAAGACATCTATTTTATTCTTTTGAAGTAGATGCTGTGTAGGAAATGGCTAGCTTTTTACAGCTGGCTGTGTTTTCAGCTATAGCTTTCCCCAAACCTGCTCCTGAAGCTATGTGCTATATGAGTCACTCCATCAAATAAAGAGCAATAATAAGTTATTGTGAGCACCAGGCTTTTAGATTTTTCAGTCTTCTCATCTGAGGAATAAAAATTACCCCCTTCCTGACTTCTTAACTTTGTTGGCCAAACTTTAAAGCTGTGGCTGAAAACCAAGCAAAACTACCAAGTATGCTACTGTAGTGCAACTGGTTTCATGTAGTTCAAAGTCAACATTCCTGGGTTCATTTCCCAGCTCTACCATGGCCTTTTCCTTTTTTTTATTAAACCTTCATTGAGCCATTTGATGAATTTCTCCTCTGAAAACAAGCTTGTCCTGAAGGACACCAGGAGGTGCAGGAATTCATACAAGCAAATTGCTTTAAATCATTATTTGCTTCTATAGAAAGTCAAATAAATAATGAAATCAGTTGCTTCTTCCTGAAGAAATTAAAATTCAAGAAGAATGTCACCCTACCATGGCTGTCACATCCAGCAATTTTTTTAGGATAGAGTGCAAAGCTGGTCAGATCAGGGCCTTTGACAGGTCAGCCTGGGTTAATTCTGAGAATATTTTGCAGATTTTCTGCAATTATGCTCTTGCTGCACTGTTTTCTGCATTTTGCTGTTTCTTACACCAAAATGTCCCTCCCATCACGCAGCTCCATCCCTGCAGCTCTGCTCCTCAGTGGTGGGATGGCTGGGGACAGGATGGCTGGTGACAGGGTGCTGTGTCCCAGCAGGGAGGACATGCAGTGTTGGCACTGCTGCTTGTCTGCAGCAGCTGATGTAGCTCCAAGCCTTGCACTTCACAGCCAAGCAGAGAAAGGAAACCACCTCTGTGTGCCCCTGCACACACTGCTAATTCCCACAGAGCTGGGGAACCTGCCAGCAAGGAGATTTTTTGAGAGGGCAGATGCTGGTGAGGTCTGATTTTAGCTGGGAAATGCATTATGCATCTGGGACCTTGGGGAATCCATGGAGAAGGCTGAGAGAGGCTGGCAGTGGGTAGCTATTAAATATATTGCTGCTATTACTACTGTTGAGAAGGCAGGCACCAGAATATCATTGAGGGGGGCTAAAGAGGAGAAATGCAAACAAAATACAGGCATCACATAGGAAATTAAACCTTCTTCAGAAAGTAACTTGGGGAAATGCAAAGTGTGGTAAAATGAGCTGGAACAGGCAGTTTTTCTGCAAATGTTTCCACATTGACCCCTCCACCTGCTCCCCAGGCACCATCAGAGCCCCACTTTGCCCTGCAGTGATGGTTAAACCCAGCAGGAGCACAGCAAAAATAAAGGTTATGTGCTCAGTGTGAGATCCTGCTGCCAAAGGAGCTCATTGACTCCAGGGGTCCCTGGGTCAGGGATTTGCTTGTACAGATTTGGCTGGAGCTGTTCTGGGAAGGATGTTGGCTTGTTCTCCTGCTCTGCTTGTGCAGCCAGGTGTTTTGGGAATAGCTGGCACCACCATACCCTGTGAGCACTGGTTCTCTGAGGTCAAATTGCCACGTCCCCAAGGACTCTGCAGTTTGGAAGGGGAGGTCTGGGGGCAGGAGCAGGCAGAGTGCAGGGCTCCCATTCATTTCCTGCTTTTGGCAGCATTACTTCCTCAGAAATAAGAATTAAGGCTATTCTAACCATACTAGAATTAAAGACTCCACCCAAAGCCCAGCGAGGAGGAAAGAGAGATTCCCAGTGAGCCTGAGAGTCAGCCCACAGTGCATGTTGCTCTCCTGATTTATTGGAGACTGAAGCTCACACTCCCATGGGATCTCCAGCAAAGAACAAATGAAATTAAGGCTGCTGCCTTTGGAAATCAGATTTCAAGACAATTAACTGCTGCAAAAAACTCGCTGTTCACATCACAGTCCTTAAAACTGCAAAATTCTGCCTTTTATTCCTCAGAGGTGCTGCAGTAGTTCATATTTCTGTTAATACAAATAACTCTTTCCACCCTTAAATACCCCTCTAGCTTTCACCCCTCAGCTTTTTCTGTTAGTGTCCTAGATCTGCTACCAGGAAAGCATCCTTATTATTCCTTGTAAAGATTGTCATAGGAAAGTAGATGCCACATGATCTAAATGCTGCACTGATGGGAAGTAAATCACTGCATTCTCACTTAAAAAGTGATGGCATTCAGGGCTCATGTCAAAATCTGGATCTCTCTGTGCATGGGGTGATGCAGACTTCCAGCAGATAACCCCTACACAAAAGGCAGAAGGAATTGGAATAAAGGTGTGTTGAAAGCACCCCTTTTATTCCACTTTGTTGAAAGAAGAAGAACTTTAGACATGTTCCCACTCCTTTCTTCTAAGGAAATCAATGGGACTATTGTCACTGTTTTCAAAAGAAGCAAGATCAGGCCTTTCACTGAACACACCAAAACAGAAAGGAATACACTTTCCCTTCCCTGGAGCAGTGCTGCTGTTTGGCCAGCCTGCCTGCCCTGCACTGACAGGGGATGCTGTGCCAGCTGCAGCACGCTGAGACATCACAAAAGCCAATTACACTGAGAAAATTCAGTGCATGGGATTTTCCAGCAGCCAGGCCCAGCTCAGATGGTCAAATCTGTCTGGATGGCAATGAGGATAAATGTTTGCCACCCACCTCCCTCCTGCAGGGACAAGCAGGTAGATGGAGGCTAAGCTCTTCCCATGCTTTTCTCTCTCTATATCCTAGGGAAATCTGGAACAAAGCTGCATTTATCCCAAGCTAGACTGGAAGTTTCCCAGAGGAAATGTCATTCATGCTGGTGTGCATGCCAGGCTGCAGTGTGGCTCAGCTCTCAGCAGTAGAAATCCAGTGTTTCCTTGGCTGGAGCAGAGCACAGGGCATCTGCTCTGCCACACTCTGGGGTCTGCCATCTGCAACCTGCTGTTAATGGCTTTTGATGGATGAGCCACTGGCTCAGTCAGGTGCTTCCACAGGGCAGCTCTGTGTGCTTCTGCTGGGGTCCCTCAGGAAGGTTCACACTCACATCCTGCTGTGGAGCAGGGCAGGATCCCCCAGAGCTCAGGCACAGTCCCAGCACACAGGAGATGGAGATGCTCTCCTGTGGACACTGCTGGAGGCTCCTGGAGAAACCTCATCTGGTTTTTTTCCCAGGCTGTTGACTTTTCTCAGCTCCAGCTTGGATCTTTCCCAGGCTGGGGATCTTTCTCAGAGACAAGGGAAGGAAGAAAGAAAACACAGATAGACACCTGGTGTTGACACTCACTGTGTGAGTGTCTCATGATGTTTTGCAGAGAGCATGTTTTCAAAGAGGTGTTGCCTTCTTGGACCAATGACTCTTTTCTACTTTGATTTTCCTGATATATCCTATATTTATGCCATGGCTTTTCAATAAATCACTCTTTCTTGCTACCTGGAAGGAGTTTTGTTGCTGTGTTATTCACTGTGACATCTCCAGCCCTGAACTGCAAATATTCCCATCCTGTGGAGTGTGGGGTGAGCAGGGGGCTGGGAGGTGCCTACAGCCAGAGGGTCCTGCTGGAGCCTTGACCCTCCACCCCCAGGACAATATTCATGTACATTCAGCCCCTGAGGTGCCATCAATGTGCTGCTGAAGGGTTTCTCCATGGAACAGCCCCACTCTGTGCTGATGGCCAAGAGAGCACAGCTCTCAGCCCTGCACTGATGTCAGCCCCATCACCTCCCCAGCAGCTTTCCCCTTCCTCAGCATCCCAACGTGCTCAGCAACACAAATTAAACTATTTCCACTAGGCTGGGCTGGCCCTGGGCTCTGTTTGTGGGCAGGGCTTGTGAAGGCAGCACCTCCCTGCCTGCAGGGAAGCTGGTGCTGCCTGTGGCTTGTCAAACCACGCTGGGACTTCAGCTTCCCTCCAAATTCCCTTGAAAAACGCAGCCCCAAGGTTTCTCTTTCCCTAGCTCACATAGAGGGAAATTTGGGAGAGGAACTGAGGCAGGCAGATTTACCTCCACGGGGTTTCAGGGATCTACCTGGTCTTTACAGCTTCCTCTCTCCAGGGAGGACTGATGTCCCACGTGGTCAAGTCCTATTCCCCCTTTATCTTTTAATTTTCAGCCCTGCAAACAAGTACATCTGCCAGGCTGCATGTAAACAGAGTAATGGGTTCTCTGGCCAGCAGGAAGGTGTGACTCATTAATTGCTTTACACCACACTACAGAAGTCCATCAGCATCTGCTCTGCCCAATCTCCTTGTATTCATTTTTCAAAAGAAGTTTCTGTGTGCTCTGCCACTGTTTGCTATGCAAATTTTGGTGTTAATTGCACCAAAATGAGAAACATATTACTTAAATCAGTGCACTCCTCAGATGGGCATCAGTGTGTGTGTGTGATATTCTGCCAGATGTTATTTTATTACTGCACTTTAATACCTAACCATCTGCTTCCTTCTTATTTTGTCATGGTTTGTATTCTCCCTGGGACCTCTTTTCTGTTACACTGGCTTTTATCATCTGCATTATGTATTAGTGTGGCCAGGGCTAAAGGCTGGAAGTATCCAGAGCATGGGATTTGAGCAGAGAAGCAAATGAGCAGCAGATCGTTAAAGGAAGAGAATGGAACTGATACTCCAGTTGGATCAAAGAACAAAGTTGATAACAAAAAGATAAAATCAGAGTTGAATGCTCAGGGATTAGCTACAGTGATTCCAACTCAGAGCATGCTATGCTCTGGCAAGCATCTTGCAAGTTGCACCACCATGTAGCTTAAAAAATACCTGTAACATTTTAAAGGAGGGATGGACTGGAGAAAAAATGTATTTTATGCACTTATTTGAAATTGCCTTTTTTTGCTCCTTTCTCTCTCCAGGCTGCTCAGTGCTGCAAATGCCCAAACACAGACAAAAAGAAGAGACAAGAGCATGGGTTTTAGCTCAATTTTCTCCTTTCTTGTACAGTTACCAGTTTGAGCCCTGGCACCTTGAGGGCACTGAGGTGGAGCTGCACAGCTGCTCACACTGTGGCTGCATGAGGGCAAGTGAGAACAGAAGGCAGTGGAGAATGGAACAGAAATTATGAAGATGAATGCTGCCTTATTTCAGTAGGACAGTGCTGCTACCAAGACTGGGAGAAGGAAAAGCCCCATTGAACATGGATGTTCTCAGGGGGTTGCCCAAACACAAGGAACAATTGGAATTACAGGATGTTTGCCTTGGATGTACACATTGCTACCTGAACTGCTTCAAACTTCACAAACCAAGTCCTTCATTGACAGAAAAGCATGTGAATACACCATTTCATAGCCACCCTGCAGAGGTTTGTATCAAACCTCATTTTTGTCAAACAGAGCTGTGTTTCACTGATAGTGATATTGGCTCTGAATATTTCCCTGATACACTTTAGGATTGCACACGTGTGTGCAGGGAAGGGAAGATGCTGAGCAAAATAGCCACAGGGGCATAAAAGTGAAAGCAGCAGTCAGATAGGAAATCTCATTCTTATTTCTCTTCCATTTTAAAGACAACTAGAAAATGTTTATAATTTTTCTCATAATTTAGGTGGAGATGTTTCCAAGGGTTTAATGGAGCACCAAAATCCAGGAGCTCACCTTTGCCAGGTTCAGTTGAGATCTTTGAGGCAGTTTAACATTCCTGCTCTAGAGAGGAAATGAGATGGTTCAGATAATTCATTTTATGAACCCATAAAGCAATATTTTCAATAATTCTGTCTAGTTTTCCATTTTATTGTCTAGTAAGAAATACTGGATAAAAACAACCTTTTTGTAAGTAAAATTCCACTGGCCATACCCAGCACTTCAAACCCTCGAAGCATCATACAAATAATAAGTGTTGGTAATTTTCCAGTACACTAGAAAGCAGCATTTAGTGGGAGCACAAGGTATAAATCCCACTGGTTTGGGGACCATATTACACCAGGATTGTGTCCATGCCATGCTATCCCATTTGGCCCAGTGGTGCTATAACTGTTGTGAACATTGCCCTGGAAGGCCATAAAACAAAACCAGTTGTGTAACAGTAACCCATTTCTGGCTCCCTTTCAGTTAAGAACAAAATTAACTTTCAATTGATTAGGAATTAAAAGCATGGCAGGGAATATAACCCAAATGCACTGCTCGACGGGCAACAGACCTGAGCACCAGAAGCTCCTGCCTCCAACCTTTAAAGCTATTAACCCTGGCATGAATTTTTATTTAGTGTTAATTAGGGGACTGGCAGCAAAAATCAATTAATTAATTACATCTCAGATCCACTGGAAAGCATAATGGAAATCAAAGAGAGTTAGGTTATTCTGCCTCCATGGAGGAAAGGCTGGTGCACTGCCCTGGGTGATGGCACTCCCTGTTTCTTTAATTGTAAAGAAACGAGTGTTAAAAACAGAATTAAAAAAAAAAAATCTGAGAAAGATGATTTCCCCTAGTTGGAAATGCCAAACACCTCTTTGAGTTGGCCCATCTGTCAAAGGCTCCTGCTTTCAGTTTTGCCTCTGCAGCTCTCTAACCCTGGGGATTTCTTGCACCAGTCCTGCAAAGCTCTGCCTTACAGAGCAGCATCCACCCCCTGCCCAGAGCTCCAGGCCATGGCACTGTGCAGAAGGTCCCCAGGGCAGGGGATTCTGCAGGAGCCCCCAGCACATGTCACCATCTCCCCCACCACATCCCTCACAAGAACACACACACTTGGCTGTTTCATCTATTTTAACGAAATCATATGTGAGATTTGGGTTTGCTTGGGTTTTGAATGCCCAAGGTTCAATTAGCTAACATGGCTGGCAGTGATTAGCGGGTGCTAATTACAATAGAATTCCTGTCAAATTACACGGTGCATAAGTACAGCCTGACAAACTAGCTCAATTTTTAGGGAAGAGGGGGTGAGTGGAGGGGCTGGCAGTGCCGGCAGGCGTCTCCAGCATTTACACCCCCCCATCTCACACCGTGTTTCAGGCAGCCAGCTGCCACTGAGGGATTTTTATTTGGGCAGCACAATGACATTTGTCCCTTATGGCTTCAAGAGATGAAAACCAAGAGGTGAGCAAGCATGTGTGTTTGTGGTGGGCATCAAGAGCTGCCCAGAGCACAAAACTGCTGCTGTGACAGCAGGAAAACCTTGAATTTCATTGCAGGGGTGTTTGTGCTGGTTAACAAGATCCTGAGTGCCCTAATTCCAAGTGTTCTGATGAAGTTGCTCAAGAGGCAGCAGTGTGCTCCCTGCCAGCCCAGGAAGGTGCTGGTGCCAGAGCCTTTGCTCCAGGAGAACAGGCAGAGGGAAGCAGCTCCACCAGCCGACACTGCTCAGCCCATCCGTCAGTGCCACCACAGAGAATAAATATTTATAAATGCTCTGTCAGGTCTAATGTGATCAATTGTCTCCAGTCATCGCAGAGATGGTTCAAAATGTGCTAAGCTGGTTTTAAACATTTGACCACGAAAATGTTTGAGTGTGGAGTTGAAGGAGGAGGAACAGGAAAAAATCCCCACATGTGCCTAAAAGAGGATGAAACATTTACCTGTTTGACTTTGTTCCATGCTCCTGGCCCTGGGTTTGTGAAGTGCAAGTAACCTGTCGAAGTACATTAAAACTCTCTTGACTTACCCCAGTTTATTGTAAATATTACAGCAAATCCATTGTAAACAGCAGCAAGAGGCTTTTGGGAACCCATTAATCAAAATAAACTGCTCTGGAAAATGCCTCTGCTCAGCTTGTTTAACTAGTGCTGCAGCTCCATACTGCATAGCTGATTTCAAAATATACAATTTATTGCCTTGGATGTCTTTGCTCAGAGCTAGAACTAAATTCCTCTGGGTACTTTAACATACAGTTAATCAAAGCACAATGCCACCCCTATCATATTTACAATCTGGCAGGCAATTAGTCAATAATAAATAAAATGCATTGGAAAGACAAATGATATTACTGTGTATGTATCAATGGGCTTATAGGCTCAAAAGATTTATCAGTACCACCGGAGAGAATAAATATTTATAAATGGATGTGTCACTCATAAAGTGATAAACTATCTCCAGTCATCACATGAAGAATGCATATTTTCAAGTTGACATACTTTATTATCTACCTAATCATTTTTCAAAAGGTGTTTTTCAACTTTATTAGCCGTACTTAACAACTGGAGGAACTTATTATCATCATCACTGAATTGAGGTTGTGCAGCAAAGCCCCACTCAGGATTTCCACTGCAGGCTGTACAGAGAGAATAATAGATTCCCTTTCTGCTTTGGCCCCAGACTACTGAAAGACCTGCAGACCCTATTTCTGTGAGCAGAACCACTTTAAAAAGATTAAAACCCATAACCTTCCCCCAAATAAAAATTTCAACAGTCACAATGTTTAAATTTCAAATGCCATTGACATACAGATACTGGAAACTCACTGGGGACTCAAACATTTTGATTAGTTCTACCACAGCTCCCTGCTGGGAGAGAGCAGGATTTGAAACATCAGTATAAAAAAAAAGTATTTTCCCTACAATTCTTTTCTCACCATCTCCAAAAATAGGAGCCCTGTTTATACCCAGTCCTGACAATCTAAATGAGTGCCTTACAGTGTCCAAACTAAGGATGTGTTTTAAAACCCACTGATTTTTTGTGTAAATATTTAAATAAGAGTACTTTTCAGGAAAGTAGCTTGTGTTAGCAAAAGTGTGAATGAAGTTGTATTTGCATAAAATTTAAGCCAATATAACAGCATCCACACACAGAAATGTTCACAGCAATCACACAAAAAACCAGTAATTCTTTTCTGCTTACATCCTCACCAACAGATCATTAGCTAATGATTAGCTCCCAGCCATATTTATTTATAGAACTTTGATTTTCATCTTATCTTATTATATTATATTTTACTGACTGAAAAGCTGGAGTGGCTACATTCCGACTTATCCATGCAACAGTTTTAGGGCCATTAATAACCCAATAACGAAGCTTTTCCTCAGAGCTGGAAATTGCAGGAGTCCAGGCAGACACCACATGCTGTGAGGACAGATGTTCGGATGGCTGCTGCACCTCTGGATTTCCCTGCCCCGGGGGATGGAGCTGCACTTGGCTTGCACGTGGAAGCTTGTGAGTAAGCAAAGGAAACTGGATATTCCCCACATTTGCAAATCCACCATGCCAGTTAGACCTGATAAAATTTTAAATGCTCCCTTGAATGAAGTTTTTTAAATGCTGCTGTTGTTATCCCGCTCGTTTTACATCGGAGTTTGGCAGCGGGTGCCATTAGCGAACACTCAGTGACAACAGTGTCAGGATGTTGCTCTTAGAGATGTGTCAAGTACCATGGCGTGATCTTGTTGCATTTAAAATTAACCACAGCAGTGAGGCTGTGCCAATTTCTTGCATTAGATCCAGAATGAAGCCAGAAAACGTGGCAGGTGCACGGAGCGTGTCTCAAGAATAAATAAGCAACAAAGGAAAACTCCTTTCTTCTGCTGCTGTTTTCTTTCCAGCACATCTTGTCACACAAATGAATTGTTAGGGGAAAGCCTTTCTTCTGCTCTGCTGTTTTGTGCAGCCTGCCTCTGCAAGGGGAGAGGAGAGGTGGTGGCCAGCCCAGGGCCCTGGGAATGCTGAAAGGCAGACACTTACAGCCTGGGCTTCACTCCTCATTTTTTATTCTCCACAGAATCTTTGGAGGCAAGACAGGAATTCAGATAAACCACACAGATCTAGTTCCCTAGGATAAGGAAAAAACCTCTTTCTTTCAGAAACGTGGTGCCCAGGCCATGTTAGTTAGCAGATCTGACTAAATGTGCTTTTTTTTCTCTTTTTCCTGACGTGGTCACGGAGTTTCTCTCTACAAGTCATTTCTCTGTCTAAATCTTCAGTTTCTTGGAAACCACATGACTGATGGTCCTGACTGCTTGAGCTTGAGATAATCTATTGCACTTCAGCTGCAGAGTTGCCCACTCAGCGTTATACATGGCTCTGGTTTGCACCACTTGTTTTATGAGGTATAATACAGCTTTATATCCTTTGGAGCTGAAACGCTGACAATTTTTTTTTTTCCCTCTATGATTCAGACCAGGGGAGAGAAATGCATTTGTTGAAGTGAGAAATTCTCACGTTAAACCACTTTAACCTTGCTTATTCACATGAGAAGATTTAGGATAGAATCTCTGCAGCGTGTGTACAGAACCAGGGCTGGCAGAGACCTGATGTGTCAAACACAGAGATTAGTTTGCCCAGGGTCACTGGGACTGGCAGCAGGACTTGTGTGTGATCTGGGGGCTTTGGCAAGTCCAGTCACCTTCAAAGCTTTTGAAAAAACACAACTCTGCTCCTGTTTTACAGCAGAGTGATGGAGACCTTGCCTGCTGATGCTGCTCCTTGCCCAGCTGGGTGTTATTACTCATCCACTGGAAAAGCTGCTGGAGCCTCAGTCCTGGGGCTCAGCCCAGAGCCCTGCCCAGCTGCTGTGAGTGCAGGGGGGAGCTCACTGCCAGCTGAGGCTGGGCTCACCCCACCCTGGGCACAGGGCACTGGGTGGGCACTGGGGGCAGTGGGCAGGGGGCTCCCAGGGTGTGAGCAGTTCTCCTGTGAGCAGTCCCAGCCTTGCTTTACCTGGCTGGATGAGGCTCACTTGCTGCCTGACCCAATGAAGATGTTTCCTAGGGATGAGGATTTTTTTGAGCGCTTGCAATAAAGCAAAACTGCTGGAGGCAAAATAACAAAACTGGGAGTATGAGCTCTTCCTGTGGGTCAGCTGAAGCTAATGCTTTGAAAAGAGCAATCTTTCATCCAACTGCATCTCACCAAAACATTTCCAAGACAGATATCAAGCAACCTGCAACAAATCACCCAGGAACTTAGGTTAGAGCTGAAATTCTGAGAAAATCTGAGCACAGGGAATAGTGGCTGAGCTCATACATGGGAGACAAGACTTATGCTGGGAAAGGTTATTCTGGTGTTCAGTAACAGGGGGGAAACGATCTTTTAAGTCAGGGATTTCTCAGCTGGGGCTGGCTGTTGAATAAGGCTCAGAAGGACATTTGAAGGAGCTGACTCCTTACAGCAGAGTGCCATGCAACTGGCATTTTATTTCTAGCAGTTGAGCAAAATTGCAAACAGCTGGCGGATTTCTGGAACATTTTAAAACATTTCTTTCAAGGTACGTTATTGCTTCCTTAAAAATAAATACACATGCCACACATTCCCCCTCATGCAGATGAATATGAGTCCCAAGCACCATCTATTAGCTGTGCTGCAAAATCTCTTTGCTACAGTGGTGGGACTCGATTTTAATTCTTTTTCTTTTCCCCTGAAGCCTGGTAGTGCCCCCATACCACCAGGTGAACAAGTGGATGTGGTAAAGGGGAAGATCAAGAGCAGTTGTGTTATTATTGTTCTCTCCCTCCTGGGGCACAGCCCCTCAGCAGAGCATCCCAACTCAGCAGGGAACCAAGGGGGTTTCTAAAAGGTGACTGGAAAAACCTGATTACTTTATGCATGAGGGACTTGTTTCAAACAATGCTGCAAGGATTCCCCAGAGGTCCTAAAAGCTAAGGATAAATTGCAAAAACTGTGTTCTTGCACGTGGAGGGAGGAACTGATGACTGCTCTGCTCAATTCCCTATAGCAAAGGTCAGGAGTAGAAAGGCAAAAATTAAAATCTCAGCTCACAAATTGTCTCCCTGCATGAACATTTTGCCACCAGTTAACATTTACTGCTGCCTGCCCCCAAATCCTTCCTGTGCCTCCCTTCATCTGTCTCTGCTGAGAGCACAAACACCCTCTCCACCACACAAGGTCATCTCCATCCTCCTCCTGCTCACCCTCCCCTGGCTCTGCCCTGGCACCAGGCTGCATCCTTTGCCTCCAACACTCCCACTGCAGTGGGAACCAGCTGGAAACAGCCACAGACAAGGTGAGGGGACCCTCCAAGGCGAAGGGCACAGAGTCAACAGCCCACAGCTGCTGGGAGCTGAGAGCAGAGGGGATGTGCTGCTGCACTCCCTGCATTTTAACAGGGGCTCTAATTGAATTCATTATGAGAACCACATCCCCACATCATCAGCACCATACGGTATTTTGCAGCTGTGGTCGTAACTCAGCTCCATCAAAAGGCTGCAGTGGTGAGGAATGAGCAACAGTCTCTGTGTGTCACTGCCTCAAAGGCTCCTGTGCAGGGTGTGGAAAACAGGCAAAGCCAAGGGGAAAGCTGGGGACTTTGATTTTCTTCATTTTAATGGCAGGTTTGGCATACCAGAGCAGAGACTCTTTTGAATATGGACACATATTTTAAAAAATCAGCAAAGAGCACTGGAAGTGCAAGGTCAGTGCTGTGGATGTTCCTGTGGGCTGTGTTACATCAGTGACACTCCCAGACTGAGCAGCTCCAGGATTTGTTGTTGTCACAGGCCCACACCACACTCAGTCCCACTTGTCTTCCCTCTCCTCCATCCTTTCCCCTGCTCTCAGAAAACAGCAATATACAGCATGAGAGGCATGTTGGAAACCAGGAGAGAGTCCTGACAGCCCATGTGCTTTAGCAGCTGCCACCTTGGGATAATGAGGTCAGTCCTTTCCAAAGTGAACTTCACAAAATCACTGTTCTGGCTGGAGTGACACATAAGGACGTCACAGCAAACCTCCTACAGACTTGGCACAACATGTGACTCATTCCCACAGATCCCAGTCAGCCAAGGCCTCACAGAGCCCTCCTGCATCCGTGTGCCAGGCAAGGACATTCCAGGGGATCTGGGGGCTGTTCCCCCACTCACAGGGATAAGCAGGTGAATGGATGTTACAGGACCCTTTAGAGGGCTTTTCCTCTTTTCCATCTCACAGCAACTAAACACTGGTATCAACCTGACAATGAATATTTGGTATTTCCCCCCTTTCCCAGGGTATCAGTCTCCAGAGACCTCCCCTGCACTGTGCACATGGGCTCACTTGCACACTCGTCTACCTAAAATAACTCCTGCTTGATCCACACCATTTAAAAAGCCTCACAGGCAGTGGCCAGGAGTCCTTTCTTTCTTTCTTTGTGCCATGATAAAACTTTTGTTCAGCAAACCAAAGGACAAAATCCCTGGAATTTCATCCTGGCTGATCATCCCTCTTTCTTCTCCCTGTTTCAGAAGTGCAGTTGCTTCCAGCAGCTCTGCTGCCTTGCCTTAGGCAAGGGTCTCTTCAGGAGGAAACCACAGTTCCCTTAAATTGAGAGGGGGCAGAAGTGAACAAAAAAATGGAGGTTTGGCAGGGCTTAGATCTGAAGCTTTAGTATGAGTCTCTCTAAAGACTGAGAAAAGGAAATTTCACAGAATGGGTGTTAAAAAAAAAGAAAAAGTCTGTAATCAGTCTAATTTGATAACCAATTTGTCACAGCCATGCTCTCAGCCTTGCTTTTGAAATGAATGTTGTTTGGAGACAAATGTCAGCAAGCCAGGCTGGAGTGTGAAATCCATCACAAGCACAGCCACCAGATGTGCTGGCTCTATGAACCCCGGATTTCCTGAACCTCTTGCTTTGAAAACATCTGTCTCTGTTACTGGAGATCAGGAGTGGTGAATTCAGCAGCCAACAATCAACTTGAAATTGTTTATTGAGAAGTTTCTTATTCCTTGAGAAGTTTCATCGGATGAGGTTATACATCGTGGAATGCATGCTCCATTCAAGCAGTTTGAAACTTCCAACAATTATTTGGTTCTCAGACTCTCTACCTGGATGCAAAATACTCTAATATGGTTATAATTTCCAGGTGTAAATGTGCAGTAATTAACCCAAACTTGTCTTTTGTTAAAGTCTCACAGCTGAGCATATGAGACTTATTCATCTCTAGAAGCACACACTTCTGATGCAAACTATAAAATTATCCATTTGAGGCAAATCCTGGATCCCTAAGCCACACATGCACTGGAAAAGGCTTGATTTATACAGTTGTAAAACTCTTGCAGGAAGGATAGAGTCTGACTTACAAAGAAAGCTGGAAAGAGGAAACTTCTTCATTTGCAAATTCAGTGCTCAAGATCAAGGACAACATTCTTGTCTTCTGACTTCCCTGCAAAACCATTTTAACAGCACACTGAGCTGCACTGGGTATGTACATGTATTTATTAGAACTTGCTGGTGTTTCTATCATACAAAGGTTTAAATTCAGCATTTGAGCTCCTGCCACCTCTTGCTCACACAGCAAACATGGGAGGTGTCCCTTTCATGGGGGCTCACAGCCCCAAAAACTCTGGGGTGAGCAGCTCCCACAAAAAAAACAAAACCTCTGGTTAAATCTCAGATCCAAGCTCAGTATCAGATTTGCAGTCTCCAGTAATATTTGTAAAAAGTACATGTTTACACAAAGTTGGCTGGACCCATATAGGACAGGAATTGTAAGTTTTAAACACTTTGCTCTCAAATTTCTCTGCTGGGGTCAAGACAAAACAGCTGAACTGCTCATTCATTCTCCCTAATTTAATTCCTTATTTAATTTCCACCACAGTGCCCCAGCACAACCCTGGCATTCCCATTTTCCTCTTACCTCCTTTCTGCTCTTGATGGCCATTCCTGCTTCAAAAGGCAAGAAAAGCACAGGAGATGCTACTCCTGTTTATCTGAGAGCCCAGCATAAAGGCAGCTCAGGAGAACTGAACTGTACTGTAAATTGATGATCAGGCAATAAAAGTGTCTTTAGATAAGCAGAACAGTTTGCATATGCCTTTGTGCATGCACCTGCCTGTTCAGGGAGTCATCACTCATTTCACAGCTCATTTCACTGACTGTGGCCCACAGGTTTTATCTCTTTAATTGGGCAAACAATACACACCTTGTCTCTGCACATAAAGTCCAGTGCTAACGTGTGTGTCTCCTACAAGTTGGTGGTTTGGCTTTTTTTAGTCAGCTCTAAGTAATGCTGAGCATTTAAGGTGGAGTGTTCCTTCTGTGATTGTTCCCTGTCTGCAATGCAAATACTCAAATTTCTGCAAGGATTTTGATTCTGGCCAATCTTTCAGAGCCCACATCAGTGTCTATTGAAGCCCAGGGACAGAGTCTCTTTGATGTCAAATGGTTTTGGAATGAACTCAGCAGGCCTAAAAAGAAAAGACAAGAAATGTGAGTTCCCCTCCCTTCCAAGCAAGGAGTCTAAAGAATAGTGTAGTAGTAGAAATTTATCAGTTACCCTACTTCAGGGGGTTTCTGTGGGAAATGACTGTGTTTTTGAACTCACAAGCAGACACAGGCTTTAGCATCTCCACTGAGGCCAGCAGAGTTAATGCAGCTACAGCCCTGGCCTGAGGAGAAGTTAATGCAAAGAGAGCTGAAACTGCCCAAGCAGAGCATGGTCCAAAAGTGTGTTCTCCCTCCTGCTGCACCTGCCACTGCCCCCTGCTCCCAGTCTTTCCAGTCCCATCCTCTACACCTGTCCCTGCTCCCAGTGTTTCCAGTCCCATCCTCTACACCTGTCCCTGCTCCCAGTGTTTCCAGTCCCATCTTCTACACCTGTCCCTGCTCCCAGTGTTTCCAGTCCCATTCTCTACACCTGTCCCTGCTCCCAGTGTTTCCAATCCCATCCTCTACACCTGTCCTTGCTCCCAGTGTTTCCTACCCCATCCTCTACACCTGTCCCTGCTCCCAGTGTTTCCAATCCCATCCTCTGCACCTTTCACTGCTCCCAGTGTTTCCAATCCCATCCTCTACACCTGTCCTTGCTCCCAGTGTTTCCAATCCCATCCTCTACACCTTTCACTGCTCCCAGTGTTTCCTACCCCATCCTCTACACCTGTCCCTGCTCCCAGTGTTTCCAGTCCCATCCTCTACACCTGTCCCTGCTCCCAGTGTTTCCAGTCCCATCCTGCAGGCTGGGGCTGCAGGACACTGGCACAGTCCCAGTGCATCCCACAGGGATGCAGAGGATGCTGGTGCTGCACCATTACCTGCCAACAACCCAGCTCTGACCAGAGGGTCCTGCCTGAGCTACCAAAGGCAGGACAAGCAGGACAGAGCTGGACCAGGCTCTCAGAGCAGCGTCCCTGGGTTGGTTTGAGCAGCCAGGCCAGAGAGAACCACTCAAAAACACACACACCCACACAGGCTTTGCAGCATGATTAGTTTTTGGCGAAGACACACGGAATGTAGGGGGGGAAAGTGCTGTCTTTGTTCGAGGATGCAAATGAGCATCTTTTTTAGAAGCTGAGAAAGAGCCCCGACTAACCAAAATTGCGCATTGACTGAAATAAGCCAGGCTGCCTTTCAGATGTAGACTTCAGACAGAAAATGAAACATATCAAAGTGTCTGATTTGACGTGGCTTGCAGCTGCAAGGCAAAGCGACTGTCCCATTTTTTTCCCCTGAGGCAAACACTCAAGATTTTCTTGATCTTATCTTTGTCTTTCTATAAGTCTTTGAAAACCATCTGTAGAGATTCATAAAGGGTATTTGTGTTTTAAGTAAACTGCAGAAGTGATCTATACCGAACAGATGGAAACAAATCAAAAAGCTTAACGGGATGCAGAAAAACAGCAACACTTAGAGAAATACTAGATATGAATGAGTAGGCAGGTTGTCTCCCATTTGTATTACATTTGGTGTGGCACTCTTTGCAGGAGCTCTCTCTGCAGCCTGCACAGTGAGCTTTCCTCACTCCTGTCCTCGTTCACAGGCTGCAGAGCACTTCCCTGGCTGTGCTTGCTCTTCTGGACAAGCATCCCTACGATGGGAATTGTTCAGCTCCTTGGCAGAGCCCTGCTATCCACACAGAGCCCTCGGTACAGCTCCCTCAGAAATAGATTGCATTTGACAGTAAAGGGTTCTGATTTTTCACGACTTGCCAAAACATTTCTGTGCAGGGAAGGAGGGGGAGAAAAATGCTACAAATCAATCTCAGCCTGCTCGGGGATCGAGTGGTTGTTTGTTTGTTCCGGGTGATGTTTTTTTCTGACAGAGGATTTCAAAGAAGCACAAGGCTGCTTCCTCAGTACCAGCTTTTCATAGAAGACACAATAAGGTGCAAAATGATGTGCCTTACTGGAGTGAGTGGGCGTTAATGGGACTTCCTGAGAATACTAGCAAAACCCACAGAGAAAAAGAGAAAAAAACACTTTTAAAAATTTCCCCTGGTGTTTCAGCTGCAGCCTGGCATGTTCTGTCCCCATTAGTCAGAGCCCTGAGTGCCCAGTTTGAGGAGGATGCTGTGACACTGCAGGGGAGCATCAGCCCAGGTTCAGATCAGTCATTGCAGTGGAGCTGTGGCCAAGGATGGGTTTTGCTCAGTATTACAAAGTCAGTTTTTATATCAGCATAGCTCTGACTTCACAAAATTCCCAGCAGTTTGCTCAGAGAGTCTGGTCCCTGCTAACACAAAGTCTGGACTGTATAATCTCCTCCATAAATTTATCAGCTTCCATCATAAAACCACTCGGACACAGTGCTGCTGCACAGCTGTTTCATAACCTCAACCCTCTGGTGGCAGCAATGCCTGTTTTCTTTCCAGCTTACGTGTATTAATGGCCAGTTTGTACCTTTATTTCCCCTCCTCCTTTTCTTTTCCTTTCTTTACTCACCAGTCCCTAATAGGCCCAAGGCAAAGGTTAAGGTAAATTCCAGATGGGAGACCCAGGGATGGAGAAGGCTGTTGGAGTGACATCAAAGCACTCCTCCACTTTGTTTCTGCAGGATGTTACACGATAGAAGTTCAAGATTTCTATTGAGCTACTTAATTTATTATGAAGCCAAGACACAGGTTCTGCCTAAAGGATCTCAGGAGGTGAGTGTTCTTGTCCTGTAGTCCCCAGGAAGGACATTAGGGACAGTCCTGTCCCTTTAGACTGATACTCTTTGGTTGGGGTCCCCAGACAAGCAGGAAAGCACTATTTCAGATGAGGAATGACAGGATATGCTTTGGCTCCACATCCACCTTCCCCCACCAAGATGAAAGTCCAGCAGGTTTGAACTTTGGGCTGAGCTCAGTACAGACCCAGATGTGCTCCCACTGCTGTCAGAGGGAATTCATCTTTGACTTTGCTAGAGATGAGCAGAACAATGTCAAAAGCATCTGAAAACTCAGTTCTCCTATCTTTTCCAGGAGGCAGGACCAGAGCAAACCCTTGACATCTGTCCCTCAGCTCAGGGCTCAGGCCAAGAGCAGCTATGGTGGGAAAGGCCCTTCCATGCCAACCCACCAGCCTCCAGAACAATCACTGTGGTGTGCTGCCCACTTTTACCACCATCTCTCTTAGTCATTGATCAAGGAAATCAAGCATTCCTACATTTTTCTCTGCCCCTCCCAAAGGAGTCATCACCTTTCCTCAGTCATGCCAGCTTCCTTCCCCAGAAGGGAACAGGAACTGATGGACAACACCCTTGTCCATCAGGCCATTGTCACCTGGGGCACTGCCACCCTGAACATACCCATTTCCACCCCCTCTGGAGCTTAGCCAGCTCCACTCTGCCTCCTGAGCAAAGCACAAGGCATCCCATGCTGTCATCCCAATGGCCCTTTGGTATTCGTGTCCATGTAAGTGCAAATTCCCAGTTCTATCCATCCACCAGCCTGGAGAGCCTTGCATGCAAAAATAGAGGCAATACTGTGCCTGATATTTTTAGAAAGGGAATGCATATGTAAATTACTCCCCAGAAAAATGTCTCTGTGCGTCAGCCTCTCCCCTGATTCAGAGAACATCCCTTCTATCTTTTCCTCAAGCACACGCTGCGTACAGAGAAGCTCAACATCTCAGGCAGAGAAGGTTGCTGCAAAAGTGATTCATCTATCACATCCTTCACAGCTTCGGTAAACTGGAACGGTGCGAATCTCTCTGCCCCCAGCCTTGGCTGCTGCAGAGCTCCGGCTTCGCTCCCATTGACAGCTCCGTGCGCAGGGCGGAGGCGAGGAGCGCGCCCGGCTCCCTCCCCTGCTGCCCGCAGCCTCGCCCCGTGCGCTGCCCCCGGCACAGCCCAGACAGGCCCGAGTGCCGGGAGAGCTGCCCGGCCGGAGCCTCGGGATGCGGGGGAGCTGCCCGGGAGGCGAGGAGCCCCCCTGCCCTCCGCACGCACCCACCGAGCATCCCGCCCGTGATTCCTGCATCCCGCCCGTGATTCCTGCATCCTGAGCATCCCATCTGTGCATCCTGCAGCCCCAGCATCCCGCCCGTGATTCCTGCATCCTGAGCATCCCATCTGTGCATCCTGCAGCCCCAGCATCCCGCCTGTGATTCCTGCATCCTGAGCATCCCATCTGTGCATCCTGCAGCCCCAGCATCCCGCTCGTGATTCCTGCATCCCGCCTGTGATTCCTGCATCCCGCCCGTGATTCCTGCATCCTGAGCATCCCATCTGTGCATCCTGCAGCCCCAGCATCCCGCCTGTGATTCCTGCATCCCGCCCGTGATTCCTGCATCCTGAGCATCCCATCTGTGCATCCTGCAGCCCCAGCATCCCGCTCGTGATTCCTGCATCCCGCCTGTGATTCCTGCATCCCGCCCGTGATTCCTGCATCCTGAGCATCCCATCTGTGCATCCTGCAGCCCCAGCATCCCGCCTGTGATTCCTGCATCCCGCTCGTGATTCCTGCATCCCGCCCGTGATTCCTGCATCCCGCCTGTGATTCCTGCATCCCACCCGTGATTCCTGCATCCTGAGCATCCCATCTGTGCATCCTGCAGCCCCAGCATCCCGCCTGTGATTCCTGCATCCCGCTCGTGATTCCTGCATCCCGCCTGTGATTCCTGCATCCCGCTCGTGATTCCTGCATCCCACCCGTGATTCCTGCATCCCAAGGATCCCATCTGTGCACCCTGCAGCCCCAGCATCCCACCCGTGATTCCTGCATCCCACCCGTGATTCCTGCATCCCGCTCGTGATTCCTGCATCCCGAGCATCCCGCTTGTGATTTCTGCATCCCATTTGTGATTCCTGCATCCCGAGCATCTCGCCCGTGATTCCTGCATCCCGTCCGTGATTCCTGTATCCCACCAGTGATTCCTCCATCCTGAGCATCCCAGCCGTGATTCCTGCATCCCAAGGATCCCAACCGTGCATCCTGCATCCCGAGCATCCTGCCTGTGATTCCTGCATCCCGTTTGTGATTCCTGCATCCCCAGCATTCCATCTGTGATTCCTGCACCCCGAGCATCCCGCCCCTGATTCCTGTACCCCGAGCATCCCGCCCCTGATTCCTGCATCCACCCGTGCATCCTGCATCCCAAGCATCCCACTGGCCAGCACCAAACCTGCTCCAGGGCTGCTGAACCTCAGGTAGCTAAGGCATCCCACTCCTGATGCCTGCATCCCGAGCATCCTGCCCGTCATTCCTGCATCCCGAGCATCCCACCCGTGATTCCTGCACCCCCACCATCCCACCAGCTCAGCCCCAGGCAGCTGAGGCATCCCTCCTATGCTCAGCACTGGCCATGGGGAGCCTCCCAAGAGGAGGAGGAGGAGGAGGCACTCCCAGCCACCAGCACACGCAGCTGTGTTTCTCCACCCCCTCACATTCACATCCTCCATCCTCCATCCCTGCCCAAAACTCCTCGGTCCCGAGGCAGCTCAGCAGTTCAGGCAGGGCAGGAGCTGTGCACAGGGAACTCACAGTGCCCTGAGCTTTGGAGGTAAACAGCCCAGTCCCTGATGTTACATTCCATCACTGTCCAGAAGCTATTAGGAAGCTAATTAAAATGAATAAATCACTTAAGTATTCAGAGTTCATATCCCATTAATTCAACAGCAGAAGATACAGAGGAAAAGACAAAGGCTGAGGAAAAGGCCAAGGACGTTACAGCAACGTTCCTCAGTGTGGATTTTTTTACCCTCCATTCTTGTAATACAAAAGATAAGTCTGTCTCCTGGCTTATCTAGATACATTTGTAAAGATTAAAACCACATTTCTTTGCCTTTGCATTCTGCTGTAAGTGATTAGCCCATGGTATCATTAAGCAGGCACTGTGCCAGCCCCAAGGTTCTGATTAAGCCACAAAACCAGGGAAATTCAGAGGGGAACCTGCTGGTGCCTGTGAGGAGCAGCCAGGCAGCAGGACACTGCCACTTCCTTGCCCTTGCAGGCAGATGGGGAGACAGGGCTGCACATGCACCCTCAGCTCTACAGGAGAGGCTGCACTAGAAAAAAGAGCATTTTTCTGCTTACTGGTGGCATTAGGGAACATGGCCACTGGTTCCCAGCAAGGGCATATCTCCCACCTGGAGCAGCCCAGTGACCTCACCTCCAAGATTCCTCTCTGGATTTGGCTTTGAGGCTGGCTATGGGATGGGAGTAGCAGTTTCCAAAGCCTTGGGCACAATCCAAGGAGGGGTCCCTGCAGAGAAACTGCTGTCCCCAAGCACATCCTGAAAACCCAGCTCAGCAGGAATGAGCAGGCTGAAGAAGAGGAGTCAGGTAGCTCAGAGGGTGGGAAATGGGATCACACCCTAGAAAACCACTGAAAAATGGCCTTGGAAAAATTCAAGAGTGGCTCTGGTCCCAACCCCACCCAACTGCCAGGTTTATGCTGCTCTATCATCCTGCTTCATATTCCTTATAAAAACTGGCATTGCAGGCACCTGAGCCCTCTCTGTGTCTCTGAAAATACTGCTGGGCAGAGAAATTCAGCTACAGGCAACCTCCTGAAGAATGGGTGTGCTTGTACCCCAAAAGACTCTACTCATAACCTATGGTCTGGAGCTGAAGAAAACCTAAGTGAAGAAAAGGCATTTCGTTGTCACATTCCAGACCAGCACAAATTAATGCATCAGCATTAAAAGTCCATGAAAAATGGGGTTAATTACAGAAACTATGACCTTTATATACAGCAGCTCAGGCATGGGCTGCTCTCATACATCATCACATTAGGAATAGCCACTTACTGACACACAACAGCAAATAATAAATAATAAATAATTAATCCATCAAACTAAATTGAACTTTGTGTAATGTAGTCCTGACAAACCGTAGATTAATTTGCCTAATCCATCATCTGTTAATCCTTCATCCCCAAGAAAAGTGCTACAACTGTGTCACCCAAGTCTATTCCTACAGGCAGGGTGACTCAGGTACACTCTTCCTGAAAGCATTTCCCACCTTTAGCAAATACTGCCGGAACATTGCAGATTCCATGTGTCAAAGGTGGACATCAGAAATTCTGGACTTATGAAGCCACAAAAATAACAATCAGGGGTTTATATCATCTGTAACTAAGACAGTTACACGAGGTTAGTGCATTGTTTGCACCATATAAATAATAAACGCTAATATTGAATGTTAAAGGAAACTGGAGCTGTAACCCATACTGGTACATCTACACAGTAAAGCTCATTGCATAAGAGCTTGCACATTAGAATAAGGTTCTTGGTAAAAGGAGGAAATGAAAAGGATTTCTAGGTTTCAAATGTATTTTGTTCTGAGTGTGTTTAGGGTTTTGCAGCTGTGGGAGAGTTGACAGCATAGCTGGGGAGCTGTACCTGGAGGAGACATAGAAGTGGTGGGTGTGCCCACCTTACCACAGGTACTGGAAATTTGCCATGTATTTCTGTAGCCACCAAGTGCAAAATGGTCCCAGGAAAGAAGAACCACTGGATTTAACTGCAATATAATCTCCTAAATTTCTGTGGTAATCAGAAGCTTTTGTGTCAAACTCAGGTGAAGTCAAAGGTACAAACAGGAGCTGGTACTGAGCTCTGTAGCAGGAGGCAGGCAGGAAGGCAAGTTTGCTACTCAGATTTGCCCAACTTCCCCGATTAGTGGAGAAATTTGGTATAGAATTCTTAAATACTAAAAGAAGCCAGTAATTTTTTCCCAGTTCATGCCAAGTAACAAGTTCCAGAGCAGTGGAAATACTCACTTATCCAAACCATTATGGGACACCAGGAAGGTGCCTACTCCCACACAAGAGCTGGAAATCTGTGTCTGGTTTTAAACAAAAAGCCAAGAAACCAGAAATTAAATACTTTCCCTCCCTGTAACAGATCACTCCAAAGTCGAGTTGTTTCCCAGTCTTGTTGTCCAATCTAGTTAAATTTCAGCTTTGCAACATCACTTGCATTTGCTTTGACTGTCAAGTGACACCCTGAAGTGACAGTGCCAGACCTGCCCAGGGGCTCAGAGGAGCCCTGCAGCCCTAATGCTGTTAATTCAACATTAACCCCTCATGCTCACACTCAGCCTGTGCATTGTGGCTACAGGATCCTCACTGAGTTGCTGGGACAGTGTGCAGGCCTGCAGGGTCCTTCCCTGCAGAGGGACCAGGAGGATGCCTCCTGTGCCATCAGCACAGCAAAGATTTTGAAAAACATTCCAGAGATGGCAGGAGCAGCAAGGACAGCTGCTGACAGGAGGGTCATGTTTTGCTGCCTTACTTGGCAGCAAAGAACAGCAACTTGCATTGGTCCTGCCCCACTGCAGAAGTCTCCAGCCCAAGCAGTAAATATAGTTGGAAGGGAAAAGCTTCCAGAATAGAAAGGCAGGACTGCTGAGTGGGAGACAGCACAACCCTCAGGGAGAGGGCACTGCACTCCCAATGAAGTCTCTAAGGTAGAATTACAAAGCATTAACCTGCTTGTGTGTGAGAAGTGCAGAAATGGCTGAAAGCTGGAAACCAAGGGTTAATGGAAGAAGCCAGAGTCACCTGTGCAAATGCATATTTAATGTTCTCAGAGGACAACTATGCCAACTGCTCGGCAGCCAGGAACTCTTTCTTAAGAACTACTGTTATAAGCCTCTGATCTAGTTCATAAATAATCATCAAATGAAATGATTTATGGATTTGCTGAACTAAAACTTTCTCTGTTCTTCCTCAGCTCCTCTTCGAAGTCTGGGAGAGGAGGGGAGGCAGCAGAGCAGCAGGAGCTGGGGCTGGTGTCACTGTGCACAGGCTCAGATTGTTCCCAGCTTTGGGCAGCTGGACCTGGCACAGGGATGCCCATGGGATGGGCTTGGGGACAATCCCCTTGGGTCCCAATGGCCATGTCCATATCTGGGACCTGCCCCAGGCTCCTGCCCTGCACAGCATCCTCCAGGTCTTGGTTTGTGCCAGGCTGGGAGAAACTTATGCAGTGATGGTTAGATTATTACCCAGAAACACTAATCTCAAAAATGCCAGTCCATTTTCTCCAGTTATCCCTTTACTCAGAAGAGCCAGGCTGAACATAAATTGACACCCAAGTGTTATACAATTATCACTATATAAATAAATGTCATCACATTTAAATCACAACCCAAAATAACTTGGAGGTCAGCCCTGCTTTCAGCAGAAGGTTGGACTTGGTGACCTTGAGGGCCCTTGCAACCTAAATTATTCTTTGATCTGGTGCTTTTTCCCTAATAGAAATTTCCATCTCTTTTAAGAGAAGTAACTTATTGCAAGCCACAGGAAAAAGGAAGTTTAATAACAGCTACCTCCTATTTTGAAGCTGTATTGGATTCAAAGCTTTAGGAGAAGTAAATACACTTAAAAGACATTGGAGCCTTTAAAAAAAGGCACAGGTTGCAATCCTGGAGCACTCTGCACAAGGCAGCCACACAGTTCCAGTGTTGGCATATGACTGCTTTCATATTTGATTTTATAATGATATCCAGTTATCTTTCATAGCATAGAAGACAGACTTAAAATATGCCCTATTTATTTTTTTCCTTATTGCTAAAGCCTGAACTTGCTTGCAGAGCAAGAGGGGCTGCCCTCCTCTTCCTGTGAACACCAGCCAGCTCCCAGCAGTGTATTTGTGGTGTATTTATATAAACTGGGGGTGGGATGGTTATTGTGCTGAGGACATTTCCTTGCTGAGACACCACAAGATCTGCTTCTCCCTCTTCTCAGAGCCAGGGCTGTCCCCACAGCTGCTGTGAGCATCACCCTGTGCAGTGCCAGGCTTTGATGTTCCCGTGGAAGGAGCTTTAGCAGCGCTCTGGAGTGTTGTTTTTACACAAGATTGATCAGCACAGTTAACACAGCTCCACAGAGCTGCTCTCTGAGCATGCCCTGCATGGGAATGAGCACAGGTCTGTGCTGGCACTCACCTGCACTGGGCTCTGCAAACAGCCAGCACACCTGCAGCAGCACCAGGGGAGCCAGGCAGGCACAGAGGTCACGGACTGGCTCTGTGATGGGCTTGGGAGAGCCAGGGTTCAAAAGAGATTTAAGTGTCTTATTTCCACACAGACATTTATGTAGGGCTTACACATTGTACTGCCTGGAGGAACCTCGTGCCAGGCTTTTGGTGGGTTAGGATGTATTTTATCCCGAGCTGTGTAATTTTTCAGTATCCAACAGGATGAGCTGCTCTGTAAAATAGAGTTCTCAAGCAGAAGCTTTGTTGAATTTTAACAGAGACACATCAATGAATCCACACTGAGATCCCAGGGAGATCAAACAGGAAGCTTGAAAAATTACAGGAGAAAGCATCTGGGATCCTTTGGGGGAAAACTGTCAAAGTATCACAGGAAAATATAAAGCTTGATGGGGTTTAAAGAGGTCATCCAGTCCAGTGTTTACAAACCTTTAAAAATCACTTATCTCTTTAATCTAGAAGTCACAAACTGTTTTGTGCACTGCTGGCACAGCTGCCTTACTTGCAAACCTAACCAGTATTTGGACCAATGCTGAAACAGATTTTTTTCTTCCCTCATTTTATTCTTCCATCTCCTGAATGATTTATTCTTTCCTGGTTGTCTTCTGAGCTACCAGGGGGATTTCTGTGAACACCTGGCCTCACCTTCCAAAGTCACAGATGCCATCAAAACCATCCACAGCAGCCCAACACAAAATATTGTTCCCTTCAGTGGCCTCCAGGCTCCATCCCACACCTCACCCCATCATCTGTGATTTCCCTGCCCAGGGACATGCTCTGTTACAGGCTTTTAGAAACAGAGCATCCCTTAGTACATCTCTTGTCAAAACATCCTCAGTTTCTTCCAATTGAAGCTGGGATGAAAAAGACTAAGCAAAGCAAATGGGTCTTACTGAATTTGCAAAGGAAGATTGCTCTGAGATACCAGAGTCATCCTTGGACATTATACATATAGGATATCACATATACATATAGGATAGCACATTATACAGATCCAGCTGTACTTCCAAAGAGAAAATCCCAGCAATTTGAAAAAATACTATGCCTCTAATCCTTGTTGCTCACTGTCCTGCCCAAATTTGACTCTCCTGAGCTACCCTTTGCTGTAGGAAAGGCTTATCAATACCAGGCACTGAGACCAGATAATCTGTGCAGGCTCTGTACAAGATCCTCCTGATCTCACCCAGAGCCAATCCCACCCCTCCTGATTCCTGGTGCAGGACTCTGGGCCCATAACCATTCACCCATCAGGACACACAACCTTTGGGACAACACCAATCAGTTTTTTCTATATATATACACAAAACTATCCCCTATTAGAGTACACAACCTTTGGGATGACAGCAATATGTTTTTTTCCACACCCATACACAAAACCATCCCCTATCAGGATACACAAACTTTGGGATGACACCAAGCATCAATTTTCTATATCCATACACAAAACCATCCCCTATTAGTATACACAACCTTTGGGATGATACCAACCAGCTATTTTCTATATCCATAAACAAAACTATCCCCTATTAGAGTACACAACCTTTGGTATGACAGCAATCTGGTTTTTTCCATATCCATACACAAAACCATCCCCTATCAGAATACACAACCTCTGGGATGACACCAACCAGCTATTTTCTATAGCCATACACAAAACCATCCCCCATCAGGATACACAAACTTTGGGATGACACCAAGCAAGAATTTTCTATATCCATACACAAAACCATCCCCATATCAGAATTCAAAGCCTTTGATACGACACCAAGTGCGGTTTGTTTGTGTTTTTTTTTTCCACGTACTCGGGCAGATAGAAGCAAACATTTCCCACACCTTTCCCACACCTCCTCCCCGGAACAAGCCCATCCCATCCAACTCCTTTCCCAACCACAGGAACCGCAACCCTCTGTGATTTGTGTAGGTAACTAATGTGCCGAGCTCTGCGTTTTTGTTTGAGCAGCTGTGCAAAGCCGGGTGCGTGTTTTAGGCAGAGATCCATTACCCTTGATTAGCCGGGGCGCTGGAGCGCGAACGCTCCGACAGGAGCCGGCCGCGCTTAAGCCGCGCTCCGAGCCCGAGCTCCGGCACCGCGGGGTCAAGGCAAAGATTAACTCTGTCTGACTGCCGTGTCAAAACACTCCATTGCAGCATTTAGAAACCCGCAGAACTCGCTGCTCGGCCGGCACGGCAGATTTATTTCCCTCCTTGTAGCTCCCGCGAAAGCAAGCGGGGCGGTCGGGCCAAGTTTGCTTTCGGCTCCTGCCAAAGGGCAGGTGAAGGTGGGAAGCTTTCAGTATCTTCAGACAAAAAAAAAATAGATCTTGGAGGAAAGGTGGGGGTTTTTCAGTTGTCTCTCCACACAGCCAGGTGTATAGTTCAGCTCTGTAAGTCACCTGTCTAAGCAACAATTTAATAGAAGAATCCCATTTCTCCGCTCTTCAACACTTGTAGCACGCACATAATAACTTCTGGTTTGCACTAAAAAACATTGTGGAAAAAAAAAAAAGTCTTCCACACTAGGGATGTTTGAGTTTTACTGCTCTGTAGAATCCTAGGAATGTGTTTCTGTGCAAAACAAGTTGAAGGTGACTCTTGGAGAGAGATTCCCAAGGGAGCCCTCCCACTTCAAAATCAGCATATTTTCAGGATACTATGTTTTAAACTCTTGGTTAGATCTGGAACTGCACAAACAGCTCTTGAAGTGCAAGTCCAGTTCTTTTTATCTCAGTATACATCTCCACTGGAAAAGATTGAGTGCCCAGTGTGAGCAGCCAAGTGCTGTATGTGGCCACTGAGAATCAGAATTTGGACAACTGGGATCATCACTTAAAAAACCAAAACAAAAAACCACCACCACTTCAGCTTTATGAGATATGTATGACTAAGGAAAAAGGCTTTCCTTCCCTTCTGCTCCCAAATTCAAGAATTTTTCTCAGCATGCAGACTCAATTCTATCCATCTTACTGTCACTTCAAGTTTTTCCATATCAAATTCAGTGGTCATCATGTGATGTTGGTGACAGCTTATTCCTTCCTGTTTCATCTGTGTTTTCAGCATCTAGGCCAGGACTGGAGATGTCACCAGCATTTAAAGAAAAAGGGGTTGGTGTCCCAAGAGCACATCTCTTCACCACACACCTTGCAGGTACTTTAAGGAGCTGTTGCTCCTCATGCTCTTCAGAAGCAGCAAATTCTCTGTATCTCAAGCCTGTAAGAGCACTTCAGTTTCCATGGCAGGACCAGTGCATCAAAGAGATACCAAAACTAGAAGAGCTCATCCTTCAAAGCCTCCTATGTGTTTCTCAGCCCACTCCAAGCCCTGTGGAGCCCCCAGCTCAAACCAGCCCCTGTCCCAGGGCTCCTGCTCTGCACCCTGCTGCACCACCCAGCTGTGCCAGTGTCAGCCTGGCAGAAGACACAGACACCACTCCTCCACTCAGGTCACAGGAATCTTTCTGGGTAGAGACTGTCTGGATAAACCAGATGCTTCAGCACCCTGAGCTATGCTGCAGGGGTGCAATTTTGTTTTTAAACTGCACTTGGTAGCGTTCTGACTTGCAGGTTTCACTTTTTAATAGTAAACACATTCTGTGGGTGCCAGAGAACATTTCAAAGCGTTTCAGTGGAGTCCTTTTACCTCCACAGCCTGGGGGCACATACACTGAAACAACAGCTGAAATCCAATTACTGAGGAATATTCCCAAGTGCATTTCCATAGGTAATTTGTTAGTCTGTTGGAACATGCAAAGTGATTTTTCTCCACTTCTTGATGCTGCACCACAGGCTCCTAGGTTGAAGGTTTCTATCCAAATTGCAAAGTAATTACCACAGGGAAGGAAGCACGACCAGGGGAACAACCTGCCAGTGCTGTCCAGGACCCAGTGCTCACCTTTGGTTTGACAAGAAGTTCCTCAGCCCAGACCCACCACAATCCTTGCTATCACCCTAGCTTCTCATTGCCCAATCCCTTTGATGCATAAAGACATGAGAAGCCTGAAAGTATTTTTCCTTTAGCATCCTGTTTATTGATTTAGCAAGGAGCTGACACAGATGTGCAGTTCTAGAGACAAGCTGTAATGCAATCCCTTCATCTGCTGTCACTCAAAATCACACAAGCTGGCTGCTGCCATAAGGGGAGGAGTGGCCACCCTGCTCATTTTGGGACTGCCAAACAACCCAGCCAGGAGCTTTGTCCTCATTAGGGAGGCACCCCCAGATTGCCACCACATCTGTGCTGGATGTGCCATCACAGCACATCAAACACTGTGCCCAGGAAACCTCCACAGAGACAGCCACACTGTCCTCCCCTTCTCAGAGCCAAAGAAAGGGAACCATGGCATGAACCAGCCCAGAAACCACCAAAGGGATGGCCTTGCTTGGGGTGCTCTCCCTCTCTAGTGGGGTACCCACACCCCCAGCCCAGGGGAAATGCCCCTCAGCCACACCAGTAACACAGGGCAGGTTCACAGCATGGGCTGGTTTGCAGGTGGGAGCACCTCACCCACTCAGCATCATCCCCACTGGTGAAATATCACTGGAAATTGGTGTAATTTCAGAAAGAAGAGACAAAAATTAAACAGACAAAGTTTGGGTCAGAGTGACAAGGAACATAATCAGAAAAGAGCATAGATGAACTGCCTGTGAGTTAAAGATAATTCAGGGCAAATTAAAGCATCTGAACTCCTACTGAGAGCCACTGATTTAGAATTATGAAGTTAACTTACAGCAATCATTTTCTATATGAAAGCAATTACGGATGGGTTAAAAGCTTCTGTTATTATGGATTGTGTATGGCTGCCACAGAGGGTTCAGTCTCCCAGGATGAAATTTTAGCCTTGGTGAAAAACTGCTACATCCTGTATGCCAAATCTTGTTCACCCATCAGAAAGTCATTGAACATCAGACATTTTATTAAGCAATGCAAATGCAGACAGCCAGGGAGAGGTAGATAGGGAACATCCTGCTCGCCAATAAAGCACATACACACAAATCATCATGGTTCACTTCCCAAAATAATCACACAGGCTCAAACACGCAGCTGTGATGGATGGCAAATTTCCAAGTCTTAATGATCAGAAAGCAGAACCGTTGTTTGAAGTGGTCATCTCTTGAGGGGAAGAGAAAAGTCAGGGGAAAGCTGGTGAGGAACCTGCAAGCAGGGGCCGTGCCCAGGAGCCTGGTGGTGCCTGCAGGAAGGTCACCAGCCCTGGTGGCAGTGGCCTCCTCCACCCGCTGCCACCTGGGCAGAGCCTCCACAGCTCTGGCAGCAGCTCCCACGGGGAGACAAAGGGATGAACACCCCAGCTGCTGCTCCTCCCCTTGGCTGGAGAAATGGGACACAGGCTCTGGTGGGACAGACCCTCCTCATGTCCACTGCCCCCAGGGCTCTGAGGAACAGCCCCAGGACAGTGCCTGTCCCTAAACCAGCCCTGGCCACTGGGTCACATTGCAACAGCTCACAAGTGGAGCTGACGAAGCCACTCACCAAAGCAATCTGTTACACTGAGCCTCTTCCTTCTCCTCATTCTTAATTAGGCTTTATTTCTTGTTTGGTGTTTTCTGAGCAGTTAAACGAGTTGACAGACCTTTTGCTTCTGGAATGAAAATGAGATTTTCACTGCAATGTGCATGGCAATGAGCAGAGTGTGTGAGGGCATCTCCATCATCTGTCTTTCAGGGATGAGATTTGGAAGAAGGGGGAGAAAAGGAAAACCTGTCCAAGACCTTTGAAAACCAAAGGCTCAGAGGTGTTCTGTCTGTAAATGTGGTATTTGATGGGTGTCTACAGACAGGTTCTGTGTGTAGGAGCAGATATTTGGATTTCTCCTGCTGCACAGGCTGTGAGAGCAGGAGGGCTGTGAAGTCACAGCCAGCCTGGCCCCTGTGTCCAAGGAGCAGCAGGGATTCTGATGGCCAGCATAGATCCATAGCTGATAGTTACAATAAATTAATTTTAGCAGCTGAACTAGAGGGTTGTGATAGCAGCACTGAACCCAGCAGTGCTGAAATGGCAGGGAGGAAGCAAGGCTTGTGCATAATGAATGAGGGGGAAACCCATGGCACTGACAGCAAGGGTTAAATGCTGCTTGCAGAGAAGTGGAAGACAAGGATCTCACTGGATTCAATAAAATCTGATCCTAATGAGGACACAGGACAGCTCATTGTCATTGCACCATCCTTCACTCCATCTTTGCTGATCACAGGTCCTTCTGTGCTCTCCTGCTTCATCAGTGCAAGAGAATCTGTGTTTGCTACACACAGCCACCAGTACCTGTGGGTGATGGAGATGGTTTTCCCAGGGCCATGCAGAAATTCTATGGCAAAGCACAGCTCCAGGCACTAAATGAATAATGGAGCATCCTCCCTGCAGCTTTTGGGAAACTTTAGGTGATGGTTTCCTGCATGGGTTCCTGGCTCAAAGATAAATGTGATAAGTAAGTGAAACAAAGCTTTGCATTCCCAGAAATCCCCTGCTAAGGTAGATTTGGATTCTTTATTACCACCTCAAAAGTGCTGTTTAAAGTGGTATCTTTTGGGGGAAAATCCCCAAAGTGGCCATAAAAACTGATAAATGAACACTGGGAAGCAACAAAAGAAGAAACTCAATCTTTTTCCCTTTCTGCTCATCTTTTCTATGCATGTTTTCCATACCATAGTCAACACAAGAAATGGCACCTATTTAGCACTATTGATCCAGCTTACTTCAGTAACAAACCACATTAAGTTAAAATCAATACCAGCCACTCTTAAACTGATTTAGGAGTGTCCACACAAAGGGGCTCACACCAGTTTAGACATATTTGCTTTGTAACCAATTTAGTTAAAACATGCAATCTAGGGGCTGATCTGTGCTGTGAACAGCTGGGAGGCATTAATTCCTGGGGTTCAAAGGCATCAATTCCCAAGTGCCATCAATGGCTCTCAAGAGACAGGGAGGGGAAGTGTCACTGACAAACATCCATCTTTCTTGGCAAAACACACAGGTTTCCCTCACTCCAAAAGCAAAAAGAGATGGGAGAAACCAAAAAAAACCCCAAATTAACCTCAGAGTTAATTTTGTTTCTACAGCTCAAACTTTGCATTAAATAAGAAATAATAATAATAACTTTAAAAATAAATAAATAAAGGCAAACTGAAGTTGCCGGAGACAAGCAGCTCAGAAAGCCATGTTTTATTTTTCCCCCCTGGAATATTTACTCCACAAGACATGTGCACTGCAGATCACTGTGCCCACTAAGCCCAGCAGCACTGGGTTTGCAGTTCAGGTTGCAGCAGCAGCCAAGTGCCCAGGGATAGGGAATGCAGCAGGAGGAAGGGTTTGGCAGTGCTGTTTGTCACAGCAGCCTCCTGCTGACTGTGTGTGTGCAGGACAGGCTGAGGAGCCTGGGGAGACAGCACAGATCTCACCACACACCATGACATCATGGCATCACAGCCAGGCTGCAAATCTCAGCACAACAGAGGCATCTCACTTCAAAGGAGATGAGGCTTCAGTGTTCAGTCAAGTGCAAACCCAAGGATCTCCAACAGATGTGATGCCAGAAAACTTCTGGTGTTACTCATCCTGGCCAAGGGGAGGGAGCCCAGGCCCTGTGAGGTCCTGCCACCCCTGTGCCTCAGCACCCAAAAGGTTCACACATCACAGAAAAATCTTGGGCATGAGCTTCAGAGGGAAACTATCAAAAGTTTGCTCAGGACTTGGGGATTCTTGGAGCAAATGGCATTGGGCTGGAACAGTTCTGGTTCATCTACAGCAAAGGAAAGAAGAGGAAATCAGGCTCCTCATCCCATGTTTTTTGCTCACAATATCATAAAACTATTGCCTTCAGGGCTCTTTTACACCTTGGAGAAAAATATGGAAAAGTGTCAGGCCAGTGATGCTTGTCTGGATTAAAGCCAGATCTTTAGGCTCCAGTTGTCCCTGGTTTGTGGTGGTTACAGCCATGGGATGACCACAGAGCACCCACTCCACCCTGTCAGACCAGCAGACTCACCTGCAGAGCCCTCAGGAGACACACACCTCCAGCCTCTAAACCCTGGTCATTTATTCCTCTCCTGTCTCCCCACTCCATCCCTGCAGCTGCAGGCACCATTTCCCATCCCTGTTCATTACCTCAGGAGATCAGCATCAGCCAACCCACTAAAAACCTTCCAAAAGGCAGGAAACACCACACTCCATTGCTGCCTACCCACCTACAAAATCTGTGTGTTCAGGCATCTTCTCACCTCAGCTGCTTTTAAACCTGCCACTCAGAAGTGGTTTGGGGCTTCAGTTTCAGGCTGTAACTCTGCTCTGTGATTTTCTGGATACCTGGAAGAGATTCTGAAATGGTTTTCCCTGCTGTTACCAGGTAATAATTTGTTTCACAGAAAGAGTCAAGAGTTATACTTATGATGCTGAATTAAACACAGGAATGTTTTGGAAATAGAAAAAAAACCTTTTTGGGTTTTATTATTTATTTTGCTTTAAAACCTCAGGTGCTAAAAATTAGCCTCCACTGCTCCATAAAAATGCAAGGAATGGGTTTTTTTCCCAGAGTAAATAAATTAGGTAGAGAGAGAGAGAAAAAAATCACTTTCCACATATTGCTGCTGGGTAGAGCATTCCTAAAGAGGGACAAATCCTGCTAAGGTGTCCTACCTGGGGTCTCCAAGGGCAGCAGGCACTCGGATCCCAGAGCCAAGCAGGGTCTGGTGCTGGCATCCCAAGCTCCTGGGCAAGGGATTGAGTCTGTGCTGTGATGGTATCTCCACATTAACTGCTCCAAGACACTGAGTACCTGTCACTGTCAGACTAGAAATGGCAAATAATGCAGCAACACACACACAACTTCTTCAAAGCAGCAAGAAGAGGAGTTATTGAAAGGGCACTGCACTTATATAGGGTAGATCATGCAATACAAAACAGAAAAGGTTCATTGGTTCAAGAAGGCAGCACCTCTTGAGTACATGCTTTCTGCACAACATCACATAACACATGCACTGGTCTGTGATCAACAGCAGGTGTTCATCTATGCTATTCATTCTTGCTTCTCTTGTTTATCTCTGAGAAAGTCTCCAGCCCGGAAAAGATCTGAGCTGGAGCTGAGAAAGCCAAGTTGTCTTTTCCCCTGAGCCTTCAGCAGTGTCCACAAGTACCAAATCCCATCCTCAGACTGGAATCAAACATCTGGGAGCAGCCAGTGCCTCTCCCAGCACTGCACTGAAATCCTGATTTAGCCAACAAAACACAACCCCACAGAGTGCAGAGCAGCTGGAGCTGGGAGGACTGGCATCTGCCATGGGGCTGAAAGGCAGAGCCAGGGCTTTGTGGGAGGGATGACAAAGGCCCACCAGGGACACTGGCCACGTGCCTGTGATTGCTATCAGGGTTACTGGCAGGGAAAGGCAGCACGCAGCTCACATGGCCATTTATGGCCCTCTCTGATGCACAGAAGGAGAGAAAATCCCTTCTGTAGGTGCTCCATTGCAGGGAAACATGAATTAAGATGCTTCCTGTGGTGAGCAAGTATTTTCCACATCACCAGACCTAAAGGGAAAACTGAGACCCCCATGGGCACAAAGCCCATTTGCAGAAGCTTCTGCTGAGGATGCTGAAGGGGATGCTCACTGCCAAAGGCTAATGCCAACTGCATGGGTGGTGGTGAGAGGGTGACACTTGGTCTGGTCCCTTTATTTTGAGCATGTACACACATTTTACAGTGCCAAGGCACTTTGCAATAGGACTTCAAACCCAGTTGCAAAATACGCTGCAGGCAGTGATAAGAAATTAATCTATTTTCACTATCTAATCTAATGTGTGGCACGGCTCCCACCACTCTGCTGGACCCCCTCTGAGATAATCTGAGAAAGCCCAAAAAGCTCTGCCCAGGTCACTGTTTCTGCTCTCCTCAGAGCCACAAGAAAAGCTGGGATGGGAAAAATCTGCAATTCTCCAAAAAAAAAAAAAAAACAACCACCTCCAAGCTCAGCACCTGAGCCCCTCACTGGAATTTTTGATACACACACCATGTCCTTACTTCAGTTTCATTTACAGAAAATGCCACAGTCCAAGTCAGTTTTGCATGATTCCAGAGAAAAATAAAAGTATATTGGGGTTTGTGGTTTCCAAGGAAGCATTAAGTGCCTATTGACCACATCCTCCCATCATCGCTGCTCTCCATTTCTGATAGGAGTTGAATTGATGGAACCCTCCCTGCAGTGCCCTTACAGCAAGGGCTCACCCAAGGGCTCAGAGCTGCTCAGGATGCTGTGGAGGCTGCTGCTCCCATCCCTTTTGTGTCCTCTCCCAGTGAAAGTCCAATATTCCCAGTGCTCCCCAAGGCATCCTCAGGCACAGCCCATGGAGCTGCACTGCTCTCTTCAGCCAGCCTGGAAAGAGTTGAAGAAAAAGGGAAAGAGAAGAAAGGTGATCAGGTTCAGGCAGACAGAGGGACTTTCTGTCCTGATTTTTGTGTGACTGGGGCTGATGATGCAGCAGAGGCTACAGGACAGGCACAGGTTGTATTTGTGGACACAAATCACCCTTCCTACCATCCTGTCTGTCCTGAATCCAACCTGCACTTACCCCCTCCACCTGCTGAGCAGTCTCAGTGACACAAAAGCTCCCTTTTATCTATCTGGGGACATTCCCAGCCCATTCCCAGGGAGCAGGGACAAGCCCAGGGCACTGCACATCCACACCTGCCCCTCTGCCCAGGCAGCTTCTGGCAGAGAGGGACAGGAGCCACCAGCCTTCGTGCTGTGGCCATGAGGAGTGGCCAGCTCCAGGGCACCTGGCTCTGTTTGAGCACTGCCATTGATCCAGCACACTCAGAGATTAAGAGAGCAGCTTTGCCACATCCTGGAAATATAAGGATTTAAAAAAAAAAATTAAAAAAATCAAAAAGGCATTACCTAAGGTTTGTTTAATCAGGATTTGTGAAGCACTGAGAGATGCTTAGGCACTGCTAAGTGCAGACTAACATCTCTAATCACCAAGTGTCAAGATGTACAGAGCTGCCTATAGACATGAAGAAGCCCTTAGCCCACAAAACCCCTCTGTTGCACTGCTTCTGGAGCATCTTTGTGAGCTGGGGCAGGATTACCAGGAGATGTGATGCCTCCAGATGAATGCATGGGATTTTAATGCACCTGGGAAGGGGCTTCAGCTGGGTGACAGCCAACAGGATCAGGTCATCATGGTCCAGGGGCATCTTTGATTTCTCAAGCTGCTTTGGCTGCTGAAACAAAGCACTTTGAGTCAGAGACAGAGCACCAGGGAAACCAGAGTGTCTCCAGACACCCTACCTCAAGACTAAATCACATCTTCTTTTCCTTACCTTCAAAGCAATAAATGCAAGAGAGGATTTATTGCTTTTTAACTAGTGCCACAGAACATGCATTTCATTAATTTACACAGGAGGAGGGGGGGGAGGCAAAGCCAGTTCAATAAATTCTCCCAGACTATTGCTTTGAAACAAACAACTCTGCAGATCCAGGCTGTGGATGTCACAGCAGAGGCTTTTATCCAGATGAGCTATGTGTTCAACAGGGTGACTAGAATGCTTCGAGAAAATTAAAAAAAATAAAAAAATAAAAAAAAGAAGAAACCCAAAGAGGGTGGAGACAACAGAGCTGCTCTCTACAAAAGGCAACGTATCACTGACACGTTGTTTGAACTCCCAGTGGTGTATTAAAAAAATAAAAATAATCCCCTCTGAACCACAGCTGCATCCTTAGCTCTCACTGTGTTATTTTAGCTCGGAGGGAAAAACGACATTGTTAATGCCTTTTTCTTCTCTCTTCCCCCCACCCAGAGAGGAAGAAGCATTTGTTTTTCTTGCAGTGTTTACCATGAGGATGGTGTGGCTCTGCTCCCTTCAGACTGGGGAGAAAGGGAAGAGTGTCTGGAGAGGGGTGGCTTCAGGGTGGGATCCTTCCCATCTGATTTACTGGCAAGGGCAGAGCAAATAAAAGGGAGAGTCCTTCCCCCACCCCAGCACAGCAGGGCTGCAGATGTCAACTGTGAATACAAAATCCCGCCTGAGCCCACAGCATTTCTTTGACAATAGAAAATAAATAGCTCCATATTTGTTTATTTAGTTAACTTCACTTCTGAGGGATTCATTTTGTGCTACTGAAGAGGAGGAAATGGGGATGAGATGAGGCTGGCTGGGCAGCCCTGCAGACCCTGCTGCTGCTGACAACAGTCCTTGCCACAGAGCCTGATGCTCTCCTGACTGTGTCACCCCAGGGAAATCCACAGGAATGTGGTGCCAGCCCTTTGCTGAGCTGTCTCAGGGTCACCAGACATCCCAGGAGTGATGTTTCACAGTGCAGAGTGTCCCAAACCCAGGGGCAGGTGGTGCTGCTTGGCCAGCCAAGCACCCACAGGGGACCCAAAATGTCCAGGGGCTTTGCCCTGTTTGTTTGTCCCCTGCACATCAGTGAGTGTGCAGGAGCCCCTGGGAAGGCTGGGCTGGGCTGGGATGAAGCCAGGGTGGGAATCTCCACACATCAGGGGGGGGTTTCCCCTTTCCCCACCTAAACAGCTGCACGAGGTCAGAAACTGGCACAAGTTCACTGAGGGAGCAGGGGCAGGAGGATGAAGAGGGAAACACCAATCCAAGTTACCCAGTGGCTCTGCAGCAGAGCCAGGACAAGAAGTGTTTTCTGCTGGCACCTCCTGCACTGCTGGTTTCCATTAGATCATGCCATAAGGGCTGGCACTTGAATTGCACAAGCTCCAAGAAACCCAGTTTCCATTTTCCCTTTCCATCTAGTATCACTTCTCTCTTACAGAAGGCAAACCAGAGGCAGACAAATACCAGTGTGTGCAAACTCATCCTTACCCTCACCCTCCTGAAGAACACATCAAACAGATCTGACACCAGCAGCTCAGGCACACACTGTTCTCTCCCCAGGCTGTTCTCAATGCCATTTACCAGGCACAAACCTTTCACTTGCACACCTGTTTCTGAGTTCAAAATCAAGAGCATCTTCTTTCCTTAAAAAAAAAAAAAAAAAAAAAAAAAAAAAAAAATTACAAACAAGCCAAATAAGCAAACCAGAAAGTCACAGTGAAAGGGACACAAAGTCCCTGCTCCTGAGATGGGGAAGAACAGGCAGACCCAAGGGTGCTCCAGGCTTCTTTCAGGATTAGGGCTCAAGCAGCAGAAATTCACCATCAGGTTCATTGAAGGCACCTGAGCACTGGAGGAGCTGCAGGGCAGCATGGGGAAGCATCCTGGGGAGGAACCTTCCTCCAAAGCCTCATGGAACACCCACTGGCATTTTGAATGTGTCCTGGTCTCCTCTGGCCTCCTGGGTTGTGTGTCCTCCAACCCAGCACCCCCATTCCAGGGTTTTTTAACACCACTACCACAAAGTTAATTCAATGTAGACACACACTCCTGGGATTTCCCATTTTCACTCAGGCTCTGTGCCTCTTCCCCAGGGTCTGCAGAGCTCCTGGGCACTGGCAGCCACTGTCCCCCACCACCTCGAAAAGCAAATATTGAAGGTAAGGCTTGCAAGTGTTCATTTAAACAACTGGCAAATACATCATCCTTATCAGAAAGTGCTCTGTTTGATCTGCTTTGCCATCAGATAAGAGTAAAAGCAGAGGGTTTGTTTAAAAGTGTACACATTTCTTTTTCCAAATAATTACTGTTAACATTTTCTAGTTACAAAAAGAGAGGAATTATTCCTTTTGTTTTCTGATTATTTCCAGACTTGTTTTTAAAAATCTTCCCTCAAATACCAACATTTCTGCTGCCTCCACTTTCTGCCCTGCTCATTGCTGCACCTTCTCAGCACCTCACAAATCTCAATTAACCTCAGTCAGCCTGGGAGGTAAAGGCATATTAATAATCCTGTCTCAGATATGGAGAGACCAAAGCTGTTAGCAAATGAGGCCAGCACTTCACACTGAGTGCCAGGGACTGACACTGCTGGATTTGGGGAGCAGGGAGTACAGCAGGAGCTCCAGGGCTCTGCACCTTCCCAGCAGCATGTCCAGAGCACAAAACACTGGGAGCTGGTGGCAGAGCCAGTTCAACTGGAATTATTCTGCTAATTACATTTCAGCACCCTCACTGAAACATTTCTGCTCAACAAGATGCAGCACTGAAACCACTAGATCAGTTTTTTTCCCAGAGGATTGCAGATTTTGAAACCTAAACTGCTGTTTCAACCCTAAACTCAGTCCTGCTGATTCCTTTTCCCCTCATCTTTCCCCATGCTCTGATAGGGATCCCATCATCACTCCCTCATAACTTTGACTGGGCTGATCTGCACAATCTACAAGATAACAAACTGCTGTTATCCCAATTTCACAAGGCAGGAGGGGACAACAGACAAATTAATTTGGTTAGCTGCTATCACAAGCATCTATGGCACAGCCAGGGGAGGGACACCCCAAGTCAGAGGCTCAACTTAACATTTGTTCTATAATTCCTCTGAGATATCAGCTGGGATTTGACCTTGTAGCTACTTGAGCTGAGATAGTGGCTCTAACACAACCTTCAAAGAGACAATATTACATGGCTGCTTCCTATATCACAGAAAGATAACACCAGTATGTTTTTAAATCATGTGTTATAAAAGAAGGCAATGAGAGATTAAGGCTACTGATATTTTCCTGACAAAAATTTTCAGTCTCTCCACAGCAGTTTTGTCACAGAGTCTAAGGCTCTGAGAATTACAGTTACTCTGCTTTATTCCCCCACCCCAGCCTCTCAAAAGACAATTTCCCAGGTTATAAAGCTACTAAAGTGTAACACACATTACCTGACTCCTGTCTTCCTGAGGGATCAGCCCATGCAGCACCATGGCAGGGATTCTCCAGGGATTATCCTGAGCAGGGAAGCCTGGTGGGTGACAGCCTGCAGGTGACAGCCATCGATTCCTGTGGACACACACCTGAATAAGGCATCACCACACCACAAAGCCCCCTCCCAGAGACCAGGATAGCAGCTCCTTATGCCAGCTTAACCAGGAATTAACCAGCTCTGCTTCTACCTGCCACAACTCACAACCTTCCTCTCTTCATTTCTTACAGATGAGACACATCACAGACAATTAGCTAATAATTAAACCTGACTTCCAGGGCTCAGGAGGTTTTAGGGCTTCTGTTCCCAAGCCTAAGCCTCCTCCCAGCCAGTTTCACACAGGTTTGAGCTCAGGATCCATTTCTGTGTCCCAGGCTCCAGGTTGATTTTTGGTGCAAGGGCTGCAATGTGCCCAGCCCAGCCTTGGTCACTGTTCTCCCTTTAGCTGCAATAAAAACCAATGCAAGGTCCAGAGCTCTTGGTCCCCTGCCAAAGTCTCTTCCTCTCTGCAAACAGCCCGGAAGAGGGTTTGTGACCCAGCCCTTGCAGTGCTTTTTTCCTTTCCTTTGCAGGCACTCCCCTCTCGCAGGGTGTGAGGTTTCCCTCACCTGCTCCCTGGACACGCTTCAAACCTTCTGTCTGCTAAGCCCAGAGATTATTCTGCCAGCCAGCAAATCATGTGGGACTGGTGGTGAGACCCAAACTGAAACCAAAACTCGAGACAAAAGCACTGAGAGCCTGCAAAACTGCTCAGATGAACAGCAGGTGACAAAGAGGCTTTCACAGGCAGGACAGTAGCACACACTCTGCCCTCCCTCAGCTGTCACTGCAAAATGAAATTGCTGATCTCAAGTGCCAAGGGGGGACAAAAGACAACTTGATCCAAAGAGGAAATCTCACCCAAACTATATTTCAGATGGGGCAGCAGTGGGGAGCTGGTATCAGCCATGGAGAGAAGCTGAGCCCCTGCTCCCCATTCTCCCCCTGCCCCAGGGATGCTCATTTTTATTCTCCTCCTGGAGCAACAAGTGAACCCATCCTGACTTACATGAATTGCTTATGGAAGAAAATAGGCATTCCCTATCATATTTTCCTCCAGCACTTGGGTGGGACAGCAGCAGGCTGATGATGTTTTGGCAGCAGCAGGGAGCTGGGGAGTTGGTGGGAGCCCAGCCCAGCACTTGCTCGGGGTGGGACGGGAAATTCACTGTGCATGTCGGTCAGCAAGATGGGAATGCCTCAAGCTAAAAGCAGAAGCATTTTAATAAGAAATATGCCTCTGAGTCACGATGCTCCAGGGACCAGTGGTGTACTGTCTTACCCACCAGCCTCACTCAGGGACTTTTTTTAAGGTCAGGATCTGGGCTTAAAATTGCTCAGCTGTGAGGAGAATAAACACTTGGTCATGTTTGCTCACTCGAGCTAAAGGTGAGTCACCTGTAATAACTTTCAGAGGGAAAATTATATGAGTAATACTTTGAGAACAAGGTATGAAAAATACCAAGAGGGAGCCTTGTGATGTATTTAATAATCACGACCCCTTGCTGAATCATGATCCTCTCAAAGAGCTGTTCCCTCACACTCTCCATCATTTGACTGCCTGGCTCTGGAGCGTGCTAACCCTAAAACATTCTGCAAATACATTTGTGTGCTCGGCTCTATCTGTGTTTAGAGAGTGCCTTGGAGAACACATTAAACACTTCAGCTGCTAAAGCGAGTGTCAGCGCCGTCCCAAGAGCCTCTGAAGTAAATGATGTCGTTAAGCACATCGTGGGAATAGTCATATTAATCTCCTGTCTCTGAGCAAACCTGCCTTTACACCACAGCCACGGGGGTCAAAGTGGGTGTGTTGGCACGTTTTCAGCAGCTCCCAGATGCTGGTATGGGCAGCAGGACGAGCTGTGTGAGGGCTGCCCCTGCTGCTAGCTCCTGTGGAGCTGGAAATGGAGGAGCAGGTGGGAGATTCTGGCCAGGGCTCCCCAGTGCCAGTGTTTGCACCTGGCAGCATCTCCTCAGCCCTGCTGGGCTCCTGGCACAGCAAAGGCAGTGGGGCACACCAGCCTGGAGGGATGAGCACCCACCCCTCAAGATAGGCTTGGACCCAGTGACCAGAGCCAGGGAAGTGCCACTGCTGGTTATTCTGTAGGGCCAGGGAGCCTGGCTGCTCCTCCCAGGCAGCTCTCATGGTGTGCTGTGATCTGCTCCTGAAAGCTGGCCAAGTCCCTGGAGAAGCTCAACAGCAGCCTCAAGCCTCCTGGCAGGTTTCAGGTTTGGGTTTACAGCAGGTTAAAGCACTGTGGGGTCTGGGAGGAGGCTGAGGTGGGTGCAGTGGCAGCAGAGCATCTCTGCAGCCCCGAGGGCAGAGCTGCAGGGATGGGCTCTGCTCCCTGCCAGCAGTTTTCCTGTGCTGTCCTTGCCATGCATTGCTCAGGCTGCTGGGCAGCAGGATCCTGACACGGCTGTAATGTAATTTTGCATGTGTTAATTTCATTTCTTGGCTTTGCTCAGGATCAGCTATTATTCTGCTGAGATCGTAACCAGGAACGGGTGAAGCTGGTTCAGAGAAAACAGCCAAGCCCAGGCCTTTCATTTCCCCTCTCCTCCCAACTGCTGTGACCTTTGCCCATTATTAGAACCAAAATTGAAATAAGCCTTTTCTTTCTGAGGCTCTGAAATACTCAGCTCTGAGTCAAATTCATGGAACAAGGGAACTGATTCAGACAGCCACAAGCTATTGTTTCAGTTCCACCTTAAAGCAGTTCCAGCTCTGTCAGCTCTTTTCTTTCCTCCTTTTAAAACCCAGCTGGGAAAAGCCCCAGTAAGAGGCGGGTTGACACTGGGGATGGAGGCACTGGGCTGCTCACAGCCCTTCCCAAGGCAGCAGCACACATCTCCCACACTGTCCTGCCCAGGGAGGCAGATCCCTGTCACTGGGGGACAGATCCTGCCCATTGTCACCTTGCTGGGCAACCAGTGCCATGATATGGCAAATACTGAGTGGAGCTGAGCAGGAGCTGGCTCTCTGGAGGGCCTTGGTTGTTCTAGATCCCAAAAAAGCCAGCAGCTGGTAGTGTATCCCTTGGAGAAGGGAAGAAGCTCCACTGGAAGGACTGCTCTGCACAGTCCCCCTCCCACAGCACACCCATCTTCAGCCACCAGCATGACAAACTCTGCCAGGACATCCCTGCAACCTGCACAGCTCCTGGAGGAGGCTCCCTGCACTGCTGTGAGCATTTCTCCCAATCCCACCCTGTTTCTGAACCACAGGTTTGTACTGGTACAGACCTCAGTGTAGCTACACCCATGCTCTGGAGTAGCTCAAGCCAAGCCCCTAGGAAAAAGGCTATTATAGGATTCTCTGAGTCACCCTGTGCCTTCTCCAATTGTACTTAAACCTGATACTGATCCATTCTGTTGTTGAAAGCAGAAATTAAACAGATGAACAAGTAGCTGGGAAGGCACTTTAAAGATTTCTTCATCAAAGGTGATTTAAAAATATTTTCCAGCTCTGTATCCTTTAGCATAAATACACCACCCAGGTTCCCAGGGTGAAGATCAGTGTGGTAAGGAAGCTTCTTCTCTGCCAAAGTCTGATATTTGAGCAGCTCCTACTTGCAAAATAACACAGGCACCTGTTGTTTGTTTTGGCAATTCTGAAATCACAGTGTTCCCATAAACTCCACACACACACATGTGGGTTCTGGGAGAGCCCTCGCTCTCAGTGCTGGAGGAGATAGTGTTATTTAAATAAATAAATCCTCAAGGTTTCTGAGTGGTTTAGCCAAGACTGCATGGAAAAATTACTGTGCAACTGTCAAATAGTTGAGATTTAGGCCCAAAGGCCATGAAAGGTGTCTGTTCTTGTTTCAGTGCAATGAAAGCATGCCAGCCATGACCACAACTGAGCACAGCTCCTGCTAACACAAGTGCTTCTTAACAAGGAGAGCTGGGATGTGCTTTTAGAGCACCTTTGCCACCCAGTCCAGTGGAAATCTCACAAGTAATGTGGTAAAAGGTAAAAATCAGATGCAAATCAGAATTTAAAACCACGAAGTGTGCTGGTACCCTCGTGTGTGCAGGCATGCTGAGGAACAGGGATGGGCACAGGGACTCTGCACCACACTAGGGAGGAATGGACAGTGCTTGAAATGAGGCTTTTTGTCCTCTCCCAGAAAAAAAAAGCAAGCCCATGGCTGTTAACTGCAGAGCTGTGCATGAAATAACAACCTGTTACCAGCCCCTTGCCTGAAACATGTTTGTTTTGTACAGTGTTTATGCAGAAAATTTTTTCAGACACCCAAGACAGTTGTGATTACTCACCTTAATGTTCAGCATTTATCCATATCTCTCTCCTGGTAGTTAACATACACAAGCCAGCCAGGCTTAGCAAATCTTTGCCCTTTCCTACATTATTGATCTGACATTTCCTCTGGAGTATTTCAGGGGAGAATTAAATTAACGCCGTATCTATGGACATTACCTAGTTAAAGCAGACCAGCTGCACAGCCTGGCACACCCTTGGTTCAGTCAATCACCATCTTCCTTTTATTAATTCATGGAACCTTGTTGTTATTTCCTAAAAGTGGAAGATGCCATTAGCAATGCTAATGAAAACTACCAGGCTCATTATGGCCAGTGCTCTGCAGACAGCCCCAAAAGAGCTCTCTCCATCCTACAGAAACCTCCCCTGCCATTCCCAGGCACTGGGAGAGAATTGTTTTGCTTTCCCTCAAATGTTCTTGGGGGAATATGTGCCTGCCCATCAGCTGGGTGGTGACCAGACAAACCAGCTCCCTGCTCCAGCTGGGGCATCTCCAGGAGTCCCCTGGAATGGTCCCACCTCAGTCCTGGCACCAAGGAGGAGTCAGCACAGGCAAGAACAGCATCATCCCAGTTCTTTCCCTTCTCTTTTTAAGCTCAAACTATCACGTTGTTTCCACTGTTAAATATTCATTTTCCCTTTTGCTTTTATGTCACAGAAACACCACTAGAAGATCAGCAGGGGAAACAAATTACTCAAGAAAGGCTGTTTGGCCTCAGGAAGAGGTGTCCTCAGCATAGACTCAACTGCCTTCCTGGATTTACAGGGCTTTCTTTGGTATTTAATAAAGATTGCAGCTCTGACACTAAAGAGAAACATCTGCTGCCTTGTGTCTGGCTGGCTTTAACAGCCTTTATTTTTCCTTCTAAAGAGAACAGTTTGGATTGATTAAGACTCAAGCAAAGTATTTTATACTTTGATACATCCCCAGCTTGTTGAAATCTTACCTGAAATCTTAAAAAAACCCAAACAAACCTACAAAAAACCCCCAAAACATGAAATGCAAGTCTGGAGGACACGTGAATGCCCAGGAACTTCAAAGAAGCACTTTCAAGGCTGAAGACTGGATCTAAAGATTTTTATATTGCTCCAGCCACAGAGAAAGCCTTCAGCTGGGCTCTGCTCAGGCTGGGGCTTCACCTGCACAAAGCTTTGCTGCAGCTGAGGGGGTCCCAGTTTTACACACACACACAGGAGCCTTGTGAGCACCAAACTGGGCAAAATCCCCAGCCCTGCCTGACCTCCCACCCAGCTGGAGAGCAAAGCATCCAAAAGTTTCGTGTTGCTGGATGACTTGGAGGTGTGATGGGAGAACCTGAGGATGCTCTAACACCTGCAGAACTGAGTCTTCAGGCTGGAACAAGACAAACTTTCAGTTTGAAGAGTGATAGTAAACATAGAATAAAGAAAACAAATCTGGGGTGGTGCTTTTTATCACATATAAAGCTCTGAACAGGAATCAGTGCAGTCTTGTTGACTCCAAGCATAGAATACCTCTAGGTAAATAAAAATACTTCTGCTTCACATATTGCCCTGGGTTATTCCTCCATGGAATACCTAAAAAGAGGTTTCTGCTGTCAGATTTCACTTAACTTCTTTAAAACTCTTCTACTTTCCTTTTGCAAAAAGGGAAGCTGCCAGAGAGGATGGTAAATGTTAATGCTGGTAAATCCACTGTGCTGGGTGAAGTCATGGAGCATTCAGGCAGATGATGGCTCTGCAAAAGCATTTCAGGGGAGAGGAGATCAGGCTCAGGGCTGGCTGGGTGCTGGGACATGCTCCAGGTGCTGCTCTGCACCCCAGCAGGATCAGGATAAGGGGTTAAGCACATGCAGCCTCTGAGCTGCAGCAAGAGGCCTCCCTCACACTAAAAACTCATCACTTGAATAGCCCAGCTCAGCAAAAAAAAGCCTCCATTTCAGAGATAGGGAAATGATGTGCCACGGTCCCTTGCACAGCCTGGCTGATGGGCTTTAGCAATGATGTGCCTTGCTTCTGTTATCAAATATTAAAAAGTTCCTTGCTTCTGTGCACCCATTCATGTCAAAGCATGGGGTGTATTTTGTGCTGTGGGTAACAAGTGCCCACTGGGGTTTAGGCTGGGGCTACTTCACCCCCCCAGCCACAGGCACCAGCCAGGGACCACCCTCACTCAGCTCCTCTGCATTTTGTTCCCCCTAAGGACTGTCCCTTTGTTAGCAGGGACATTTAATTCACTCCCTTCTCCTGTGGTTTAATTGCTGAAATTATATTATAGAACCGGAGAAGGACACAAACCATACAAACCCTGGAAACATCGTGACACCCAACCACAACCCACGCTCTTCACAAAGAAGAAATCCCATCAGGTCAGCTTCTGCACAGCCACTTTATTTAGCTAAGACAAGGGAGCTGCTGGAGCAAATAATTGAGGAATAATATGATAAAACACAATAATAGCAATAACTGCCTTTAGTGATGGGGCTCTGAATGAGACGTGCTCAGTGTGCTGCACGTGCCCCACGTGCTGTCATTTCCTTGCTCTGAACAGATTTGCTGAAGATTTGAGCCCTAATCTGTGCACTGTAACATTATCTCAGCATTTGTATTTGTGTGCTGATCTTCTGTGGTTAGATGTGGGCTTTGGCTCCCGCAGGGCTCCCTAAGACATTGTGATCCTGTCTGTTCCAAATAACTGCACATCAGATTTTACATGGGGGAAAGGGTTTGTTTTGGTTTGTTTGGGGTTTTTTAAATAGTTTTTTGGGGTTTTGTTTTTTGAGGTTTTTTATAAAAGCAATATATTTTTGGTGTCTGATTCCAATGCTCACCCTGGATTTCAGAACTGCAAAAGCTTCCACTGATTTTGGCAAAGTACTCAAAACAAATGACCTGAGCACAGAGCAGATCCTCAGCTGATGTAAAATCAGTGAGACTCCACAGGGCTATTCACTCTGCATCCCAAGGCAGGATCTCTCTGAACCACTGTCCACTGAACATACAAGAAGCCAAGAGTAGACCCCAAACTGTTACCAAATAACATTGTTTTTTTAATGTGCTCCAAATGAAACAGTCCATGTCAGGAGCATTATCCTGAGAAGGAAGAGCACCTGCCACTCCTATGGTCACAGCCTCCCTTTTTCTTTATCTTAGGCTTCTGACTCCTTAATCTGTTGTGGAATGTCATTTAATTAAGCATTTTCAGGGTTCACTCTAGGCCGTGGGATTATGCTGCAAGCAGGCAACGCTGGCCTGAAGTTGTGATAATTAAGGCCACGAAGGACAGCTTGGCACATTGTCTAATCAGAGAGCCAGCATAAATATGCCAGAGCTGGTACTAAATATTTCCATGGTAGAAGCATTCAGACTTACTAGATGGGGCTTCCCCTAATCATAAAGGAATGGAGAAATAAGAAAAAAAATAGAAGTGCTTTTTCCAGTTAAATTAAATTAGAAAGGAAATAAAAGACATTAGGATCATTCTTGACAGAGGAGCGCCTGAAAAGGTTTAATTCCAACCTTACTGACTCTATGGTTTTATGAATAAAGGATTAATGAGCACTAGGAAGGGGAGGAGCTGGGCAGTGCAGGGTACCCCAAAGCTGGTGGGATTTGGTGCAGCTGGGGATCCACAGAAGAGCTGCCAGTGCCCCCAGTGCCTGGGCACAGAGCAGAGCAGGGCCAGGGCTGCAGCTGCTGGGTGCTGGCACCAGCTCCACTCACAGTCAGACCCACCATGCAGGTGTCACAGCCAGGGGGGCAGCTGGGTCACACAGCATCCTCAGGCAGCCTGGGGAAGGAGAAGAATAGATTGGAGAAGGAGAAGAATAAATGAACTGCTGAGGCCCATTTCCCTCAGCAGTACCTCTGTGAATGGCTCAGTGCCCAACAGTGTCTCAGGAGCACTCACAGGCCATGTGAAACAAAACCACCACCTCCTCCTGCACTGGAGGTGCAGAGGTGTTTCTGGCATTCCTGCCCTCAGCTCCCACCCTCAGCCCCAGCTGAGCTGTCCAGAATGCTTCCTGGGCATCACCTCCCCTCCTGCCTCCATTCCCTCCCTCCCACTCCAGCTCTGTGCTCCCCACACTGCATAGTGCAGTTCCAGACAAATGTCTGTGGAAAAAGACAGAATGCCTCAGCACCAGAGCAGCTGCCAAGTTTCCATGCTGGTGGGACTCAGTGGGCACCCACCACCCAGTGCTGACACCCATCCCCTCCCAGCCTGGAGCTCCTGCACAGACAACACCCTCAGGCACTTTCCCCTGTTCCCTGCTCCTCTCATGGGATAGGAATTTACACAGCATGATGTTCCTCTCACTGATAATCTGCTGTTTTCCCAGTTTGCTTGGGCTTCTTATATGCTGGCAGAGGTTTGTTTTATCCTTCAACAGGCTCAAACACAGCAGATGGGTACAACCAGCTCAGCTACTTGCTGGAAAATCTGTATTATGGTTGTACTATGAATGCTCACAGAAGTTTCTTTGAAAATTACCAAGTGTGACACACAGTTTTGGGTTCGAGGGCTCCTATTGTTTCCAGTATTGCCAGACATTAAAAGTTCATATAATACAGCAACAATGTTCAGGGCATTACAAAAGAAAAGGGGGAGAGATGCATTCAGTTTATACAATGTGATTATGGAAGAAAGACTGAAAGGCTGGATTAAAAAGAAACAGAGAGATAAATGATAAATAAGAAAGAGCTCTACAGTCTAAGCATAACTTCAAGTAATAGTATCTCCTGGTTCTAAAATAAATTTTACAGGCCAGGGAGACACTTGGTGTGTCCAGCAAGAGCACAAACAGGGCTCTCTGTGATCCCATGCACCAGTGGATCTCAGCTGCCTTTTACACACAGACTTGCAGGAGCCAGGTCACCCTCCTCCTTTGACATGCACCTGAGTAAAATGCAGAGCAGGCTGGAAACAAGCCCTGCTCTCCCTTTTTGTGCCAAACAGCCTGGAGCTGACAGCAGAGCCTTGCCTCCTCATTAGAAGCCTCTCCTGGAACATGCTCAGTGTCATTTCCATTCAGCATCAGGTGACAGGCATTTTCTTCTGTAACATTCACTTTAACAGTGGTATTATTACTCTTACTTGAGTGCTTTGATTTAAGCCACGGGAGATGTCACAAATTAGTGTTTACAAAACTTAACACGAGGGGGCTGTCAGTACTTGCTCGAAGACAAGGATGTAGATGGTTGAGACCCCATTGAGGAGGCAGCAAACTAATTGCAGGAGCCAGGGTACAGAAGGATTCTAGACCTAAGTGTCACCTCAAGCAGAAGTGAAATTAATGATGCTCAGAGTGCAGCTCAGTGAAATGAAACACCCTGCTCCCCTTTGGTTATTTGTTGTTGTTGCTTGGGTTTTTTTACACAGTGCAAAAAGGAATTAAAAGAACAGAGAGACAGAGTCCAGCTCACCTTGGTGACTGCTCTGTCTGCCTACAGCATCCTGCCATTGCCCAGGAGATGCATGAACACACCCAAACAGTGAGCATCTCTCTGCTAGCCTTACACATCAACCAGCTGCCAGAGAACAGATTCCAAGAGGGCTTGAATAAATAAATTTCCTCCTGATTCAAGGAGCACATACAAATTCTTCTGTGGGCCAAGAATTCACTGATACTATCTGTTAGCTGGGAGACTTTGTTTTCCAGCTATTCAAGTGGAAGGAATCTATTTTGCATTCAGGAAGGTCTGAAAAATACATGCAATTGCTCTCACTAATAAACAGTCAGGAGAAACACAAATTGTAAAAGTGTGATATTTAAAATCCTTGGAGTATAGAAGGATCAGCGTGCAGAGGAATGCAGAGTATCCCTTAGAAACACAGCTCTCCTAAGGGGCCCTTCAGCAAGGTAAGGTATTCCCATGTTCCCTGTTAATGAACAACAACCTGCCTCTAAACACACAGCAGCACTAATGAGGAGTTTGATACAAGTGCAGCTCCCTCTGTGAGATGAGCTCAGCACCTCAGAGCCACCAAAGTGGCCCAAGGTCCCATCAGACACCTCCTCTCCAGCCTTTCATCATGATTCATTGCACTGCTCAGTGCAAATCACAAGCTACAAAATTGCATTATCAGTGCAGCTCTTTTTAATCAATTCAAGGTACTGATGTTTAAATATCTCCTGCACTGAAAAGCAATTGCTGTTTAAACCCAATTTTTTTTTAAAAGAAATCATTATAACATTCTCATAATTGCTTATCTCTCAGAAGAAGATAACGCAGACACAGCTGCTATTTCAAAGAGCATTTTATACATGTAACTCAAACAGTCACATCTGAAATACAGCAGAGATTCTCTCTAATTCAGGAACCTATTTATTGCTGACTGCATCGTGTGGCAGGGCTGTGGCCTTAATTACACTCACACCAGAGGTATTTATACACTGTGATTTGCCCAAGGACTTTTTCCTCTGCCGGGCCCCCCTTCAGCAAAACATTTCAAGAGATGCTCGAGATCACACTCAAGTGATTTACTGAGCATCTCCACAGCAGCTTTAGGGAGCTGTTTTCCTCTGGATGATGCTCCCTTTGCTTCATCCAGCCAGGCAGCTCGTGTGCCCCACCAGGCACCTCTGCTCGGTGTGGGTGGGTGGGTTCAAACCTCAGCATCACCCCCAGGCTCACCCCTTGGAGCCCCACGCCTGCCTCTCTAATAGAAAACCTCAGGAAAATATCTGTGTGGTGGATAAGGTCACACAATGCTGCTGGGGTCAACAGCCATCTCTGTCTGTCTGGATTTTAAAGAGGAAATATGATCTTGCCGTGAAATTGAATATCTCCCTTGTCTGCAGGTGAGGGAGAGCTTCCTCCTGCCTGTGACATGGAGCCCTGCTCCCCCTGCACAGCCCCAGCAGCCAGCCTGTGGCCCTGGCGTGCCCAAATGCCAGCACCAGGACAGCACCCACAGATAAATGCAGCGAGTCCAATAAAAATATCAGTGGGGTATTAGCTCCACAGGGGTCCCCAAGAGCCCCCCCACACTGCCATCCCCTCTCTGCTGCTTTCCCCACCCTGCCCAGCCTCTAGCCCAGCAGGGAGGGATGATCTCCCAGGACCCTGCACCCAGCAGTGTCCCCAGACAGTGCTCACAGCATGTTCCCAGCCCCAGGGAGCAGGGCAATCCCATACCAGCACCCCTTGCTGCAGTGCCTGCTGGAGCCAATACACTCAGAGGCTCTGGGAGATTGCAATTCTCATTTCAATTAGTGATTAGAGAGCCCAGAAGCCTTCCAGGAGCCCAGATCTCCCAGTAGCTCAGCAGTAATTCATTGCCCTTTGCCTGATGTGGCCTGAGATGCAGATGCCCAGCTCCACAGTGCACATTCCCCCAGGGCACCCATGACCAAACCCTTTCTCCATCCTGCTGCAGGGAACAGAACTAAGCACAGTGCCCAAGCACCAGCTTTGGGAAGTCCCAAAACATGATGGCCTATCAGGATCATCCATGTCCCACGCAGTACAAGCCTTAGGGCTTCCAAAAATTAATGACAGTGGAAAACCAGAGACATTTCTTAGGAAAATATACATCCTGCTATTATTGCTAGCACTGAAGAAGGCACTGGTGCTTGTGTTGTTCCAACAGTTAATTATCTTCACTTTTAAAAACGTGCATCCTTTTTCCCCTGACAGAAAACTATGCCAACAAATTAGTCAAGCTAATCAGTGCCCTGACTCACTACCTAACATCTAAGAACAGGAGAAACAGATGAGATAAAATACATGGGTAATGCAGGTTCTAGAAAACTACAGATAAAAATACTCTGGAAACTAGGTTAAATTACCAGGAAGATAAAGCACGTTAAAAAACAGGAGAATATGAATCAATAATTTACATTTCACAACAGTTACTCAGACATTTACAAGAGCTTTCAAACACCTGTCTCCCTCATCCTTCTCCAAATTTTGACCCTGACAATGATCCCCAGCAATTTGCTCAGAAATGAACTAATTTTTGCAATCTCCTGGGATTTTGCTAGACAGGAACATGGCAAGTGAATGGAAAGGGAGAAAATATTTAGGGCTTAGGAAGGGATCCAGAATCTCACTTAATTGCAATTGTTGCCACCAACACAGTGTAGGTGATTTCCCACCGCTTATAATTTAAACAAATTAATGCAGTGCTGCTGTTAAACATTGTGTTTAAGGACACAGAGCCCCTGATGCTGTTAACACAGCTGGAATGCCAGCTCAGAAATGTCAGCTTTCCTCCCTACACTGCAAAAGCTCTACTGTTAATTTTGACATCTGGTTTTTAGTGAGATGCATTTCTTGCAGAGCAAATGCACACTGACAAATCCGGGGCCCTCTGTGTATTTTGGTAAATTGCAATCCATTATGAATATATATCTTGCTGTAATTAAATGTTAGCTTTGCAGTTGCAATGCAAGCTGTCCAAGTATCTGGTGGGAACATTTAATAACTATAATATTTTGCTACCTCATTTAAGTATCCCTAATACTCTTGCCCGGGTGAGTTTTTCCCCCGGTATATTAACAGCTTAACAGCACATAGGTGAGAGCAGGGAGTTGATATTGAGATAAAAAACTGCCCTGGCAGCTTGGAGCCTCTGTGCAGAGGAAGCAGAGCATTGACATGTCTGCAGCAGCTCCCACTGGGATCTGGCTGACAGCAAACATCATGGATCAAGACAGTGCAGCGACTCTGCACAGCTCAATTACTGCTCCCTGCTCACCCCAGCGTGCTCAGAGGGGCTGGGGCTGCTCATGGGTGCACTGAGAACACCCCCACAGGGAAGGGAGCAAGGCTGCTCAAAAGCTTCCCTGCACCTGCTTTCCAGCACTTGCTATTTTTGGTGATAAACTATTTATTTTTCTCCATTATATTTTGAATGCAAAATGAGATTCTAATGTGAAGAAGTGCATCTGTCCCAGAGGAGAATGGCTGGGGACACAGGCAGGGATGCCAGGGAAGCAGTGCCCAGCCAGGGCAGCCTCAGGACTGTGCCTTCAAATGCTGCTCCTGCACCAGCAGCTGCAGCCAGGGCAGGGAAAAGGCTCCAGCCTGAGTTTAGGGCTGACCTGGACTGAGATCCATTTGCTCCAGAACCTCCTGAGCAAAGCAAAAGCAATCACCCCCATGGCAGGGGCACCCCCTCAATGTGGCAGCACCTTCTGCTGCTGTTAATTTAGTTAATTTAGCCCAAAGCTTCAGGAATATCCAACTCTACCAATATTAAGGATTCTGTCAGAAATAAAGTAAAAAGGAGGCAGCAGTTGAGTAAATCATGGCAAGTCATGACAAAAGGACATAGACAGCAGAAAAACAGACCAAGGAGATACTTGGACAAGCATAATCTTTGATCTCATTAATTTTGCAAGAATTGCTCTCTATCTTAAATTATATAAAATAAAAACAAATTATCGCATCTAGAAAGAAAACCTCAAGAATTCATTAAAACTTTTGATCCTGTTCATAATCAAGAGAAATTATGATAAGGTAGCAGGGTAAGGCAATGCAGCAGCACAGGTACTACAATTCCTAGGATTTATGAGCAGCCTTGGTGTGGGGAGAGGGGAGCTTTCCCAAAGCTCTGCATGCAGACTGGGTACAGCAGCCACACAGAGCTTTACATGACAGGTAAACAGGCAACAAAGAGAATCACAGGTTCTCATTGCTTCTAAATTCCTCACCAAGTCTTGCTCTAGCACATAAAATTTGGAGTGCTGTCCAACATATATCAAGACTCCGGACAGTAAAATCTAGAAGGAATTAGGATCTGTGTTTTTTTCATCTCAAATCAGTACCTCATCCATCTACTGGAACAGTCCTGATCCCAGATAAAAACAGTTTGCACCATCTGCTATTACTGTCAAATTTATTATTATACTCCATGGCTGTATTTTGCTTTAAAGTGCTGCTCCATAGGAGGAAAGCAAAGCTCAGAGTGGAAAGACTTAAGTGACATCAGGGATCTGGATCAGGCCCCTAGTGAGTGGAAGAGAATGAATATTAATTCCTAACTTTCCTATTTGAGCATGACATGCCCCCAGGCTTGCTGCTTGTCTTAGCAGAATCCCTATCTCCTGTTTAGGCACGACAATATTTGTCAAGTGTAATGCTCATTAGTGTGCAGTGTGGTCAGGCCAGCAGTGTATAAACACTGGGGAAGATCAGGTGGGGACTAAAGGTCTGTGCTTTGTGGTCAATTCCAGCCATCAGCATTAATAGTGTCACCATGGAGAGCCACAGGGGAGCAGAGAGGGAAGTGCTGCTCCAAGGCTGGTCCTGACAACACACCTTGGCTATGAGGAGCAGGCAATGAAAAATGGAGTGTGCACCTCCAGCCCCTGCCTAACTCCCTCAGTGATTTATTTCAAGAAGAGTCTAGTGGCTTCTTTTTTTAATACCTGAATAAAAGACAGGCTTTCTAACCTGAAGTGCATTCTCTTGTATTCTTCAGAATTCACTCTGTTGATGATACTTCAAGTTGATGTCTAATCAAAGAGAGAAAAAGCAACACAGCAGCTGGAAGAAGTTTCCTATCTATGCCTTTGTTTTGAACTCAACACTTCCCCCCAAACTCTGAGATTTCTCAGCAATCCCTGACATTTTCACTCTATTTGCTTGGAGAGTTCTTGTCCCAGTTCCTATGCAAACTGGGGGGGGGGGGAAATAGGGAGGGCCCTGTTCTTGAAAAATTACATGCCTTCTTTTTCTTTTTTAAAATTTTAAGAATTATTAAAATGGGGCTTTAGGTTTGCTCCCTCTTAAAAAGAAAATGATTTTTAAAATCCACTTTAAATCTTACAAAAGCAGAAAGATGTGGCAATACTTTAAAACACTCACTAAAAGAAAACTAATGATATGGATAAACATCCTCAACTGGCAATATCCCACTCACTTGCACAGAAGGGCCACTCATCAAGCCTGTGCTGCCAGCCCCTTGCAGGGCAGGGCTCCAGTGAAAGCACCATCAGTGAAAGCAGGAACAGCACGAGTTTTTGCAGTCCTTACTCAGCTCCCCAAGCCCACTGGAGCACTACAAATACAGAGCAGCAGCAGGTCCTGGAAACCCAGTGAAATTTGGCACATGCACAATGGACTAGGTAAGCATGGGTACTCCAAACTGCAAAAACTAACCCCAAAATCTACAGCCCAGCCCTTCCCTAAGCAGGAAATTACTTAAGTTCAATTTTAAGCAGGACTTAAAACCATGTATTTAAGCTCAGGACAGGTTGAATGCCTTGCTGAAGGAGGAGTGCTTTGATCAGAGTCATCATTTGTTTAACCTATGACCATTCATTTCAATTTAATTGGCATCCATCATCCTCACCACTGCAGTGTAACAGAGCACTAATATGGGGGGCCTGGCCATATTCCATTTGTTTAATTGCATTTGTCAGCCTCAACAGAACCCTCCATGTAAGGTTATTTATGTACTTGCCCATGGACAAGCAAGCTAGCATTCAATATTTGATGCGTTCTCTAAGAAAGAAAACCACATTTTCTGTAAGTGAGGTGTAGCTCAGCTGGTAATTCAAACTCTCAGCATCCATGAAATCCTGCAATCCATTTATGCCTGTTTTGTAGAGCTGACGTTTGCCTGGTGGTCTAAAGCCTTTTATTTTTCTCTTTTCCTTTCCAGCATGTGCTCTTGTACTTACCAGGGCACTTACAGTATTATTTAGGTTGCTGCCTGCGATATTTTCAAGCTACTAGAAGACAGTTTCTTAGACATTTTCATAATGTTTTGAAATGCTGATGAGGATTTAGCATTAAAATTAATGGCAGCCAGCCGTGGTCTTTCAGATGTGAAAGACTGTGCAGTATTTTCTGGGAAAAAAAGGGGGAGCAGTGGGGAGAAGAATGGAGATATAAATAGCCAGTCTTGCTTTTCTCTAGGCAGGATCCTTTTAATCATGTAAAATAGATTTTAAAGATTAAAGACTCCAGGCTCCTTTCTGCCTTTGCTCATGTCTCGTATCACCAATTTTTTTGTATGTAATTTGAATGAAAAAGGACACACATGGTGTTTTTATTTGCATTATTCCAAACTGGAATTTCCCCTTGAAGAACTTAGCACCTACTTCCCTTGCTACAAGGAGGAATCCACCATACCTGGGTGGAGAAACACAAAACAGGAAAAAAACCCAAAAAAATCATCACCCTATTTATTGGACCTGGAACTTCAGTTTCCTGAGATTTCATTTGGAGCTCTGTCTTATGAACTGAAAAGAAGACAGAAGAAATACAGCCCAGCAGCTGTGTATGTATGAGCTGCAGCCTCAGATTTCATCCAAACTCCATAAAACTGCATGTGGAAAACCTACACTAATTGAAATAGGGGCATCAGCACTGGGAAAAGTGGCTGCACCAGGGGCAAGAGATCTGTGACCCACTCCAAGTTCAGTGGCACCAGGGGTGCTCTGCAAGAGCTGCCAAAAGTGGAGGGCAGAGAGGAAAGGCCCAGCTCCAGAGAGGAACAGTGAATCAAAGTTCTCCTGCAGGACAGCACAGCCTGGCAAGCAGCCAGGGCTGGGAGGAGAGAGTAGATGAAAGAACTGAAAATCTGGGGCAGAATAGCCTGTCCATGGCCATGAACAGTCTGTTGGCAGAGCTGGAACTGAGAGACTTCCATGCTAAACCCTGTTTTGTCACATCACTCCCTCTCACCAAGACACACAATGCAACAGGACTTGCATCTCAGCACAGGAAAATCTTCATTCTTAGTTTACTTTTCCAATGCAGGTTATGATCAATTCCTCTTAGACACTGACCAGAGCATCCTTTCCCACCTTACACTCCCCACACTTGCAGCTACAGGTCCCACTCAGTTTCCAGCTGCAACTCTCCTAGAGAAGGAAGTCCCTCATCTCCAGGATTCTGAGGCCAACAAAAATCAATGCTGGAATGTATTGGTTTTATTATCTGTACTTGCCAAACTAATTATATGTCATTCCCAAATGACACAGGACATCTGAATAATTCTCCTTGATTACATTTATAAATACTCAGAGCATCCTAACTTTGTACCATATACTAAAATATCAGTGGTCTCATCAGCTAGATATTTTTTCATATTTACAAGGCAAAGAATAGAAAGGAAACAAAGGACACTGTTCATCAAATACAAGCTCATAAATCCTCCTAATGACATTTGGAATTCACCTAAAAATCCTGGCCAAACCTGAGACAGTTTTCTGGTGAGCTTCATCTCCGTGGGTTTAACAAGTAGAGTCCTGTACCCCACACAATTACTCTGCTATGCACATGGACTGGATGGAGAGGTACCTAAGAGCAGAAGAGCCACATTTATATTTCAGAAGCTGTTGCCATTCTAAGAAGTGCCTTCTTGTTGGGACTGCATGGTTAGAGTGAAAAGAAATCATAGAATAGTTTGTGTTCCAATCTCTCTGCACTGACCTCAATGAAATCAGGTTGCTCAGAGCCCCATCCAACCTGGCCTTGAATGTTTCCATGGATGGGTCATCCACCACCAATCTGGGCCATTTATTCCAGTGTTTTACCATATTCATCATGTAACAAAAAAATTCTTCCTTACATCTAAAACAAACACAACCATGCCAGGAGAAAATAAAACATGCCTGTTATTACAGGGAAAGACTTTTTCTTGACAGCTCTGCAAGTGGAAGTTCACAAAGCACACAGAGCATGGGAGGTGCCAGCACAAACCTCCTCCAGCAGCATGCCCAGGGGATGAGGCAGTGTGTTCCCAGCCTCTCTGCCAGGAGTGGCCACCAGCATTTTCAATTAATTCCAGGTGGGTTTGCTCCACAGGCACAGATCCACCTGGAGCTGAAGCAGAGGCTCCCCTTGCTGCACAGATACTGCACATACTCTGCTCACTCCCAGCCTGCAGATCTGTTTCAAGGTCCTGACCCGAGTTTTTAAAGCCCTTAATAGGCGAGGGCCTAATGAACCTTGGAGACTGCTCCTTATTGCAGAGCCCAAAGCAGCAGCTGTGATTGCTCTGGGTGAGCAGGGCTAAGTGAGCTCAGGGTGAAGCCCTCCTCGCTTTCTGCAGCCAAACCTCCTGCCACCAAAGCCTCAGCCCTGACTTTTAACAAGAATAACATCCTCAGACACTCATCTGCAGTCCTGCCACAGCCTTCCCCACTATGGCTGCTGCAGCATTCATTAAAACATAGCACAAGATAAAGAAAGGCTGCATTTTTTTTAAAAAAAACCCCTTCATTTTGGTAAAGCAACACTTCTTCAAGTCTTTGCAGAAAACCATGGTGAGGCCACATCCTCAAGAGCAAAGGGACAGGGACACTTTCTTACAGATTATAAGAAATATATATATGTATTTCTCTATAGATTATAGAGAAGCAGGTTTGGGAGTGAGCTTGAGAGGTGAAGATCTCATCCCTGCTGGGCTACAGCAAGGGCAGCTCAAGCACAGGCACCTGATGGAGCAGCTCTGCAGTGAATAGGACCAGCCCACTCCACATCCTGAGCAGCACAGCCAGACCCTCACAGCATGACAAACCTTGGGAGAGGCTGTGCCAGGTGTGTGTGTGTGGAGTCTTCATACTTGGTAGGAGCCAGCCCTTCATGCAGCTGGAAGAAGAGATTCCCAATTTCTGGTATATTAACGTTCCCTCATTTGCTTATCAGGCTCTTCTCACTCTTGCACAGGCAGCCCCTGCTTTTTCTGCTACACAGCTATGAATAGAAATGCAGAATTACCCTGCCCCTAAATGCTGATTTGAAAGCTTGTCTGTACCTCCATCCTGCTTGCCACACACTATTTCATACTTTAATATCAACTCTAAAATAGATGAGAGGCTGATGAGCTGAAACACATCCAGCCTGTTACTCCCACAGCACTAGCACCACTCTCTCCCTGCAGTCTCCCTCTCCTTCATATCCATCTGTCCCCTTTGCCTCCCTCTGCCACTGCCCCATCCTTTCAGCAGAGCACTGCCCTTCTCAGCCAGAGCTCACCTGCTCCTTCCAGGGCCCCATCAGGACCAGTTTTTGCTGAAGCCCTTGTCTTGCCAAGCAACTCATTCCTCTCCTCATCTTTGAACTTCAGCTAGCCACACTGGGCCCTTCTGGACAGCAGTTCATCTGCCTTCACAGCCTGCTGTGTTTTGTAAGCACAGGTTCCTTCAAAAGAATAAGCAGTAATTACTGCAGCCACACCTATACTGGAAATGCCTGGGTAATGATCCTTAGCTCGTACAAAGAAAACAAGAGCTGTAGAGAAATAAGCATCCATTTGATATCTGCTCCTTCTCTGCAGCAGGGACCTGATTCTTTGAAGCCCTGAGCTGCCACAGCCCCTGAGGGACTTCAGTTTCTTCTCATACATGCAAATACAAATCACAAGCCACACTACTGAAGCCAAGTGAGTTATGCAGGTGTAACCTCAAAGTGACAGAGAGAGCTCATGGATGTCAACAGAGCCTGGAACAGGTGCCCTTTCGTTTTTCACACAATTTTTCATTCTCAGCCACTGGTTTTGCACAGCTACAGCAGTACTCATAGAGCTGGTGCAATAGGATGGCTGATATTTAGGAGAAATCACACGCTTAGATCAATGCACACTGCAGGTATTCAGCTGGAACCAAATCTGTTGGAAGCAGTGTAAACCCCAGGGGGCTTGTTCACTAATCAATAAACACGAGGAATGTATGCCACTGAGTTATTGCTGCAGTGTTAATTGTAGCTATACAGGAGGGCTTTTTCATTGCTAAAGAAACAGACATCTTCAAGAAGTGTGGCTTTTACAAAACAGGGATGATATGAAAAAGACACTGCTATTCACTTCTCTGATGTTTTTGGCTTTAGGAAAGCATAGGAGGTTCTCTGTTTTGTGGCTAATTAGAATCTCCCTGTGCTGCCTCACCAAGGAGAAAGGGAAGTTCACAGTGCTTCCAATGCCCTGGCTTACCACAAGTGACATTTAAGCAGTCACCTGGGGGAAAATCCCAATGGGAGCACTGACAAAGCTTACCATTTGAAAAAGGTCACACCTCCTCTTCTTGCTCTGAATAGATGGTGCTGACCTTAAAAACCTTCCAGTCCCAGTCCCCCTCTCACAAGCATGTGATGGAGCAGCCAGCCAAAGCACTTCCAGCCAGGAGGAAACACAGGGCACCACTGCTCTGCAGAATTTTCTTATGCCTTGTTTTCCTCTTGACAAATTGCAGATAAATCAACTCATGTGAGAGCAGGTTCTCCTGAGTACCAGCAGCACAAGCATCAGTACAGGAGCACCAGGCAGGGCACAGGCTGCAGTGGGGTTCACCTCTAAGGTAACAGCCTTGAAAACAGATAGCAAAAATGGAATAGCACTCCAAACCCAGGTGGATGTGTCATTTGGTCTAAGTGTGAAGGAAAAAAGGGGATTCATAAAGATCAGCTTTAAACAAGGCATTCAGTGCAGAAATTTCCATTTAGCAGCTCTGATTCAGCCTCTGGAAAAGACTTAGATACAGACACTAAAAAAACTAGCCAGCTGAAGTCAGCTTTGTGAGACCCCCCCCTCTTGCTTCTTTGATTAAGGCCCATCCTCATTCATCAATTTAATTAGAGAAACAAAGAACAGGCAGATGGAGAAACAACATCTTCACCCTGTGGATGAAAATTAACCACTGGTAACACTTTGAACAGAAGGTCAGGCAAGGCTCTCAGAGCAGAAGTCAAACCTGGATTCAAGAGGTTCTAGCTCAGGACCTCAGCTGAACCTCCCAGTGTAATCCTCTTAGTCTGAACCTGTGTCAGCACTAACTCCTCAACTTGATAGGGAATTGCCATCCCAGCACCAGGCTGTCTAAACAGCACCATGGCAGGCAGCTGGGTTCAAATACAGCTCTGTGCCCCCCTCAGTACCAACCAGAGGCCAATCCTCCACATTTCCAACTGAGTCATCCTGTGGGATGGAGCAGGACAGCCCACAGTGGTAATCCCAAATGCTGCAGTGTGCTAGAAAATCAGTCCCTGACTGCTGCAGTCATGAAAATACAATAAACATGCCCTATGATTCCATTTTTAGTTGCTTTTCAATGCAGCACTGCAGTTTGTCAGGCTTTCTTGTCCCAGCTGGAATAGATGAATTGCTGATGCTTTTTAGGACCATTGGCAGATGAGCACAATAGAAACATCGCTCAGATATTGATGACTAATGCACACAGAACGCTTCCAAAAACTGTGTTGCCATCGCAGCTAAACAAAGTGTGCTAAATTAACATTCACATGGAAGGAGAGGAGCTCATTTCCACATATTCAGCATTTAAATGAACCTATGGCACCACTGTGAAACTCGGCTGAAATCAAAAACTGGCCACAGTTCTCTTGAAAGTTTCATGGACCTACCAAACCCTAACTCAGGTTTCAGGTTGGCAGCAAAGCCTGGGATCTCTGACAGGGTTTGGGATTTCATTATACACACTTCTAGCCACTACTAGAAGGGCTTCTCTCAGGTCACAGACCTGCAGATATCATCCTCTCTAAATTATTGTTGCCTTGCCACAGGATTGACATGAATTACTTGTAAGGGAGAGTCTGGCACATTTCAAATCTGAGAAATCTTTTACCAGCCCAAAGGAATTAGATCAGCTTCTTCATGGGAAACCTCCAAGACAGTTTTCTCTCAGGACTGGAAGTAATCTGCTTGAGCATGGCACAAGGCAGGGTTACTCTGCAGAGTAACAAAAATCCTTGCAATGGCTGAAAATGCCACCACCACAAGACATAAAAGCACAGGGGAAAAAAAAAAAAAAATCACCTAATTTAGAAAGGACCCAAACCAGCAAAAACCAACACATCTAAGAGCAAGACAAGGGAGCTACAGACAAACTAATGCAGCCCAAGGAAGAGGCTCTGTCTGGAGCAGGGTTAAGAACATGACTCATGGAGAAATTCTGTTGCCGTCATCTCTGACTAAACCTTATATTGAAGTCCAGATACAAAATGATCTGACTCTCAGAGTTCAAGCACTTGGAGGGAAACAGAACTCTCAGCTCCAGTTCCCAGCTCAGAGTCATTTGAACCCTCCTACACAGCGTTGATCCACCCACTTGAAAAATTATTAGCAGGGAAAAAAGCAAAAAAAAAACCAAACAGAACAAACAACAACAATCACCCAAGAAAAACCCCACACCAACTTTTTTTCCTGTCATGTGTGCTCTTAAACTTCCTATTATGGCAACAATAAAACTTATAAATGCAGAAGCACAGACCATTGCAAGTCTCCAAGATAGTACTGCTTGTTTTGTGGCTGAAGCTAAACATTTCCTTCAACACACTTAGAAATTATCTTGAGTATTTTTCTAGCCCCTATTCAGGTTATAGTTTGTCCTTCAGGTACAAACACACAAACAGCAGATCTCACTATCTCTGGCTATAGTATCAAACCCAAAAAGTCCCTTTTTGTACAGATTTGCACAGGTAAACTTGTATTGATTCACAGTGTGTTTTTGCAATGCCATCAAACCATTAAGAGCCCTAGATACTGGCTCATATTTCATAGATAAATATCCATCACTCCTCTTTAAACAGGACTATCACCTCCATGCTCCTGCTGATTGCAGCTGCTGAGAGCCAAACAGGGTGGATATATTTTAACAAAAAGCTCCCTTCCAGCAGATTGAGCCCATGTTCATGAAATTATTGAGGGGAGAGAGGGAAGAACAAGAAATGTTCTTGAAAATAGTAGAATGTTTTTATGTATCTCCTGGATTTCTGTTTCATCAGATATGGGAGCAGTGCCTTTAATGTAACTAACATGTGGCAACCACAGGGTAACCACAGAGAGCAAATCTGTCCTGCAGGAGGAAGCTCAAATGCAGCAGGGTTTGTTTCAACTGCTAGGAAAGAATTTAAAAAATCTTTTTAGCACTGGTCTCAACTGGGGGTGGATGGGAGGAGAACTGAGAAAACACTAATAGTGACAGCTGAAAACAGAATTGTCTCAGCATTTGTGGGTGGGGGAATCAAACAGGTCCCAGCATCCTATCAGTGCTCCTGTTTATGCTCCAGATTTGCTCTTGCTGGGGAAAAAAAGATATCAAAGCAATAGATCCAAAAAGTCTTGAGGTGGCCTTGAGACAGATATGTTTATTACCAGCAATTAATCATAGCATTTCTGGAGAAATGCACATTTCTGTGCAAAAGCCATGCAAGCTGGAGGAATCACAGTAAGGCTTGGCTCAAATTTTCCTATTGTTGGGGGATCACTCTGTTTCACTGCTCTCCTTCAATATTCCCATCAGGACTGCAGCCCCCTTGCTTTGCTCCCCACACAGCCCAGCATTTAACAGATGTCCTAAGTAAATCATGATCATTTGCTAGGCTTTGGGAATAGAAGCTGAATGGAAAAACCACAGCCTAATAAAACAATCCAAGAAGTACCAGCACATGATAGGCCATTTCAAAATAAATTAGGGTATCTTTTAAATCTCTACACAACAATTTGTATTTGAAATCAAAAGACTGTATGCCATTGCCTTTCCCCTGAGTAATCTAAGTGAGAGAGCTCTCTGAGGTGCAGTAATAGGATGTAAGTGAAGAACTGGGTATTATTTTACCCGTGCTGTGATAATCTGGATGCATCACTGCTCAGCATCACAAACAGTGAAGTGAGAACAACAAACAGCAGTTTCAAAACCCCTTTTGCATTTGGGGGCTGTAGGAGGGAGTGGGAGACCAGATCTCCAGTGAGAGGGAAAGTAAACATTTAAAACTACAGCAGAAACAGCACAGTATTATTTAAACTCTAAAGAGGAAAACTACAAAAGCCTGCTTTTCACCTCTCCAAGAAGAAAAAAAGGCAAGTCAGAAGCAATGTCAAGAAATAATGTTGCAAGCAGTTCTTAATAATCAGCAGTATTTTCAAGATCTTCTTGAAGTTTTGCACTGAGACACTATAATTAAGGCAAGAAATCAAAGCTTACCAGTTATCATCTGCCTGGAGCAGGGAGGGAGCTGCTGCCACAGGCTCTTTTCCACGGGGTAATGCACACTGCAGAGGTACCAGGAAGGGAAAAAGTGACAGAGCCATGGCAAACAGGAGAGCAGCCCGTAGGTGATGCTCTGCTTTCCTTCTCTTTCCCAGCCAGCCAGGAGGGGTTTCCTCCTCCTCCCCAGGCACAGCCCCCTTCCCCCTGCCCAGCATCCCACCACCCACACGGGGACAGGCTCCAGGCTTCATTTGGATGGTGTCAGAAATGGAACCAAGCCTTTAAGCTGCCTCTCACACAGACTGGGGTGAACAATGCAGCCACCCGGGAGCAGGATTATCCAAAGGAAGGCTCAGCTCAGTTCTGAGTCTTACCTGCACTAATCAGGGCAAATAAATTATTTTTAAAGCATGAAGACAGAGAAAAGGATGATTATGTGTAATTATTTTAAAGAACTGTTCTAACATTCTTTTCAATGTGAGTTAATGCTACACACACTGAGGAGCCCACAGAGGTTTCTCTGTCTGGGAAAGGATTCACACACAGATTTGCCTCCCAGGAGATAGCTGTGTCTGCTGCCTGCATCCTCCACAGCCAACCCAGAGCCATGCAGACACTGCCCAAGCAGGGCACACAGCTCCCTCCTCCTCTTTTTAATTTGTGTGTTTGCCCACAGACAACTGGGATCGTGAAGCAGAAGAGTCACCCAGTACACCAGAGGGAAGGTGCATCTGTTACTCTGCACCAAATCTGGAAAACAAAAATGTGGCAACTGATAATCACATTCAACAAGCAAACTCCTCTTTTTTCTAGAGAATCCCTTTTTTTCTCTCCTCACTTTAGTTCTCAATGCAATGATCTAGTGTTGTGGGTTAGCATCTGTTTGCCAGGTCATTCACATTTAGTTTCTTTTGTCTGTAATTTTTCTTATGCCTTCCACAGAAGGCAGATAACACCACACAGAACTCTATGTCAGCAGGACCCCAGGAAAAACCCAGGTACAGTTCAGTGGGATACATACCTGCACTGAATAAAAAACCTCACAGACTGATCTGCGAGTTGCTCCTGAATTACTAAGGGTGATTGGATCTGAGAAACATAATAGCTTTGTACACCAAGGCAGTCCTCCTTTGACTCCAGATGCAAAATTACCATTTTTCTGCTGAAAGGGTGATTTCATGCCATAACTTGCATGACTAAGGTTTCCAGAAAAGACTTTTGTTTAGATAAGGACAAGAGATGCCCTGAGGCTTGTATTGTAATGTTATATGGATACATAGATAAAGGAATTTTTTGTTGAGCTGAGGGCGTGGTGTGATTCTTATCTGCATGATTACTTACTGACAGACACTGGGAACAGCAAGATTCTTCCTGACCTTTTTTCACCTCTGCCTGGTTGGTTACAAGCTTCACAGCCAGTGCAGTTCCAGGGTGCCAAGGCAGCCCAAACTGCAGCTGGTTTCTCTGTGTGCCCACCATCAGCTCCCCCAAGGCACTTCAGGAACATTGCTGCAAACTTCATTGTGTGTCTTGTCCGGGGCTATTCACTATTCTTCTTCTTATCTTCTACTTGAGTCAGTGGATTATCTCAGTTCAGATTACTAGAAGGCTGTAAAGCTATCTCAGCCTAAAAAATTAATTTTCAGCAATTTCTGAACTCAAGAGCAAAGCAAGAGATTGGATGGTTTGGGTTCAGAAATGTCAAAAACAGACTCACTAAAGGGATAGCTAATCCCAACAACTACAAAACGTTTTCAACCAAATGAGAAACTAAAAATCACTCCTGTTTTCCAGGCAAGAAAGGACAAATGAAAGCACTGAGTGTCAAGGTATGGCAGAGAACCTTCAACTGCTGACTGAGGAAAGCTGCAGAAAGGCAGAAGAGGAAGACCATGGGATGAAGAGCTGATGTGGCAGCCCCTCCCCAGCCCCCTCTGCTCCTGGCTGGAGCTGTGTGTGACCCTGGGCTGCTTTGGGAGCACACACAGCAAATGGCTGCCCTCCAACTCTGCAGCTAAACATGCTTCCCTCCTGCTTGCCTTCTAATTGATATCCCAAATCAGAAACCTTGAGCTTGTCTTTAAACATGAGCATAATCCCAGGCTCAGACAACTGATCCTCCAGCAGGAACACAAAGACAGGCAGGAATCAGCTCCAGCAGTGAACCAGAGTCATGAACAAGTCATGGAAATGGCATTTCACAGTATTGACTGTCACTTTTGTGATACACAATTTCATGGAGTACTTTCTTTTGTCCAGCCATCTAAGTTTCAAAAGTTTCAACAGTAAAATTGAAGCTTTTTTGTAGTCAGAAAGATACCAGTGAGTGCATATAAGTATAACAACTGCAGTTTAAGTAATGTAATTCAACAGAACCATTACAACAAACTCCTGACAATGGGATCCCAGTACCCGATTAAGTCACAGGGGTAAGGTAGTTAAAAAACAAATATGAAAATACAAGTACTTCTAAAATGTAATCCAACTCTAGAAGCTTCAAAATATTAAATATTTTATCATCCAGTTTCATTGATAACAGCATTTGAAGAACCCTCTTTCAACAAAAGGCTGACAGTTTGAAAGGTTTTGAAGGTTTTCTCCCTCCTACTTTTGCTTTCAAACTAACCATGATGCAGCCCAGCATCACAGTGGCACTGTGTTAAGGAGATTGAATCCTCTGTTACTTTAAGCCTGAAGATTCTTCACACTTTCAGCCTTATCCTTATTGAGCTATGGGAAAGGAAATAATCTGTCTTGGATTTTACTCCACATTTCAAAATACCAAACCCATCCAAACAAGAACTGCTTGTGTACAGGGCAAAGTCTTGTTTTGACTGGCACCCAGGAGGAATTATGACATACTATCATCAAAGCAAACTGCAGATTATGGGGTAAGCAAAACGAGTTCTCAGTTTTCTGCATTCCCATCATACAAATATCTCTGTAATTAAACCTGTAAAAAATACAGGTGTTAAAACCTTGGGACCAATGTAGAAAATTAATGTTTAAAAATTAACTATTGTCCACACAGGAGATGTTTCCTGAGCATATGAAAAGGGTATGTAACTTTATGATATATATGCTTTTAAATAGCACTCTATCAGGTTTTGTGGATATGTACACACATAACAGAAGTATTTAACACATCCACATCATGGTCACACATGTGCACAAATACACTGCTCTGCAGTGGAAGAATGCACTTCCTCTGGATGGTTCTGTGTAGGAACTACTAATCTGTTATCAATTTCATCTTGGTACCTTGGAAAGAGGTGCAGTTCTGAACCTTCAAGGAGTTTGAGCATCAAGTTAAGACTAGAACCCTAACACTGCATAGAAATCTTTAGGCCAATATTTTGAGAGATGTTTCTTCAGGAACAGAGGGAAAAAAAAAAAAAAACAAAACATAATGGCTTTGTAATCATTAAATACAGACATTAGGAGTTGGAATTTGAAATATTTCTGTAAGTTTATAAAAATTTGGAAGATGTAACAAACTAATTTGAATTGGATAAGGCAAAAATAATTTGGCACACACCAAAGGAGAGTCTTCCTGTAAGTCATCACCTCTCCCCACAGCACATCACCATTCATCTTGAAAAGATGAACAGGGCAGGCAGACACTGTCACTGTCTCTCCAAATGAATAACATAACAGGTAAGGACAAAGAGTAAAGATTTGTAGCCAAAATGTAAATAAGAAATTCTATATTTTCAAAAGTCTGGTTTTCATCAACTTTGACCTCAATCGGTTTCTTACCTCTCAAACATTTGCTTTTCATAATTCCACTTTTCTAACAAAGCTCTTCCAAAGTCCTCTAATCGATGTGTATTTGTAAAGCCACACAGGTCCTTTGTTGAAGCTTCCATTCTAATCTGGGAACTTTAATTTTTAGAGAAGCCGATTCCTTCGTGGTACGGAAGCACCGAGATGAAGGTTCAGTGAACCCAAGGTCAATAAGTCACACATTTCTTTGGACTAGTATTTGTTCTTGACAAGCAGGCTGCTCACAAATCCCTTTTGCAAGTTTAAGGCTCTGTGTAGCCTGCAGAGACAAAATTAGAATATAAACATCTACTCACTAGAGAAAACAAGGGAGTTATTGTCACTGTAAAGAAGGAGACATCTAAACCATACCCCCTCTGCATTAATTCCATTATTGTGCACAGGCAAGATGACAGTTATACCACCAAGTAAACTGCAGTTATCTAGTCAAATGATCATTTAATGTTCTTTATTTTACTTTTTCTAAGGAAAATTGATTTCTTGCTATTTATGTTCCGGGTATTTCATTGTGTTGTGATTATAAACCAGGCTGAATGCGTTTCCACTGACTCCCTGCAAAGTGTGTTTTACAGCCCTTCCTGTTTGCACAAGGCAAGATGTCTTTTTTAATTGCCAGTCTGTTTTTTTTTTTTTAAGTAGGATGCACGCTTGTTTGTTTACTCAGAAGCTCTGAGAGAGCCAGGCTGGACTCCAGTCTTCCAACAGGCTGCTGTGAGCTATGGAAGGAAATATCCCCAGTAATGATGTCTGCTATGCAAATGACAAAACTGCCTACAGCCCATTCAACTTCATCAAGGCTTTGCAGATCGCTGAGATTTAACTCATAAGGACAATTCCTGGGGTGGGTTCTGGGTCACAGCTGTCACTTGTATCCCATCAGGTGTTCTCTTCCACTGTGCTGGGAGGGTTTCCAGCCTAAGTGGACAGTGCAAGGCATGGCCAAGCTCTGCTGCCAGTGTGATAACAGCACTGAGCTGGGTTTATCAGGGAATTCACTCAAATTACCTCATCTTTCAGAAAATTAAGTGATCCCTTACTTGAGAATGCACAAGCTTTCCACCTCTCATCTGGGTAGTTTACCCACCCCAAGGCTGAGAGCCTTTGAAGGACAGACTCTTAGGATCAGGTTTTGAAACACATTCAACATCCTGTGAATATTTTTTTTTTTTATTTCCTTCCCACATCTCAGTATGTAAAACCTTATTGCTGTGGAAATAAATGTGTGAAAAATCAATCAGGAACCTTTGCAAGCTATAAAAAACCTAATGTAGCATCACAGGTTTACCACTAGCACTTAAAAAGAAGCTCTCTACAAAACTGTGTGGGAGATGTTCCCATGACACAAGGATTTTAATGGGCATACACAGTATTTTGCACAATCCAGCAACTATTTACCTAGAAAACCACAGTCACCTTCACAAACACATAGCTCTATAAATACTATTTTACTGCTGTCCTAGCCATCTTCAGCATTCCCAGACAACTCTGAAACACTCAGGAAAAAGGGGATTTTGGCAACTGTAAAGCTGACAGGCACACACAAACACACACCCCATAACCCCAGCTACAGGACACTTTCTTGGCTGCCCATACAGAAAATTCATGAAAACTACAGTGAATAGCCTGGAACAGAGGTCAGCAAAAATACAAGAGTCACTCCATCAGCATAAGTGTCAGCCCTTTGCTGACAGCAAAAATAAGATTGTCACAGCTTAACAGGGACAAATCTACATCTGAAAGAATTAAAATCAAATGAACTCACCTCAATCCAGTCTTGCAAGCCCTGCTCTCCTGCTGCCCAGCTGGAGGGCGTTATGACAGCTTGGCAGGACACGTTTAACCAGCAGCATGACCTGACCTGCAGTGCAGGCAGAGCCTTTGTGCCCACATTCCAGCCCTGACCTGTGCTGCAGCATTGCTGGCTCTCCCTCCACTGTTAGCAATCCCAAGTGCAGGGGCCATTGCCCCTCTGAGCTCAGCTCAGCTGGCTCCAAACACCCCAGCACACTCCTCTCTTGGTCAGAAAGGACCTCACCAACACTCCCAGAAATGCCTTTCCAATTCCCAGCCATGCCTCTCTAATGGATCCTCCCTAAAACAACCCCTCCTCCTAGAGCAGCCTCTTTGCTGGTGAGATGCACTTCCCAAAATTCTCAGAGGCAAGGAGCTGAAGAGGGGGCTTGTCTGCACCAGGCATGCACGTTAATCTCTGCATGAATCTGAGTGCACTCTATTTGCAGACAAGTCTTTAGCTGAGCTATTTCCCAGTCAGATTAGGAAGGAAAATCCCAGAATTATAAAGTCGAACTTTCAGGGCTTGATTCTCTTCTGGGTTAGACAATTCTAGCAAAAATTCTGGATAAAGCAAGTGTAAGACAATGCTACATGAAAACCAAGCTCATTTAAATCACCAGGATTGTCCTTTTAAAGCACCATCTCATTCAGTGTCCATATAACTGAAGCTGCTCCCAAGAGGTCCAATTGCAAGTGAGAGCTACAGGGAGTTGTGAGGATTTATCCTCAAAGCCTGGGAGAATTGTTTTCTCACATCTCTTGGTCACAACTCCACTTCTCCCAGGTTTGTGAGGAAGCTCACAGTGCTGATGGCACTGAGCTCATGTAAGTGTCAGTTATTTTGGAATCTCTCCAGAGAGAAATATTTTGACAGTCATATTCTGTTCATTATTCTTCCAAGAGAGGAAGCACGCACGTGGTTATCAAAGGAGTACAGCCAGCCCACCAAGCTCTTGCCTGACTGGGTTACTTATCTTGATAAATGCCGCCCAAGATCAGGACTTAGTGCCATTAGATGTGTCTAAAACATGAAGCTGTCATTACTGTGTCAGCACCAAGGATTGTTTCCAACCGTGATAATGGTGGGGCCACGTTTTGAACAAAGACAGATTTGAGTCTGCAATGGGCTGCCACACCAGCTGGTTCCCATTACTGCACCGAGACCTTTTGCTCATGATTATGAGCTTCACCATTTCTTTCTTTTTAATTGGAAACCAGAAATATCCTCCCCATCTATGACTCATATTGGGCCTAGCAAACGGTTACCTCATGGTTAGGGGCTGGCAGGGCTGGAGTCTGCAACAGTTCAAAGATCTGTTTGATGCAAAGCCTGAAGAGCAGGGGGTTAAGAGCTGCAGACTGCTGCACAGATCCTGCATCCTGACCCTCCCACACTGCCAAAGCTCCAGCACCACAGACACAGAGCTGATGACACAATGCTGATGCCAGGACACATCTCTGGAGCACCTTTTTGACACTGGTCAGCTCTAAGGTGGGTAGGTTCATACCAACAGTGAGATGGGAAAGACTCAAATTTGTTCTGACCTGACTCAGCCCAACATTTAAGCAAAATGCTTAAGTACTTGCTGTCCAGCAAAGCACTTAAGTATGTGGTTTAATTCATAAAGGTAAATGTTTATGTGCTTTGGACTGTTGAACTGGCAGCTATTACACCATTACACCAACTGCTACATATGTACATATAATTATATATAGACAACTGTTGTTAAAATATATCTATAGCTGGTTTTAATCTCAGGTTTAAGGGATTCTCAGTGGGTTTGTAGAAATTACATAGCTCTGCAAACAAACATAATTACACACATCATTCAGTTGCTTTCCATTTTCCTAGCAGAGATCTGTCCCTGCAAGGCAGCAGCCTGTGCTTTATTCCCCTAAGCCAGCACCTGAAGCAGTGTTCCTGCTCCCATCAGGCTGAGTGCAGAAGATTCCACATGAATATAGATTTAAGACTTGCTGCTTGAAAATGTGCAATGTCAAGTGTCCCACTGAGTTTTACTGAGTTGGCTGTGGCAATATCTACTAGCTGGTGCAGCATGATCATTTTAGACTTTAATCCTGCCTAATCCTGTTCTACAGGGTTTCATTTTCCCTCCCATCCTCTCTGCCTGACAGTTTTGGCACTTCTACCATACACATTACTTTACTTAGAGTGAAAATTAAGATCACCTAGGTGTCTTAGGGTAAGGACCTTTGCTGACCACAGGGTTTATCTGAGACCCCAAAACCCAGCACCTTGTGTTCTCACCTTTGAGTTCTGTCCAATCTCACCTCAAACCATTTAAATTCAGTTGTGCTGAGAGCTCCCCACATTTTACTCAGTTTACACTTCAGTTAGTAGCATCTCTTATTTACAGTACATTGTAATGCAAATAGTTTGCAGCTATTCAGCATAACAAAACTGTGATTTCAGAAGCAGCAGAAATCATATGCCTCTCTTCTTGATTTTTTTCCCCCCTATGGCAAAGTAACAGCTTACCATCCCTAAAGTGAAATCAGTTAGGAAAAAAAAATGCAGTTAATTTCCTAGTAAATAAACAGAGCTTTAGAAGGGATTTGTTGAATTGTCTCACTGGAGCTGCAGGGTTAATATCAGGTGGAAGCTCAGCCCTTGCTTGAGAAGGAACTGCCAGTTTTGGAGCAGGCACTAAGCATTTTCCCTCATCCCCCTGAGGAAGGGAAATGCTCTTTAGGTGCCCAGACACCACAGTCTCAGTGCCATTCTCTAACAGCCAAGTTTCACATTTTCAAGTTCCATAAACAAGGTAATAATGACTCCTGAAATGAGGATAAAGATGAACCCACAAATGAGCACAGGACAAAGGGGAGAGACAGTAAAATGGTCTTGTAAACAACTTAGAGTGGAGACACTGTGCTGCACACCACTAATGCTCCCATCCTGGAAAAATGACAGGGCTCCTGAAAACAGATGTGGGCACTGCAATGTGAAAATTAACATCAGAGACTGCGAGGGCATAATTTCAAAAGGTAGATATGTATCTTAGAGCTGTCTTCAGGGCAAGTATAGTTCAGCAAACCAAAAAGAAATAAAATAACCCTGTTCAGAATATGGCAATTCACGATCCCAAGTGGGCAGCAGTAAGAAAAGAAATTGCTATTTACTACCCCCCCACAATGCCTGACAGGTCCTCATTTGAGGTACAACACACAAAGGTATCTTAGGGACCAACCAGAAAGTTTTAAATGGAAAGCACCTGGGTCTGGATTCAGTAAGAGCCTCCAAAGCCACACAGGTGTCAGCCCAAGGTTTTAGGGTAAAATTTTCAATAGCCTGTAAGACAAACTGTTTGCAACCTCCTCAGCTGAAGGACAATAAGATCTGCTACTTCTCTCCTTTAGACACTGAAAACTGAGGTGTTTCAGGGTCTTCCCATTAAGCTCAAATCATTCAAGGGATGCACTGATAGTGAGAACCTAGATAAGCATCTCACACCTCGTGTTGGGAGGGAGCCCCAGAGGGAAGGATGGCCCACAGCCTTTGCTGTTAGTGGGACAGGGAAGTCAGAGCTCATTCCCCTGGTCTGACACCAGCCAGGAGCCTGTGCAGGCAGAAAGAATGGGCCAACAGCAATGCTTTACCTTCCACACTGCTGGGAGTTAGCTGCTGCAAGCTTCCCAGTACCACAGGGGGCTCAAACTAGAAGTGATATAATACATGATGGGTCAGAACAGAAGAGATTTTACCACAAATGCAGCTGTGGATATCTCAGGCAGAGGTTGAATGCAGTTAACATGCTCCAAAATCATTCTGCCATCATATCTTGTCACTATTCAGCAACTAAAAAAAAAAATACAGATATAGATTTTTATGCCTTGAACTTTCTTCTTTTGACAAAGCACTTTTACTGAGAATTTTGGAAGGTTGCTACACTACTTTCACTTCGTTCAACTGTCCCTGATGACAACCATATCCTGGAGTGTATTAGAGTTTAAAAATACAGCAGCAAGATAAGCAGTGGCAGGAAGATAGAGGAATTCAGAACTTTGAGAGTCAGAAGAAAAGATATTTCTAATCTTTGCTGAAAATACAAGACAAAGTGGATAAGGCAGACAAGCATGAGGAGGCTGTTACAAACAGGAGAGGCTGGAAAGAAGGAAAGGAGGGGGAGCTTCTCACACCAGCAAGTGAGTTTGATAGCAAGATGAGAGAGAGAGGTCACAGCAAGACAAGTAGAGCAAGCAAGGGAGCTCCACAGAGATACAGCCCAGAAGACAGGTCAGGGCAAGTCTGTGTCTATGGTTTGCTTTGTTCTTATTTTTGGCTTTCCACATACTTTCAAAAGGAGAGGTTATCAGATAAGATTTGATGGGACACCATTAAGACAGAAGGTTTTTCCAGCTCTATTGTGTGCATGACATTCCTTCCCCTCTGGTCTCTGGAGAGCTCCTACATCTGGGGATGTAATCTGCCAAGCACAAACACAGGGCTGCACAGCCATGCTGCCTTGGCTGAGGAATTTGATCAAAGGTGCAATTTAAAGTGGGTGTTTAATGGCCTCATGGTGTTCCTTTACCCTGGGATTGTACAGCCCACCCTGTAACATACCCCTTTGTGCTACCAACAGGTGCTGGGAAGTGTGCCAATGTCCTCATCTCACAGAAAGCTTCTGCCTTTCCTGATGGACTCCCCATGCTAAGGAATTCTAGACCTGCACTGCTGTAAGGCAGGAGATTCAGCCACCTCAGCTAAAGAACAATAATTGGTACCAGATGTTGATTTCCTGAGGGTTAAATCTACAAGAATATAATATATTGGAAGGGGGGAAAAAAAAAAAAGTGTGTTTTATAGTGATGCTCTGGGAATTGAGGAGATGTAAATGGAAAGGCTGGTTTCCACTGCAGCAGTCAGAAGTGCCATATTTCTAAAGGTCAGAAGATTCTGCATAATCAACATGGGAAAAAAATACTGGTGTGGAACACTTGGCAAAAAGAATCAGTAACCATAGAGGTGTATAATAGTATCACCAGTGGTGCTGCCAAGGTGAAAGAGGACCTGATGCTGTTAGCTTGCTGAATACACACTAAGACACCAGCAGATGAGATGGGGGCTGAGGTGGGAGGAAACTATCATTCTAAGATTTCAACTGCTCTTTTACAGGAACCTACCAATTCCTCCCTTCTCTGTGCTTTCTTTCCATTCACCTTCACACTGAATAATCTCCAACAATTCCATTCTCAAAGCATTTTCCATGTTGCCCTCCATATGCACTAAATTTTGTCAATTTATGCCTTGCATCAAAATTACTTTGGTTTTAAAGAAACTCCAGACCTTCCATGGCCACGTGGACTCAGACAGATGGCACTGGGAAACTGCTCAGCACTCCCTTTCTTGCAGAACTCCTCTAACACACACAGGATATCACATTGCCCAGCACAGATACTGCTTTCAATAACACACCCTCGAGCCTTTGGGGTTTATCCCTGCCAGGAGCAGCCAGAGCACACAGGAGAAAGCAGAAGCTATGACACAGCTCAATGTAGGGGCTGTGGAAAGCCAACAGAACATGGCAGAGGTGCATGAAGATGTCAGAAGTAGAGGGAAATGACAACAGGGATATCAGGGAACCAGGAGAGATGAGGATATTGCAAAGCAAAAATGAAAAGTCTGCCAAGATTGCTGCAGCAGAGAAGCACACAGGACTGGACAAACCCCCGTTGCTCATACAACAACTCCTGGTTTGCCATTTAATATTCAGTGCTATTTTATAGCAGCAGGATGTCCCTGACTCTTCCCCTGCTCTGGAATGTAAATAGCAGCTGTGTGAGCTGGTGGAGCAGAGCCCTGCAGGTGTGCTCTGCCTGTGCCACCAGCACAGCCTTGCAGGAGGCACCAGGAAACCCAGCTTGGGAATCCTGACAGGGCTCAGGAGAGAGGTCAGATTGGAGCAGTTCAGCACCAACAAGACTTGGATAATTCTAGACATGCAGAGGAGAGCTCCAAGTGCCTAAGGAACCCTCTTGGTGGTGATACTCAGCTGCTTACAGAAGTAGGCAGGAGCAGTCAGGATTATCCTTTAGGATTTAGGTGCCTAAATTCTTCCTTAAGGTCCTCCTTAGGCATCCATTCCTTCCTGTAACTCCAGCACTAAAAAAACCCAAAACCAAACAACCCACCAACCCTTGTCTTCCCTATCCATGGAGCACTGGTAGTTAAAAACACCTGACTGAATAAATCCAGCATCCTGGAATTTCACTTGCTGTTTGCAGCCTTGCAGCTGACTTCAGTACAGCAGGGTGACAGCATAAAAATCACAGAACTGTTTAGGTTGAAAAAGGCCCTTAAGACCATTGAGTCCAATAAGCAAACAGAAGATAAATAACAGATAAATAGATAAAAAGATAAGCAACCTTCAGAAATAAGCAAGAGTGCAAGGAGCAAACAACTACAGCAGGAGATCATGAAACAAAAATACAAAAACAATAACAAAGACTGATCTACTTCTGTCCTAGTGAAGCAATTCACATTACTGCTCTGCCCCTGGGATTGCCTTTGGGTTCCCATCAAACTGACCACAGCCACACAACTAGGGATTTGAGGGCTACTCACAATTTTTCCCTTTTTTACTGCAACTTGGCCCCAAGAACCCCTCACAGGAAGCCTTTCTAATATCCTCTCTCTTTTACTAATTACAAAGGAGAAGAAATATTAAGATCTTCTTGCAAGGAACCTGAGGATTCCTGCAGAGCTTGTTTCAATGTAAATCTCCTTAGTAACAAAGGAAATGGAGGGGGGAAGAGAAGGAGGCTGCACAGGATTTGCAGCCTGCTTTTCTCGGGGTGTTTGCTGTTCCAGAGATGATTCAGCCTCTCCCTGCCAGCACCCCTCACTGCTCCTAACTTCTGGCAAGGATCACCCAAGAGGAATGTGGGGCTTTTTTTTTCCAAAGTTCTCAATGAGGTATCAGCTGTTCTTTAAAGAGATTATGGTGGGAGCATTCCTAGCACATTGACTCCACTGTGCAGCCAGCCCTGTGATTAAATGGCTCAGCAAAGGTGGTTTCCAAGGATAAACTGTGCCAGGGATGACAACATTTCCTCACCAAAGGGGGGAGAATCTAATAAAAAATAAGGATAGAGGGAAACTGCTCTAGCTCTACAGCTATTATTAGTGTCTCAAAGCATTGTCACTGCTTTGCCTGTGCTGTCAGATGTCACTTTGCATCAGTTCTGGGCAATGCTCAGAAGAAAACTCATTGAATTCTGCAATGCATGACTGGGCTCCACAGCAGGGCTGCACAGAGGGTTAAGTGACCTCTTAATGCTGGTGGGAGCACTGCTCAACAAGTTCAAGTGGGCTCTCCAATAATTTATGCAAACACCTTTTTGCATAGACTGGCAATTTATAGTAATTTATCCCTTCTCTCCAGCTGCTCTCGCAAAGCATAAAACAGGTACTTACAAATGAGTTCCAGCACTCTGTCCTCCTGTCCCCTGCAGCTGCTCCCTGCTGAACTGGCAATCCAAACGAGGGGGGAAGAGAACTGAGGCAAGGAAATGACTGGCATACAATGGGCACTCAGATTCTTGGGCACACTTGATTGGAACCCAAGTCTGGGCCATGAGTGAGATACAGAATGCAGCAGAACAAATCCCTACATTCACCCTCTCTGGAAATCTATTTCTCCATAGTCACTCTGCTTTTGGAGGACCACCCTTTATCATCCTCATTTGTTTTTCAGGGGCATTTTCTCAGCATAAAGCTGAGCAACTCTGTCTCAGTAAAGAACTCTGGCCCCAGCAGATGCTGACTGGAATTCCTTCTGTTTTGAGGAAGCACATTATGGACATCTCTGCCCTCTCAGGAGGAGTCCAGAATCACAACATGCTCCTTTTCCCCGCTCAGGATGACCCAATGGTGAGTTCATTCTGCTGATCACGTGGCAGTTCACTTTGAACTCAGTGTACAAGCAAAGTTAATGGGAGCTGACGTGAGACCTACACACATCCTATACATCCACATTACAGCTTTGAACGCCTGCCTCTGCTCTGAACTGAAAGCCACAGCCACCAAGAAGAAAGAAATGTATCTAGTTTTCCTTCTGATCTTAGTCACCTGCAAGGACAGTTTGTCTGCTCTAGCAGAACACAGGATTGTTTAACAGCCAGCTAAACATAAGTTAAAATGGCAGCTTTGGAGATAGGGGAAATAAAGAAACAAAAACCATGGGTGTTAGTGATTTATCAAAATGGGCTAAAATCACACCTAAACATCCAAGCTGTAGACAGATCCTGTATTCTTGAGGTAAATTTTGGGAAGCTAATTCAAGTTTTCCTCTCAAAACATCTATTAGCAATTTGTCACACTCAATGTGGCTGGGAGCAATGTCATGCTGACGGCTGCAAGATTCCAGCCAGACTTGTAGATCAGGGGACCTGATGGATTGCACTTCTAAGTACCTGCACAGCTCTGAAGCTCAAATTGACTGTCTGGCAGTATTCTTTCTGTCCTGCTGCATTGAAAAGCTTGATTTTAAGGAAAACCTTTCATAGTTTTGACCACAGGGTCCAAACCTCAGAACACTGAGGAGAAATGGATTTTTATTTTCTGAGGACAACAGAAGACAGCTGTGTATACACACAGGCTGTGATGTACCATCAGGAAAATCAGAGAGACTGAAGCCATCTCTGGATGCAGACACACACCTGATTCCCTGGGAGAAGGTAATGCACTGGCAAGAATTCTCCATGGTCATCCTGGAGGGGGGAGACAGCTCTGACAGGTGCTTGATGAGACAGATCCCACAGTTTCATCAAGGGCCCCATCCCCTCCATCTGCTGGGCTCTACTCCACTACAAGTTTATTATTGGTCGTGTCCTGCTACCTTGAGAGTCACAAGCTCCACTAAGCATCTTTTTTTTTCCCCTGTTGAACCAAATCAGGAGTAATCCCAAAACTACAGGAGAAGGAAATAAAAAAAACTCTCATGCACAAATATTTGAGCTGTTAAGTACACCACTGGAGAACTCTTAGACTAGAAAGCACAAATAGAATTTAATAATCATCCAAAGACAAGTGTGGAAGCACATGAATTCCAACTTGGGACTGAATTATTTGAGAGTTGTGCTCCTTTGTTTCCAAGGTCTGAATTTGTAATATCTGTTTTAGCAGCAATGCTACTGGTAACGCTTTTCCTCTTCCCTCAAGAAAAAACAGTAATGTCTACTTTAATTTGTTTTCTCCAAGCTGCTGCCTTTGAGCTTTTCAGAGTGACACAGAAGTCTAAGCAAAATTTCACTGACTCCAAAATCTCTTCCTTTGGTTTAATCACAGTTAAAGCTTGAGCAACAAGCACACAAAGGCTACCTCAAGTGTAAAAAAATAAAAGGGTGAAGAAGTACATCAAGTGCATCAGAAGTCTGCCAGGCAGAAAGCAAATGGCTAAATTTATAGAGGTGGTTCCTGCTAACAGAAGAGCTGCTCAGCCCCAGCTATTTCATTACTATTTTACTAAAGGATCCCAGGGACTTTTTTTTTTTTTTTTTTTTTTGAGGTGTAGGCAATTCAGAGAGCTGAAGCAGCACTGTAATTTGGCCTATGAAAAATGAGTAGGTGTTCACAGTTCATTTCCCAACAGAGAAAGTCGTGCACATCACAGAAACCATCATCATGCACAGAACTAATAGCTGCCCTGCTCAGCAGGCACACCCATGCACACCAGGGCAGCCTTGCAGTGCCCCAGCCTCACCACGTAAGAACAAGAGATTTTGGTTGGCAACACTGCCAGCAAAGCAGCTTTTTTCCCAGATCTACAGACAGGTGAAAAAATACAGCAATGCTGTAAGTAAATACCAGCAACCAACGCTAGACTGCTGAAACCACAAAACAAATTGAAAACTGTGAAACATTCCCAGAGAAATCCCCTGCTCCCAGCTGAACTGGAATAAAAACACACAGAGAGTCATAAACACGAAGTGAAAAACTCAAAGATGTGGGGGAGAGGATGCAAAGCTAACAAAATACTGGATAAATGGAATAAAACCTGCTGCTGCTTATCAGAATGAGTAACATCAGCTGTGGTCAGAGGGCAATGGCTGGACAGGACATGGTATTTGTCACATTCCTGTTGCAGACAAAGGAGAAGGAAAGGCTTGGGAACAACAGAGCACAGCTCTTGGGATTCCAACAGTCAGCTCTGAGCCTACACAGGGACTCTGCCTTAAACCCATGCAAAGTCTTGGAAAACCTCAGGACCCCTCTGGAAGACCATTAGACTGATTTCTGCTTGGATATTGCCAAAATAAACCCAAGTCAAAATTAGATGTGGCTGAGCCAAATTTCACCTTGATTAGTATTTACATAACACACAGGGAAACAGGAGAGGAGCACATAAATAATGAACTGTTTGTTGCAGCCTCTCAGGAGGAGAGTTCTCAGCTCTCACAATACTGTGTGCAGTATTGATCTGCACACACACACACCAGCTCCCTGTGCAGAAGCCCCAAACCTGCCCTCCATGCACAGAAAAAAAAGTCTCAGAAGCTGAGTCACACAGGTTGGGGTGCAGACTCAGGCTTTACTACACCAGAGGGTCAGACTGCTGCATTCCAGAGCCCCTTATGGGAAAACATTACCCAGATCTGGGAAATTCAGAAGATGTTCTCCATTTCCTTCATTTCTTTCCTTCCAGCACACTTCACATTTATGATAGTTGAAGGAAATGCAAACTTGGGAGAGGCTGATTGCTGAATTTTTCCTCCTGTTACAGTATCACCACTTATCCACCCAGTCTTAACACAAGTTGGGGGGACTCCAAAACAAAATTATTACCTGGGAATGACTCAGTACCACCAGTGTCTAAGGCAGCTGCACAATAGAGTATTACTCAACAGCCACAAGCTGTTGGTGCCACCTGTGAGAATCAAGTGAGAACAGTTTCTCTTCCCTATTCTCATTCTTTTCATGTTGGAAGGAGGGGTTAACTTCATGCCCAGTCCATGTGAGTAGAGGTAGAGGGTATCTGGACACTTCTTTAGTATATACTGTTAGGAAAACAATTCCAATATCTTCTTTGAAGAGACTTTTCCACTTCTACTTATCCTACTCTGAACTTCTGGGTTTTTAAAATGACATCATGGTCCCCTGCCACACTGCTCCCCAAAGCACCAGATGTATCTGATTATAGTTTGCAAGGTCCTGGGAAACATCTGCAGACATTCAACCATAGTGCTAGAAATGGATATGTGGCAAAGCAGTGATTAGATCCCATCATGTGCTGGAAGCCACAGTGTTCCTCTGCAGGTTTACAGCCCTAAAGCTGAAGTTTACAGCCCTTAGCTGTAAGCTAAGTAGCTGAGGGTACTACAAGAGGCATCTTAAGCAACACAGCAACTATCCCCTGATAAGACACTCATACTGAGCCAGCAAGAGAGGTGGCTCAAAGATTCAGCATCACTATTTTCCTGATGCATCAATGTCTCACAAGTTTGCAGCAAATGAATGTCATCCTCAAGCATACTGTTAGGAAAGATTGCTTAAAACTAATTAGCTCAGTAACAATGGCCTGTCATTATGCTACTAAGTCACCAGCATGAGCACATAAGTTACAGTGACAGCTCAGGGTATAAAATAAGTGCCTTTATATTAAAATTTGCAAAGTGCTTAGCAGTCAAATGCCAATCTATTCACTTCTGGTAATATTGCATAGTTTCCTCTTAATAGACTGTTCCAAACTCCCACACAAAGATATGACTTATTTTACTACAGAGAGGTCTTTCTACTTCATACACTGTCCATGCACAGATATAGAAAGCTTTTTAAAGTGCATTTATTTCTACAGTGTTGATTCATTCCACATCAAGATGAACATGGGATTCAGAACATGACTTTAGAAAAAGCTGAAGGTAATGGAACAACAACTCTCTCTTGGGTGATTTAGCCAGGGATGCATGATAAACTGAAGGTAAGGAGCAGATTTTGAGGGGCAAGAACAGCAGCAGTTCCCACATGCAGCACTTTACAAGATTTCCCCAGTAGAGAAGGAAATAGTTATTGCTATAATTATTTCATAGTTCCAGTCAGCTGCATTCAGTTGTACTGCTATATTCCAATGGCAGGAAAATGGAATACAGTAAACTATAAATATCTGTCAGAATTCCTTTGAAAGGACAACAGTTAATTGCATAGCTTGATCTCCTGCCGTGCAGAGCTTGCATTTCAGGTTAGAAAGGTACAGATTGTTATTGATTTAATTCTCTTGAAACATGTGTGGTATAAAACTGTTCAAAAGACTTATGGGGGAGAAATATATGCTTCCAAACTAAGTCCTACAGCACAAGACTGTGGCAGGCTACCTTCTTGCAAAATGCTTTCTGAAATTCCATACATTCCCTTCCAAAGGCGCTCACAGCCCTCTCAATAAATTGAGTCTCCTTGCTTCATTTGCAGAAGAGAAATTAAATCAGTGAATCAGATGAAGGACAACAAAAGATTAGCAATAGTATAAGGTGCATATAAAAATTCTGTGTTAAGAAAATTCAGTCCTTATTACACACTCACTCTAACTGAGCCATTCCCATCTTTCCTTCCTGTTTTCCTTTCATCTAACTTCCAGTTAGTTCTACCTTTCTCTCTGCAAAACAATTCCAGGCAGTCAAGCCAATCCTTTTGACTATTATACTCTTCTAGCTTTGAATCCATTTCTGATTTAGCTGGTGCAAAGTTGGTCTGGTGACCCAAAGACATCAGGATATACAACTGTGCAGTAATTAGTTAAGCCTCATCCATTCTGGGAATGAATTTCCCATCACAGGCATGGAGAGCAGTGAAGGTGAAGCCCTGTTTAACACTTGTTCAGCTCATCTACTTGCCACGAACAGTAACTTGAGCCAGTGTAAATTATGTGGCACTGTGATTTTGCCAGCCTCCCTCAATGCTTAGACTGCTGCTGCTACAGAGAGAGCCAAAACCCCACTGCAAGGAAGCCTTTTTTAACAAGTTATACAGCTACTAGTAAATAGCTTACTCCCAGGTTTTATAATTAAGATAAGACAATTTCCTGACAAGTGCTCTGAAGAGACAAAATATTAGTGGAAGAAATGCTGCAGAAAGGGTTCAGCACCTGTTGATCACAACCATGTGTTAAGCTCTATTTGCACACCCTGCCAGCCTTTATTAGGAGAGGTCAGCAAGGTGTAGACTACCAAATATTCCTTCTCTGAATCAGTTGTTACTAGCTTTCCCCTCACTTCCCAGGCTTAGGACACAAAACCATACCTACAGACTTAATCTTCAGGTTTCCCAAGGTGGGTGGGTGAGAGTTCTTTTTTGCTCATTTAGGAATTTTTAATATTTTTTCTTTAAGCATTAGCTGATCAATAATATGCACTGAGTGATTAAAAGTTAATGCATTGCTTTACAAAATATAAGAGAAAATTGAGCACAACCTACAAGACACTTGGAAACAAAAGCAACTTTAACCCAAGGAAAATTTCTAACACTTGCACCCAATAAAACTGGCAAGATGATCACTTTTACTCACCCCTAAACACCCACACTGAACAGTGAGGACAGTGCACTGGCAAGGTTCTAAAGGCAAGAATCATTAAATAGATGACCCCCAGCCAAGCAAGACACAGCATTAGCTGGCAATCACCCCTGCAGACAGGGTGCTCTGCAGGCTTCTCCCAGCTGAGGCAAGGGGAGCTCTGAGCCTCCCCAAAGCTGCCCATGCCCCCAAATCCCCTGCCCACAGCTGCAGGCAGCACTCACAGCTCCAGGGGTTCCACAGCTGCCACCCCAGGGAGATCAGACAGGCAGAAATGCACCCAGCTGGGAGAGGGGTGGGGAAACTTTTGCTGAGATGAAATAGGTACGAAAGAATCTCTGAGAAGGGAAAAAAAATTAAAGAGATATTTAAGATAACAGACAGGATGCAAATGAGGGATTCTTCCAACAGATTTTTACCACACAGGATCACAGGAAGTGTTTGGGCTCACTGCTGCCTAGGTGAGGAATACAGTCTACTAAAGACATTATGGGAAAGGTACACTGGGCTTTTGTCTCTCCAGCTCTGTTTCTGTGGTTTAAAGCAAGGATAAAGATAATAACATCCTGTCCTGAAACAATTTCAGGAGCTAAATAGAGCATATACACTCAAGTAAAATTAAACTATTGTTATTAACTCTCACCTTCTCTCACCCATGATATCAGATGAAAAAGACAGTTTCTCTGAAGAAGGAAAAAAAGTATCATAAGAGCTACCATTCACACTGCTATTACTTATAATAGCATAAATCCTCAATATCTATTAGAGATAGACTAGACTTGAACTCCTTCTCTTCCTTATTAAAATTCCCTCTCCTTTGCCCACTCAGAACAGAGGCAGGCAATTCCTTCCTCACACCCTGGCTGTGAGTGAATTTGGACAGACTCCCCTGCCCCACCTGCTTGGCAGAAAAAACCCCAGAGCTTCTAAGGCTGGGCTGGGCAGAGCAGCTCTACCTCCCACCCCCCTCCTTTATCACTCCTCAGACCAGGAAAAAAAAAAAAAAAAAAAAAAAAAAAAAATCACATTATGTCAGCATGTGGAAGCAATTAGTCAATGAAGGGAGGGTCACATCCAGCTCTCTAAGCATTGATTGCAAGCTCACAGTTTCTCCCAAAGGCAAAAAAAAAAAAGTGTACTTGAACCCTTAGAGCAGATAGGCTGAAGCTGATTTATTGGGGTGATTTAGATCTGTTAAAACAAATTTAATTTTGAATACAATTTTATATCAATTAACAGAGTCTCACAAGTGTAGCCATTAAGGAATCTCTTTCCAAAACCAAAGCCAAATATTCAAGATTTATGAGACTGACTTGCCATATTGGAAGTAACTAATTATTCGTAATGATTCTTTGTACTCTGACAGTGATTATGTATTTTCAGTGCAAATGACCATGATGAAGCAAGTGATAAAGGCAGCCCATGTTTGTGAAAGGGATACCAAGCAGTTAAGGCCTGATTGTTTTGGCAAAGTATTGGGGTAGCCGGGAAAGAAACAAATGAAAACATCTAAACCCATTGACACAAACCCCAGCTTATTTAACATCCTGAAGTGTCTCCTGGTGCATGTCAGAGCTGTACTGAATGTCTGTGGTCTCCTTTTATTGCCTTAAGCAATTTTGTATTCGGTTTATTTATTGTGACCTTTTGGCTGTCCTTCCACCTTGGACATGACAGTCTTTAACAAAGCAAAGCCTCGCAGACTCAGCTTGCAGCATTTGCAACAGATTGTGCAGCGTGTTTGGGGTGAGAGGAGCAACACAGATTTGGGGAATGATTCTCATTTGCATTGGATTTTCTTCAGCTCACTCTGATGGCGCTGGGCAGAAAAAGTAGAGTAGCAACCCTTCCACCTCCACCTGAAGGAAACGTCTCTGGATTACTCTGCCCTGATTAACGTACCTGTGAATCGAAAATGATAGTTACTCCGGGATTGGGTAGAATTTCACATTGCCTCGGGCCACCGAGAAAACAAAAGCACCGCCTTTCTCCTTTCTCATAAGTACTGCCCCCGACACAGGAACAGAGTAATTGAGAACAAAGTCCCTGCTCCAGTGAGGTGCTCGGTGCCAGCAAGGTTAATGTCCAGGGGCAGGCTCGTGGCGAGAGCAATGCCATATTTACTGCTGTGCCTGTGATGCCACACTCACTCCTGCTATGAACAAGGGTCTAATTTCTGATCCTCAAAAGGCAGAGGCATAGCAAGTTTGTCATTAAAATCCGCAGCAGCATGCATGTGATTAAAATGTTAATGTCAATATTGTAATCGAGGTCTGACTCACAGGACAGCTGCTAAGAGACTTGATCTGTATTGCTTAGCCCCTGTCACCTGATGCAGACCAGGGTTGCAGAACGTGCCCATCACATGGCAGGGATTGGCATTCACTGGCTCATGTGGCGAGCTGGAGGCTGCAAAGGGACAATCAGCTCAAACCCAGGTCCAATATTTTTGGACCAATAGGTTCAGCTGTGCCTGCCCTCCAGCCAGAGGAAAGCTTTTCAGTACATTTCCTTGGTATCACCTGAGCAGCAGCTCTGCTGCAAAGGCACTCACATCCCCTGCCCACCTGCAGTGCTGCTCCTGGCTTATCCTGTCCCCTGGCCTCATCACCCACCTCTCCTGCTTTTGGAATTCTCTGTGCTTGTTTCTATCCAGTTGAGTTTTAGACATTTAAGCCTGTGGTAAATTTTGCCTGATGTTGTCTAAGCACGGAAAGAGCTATAGTCTGCAAAGCTTCTTTTCAGTAAATTCAGGATTAATGAAGAAGGCCTCTCTATTGTTGGAATGTCTAATACAATTATCCACTGAATGAATGGACTAGGCAGCAGTGGAGGGCTCCCAGGTTTGTGGTAGGGAATTGTCTGTTTTAACATCCATCTGTTTTCATTCCCTCTGATCCATTATCATTCACCTAGAGTTATAACATGATGAATATCATTGTGCAGAATGCCATTTGATGCTGGGGGGAAACAAAACCACTGTAGGTCTGCCTTCTATTGAAAACACAAAATTGCCTTGGTGGAAGGAAAGGCATGATTGATTCAGAGATGCTGTTTGAAGCAGAGGCATCCTTTCCCATGTGGACTGCTTGATTTTGTTAATTCCTTTGGATGACCCTTCTGCTGCATCTTTCAGCAAGAAAATATACATATATAAAAATAAGAATAACTATGGACAATCATAGTGCTGCTGAATTTGTGGAGCTAATTGAAAAAAATAATGATATTCACAACTTTCCCCAGAAGGCACCTTTGGTTTATGCTCCCAGTGACATTACACTCCTGTACGTAAACATGGGATGAGAATCTTGATGACCCTGCTGACAGGAAATAAAGAAAGCAACTTTACAGGCAATTTCCACTGTCCTTGTTGGTCAGCAAATTTGGAAGTGAATGAAAAAAAAGGGAACTAGAAATGCATATTAATGATGGCCTGTAGCACAACAGGAGCGAGATGACTCCTAGCAAGAGAAACTGTTAAAAATGTCCCAGTTTATATTTTTTAATTACTTACTCTTATGATGTACTTAAAAGCAACATAGAAGTTACCTTGTAAATAAAAAGACACCAGCCCTCACAGTGTAAAAATAACTTAAGTCAACTCGGTGTGAATGCTTGTTTCTAGAAAGTGTACCTTAAAATCCTGGTAAAGCAAATGCAGTTAAACCAAATCCATTGTTAAACTAGGTGTATCTAAATGTAGACCTTTAATTAACAACCATCTCCAGGATCTTGGTTGTTCCTTTCAGATATCACACATTTTAAAAAATACTGTACAGCCACTTAATGAAACAGGAAATACCCTTTGCAAATCCAAAGTCCAGAAAAACCCAGGACAGATAACTGTCTGGCTCCCCACTAGCCTGTAATTACCCGAGGAAGCAGCTAGATTTAGCTATCTTCCTTCTTTAATTGGCACACAAAAGATTATAGGATTTTATTAGGACACAAATGACACCGATAGGAGTGTGATTGAGGCATGCAATGCATGACTGACTATTTGCATTAAGAGGCTTTGCACTACACATGGGATTTCTACCTTTGGTTTTAAATGGCTTAAATTTAAATGACGTTTCTATCCTACATTTTAAGAGGATGATATTTATTTTAGCTCTTGTCTAAGTATGGTAGGGCAACACTGTTGCCACACACCAGAAACCCTTCTCAAAGAGCTTGTTTGGGCCAGGTTGGAAATGGGTTAATTTCTGACTACTCTGTTGTTACAATGAGATCAGGAACGTAAGAAAATGGTGGGAAAATGGGCATTGAAGTGCCCACATTGAAGTTTTGATGGGTATGTTAGACATTCAGCTGCCAGCCTGCCACTTCTGGGGACACCAGCCTGAGGAAACCACCATCCCCGGTGACGACTGAAATGGAACACAGTGTGAGTAAATAGCAGGAGCTTTTTTTGTCTTCCCTTATTCCATGGCTCCCACTAACTCTGAATCTCCTTCATGGACTTTTTCCCTTATACATGAATCTCAATGGATTTCTTTAGGCTTTATTTCACAACATTTTTCTAACGTCTCTCACATCCAGAACTAAGGGCTACCCCCCAAGGTAGGTGAAAGCAGCTGAAGAAGGAATTAAGCCAAGTCAGTCCAGCGGAGCAAAGCTGGCCCCACACAAGGAAGGGAGTACCCAGAAGTGATGGTAACATGCTGTGATATCTGACTTTGTGCAATAAAAGATGATAACAGGAGGATTAAGTCCTGCTACCATTGCGATATGTAGGACAGCCCTGTGCAGGAGCCCTGATCCAGGCACACCTTCCTCAGAGCTGTCCTTGGGACTGGGCACTGCACAGCTGCTCAGCCGGCCACCAAGCCAGTCCCTGTCCCAAGGGAATGCCAGAGGACCAAACCTTTGGCCAGGGGACCCTGGAGAGAGGAGAGGGCCTGAAACTGCAGGGAATCGGGAAAGGGAATATCCCCCTCCCGCACTGCAGAGCCCGAATGAAACCTCAACAAGACGAATGGATGGGGAGCAGGAGCTAATGAACAGAGTCCCCCGATTCCACCTGCATGAGCCCCAACCCTCGGCTCCCTTACACTGCCCCTTGTCCCACCTGCAGCTCTGGCTGCCCAGCTCCGTGTCCTGCACCATCACCAGCTCATTTCCGAACTTGTCCCCTGACACACAGACTGTTCCCTAACTCACCCCTCCGTTCTTTCCACGTCTCTCTTCCTCTGTTCCCCAGGCTGACCTGAACCCCCAAGAGATCCCTCAGTTCAGAGTTTACTCCTCAACTCCTCCCGCAGCTCCCTCCCTGTCCCTGCCCTCGCCAGCTCACTCCTCGCCCCCGTGCTCACCGTTTGACCCCCAGCCCATGCCTTGTCCCCAGTTGCCCTGCACCCCGTGTCCCCTCGGTGTCCCCTCGGCGTCCCGGGGCAGGAGGCGGCCCGGGGGAAACTTTCGGCGGGGGCCGGAGCGAGCGGCGGCGCCCCCGGCCCGCGCTGAGGGGCGGCGAGGCGGCGGCGGGGCGGGAAGGAGGAGGAGGAAGGGGGGGAGCGGGGGCACGGCCGGGCCTGCGCCGGGGAATGACGCGCAGCTGGCAGCCCTGCTCATGCGCGGCCGGCCGGGCGGTGCTAGCGCCGCGTCCCAGCTCGGGGAGAATGGGGCGGCATCCGGGCAGCGCCGACTGAGCGGCTTCTGGGGGCCGGGGCTGCGCCGCGCCGCGGGCGGCCGGGCTGGGGCGGGCGGGCGAGCGCCATCCGGCAGCGGGCGGCGGCGGCGGGGGCGCCGTGCCGCGCCGGCGGGGTCTGCGAGCCGCCGGCGGCGCCCGGCGAGGAGGGGTCGGCGGCGGCGGCGGGCGGCGGCGGCGGCGGGCGGCGGCGGGGGCTGCCCAGGGATTGTCTCGCTCGTTCCGCGGCAAGAAAGTTGGGCGGCGAGCGCGGCGGCGGCGGCGGCCCCCCCGGCGGTGCGCGGCGGCCGGAGCGGGGCCCCGGAGCGGCGCTGCCCCCGGGGAGGGGGCGCCGCGCCTGGATTATCCCGAGCTGGGTCGAGCCTCCTGGATCTGCCTCTCTCCTCCGCGCCGAGTGAATCCGAGGTGTCCTCGTCCTGATCCAGATAAATCTTCCCCCCCTTCTCTTTTTTTTTTTTTTTTTTTTTTTTTTTTCCTCCCCTCCTCTTCCCGTCGTTGCTTTTTTTGGGGGGTGGGGGGAGGCGGGGGGTGGAAATTTGTCAAGGTCATTCCGTGGATTTAATATTTTTTGTGTGTGTGTGCCGCTCGCCCCACCGCCACCGCCACCCAGCCTTGCTCTGTGGATTATCATCGCCCTGGATCCGAGGCTCTGAACAGCAGGATTTTTTTCGTTGTTGTTGTTGATTTTTTTTTTTTAATAATTATTATTATTTTTTAAGGGCTCCGGGGTTTGGAGAGGGGAAGCGGTGAGTTGGAGGGGGGCGACTTTTCTCTCCCCCTGCGCCCCCCCCACTCCCACCCACCTCCCCCCCCCCCTCGCGCCCGGCCTTCTCATTTTCTTTTTTTTTTTTTTTAATTTTTTAATTATTATTATTATTTTTAAATTTTTTTAATTTGCTTCTTCTTCGGCGATGGATGGGAAAATCCGGCAGAGCCGGAGGTCGAGGTCGCAGCGGGACCGCGTGCGGCGGCGGGAGGCGGCGGCCCGCGACCCGCGGAACCAGAGCCCGTCCTCGGGCTCCGAGAAGGAGCCGAGCCCCGGCAAGGAGAACGGCGGCCAGAACTGCACCGCCCCGCGGGGCCCGCCGCCCGCCGCCCGCGCCGCCCGGCCCCCGCGCCGCCGCCGCCGCGAGTCCAGCTCCCAGGAAGAGGACCTGATCGATGGCTTCGCCATCGCCAGCTTCAACACCCTGGAAGCGCTGGAGGTGAGAGCGCCGGGGGGCTCTGCCCTCCCGCGGGGCGGGGGCTGGGCCGCCGGGGAGCCGTGGGGGGGGGGGGTGGTGGAAGGGAAAAGAAAAAGAAAAAAAAAAAATTAAAAAAAAAAAAAAGGGGATTTGAGAAAGGAAGCGCGGCGCTTTCAGGCTGCTGAATTTTGCAAATGGCAATTAACGCGCATTAATCGTGGTGTCAGCCCGGGGGGATCCCGGGGCTGCGGTCGGGAGGGTGCCGGGCCGGCCCCGGTGATCGCGGCTCCGCTGGCAACTCTCTGCCCTCCCCGCCTTGCTCCTTCCTCCCTCCCCGCTCCCCTCCTCTGCCCGGCTCCGGCCGCTGCTCGCCATCACTTCGGGCCAGTCAAATGTTTGTTTGGGGTTTTAATTGGCTGCAAAATAATCCCGGCGTGTTGGGATGGTCCGGCATTGTTGTGAATGGTGGAGCTTCCCCCCCCTCCCGCCCTCCTTCCTCCCACTCCCCCTCCTCCAGCTCGGGAGTTTGTGTTTGCATTGCCAAAATGTTACTTTATCTGTCTCCGGAGATTGTTAGCAAATGGCTAGTGTTTGACATTTTGTGGAAAAGAGATGTTTAAATGGATAATAATCCCTCGGTTGTAATTCCCATTTTTGAAGTAATTGAACAAATTCTTCATCTCTTGTTGACTGTACATATTTTTCTGGTGTTAATAGGCTGGCAAAAAATATTGCTTGTCTAACTTATTACAAACAATATTTGCTAAGCAAATACTGCCTGCCTTGTCTGAGCTAAGTTAAGCAGAGCAGGAAATTTAATATTTTCAGAGGGGCATTGACAAACTATGACTTTGGCTTTTGATTTTTGTCGTGTTTGTGTACGAGGGGAAGAAGTGAGTTGTCGAGAGGAAGCACCTCACAAGTTGCTTGTTGGGTGCAATAATTGAATTCCCAGTAAATGTGAGCAGTCCTGGTGCTTTTGCCCACTTTCTTTGACACACCATGGTGGAAACATGGGCAAAGTTTTGGGTGCTCTCCCTACTTTGGATTTCCTGCCAGTTGTGTGTCTGTTAACCTGTATAGTGGTGAGGAGTTCTGCAGGGACTAATGAATGCTTTAATTTGCTCTGGGATCTTTAATGACTGCGAGGTCCCATTTTGTTCCTGGGCTTTGCTGCTCCCCAGCCCACCCCTCCTGCCCCGCTGGCCTTTGGTGGCATCGTGCTTGTGGGGAGTTTTTTGCCCGTAGGTCCAAGTTCTGAGAGTCCCAGAGATGGTGCCTGTGTGCCCATGGAGGTGCCAGCAGTGCCTTGGCCATCTGCCCTGGGGTCAGGACCCGGGCTGGGGAGCAGGATTCTGCTCAGCAGGGACATGCAGTGCTCCCTGAGCAGCTCTGGGTGTGCAGGTGCTGGCCAGGGAAGAAGGTTTGTGTTAGCTTGGTGATGGCTGTTCTTTGCCTTTCTGTGGTGTCATTTGTGGGGTGTTGTCCTAACAGGAAAGCCGAGTACTTTGTGTATGCAGAACTGATAATGAGTGAGCAATCTGCTCTCGTGTGCCTCTAAACCAAGCCCTAGACCTGTCTGCATAACCTTTTTTTTTTTTTTTTTTTTTTTGGGCATGCTCTTAGTCAAATGTGCATCAGCAGATAGTTCCAATTAAACCCCTGAGTCTCTACTGAGCTGTCAGGGAAGAAAGTAAAATTCATCTTCCTGCAGAAATTTTCTACCATGATGAGCACATTATCAGGAAATAGAATTCAAATGATAGTGCAATCCCTCCAGGCTGATGGGGAAAACTCTGGGCTTTTCAGATGGGGTGAGCCTTGTTATTGAATCACTCAGACCTTGATAATAAGGTACACAAGGGTAGAAAGTGACCTTAAATATCTGCCACCCCAAGGTACTTTTGTTTGTGGAAGCACTTCTGGTTTTTCTTTAAAAAGAAAAAAAATCTTTACAAAATCGTCCAAAATTCTCGCAAAAAAACTTCAGTACCACCTGAAATTAACCCATTTCTAGTATATTTCACCAACATGTAAGATACCATCACCTGAAACAAACTGATTTACAGTGTATTTACCAACATGTTAGAAAATAATATGTGCACCTCTGCAACCATGGTGGTTGACACCTCAGAGGGAAAAATGTGAGCAGAATTCACCTGTTTCACACCAACCAGGTGTGTTATGCTCAAGGCTGTGTTCTTGGATGTAATGATGATGTGTATTTCCTAAATCTCTGTAAAACTGGAAAGAAGAAAATGCTCTACATGGTGTGGATTTTTCTCTGGAGCACTGCCTTGGACTATGGTGATCTCACTGGCAGGTGAGATGCAGCAGCAGGGGAATGGGATGGTTAAGGCAAAAAGTATTTAAAGCAGTATATGCCCATGTAAATGGCTGAAATGGCAAGGTCGTTTTGTGTGGTGTGTTCTCTGGTGAACTTGACTGCAACAGGTGGTTTTCTTCTGCTTTGGTGAGAATCTGCATTTTGGTGTACATTGTTTTTTTTTAAAGAAGATTTAAAATCTGCTGTCATGCTTTTTAAAAAATAAAATAAGAATTGAAACCTTCTATGCTCATGAGGGGGAAGAAAGTGGCCTAGGGACAGTACTAAACTAACAAAGTATTTTATTTAGTTTTTTAATCTTAAAAGGAGCTTTTGTTACATGTATGGTAGTTCATTGTGGTGTTCTAGGTTGGTTTGTTTCTTGATGTTACAATCATCTCTGGTTGTGTTTAATAGACTTATCTAAGCCTTGGGTTTCCCCTTGGAAATGAAATTTCTCAGTGTTTAGGTAGAACTTAATGGTTGAATCATTTGGGAGAGGTAAGGTGGTTTTGGGTTTGTTTTTCTTTGTATCTCAGCATATTGTGAATTCCCCTTCCCCACTGAAGCAAATTCTCACTGCTGGTGTTCCTGTAAGTAAAGGGTGCTTTATAGAATAAATGTCTGTATTCTTTCTTTGTGTTGACCTGGGAGTATGAGCAGTTAAGGTTAATACTGAGGGATGGCTTTGAGGTCTCCTTTAGCTCTCTGGTGTGAATTTCTAAGCATTTTGGATTTTCACTCGTGACAGTGTTTCCTTTGGCAGTTGTCATCTGAAAATCATGTGTCTTGTTTCCCTGATACTTGTGACTTGACTTATGTATCTCCTATCCTACCATCTTCCAAATAAAGACTGAGTTGATGACAAATATATATATATATATATATAAAATTTAGTAAAAAAGAGGAAAAGCCACAGACACACAAGACAGACACACAAGCAGCAGCTCTTTTCTGTGTATGAGAAGTTAAAACTTCTCCTTTCTCTTCCTTCTCCTGGATCTTCCTGTATGAATCCAGCCCAGGTTTCATGCAGGTTACAGCTGATGTGTGTGTGTTTTGTTTGGGGTTTTTTAGCCACTCACCACCACTTTGGACTTAACCTAGAAATGGAGTTTGCTGTGACCTCTTGGCTCGAGGTGGTCAGCTGCTGGAAAAGGCAGCAGGAGGTGGTTGCTGTGCCAGGGGTCAGGAAGAGGAAAGGGGGATTTCTCCCCACCTTCCCAAATGAATGGTATGGATGTGAGCATGTGTGTATATTCATTACGTTCAGATGAAGCTGCTAATTATTCTTGAAGGTGATTGGTGAATCAGAGCGAGAGAATCTAAATGAGTGAGTCGGTAGTTGAGGGCTCTCTCTGATCATTGCTGTTCCTTTCAAGTATGAAAAACAGCGCTAAAAGGGAACTTCATCAGAATGTTAATGAATGCGATCTTTGAGAGCAATTGTTCTCCCAAAGTAGTTGAAAAGACAAGGGGTTGTGTTTTCTTTTTGGCTGTTGTTTATCATTTTTACAGATTCCAGCAAAGCTTTGGAGCTCTGAATGGAAATTTTAACTTTCTTGCGGGGTGAGTGTGTGTATGGGTTTTTTTGAGGAAGGTTTAACCTGTTCATGGGATCTTGTGGGGAATCCATGCTCAGCTGTGTGATGCTGTGCAGAAGCAGATCCCCGAGCTGAAAGGGGCAGACCTTGGCTTGGTCTGTGTGGTGCTGGAGATGCTACCCTTACACCCTGAGCTGGGGCCCAGCTGTGCCCCAAGGATTCTAGTGCTTCACCCACTCCTGCTGTTTGTATCCAGAGCTCTGGCAGTGCTGCAGCCCCTTCTCTGCTCTTCCTGCCTCTGTAGCAGGGTTTAGAAAGCCTGTTGCTCCTAGTAGACTCCTGGACAAAATCCATAAGTTCTCTGGCTGTCATCTTGATAAGGCTGTTTTCACATGTGTGCTGTACACTGTCCTGTTACTGTTGCTCTGATCTCTCATTGATAAGAAAACCAATGTATTTAACTGCAGCTTCCTGTTCCAAAGGTTTTGTCTAGCTCCACTGACCTAGCCATGTAACTTCTGATTTGTCACCATCTCTCTCTGTGCCTGCTTTGCCACTTAGATTTTTCCATAGCTAGGTTATGTTTCAAAACAAGTTTCTAAATATTAAAGTATTTTTTCCTTCTGCTTAATTGTCAAGTGATGGTGTATCAAGCTAGAGTTTCTGATGGCCAGTTACTCCTCTTAAAAAGTGCTTTTAACCCCAGGAAAGCTAATGATTTTCTGGATGATGCTCTAAAGGCTCTAAATGCCTTTTGGTTTTCCTGGAGGCTTGCTAGTCTCCATTGATTTGCTCTCCTAGCTGTTGATTTTTTTTTTTTTTTTTTCATCTTGTTAGAAGCAGGTACTTAAGGTATCTTTGTTGTTGTTGAGGAATCAGAGGTGATTAAAGCAGAGGGGGAGAGCTGTGGAAAGCCTGAAGTATCTGCTCAGCTGGGCCAGGAGCTGAGGGAGGCAATGTTCCCTGCAAACCATGGTGGAGTGGTGGGCTGTGCCAAGGAAAGATCCAGCTCTTCTGCTGGATGGGAATTCCCAGGAAAGCTGCCAGGATTGAAGGAGTGATGGGGGGCATGGCAAGTGCAGCCCCTGCCTGGGGCCATCCCTGCAGCCAAGGTCAGGGCACCTTTAGTGCTCATAAAGTGGCTGCAGGGCTGCTGGACAGAGGAAATTGTTTGGAAATACCAACCAAGCTCAGGGGTTGCCCTTATTCCTATTGAGGTTTCATTTTAAACTCAAATTGCACTTGATTCTGTCCATCTGGGTGTTTTGAAAGACCTCTTAATATCCTACCAATTTTTCTGATGTAGTTTTTCATAGTGTAACTGCTCAGGCTTTCTTTAGCACTCTGAAACCTGGGGCAAAACATGAGGAGAAGTTTGCTGAAATGTCAAGTAGACTAACCATCACAGAGAAATTCAGAAGATATATTCAGTTTTAAAATTATTAGAATCTGTAATATTTAAAAAAATAAGGTACTCTATATTACACAAGCAAAATTTTTTTGTAATAAAAGGAATATAATAGAATTAGTGTTCCACTTCACTCAGATAATAAATGTTTACTTGCAGAAGTACATTTCACTTCATGCCTAGTAAGAACTGAAAACTTTACTGTCCTCTCAGTATGCTAAGAAGATGCAACTTTTTATCATTTATCTGGTTTATTTCACAGAATGAGACTGACTGTCATGATGTTACTTTCTGGGAGGATAGTAGTGAAAAAGGGAGCTGGGCAGGATGAGATCAGCCTGGTGTTTCTTGTTGTTTCTTTGGTAGATCCCTGCTTGCTCTGCAGAAGGCTGATGGTCATGAAACTGCACTTAGAAAAAAAAAAAAAATTTAGATGCTGAGATTCAGTGCTATGGTTGGAGACACATTGATAGAATGGTTTTGGGGTGGTTTGGTTTTTTTCCCTTTTGCTTCCCTGCTTTTTTTGGGTGAGGTGTGAACTTCTCCAGGCACAGGCACAGCAGGCTGCTCCTCTGTGCCAGGCTTTGCATGCACACAGATCCCAAATTTGTGTGCACTGGTCTGGGTGAAGGGTTGTCCAAATATGCTCATTGCTTCAGCTTCTCCAGCATCTGGGCTTTGTCCTGGTGGTGCAGGGTGTAGGAATATTGTCCTGGTGCTGCAGCAAGTACTCGAAAGAGAACAGTCTCAGCAGAACTGAAACACTGTTTCCTGCTTGATGCAGTTTGGGTTTGTTGCTTTTTTAAAATAAGGATTTGAAATACAGTGTGTAGGGTGTGCATCTCGGTATCAGTTGTAGGTGAACATCCAGCTCTAAGTGAGAACAATTTCCAATTCACTGCACTTTAATGCCTCTAGTTTATCATGGTAAATGTGTAAAAGAGTTTTATGTAGGTGAAGTGGCTCTTGCTGTTTAAATATCTCCTGGCTCTACTGTGTTCAGCACAGCAGGGGCTGTGACTGTTCCAGCCATGCTCTTTAGAGAGAGAAGAGTTGGAGTTCAGTGTTACCAGCCCTGGTCCATCTCCTTGAGAAACACTCTCTTTTCCAAAACTAATGAACTATTAAGAATACTGCTCTGATGCTGAAAGGAGAATCAGTCTTTATGTTCTCAGTGCAGAAACATTTAACATGGAGGCGAGGGTTAACAGCTCCGGCAAACCCGACCTGCGTGGAGTTGTCAGTCCAGTTCCTCTGGTGCAGGAGTTGTGAAAGCTGGGCAGGTACGAGCTGCACCAAGGCTGTGGGGCTCCCACCTGCACCAGCCAGGCCAGCAGTGTCAGCCCCAGAGCTGTGTCACCCTTTGCAGCTGAATTGTTTGGTCCTGAGTGCCTGGATGTGGAGTGCAGGGTTACCTGGCAGCTGTGTGCACACTGCCTGGATGATCCAGGATGAATGGAGAGTGTTTCCTCTGTAGCTCTGTCTTGCTTCGAGCCAAAAAGGGACTGAACTTGAACAAAAGTTGCATCTGCAAGGTCAGTGGTTGGCATGGATAAGGGGATTGAAGGGATCAAAATTATTTCCCTGCGCCACTGGCTGCAAAACATGGGCTTATGGCACCATTCCTGTCTCTCCCTTTGTGCTCAGAGCAAAGCTTTTTTAATCTTGTGCTGGCTATCTATAGTGCCACACAAACGTGGCAATTTGGAGTTAAATGTTCTATTTCAAGAGCTGCAGAGGCCAGGAGCTGCTCTTGGGCTCCTCTCCTGTGCCCACAGCCTGCCTTGCTCTCTCCTCTGCACAGGTTGTCATAGAGAGGAATTCAGAAAATGCGTATGCAGTTGTGCCTGTAGTCTGAATGTGAAGCTTGTAGCATTTGTGGTTTGATATCATTGTGTTACCTTGCCCTTCAACAGATGTTCTTTCTAGCTTCATAAAAATAAGACAGTGATTGTTTGATGTTTTGCTTTTTTCTTCCCCCCAGTTTTAAATATAGATTGATTGACTCTGATGCTAGGGTGTCCCTGACCTAACCTGTACTTAGTGACGAGATGCTGAAGTTAGAAGGAAGCCTGCAGCCCAAGTTGGGAAACAAATGGTAATTCAGGACTGCTGGCTGTTGGGTGACTTCTGAAGGACACCAAACTCGTTCCTTTAACCCCTCCTCTTGCTTAGTGAAGTTGCAGCTCCTTTCCTGGGAGCTCTTGTTTGTAGAGAGGAGCAAAAACCCCCAAAGAGTTTCAAAGAAAGCAATGTCTCAAAGCTTACAATAACATCAAGTGCATCAGGTACTAAAATGCATTATTGCTGTTGATGTTTTGGTGGCTCTTAAATGTCTCTTGCAGTGCTGTGGAAGAGGATGTGCAGCCTCTTAACTCCATTTAGCCTGAGCACATACCTGCACTCAGGGGGAGTGAGACTCAGGATGGTGTGCAGCTAAGAGATGTTTATGGAATCAGTCAAACTTGATATAAAATAATTATGATGTTTTGACATCTTGTTAATAACTTGCAGCCATTGGAAGAAATGGAATTATGGCATTCTCAGTCCTTGATGGAACCTTGGCATTTCTTTCAGATTGTAAAATTAAAGAAAAAATGTGAAAGCCATTAAAATAGTTGGATGTGGTGCCTGGGAAAAATGATGGGCTGCTTAATTGAAAAAGTGCTTCATTCCAATTGAAGTTCATTCCAGTTCAGTTCTGCCCATTTCCCTGCATCTGTAACGAAGAAGGAAGAGGGCTGATTCCCCCAAAATCTGTCTGTGAGAGGGTTTTGGGTGTCACTTGATTCTTCATCTTATCTGTGAATGAAGTGGAAGGAAATCCTAGCGAGCATTAGACATGAGAGAAAAGTCTTGTCACCTGTAATGACTAAAATCCCCTGAAGTGTTGCCAGCGTGTACTTTAGGAATCATATAATTATATGATTATTGAAAGAGACATAAAAGACCTCATGGCAAAAACCTTAGAAAGGGGGAGGGAGGGAATCCGTATGCAAATAAAGATATGCAGAATTTGCTGTCTCTCTCTTTTTTTTTTTTTTTTTCCCTAGTTATTTTTCAGTCCAAAGCTCAGTAATTGCTTTTATGGGGATTACTTAATAAAACTGGGGCATGCAAAGGAGGGAGAAATTGTTTATGCTGAGTCACAGGGTTGGCTTGGAGTCCTAAAGAGTTGGAGTAAAAATGGATTTTCAGAAGTAAAACTGCAGAGTGGGTTTTGTGCTCAGAGAAAACAGCTATTTGTTGAAATGTTATCCTACAATAAAAGTGTTTTGTGGTCTGGCGGTTAAGCAGAGGGGTCCGGAAGTTGAGATAACGGGGTTTTCTTTCTGACTCTGCCACAAGTTTCCTCTCTCTGAGCTCCAAGTGCTTTCATCACTGCCTGTGCCACTGTGGGGTCCCTGGCTGAGCTGGCTGTGCCCCTCAGGGGAGCCTGTCACCCGTGCTGTGACAGAATGTCTCACACATGACGTGGGCTGTGTTTGTGCAGGAGGTGATGGGAGAGCCTCTGATGCCAAAAATCTCCTTGTGCAAACTCCTGGGGAAATGTTTCTCCTCTGCCCCACCCCAGGTGTATGAGAGCCTTTCTTGTGGCATGCCCTGCTCTGGGCACTGCAGCCTGAGATTTCCCTGAGCTCTAGTTCTCCTCTCAAAGATAAAATAGAGGCCTTGACTTCAGGCTTCTTAAGTTCCCCTAAGCTTCATCAGTCTTTCCTGATGCTCTGGATTTATAATCTTGCTTCTCATAGCAGCACTCTTCCATGCATTTCCTAGGAAATTCTCTTGATGCAGAACAGACATCTCAAGAGAGGTTTTGTTGCAAGATAGGCAAAAAACCTTCTATTTTTTTTTCCTCAGGCTTAACTAAAGCACTTGGTGCATGAAAAAAAAAAAAAGGAAAAAACCCTGTCATACTGCTATTAGTGTTGAGTTACTGAATATTTTGCCAGATCTCCCCAGGAAAGAATGCCACCCCTTACTCTGGTACTCTAGTTTGGCTCTGAATAGTACAAAGTTGTGATACAAGTGTGCTGGTGTGATTTTTAGCTGAAAATGACAATGGTTTTCCAACCAGATGGATTTTATAACTTGCCTGCCATCAGCTCATCCATCAAGCTCTGCAGAGATCTGTGCATTCGTGTCAGTGTGCACATGGCAGTGCTGTTGGGTACATCAAACAAGCTGATCACTCTCTTGGAGCCCTGTTCCCACTCCCTGGGGTGGGTTTGCAGGGAGGGGAGTTTGTTCTCAGCCTTTCCCTGTGGGTTCTTGCTGAGCTGTGTCCCATCTCCTGCCCCAGGGTGTGCAGGGTCTGTGTAGCTTTTGCAGGGGGTGAATGCAGGCACTGGTGTTTCCAGTGCTGTTTGTGTTGGGAAAAGGGGTGGTGAAACACAGCTGGGAGCCTCTGGGCTGCACAGGGTCTGTCACTTGATTTCACACAGCTCTTCCATACTCATACATGATTTTCTTCCATGTTGCTGGAAGTCACACACAGGTGGTGTGAGTTGGAAATGAAAATTTTAGCTGCATCCAGGCAAAAGTGCTTGCAGGACTCAATTAGAAAAGGTTCCCGTGGTCAAGTTACCTGTACAACTTTTAGGCTTTTTGCAAGGAAGTAGCAGCTTTTTAGCAGCTGTTGGATAGAGGAGCCTTGTGTTAACATCAAGCTCATTTGCTCTGGTTAGAAAATGACCCTGTGTTTTGGCAGGTGTAGGACAGGCTGTTTCCAAACCAGAGGTTATGGAACTGCTGTAACAGGGCCTGTGTAAACTTATGTAAACTCCCAGGTGATGCCTCAGACAAACAGCTGTATGCATGTTGTTTTCTTGGTGGGTTCCCAAGAATTATTTTTGAAGTTGAATGAGTTTACACAAGCTATTTCCAGAGAGCATCTTTGGTTTCTTACCTTCAGCTGTGTTGTGTCCTGAGAAACACATGGATGGGTTGTGGAGTCTCTGAGTGTGTTGCCTGTTCTCTGCCCAGGAGATGCTCAGGTTTATAGAATTATAAAGTTGCTGTCTCCAAACACTCTCTCTCGTGCCACAGCTCTGAGGCCAGCCGTGCTGCTGGACTGGGAGGTTATAAATATTATTTCCTGTGAGTTTTGCAGTGCTGTGTTGCTCAGGTGGGGCAGGGTTTCCAGGGCAGGCTGTTCAAGCCTGGCTCTGGTTTCCTGATCAGCGCTTCCTGCTCCAAATGTATCAGTGGATTTTCTTCACCTCTGCCAAAACAAATGCTGCAGACAGTCCAGAGCCAGGAATGTCATCATCATCAGGTTACTGAGTTTCTGCCTGAAGGTCAGCTAACTGTGGCTGCTACTAAATAGCTGTTTGCTGATATGGTGTCTGCAATCATACACCAGCCTGTGGCACGTTTGCGGGGGATTTTTGGCATGGAGCTGTGTGGTCCAAACAGGGACATGTTTGATGGTGCTTGTGAGGTTGATGCGACCTGCAAAGATGCTAATTTGACCTAAAAAGGACAGAGTGTAAGCTGTGAGTGTTTATCTGTGTTAAGTACCATGTGATGGCCATCCAAAATCAAATTAATTTGGTTTGCTGTCCTCCTGTGGCATGGGATGGGGTCAGCAGCTGGGGTGGTCTTGAGCAGCGTGGTGAGGTGCTCTAATGCAGAGCATGTGTCAGCATCAGGGCTGGTCAATGGACTGCTTCTGGTTGTATTTCCTGCAGGCAAATAAAGCTTGCCTTCCCTTGGGGTGCTCCTTGGTTTGTTTTTTGTGTATTTCTGATTGTCTGCTAGTTACCTGCAGGTAAATTTTCACTGTTCAGTGCACTTATCTGGGCAAAAAGAAGCAGCTGCTGAAGAGGGGGAATAGATTTTTGTCTCAAGCAGTAAATGAATTCTCCTTGTTCTTTTACATCTTCCTCCTTCTGTTCACGTGTGTGTTAAAATTCCCATTCCCTGTTTATATATGTTTAGCAGATGAAGTCACTGGTGTTTTTTCCCAGTATTACCTTTACCATGTTCTGAACATAAGCAGAACGTGATTATTCACTGAGTCTCTGCTGAATACTGTAGGAATAATGAGTCTGTGCCTAAAGCATAAAGCCAGACACATAAAGCATGCCAATAAGAATACAGGCATGGGAGAAAATGCAAAGTGTAGCTTCTTTTACCAATTTTACTGGAGCATTCCAGTACTTACTTTGAGTTAGGAGGAGATTAATCATGGTGTAAGACCATGAGAAATTAATATGAGAAAGTGGAGAGAGTGTGGGGTCCCTTCCCACCCTGGGAATCTCTGTTCTCTGGAGTGACAGCTTCCAGCAGTTCACTAAACTGGTGTGCTTCTGGAAGTGAAAAAACATGGGAGGAAAAAAAAAAATCACTTGGCTCTGTGTCTTCATGGGGATCAAGCCTTTTCAAAAAGTACATTTTGGTGTCTTGCAATGTATTCTTGATGCTGGTGAAAGGAACAAAAATAGGCTGTGGATGTTTTCCCACCTGGTGCATCGACATCCCGTTGGCTCTGCCTTCCCAGGCAGCTGCCAAACTAGAAACCTTGGAATGTCTTTTTGCAGGTACTTTTCAAGAAGGTCAGAATTTGGGTTGCAGCTGAATTGCAAAGTAAAACCTTTGCTGTGATGAGCAGAAATAGTTTCAGACTTTCTCATTCTTCTAATGATACATTGTCAAGCTTTAAAGTTGAATGAACTTTAAATATCACCTCTGTTTGGCAGCATTTGAACTTTGTTTTCTACTTCCTTCAGCCTCAAAAAAGAAATTATATTGTGTCCTCTTTAGACTGCGGCCACTGAAATGGTGTTTGTCTCTATTGTTAAAAAAAGAATGAGAATCTGGGTGCCTAATTACCCAGCGCTGCTCCTTTTAATTTTGAAAGTTCGTCCTTTGCCCCTGCTCTTTTTAATATAGATTTTCTAAATAGCATCTAAAAATGTGTGTCTAAAAGACCTAATTAGTGTTGATATTTCAATATCTGAGTTTATAATTTAGCTTTTTTAATAGGGCACCTGGGTATCAGCACTAAACATGAAGAAAATTTAACCTATCCAAAAAGCGAGTGCATTTAATTTTAATTTGAGCTGGGAGAAGAAACAGCCCTAAAACTTCAGACTGAATTATTTGTTTGGGCACACTTTGAGCATGTCACAGGGAGGAAAGGGGGAAAATGGTATTTAATTAATGCTTCAATAATACCACTCTGACTTAGCTTTATGGTTTTAGAACAATTTGCCTAGGCAAAGTTGTCCTGGCTGAGGTGGATATCTGTCTGGTTGATATTTTAGGGCTGATACAGCATTGTTCACACCTTCTTGGAATGCAATACAGGAATAAATGGGAAACCCAATCTCCTTAGCACCCTGAGTCACACAGACAGGCCGTGCTCCAAGACAGGGATTTATTTCATGCATGGTGGCCTAGACACGGAACAAATGTGTAGAAAAGGGAATTATGTAGAATTGAAAGTGACAATTATGCAAACATTCCAGTTGAGGAAGAAGTAAATTCTTCTCTTTTTCCATGTGCTTGGCTTCAGAGCTAACGAGCAGCCTCTTGGGGGTTTGCTCTGTGTGTTTGTATCTGTCATATCTCTCTCATCTCGCTTCTTGTTCCTTTTTTTTTTTTTTTTTTCCTGGTTTGACCTTATTTTCCCTTTTGTTCCATGGAGTCATTCAATCTTTGTACTGCTGGGATTGTTTACCTTGCCAGAGGAAAATGTTAGCACCCTTCCATTTAGGAGCCCAGGGCTGCTGTGCTCAGTCCCTTGCAGCCCAGCACCTTCTCTCCTGCCCGGGCACAGGAACTTGGTGAGTGATGGCATCCAAATCCCTTTATTCAATCGGGTTTTTTTGATCTTAAAGGGAGGAGAAGCTGGTGAGCGAAGAAACAAGCTGTGAAAATAGCTCTGTGTTTAGTTGGACACCCTTTTGCAAGGCTAAACAACTTGATCTTCCACGCTGCTGGGTAATTCCCACGCTTGCAGGAGCAGGGGGAGAGTGAGCAGAGAGCTGGGGCTGTGGCCACTTTAATCTGACATAAGGATGTGTTTTTGCTAAAGGGGATGGTCCTTTCCTGCCCTGGCTGCTTGTCCCAATTACCTCCCTTGTGCCAGCTCTAGCATTTGTGCTGCCAGGAAAACTAATTCCCTGTTTCCCTGATCTGGCTGGCTGCACAGCCACGCAAATGCCCTTCTGGCACAGGGCAGAGGGGATGCAGAGCAGATGTGTATTGATTAAAGAAACCCTGCAAATATGGCCTGAGCCTGCAGAGCAGGATTACAGCTACATGTTCTTTCTGTGTTTTAGGTCATCTTGTGAGTCTGCTGGAATGGGTAGTGTGAAGTGATGGTTGTGCTGGGGTGACTCTGGTCTTGGTCAGGCTTCTAAAGTTGGTCATATATGGGGTAGTGGGAAGAGGGTAGAAAGGATTACTGGGAAAGATAAAACCTCACTCGAGAGTTAATTGCTCTGAGAACACAGTTTCTACCTTGTTTTCAGTGATTAGTTTCAATGTGACAGGGAGAAAGAGGAGACAAGCTTTTTTGTGCTTGGCTGGTTGCTTGGAGTAGATGAGGTATCCAACTCTTTTGATGGCAGAAAGTTAAAAGCAGTTTAGTCTGCAAATGGTGTTTGTAGCTCTGTTCACAAAATAATTCCTGCTTTTTAGCCTTGTGTTATTTTTTTTCCTCCTGTCTTTCTTTCTGTACTGTATCCCGTGCATGTGTTGCATTAAGGAGAAGCCTGTATTGGATATTAAATCCAAGGAGTGGGGGAAGATGGAGTTCTTCTAATCAGTGTCATTTTCCCAGCTGTAATCCCACAGAGGGATTGAAGAAAGTGTCAGGAGGATAAGATCAGTGTTTGAGCCCAGCTAAACGCTGGCTCTGCTCTGTGAAAATGCCTTTAATGGAGCTTGCTTGTGTGGGGAGAAAATTTCACGTAAATTGTGCGGATTTCTAAATAAAAACCATTTAATTGTGCTAAAAGAGGGGGAGGGCCCCTCTTGTGTGCACATCAGACTTGAGTGAGCAGGAGTAACCTCGGTGGCACAGCAGTCACTGACCCTGTCAGCCCTGCCATCGGAGGTCATGTGTGGTGAAGTGGGTTGCCACAGGGGATTAGCACATCTGGGCAGAGGGTTTTTCCTCCTGAACCTCTGCACACCAGATCCCATCTCCAGCAGTGCACAGGGAGCCAGGGCATGGGCAGGCACCTGCCACAAGAGCAGGGGAGGAACCTGTCAGGAGCCAGGGGCTTTCTTAGCCCCAGCTGCAAGAGAGAGAACACTGGGTTACACCACAGACTCCCAGTTCCAATGAGGAGAAGGTGGGCTTGGAATTTAACCATAAAACCCCACAAACTTGCCTTGGTAATCTCTAATTAGATAGTTTCGAACACAGAACTGTCTGTTTGCCCAGATTTCCTTGATAGTTTTGCATGTACAAATGTACTTTTACATCCTACATTTTACAGCTGTTGGTTTGGTATCAGAGGTACAGTTCTCTGCAGGATATGCTTATTTACTGGGCTGGAAATATGTGGAGGATGATGCTTTGTTATAAAGCTCAGAAGGAATGAGTGGTGTGTCAGCTCCCATGTAAGACTTCACAATTACTGTGTGAAGATATTAGGCCCAATTCACAGATGGCAGTGTCTGAAGTACAGGGAAAACAGATAATTACTAGCAACTGGTCCATTTGCTCTGTGCCTAAAGGAGAGAATACTCAAGGCTGGCTTTGGAAAGCTTGATGCCATGACATCCTTGAAGTCTGAGCATTGCAGTGTTAGATTTTATACAGACCAGTTCTGCTTTGCTTCCTGTGTTCTTTTACTGTTCTGCTTTAGTTGAATTAACTTTATACCCCACGAAGAAGGTATTAGAAGAAAATTACCAATATTTCCATCAGGAATAGTTGGCATCTTAGTAGGCAAAAGAGGCATTGAAGATGAAGCTCTCTGGTCTTTGTGTTTACCAGTAAGGTACATCATTTGTCACTGATGCCCAGTCACCTCCTAGATGAGGAGAGAAATGATAATGCTCTGCTCCTGCCTTAGCTGTGAGCACCTAGAATGAAGTTGTAGGTGGTTGTAGTTACTAGAAGACTGGGTGCTGATGTGGTTTGATATTTGTGCTAAATTTTTGCTAGGCAGGAAAATGAGAGTTGTGCAAATTTGCATGTTACAGAGAGCACTGTCTGAGCAGCATCAGGAAAACGATGCTGAAGGTTGGATGTTCTTTGTTCAGGAGGCTCAGGCTCACAAGTGGTGTTGGTGACACCACAGAGGTGCAGCCCATGCTGGGATTTTCAGCACTGGTGGCTTCTCAGGCTTCTTCAGAGTTCCTATTACACGGTTCCTACTAAGCAGCATTCAAGACTGCTGGGCATGGGTGGTTTTTTTACAGTCAGAAGTTGTGCCTTGACTTCCTGCCAGGACCTGTGGGCCACAGATGAAAGTCTGGACCTGTGTCACAGCAGTGCTGGAGATGTGGATGGAGCCTGGGCTCTCCTGTTTTGGCACTTACTGTTCCACACTGCATCTGAAACACCAGGTTGGACTTGGAGAATTAAGTGGCGCAATTATGAAGCGGAGGGGAAAAAAAACAACCCACTTATGTGGTGGCTGTGATAAATTAGTCATTTTGTACCTCCAAATAGCCAATTATTCCTCTGACTGGCTTTTATCTGACCAATTTGCATGTGCAGTCATGGTAACTGGTTTGCAGATTAGGTGCAGAATTTCATGTGGATCTGATGTTGCGTTTTCGTCTTGCTCCCTTGGAAGCAAAACGCATGGATGAGGGGTTCTGTGCAACTCATTACTGTTAGTTGCATTGTTTTTTCACTCTCAAAGCTTCTTCAGTCTTGAAAGAAACAAGATGGCTCACTCTTGTAGGTTGGTGGGGGTTTTTTTAATATCAGACAAGACGATTTAAAGTGGTCCCAGCTCCCTAGAAGCCAGAGCACAGATTTCATTTGTAATGGTGTTCTTGGCTGCACCTTTTGAGAACACATTGTTTAAGGGCTGGAAACTCACTAGAGCTGCAGTGTATTTCAGAAGAGATGTGAAAGGAGAAAAGTTTTTAAAAACCTGAGGGAAAGAAGGAAAAAATGAACTGAAGGAGCTTGGAGTGACCAGGGGTGATAAGTGAGTGTCAAAACTCTGTCCTCACTGGTGCCAAATTGCTATGGCTGCTCTCTGATTTTAGTCTGAAGCTGAAAATTAACAAATGGTAGTATATTTAATATTGTACACCTAGAGAGCTAAGTGAAGTCTTAATTTGAAGAATATTAATTATTCAGGTAGCTGAATTTTGCTAGTAGGTTACACATAAGCTCTGTTTCTGTCAGGGATTTGTGTCAATTTAGCGTGCTGTGGACTTTGTAGAATCTCTGATATGAACAGTCTTTGAAGTGGAGAAATGGTATGAAATATTTGCCAACAGCCACCCAGCTTTTTAAGGCTTCATTTCCTTCAAATAAGTCAGCCTTTTTAAAAAACAAACAAAACTGAGTTGCAAGTACAAGAATAAGAATATGCTTTTTCAAAAGCTGGGTTTTTTTTTTAATATAGGTTCCAGCAATGCAGCTGTAGTTACCTTGGTCTCCAGTGCTGCTAAAGACAAATTAAGCTAATAAAACAGTATCTTGCAACATCATAACAAATAAATGGGCTAATCTGTATGCAAGTTTCTTGCTACACCAAATTTACACTGCTTGAGCGTTTCCTCTTTTAGTGAGAAGTGGAGGTTGTTATAAACATAACCTTTGCAAGGGTCTGTGGAACAATGCCTTGTCAATCATTCAGGATTTAGGGATTGAAGACTGCATGTGAAGAAGTATTCTGAGGAAATGATATGTTTATTTTCTTGTGACAGCTTCACGTTAAAGTGAAGGGAGGCAGCTGTATCCACCTGCCTGCTGTTGCCCAATTTCATTGGTAGCTGAAGGAGTTCCCTGCTTTCCATCATGTCCCAGCTGGTATATGATCAGTAAAAGTGTAGGTGGGTGCACATCATGTGTGAGCAAATGTGTTTTCTCTCCTCTATGAGCTTAAAATGGTTGGACCTGTCTTAGGTTGCTTGTAAACTCCTGCTTGTTCCTTTGCCTGTTCTTTTGGATTGAGCACTCATAGCACTTTATATTTTTTTTAAGTAAAGCAGCACCCATGAAGTGTCCTGGTCTTGCATAAAGCCTTCTATTAAAATAATTGCAGGTGCACAAGCACCTAGCTTTAAATTCTCTGAGCTGTTTAAACTTGTGAGTTTTTTCACATCCTGCTTTTTGAATTATCAGGGTGTAAGTTTTATTAAAACTGGGTGTGAAATTTTAATTTTTGCAAATGATTTTCTCTGCAGTAGCTGCTCAAGCGCCCTTCCAAAGTACTTTCAGCACAGCTTGGGGCAAAGCTGGAAAAATCAGAGTTGAAAATTGGGGCACATCACTTTCCCCCCTGTCTAGATAAGTTATTTAATCTCTGTCCCTCTGTTTCTTCTGTAAAACAAGGATAACTTATCTCCTGGTACTTTACTGCTTAGTAGTTGTAAACCCTGCAAGCAGGATCTTTCTGATAGGGAGAACATTAAGATTAAAGTACACTGTGTTTTGTTCTGAAGAGTTTGAGGATGAAATTTATAGGCAACTGTAAGCTGCATGTTTGCTTATGATAAAATTGGGAGATGAAGTATAAAGGAACAGACACTGGTTGTGGCCGTGTAACTTGCAGCTTTACAGTACAAACAGCCTCTTGTTTGTGGTGATAAAGGCAAGAAATCCAGTGTATTCTACCAGCTACAAATAGCTGCATGGGGTAGAGCTTTTCACTCTGTAAAAATGGTCTTTTTCTCATTCTCAAATCAGTCTCTCAGCTGTTCCTGCTAAAAGGTCCTCTCTCCACTTGTTTAGTGACTGTGAATTTTTATTATTCTAACAGCAAAAAGCATCTTTGGCTGCTGAACATCTTTCAGCCATTGCTGTTCTCTCCTCCCCTTCCCTTTTCTGTATTTGTGAAATTCCCCCAGTCCTTTGGCTGATCAGCTGGAAGGTGCAGACAGCAGCCTGGCAAGGCAGTGTGTTGCTCTGGATGATCATCCTTCTCCCAGGCACTGCTCCTGTTCTGCAGAGGCTCATGATTGATGCTCTGGAATGGTGCTGGGGTTTCTGCAGCACGTGAGAGTGCCCAGGGCAGAGCCCTTCCCCTGCTCTGCCCTTGGGATTTCTGTCTCATCTTCCAGAGCTCTGCCAAGTGCAACAGCAGCCCTGCTTTGTTTTCCCTCCACCTCCCAGCTCTTCTGGATATTGTGTAAATATTTGGGAATATTGGGGAGGGGGATGAGGTTTGTGTGGATGATGAAGAATTTTGGAGAGGAAAATTGTCTTGGTGGCCTTGGGATGTGATTTTATAACTAATAACTGGAGATGTCTCTTCACTTCTGTCTGATGGATCCACTGTCTTAAAGCTTTTTGGTGACAATATCCAATAATCTTGGACAAGGGGAAAGATGAAAAACAGAAAGATCATTTCTCCTCAAGACTGTACATTTAGATATTTCTGGATGTGTGTCTGTGGGTTGTTCTTCATTCCCAGCCCCTTCCACAAACACAGCTTATCATCTTCTGCCACTGTCATTGCCGTGTGGTTTTGAGCCAGAAAATCTCAAAGGCTTTTCATACCTGCTTAGGGGACTTTTGAAAAATAATGAGCCAGTAGGGCAGGTGTCCTGGAAAGCTTTTCAATGGTGGCAGACTAAAATTAAAAAAAACAATTACACACCCAAACCCATCCAAATTGTGTAATACAACCATAGCATGGCATTAACAAGTGTGCATGAAACCAGGGTGAGTCTGGGCTAGGACATTGCCTTAGACCCTGCCAGAGCTCTAGATTATTGCCTAAAAAGGGAATTTTGCAGTGGCAGAGAATCATCAGGAGAAAGACTTTCCTTTGGGACTGTATTTCTGTTATTTTGTTATATATTTTCAATAAATTCCAGCCAAAACCAGCAGAATACCCAGAAATGGAGAAGCAGGTGGCTAGTCTGTGGATCAGTGGTGGGGTTTTATTACCTTCACTATATTGTTACTTGGTCATTTTGTTTCTTCCTCAGTATTTTGTTGAATTCTCCATCTCTCCATGTACATCGTAGATGGGAAAATTGCAGGGAGAGTTGCACAAAGCTGCCTTTCTTGTCATTTCTGCTTAAATCTCACGTGACAGTTGGACAGAAGCTGTTTTCACTGCTTGAAGTGAGGGGGAGGTGAAATGGGTGGTGGATTTCTAAAGGAAAACTATATATACTTATTTTTCTGCATGCAGGCGGCTTGTGTTTGTGGTGGTGTGGGCAAGGAAGCACCTCATTACACAACCTATATTGGGTCTGTAGTGGAGAGAGCTTGATTTCCTCCTGGGTACAGATTTATCTCCCATGTCAAGAGAGTTTGGATACCCCTGTGGAGGGGATTTATTCTGCATTTTCTTCCCAACTGGTGACTGCTGGGGGAAATGCATGCAGTGGGAACACAGGCTGTGCTTTGCCTTTTTATTTCTTTATTCCTTTTTCATTTATTTCCCTTTCCCCCTCCTTTCAGTGGGACAGTAGGTGCAGGGTGGAGATGTTTCTAAACCACATGAACTGGTTGTGATGCCACTCAGCCTCTGGCCAGAGCTGAGCAGCCAGGGCCAGTCATCAGCCCTGGCATGGCCAGACCATGGGCTTGCATCACAGCCCGAGCCCTTGGCTCTCAGGAGGGCTGGGAAAAACACACTTTAGCTGGGGCTGGGGTTTCCTGGCTCGGCTGCAGGAGCACTGGGGCTGGTGGGTTGGTAACTGTGCCCCAGCAAACTGCAGGGAATGGTAGGGCTGTGCTTCCTCCATCTGCTGCTGCTCCCCCATGCAGCTGGGGCTGGTGAGGCTTCTGAGCCACCTGGATGTGCTGGGGCACCCATAGACCCACTGTGACTGAAAACAAGAGCAGGGAGCCAAATGAGAGTAAATACTGAAATAATGGAGAACTAGCCATGCTTGACCCCCCACACCCATCCTCCTTCACCCTGAGGTCAGTGGCTTGCAGGGGGACTGACTCACCCCTGGTTCCTCCTGAGCAAAACATTCTGACTGGATTCTAAAAGTAGAAGCAGAGCTGGTCCTGGGGTGCTGGAGCTCCAGGGAAGCCCCTGGCCAGCCTTGCCAGCAGCAGCACAGTGCTGGGCTTGCCTGGCTTGCTTACAGAGCTCTGCCCCTCCTGTTGCTCTTGTAGCAGCTGTAAGGGAATTAAATGTCAACTTTGAGTTGGTGTTTTAAAACCATGCACTCTTCAGAACAGCAGTCATGGCTGGGATACAGCACAGTGCTGTATGGGGGAAAGAGAGCAGCAGTTGGCAGTGGTATTACACACCCAGGTTGTTTTTAGTGTGATATTCTAGATGTCTCTAAGGATAAATAATTAAAAATACATTTACTTGTTGATTTATATCTCTTCATCCCTGGACTATGGGCCAGTTCAGGTCTAAAATTGAGGGTTTCTTTTGTTGCAGAAACTTCTTTTTTCTCACTGTACCTTTTTCCTCCCTTCAGGAGGGTGGGGATGCCCAGGCAGGCTCAGCTCGTGTAGCGTGGGTTGAGCAGCGAGCCTGGCTTTGGGCAAAGGCTCAAGCAGGGAATGCTGTCCCAGGCTGGCATTTGTGCTCTCTGGGCTCATGGGGACACACGGTGTACAGCAGGAAGGGGTGGGAGAATGAGCTCCATTGTTTGCCAGGGGATAATGTGTGCACAGTGTGAAAGTCAGCTGGAGACTTGGCACAAGAGAATTGCAGTGTGCACACGCACGTGGTGCAGGGAGCCCTGGGCACAGCCAGCACTTCCCTCTGCCTGCTGGCTCCTGGTGTGCTCAGCACTCAGGCAGGGTCTCAGGGGATATTTACTGGGAGGGATGGGTGATCAGGTTTAGTTTGGGTTGCTTTCATGCATGTCTAGAGAAAAAAATTTACAAAGGAAGAAGGAACAAAGGTAGTCTCACACAAGCAACAAAAAACGTGGCAAAAATACATTGTAGTTGCACCAGTATTCTTTGCCACTATGATTTTATTGGGCTAGAGAGGAAATGGGAACCCAAGGGAGGTATATTGAAGAGATGACCTTCTGGAGTCCAAGGGAAAAATAATTTGTCCTAGAGCTTACAGTTAGCTGTTAAAAGTTGTCACCTTCCTACCCCTCTCTCCATATCTTTCTCCTGTTGTTTTTTCCACATCAATCTGTGTTTTTCTTTATTTGCTGAGGGCAGGTGTGTGGTACTTGTCTGTTCTCTGTGAATTCTGTTCTCCTTGGCCATCTGAAAAGGCCTTCCTTTAGCAGACAGCAGCAGTGAGCAGCAGAGGCACAGGCACGTGTGAGTGAGCAGCAGAACAGGATTTGAGTGTTGCTGCATGTTTTGAGAAATGGTTATCTTCCCCCTGAAGGACTGAGCTCTCAAATCTGAACCTGGCAATCCCCCTAAATTGGACTTGGCTTTCTCTGGGAACTGTAAAACCAGCAAATTTTCAAAACCCCCTGCTAATGGCTTGCTGAGTGAAGATCAATAGAGATGCCGAGAGGAGCCAGGCCTGGAGAAAGAACATATAATGCAAGCTGCCTGATTAATTTGCTCTGGAGAATAAAAGCCTTCAGAGATGAGAACAGGGTATAAAATAAGCAGTTAGAGACTTGCTATCCACTGAGTAGAATATGTTAACTTCTTCAGTCTGGTTAAGGGTTTCCAGCATTAGTTTTGTAATGGCATAGTGAAATTTAGTGCGAAGGGGAATGGTCAGAGTGTGGATGAGACCCCTGCCTGTTGCTCTGCCACCCAAACTTTTCACCCACCTTGTTCACCCACCTTCACTTCCAATCCATGTGTTGAGTGAGCACAGGAAAGGAGATTTGTTGGTTTCAGAACTGGAGTATGTATCTGCTTCTAGTCCTCAGAGTAGGTTCATGATTTCTATTGTCAATGCAGGAGTTTAAGCAGTCCTGGCTGTAAAGAACAATAAGAAACTGTTTTCTTCCCTTTGGGGCAGTTTCAGTCTGTATTTAAATACAGTATTTCTTCAGGAGAATTAGAGTCATCTCTGTTCTCTGAGTCACGTTTAACCATCTTTGTTGGGCAGCCACATCTGGGGTGGAGTGTGCTGTGGGTGAGCTGCTGGCTCCTGAAATTGGAGATGGGCAGCAGACAAAGCTGCCCTTGGAAGAGTTTGCCTGCTTGCTTCTCAGATGCTCCTAATTCAGATGACAGCTGCCTTCCCTGGCCCAGTGACTTGCATGCCTGTGGTGTTGTTTCAGTGTTCTTGATGGCTCCACTTAAGAGACAAGTTAGTTTTCCAAAAGAACAGAAATTTGAAGGCTGTTTTCTTTCATGCTCTTCTATTGCCATGATGCCCATGCTCAGGCCATTGCTGGTAAAGAAAGGAAATTGAGATTTTAGCCAAGACACTGGTCTTAATGTTTTCCCTCTGTTTAGAAAGGTTTGTTCATCACAGGTGTCCAGAACTCCCAATAAATATCCTGGTGGTGCTTTGCCAGCAGCAAAGGTGTGGTGGTGGCTTGACTAGATCCTGAAGTGATTACTTGGGCTTCCTGCTCTACTGTGTTTCCACTGAGAAGAAAAATGTTATCCTAAAATCTTGTTTTCATGTTTGTTCTCAATCTACTTAACATGCATGGTTTATTTTTAGAGAAAACAATGTCAACCAGATTTGTGCTAATTGTTGGCAACAGTATGTTAGCCCCTCAAATGCTGACAGGGAGACAATGTTTGGTGATTGCAGCCATGCAAAGCTAAAAATGACTTTAATTAAACAATCATGAAGTATACTTTGCAATGTACGAGTAAAATAGTGCATTTTTTGGATTGGAGTTTTATTTATGTAGTATTTTTCGCTCAGTTGATTGCAGGTGTTGTGTGACAAATTGGATCTCATTGTGTTCCGCCTTTAATTATTATTCCTGAACATATGAAAAAGATGAACACTGTGACAAGTCCCTCTCCTCATGACCCCTCCCCTTGGCTAGCATTGTCCTTGCTCTCTGCTTTAATTGCATTTATTTGTGGGTTTTGTTTGGTTTTTAATTTGCTGTCCCAGAGTTTTCGGTGGCGTTCATTTTCACAGATCTTTCTTTTCTTATTTGAATGCCTTGGCTCACTGAGGCTCAGCTGAGTGACAAACACTGATTTTTCTTGTTTTGTGTGTCCCAGCTTTGTTGTGGGTCAGTTTGTGGGGTGCAGCACAGGTGAATCCCCTGCCATTCCTCTGCTGGGTCTGGAGGGGCCCCACAGGTTTGAGGGCTTCAGTGAGTCCCCAAATTGTTTTTTTTTTTTTTTTTTTTTTTGTCCAGCAATGACCAGCACAGTGCATTTCTTGCCCCTGGTGTTTTGCTCTGTCTCAGGGATGTTGTGACACCCCCTGGAATCCTGCTTGGCCTTGGGAAGAAGAGCAGCACTTGCTGTCTGAGGACACACAAATAATTGGTGTGTATCTGGTGTAATTACCAACTGACTAATTTGGGAGTGTACTTAGGCACCATGTGGTTTATTGTCAAGTTTCATTATAATTTCAAAAAATCTTAATAAGAAAGTTTGGGAAGGAAAAAAAAAATCCCCACAACCCTAAAATCCCCAAAGTCAGGAATGATAAATGTTCTCTGAAGTAATATTATTAAATTTATTTTTAATTTAATTTTTCTTTAAATCTGAGTATGCTTGTAGAAGTTGATGTTTCTGACTCTAGGGAGGTTCTTGTTAGCAGCCTGGGGGTCCTGTTGATGGCAATTGTAGTAAATGAATTTTAATAAATATGAAATTATGATTCTGTTCCAATTCTCCTACCCTACTGCAATACAATTGTGATTTGGCCTCGAACACACCCTTTTACTTTTGTTTTATAGAATAATGAGGCTTATGGGGCTGGTTTTTTCTCATTTCTTTTCCTTGAGAAATCAATTATGTATTTTGTGTGCTGCCAGAGTAAACAGGGCATTCCAGAGCAGAGCAAAGAGCACAGCAGCTTGACTCTAATTCCAGTGTTGCATCTTGTCTACCTTAAATCTCTAGCCATTTTAAAACCACTTAGAATTAATTATTGAGCTTTAAAGCACCCTTCTCTTGTGCCTGCCTACAGTAGGCAGCAGCAGAAAGGAGGATTGGATATAAATAAATGGTGTTGCACTGCATTCTCTGGTTTGAAGACATCTTTTTTTCTCTTCATTTATAACCTTTCAAGTGGAATTGCCTATTGAAACGTGACTGTTGGTGTTGAATCAAGTGGCAGGGCTCCATGAGGCTTCAGAGTGCTGTGCAGTGACAGTGCAGAGGAAATTAGGTGTTTCAAAGAGCTGAACAAATTAGAAGGCAGAGAGTGCTACTTACAGCATATTAAAATAGGAGTTTTAAAGGGCCTTTGAACTTATTTTTCAGTGGCTGGGTCAGAAACATGCTGTTTAGCTTGACAAAACTGCTCTTTCCTCTTTTGTTTGCTTGCATTGCTGGGTCTAGGGGAGGCAAGAAAGGAGGTTTTGTATAAGCAAGCTTGTCCAAACGCTTAAATCAGTTGGGTTTATTGTTGGTGTTTCCTAAATACTCTTTAGCACTGTTAGCACTGTCATGTATTTATTAATTCTTACTTTGCTATGGGTGGTTATTAAGTCCTTTTGCCTGCTGTAACTCAGACCAGGTCCAGTGAGTGTGCTGGAGTGCTCCAGTGTTGGTTGCTGGAGTTTTTTCCTGAAGGTAAATGCACTGGTGTGACACCTTTAGAGCATCCTCAGCACTTGCTGTGTACCTCTTCTAACCCCTTGTGTCCCTCCTCCCACCTCTCCCCTAAAATGCCAGGCTGCCTGCTGTGGCCATCTTTGATCAAACAGCTTTTATTTTCATTCTGTACTGTGAGAAACTGCTCCAATTTTAGTAATGTAGTGGGTAGAAACAAACTAAGAAACTACTTGGAGGAAACGTAGCGTATCCCAATTAGCCAGAAGAAGCAAGAAAAAAAACATTGAGAGCAAACCCAAGCAAGCAGCCAGGAAAGCCAGCACTGTTTATTTTTGGCAGGAGCTGCTGAATGGAAGCTGCTTGTAGTTAATGCTGTTGGTGGCAAGATGCAGCCAGGGTCAGGTTACAGCTCAGATTCTCTGACCAGTAAATGGTTTTCCTTTTTCTCTCTCCTCATTTCTTCCTTTTGCACAGATGTTTGGAGGACTTCTCTGGGTGCCCTGGGAGGAAGATGCTGGGGTGGTGAAATAATCTGCAGCAAACACAGAGCAGCATTGGTGAGGGTTTGAGTGTGCCTGCTGTGCACAGAGAGTGCTGCTTGTGTTTCAGAGAAAAAGCCCTGCAGGGAGAGCCAGGCTGGGCTCAGAGGGGCAGGAGCTGCTGCAGGGGCAGAGTGTGCAGGGAGCCAGGCTGGCACTGCTGCCAGGCATTTTGGACAGCATCAAACCAATCCTGTCTGGGAATGGGGCTGTGTCACAGCCCTGGGCAGGAGTGAAGGCTTTTGATGGAAGATAAATAGGGGGATTCCTTAGAAAACAATAGGGAGATGTGCTGGAGGATGGAAAATGTATTTGCTGGTGGGTGGGAAGAGCTCCTTCCTTTCCCTCTGGGCATCCTCTGCTGCTGCTGCCCCTCAGCCTCTGTGACTTTCAGAGTCACTTTTTGTTTGCTTCTCTCTGGAGTCTTGAAAGGACATAAAAGTCACACTAAAAAACCAACGCCACAACAAAAAATAACCAACCCCCCTTTCAAACACAATCAAACAAACCCAACCACACACAAACAACAGCAAAAAAAACCACCAAACAATTTTAAAACTATGTTTTATGTTCTCTTTCCTGTCAGTTTATTGCTTGTTTTCTTTCAAGGAGAAAAAAAATAAACCCAAAACATAATTTGTGTTCGTTTGTAGATTAGAAGAAACTTACTTCTCTCAAAACAGAATATGGAATAAATTTTTAAATATAATTTTGCAAGGTAAATAATTTCCCTCAGTCTTCCACTTTAAATACTTGAATTCCCTGTTTTGCAGTTTCTGGATTGAAGCAGCAAAGAAAATTCCCTCACCAGCATCCTCTGTTCTGAGAGCAGAGATCTGTTATCTAACCCACAGTCTGGCATGTTTATTAATACCTTTTGCTACAGTGTTACAGTTCATTAACACCAAGTTGGGAAGTTTTAAATCCAGACAGCAAATACTTCCTAATTAGAGTTAAGGGATAGCTTGTTGCAGCTGTAATCTTCTGTTTTGCCCTAATGGTTTTAAAGTAAAAAAAAAAAAAAAAAAAAAGGAAAAAAGGGAGAAAAAAAAGGAAGTTCACATCTCTACAGAGTTTCTGTGTGGCAGAACTATTGGAAAATTGGTCATCTCCTGGCAGGCAATGTCTGTGTTATTTTTCCTTCTCCTCCCTACAAATCAATGATTATAACTAGTTTTCTCCTTATGCTGTGGTTCCCTTTCTGGTGCCTGTGAGAGAGTTCAGGTGTGAAATAGAGCATTACTGTATTTCTGTGTGGAAGTGCAGAATTGAGATGCATTGCTGAAGTGCTGGGGAGCCCTGCTGCATTTTTCATATTCCCATTTAGTGAGAAGCAGAGATTAGCTGCAGCTCAGTCATCCTGCAGCATTTCTGGAAGTAACTGAAAATCCATCTAATTGCAAAGCCCAAGGCTAATAAAAAGCACATATGTGCAATTCACAAAAGAGAGCAGCTAAAGATTGGAAGGCTATTGTAATCTTATCTCAGTGGGGGAAAATTAAGGATGTATTTGGATCAAATTATTCTCTTTGTCTGCCTAGCTGTGAGAATCAGTAATGACTATCTTCCTACAAAACTGGTGTTTTAAATTATCTCCTTTTTGTCACTGGGTGGTCACTGCACTGCTGAGGTGGGCTTGGTGGCTGGTGCAGGTGAGATCTCAGCTGAGATTACAGCTTCAGCAGAGGTTCTGGCATTTCAAACCCTGTGTGTTTATACAGTGTCCTCTTCATGTTGGTGCTGGGATTCTAATGTGCATTTTTCTCAGGTTAGGAAGTCTCACCTTGTGAATGACACCCTTTAAATCCTGGAGGCTCAGGTTGGACTATGGTCACATAGGTGCTGGTAGAGCTACACTTGTTTGATGCACACATTGCATTTAAACTGCTTTGGTTGCAAACTAAGGGAAGGAAGGGCAGAGAGTAAATCATCTATTGATATTTCCTTCAATGCACATACCTGTCCCAGAGATGAGTTTACAGGTAGCAGCAGCTCATTGAGTTGATTCACTTATTTCAAATGTGTTCCCACCCCCCAAGTGGTGGGACTAAACACAGCTTGAGAATTTAAATATTAAAGTGATTTATTTTTACTGCTTGAAAAAAAAAAAAAAATCTTGAATTATTTCCTTTCTAAAGGAAACACTGAATCTCTGGATGGAAATGGTTGGTGTGTTTCTGGAAAAAACAATTTGGTGAGCAGTTCCCAGCAGCTACATTTGTTCCCCTTGGAGCATCTGACCAGAAAGAAGGTCTTGCAAGGGAATCTAATGCTCTGACTGGGCACACAAATATTCACATACTTAGAAATTGACTTTAAATTTTAATAGGCAAGTGTATCTGTTGAGAAAGCAGATGTACTACTTTTAGTTCAGCTGTGCTGAGACTTCTCACATGTTTACAGTTAAGGAAATGGAAGTCCCATGGGAGGTTGGGGGAAATACTTGGAAACACGCTGTGACACTCTGCTCGATCAAGGCTAATGCCATACTTATTTTAAAATTTTAATTCTACTAGCATTTTACTAGCCAAAACCCCCTGTAATCTGCATGAAAACTGTTTTTAGTTAATTTCTTATTCACAAGATCCTGGAGCAATTCCTAGATTTGCTGTTAAGCTGTTGAAATGACTCCCATTTCACTGCTGCTGATATAAACCTTGCTGGTGAGACAAGAAGACAGGAATTGGCTTTAACCAGGGTTGGAATGGTCCAGCCTGTCCCTGTGGCAGGGCAGCCCAGCTGCCTGTTCTCCCCACGTGTGTTGTACCAGATCCCATCTCTCTCTCTGGGCTGAGTCAGGAGTTTCCCTGTCCTCCTGCACCAAGTCCATAGTGCAGCCTTCAGGAAGTGACAGCTTTGAATGTGGTTTGCCTTCTTAAAAAAAAAAAAAAAAAAAAAAAAAGTCAATTTGCCATGTATTACAGTTTGTCTCTGAAGAGGAATAAGCCATACTGTAATATTATGTCCTATAAATGAGCCTGTGTAAGCTTTTAATTCCCTTTAGCAGGCTTCACCCACTCCTTGGAGCAGAGGGGAGGTTTTCTGCTGGCCACCACTCAAAGCACTCCCAGACCTTTCAGGGTGGAATTAAGACTTTAAGAAAATGGTGCAGCTTGTTGGCAGGAAAACACAGTGAGGTTGTGTGTTTTCTGTGAGCACCTTCCCTCTTCCTTCAGCAGGAATCCCAGCCCCAGTGCCCTCGAGCTGCCTTGGGTTCCATGGTTTGAGTCCTGCACGTGGTCAGTGTGGAGCAAAACAATCATCTCACAGTCAGACAGTCTCAAACTCAGAGCAGCACTGATGTGCTGCTTTGTCTGGGCACTGCTCTGACTCAAAAGCAGAGAGTGAGCTGCTGGAGCTGAAATAAGTAGGAGCAGTTGTTTTTAATTTGCAGCAGGCAAAATAAAGCTTTGACCGCTTAGGTTCATGGGGGTTTTGTTTCATTTTTTGTTGGGATCTTCTCTTGGTGTCAGTGGTGTGTGTTTTGGAGAAGCAATAGGGACCATGAATAATTGAGGAACTGGCCCAGTTTGGTTTGGGCTGTGCTGTTTGTGGAGGGCATTGCCCTGCACAGGGGTGGTTCAGTGAGCTGGGGACACACAGGGGCTGGTCTGGGCCATTGTGTGCAGCCCTGCTTGCTTGGCTGCTGCAGACAGGGCAGCTCCTCCCTGCTGGAATTTAGGAGCCTGCAGTCTGTGTGGGTGAGCTGCTGCTCCTGCCCTTGCTCCCAGGAGGGAGAATGCAGCCATGGACTTGAAGGAACTTGTCTGCCACTGCAGGTTGAACTTGGTGGTGTGATTCCACTGCCCACCTGCTCTGTGGAGACTTCCCTGCACAGCTCAGATTTTTAAGTCTAATTTCTACCAATTGCATTGTTTTAGCAGCCAATGTTGTGGCAGGGTCTTAGTGCATGAGGGTTTTTGTGAGTGTGACTCCTTCAGGCTTGCATTTGGAGGTGTCTGAGGTGGAAGGCAGTGGAAGGTGACTCACAGTGAGGATTATTTCCCTCCCACCAGTCTTTGGGCAGGTTGGGTTTGATGGCTGAGGAAATGACAGGCTGACTTGTCTGTAAGGTCAGTGGGATCCAAGCACTTTCAGTTAAATCTCTGTTTCTAATGTTTTCTGAAGTTCTTGAATTCAGTCCAACACTCATTTCCTAGTTTGTCAGGAAATTGTTTTGCTGCTTTATTGAATGAACTGCAAAATAATTCCAAGGAGGGGAAAATGTCTTAAGGAGAATCTCAGCAATGGTTTAGCTGCTGGTGCCTGGTAAAACTGTGTAGATCAAAGGTACCCATCCTTTTTTATCCTTATTGCTTTCAGCAATAATATTAAATTGATTCTCAGGCAACTGGAAAATGCTGGGTGGAAGTTAATCAATAAATGCACAGCAATATCTCTTCATCCATACCAGCAGGACCCTGGTTGATGGAGGAGCTGCTTTAGGTCCATTGAACCCTGAGTGCAGCAGAGGAAAAAAAGACTTTCCTGCTCCAAGACTTAGTGGAAGGTTTATGAGCTGGGTTGAGGCTCTTTTCCTTAATCCTCCTGGGTGCTGTTTTGATGTTGGGTCATGGCTGGGTTTGGTGTTGGCCCTTCACAGTGTACTTTTTTCTGACGTGGCTCTGGCCTTCCACCCCTGTGGCCAGTGAATGAAAAACAGTGCACAAGGAATTTCACATTTTACATCAGTGTCAATGACTTTTAATTTACAATATTGTGGAAACAATATCTCTTAGTTTTCCTTTCATTGGTCATACATAGTACTTACTTTATTTTGTGTTCCCTGATGGTGTCCCACCCTCTTGCTGCATAACTTGTTTTCCTGGAGGCTGGACCTGCCTCTAGTTGAAAATATTGCCAAGGGAAAACTAAATAGCTGGCTCAGATGAACTGCTAGAAAATGTTTCTACTAAGCCTGTGTAGGAGAGTAGAAAGGGAGAGGCTGTATCATGGCTGCAGAATAATGTAGAAGTCATATGCTAAGTAACTTCCAGTATGCAGTAAACTTTTTCACTAAGTTGGTATTAAGAAATATGAAAAAGTGACACAATAATAGTGCACTTTGAGTATTGTCCTCCTTCTCTGCACTGGCCAGGCTTCTGCTCTGCCTGCCAAAGCCCAAGCTTCATATAATAGATGCTTTCTTAAAATAAAGCTGTATTGAAAACCAGTGAGAGGCTTTAGTGATACTAAACCCCCACCCAGTTATGAAATGCTCAAAGGGGTTTTTGTTTTTGTGGGGTTTTTTTCATGTTGTGGTAAAACTGATAATGTGATGGGGAAATTAGGGAAGGGGCTTGGAACTTGAATATGTGTTTTAGAAGCACCCAGACTGTAAATGTTTTATTGCTGAGGTGAAAGTGTTTCTTAAATGCTGCTGAGGAGCAGGGTCTGGGTCTGTCCCTTCCTGGGCTGCAGAGTCTGGAAAAATACCCGAGGCTGGTACCAGCAATATTCTAATGATGAGGACAGGATATTCTGGACCAAAACCTTTCCAAAGGGTTAAGCAGTCTCCAGAGAAATGTGCTCTTTGAGATGCCAGTGTTTGATCCCAGGCTGTGCAAAAGAACCTGGGTGTAATTTACTGGATTCCTGCTGCAAAGGGAGGCTTTTGTTTTTAATGCACAATTTGATGGGTGCCTTGGGGAGGGTGTGAAATTCCCTCCTGATACCAGTTTTGGGGCATAGGGAATGCACTTTGCATGGAGGCTAATGACCCACGAAGTGTAGCAAATCCACATTACCTCCCTGAGCCAGAGGCAGTGGAAACAACCCTGAAGAGAAAGCTCTAGGTGATCACATATATCTAAAATTTTTGCCCCAAACGTGGCTTATCTTGGGCTTGTTAGTGCTTGGCATCCCCTCCTCTCTCATTTCCTGCCTTCCCCTGGTGTTTTACAGCCGGTGGCTCAGCAAAGCTGGACTCATGTGCAGCCACCAGGTATTAATGGAAGGAACACCTGTGTACCCCTGAGTCTGTTCCTGCTGTGCCATGGCCCCAGCCTGAACAATGCAGGGAAAATAGCCCGGGAGCAAAGAGTGACTCAGCAGAGCCTGTCCACAGCAGGCAGCCCTGCTCACACTAAATATTGCTGCTCCCAAAAGCTGCGTGGTGGCTTTGCCTGTTGGCACTGCTCTAGGTAAGAGTTCTCTGCAGGCTTATCTCTATCCCCTCTAAGCAGGGACGTGTCAGACCTTAATTCCCTTCGGGCTGTGTCACTGAACCTCAGCATCTCATTTTATCCCGTTACACAGAGACTTAAGGCAGATGCAGCCATCTGAGGCTGCTGGGCTGGGCTGGAGCCGTGCTCCAGGAGGATCTGCCTGAGCCTCTGATGCGGATTTCTGGCATTTCTTCTCAGTCTAATGGGTTCCTGCTCTGTCTGCTCACAGGCTTCCCTCTGAGCTGAGCCCTGCTGCTCATGCTCCATGAATAAAGAGCTGCTCTGTTGCTCCCGGGATCCTTAACACGATGCTAGGAGCTGTCTGATTTGTCTTTTGCTCTTCAAATAATTACTCAGACTTTAAGAAGTCTGAGAGCAAATTTCATGGTGAAGGAACCTCATAGGTTACACAGAGCCCAGGCTGTTCTGCAGGAAGAGTTCATGCTTTGGCTTCTGCAGGATGTTTCAAAGCAGAGGAAAGAGCAGTGTGTGTATTTGTGTGTATAGCTGTGGATGTGGATGCCCCAGGTGCCTCAGGCTGCTGCAGATTTCACCACAGTCTGCTGCCAGAAAAGTTGCAGGGAGAGGTTTGTTGAGCTATAGGCTGAGCTGGCATGCACTGTCTCAGATAAATGGGGCTGTGAGCCCTGGTCAGAAGAACCCTTTTATTTTCTCATGTTTTTTAACTTCAGAATCAGTACAGCTGGATCTCAGAGAGCTCTGGATTTCAGAGCTGTTTTGGACAACTCAAGCCCCCTTATAAGGGTTAACTGAGAGGGTTAATGGCTCTATCTGCACTCTTTAGCTGGTGTTCTGACACCTGGTGCTCTGACTAGCTGCAAGTCATGATGTAAATGAGCTTTGCACCTGAAAAGAGTCACCACATTAAGTCTCAGTAAATAAACTGATCCCACCTCACTCTAGCCAGAGTAAGTTTTGTGAACTGAGGAGGAAGGAGCTGTGTAATGTTTCATCGTTGTGCCTTTTCATCAGCTCAGATAACACAAATTTTAATTCAATTTCCAAGGAATGTTGGAGGAATTTCTGAATCTTTTGTTACTGATGTAAAGTCCAGAAGAATTTCAGTGAGAAGATGTGCTTGGCTGTCCTCTAACAATGACACGTGTGTTATATCTTGCTGTTGCTGCCTGTGGTCTGGAAACTTCTAATGAAGGCAAACTGGAAGGAGCTGGACTTTTCTAGACATTTGGTAAATACAAAATTACTTCCTTTTCCTTTTTGTCTTTGGTGGCTTGAAAATGCAGCTTACACAAATTTGATGAAATGAAGTCTGTTTATCCTGAATAAGTATATGGGATTTTTTCTTTGGCTGAACTCTGTAGTAGGAAAAACAGGTGTATATTCTATTGTCATTTCTTCCTGATGGTGAAATCTCAGACTGAGAAGCTAGATCAGTGCAGATAAAAATAATAATTGAAAACCCCCCAAACAACCCCCTGCTATTAGAATTGCAGTGGAATATGTGGCACAGTGTGAATTGCAGCTTGCTTAGAAAAGTGCACTGCTGTGGGAGAGGCTTTAAAATGAAGTCTAGTTGCAGGTGAGAGTTTTCCCTTTTGGGTTTCCTGTGAGTGGTGGAGCAGTTGGTAATAGCAGATTCCTTTCTCCTGTGTGTCCACACTGCTGGGTTGTTGTTTTCTTGGTAATAAACTCCTCAGGCACTGGGGTGACACTGCCATGGGGATGGCAGACATGGGCTATCATGGCTGTTGGGTTATTTTAGCATTATCAGAAGGGTGAAAGAGAAAAGAACCATCAATATATCTTGCAATGGCCAAAGGCTGGTGGGGGGAGACCAGATGCACACACACATGTCATGGTTAAACACTTAATAGGATTTGGGGGAATTCTTATTTTCTCCTGATTGATTCTCTTAGTATTTCTGTAGTCTCTAAAGAACTGTGCCTTTCTACAGTGATGCTAAAACCAATTAGGGTGGAAGTTGTGACTTAGACTTTGAATTTTCAAGTTTAAACTAAGTTACAGATAGCTTTCAAGGTCAGTATGTAGTTGCATGCTATGAAATTTAATTGATATTTTCTTCCCTAAAGCACTGACATATTAGCAGGCAGCTCATCACTTGCATAGTATTCCCCTGGACATCATTAAATTTAACCTGGGATGCTTTATCTCTGAAGGACTTGTATTCAAATTTTAAACACTTTCTTTTTTCCAGAAATAAATGATAAATCCTTCTTAATGTTTCCAAACAAAGTATGCAGGAGGAGAAGCAGGAGGAAGGAGGATTTAAGAGTGGGAGAGCACACGTGTAATACTGAGCAGAAATGTTTTAGCTGGAAAAAGATGGAGGAGCTGAAGTTAAAGGTCTTCAGAGAAAAACAAAGCAGAGTTTAAGTGCATGAATATTGCCAAGATAGAAGTCATGTTTTTATTAAAAATATTTAATGCAAAATAACAGTATTGTCATTAGTGTGCTTTATAGGTGCTCAGAATGTTTGGAGATAATTCCTAAAGCATTAACAAATGTGTAGGGAACAGGCACCACTTGTCCTTGAAAGAGCAGGTTTTGGGGGATCATTTAAATCACAGAAAGGTAATATGCAAAAGCACTTGCCTTCTTTAGAGGTTTGGACTCTATTCAAGTTTTCTCTGGGTATCTAAGCAAGACATTCCAGATTATTAATCACCTCATACTTAAGTCCAGGTTTTTCATAGCTGAGGAGATTTTTTCCAGAGTGGCCAGTACCTGAACAGTGTTTGGTCTAATAATGCACAGTAACAGAAAAATGGTGTGTGAGCCAAATGTTATGTGATTCCAGTGCTGGACTCTGTCCTATTTATTCCTGGCAAGAGATCATGTGCCATAAGGGAGTGGTGATGCTTCCAGAAATTTGTGGCACGTGATGTGTTTTTCCTCACTGAGGCACGAGGAGATGTGCCATGAAATGTCAGTCCCTCTCTGTTTCATAAGGGAGTTTGTTCATTCAAGGGAGAAAGCAGCATTTGTAATTAGGCAGGTGAAATTGCTAGGAGAAGCATCCTGTGTCCCTTTCCAAATGCAGGTCAAGGTGGTGTGTGTGTGTAATCAAATCTAGAAAGTAATTTGTGTTTATATTATAAAGTTAGAATGAGCAAAACTCTGGCCTGTGAGAAGTTGGAGAGCAGAGGGGGTTTTATTTTAGTACATAATCATGTGAAAAGAACAGTATCTCTTTTATGTTGATAGCCAGGATTAAATTATTCTTGGATTCATTATTAAATGAAGCATATGATTAAATATTGAAATGAAGACTATTATTTTTCGTATCTGCATTGGAATGAGGAAAAAGGGGTGAGAAAATAAAAACCTACAGATGAGTCAGTTCCTGTATCCAAAGCAGTGGGAGAGAAGGGAGCTGTTTGCTCAGGGATGAGTCCTGGGTTTGCAGCCTGGGAGGAGAAGGAGGAGGTGTTTACATGTGATGGGGGGCAGCAGGTTTTACTTATTCCTCATCACAGCTGTGCAGGTGGAATGAGGCACCTCTTGTAGGTGCATCACCAGCACCATCAGTGCTTGGTGTAAGGCTGTAGGATCTGCTGCTTTTCTCAAAGGGATCCTCTCTCTGCCAGCACTGAGAGATAATGATCTCCCAGAAGACACAATTTCCTGCTGCAGACTTGCATATGTGTATATCTCTTAAAGCAGATGCTGGCTCAAAATGTACATTTAAGTGGATAAATAAATACTGGAGTATTTAGTTGCTGTGGGAGATCCCAGTGAGGTTAGTTCTGTGTTAAATCCTGCTCGACTGGGTCCTCTTTAATTCAACTGTCCCAAGGGTCTGCACAGCAAAGGTGATGGACAAAAAGAAATGAAAGATGATTAACCCCAAACTGCAGGAGCTGTGCTTCAGCTCCTCAGTGTGTAGTTTTCTAAATTCATGTGAAGGCTTCCCAGAGGTCTGAACCCTGCCTCTTGTTTATGGCCTGGTTACACGTGTGTGCACGTAAACCAAACATAGCCCCACTGCCAGCAGCTCTTGCAGCATATTTCTGCTTTCAGGTGGGGGTGAATGTGCTTCTGTGCCTGCAGTTTATGGGGAGGAAGCTAAATTGGTAGAAGCATGCCTGAGAGACATGATATTTCTAGTGAAGTAAGAATATCATAAGGAATAGAAACTGGGAAGGAAATGAAATTGCCAGGCATGATTCTCAGTCTGTTTAGGTTTACTAGGTATGAATCAGTCTGATGGGGGAACTTGGGAACTCGGCTGAGAGATGCAAAAAACCAATTTCTTATGGATGCAGAAAGTGATGCTTTGTTGATTTGTGTGCTACTAAACCTCTTTACAAGAAAAGAAATTTCAGTTTTCAATGCTTTGGATGGCAGCTGCGTTGTGCTGTCAGCACTTCCTAATGGCAGTGGTCTCTCCTGCTGGGTTTACTTTGGTGTCTGCATTCACTCCTGTGCTCAAGTGGTTAAAGCAGAATGACCCTTTTTCCCTAAATGAAACTAGAACATTTTAATTGATTTCCCTGCCAAGCCCACAGCTGAGGAGTTTCCCTTGTGCAATTACTGGCCTTTTTCACATGATGAAAAAATAAGAATTTGAAATGTCAGAGGAGAGCTGCAGATGAGAAATGGATTTCAGATTCAGGTGGTGTTTTGCTTTGTGTGACAGTCTGCAGTGTGAGCTGAGTGGAGGGAAAGGCTTCAATTCACATTGCAGTGTGCCACTGCCAACCTCCTCCTCTGAAAGCACATCCCTGTTTCCCTCATGTGCTCCTGATTCCCAGAGCTGGGCTTAGATGGGAGAGCAGGTGGGGACCCTTTTCCCCAAGGTCAGACATGTCAAACTCTCTTGACTCCAACCACAGTCAAGTGCATCAAAGTTTGCTGCTTCTGAATAACTCCCTCAGTGTTTCTATTGCTGCCAGAGGTGTGATTGTGGCTGCTCCCTGATGGTTCCATGGCTCAGAGCTTTGACTTCACTCAGCCCATCCCTGTCCTCTCCTGTGGATTGGTCTGCTGTGTTTGTGCAGTTTTTACATCTGTGCTGTTCCCTCCAACAGGGAGAGGGAGCTTCCCAAATCATCATGAGGATGGTTTTGGTGATGAATGAAGCTGTGCTAGTTGCAAGAAACACAGGAGACTGTATAGCACAGCAATATGTGTATTTTCTAAGGCTTTTTCTGCTGCTCTGTGTAATAGCTGCCCTTGTACAGTTTGTTGCTTGTTTAGTAAACTTTCTAGTACAGCTATTAAAAGTATTTAGTTTATTGTTGCATTGATGGTGCTGTTAATAGTCTAATGTGGTAGGAATGAGTGCAAGTTGATGCAGTAGTACAGGTAGGCCTTACCCAGGCTCCATTTTGTTATTTTTATTAGTGACAGATGTGCTTTGTTGGCATTCTGTCCCCCACAGCTGAATTGCATCAAACTCCTCATAGTCTTGGAACTATATCATTAAAAAAAACAAAACAAACTTGTTTGGACTGTGGAGCTGAATTTTAGATTGACTCTATGGGGCTGTTTGTGTAATTACTCAAAAGTGTATGCCCAGACTTGCTGAGCAGTGTTTCTAAATCAGACTTCAGTCCAGTTTGCAGTGTCAATAAACCTCAGGAGTGACTTGGCAGTCACTTTTGAACTGTCAGTGGGCAAAGTCCAGCTGCAGCTGGGCTTGTGTCACAAGCAATAATGTCCCCAGAGACAAGTGTGTGGAGTTCAGATTCATCTGTGTTTTCCTGTGCCTGGGATCTTGCAGCTCTTTTGCCATCCAGGACCAGAGGCTGCTGTGTTGATTCACATCTTTAAATAACAGAACCTGCCATGGGCTGATCGCATCGATTCCAAACTGGCAACTAATGAAGCAGATCAGATACACCAGGGAGGCTCTGCTCTTCCAGAAATTAAAGTTTTCGTTATAGGAATGTGGAAATGGAAGACTATTAATTTTGTTCTCTTGACAGTTGTTATTAAATCCTACTTATTTCATGTGGTCTCAATTATTTTCAATTTTGACATTTCAGTGCACAGGAGATCCGAGGCAAAAAAAAGCTCAGTCACTCTAGAAGTTACTGACAGATCTGGAAGTGTTTTAAGGGGGAGCCTTGGGGTTGTTTCTACTGCACCTGGAGCTAAAATATCACAATGAAACTTGCATTGCCAGAGCTGGAACCTGCCCTTTTGCAGCCTGCCTCGGTCCTGGGCAGGCATTGTTGTGTTCTTTAGATCAGAGCTTCCCTTTCTGAGGTGTTCAGAACTATAAGTAGAAGCAGAATGGGTTTATGTTCTAGCACCATTTCTAGATGAAAAATGGTCTGAAAACCAGACCTTTTATCCAAGTATCTAGCAGGGATTTCCTAAGCTCACATAAGCCTGAGTTGGGAAAGCATAAAGGGAGAGGGCTGTAAAATAAGATCCTGGTGCTCCTATTAATGCTTAGAGGAGGCTTCCCAAGTTGCTTGCAGTGAAGAGCATTATGGATTTTATTTTAAAGCTGTGTCGCATTTACTTCATTGCTCAATACAAAATATCCCAGTGCTAAATCAAACTAAAACTAATTTTTTTCCCTTCCTATTTCTGCATTGCTGGTTTGATCCCTAGATATAGAAGATCAGCAGAAATCCCCCACCATTTAAAAGGATTAGAACTGGCTGGTGAGATTTTGGCTGTAGAATTAACTGGTGGGAGCAGTTTTAAAGTAATACTGCACAGGTCAAAAGTGGGAATGCATTGTGTTGTTTCTGTATCAAGCAGAAAACAAGGTGTGCAGTCCTTAAGCACAGTTCTGTGGTCTTGCCTGCTCAAAATGTGCTTTTAGGCTTTCTGTTGGGCTTTGCATTTCAAGCTTTCTTTTTCACTTGACACTTGTATTTCAATTACTCCTGTTGCCTTGTACTTCTTTGCTTGCCTTTTGTGGTCTGGGCAGTCCCTTTCTTTCCAAGTGAAATTCCCCTTTGCCTCCCTGGTCGTCCCTCTGGTGTGGAACCTGCTCTGCTGGTGATGGTGATTAATGACTATGCCAAGCCTGCTTGTCTAAACTCTTACTTTTTCTGGCACAAATGGGAGGGCTGAGGGGTCCACCAGGGCTCACAACAACAGCTTTTCACTTTGCTGCATTGCCTGCCACCACATCCTCACAGAATTTCCTTTTGTTTCTTGGGGCAGTAGCAGAGTGTGTGTCTCAAGTGGCGTGGCAGTGCTCAGGGAAGGGTTTGAGCTGTTGGGGATGCTTGTGGCTCTGGTTAGCCAGGAGAGAAGGGGTGCTCAGCAGGGGAGAAGGATCCCCCATTGCCTTTTTGTTCTTGAAGTCTGTTTTCTGTGTGGTTCCCCCTTTCCCAGTCAGCTGAAGGTGGGATTCAGAACCTTGTGCTGCTAGATCCTGCTGCTGAATCTGATTTTTCAGTAGGTTTGGGAAGTCAGTGAGACTTGGCTGCACCTGAGTGTTCCTTACCCTGTGAATTATTTTTGTTAGAAGTGGAAATGAGCCTTCCGAGGAAATAAATTTGGTTTATTTCCCAGAAGTTTATCTTCTTACTCTCAGCTTATGTTTCTGGTTACTTTTTTTGTACCATCAGTACCTGATTGAAGAGTTCTGCTGTGTTAATCCAAGCTATTTTCAAGCTATTGGTATTAAGCCAGGGTTTTTAAGGAGAATGTCAATCAAACTGACTTTGGACAACCTTCTTCCTATTCTGATGGACTCTAATCTTGGCTCTGGAGAGCCTGTGACCACTGCAGCAGGTGACCTGTGTGTGTCTGCCCTGTGGTGGTGTTACCTGGATGCCTGGTGGCCATCCATGCCAGTAATTAACACCTGCACAACATCCTTAATTTTGAAGGGCTACAGGAGATGTTTTCAGTAACACACAAACTGTTGGGAGTTGTCTGAGGGAAGCAAGAGAAAACTGAAGCAGAGTGAATTTACCAAATTAAGTGTCTCTGTATAAGGGGTTGGAGACAGACTTTTTCTGCAGAGGTGGGGGGCCCCTGTCTCACTGGGCTTGCAGTTTTCATGTGAGCCCCTCAGGAAAAATTTAGATTGGGAACATAGCCAAATTTCCACCTTTCAGAAAGTATCTTGCAAAACTGGCTCCAGTTACTGTGCTCTGGGGTTGGATTCTTGCAACTGTTGGGGAAGGGTTGGTTTGGTTTTTAATTGCTTGTCATCTGAAATAAGGCTCCAGACCTTCTCTGGCTTGGGTTAAAAAAGACCTGTCTTTAAAATTGAGTAATTTCCTGGCTATAGTTGGCTTACTACATGTATCAGCCAGAAAAAGCTCTCCAGTCTCAAAAAACCAGCAAGCCATCTGAAGAGTGAGGTTTCTGGTGATTGGAGTCTCTGTCTCCTCATGTGTGTATTGAGCCAAATCCAGAATGCAGCTTTTCCAGCAGAACAGCAGATTGATGTGCACTGGCTTTGTCAGAGATGCTACTGTACTTAAGGACTGGGGAAAGTACCTGCACTTCATATGCAATATTTGATACTTTATGAAGTAAGATATTACTTTTGGTTAGTGTGTCCAGTTTAATAATTAACTTCAGGGAGAAAATTTTTAATAAAACACTGGTTTACAGTTCAAGAGTTACCCTGACTAATCAGATATTTTGTATCCAAAAATATGAATAGCTACTTGACTGAAATGTTATTTTTTTATTTTTAGAAATGGAGTGTATTGGCTAAGGCTGGGAGCTTGGGAGCTCTAACTACAGTCAGTATTATCAGCTAGATTTTAGAGATAGGAAATTGAGGCAAAAAGTAAACAATTTGCCTGAGGTTAAATGACAAATATGTGACAGCTACTGATGTCTCCTTATTCTTCACTGACTGTGTCTGCTTAGAACTTGTCAGAAGCTTTTTTTTTTTTTTTTTTTTTTTTGTTGCCCAGCCTTTTTATAGCAGCTAGCACTCTGATTTTGATTTAAGCCTTTAGCCTTTGATTTGAGAGCACAGTGGCTCCTGTAACACAGTAATGCTGAGCCCTGTGAGTCTCTGGGCATGTAACGATCAACATTTGAACAGAAGTAGCAAAAGGGTTGCAAATACTCTTAATTCCTTTTCTCATGCTGTCTGCTTCTGTCTGCTGTCATGCTAATAAATTCACAAAGCTTATGTGATTAAAAACTTGAGAACCTGGTGCACTTTGAGCTCTAATTAAAAGCAGGAGAGAAGTGGCAGGTTTCTTTGGAGGGCTGGCAGCAGGGCTGTGGCAGTGTGCTGGGGTTTGCTGCAGGGCAGGATGTGGTTCTGTGCTGGTTCTACCTCTGCAGCTCCAGCCAGCACAGCTCTGACACAGGGAGTGTCACTGACTCACTGCTCTCTTGCTGTGACCTGGGTATTTTTGCCCAGTGCTGCAGTGGGTCACTGACTGATGTGACTGAGTTACTCAAGAGAACAAAAGAAGTGCTAGTAAAAATAAAGTGCTTTTTGCTGGTGTCTGGTCTGTGAAAGTGGTATGTTTGCATGGTGAGAGTCTGTATGTAGTGGTTCCAGATTTAAAAACAGCTTTCTCTTTGCCTTCAGGTCCAAGGATGACACTTCATCCTTCCTCTTTAAATTGATGTGCTGTGGAAGTTGCACTCCTGCTCTCCTGAGCTGCTGGCTCAGGGCTGTTGGTGCCACAGGGTCACTGATGGAATGTTTCAGTGAAACAGGACCAGTGTCTAATTAGGATCAGTGGGTAGCTGAGTCCTTTGTGTCCAGCCTGGCTGGTCTGTGTGCAGAGCTGGGTGGGTGATGCTGTAGCCATGGGTGAGGTGATGCTGGAGGCTGTTGTTGTGTTCAGCTTGGCCATCACTGCTCTCCTCATGGAAGGGAATTGAACTAAAGCAATATCAGGCTGCCCCACATCCTCCAAATTCCACTGCTTGGCTTTAGCCACAGTCTTGTTGTCTTAGTTTGGCCTGCTCTTGATTTACTATAAGGAATAAATGTAATTTTGGCTTTGAGTTGGTGCACTCAATAAACTCTGGCTTCTTGGCTGCTAACCTGAGCTGAGTAATGCTGGATGAATGAATCATCTCTGCACAGCAGCAGCTGGGGAAAGGCTTCCTGCAAGGATGGATCCTGCAGTTAGTTCAGCAGCACAAAGGGCAGTGCTGTGGCATGCCTGTGGTTCAGGGTGCAGCAGGATGGACTCCAATAAAGGAACACAGGGCCCAGCTGGGAGTGCTGGTGCTCAGCATCCCAGGGAGCCAGGAGACATGCACCCCACTCTGCTGGAAGCTTGATCTTATTAAAGAGTAATCAGCAGAGAGGATATGTGAGCATAATTTACTGGGTATCAGTACATCTCTTTAAACAGTGCACTGAATTAAAAAAGAAAAACTGCTATGCATGGTTTTATTGTTTCCTTATGAAATACAGCTGTTCAATCTGTGTTTTCCCTCATTATATTCACTGTCCCTCAGACATTCATCATTACAGCTCTCTGGAGCTGTGATTGCTCCCCAGTCTCAAACATTAAAAACCCATCAGAAGAGTCCAGTTGGAGTTTTCCAAGCATGCATGGCATCTTGGCATCAGAGTTCTCATTAATTCTTGTGACATTAAGGGCTGAGATCCCCCAGGTAGTCTTTTGGAAACATTTAGTTTCCACGAATAAGAAAATGGTGAGGGAATTTTTTGCCTCCAAACTCCATTTTTTGTTTGTTTCCTTTTTTTATCTCTTGAAGTGACTAGAAGCAAGCACTCCAGTTCTCCTGTTGGTGCAAGCTGCCCTCCAGCAGTAAATGGGAGCTGGTGCTGTGGTAGGGAGCCTGTAGCTGGCACACAGAACACTTGAATTAAAGCAGCATCTCTGCAGGTACATATTTAAAACTAAAATATTACAGCAAGTTAAAACAACTTTGGCAGCATGTGCAAATTACTTGGCAAAAGTGTTAATTTCCTTGTTAAACGTCGTAGCAGAAAGGGCCTTTGATCCCAGCAGCCTGTTGGGAGTCCTTCCTAATTGTTATCAAACTATCCTGTAGCTTTAAACAGATAAGACCTAATTAGCTGAAGTGGTGCTGCATTTTTTCAAAATAAAGAGTGTCCTCTCAGTGTTAGGCACCTGTGTTTCTGTGCTTTCAGCTTGAATGACAGACTTGGTGCAGTGCCCAACACAGGGCACTGAGTGACTTCCAGCAGCAGAGGAGAGGGGACTGTGGCTTGTAGAGACCCAAGAACAAGGTACAAATAACCCCCTTCAGATGGGAGGCAGAATATTCAACACTTTTAATGACAGCAATATGAAGGGCTGATAGAAAAGTCCTTTTTTTTTTTTTTTTTTTTTTTTTTGGTATCCTGTTGCTGTGAAAAGGAACAGGGGAAAATGCATCCATGGAGTGAGGTCTGGCTCCCTTGTCTGGATGTAAAGAGTCTTCTCCACATCAAAGATCACTAATGATGAATCTGAAATTCTCTCTGCTATTTTTAAACTCAGGCTATTAGTGAGGCCACCACAGAGGAGAGGGAAGGAGAGATGTTGGAAATGCAATATTCTTGTGTCTCCTCCACCCATCTGCTTCCAATGGGAAAACTGAAGCATTTAGGATTTGGTTCAACACCTGTTAGGTTACTCAAGGAAAAACAAAGACTTTGCCAGATGTTTAAGGAGAAACATATGGCAGGCAGGGAGGGAGAAACTGTGCCAATTTGTCTGTTTAATCAATCAAACTTGTAACAATCAATGCTATTGTCCATACCCTTAATAAATAATTGTCCCCATGAAATGCTGTTTAATGCAGAGTAGAACTTCACTAATGGCCCATGGCAGTGGGCAGAATGAGGGTGCAGTAGGTTTTCCTTCCTGTGCTGATGGTGCAGAGCTTTCTAATTTTTCTTATTCCATGTGCTTAAGACCCAAATAAAACAACAACAAAAAACAATCAATTATGGGAATAGGTCAAACCACCTGCACAGTTTTCAGAGGTCACTTGAATTTTAGTTTCAGTGAGTATCAGGGAAAGTTATTTTACAAGGTATTTTGTGGATGTTGGTTGCTGGAAGTTCTGAAGCTTAGGTTCCTTCTGGATATAAAGTAGAAATAAAAAATACCACCTTTGCTTTCACCACAGGCTGCCACTGATTGCAGTCTATCTAGTAAAATACTGCTGCTGTGAATGCAGAGAAGCCCCTGTAGTGGTGTGAGCTGGGTGTGAAAGGCAGTGGTTTGCAGTGGTTTCCTGGAGAAACCCTCCACACCAGGTGCCATCCAAGATGCTTTCAGCCCTGCAGGGACTGAGCCTGATTTTACCTGCCCCTCACCCTGTCTGCATCCTCCAGCCTCTAGCCGTGGGTCAGAAACCCTGAGCAAGCTGGGGATGCTTTCTTAGTCCTACAAATGTGGAGCATGTTAGGATAAGCAACTTGTCATGAGAGCAGGGCACAGTTCAGCTGCTGACATTATCTCAGTGCTTCTCCTTCTGTCGCCCGTAATGATTAATCACAGCCGTGCCATGTGTTACCAGGCAGCCTGGCAGGCAGCAGCCACTGCAGCTCTCTGCTGCCTTCATCCCCTCTGCCTCCTTCCCAGTGCTCAACAATGGGGTGTCATGACAGCTTGTGATTGATTCTTTTTTTTTTCTTTTTCCCTCTTTTGCAAGGAGTTGGGAATTTCCAGGTTTAAGATGTTTACTTAGCTACCTTTTACCGTCAGTGATTAAGAGCTGCACTGGTTGCTGCCATTATCAAATAACTTCTAACTCTTCTCTAATTCACTATTTGGCCAAGCAGAAATTAACTGTATTTCCTTTCTATAAGTTCAGTATGTGCTTGTGAATTATTTGGTAGCCAAGTACCAGGTCAAACAGAGGGGAGCATTTGGAGCTCAGGTTTGCTTCAGCTGCCTGGTACACTCACCCCTCCTCAGGCACTGCAGATGTTGCAGGAGCTTGAAGGACCTTGTATCTTTAAAAAGTCTCAATTGGCATCCTTGGATTCCAGCTCTGCAGTCTTTTCTTCATTACAGTGCAGATGGAACTAGTTTTATTCTGCTTAGGAAACAAAAAACCCCAGTTGTCACAGAGCATACACAGTTTGTTAAAGGGAATTCAGGGTTTGCTTTGGTCTGCACCACAAGAATTGGAGAGAAGAGTTCTTCTCTGTAGGATGTGGGAACAGCAACATGATTTTAAAAGGCACTGAAGTCAGCTAAAGACAATATTTTTCTTAATTCATACTTTTTTTTTTGCTGATGTCAGAAACTTGTTTAGGCCCAGCTCAGTGTATACTTGAGCTGTCAGGCTCTTTGTGAGTGCAGTGATTATTGTTAAGTGAAGCATATGCTAATCCAGGTGGAAATATGCTTTTTCTCTATTGCATGACACTGTGTTAATTAAAACATCCCCTTGCTGTAGGAGCTGATGGTGGGGAGTGCAGTGGTGTTTCCTTAGCTCAGCTCAGGTTGGGCACTGCTCTGGGGGCTGTGGATCCTCACCCTCCTCCTGCTGTGCCTTTGGCCAGAACTGAATTATTAGTGGAGAAATTGGCTAAAATGCAGCTTTTGGGAGAAGCTGAAATTTGTGGGAGAGTGTTCCAGTGTGAATGATTTATGGCCATTTCTTCCCCACCCTCTGCTCTGCTGTGGCTTGGTGGGAATTTCATTTTCTGGGAATGAAAGATGCCATAAGGTGGAAGGAGAAAGGATAGGCCACACAGCCCTTTTTCCCCAACCTCATATAATCTCCTTAATTTTCTTTGCATAAATCAATCCTCATTTCCTGGCATTTCCAAGCACCTTTTTTCGAACTGTTGGAGGCATTATTTCCACTGAATTTAATTTTGTAATAATGAAACTGTGCTTTGCATTAGGGGCTAAATTATGCCCCTGTAGAATATTTAATTGTTCTTTTTTTCCCCCCTGACTTTCTGGGTATCTAAAGGAGGCTTTCCTGCTTTAATCCAGATCACTGGGATTTGGTTATATATCAGATGCAAATCTCTTTGCATCCATAATCCTTCTTTATAAACTGTTGTTGACTTTTGTCGATTTTTTTTTTTTTTTAATATTTTTATGCCCTGTCTCAATGGGTGCGTATGTTCTGAGGTTTGAATTTTTGAGGAGTGGATCCCAAATGAGTTATGAGACAGATCTGTACTTATATGGTTTGTCAGCCTGCTGTCAGGTTTGGAGGATTGTGCTAAAATACAGTATCTACCCTGTAAAAGCTCTTGCATTTTCTGAGATGTGGGGATGAAAAGTTAGAAACTGTTCTAAAAACTTGTGCATGGATTTCCTGGCAGAGCAGTCCCTTGGGTTTACCAGGCTTGACTCTGGAACCAGGAGGAGGAAAAAAAGATTGAGGCTGTGTTTTAGTCAGCATTAATGGAATCCAAGGCTGTCACATCTTGGTGTTTACAAGTATGATGTGCTTCAACTCTGTGAGGGCTGTAACAGAGAAAAGAGGAATTCTGTAATTGAATTTTTTCTGAAAACAGCTGGATTTAGAATGCATTAAACAGTATGTGAGGCGGTGGAAAACAGCACTTCTGTGTTTGAAAGGAGGGGGCAAAGATGATGTCTTAGAGCCTGATTAATTGGTGATCTCATGTATTACTGCCCTTTGCTACAGATGAAAAAAAACCTTAGGATGACTTATTAAATGATTAATTTTATCTTTGTGTAGTTGGCTGATTGTAGTGCAATAAGTAAATTTATTACTATTGCTGTTTGAAATTGCAGTTTGATTTGGAAAGAAGTGTAACAGAAATAGGGTAAAACATAATAGCACCAGATGCTGGGATTAGAGCCTGGAAACAGAATCAAAGTGAGGAATTACAATGCAGGCAAAGATAGAAAAAGGTGCTGGTGATAAGTGATCAGGGATGGTTAATCCTCTGGGATAGGAGGGATGTGGGAAGGAGCAAATACCACTAGGTAGTGTCCCCACTTGGCTGGGAGATTGCAGCTGGGACATGGTGTGTCCTGTGTGTCAAAAAGAAAGGGAATGCAGGAAAGAACAGGATCCCTGAGACATGTGCAGGTGATAGAAAAGCCAGGGATGGGAATTCCAGGGTGAGCTGCACTCTGAGCCTCTGTTATTAAACAGTACCTGAGGCTGGGTTCAGCATGGAACAGCCCCTTGTGTTCCTGTGTCATTATAAAGGTGCAGTGGATTCCTTTGGCTGTTAATAGGAAAAAAAAGCACTTCTAACCTCAAGTGTCAGTGATCCTCAGAGCTGATGTAGTGCCTTCAAGTAGGGTATCATAGCTTGGCTCAGGTAGAAAAAGACTTTCCAGATTGAGTCCAACCATATGGAACAAGTCTTTACAGCACCTTCTATGTTGGGTGCTAGGAAAAGAAAACAAAACTTTTTTTTTTTATCTTTACCAGAATGCACCTAATTAAAAGCAACAAAAAAATACATCCAGATTGTAATAGCAAAATATGCTTTAATCACAGTGTGACCCTTTTATAATGGTTTTCTTGTCACAACTGTAATTGCTGATGCTTTGATACTTCCACCAGCATGGCTTACAAAAGTTACAACATGAATGTAGAAAGGATGTGTACTGAGTTTGGCAGTTTTAAAAACATCAAAGCAAAGCTGTGACATTGATTTTTATTCTTTTGTTTTTCATCTGCATATTCTTGCATCTGTAGGGAAAGCAGGCAGTGACTAAGCTGGTGAGTGCTTAGAGAGTGGTTTGGGGTTGGTACAAGGTGAAAACACTAAGCAGTTATCCAAGATTCTTTATGTATTTACATACAGCTGTTTACCTTTCAAGGCAGTGGTTATAATATTTAAAAGCCACCTTTTGCTGTCACATGGTAGGACAATTTCCTCGTGTTGTGACAACAGCAGAAGTGCTGGTGTTTTGTCAGTGGATTTTCATTGCTCAAGATCCTTAAAAAGAGAGACTCCTGGGCATTTCCCTCTGACAAAGAGTTTTATCTCCTTCTCCCTTGTGGCAACCCAGCCTTCCTTTCTTTACAGACATCTTGCAAGATGCTGTATGGATTGAAGGAGGCTTGGTGGTAATAAACCTGCTAGGATTTTTTGCCTGAATGGTAGGAATTTATAGTAAATGCAATGAAAAGCTGCTCCTTGGTATCACTGCCCAAAAGCAGCCCCAAACAGATAGTTTTATAGTCCCAATGTGCTTGGCTGAGACAGCAGTCTTTATCCATCTCCTTGGTGAAGGGCTTGCATGAATTTTTTCCTAATTCCTCTCCTGGAGGGTCTCTCCCTGCTTGTTCATCCCTGTTTGCAGGCAGGAGCAGTTCCCAGCGCACGGGGCTGTCAGTGAGAGGCAGACAATTGAATCAAGGCACTAAAACATGCCACTCCAAAGCTGTTTAAATCATCCTAATGCGAATTATGAATTTATTACAATGCATATTACCTCAGGGGACAGAGAGGGAAGGGAGATCTGAAGGGGCTGTTTGTAAACATGTAAAACAATAAGTGTTTCCTGCGTTGCCACTGCGACAGGGAGCTCGCCTGCTGAAATAAAGCATAAATAAATAAATGTGTTGACAGGCAGCAGCTCACCTGGGGTCAGGTGGCTCCCAGTGGGTCAGGTAAGAAACTATTTCCAAAAAAAAAGAGTAGCAAACAACAATGAGCCTTGGTCCTGAGGGGACCAGGAGGGGCCAAGCCTCTGACAGTCACAGTTTGCTGTTTGTGGAGCAGAAATGTTGTGCTTTGCATGGTGTAATGTGACCTATGCTTTGGACAAGCTGCCACAAGCTTAAAAGACAGATAAGGCTGGAAAACCACAGATTCAGCAGTGCTTCCTAAGGGGAGAGGAAGGAAATGCACAGCTCTAGGGGAGCATCACAAGTGCATGGACACTCAGCATCTCCCTGGACAGTGTTGCTGAGTGCCTGCAGTGGTTGGGTGGGGATGTTTCTGCAGTGCTGATCCTTGGTGTCTGACAGCCTCAGCTGTCACTTCTGAGATGCTTTGGGAGGTGAGATCATCAGCAGCTGCCTTTCCCACCTTCAGCTCTTCACAGCATCACTGTGTGCTCCAGAGAGGATGGGCATCCCCTGATGTGCAGAGCCCCAGCAGCCCCTCCAGGCAGATCCCTGGGGAGCAGAGGTGGGAAAACAAATTCCAGTCACTGCTGACTGGGAGAGCATGGCAAGAGCCAGCAGCTTGCAGAGGGATGGCTCCATATCCCTGTGCCTCTGCTTTTGAGAGCAGAGGGCTCTGCAGGGATGGCACTGCCTGTGTGCAGGCAATGATTTAGGAAGTGGAGGAGCTAAACAGAGAGCAGGCTGCATTGCCAGCATGCTGGCTGTCCTCACAGGACTCTGGAATATGCTGCCTTGCAAGACTGCAGCAATTTGGCTGCAAGCTATATTTAGCCTATTTATTCTTTGTTGGTGTGTAATGTGCAGTTCAGTGGAAAACTTGGTCTCTCCAAAAAGGAGGTTTGAACTGGAGTCAAGGCAGGGAAAACACCATCTGTCTAGAAGCCATTTTTCTTAAGTGATTTGAAAGGGGAGGCTGTGTACATAAGATATATGTGCATGTTGCTTGGTTTGCTGCTTGGGTCTTTTTATTTAAAGCTTTTTTTTTTCCTTCTTCAGTGGTCTTTTACCCTCGAAGTTATTAAAGGCTATTAAAAATGTAGACAGCAATATGCACTTTGTAATTGAGCTTTATAGACTAATTCTTTAGTAAGAAAATGGATTTTTTTTTCCTACTTGCAGTGAACAACTCCAGTGCTAGTCTAAAAACCAGCTGTGCTTTGAGGAGGAGATTATTCCTGTTGGAAGCACCCTTAAATGTTGAACAAGGATTAGTCCTATTGTGTTAAGGAATGGAAAAGAGCAACAAATGCTGTGTGTTTTAAAGTGCTCAGGGTGTGGGATGAAAGGCTGGCAAACTGAATAGGGCACGGTGAGCAGGCTGGTGGTGGCTCCCAGCACTTCATGCATGCAGGAAATATTTGTGCTCTGCCTTGCCAAGGAATGTGTGCCATCACTTAGAAACCAGCTCAGGAATTACCTTGGGGAAGTGTCTGTGGCCTGAGATGTCCTCCCTTGGGATTTCCTGCATTGTCTGCCCTCGTGGGCATAGAGCCTGGTCACCTATTCACAGAGGTAATGCAGAAGGTGTTCTGGGGTTGGCTGGGGGAAGAGAATTTCTGACAGCTCTGCTATGTATTATTTTTTTTAAAGTCCATACAGTGTGTCTGCATAATGATACAGGTATTTTAAAATACTGCTCTGAAATGACTGTGTAAATAAAGTCTGGGTAGACCATACATGGAACAAAATTCCATCTATTCCTTTTGAGTTTAAATAGGCAAAGACTCTTTATGCAGATAACACTTTTAGATAACATTTCCTTAGTTTTAATAATGTTATATATGAAATACTGCTTTTTATGGCTATGCAATACCTTTTTATGCTGTTTCTTGGGTGTCTGTTCATCTGTCTCCATAATTATATTTTACTTCCTGGAATTACACAATCCATCAATGTCAGGAAGGGCAGGGTGGTTAAAGAGTTGCTCTGAGACTCATCAGACAAATGCAATGCATTGCTGCCAGTTACAATTGTATCCTTATTAAAATTGAGAAATTTCTTCTCCCAAGCTTCTGTGATTTAAAAACACTTCATAAAATAGAAATCTCAATTTCTCACTGTGGCTTTATAAATTTAAAATTTAATGCAAAAACAGCCCATGGGTGAGTATTTTTAAATAAATTGTTCTTTGGCTTTGATACAGGGTGCAAATATCAAAGGGTCTGGCTGTAATGGTGTTTGATTGCTGCCTGGTTTTTCTTGCTCTGGAGACTTTCCATGGGAAAACTTGGGTTGTACTTGTAGAATATTCCAAAGTTCCAATAGAAACCACAGCATGGTACATGTTTGACAGCCTGAGTTTTACATGGTGGCTGTAAATGACCAGGTTCAAAAAATGTAAATAGATTAAAAAGACAAAATGTAAAATAACAAGAAAATGAATGCTCTCTAAAAATAAATACAACTGAAAAAATCAGTAAAAAAGAAATCAGAAAAAAATCAGAAATCAGTCTTAGGAAGGAGCAGGAAAAGTCTTGTGGAACAAAACAGGCAGCGAGGTCCTGACCTGTGAGCCAGCTGTGGTGATAAAGATGAGCAGCAGGAATGCTGCCATGTGGGTTTGCTGGAAAGCTGCAGTGATGAGCTGAGCTGCTTTGAAGCCAGCTTCAAGCTCTGTCAGCTGGATGAAGGCAGAGCTTCACCCCCAGGGCTCAGTGTTTTGGGATATGATGCATTTTGTTCTACTCTAGAAAAAAAAAAAAAAAAGAACCTGAATTTTTAATTCCTGGTACAATGGGGGCTTTTTTCACAAGCTGGTGGATGCTGGGCAGGTGTGATGCTCTGACTGCCTCAGCCTGTGCCATGCACAGATATCCCCACATCAGCCTGGGTATCAGCATAAAGTGCAAATCTATAAATTATAGAGGCAGGTGATAGTGGGAGAGGCTGCAGGTGCATTTCAGCACTGCAGTCTCTCAAATCCTCATAGCTGAGGGTTTTCTTCTCTTCCCTTTTCTTCCTCAACACTTAAGCATAAAGGCCTTGGGCTCTGCTTCCTCCTTGAATTCTTCAGAGTGCACATCACAGTGTCTTTAAACAGTGTGAGACGTGTGGGGAGCTGAAGGCATTAGCAGAGCGCTGGGATTTATTGGCAGATTGACAGCCTGATAGGCACACTCCCTTTCTTCTCTGTTTGTCACTCTTTGATACTTTCCTTTTCACGCTCCAGGAGGAGGGAGGGGTCCCACTGTAACACTAAATGTCTTCAGCAGTTCTGCTCTGCAAAACGCTTTATCTTGGTTTAAGATTTTTGGTTGTTTTTTTTTTTTTTCAAAGTCTGAAGTTCATCTTATCCTTAAAGGTGCATAATTTACCGGGCCTCCTGTGATAACGGTGTATTCAGAGAAACTGAAATGGGAACAGAGCTTATTAAAATTAAATTACTATAAAAAGGAAGAAGTTTGTCCTTTGTGGGAATGCTGGCAGCTAGTGTGAAGGGCTGGGCTGCTGCTGCATTGTTGGTGTGAGGATAGCAGATGAGGTGGTGTCTTGGGACCCTGCATCTCTCCCACGATCTGTGCTGGGCAGTCTCAGTTTCACATCAATAAACTGGGGAGAGGCTGGTTTTCCCTCTGAGTTTGGGATTTAAATACACTTCTCAGCACTGATTCACAGGTTAATCTCCGTGTGCCTCCTTCACCAAGGTTTCCAACAAGGCTAAAAAACTCCCTCTGTCACTTGCATCTGTCCTGCCTTTTTAATTTAAAAGACATTTAAACCCAACAGTGCTGAGTTTTTACTGAGTGCACCTACACCCTGTAGCTGTGCAGTGAGCCTTGTAGCTGACTCCAAGTTTGCACTCCTGAAATTGGGGTGTGTACCAATCAAAACAATTTATTTTAACCTTGTATAAGACAGCACAAAATGCTGTCTTTAGTTTATTTTCTGCAGCCCTGGCCAGCCCCGTGCCTGGCTCTGAGCTGAGCAGCAGCAGCCAGTGTTGCTTACCCCGGATCCTCTGCCTGCAGCAGATAATGCCTCAAAGCTCCTTCCTCCTGTGCATTTAAAGTACACAGCCGTATTAGAAGATTAAGTTACTTTGAACAGGAACAGCTCCCGTGTTGTAGCTCGGGCTGGTTTTCACTTTGTTCCACTTAAGATGTTGCCAAGGCTTGCTGTGACTTTTTTCCCCCCGTGATGTAGCTGCAGAGCATAAAATTGTTTGGTGCTGGATAATGCAGTAACCATGGGGCTATTGCTGTTATCTTTAACGTATTAGGCAGCTGTAATTTCTTTTGACATTATGGTGTTCAGGTGAGTTGGTTTTTTTGGTTTTTTTTTTGGGGGGAGGGGAGGCTGTGTGCTATTACTGCCCCTTCTTTTTTCCCAGAGCTTCTTTCCCTGCTTGGCTCACCAAACTGTCAGATGAGGAATGAATACATTTGGTAGAGAAATTAGACCATTAATTCTGCAAGATGTTCTCAGTGATATGTCAAGATCTCAGTTTGATGGAAAGGACTGGTTAGAGGAGGAAACCATCTGATCACTTCAGATCGAGCAATTAACTACTTAACAGCTGGAAAAAAGATTGCGAGTGATGTGATTCTTCACACCAGCAGCACTTAGCTATTCCATCCACAGTTTTAAAATGCTTTGAACAGGAGATTAGTATCTTGCTCATTTTGCAGATGAGCAAACAGAAGTACAGAGGGGAGATGAATAGGCTCAAGCAGTAGGTCAACAGCAGAGCCAAAAGAATGAATCCCGGCTGTCTAAATCCGATCTGTTAGAGCTGAGGCAATAATGTTTCCTCTAGGATTATTTCATCTGCCAGGGATGGCAGGGCCAAAATTTCCAGGGCTTTATTTTATTTTTTTAAATTTTTTTTCTTTAATATATGGGTGACTTATTAAATCCTGATAGTGAGAAGAGTGTATGTCCAAAATGAGAGCCCCTGGTTCAGCATATCTCCTCTTTGTGACACCTAAAAAGAAAAACCAAAATGCTTCTCTGCACACTTGTTTCTGACCCCCAGCTCAGTGTCCTGACCACTGGGTGCTATTTTGCAGCAGGTCTGGGAAGGCAGTGGGGATGGGGCTCTGTAGCTCTGTCAGCAGCAGAGGCAGCCAGATGTGCATGCTGGTGCTGAGTACCAGGGAACTTCCCTCTCTCCTGCAGCCTGTGCTTGGGCAGACACTTTCATTTTCCCCCCTCTGGCCTCCTGGGGCTCTGATCTGCTGTTGCTGTTCCACGGTGCTTCTTCCCTGTTAATCACAGACCCGCAGCTAAATTTTGGGTTGGAGCTTGGCGGTGGGAGTTGATGCAGGCTCTGCTGTGCACTCGAGAGGCCTTGCTGCTCCCCTTGCTGTGTTGTTCTGTCGCTGGGTCTGAAATATATATTGTTGCTGGCATTGGAATCCATATCTGCTCCCAGCATATGCTATTGGCACAATACCAGCAGCTGCTGTTGAGTGGTATCAATCTCGAGGCGCAGCTCTGCTCTGAAGTGTGACTCTGTGAAATGGCACCGTGGGGCTCCTGCTCAGCATCTCTCTGACTTGCATGTGAATCTGTCTCTTGGAAAGTGAAAGGTGCTGCCTGGTTGTTTTTAGCAGCAGTCTTGACCAACCAAACCTGTGAGTGGGTTTGGTTTTAAGGGAAATGGTGGGGCTGGGGTGGGTTCCTTCTCCTGCCCTTGCTCACAGCTCCTCTCCCACCCTCTGTTTGTCTCAGTTGTGCAGCTGGGATGCTCTTGGGGCTGGGGAAGGGGCATTTGTCAGTGCCAAAGGAGTCAGGCTGCCCATGCAGGTTACAAATATTTCCATTTTGCTGTTTAATAACAACTTGGTCACGCACCATTTGAAATTCTCTTAAAAATGCAAAATCCATTGTGGGAATAAAAATTTCAGAGATGTCAATAATTAGCATTGTCAAGAGTGGAGGTTTATTTATAAAAAAAGGAATAAAGTGGAGTGAATGCTGAGTTAATAGTCTTCTTTACATCTTTCCATCCTTATTCTCCTTTTGCTTGTTTGAGATGAAATGATTACAAGCAAACTTAGTGCACAACTGACTCTTTGCTTATTGTTCCTCTTCCTATGAAGTGTGGTGCCATCTGGCACATGGACAAGTGGGGAAGATTGATGGCTAACAAAGAGCACCATTCATTTTCTCCTACCAGATTTGGACAGAAAACAAACGTTTTTAATCAAATCTATATGTTTCTAAGGAATATTGGCTGCTGAAAATTTGCCAACAGCTGAATTTTCCCCTCTTCTCTGCCTTATGAGAATTATATCCTGCCAGGCTGATTCATGGATGGGACAGTGTGGGTGCTTTTTCTCCTGTGCCTTGTTTTCTTTCATCTTACTGCGACAAGCAAAATAAAGGCTGTTGGTGAGGAGAGAGAAGAGGGGGAATGGCTATGTGTGGTAGCACAAATAGTCTTAAAATTTGAGAGTACAGTTGTTTTAATGGCCTCAAAATGAATCATGCAAAACAACTGTCTGAAGAAAACACACAGTTGCTTTCAATGAAGCAACTAAAACATCAGTGGAAAGTTTGCCTGCAGCACTCTTTCATTTTCCTGAGAAAAATGAAAGATTTATGGATTCCTTCTCCCATCTATCTTCTCTCAATAATTATGCAGTCAGTGGATAATACAGGAATTTAGGATCCATAAGGGGAATTCAGCCATGGTGCTCAGCTGGGAGGGGGGATTCAGGTTTTTTGGGAGGGTGGAAGGGCTGATCTGTGATATGGAGCAGCTGTGGCACAGAGTGATGTGGAAATCCAGATCTCTTGGTTAGGGAGCTTGGAGGAGGCTCTGTCCATGGAACAGAGGATAATCAATTGCCTAAGAAAGGAGGTGGTCAAGGCAGAGATGATGGCAGTTTTTAGGGTTCAGGGAACATTGTCATAGATGTTTAAATATCCTGGCAAGTGCTAGATGGGTGCTGGCTTTGCTTAGCTGGTTTTTTTCACTAGGCGCATTTAATGAGAGATGCAAGAAGAGGGGGGAAAAAAAAGACTTGGCCATTTGAATATTAAATTCAGATGCTTTTAATAGTACCTATAAATTAATAGGATTTCATGCCCAGCATTCAAAAAGCATTGTAAAGAGGATGTGGATATGTAAAGATAAAATGGATTTTGTAGCGCTTTAGCTGTGGAAAGAAAATTATTTTCATTTTGATTTTTTTTAATGTATTTTTTTCCCTTTGAAGTCAAATAATAGACTTAATTAACTCTAAGCACCTGGATTTGAAGCTTTGAAAATGATCCTTTCATTGCAGTGCTGCTGAATTTTCTGGAAAGTTGCATCTGCAGGTACACAGCCTTGTACAAGGTGCTGGTGGCAGGCACAGCTTGAAACTGCTGCAGGTCTGAGCCTGGGGTGTCCTGGGCCAGCACTGGGATTGGAACTGGGGTCCCCCAGATCCCCAGGGCAGGTGGGAGCATCTGCAGGGGCTTGGGGAGAAGGGACAGCTCTGCAGCATAGTGTTGGAGAAATAAAACCAACTGAGGGAAGGGAGTGACTGTATTGACACAGAAAGTTTCCAACTGTTATATTTATATATAAGTTCAGAGCCTAAATTGCTCTTGAAGCAGGCAGATTTATATTCCTTCCAAGCATTGCTGCATACTGTTCCCCTCTTCTTTTCTTCCTGCTGCTATAAATCTGGATGCTCTTGTTGATATAAATACTCTGTCTTTTAAAGAATTTTTTTAAGCTTTCCACGCCTTGAATCAAGTCTCATGGGCTTTGCTTTGCATAGGATGATTAAGTCTTCCCTTTATAAGTCTTTAATTTTCTGCCTTTTGACTATTTCCTTGCACCTTTTTTACATAATAGGAAAATGCAGAAGGAAGTGTATTTCAGAGAGAGGGACAGCTGGTCTTTGTATTTGAAGGAGAAAGATTGTTTCTCTGTTTTAATATGGTTTGTATAAAAAAAGGTGGCTCTGAAGAGAATGGCATGGGCAGGAAAGGCTTCAGGGTGGAAATGTGCATATTCACCACTGCCTCAAAATGTGCTGCTGTGGCCTCTTAGCAGGGCAGAAGTGAGAAGCAGTGGCAGAACTTGGGAGGTTTTCTTCTTGCTCTCCTGTGACTCTGCACAAAGGCTGTAATTAATGAATCCAGTGATGCTGCTAAGTGCCTGTGCTGCTCCCCTGGGGACAGCCCGAGCCATTTGGTCCCCAGGAGAGAGCAGAATCCTCACTCTCTGGGCTGGATAGTGCTGCCCTAGGCTGGAGACAGCCCTGGCAAATAACCCTCAGTTTGCCCAGGGGCTTGGCTTGATGGGTGAGAGCTGAAAACATTCAACTATGAGCACTGTGAAGAGAGGGGTTTGGTACTCTTGGTGCCTGACAGAAATCCCTGGGTGGGCTGGGGAGCAGCACAGAGCTGTGCTGGGTGTCTGTCTGCCCTCTCTGGCTGGTGTTAGTGATGGCTTTCATGTCACAAATGTGTATTTAACCAGCAGCGTGGCTGGTGTGCAGCCTGTAGAAGCAAAGGGGCGGCTTTCCATTGTCTTCAGTGAGTTGTGGATTAACTCTCAGGAGAATAATAATATCATGGTTTGCTTGGCAGTAACAATGCTAGCAGTGCTGTTTGACTGCAGACAATAAACTGAGCGAGTTATGGAAAACATGATAGCCCTGTCCTGAGCAGGAGGAAAGGCACTCAGATGTGAAAGCAATCCGTTGTGCATACCACTTCTGTGGGGAACTTTCAGCAGTGTATTTTGACATATGGCTTCTATGTAGATGAAGTGCCAGACCTTAACTGGATAAAGATATAATTAAATTTTCAGTGAAATTGCTGAGAGTGAAGTATGAAACCTCATTTGGACGTTCCCAGAGAAGGGGAGACCCTTGGAGGTGCAGAGCTGGGGCTGAGAGATGCTCGCTGGGTTTGAGGGCTGGCCCCTCCACCCTTGGTGCTGTGCTGGGAGCCTCCCCCTCCAACAGCCACCCTCTGGGGTGGTGGTGTGGTTTGTCAGGTCTGGAGAGGGACCCTGTTTGGTTTTTAAGTCATTTTATGTGAACACACTGCAGCTTTTCCCATTGTGGAGCTGCTCCTGTGGTCAGCCCTGCTGTGCTCAGCATGTCAGCTGAGGAAACGCTCTGGGTTTGATGCCAAGTTAGTGACGTGGGCTCTCCAGCTTCCCACAGGAGGACAGGAGCAACGTTTGAGTATTCACACAGGCTGGGCTTCCAGGAAAAGTCCCTGTGAGGCAGTGATCATGTCCCTTCAGTGTCACTACATTGCCTCTTCACAAGAATAGAGTGTCTTGACTCACTGACTTGCTGTTTGTCCAGCTAGAGTGACACTTGTGGTCCTGCCTGGTGGTTTCTTTGTTTTGTGGGTGGCAGTGTGAAATATATGGCTTCACAAGAAAAAAAAAAAAAAAAACAAGGCAAAGAAGGAGCATTATGTTGTATGCTTATTAAAAAAAAAGATGAGGAAGACTGAAGAGAGATTAAGCCAGGGTTCTTAAAACAGGAGGAGTGCAAATCCTCAAGGCACCCAATGGTCTGATCCTCAGAGGTAATTAGTAGGTAGCCCTATTAATTTTAATGGCAGCTCTGAGCTGTTAAAGCTTGGCTATTGCCTCTATATTTTAAATATTATTAAATGTTACACATTCTAAGTACTTCATTGCTCTCATTTAAGAAAAAAGGCAGCTTGTTCATTGGGTGCCTCACTGAAAATTATTTTTATTTTTAGTGCCTGTTGGAAAGCAGGTTCACTGTTCTGGGAGGCAAGCTGCTGTTAGGGTAATTGTACTCTTGTGCTGCTCACAGCTTCAGGGAAATCCCTGCAGGCTGTGCTTGGGAAAAGGCACCAGGTGATGAAGGTGCATGTTGATAATCCTTGGCTTTGAATGTTCCTCCAAAGCCAGGGCTGTGCCACCACACAGCTTTTGAGTGACAGATGCTGGAAGTGTCACACAGTGCCACAAAAAGTCACTTGATGCTGGAGGAGTGGTCCTGCCAAGTTTTAACAGCCTTTTATTCCTCTGGCTGGTAGGACCAATTCTTGGGTGGCAGAAGCTGCTTTGGAAGGCTCCCCCTTGGCATTTCCAATAGCTCTCACATGCTTGTGAGTCTTGTGTCTCCTTTTACTCCCTTGCTTCTCCCAGGCAGGTGCCTGGGATCTCAGTTGAGCTTGTGACACATGTTTTTAAAAACCCTGGAAGATAGGGTTGTTTTGAAGACCTGGTTGTGCTGGAGCATAGCAGCTGAAGATGTTTGTGTGTGGGGGTGACAGTGACTTGTTTCTGGAGGGGAGGATGATGCAGCTGGCTGTCCTTGGGCCAGCAGAGCAGATGTGACCTGTCTGTGGGTTTGGGATGAAGTGCAGAGTGTTTCACCTGTCTCTGGTGCTCTGGCATTCAAGGTGAGGTGAGTTACAAACCCCAAGTTCAGTGATTCCTTGGAGGGTGTCTGGCAGCCTCTCAGGTCCTAAGGTGATATATCCTTGTGCTAAATTCCTTTCCAATTGGAGGAGGTCAGACCTTTTCCTGGGCTTTTTTTATTTGGCTCCTAGTTTATTCCACGTTGAGTTGTAAATAGAATTATTATGGGCTATGCCCCAGAACCACTGGGCTGCCCTACAGCATTCCTGTATGTGCAGTGGGGCTGGTATTGCCCAGGGACCCTGCCTGAGGAGCTGGTCAGGATTTTTAGGGCTTGGGGTGGTCCTGAGCAGTCCCACTGTGATGGGGATAGGAGATGGTTGAGGGCATTGCTGTGCAAAGGGCAGTGTGAGCAGACATCCTCACAGGAGGGAGGAAGGATGAACTGCAGTGGCAGCCAGTGGTGCCCAAAAACCTCTCACAGAGTAAACTGCTGGAGTGATGATCCCTTTTTACTCACTTCATGTGTAAAATACAACCTGCAGCATTTTCCTCTAGCAGCAATGTCCCTCCACATCTCCCTTTTATTGGACTACGTGCCAAGTGTTTCAAAACTCACCTTTTCTTTCTATATTATAGCACTGGGAGAGAGGTTAGCAAAAACAGGCCCCTGCCATTTCCAAGCAACCTTGTTTGTCTGGCACTGAGACTTACTGCTGCTTGCAGTTTGCTGCCTTCACAAATGGCTGTTAGAGCAAGAAGAGAGGCAGCTCTGGATTTGTGCCTCCCACCCTTAGGAAGCAGCTCCCAGTGTGCTGTACATGTATTTTATTTTGCATTACCATAAACCCCACCCGTGCTGTTATCTTCTGAGGGAGTTTTTGAAGGGAGCTGATACTGGAATATCTTCACAGGCTCACAATGGGATGCTGAGTTACTCCAGGATGCTGTGCTTGGCTGGCACTCCACCAGCAAGCTGGTTCTGTTTGAGCAGATGCCTGTTAATATTTGGGTGTGGTGGGCTCACCCTGGCTGGGTGCCAGGTGCCCACCAAAGCTGCTCTGTCCCTCTCCTCAGCTGGCCAGGGAAGAGAAGGTGCAGCAAAAGATTTGTGGGTTGAGATAAGGATGGAGAGATCACTAGTTAACATCACAGTCAAACCAGACTCAACTAGGGAAATTAATTTATTACCAGTCAAATCAGAGTAGGGTAGTGAGAAATAAACACAAATCTTAAAACCTGCCCAGTTTTTTTTTTTCCTTTCTTAAACCCCTCATCCCAGAGGCTCAGGCACTGTCAGTGATGGGCTCAGCTTTGGCCAGGGCTGGGTCCATCTGAGCCTTGGCCCTGCTGGAAAAGGGGGAAGCTCCTGCCAGCATCCCACAGGGATCACCCCCACAGCATCCCCCAACCCCTCCAGTTCCAAACCCCAAACCCAGCACAGGCAGCAGCTACCTTGCTGCTCTGTCAAGCACTGCCTAGAGGACAGATGTTTGGTGGAAGCACTGAAATATTTATCTAGGATATTTTCCCCCCTGCAGCCCAGATTGCTTGTTGTGCCTATTAATCTTTTACAAGTCTTGCATCTGCTCAGAGGTGGGTTGTTTCAGGCTTCCAGTGAATTCTGTGTGTGTATGGTTTGAAAGAGTGGTGTAATGAACAAACACCATGTGTATGTGAATAAATTGAATGCATGAAGCAGACAAATTAATCCCTCAGTTGCTAAAAGTCTCCTCCAGTAACAATAAAAAAAAACCAAAACCCCTATAATGCCCCTTCTTCTGTAGGCATTTACTCCTCTTTTTCAGGAGCATGTTCACCCTCCATTTTGCAAAATTAAGATTTCAATGGGCATGTCCTTAAGGACAGTGTGTCCTTTCATGTATGGTTTTGTAAAGCCTGGGTGCAGCATTGTTAGGTAATGCAGAGCTCTCACCCCGAGTTAGCAGCTCTCTTGTTTATTAAGAATTTGTTTTTCAGCTAAAGCAGTACCTTTCTGTAAAGCTTATTTCTTCTGCTTGCACTTGTAATCAGAGGCACTTGTGTTTCCCTTTCCTCCTGTTTTACCAGGTGTGTTCACCAGGGCTGGTGATTGAAACACCATAACAGCCTGGGAGAGCCAGGGGGGTTGAAAAAGCAATCACATGCAATCCTCCCTCTCCCTCACCAGGAGCAGCCTTGTTGGACAGTATTTTATACCTGTGATGGACTTCAGAAAAAAAAAACCACCCCACCCCCAGTTAATTATTAATAGCTAATAGGGATTAATAACTAACTATTAATAGTTAATAGGGATTAATACTTGTAAAGTTATTTAAAAGGTCTCCAATGTACTTTTTCTTTCTTTGCTACTTCTGATTTAATGGCTCGTAGCTGTGGTTTTTTTTTCCCCTTGGTCTATTCCAGCCTGCTTTTCTTTAAATGTTGCAATTTTGAGCTGAAAATCCAGTATTGTCTTTTAAATATCTCATGGGTGTAATCCAGTTTTTGTTTTCTTTAAAATTCCTTGGCTTTTGAATCCACTTCTTCTTTTCTCCCTGTATTAACTAAATTGAAGTAAAATGGGAAATTGTCACACAGAGCCATCTAACTTTCTCCTTCTCTGAATAGATAAGTTACTCTGTAAGAGTAGCACCAATTTCAAAAAGATTTAGCACAGCCAGAGTTCTACTAACCACTTTGAGAACATTTCAGGGCAATCCCATGGGATGATGGTGCATGATGATAATTATGCTTTAGCAGAATAGGCCTATGGGATGAACAGCTCAGGCTCAGACACTTCTATCCTGTCTGTGCTTGAAGGTGTGCAATTTATTCAGTTTTAAGAATCAGGTTTTCTTCTCTGCGTGTTCACATTTTATATGCAAGATTAACTTGCTTAGTCTGTAAAATTCATCAGATCTTTTCTGTTTGTGGGAACCTGCCTAGTTTGAGTGATGTTGCTGTGATGACAGTCCCAGTGATGTCTTCTCTGAGCAAACCTTCTCTGGAAGTGTCCTCACTTAATTGTAATGGAAAATTAATTGTTCAGCTGTCTGTCGTCTTTTTTCATGCCTCATGTATTCTGCCCAGTAACATTCTTCTTTACTATGATTCATTAGTCTTCAGATTGCTTAAAAATATCCTGGACTGGAAAGACATATTAGCAAAGTCATAACTATATTGGCGGATGAATATAATCTCTTTTCAAGTGTCTACATACGTGCCAAGATCACATCATGCATACAGAGAATAAATGAGTGGGCTTGTGAATGAGCAGGCTTCTGAAGGGCTTCTTTTGTTAATCACTACCAAAATTGGCCAGAGAACTTAAAGAAAAATCCAATTGGCTTTTTAAAGATGTTTTAATCACTTTTTACTCGTCGTCAAGGTGCTTTTTTTAATGTAAGAACTCCTTGTTGTCCACCTGTTCCTCCTGTGAAACCTGTTGTGCTGGACCTCAAAATATAATAGACTCTTTAGAGGTCTTTGTAGAATTGCTGTTTAATCATGACAGATAATTATGAATTAGTTTTGGCCTATTTACCTGGTTTTCATATCCCAGTGCTGTGGGGCAACCCTCCATGTGAGCATAAGCTGGATTTCCTGAAGCACTGGCATTGCCTGAGAGGAAAAAATCCTCAGGAGGGAGAGAAACTGTGGTTCTTATTACAAGCATAATTGTTACATTGGGATTTGCCATGATTTTCTTGTCTTTCAGACTGAGGGAAACCATCCCTTGGCAGAGGGATGGGAAGAGATGCTGGGGCTGGAGGGGGCTCATTCAGCACCTCCCATACCTGCCTGGCAGTGATTTCTTTTTTTTTTTTTTTTTTTTTTCCTCTTAATGGTGTTTAGCTGCTTTTATGAGATATGAGCAAGGCATGGTGTCTTGAGTTTAGCTTAAAGAGTGAAGCAATTACAGAAGTTGTCCAAAGTGGTGTGTGCTGTAGTGTGTATTACTGCTGCAGGACACCGTGCAGCAATAATGGTGCAGCTCTCACTACATCATTTTGCTGCGTTGAGCAAGGGGAAAAAAAATGTTGGGGAGCTGAAGTGTGAGCTCAGAGCTGTTGACACATGCTGTGTCCATCTGCTCTGCAAACACTGCTGGGCTGGGGTGAGCCCTGGGTGGCACTGGCTGTGCCTCAGGTGTGGGCTCTGTTTGCACTGTGAGCCTGGACTTGATGGGACTGGTTAGTGGGACTCACTTTGGCAAAATAATAGAGTGTGTCAGGCTTTCCTTTTTGCTGCATTCATGGGTTATTATGTAGGACATCCAAACTGTCTTTCTAAATATGGTGAGATTTAGTACAAGGAGTACTAAAGGAGTACAAGGAAATTAAAATGGAAAGTATAAGCAAGGCAGGCATTTATAAATGATTGAACTAAATTACACTCAGTAGAATGAGCTGCAGCTGTGACAGTGATGTTTCTTTCTACAGGTAAATAACATTACCCATCATTACTGGTTATGCTAAAGGACCATAATTCCATGTTAACATGTCTTATTGCAGCCTGATAAGTCATAGCCTAATCTCCATTACCAGACTGCCCATAAATATTAGAGATATGTGGGACAGGGAAGGGAAGGAATGAAATCTGGTTTTGATGCAGCACTATCAGTGCTGGCTGAACTCTGACAGGTCGCAGCTGAGTCATTTGAGATAAAGCAATTCCTGTAATGTGCATGATGACTTATATTTAACTAAATAAAAATGATAAAGCTGGGTTGTCACCTGTTCACTTTCTAAAGAAAAAGAAATTGTCCCAAAAAGCCTTGATGACTTTTGCATATGAGGAAATACAAACAAGTTTTAGCATTAAGGTTGTGAGGGTGTTGTGGTGTTGTACCACAAATGCAATACCACTGTTGTTTTTGCTTCGGTAAGTTATTGCTTTTTGTGGACAATAAAACCACAGGCTGTTGAAATTATATGGTATAATAATGGAGTCAAATGCACATGCTCAAGTGATCTTGTGTGTTTTTGACATTTTATTAAATTGATGAGTGAGTAAAAGGTTGGATTTTTTTTCCCCTTTTGCTGCTAGAGTTTTAAGGAAAACAGAGAAACACAAACCTTTTCAGTTAACTATTCCTAGGAAACATACATGGTATTTTTTACTACTTTCCAAAGCAGTTGAGAATGTACAGCCCCTTGGGATGGTCTGAAAGTAAATGACACTGTAGTCCCTTCCTGCTGGACTTCTTAACTTTCCAATTCATGGTGAATTTCAACCAGCACTTGTTTACTGCAGAAACACTTAGACTGAAGTTGGAATCAATGGATTAGCTTTGTTTTGTAACCTTTTCAAAAGCATCGTGTGCCAAATCCACTGAAACAATTTCCATTGAAAGCTCAGTGTGGTTTTTTCCCTCCCTATTCTACAGGACAGAATGTGCAGGAGCAGCACTTTTAATATGTTAAAGTAACAGGGGTGGCAAAGAGAAGTTTGAAACTGTTACGTGACTAAAGACAGGTGACACTGTTCCCAAGTCAGCTGTCTGTTCCAAAAGTTGTAATGGAATTATAGTAGAGCAGCACACTGATAACTCTCTTGGACAGCCTCATCCCTGGGATGGGGTGAGCAAGGGATGCTCTGTGATCTGATTAAAAGGTAAATAATTCTGGGCTCTAATGGAGCAGAAGCTGACCAATAATTATAAAAATCCTGTCAAGGAAAAGGGCAAGAAGAAACTTGAGGCACAGAAGGGTGAGTAAATCAACATGGAACATGTTAGGGCATGAACATGGAAAATACCTGTGATGTCTTAAAGGTCTTTTCCAAGCTGCTCCCATGAGTATCTGTGTGCAGTGAGCGTGGGGAGCCTGTCCATCCATCTCCCCTAGCTGCAGGGAGGTCAGTCTGGATTTGGGGAGGACATCCACAGCAGTGTGCTGATGGATACACTGCTGGTGTTTGCTTGGGTGAGCAGAGTGTGCACACCATCATGGGTTTGCAGAGATAAAAGTGAAATTTATTTCCATTGCTTAGTTGTGTGTTTTCCTCTGATTCTGCAGATTTTTTTCATTGTTCTCTGTTACCAATCCATGCTTTCAAAACTTGCTTTCCCTGCCTTGGATTTATTGAGGGAGCAGGAGGGAAAGATGAAATGAAGTAATATATTTTGTTTGTTGTTGTCTTGCTGTCAATTGAGTCTTAGTGGTACCATTACTCATTTTATGACACGTTGTTGTACCTGGGTGAGCTTTGCTCCCCTCTGCTTGGTTGAATTTCTAAACATGATTTTGTGGGTTGCCATATATCCTGAGACTGGAAAGTGTGCATTTTCTAAATTCAGTTACTTTTTGAGCTTTGAGATCTTTCCTCCCCTCATCCCCTTGTATCAGTCTGTATTTGTGAGAGCTCTCCAGGGCTGGAAATGAGCTTTATCTTTGTTGACACAATTGTCTGGTTTGCAGTGTGAGTGTGACAGCCACTGTATGCAGGTGTGGTGCAATTACAGATCCCAAAAGAAGATGTGATAGTGAGGGTGGCCAAGGAATCTTTATTTTTGCAGAGCTCTGTTCTGTAAGGGCACTTGTGACACCCCAAATCTTACTTTACTTACATCAACATTCAGAATGGTTGGTGCTGTTGCATTTCTAGAATCATAGGGTGGTTTGGGTTGCTAGGGACCTTACAGATATCTCATTCCAAACCCCCTCATCCCCCTAGGAAGGGGACACCTTCCACTATCCCATGTTGTTCCACCCTGTCCAACACTCCCAGGGTGGGGCAGCCACAGCTTCTCTGGGCTGTTCCAGTATCTCACCAGTGTCACAGGGAGGAGCCCAGTTCTGCTCCTGACCAGCATTATCTCTGTCAGAGATGTTCAGGAGCCTTGGCAGCAGGTGGGTGGAAATGGATCTGAACACAGCTCTGTGCTTTCCCACTCCTTCCTTGCAAACTCCCAGTTCTACAGCAGAAGCATGTTATGGATTTCACAAAAGAGAAACTCGGGTTTCTTTTCTGTGTGTGAAAGCTGTGGAGTCCTTTGTGTGTGCATGCAGTTTATGATTCCTGTTGCTAACAATTGGTTTATAGAATGTGGTTAGTGGGATTGGCAAATGTGTATTGGCTCCAAGGAGCTGGATGCAAGCAACAGGCTGCTAATGCACCCCTACAGAATCCTTGTTTTTGCACTTTCAAATTATTATCTTTGGGCTATATACCTGTGTTAAGGGCCTCTTGGGTTCCATGCTAGAAGTGTGAAGTTTGTGGTAGCAAGTGCTTGGCTGACTAGGTATAGTTGTACTGGTTAAAACAGAGGTGTTAAAAATGTTTTCAGTGGGAACTTTAGCTGAGACTATGATTACAGATCACAAACTGGTTCTGAAAGTTGACTAAAAGGGCAGTAAACATGTCCCTATCATAACAGTTTGTTTTGAGCATTTCTCACAGGGATCCTTCACCTGCAGCTGAAGGCTGAGAAATTTTGGTGTAAAGCCTTTGGTGAATCACAACTCGGGGCAGGGAGTGGAGAGTTTGAGAGCAGAGAGAGCCTACAGGTTAAATGAACCATCTTTTAACCCAAAGTGAAGGTGCAGGCCAAGTTTTTTGTCCCCTCCAGAACACTCTAAGCTTTTCTATATCCCAGCTTTCTTGTAAATAAAACAGAGTCTGTTTCCCTCCACCACTCCTGGGTGTCAGACCTGCTGGCTCCCTTGGCACCAACTGTGTCTCCACAAAGTGTGAGATCAGACCAGTCTGAAAACTAAGGGTGTCAAGTTCAATTTAAAGAAAGAGGGCTTTTATTTAGTTTGGTTTATTCAAATGCAAGCATGGGGAAGACAAGCCAATGTCACCCACCACATTATTGGTATGTTGTGCTTAGGGTTATAATGCTGTGTAACTGTAATACTGACACAGGCTGGCATCTGTTTTGTCTCAGCTTTAGTGATTGAAAATTACCCAAAGCCATCCTGCTTTTGGGACTGAGATAATGTGGGGGTGAGGGTTAGCCAAGAAGCCTGCTCAACATGGGGCTGTTACCCTGCTAAAATATCTCTGTGGGTGACTTGGATGTTGGTAAAGGAGATTGCATGTTGGTTTGGAGGAAAATTCTTTTGAGCATAGGCAGTAATTTCATAATTAGCCCTTAAAATTACATGGTAGTGAAAACTCAGAAACATTAAAGATCACTAACATTAAAGCATCTGTTTTATATTTCAGCTGTTCTTGTCTGGATCCCACTTTCAGCCCCTTAAAAAGGAAGTGAAAAAGATAGTGTGCTTTGTATTAGTGCAAGGACTGTTTAGAATGGTAAAGATAATTAAAAGCAGCTACTAAACTGGCCATAAGCACAGGCCATAGATGCTCTGGAAGGACAGGGAAATATTTTTGCACAGTCAGAAGCATGTGTGTGCTGAACAAGTAGAGTCAATCTTCACTGCCTCTGATATTCAATGATGTAAAGTTATTTCAGGTAACATAGTTTTCAAACATTCATTGGCACAACAGTGTCAGTGAGTACAGGACTTTGTCTCTTGGCATGAGCTTTGTGAGTTCAGGTAAGACTTCAGTGAATAGAATTTGCAGTTTAAAAAGTCTGGTGGGTGTTTGCAGTGTTGGTATTGACAGACTTTTCACATTCCTTCTGGTAACAGCCTGTTGCTCAAAAAGACACAGAAAATGATGTTGCTGGAATCAACTATTATGCCAAATTACTGAAATTTAACATTGCTTTCTCCCTACTGCCTCCATCTTTTTTTTTTTTTCTTGTTTAGAAACTGGTCGCTGTTTAGGGCTAAATTCTCCTTTTTTGCATTCCAGTTGCCCAAGTTGCATGTACACAGCTGTTTAGGAACACAAAAAAATCCTTTTCCTGACATGGGCATTCTAAACCAGTTCAATTCCTACCCACGAGGCCACTTCAGCTCAAACCATTTTAAAGTGTTTTCAGAGATTGTCCACAGGAGACTGCACATAGTTACTGTGTCACTGAAAAATCCTGTTTTTTTCTGAGTAGGTGGAACCACAGGGCTGGGTCAAGCCTCTAATTATCTTCCACTGCCAAGAAACCTGTGTCCAAATGAAGTTATGGCCCAAAACTCTGTAGGCTGGAGCTGTGTGGGCCTTGGTTTTGTCTCTGGTACTTGAGAAAAGGCTCAGTGTCATACAGACATGTGAAGTGCTTTCAGCATCCCCACTGATAACCAGTCATGGTCAAAAACATTCAGAAAAAAATCAATTTAGTCTTCTTTAACATTGTATTGTACAGGAGGAAGATACAACTTAATTGCTTTTCTATAACAGTGGCAGTATTTTAAAAATTGTGTTGAAAAACATTTCCATTAGTGTTTGGTCTAAATAGTGTTTACAGTGTTTTCTATCTAATTTATTCTGCCTGTATGTATTTCATTTTTAAATGTCAGTTTGCCTTTCGATAAAATGAAGTGTAAGGTGATGACTAACATCACAGCTTTTCCCAACAGTTTACACATTTGCATATTCCTAGGGCCTTCATTCAAACAGAAAAAAATGCAGACTAGGTAGGAAGAAATTATTTGAGGAAATGTTTAAGTGAAAGGCTCATTGTACCAGCAAATGTATTGTCTTCTGAATTATTTTTTCCTGCCAAATCCATGCGAGTTTCTTGCTTTTGTTTGGGTTTTGTGCCTCTTAGGAGTGTCTGAAAGAGACTTGGAAGCCCAGACCTGCCTCTAAAGGCAAGAGTGGAGCCATTTCCTTCCTTCCTTTCCCTTTTCCCTTTTCCCTTTTCCCTTTTCCCTTTTCCCTTTTCCCTTTTCCCTTTTCCCTTTTCCCTTTTCCCTTTTCCCTTTTCCCTTTTCCCTTTTCCCTTTTCCCTTTTCCCTTTTCCCTTTCCCTTTTCTCCCTTTTCCCTTTCCCCTTTCCCCTTTTCCCTTTTCCCTTTCCCCTTTTCCCTTCTCCCTTTTCCTTTTTCCCTTTCCCTTTTCCCTTTCCCTTTTCCCTTTTCCCTTTTCCCTTTTCCCTTTCCCTTTTTCCCTTTTCCTTTTCCCTTTTCCCTTTCCCTTTTTCCCTTTTCCCTTTCCCTTTTCCTTTTCCCTTTTCCCTTTCCCTTTTTCCCTTTTCCTTTCCCCTTTCCCTTTTCCCTTTTCCCTTTTCCCTTTTCCCTTTTCCCTTTTCCCTTTCCTTTCCTGATAGAACTTGTGAAGAACCCAGCCCATAAAGTTGTGGAATTGCTAATGAAGGAGGCAGCACCTTGCTGGAAGAGCAGTGAGACCTTAACATCATCTATCTCATCACCACTGTGGTTTCCTGCCTCCCCTCATTTTTTTGCCCATTCTGCCTAAAGAAATGTTAACCCTTGTGGTTTGATCATCTCTTGAAAACACAGCAGCAGGCTCATGTGTTTGTGTGTGGCAGTTGAGCAAAGCTAGGCTAGTGGCATCTCCAGCCTGAGTTTTTGTTGTTAAACACTTTATTCCTCAGTTCAGAGAGCAGCCCCCATGCTTTGGAGGGAGCTGTTTTGTTTCCTGGGCTCCTCACTCCTGCTGAACCACTGGCCAGCCACTGGGATGTTAATCTGAGTTTAAGTGAGGTGTTTTCTGTCTGCTGGCACCATCCAAATCTCTCAAATCCACAACCTCCTCCATCACTGCTTTCAGGGAAGAGAGTGTGTAACAGATGTACCTCATCTTTTGCAGGGTGGTCTGGACTGCCATGGTGGTTTAGAAATAAAATGTATCAATAATGAATGTTCATAGCAGCACCATTACTATTCCTGATATTTATTCCCAGCTGCTTTGATCCTCCTCTCTTCAGTCTTGGCTGCAGTGCAAGGGGCAGCATAAAACCTGTGATTGGAAGCCCTGGTGGGGAGAGATCAGCTTGGAGAGTGGGAAATTCCTTCACACAGAGCAAACACTGCATGTGAGGGTGATTTCTGCTGGGAAAAGGGCAAGAGGAGGGAATGGGAAAAAATATGAAATATGTTTGAGGCCAAGAGTGTATTTTTGTTTAAACCAACTTTTTTAGTTAAAAATCCAAGTAGGTTGAAAGAGGGGAGGGTGCAGTGAAGGGAGCTGGAGGGTGAGAATGTGAATTGAGCAGCACAGCCATGCAGATCTGAGCCCAGGCTGGGGTGGGATTGCTGTGTCCAGTCTGGGCAGCAGAGTGGAGGGCTCAGACTTAACCAGAGCTCTTCAGCTGCTCTGGCAATCCCTGATGCCTGCCTGTGTGTTTTTGTGCATCCCCTGCCTCCTGAGGACTGCAGAGATCCCTCTTTCCCTGTGTGCTGGGGAGGGGTGATGTCTTAAATCAGCTTGCAGACAGAAACTGTACCCCGGTTTCAAAGGGGTGGTAAATAGGGGAAAAGCTCTGCCTGAACTGCTGGTATGAGAGGAAGCTTTATTCCAAGCAGCTTTTTAAAATACATGTTCCCAGCATTTATCAGAGCATGCCCTGAGCCAAGTTATGATTCTTCTCAGATTTTTGTTCCCAGGGCCAACCCACCCTCAGTGTTCATTAGCAAATAAAAGCACCACATGACCCACACACTTGGCTAGCAGCACCCCAGCCATCTTGCAAGCATTTGAAATAACAGTACAACTTGCATACATTTCCCAAGCAAGCTCAGTCATTTTGTGCTTGGAGAGTTTGAGCCAACTGGTATTAGTTCCAAGAGAAACAACTGTGTTCACCCACTTTACCTTTAAAGCAAGAGAGGAAAAGGGTTTGTATGGCCTCTGTTTTGTCATCTCCCCCATGGGGCTGCTTTACTGCCCTCTTGACATCTCTTTTACAAAAGAAATTGCTTTCAGTATTTTTCTTCTTGAGTTTCCTTAAAAATACAGTAAAAAGAGATGGCTGATGTGCTGGTCCTGGTGGAGGGAGCTGAACCTTACTTGGTGATTGGCTTGTGTTGTTCTTAGTTACCTGTTACACACTCTTCTAGAAGTAATCCAGATGCTGCAAACTGGACAGGAATGCAGTGGGAGACTCAGATGATTGCTGCAGTGACCCAGGTGTGGTATCAGGAAGGGGTAGACTGTCCCCACCATCTTCTCATCCATTCCAACTTTGGATTTGTGGCAAGGCTGAGAGGAATCAAAGGGTTGCTGATAGACCTGATTGGTTTGAAAAGGCTGAGGGAGAAGAGAATGTGTTTGAAGCAGCCTCTGGGGATACTGATGGATGAACATCTGGTAAAAATTAAGTATTACTTACTGCAGTAAAAATAACCCCAACAAAATGCAAGGTGGCTGACAGCCAGGAGATGGCTGATGGTGCAATGGGTGTGATGATACACTCTGCAAACTGCACAGAGGTTTCTCCTGCTGCATGTACCCCAAACCTCACAGTCCTAAATAGAGCACAGATAGTACCTCCTGCCCTGCCTTGGGCTTTCCCCTGCCCCATTTAAGTAGCTCTTCTCCAGCCCAGTCTGCTTTCCCAAGTCTAACCAGTACTGTGGAGTGACCTGTGACTGTGACAGATGGTTCATAAACACATGCATTTCATTTAGGGGCTCAGATTGTGGTGTGGTTTAAGAAGCTGATCTACATTGGAGGAATTTTCAGAAAGTTGGGTCCCAGGTTGTAAAAAGGGCCAATGAGAAGTTTTAAAACTGGTGAAAATGGCCATCAGGTATTAAAATAGCTTTCTTAAACACTGCTTCCTCTGCTGATGGCTCCATGGAGTGTCTGGCATTCAGTTTATATGTCTGAACTTTCCTATTGTATCCTTTGAGTCTCAACTGAATGTGTTTGAAATCAGGGCAAGTCTCTATTATTAACCTCAAGTAAGAATTCTGCTTAGAATGCAGCAAAATTACTTGTGAGGTATACTGAAGGTTTCTAACATCATACTTTTCTATAAAGCTCAGTAAACTAATTTTAGTAAATTGACAGTGTTCTCTATTAAAACAAATTAGACAAATCATGTGTTCAGTGCTGTCAAGTGTCAACAGTGATTTGATTAATGCAAAGAAATGTTGTTTGATTGTTTGTAGCTGTCCATGAGATTTTGAATTTTGTACATTAGTGAGTTGGGAGCATTTTTTCACTCCTGATGGTGGTCCAGAGCCAGATTTTGGAAAAATCAAAGGCAAATTACTTGATTTGGATGTACTTTGTGAAGGAGAGAGCACTCTGTTCCTGTGAGTGTTTTTCAGCAAGGGAACCTGCTTTGCCTGTTGTCTTTAGGGATGGTACATCCTGCTCCACCACTGCCCCTTGGCACAACCAGTCCAGCCTCTGTTCCACCACCTACCTCAGGAAAGGCTGTAGGAGATGAGAATTCTGCTTCATGTGAGCAATTTTACACATTATCATAGAGAAAGGATACAGCACTTGGTCACTGATGCATCTGAGCAGACTTCTACAACCCTACCTGGGGAATTATTTGAAATAGCATTTAATGCCTCAAGTGTACCATGTGTTTGACAAATACAGGAGAAAGTATTTTCTCTGTAAAGTATCTTTTAGGTGCACTGTGTGTCAATCCCTATTTCCTTCTAGTCTTTCTCACTTTCTGGCTTATCTCTGACCAATTTAAATAAATTGACCTTTGGGGTTTTTGAGGTAGAAAGGAATAAAGATGTGACTAAAATGTCATGAAAGCTGCTGGGTTGACTCTAGGGATCTCTATACCATGTTATCTTTCCTTTTATCTAAAACTCTGTTCTGATGTGCTTTGATCTTCAAGGATTTTTAAAACACACTTTTTTTTAATGTGCAAATGGCTACTAAAAAGTTTACAGATTCACAGCATGTGTGCAGTGTAGGGCTCTCTCAAGACTGCTTTTGATATCTGACTATATCTGCACAAAAAAATAGAAATCCTTGACCATCTAAACAAGCTTACTCTGTATGATAATACCTGGGTTTTACCAGTGTGTTTTGTCTCTGGGTGTTGAGGCATTTTAAGGATTTGATTTCATTTTCCTCATTTTGCAGAGAGTGTGGGGGAATGGGAGCTGGGAAATAGTTGTTTGGGAGTGGGGGGAGAGAGAGAGAGAAAGAAGGGATAAATTTCATTTCCAAAAAGGCTGGGAAATGGAGACACAAATAGCAGCTGCTTTCCTGAACACCCAGTCTGGTGCTCCATAGGATTGCATATGTTTTTTCTCCTGGGCATGCGGGCTTGCAGCTGATGGAATACATGATGTCTGGTGTTTGGTTTGCATGAACATTTATTTTTATTTTGCTAAGGTTTTTAATATCTCATGAAGACATGTTTATTGTGCCTTAAAATCTGATTTTTCCCTTGTGTGATTTTTCAGGCTCTGGAGGACTTGTAGTATCTCAGATGAAACCAAAGCCTGATCTTCCCATTTGGCTCTGGCAGATGTTGTGGAGGATAAACAAAGAAAAATCTGTGGAGCTTTTCTGTTTATTTGTAGCACAGTCTAATTTGTGTTCTGGTGGAACAGGAGTGTGGTGTAGGGCTGCAGGAAGTGCAGCACAAGTGGTACTGGAGGAAGGGCATCATCTCTTTGTGATTGCACATTTGGACTGTGCTCCTGAAGAGCTGAACGTTTTCATGTGCTTGGCTAATTTGTTGTAAAACAAGGCTGACTGATAGCAGCATCCCAAAGAATCTGAGCTGGAAATGGCTGTGCAGATTGCTCAGCACCTTTGTCACCACCAAAGCCATTAGTTTCCTTGGGGAATGTTGAGAGGGGCATTAACTGAATAACAGGAATGGGCAGGGAAAGGAGTAATAGATAAACAGCTGTTCAGAGATGAGAGAAAAAATTGTTCATCAAGCAGGACGCATGATAAGTGGGGAGATGTTTTAAACACTTGGAGAGTGGCATCCAGGAGTAGAGACCCCTCTTCCTCCCAGGTCTTTCCAGCAGTGTCTGGGAGGAGGCAGAGATGAGGAGGTGAGCCCTGCTCTGTGACCCTTCCTGCTAATGCCACTCCTGTGAGCCACCCCCAGAGCTGGCACAGCTTCCCTGCGCCAGCAGGCACGTCTATCCTGCCATCTGTCCTGCCCTAAAGTGCCAACTCCAGCCAGGGCTGGCCACAGACTCCTCTGCTGGGGCTGGGGGCTGAGCAGGGATGGATGGAGCTCCTCTCCTCCCTGCACATTCCAGTGTGTGCTCCCAAAGCTGCTGCTCCTGCCCTGCTCTGTGTCCAGGTGGTTTGGGGTGAAAGTGATGTGACCATCACTTGGTTAATTCTTGGAGTCCAGCAGAGCAGGGAAATCAAACAATGAGTGGGCAGAAAAGAGTTGTGGTAGAGTGAGGAGAGTTACAGCTCTGGTTGTTTTTCTTTTGCTCCTCTTCACCTGCTAGCAATTGGCTCTGTTTTTTTCCAGTTGCACTGCTGAGAGCTGCTATAAACTGCAATCAAACTTGATCTTGCCAAATGCAAGTTAAAATGTCACAATGTTCCTCAAATCCTTTTTTAAAACTAGACTTCTAAGGCACTCTCCCCCAGCATTTTCTCCTCTTTATTCTTTCTTCTCCTATGATTCATGAAGTGACTGTGTGCTCCTGTGCACAAAAAAAAAAAAAAAAACAAGCATTATGTTCATAATGCGTCAGATCACACAGAGCTACGTTTTGCTGGCACGTTTGTACAAGCTCTCATTCTGCATATTGGAATATTTTCATGCTGGCTTCCAAAATTCATGAGCAAGGGCAGGCTAGGTTTTTGTGTTGGACAGAAATCAAAGGATCTGGAAATGTAGCCAGTGACTGTAGAATAAAAGCAATTACCACATGCAACAGTATGTAAATGTGTTTATTAGGAATGTGTATGTCCCTTGTTAGCGTGTATCTTAGTGCCACAGTGTCTTTCATTGTGACAATGGTCTTGTGAAACATAATAGCTCTGTTTTTCTCGTTTTGTAAAGCTTCATCCTAAATAACTTCCCCTTCAAATTAATTCTCTTGGCCCCCTTTCAGACATGCTATTATTTTCTTTTCTTACCAGCCATCTAGTGATGTGGTTGACCTTGGTTTTCATATCCTGCAGGCCAGATCAACTACTTCCTGAAAAATATTTGACCAAGGGGAAATGCAAGGCAGGACAGAGATTTCTGACATGTTCTGCTTTCTGTGTACAAGCTCGATGGTGAAGAGGCAGGAGAAACTTGTAGAATAACCTTGGAGGCAGTGGGGACAATCAGGAAATTATCTTTTGGAAGTCTGTCAGTGCTGACTCTGTAAAAGCAAACAAGCCCCACTCCCCAGGCAAACAGACAGAAACTGCTGTGTGTGGAGTGGGCCAGGGAGGTTTTGCTCTACCTGGGCAAGAAACAAGCTTTGACAGCTGGTTCAAGGTGCAGGTGGTGCAGTGCAGGGTGGAAACATTTTCTGGAGCACTGGGAGAGCTTTTGTTGTCATCTTTACCTTGAACCACATCTGTGCAACATCTGTTGTTTTAAAAGCACATACCTGTCATTAGGTGTACATAATCAACTTAATTTCATTTGAAACTCTGTTTAATTTTTTGTAATGAGACACAGGCTGTTTTTTTTTCTTCTGTGGGGAGACTTTGTTTGGGATTATACTTACAGCAAGTGAGCTGTGAGAGCACAAAGCTTTTTGGCCTTGAAAAGAAGGTGAAGATTTCTGAAGAAAACACCTTCCACAGAGTTCATGTCACAAAGTTTATCTGATGCAACCAGACTTTCCACTCACATAGCAATACTTTAAAGGAAATTGAATAGATGATCTGTCTCATGCTTGTTGCCAGAGCCTGTGCAGGGTGATCAGCCTCTCTGTGCCTGTCTCCTGAGGCCACTGGATGGTCACTGCTGAACTACAAACATAGCATGGCAGATCCTGCCTCCTTTCCAGCTTGTGAGAGCCTTCCTGAAGGCTGGAAACAGGACAGCAGTGAGCATGAGCCAGGGTTTGGGAGAAGGGAAAGTAAATAACAAGTGCAGTCTGCAGCTCAGGATATAAAAACCCCTTCCTTCCTGTAAGGGCTGGGATTGCAGGTGAGCAGTTTTCACCCACTGGTGACTTTCCCAGCAGCTGTCATAATGTTATTCTTTTCAACAGCCTCTTTTGTTTGTGTTAAGAAGCTGTTTCAAACATTTCAGCCTTGATCCTGTGAGAAGGAATTAAAAGTTTTGGCAGCTGGAGTTCATCCAGTGCTGCCTTCCCTCCCCCAAAAACCCTCCTTAGGGAGCTGTGGCCACAGTCACTGTCTGCAGCATGCCCAGCACTGGGTGGGTGTGGGTGGCTGTTTGGGAATTGCTAGGGTTCCATCTGGGTTTGGAGGCTCCTGGAAAAGGGAGCAGGTTTTAAACCATCTCTGCCATACCTGTGACAGCTGCCTGGCCATGGTTGATGGAAGGAAACCCCAGAGATACTCGAGCCACTGGTACAATGTGGAGAAAAACAGAAGAGAGGAAAGAAATGCAGCCAGGAGAAGGGAGGGGGTCTGGTTGATGTTGGAGTGAGGCTGCTTCCAGAGCAGTCAGTGCAGGGAATGGAAGCACATCTGTGGTACTCGGGGATCATCAGGCTCAGGAGACCTTTTTTTTCCTTCCAGTTAATTTCCCACAGAAGGTCATGGCCTGACATGGTCATGGCTGATTTGCAATCCCTGCCCAGCCTTTCTGCTCAGGGATCCTTTGGCGTTCAGGACTGTTTGCTCAAGGCAATGATTTGACTCCAGTTACTCAGACTGCTAAAAACCCTTCTCTGCACTTGCCTGAAGTTAGACTGTGATTTTTCTAGTTCTCTGAGTGATTTGCCTTCTCTCCTGATATAATTTAGACAGGGAACTGTAATCAATCAATCAGCATAGTAATTGCCTATTTAGCATCGGGGACAGTTGAGAGATTGCCTTGCATTTAACAAGTCCTCTCTGGTGGAGGCAGAGCCCAGAGGTCAGCACCCTGTGACTGCAGGGATCTGCTCCCTGGGGAATATGTGCCTCTCCTTTGAGGTTTGCAGTGTGAGGAGAGCAGTGCAGGTGAACTTGTGGTGCTGGCTGTGCTGCTGTGGTGTCCTAGATAAGAGTGGCAGCAGTGGGATTCTGAGAGATCCTCACTGGCTGCTTGGCTGGAACATTATCAGGGGACGCATATCCAGGAGAAAGCACAGTATGATCATGGTCCATTGGTGTCTTGGGTAGCTTGGAAATTTAAAGGTGGCATTTGCTCCTATTTGGAGAGGTAGCATGGGGGATGTGACCCAGAATTTCATTTAATAGGGAACATGTTGTGTAAACTTCCTCCCAAATATGTCACTTAAGAGTAGCACCTGTCCATTGAAACAAAGGGAGAGGGCAGTTTGTCTCAAGGACATGTAAAGTCTGTGAGTAAGATGAGTTGGTAACCAGACTATGAAGCTTATTCCAGTAGTTGTGCTTCCTGTGATACTATTTTCTAAGTCATTGACTTGACTTTATCAGGTAGCAGGACCCTGGTGGATTTTGGTCAACCTACTTTTCTTGTCCATCTGTATAACATCTCAGTGCCTGGCAGATGTTTACAGCACTGTCCCAAAGTCCCTTTTCAAGAAGCAGTAATCCAGATAAATGGCAGTTCCTGCAGAGAAGCCAGTTCAAATCATTGGTCAGTGAACCACATAGTTCTGCTGCTGTAAAACCACTACTTCTGCTATTTACAATGTTAGAAACATGTTAAAAATGTGCAGCTTTATCCCTTCCCCTCTCTTGCCTTGACAGCTGCTGTGTGGTGATCACAGACAGTTCACTTACAGTGCCATTTTTGGCAGGAGCAGGCTGGTTGCATTCAGCAGCCACCAAAGCCTCACACATTTTTCCAACCATTTGATTTCAGAAGTTCTCCCAACAACAAGGTAATAATAAAACACAAAATCAACAAACACTCCTTGAAGCCAGAATGGAAAAATAAAATAATGGAAAGGTCAGTAAGCAGCATTAAAATGTAAAATCTCAGAGCCCATAAAAACAAACAAATTTTTGGACAGAAAAGACCAGTGGATGTGAGCTCACAGAAATCTGAGCTGCAGTGCAGATGCTGCAGTTGGTGTCCAGTTAAACTGGGGGCAGGGGAGGGAGTTCAGTCAAACTGGCCTGGGTGGTTTTGGGTTTCTCATTGCTGCACACGTGGTGTCTGTGCCAGCTGAAGGTTTCTAAGATGGCTGAGCTCTTCCACACTGCTGGAAGCTCTTGGTTCCCCTCCCTCCACAGTTCAGGGAATTGGCTGATCCTGGGGTGGCAGCAGAGCTGTTTTGCAAAACCTGAATGTCAGTTGTGCCAGCTTCAGATAATCTCCTCCCCACTCTCCCCCCCTTTTTTTTTCTTTGGTTTTTTTTTTTTTTTTTTTTGTGTGTATTAAATGAGGGTGTTAATTCCTTCTGCCATTCTCCATTTCCTGGTCTGCATGGATGTTGAAATAGTAGTACTGCCACAGCTTGCAGCAGGGAGCAGCCAGTGGCATGAGGCTGGCCATGGGGTGGGCAGCAGAAGGAAGGGAAGAGAGCACAACAGGAGCTGCTGTAAGCCCCTGTTACTGCCAAACACATCACAGAGCCACAGCCTAAGTGCTGCTGAAAGATACAATAAATATTCAGCAGCAGGAATATGTCCATTGTGAATTAAACTGTAAAGAAAATAGTTAATGCAGATTTGGACCTCCAGTAGGAGGGTGTCTGCAGCCTGCTGGGGAATTGCTCTTAGCAATTGAGTATTTTTCTACTTATTGTTCAGAATTCCAGTGGAAGTTTGATATTTGTTTTCTGGAACCTGTTTAAAGAGTTTTTTGACTATTTAACACCTTAAAAAATTCTCTTGCAGTCTGTACAGAGGAAATAAGCACTTCTTGAACTACTGCCATTAAAAAGCAGCTGTTGAGAGTTTTATTGTGGGGCTTTGCATGTGGTTATGATCCCTGTGGATCATAACATGGGGGTATGGGGTGTGCATCATTAGGGAGTGTACAGAAACGGGGTGTGCATCATTAGGGAGTACACAGAAACTAAGAGGAAATCTGGCTGTAGAAATTGCACTGGAATGCTGCATCTAAACCAGCCAGGAAGAAAAGGATGAACCTTATTGTGTCCCTTTCTGGAGACTCCTTAGAGCCCGGGGTTACATAAGAAATGAGTTGCCAGGTTTCCTGCCTTGCTGGCTCCTGGTCTCATCAGTGCCCATCTCCAAAGGCTCTCCATGAACAGCAGATTGCAGAGCAGGTGCTCTGTGCCTCTCTCTAGCAAGGCAGAGGAGTGCTTTTGCTTGGTTTTGCAGCAGGAGTTCATCTGTGTTGTAATTTAAGTAGGTTCCTTGTTCTCAGAGAGGGTTTAACACGCACCTCCCCTTCCCAAATCAAACCCCACCCTGTGTCTTTACCGGTCCAATTTCCACTCCTGTGAGGTGCTTGGCACCGTGCAGGGTGGCAGTGTGAAGCCATGCCTTGCCAGAAGGCTGGCAGGTATTTTTAGCACAGCCTGTTTGGCAAGGAAAGGGACGTGTCCCTCTTTCCCCCTGCCAGAGGAAGCAGGACATGGTGTGGGTTGGATGGTGCTTTTTAAATTCTTATTGGGGTAACTGGTTGCCTTCACCTCTTGTTTGTAAAGAAATGTTTAATGCATGGGTGCTCCAATTTCCACAGCTGTCTTAGCTTTTGCCTTTCCCTGTCTGTGTCTCCCTATTTTTTCCTCTCTTTGTCTCAAATTAGCACCACAATTAAAGTGTGAAGCCTGCTGGCAGCTCACTGGTAATTACTGTACAATGAAAGAGAGGAACATCTGTCAAAGCTAGGACAAGATAACAGCTGTAATTGATTGCCACATCATGGAGCTTGACCACCAGCAGATGGCTGGGGCCAGTTTTGGAAAACCAGTAACAGCAGCGATCCCGGGGATTCGGGCTGACTCTCCTGAGGTGGCTGCCTGGGATTTCACCTGTTCAAAAGCTCCATCCTTTTGGTTTTTTTATTTGGTTCTCCTTATTTATTTCCAGCTCCCTGCTCCCCTCCAGGGCTGTGCCACAGAGCAGCATATGCTGCTGCTCTCGCCAGGCAGGGAGGCACAGGGAAGCTGGAGCTGCGAGCCCTGGCTCCATGGGATTTGGCAGCACTTGGCACTCTCCGGCTCAGGAAGTGCCTCCCATCACTGCAGCACTTGTGAAAAAGCACAGAAGCAAGTTCAGATGCATTGCAAAACGCAGGGATCCCTTGTGAGGAGAGCTTTCAACAAGCAGATGAAGGGGAAGCCGTTTACTGCAGAGCATGGGGCTCCTGCAGCAGCAATAAATAGCTCTGAGTGCTGGCCCTGGGATGGGCTTGGTCCCCATGGTTCATCCCCTCCAGTGGGGTCTCCATGGGAAAGTTGACAGCAAAAGGTTTGTTCCAGCATCAGAGTTGGTAAAACCTGCAGACTCAGGCTATCCGAGGAGCTGTCATTGTTTCCACTCCAGTGCTGGCTCTCTGTTTGACCGCATTGTTTCCAGCATGTTTGTGGCACATTCTCTATACACCAGAGCTGTTGCTCAAGAGGAAGAGAATGAATAATCTGGAGAGAAGGGTCTAACTTTTATTGCACATAATGTCACATGCTTTGTGGTAGCAGTGAGATAAGGCGTGAGGAATTGGTTCTGTCCTTATTCTGTACTTTTCCTTTTCTGGTCACATACATATATACAGGAAGCATAAGAGATTTTTCTTTTCCAATGTCTTCAAACCCAAAGGAGTGTGTGGCAAGGGGGGGCTGGGGAATCTTCTCTTGTTCTCCATGAGAAAGCAAAATGCCTCGATGTAAATGAATTGCAGAGACTGATGTGAATCCCAAACTGCAGAGAGCCTGAATAGCTGCTGCCATTCAGCTCTCCTGGTGTTCAGTCATAGGGTTAATTGTTAAACAATTAGTGCTGCATTTCAAAGGCAATCAGACAAATTGGCTCAGGTATGGTGAGCAGTTTCACCTTGCACATCACCCTCCTCCCATCCTTGCTGTGACTCAGTTGGATGAAGCTCCTGGGTTATTGTGTAAAACAGCAGCTTGTTTTAAACAGTGCAATCTGTCATTAATTCAGCTAATAAATCACAGCATAAGAACAAGAGTCTTGTGAGATTAACATCTACAATCAATTGGGAATTACAACATTGGCTTTCATAGGCAAAGCTGATCGTTAAGTCATGGAAAATTTATTACTTTACAAATCTGCTTATAAAAAGTGTTGACTTGAAGCCTTTATAGATTGTACTTATCATTATCAGATATTCGCAGTTTTTGATGAAAGGTTAAATAACTATAGTTGTGCTCAGGGTTTGAATTGCAAAAAGCAATGGGCAATTTTCTAAGGTAGATGGAAATTTTTGTGGAATGATCCTATTCAAGTATGCAGTTCTTGTGAATCACAATTCTCTTAGCATGACAATACCTATGTTAAATGTCATAGCAGGCCAAAAACATCTTGTTAAGTGTTCCAACAAGCTTCAAACCATTTTTGCTGGTGCAAAGGAAAGTGAGATGTGTTATTTTTTCATTATCTGCAATGGGAGAATTCTGTTGGAGCTGCAACACCAGCATTGTCAAGGCCTTCCTGCCTTCTAATAAGAAAAGAAAGTCTGTTGAAGTTTCCTAAGAAAACAGTAGATACCTATGTAAAATAAAACAAAGTCCAAGGAACACACTGTACAGTGAGTCCTGGATCTGTTGTGCTTGTTTAAGGACTTTCTTCATCCCTAAAATTAAGCACTTTCTTAAGTGAGAACATGGATTCTTCACCCTAAGTGTCACCCTGTCATTTCTGTTCAGAATAACCAAAAGGTTACAGTACAGTGTATGCACAATACTAGATTTTCATGATGTGCAGAACATTTAGCCTTAAATTTAACTGAAAGCATTACTAGGTATTCCATTGGCAGCTCACTCTGAATGAGACTGATCAGCTGAATTCTGGAGATAACTAACAGGGTTTGATTTTTATTTATTTGCCTGGTTCTTTTATTATCTGGATTTTTAACATTTGCAGCATTAAAAAAAACAAGCGCAGGTGTGATCCTGGTTACTGGTCACTCAGCACCTGTTCAGGTATGTAGGAGTCATTCCCTACCTTATGGGTAGGGTGTTTTTTGGGCTGGAGTGACTGTGCAATGGTGTGCAAAGGGCTCTAACCCAAGTGTTGGTGTCACAATTCTTTCATATGCATGTGTGTATATTAGTATGTGTGTGTGTATATTAGTATGTGTGTGCTGTCTATACCCAGCCCGTTCTCTGGTCCCATGGGGCTCCATCGGAGGCTGGCAGGAGGCAGCAGGCAGGGCAGTGGGTGCTGGTTTGGGTGCAGATCTGGAGGCTGAGGCAGCAGAGGAGGTGGTGTCAGCATCTGGGGCGTGTGCCAGCTCGGTGCCATTCCCGCTGCGCTGAGTGCAGGGCGGAGAAATGGAGGGGAACGCTGAGAAAACAGCTCTGAAAATAGAGAACACCGTAAATGCAGGGGGTGATCAGCGAGGGAGAGCATTTGTGCCGTGTGGACAGGGTACGGAACCAGCTGGGACCGTGGGCAGCACTAATGCCGCTTCAGGAGCGAATTCCCCGCGGCTTCACCCCGCGCCGGGCTGGTGGCGGCTCGGGTTGGTGTCCTTCGCATTGACACGCATTCCAGAGCGCTGGAGAGGCGGCAGGCAGCACACTTGACATGGAGAGCCCCTTTGTGCTCCTGAGCAGCAGGTCAGCCAGTGAGCAGCGTTTGAATAAGCAGCCCTTGTGTCTTCCTGTGTCTCTCTGATCCCTCGAACAAAACCAGCATACGAAAGGCACTAAGGCAAGGGGAAGGCCTCCTAAATGTCACCGTAATGTCAGCAGCACTGGGAGCAGAGCAGCCTCCGAAGAGCAGAAAGCTTTGTAATATTTATAGAAACAGAATTTGTTAAAAATACATTTGCCTGTTACAGTTCAACCTTTTGGAGTCCTCGCTCCTTTCAGCTCCGGGAGTGGGTGGTGAGCTGAGAGTCTCTGCATGTGTTCCAGGCTGGCTTTAAGCTGTTGCAGTCAGGCTGGGATCCTAGCAAATGCTGGAAATCTCAGAGTTTCGTAATAGTGTGCACCAGGAGCAGTTGTGGTCCTTCTACCAAAAGAGTTCCAAGTCCTTTAAAAATAAGCCTTTTTTATCATTCTCCATGCAAACATGAAGGGGCTCAGAACCAGTTTTGCCTTTGCAAAACAAGGGTAAATGTGGTGCAAAGCAGATAGTGTTCCTTTTTTTTTTTTTTTTTTTCTCCTACCAGAGAACTGAGTCACTGGCAAGGCATGAGGTACCTGGCACCCCATCCCTGGAAACCCATTTTGTCTCTTGGTGTTGAGGACTGGGAGCCGAGTGCTGAGAACAAGGCAGACCTGTCTGCTTGCTTTTAAAGCCTGCTGCCTTTAACTGCACTGCCGTCATGGTTTGTCTTGTCACCATGATCACAGCCTTGTAATGCTTTTACAGCATAACAAAGTGGACCTGGAAAACAACCAGGAAATGGAGCAGGAGAATGCTGTGAAATTACCCTGGCTAAACCTGTCTCTTGCCCTGTGTGGTGCAGACATACCAGCCATGGCTCTGCTGTTCCACACTGCCTGTCAGGCAGCTCTGGGGGCTGGCAGCAGGCAGTGTCCCTGACCCAAATGTCAGCAGTGCTTTCCTCCCACTGCCCCAGCCCTTTGGAGCAACTGGGAGATCTGGCCCATGTGTTGTGGGGAGCAGCTCCTGCTGTTGGCACCACTTCAGACCATTAGGCTGGACCCTTACCTGGAGTCACAGGCAGCTATGCAAGATAAAAATCATTTTCTTTAACAAGGTAGAATTGCTGATCCTCATGTAGGATTTTTATTTTTTTCCTTGCTCCTGATTTCTTGCACTGTTCTTATTCCCCCTCCAAGCTTAGGGGAAAACCTCTTCAACTGGTCAGTCAGCACCACATCCAGAACTGTTAAAAGACAAATTACTGCTTAAAAGCTCTTGTGAATCCTTCTCCTTTCCCTCCCCTTTCCCCCGTTCCAGCTCTTGGTTGCTTACATTCCTGATGTGTCTGGCAAGCAGGAGTCTGGAAGATGCACTGATTCTTGTTTCCCAGCTTGATGCTCCTGGTCTTGCTGCTCCCATTTATCTGACCTTTGTTACAGTGAGGTGGAAAAAATATCTGTAATCCTACCAAACTGATGTTGTCTGGGTTGAGCATGCAGCTGTCGTGTTGTGGAGCACAGTATAAGGCTACATAGGATATATTCCATGGGGGGAGCAGGAAATCATTCTTTTGTTCTATGTGTTTGATATTGTGCAACATTTCCTGGTACCAGACTTGCTACTGTGCTGCCCGCCTCTCACTGATGTCTTCTGGTGTGTAGCAGTGTGCTGGGAGAGCAGAGCACTCACTGCCCCTTCTTGCTCAAACCATATGTTTAGCAAAGGCATTTTCTCCCTGCCTCCCACCCTTGTGAGCAGGAGAGGCCCAACAGAACATGGAACAGCTCCTGGTTCCCCTTCCCTGCACGTTGAAGTCACTGATAAAACCCCACTTGAATGTTGTACTGACCCCCACCAGAGCTGGTGTGCAGCACAAGCTGTGCTCCTGCACAAGTGACACCAACATCTGGTGAGGCAGCTGGCCAAGGTGTGACCACAGGGGCTGTGCTGGCCCCAGGGAGCTCTGCCCTTGTTGGTGGGTGTGCAATGCCCTGGGTTCTCTCACAGCTCCAGCTCCACACAGGCAGCACAGCTTTGTTTCACCTGCTCCCAGTGGATGGAGAAGTGCTGCTTGCTGGATTAATAGTGTTTCTCAGCAGTTAGTGGGTGCTTTGATTATAGTGTGTCTTTTTTAATGACCACTTGACTGCAGGTGGTGAAGGATGGCTTTAAAAGGTCCTTTTAAAATTACTTCCAGACTCCACAAAGAAATATAAAATTGTACCTTTTCCCCTTTCAGCAGAGCTCTAGCAGAGCTGTTACTTGCTCCTGGCATATAGAACTACGTGCACCTTTTTGATTTGTCTCTTTTATCAGTCTCTTCTTGTACATTTTTTTCCCTGTGGGCAACTAAATTGCTTTGGAGGGAGGAGGAAGATTAGTGAAAGGAGTGTTTATCCATCTTAATTAGTGCTCTGTTGACAGAAATTATTTTGAGTTTTTGCTGCACAGTAGTTACTGTTCACGTAAATATATATATATATATATATGTATTTAACTTGAATTTACATGTTCATTCCTTGGGCTAAGTTATTGGTAGGACTTAGTACAGCTGGCTACAGATTCCCCCTTGTCACCAGACCCTTGGTGACATTTTTGGTTAGCCATTTGCTCTCCATATCCCTGCAGGGTTGCCATGGGCTGTACTTACAGTACAGTCTCTGCTGGTTCAATCAGGAGAGCTGAGCTCTGGCCATAAGCTGGGGTCACCTGTTTTTGGAGCTCCACCAAAAGAGGTTTGGTCACGACAACAGGGTGATTACAGCCAGGGATGGCTGCAGGGAGGGCTTGGAGAAAGGAGGTGTCAGGACATGTCTGCAGAACTAAACAAGGACCCACTTTGTGCCTGTGTGTTTCCAGGAGGTAGAAAAGGCAGAAGGACTTGAATGCTGAGCACAGCACTGCTTGTGTTCACTGGCTGTTTTGGGAAGCTTGCACTGCCACTTTGATTAATCCTCTAATACATGTGAGAGGTTTTGTAGCAAAAGCTCAGCTACTCCCCAGCTTGGAGAGGAAGTGAAATATCTAACAGGGCTTGAAGGGATTTGTGGATTTGCTTGGCTCTTGTACCCAGTAAAAAACCAACCCAGGTCTTCTAGCCCATATCCTTCTGGAACAGGCACTCACAGACTGCTGTGGGCTTTGCAGGGACTGACACTGGTTCTGCAAGAGCTCTGTGTGTTCAGGTGTGGGATGCATTGATATCCAGTGCTGAGCATGCTGTTGCTCATAAATATCTCCACAAGCTATAGATTGCCTTTAGAGGAAGATGTTCTGCAAATCAGCCTGTTTGGTGGCATCACAGTGGTGTAGAGCTGTGCACCAAAGACAATGAAAATTCCTAATGTGATGTGGTGTTGAATGCAAAGAGGTAATTTTCTCCATGTTCTTAGGAGAAAAGTGTCCATATAGTGTCATCCTGGGCATAATTTCTCCTGGTCACTAGTGGCTGGTTTAATTTCACAGATCTATTTTTTTAACTTGAAAGAATACATGGCTATGGAGACAGAAGGTTGCCATCACTGATGTTTGCAGAGTGCCTTGAAGTCTTTAAGTGGAGGATACTGTAAGGGAGGGTCTTTAGGCTTTGGAAACAACCTCCAGTGACAATCCCTGCCTGTGCTCTCCCATCTCCCTTCTCTTTGCCTTGGGTTTGTAAAGAAACGTGCCAGGGCCATTTCAGTTCCGAGCAGAACTTTTCAAACCTGGTGTGAAAACCCGCCTGCTCTGTGGTTCACTGACTCCCTGGGTAATGTCCCTTTAAAGCAGCAGCTGCTGCCAAGGTCTGGACGCCGTGGTCACTAAATCATTTAGAGCTGTGCTGTGGCTGAGGGCTCCCAGCTTCGCCTTTTGTTACTGTCACACAGTGGGAGCTGGAGCAGCGCCAGGGCTGCGGGCGCCCATTGTGCAGCAGAGCCGCACATCTGCAGGAGAGGAGGAGAGCTGCATGTCAGCTGCCTGAGCAAAACTTCTCTAAAGTGCTGTCGTAAGGCCCTGAAAAGGGGGCTGGCAGGCTCTTTCTGCTCTCCTCCCAGCAGCCAGGCTGCTCTGGCGTGTTCTGAATCCTGATCCGTCCCTGTGTTTTTAGGCTCTACCTTTCATTTGGGTGCAGGGGATGGTGGTGGTAAGAGAGGAGCGTGGCCAGAATCTTTATAACTGTAATAGACTGCCACAAAAGGTCTATTCACTCCTTGATGAACCAGGGATTTACGTGCATTAGACCCCACTCTGTACTGAGAGGGGACTGCCCGATGAAGGGAGAAAATTCCTCTATTCTGTGCACCCCTTTGGCACCCTCCACACCAAGTCAGTCAGTGCTGTCTGACAGGGCTGATCAGGAATCTGCAAACTCTCTGCTTGGGGGAAGTGTTCCTGCACTTTGCTTTCTTGAACATTCACACAGAGCAGCAGGAGCTCCTTTATTTGGTTTAGCTTTCTATTAATTTTAATTTTCAGTCCAAATGTTTGCAAACATAAATTAAGTAGGGATGGGTTTACATCACAGCCAAGATAGTTGTTAAATGAAATTTGTGTATAATGTATATATATAGTACAGAAACAGCATGCTTGTCTCATTAGTGCAGTCAGAAGTAATTGCTCTGAGTCTGAACATTTATGTTGCAGCAAAGCCCACAAGATTTAAGAAAGATCCATGCTGCTGGATGCTGTATGAACTTGTGCAGCAGAGTGGAATAAGCATAAGTCAATGAGTTTTAAGACCTCCTTCAAAGTTCCAAACAAGGCTGGGTTTTTTCCCTTGAGTTGAGGGAATGCCTTTTTCTCACTATGTATTTCTCTACCTATCCCACCTCTGGGTAACCCAGTGAGTAATTCTGTGTTGTGAGCAGACTGAGCTCCCACTGACCACAGCGTGTCCAAAGCTGTCTCAGGGCAGCTGGTTATGGTGGGGACCCAATGGCCTGTTGCACAGTTGTGTGGCGATCTCTGTGCCTTGACATCCTGATCAGCACTGGAAATGGCTGAAGAAACTGATGCAAAACATCTTGTGAACAGCAGGGAGGCCAAATTTGCTGTATTGCAGAGTTCTGCGAGTGTCTGTTGACTGGCAAGGATTATTCAAAACAGCAATGTATGTGTATGGTGTGTGGTGTAATGCAGAGAAAAAAACCAGCTCCTGTGGCATCCAGCCCCTTCCTGTCTGCTGGTGCTGCAGGGCTCTGACCCCAGCATGTGCTGCAGTCCCTTTGTGCCTGCACAAGTCTGGCAGGGGCCATAGGAAGGAGAAGTGCAGCTTTCCTTTAAAAACAAAGTGGAGGACAGGAAGGAACAGCTGCTCTGTAAGCAGCTGTCTACTGATGCAAGTGTATTTTCCATTAAGACACAATTGGGAACGATGTACCCACACTAAGGGAAGATCTGAAGCTGTAGTTTATGTACATGTTTTGGGGCTGGAAAAGTGGCCTTATCCTGTCTCCATAGCACTGTACTTTGGGAGCTCCTTCATTGAGGCTCCTGCATGCTGCCAAAATATGAATGTACTTCCAGGGACATAGGACAGATTCAACTTTCAAATCCTCCTGAAAGCACATTCTCTGAGCCATCTCCTTGGGCAGGCATAGAAAGAGCCACATTTTGTTTCTTCTTTTAACATTTAAGCGTGACCCTGTGCTACAGTTCATGAAGTCAAAGCTGTGAATCCCCATTCCCTGGGGTTTTCTACTAGCTGTCTTTGGCTCTGGGGTAATATGCCAGGAAAACTCTCTGGATTTATGAAACCACAGCCTGGCTGGATTATGCTAGCAGTATATTTGGAAATGCAATTGGTCTCTTGAAACCAAAAATAACCGTGTGCTATTTTTCATGGGGCTCTCATAGTGCTGATACAGCTAATGATTAGAGAAGATTTGGAAAGAGTTATAGCAAATCATAAAAATAAATCTGAACTGAGGTCATAATTCAAGAGGAACCTTTGGTAAGTCTAGGCACGTCATGTTTTCCTGATTAGAGGTCACTCAGCCTGCATACTTTATAGTCAGTTAATTCTGTACAGCCTGTTAGTGTCTTGTATCCACTACAACCAAACTGAAGCTTCATTTTTCAAAGGATTAAATTTTGTAGCACTCTGCCAGCCTACTTTTATAGTTAGTGACAGCTGTAGTTGAGGTTTGAAAGGTGGATTATTCCTCTTCCCTCTGTGCCCCAGCAGAGCTCACCTGCAGTACAGATGGATGTGGCTGTGCTGGGTATTGGCAGAGACATTGCAGGAGCACTGGGGAATTCCTGCTGTGTTTATCTTTGGAGCTGCTGGCCGTGGAGGGAGTGTGGGATGTTGGTGGTTCCTGGTGTGAAGGTCTGTAGCTGATACTGGCAGCCAGGGCCTTTAGATTATGCAAATGGCCAATGCATTATTAGTGAAGCAGTGTTCAATTTTTAATGTGGTACATGGAAGCATAGTGATATTGCTGCCATTATTTAATTAGAAAGTTGTCTGGGCAACCATTGCAATCCTACTTTGAATTTTTGCATGTTAATAAGTGCTTTGTACGAAGTTGGGAGTGCCCAGTTTTAATAACATCACATGTGTAAATACTGTTGTCTTCAGATTGCTGAGACCTTTCAGCAATACTGAGGGGAGGGAAACAGTCTGTATACAAATGTTTAAACTTCATTCTGACCTTGTAAATCCTGTTTCCTCCCCAAGTGCAAATCTGGTGCAATGCAAACAGCAGTGCTTCAAAAATAACCCTAATTAGCAATTAGCTGCAATAAATCAAGCTTGGATGGGTGTGCTCTGTGCTGTTGAATTTGATACTATATTATGGCACAAGTTGTGTAATAGACATTTAACTGTTTTAGCTTGTAATACTGCTTTTCTCACATTAAGTAAAATATCTAAATGTCATGTGAATTTCAGCAGCAATGTAGTGGCTCATATGTATACTTCTGATATAGTCAGATTTGCATTCTGCATCAGGATAACAGATAATCTTAAATAACTATGTGCTGCTGAAGTATTGATGTCTCTATTCAATATTAATAAATATAAAGATTCAGCCATTCTGGTTTCCCTCTGAACTGTGTCAGGTTTAAATATAATGATTTCTGATAGCAGCCAGAAAAAGCTGGAGACATGAGAGGAGGGATCTGGGGGCTAATTGGGCTTGTAAAAAGGCAAATGGTGTTTTGATGATATTCTAACCAGAATGATGAGAAGTGCATTTTTATGGCCTGGATTCATGAGTTTAAGATTCTTTAGAAGTAACTGGAAGCTATTCAGTGTTTTCTGTTTGTGGGTACTGGAGAAGCAATTTTCTGAAAACAAGAATCAGAGCTGGTGGCTTCAGGTGTGGGAAGATGCCAGTGGTCAGCAGAGCAAGCACTGAAACACCTTTTCAGCAGGAGATTTAAAAAATGCTTTTAGCATTTCTATAAATGGCTTTTATTTCTGCAGGGCAGGGAAGGTTTGAGCTCCTTGTCCAGCTGTGGGTGTGAGGGAGCCCAGCAGTGCTCTAGCCCCAGGGGTTGCCCACTGCTGCTGTGACTCACAGATCCTGCCCTGCACATTTCCACTGCTCATGGAAGGGAGGAGCTCTTTGCTCTCTGCTTTCCTTTTGGTTTTCTTTTCTTCTGGCTGCTTTGGACATTGTTTGCACAAGCGAGTTCTTGTTTACTCACTTGGGATTTGCCTTTGAAACTTTGTACCACTGTTAGATCAACATTTTGGTGATGCAGGTTTGGATTTTGGGGGAGTTTGCTGTAGGTTTTGTCAAATTGAAATGTCAGTATAATCTTTAAATAGTAAACACTGAAACTATTTTTCAAAGCAGCAATATAAATAAAACTTCATATTTTGCATACATGTATTTTACACAATATTTGTTTTGCTTGGTCCTCCTATAAGTTAGATAAATATTGCTGTTAAGCCTCTGGGTCAGGTGCTGAGATGAGGAGCCTTTTCCATCGATTCCCAATCCCACAGCTCAGTTAAAAGATTACATTGACTGGATTTGTCTTTATTTAAATTTGGCACAATGTGAGCAATGTGGCCTGGTGTTGCATCCAGGGCCCCTAAAGTGGCCATAATTCATAATCTGACTTGGTCAGACAGTTTGCTTTCTTTCAGTTAAAAAAAAGTCAATATTGTATTATTGAACAGGAAAAAAATGACATTAATGTCTCTTACACCTCACTTTCTTTGAAGAAGAATGTAATTATTGGTACTAATTTAGATGGTGGATTCCTGATTTATCACTAGCTATGTTCTCAGTATACTTTGCTTAATTCCTTTCTTGATTTTTATCTGTGCCATACAGAATTATAATGCTGTTCTCAGCCACCTCCCTTCAGTTTCTGGAAGGATGGTGCCTTGTGAGGTTGTACCAAGGCAGGAATGGCACTGTTGTGTTGAAGGGGCAGAGAACAGCAGGTGCCTGAGCTCTGGTTTTCTTTGAAGTTGCAAGAACTCTTGGTGACTTTGTTCTACTGATGAAAAGCATCAAGTAGCAAAAGTGACATTTTCTTCTTGTGACTAAATGAACTTTGGGGGAATTGGAAAAAAATAGAGGTGCATTTGCAAGGAAATACAATAAAAAAGATGTCTAATTCCTCATGTACAAGAGGCTCTCTTTTGGGATGAAATCAGAAAACAGAATAACTAAGGGTGATGATTTACACTGTGCGTGTCTGGCTTTTAATCTGAAATAAGTGCTTCCTCTGGGTCTATTTCTCAATCTTCTCTTCTTATCATTATCCCTCATTGTTTGTGCTGAGCCCCGTGGTGACAGGACAGGCAGTGCTTTTGGGAGGAGCTGCTGTTGGGCTGGTGTGTGTGGTACTGACCCTCCAGCCCTGCCCTCTCTGCAGGGCATCAGAGCTGTGCCTTTGTGGGCTCTTACCCTCTCTGAGACCCTTCCATGTATTACAAGATAGGTTTGACTGAGATCCTAAGTGAAATTTTATTCTCTGCAAGAGCTGAGCTTTAGGATTTACACCAAACAAAGATGAGTGTTTTTTTTCCCTGCATGTTTTTGATGTGCTGTTTGCATGCTTTGAATTTCTATGCACAGACCCTCTCTGTGTGTTTTGGAGACAGGTAGTTTCATTTTGAACAGTGCTTTAAAGGATGCTGGCTCTTATTCAACTAACAAGTGAAATCTTTTAACGACTCCAATCTTAACCTGAAATTTGTGTTGTCTTCTCCATAATCTTCCTCCACTCATAGCTGCCTGTGTGTCATGTAGTAGCAAAGATGCTGATAGTGTTGTCAGCACCAGCTGTCCCTCTTTGCAGCCGTTTCTTGTACTGAATTATTTACTACTGGGATTTATGCTGTGTATATAGTGTAAAAGTTTTATCACAGCAATTGTGCATGTAAACTAGTACTGGGTACAGGGATGGTCTCCAAAGTGTTAGAGGAATGCTGAAGGGAAGGACTTCAGTTTAATTGGTTTTATCTGTGGCTCCAGATTTATTCATTCTTCTCTTTATCTGTAGCTTTACAAATAGTCATTCTCCATAATTTGACACTTTATATGGCTCAGTAATTATGTTCTAATTATGGAATCCCTTAACTGCAAGGTATAGTTCCACAAAAGGTTTAGGTCTTTTATTAACTGCAGGGACATTTCCATGGAATCTTTTTTTAAAGGAATGTGAGGGTTCCCAGTACTGGAAAACTTTAGATTCATATTGTGGTTCTTATTTTCAGGCAGTGAGACAGGAGTGAGTAATGAAGAGAAGAATGAAAAGATTGAAGGGCAGCTGTTAGCCAAAAGTCTTAGGTTAGTCCTTCAGTGCAGCCAGCAAAAATCACAGTGCTTAAACTTTAGCTGAACTGGAAGGGAGGAGGATGTCTGACTCATAAACTTACAGCATGATACACTGAAATGTAAGCAAGTTATTTAAGTAGTTTAATGTACCTGTGACTAGTGTCTTTTTTGGTGACTTCTCTGGATATCTCTATTTCAGGAAAGCACTAAAGTGCATCCATTAGGTGGCTGTTACAATAATTCAGGACTTCTCCAAAGTGAAAGTCAGCAGATGACACTTTTTAAATTAAAAAATAAAAAAAAAAAAATCCGATTTGTTAAAGGTTTAAATGTGGTCAGCACTCCTGCTGGGTGGGGTATCTGCAGTGCTTTTGTGGCAGGTTTGGAGCCCATTGTTCTCTGATGCTTTCCTGGGCAAAGGCCTCGCATTGTCTCACTAAATGTGCTCAATTAGAGCTGCCTCCCTTATATTTGTACAGATTATTTCCTGCAGTCTGTTGTTTTAATGTCCACCTAGGTGACAATCTCTTTGTCCTTCCCCTGGGCAGTTTTGTGGCCAGACTGAGAGTTCCTGAGGACACCCAGAGGTGCCTGCTGGGTTAGGACAGTTCTGAGGAGTTTGAAAATATTAGCAAATGTGCAAACCAGCAGCCTGATGTGCTTTGCCAAAGCAAGCATTTGTTTGTTGCCAACTATTCCCTGCTGTATTAGAAATCTCCAGGGAAGAAATGCCTGCCCCCCTGCCTTCCTCCAAAAGGGCTGCATTATCTGATATTATAAAAAACAATAATATTGCAGAGCTTAATGCTCTCCTAAAGTATATTTCCTAAAGATGGTCCCGATTTTATTGTAATGTAACATCTTGGATCTATCAAGACCTGGAATTGTTAGGAGATGCTGGACACGTTCCCAACCGTGTAATTTGATGCTGTTTTGTTTGACAAACAAGAATACATAGTTTGCAGTTGCCACGGTGTGAGTGGTAAGTGATAAATCACAGGTGTGGTGCTTAGCTGGGGACTGCTGGATTGTTTCCAGTAATTTCAGAATATGTGGAGGTGCTGGTGCAAAGCAGACTTTCAAATCTGGTTTTTGGGGCTGTGAGAATTGGTAGGGGCAGGAGGGGAAGAACAGAGGAAAACCCTTAATGCCATTCCTGTGTGTGTGCATAGAGGTTGGAAAGCCAGCTACATCTTTCACTTTTATGGGAGTTACTTTTTGGTTATAAAATATATAAATACCACTTTTTGTTCAGCTGTTTCTATAAATTTCTAATGAATGCACTGCCTGTAATATTAGAGAGGGATGAAGGAGGTTTGTTTTGTTGTACTTGAGCCATGCTAAATGGGCATCAAAATTAGCTGGAGAAGATGCTTAGGACAAGGTGTAGGCAGGTACATACAGAGCCTTGTGTGTGCACAAACTCAAATTGTTTCCCAAGTATGTTTGTCAGGGTAATCTTCTAAAAAGAATGGTGGGAGGATTTATTTATCCAGTAGTCTTCAGCCAGAGGCACTCAGAGATTGGTGCACATCCTCCTTTCATAGGGGGTCCATAAATAGGAGATCATGGTTAATAAATATCCTTCTGTGCTGGAAGAGTTCCAGCAGGTGGACTGTCCTTTAGTTACCAAAATTGGTGTGGAGAGCCCTTTATCCAGTCTGGGTTTGATGGTAGATATTGTTTCTGTATAAAATGCTGGCAAGGGAGTGTCTTGAGGAAGTCTGTTTCTGCTTCCTTCTTAACAGAATTGTGCTTCACTACCAGTGGGCAGAATTTGGCTCTTTGGAGACATTCTACTAAATGCTTTAGGGAATAGGTCATACATGATGTGTTCATTTCCTTAGTATAATTCCCTATCACCAGTGCCATTAAATGCACCATTACCAGCCATCTTATGTAAATGATTTTTCCAGTCTTTTCTCTTAGCTCAAAATACCCTTTTGGAGGGCTCTTGATTAGTTGAACTCAATTTGCTCAAAGGTTAGCATGTTAAATTGGTATTTGGTTTTCATTAACCTGTGGAGTAATATCTTGTCATTAGGAAAGGCCTTTTGCAGGGTCTCTATCATCATTCATTTCTTGTAGCCAAGCACTTTGCCTTTTCTATCCAATTCACTCTGTAAAGGATGCTGTTCTAAAAAAGCATCTTGTCCTTTGTGTCACATAAGAAAAAACTTTGGTGGGATGTTGACCCAAAAATGTTCTGTGTAGTGGGCTCAGTTTGCAAGAGTATCTGTTTGATTCTGGAATTTTTTTTTTTTTTGGTTAGTCTTCAATTAGGTTTTGTTGAGGTGTTATTGTTGTAATTTCTTAATGAATTGCTTTGCTGGCTGAGTGATTAAAAATTAACAGTATAACGAAATAACTCTGGGGAAATAGGTGACTTTCTGCAGTGGCAGACTTTCAAAAGACACAGATTAGAAAATCCAAAATATGCTGCTGAGGAAGGTTTGGGTTGGTTTTTTCCCTAAATAATGATAGCTTGCCTGTATATCTGCAGGAAGGGATGTAAAGGCAGGGGTCTAAACATATGGTTGCAGTAGATTTCTGAATAATGCTTGGGCTATCTATTACCCTGTAATTGCTGCCTATCAAGGCTGTGCTGCATTAATATGACTGATCACCCAGAGTGGCTCAGGCATCTCCTGCTCCTCTTCTGCCCAATGCCTCATTCTGAAGTACAGTCATGTTCCTTCCTCCTGATGCATCTCTCTCGCTCATACCAAATTGATAAAAGCAGCATATTTGAACATAAATAAAATTAATGGAGCAATAAAACAAAAGAAATTGTATTCTACTAAATCCTCTCTGTTTGCTTTGCTTAAAAAAACAATACATTACTCCAGGGATAAAGGGAAGCAGCACAGACAAGCTCTGAATCAAGAGAGTTTGTTGTGTGCTTTCCATCTCAAAAGAGGGAAGCATCCATACAAATGGTTGCTGTGCAAAGGCAAACCCAGTAATTAATCTTTGATGCCTAAAACCAACAGCAGAACATGGAGTGAGATTTTCTTCCAATGCTGAACAAAAGACAGAATTGGAGAGGAAAGATGACAAGTTCCTGTCCTCATGGAGAATGGGAATGATTTTTGTCTTGTAGGCTGAAGTTTCATCCTGCTCATGATTTATTACCTTTATCAACTCACCATTTCTGGCTGCAGAAACTGTTTGAGTTTTGCACCACAAAGATGTTACTGGGTGTAAAAAAATGTGTGACATTGTGCAACACCCCCCTCATTTATTCATTTTATTAGTAATTTCAGTTTCAGTGCTTCTGGAGTGCAGCAGTAATCATAGTGCAGGTGAAATGCTGCAGGTTGGTGTCATCTCTTCATGAAAACTGGTGACAAAGTGAATTCAGGAGTGGCCACATGGCATCTCTGAGATGACTCTGAGAACTGTATTCTTCTGCTCTGCCTGCAAGGACACGAGTGTGCTGAAGTAGAAGGAGGGAATAAAGATTTTCCAGAGTTTCTTCCTAAGGATGAATGGCATTCTCAGTCCCCTCTGAGGAGGCTGCAGGCTGGTCCTGGCAGTGCTCAGTGGGAGGAATTGAGACCTCTGCTCTTCAGGTTTTTACCTGTTAAGGGGGAATTTGAATGCTTCAGGAGTCTGAGTTCTCTGTACAAAGTTTTGCTGCATTAAAAATTACAGAAACAATAAACTCTAAAACCAAAAGTTGCTCTTATTTTATAAAATATCAAACAGAAACAACCCAATTTATTATGTTTCATTGAACAGTGATTAAGAAATTCCCTTAATTATTATTTATTCCATTTTTTTGTTGTCTTGGCTTTTAAATTTTTTTTTTTCATGTTAAATTACACAAGTTTGCAGTTGCACATGAATAATAGCAAAGGGAAGCAAGTAGAACATGATTAAAGTGTGAATTTCCTGGGGAATGTTGCTTTAGCAAAATAATCACCTTTTTTTGAGGTGTCACAGGATTAGAATCACATGGGTTATGAATGATGTATATTAGAACTTTGTTTATAAAAAAAGTTAGGCTGGTTTTAAGTGGAAAAAAAATATTGCTGACGCTCGTGACCTAATGTAGGCAAAGGTTTAAGGCATCTGTTTTAGCTTTTACTTTCTAATCTCGCTTGTAATTGCTTGTTCTGCATTTGCCCTTTCACTCCTGAGAGAGGTTTCACTTTTCCCCTGCCAGGAGCAGCAGGAGCTGCAGTTTGCCCTGTGTGTGCCTGCATTCAGCATTTTAAGCTGAGCAGTTTGTGCCCAGCTCAGCTGCAGAAACACCAGGGAGGAGGATGAGGAGGAGGATGAGGATGCTCCCAGCAGCACCCCAGCCCTGGCTGATGAAGAGCTTGGGAAGCTGCTGTGTTCCCCTCTGGCAGGAGCCCAGGGTGCAGCTGAGTTTGCTCAGCTCTGATCAGTTTGAAGCATGGTGTCATAAAGTAATCGTGCTCGGCTTAGAGGAATTGCCTGGGATTGTTTCAGGCCAAACTGTCAAGAGGGAAGAGTGGAGCAGCAGCTTATTGAATCCAAAGCCTGAGCTCACCTTTGATACATCTACATTCCAGTTTAAAGAGCACTTAAACTCGTTTTTTTCCCTGCCTCTGAGAGAGGCAGCACTGTGTGGGCAAATGCATTCTTTCAGGGAGTTTGCTTGGGGCTGTAAATCCCTGCTGTTCATGGATAAAGTGCTTTCCTCAGCTGTGGCTGGTGCAGGAGCCCAGGGGCCTGTGCCATCCCAGCCATGGGGCTCAGAGCAAGGAGGGGTCCCCAAAAGAGCTCCTGCCCCCTCCAGCAGCCCAAATAGCACAGACTGCATGGGAGTCCTCAGGGAGGGGCTGGGGAAATGTCAAATGGAAAATAATTTGCAGAGCAGACACTCTGCGTCAGTTTTTCCTGTCGCCACGCTCCAAATTTTCTGGGTCTTTGGGTGTGTTTTTTGTTGGTTTGTTTTTTGTATTTTTTTTCCTTTTTAACTTTGCCTTTTGAGATCACAGGGCTTCCTCTGGCTGAGCACTCAGGCTAGGTCATCTGCAAAGAAAATCAAGTGTAACTATTAGGCCAAGTGGTATTAGTGTGTTTAGATGGATGTCTCAGCTGTTCATCTTTGGTTACCTGTGCAAATTGGACCTTTCCTGCTGTTCCCCACCAAACTCAGGGGCTGCAGCCCTTTGGGGAGCACTGGGCAAATAATGCTGATCCTAGCTGGAGTGGGAATTTCCTGATTCCACCCTGAGCTGATGGGAAATGAGACTGATTTCTGCTAGTGGGACACAGAGCTGACAGCAAGTGCAGGCATGGTGAGACTTGGCAGGTGTCCTGGAGAGCTGAGAGGGCACAGTGTGATGGGGAGTGCTTGGAACAAAGGGTTTGCCACTCTTTAGCTTCCTTGGAAGAAGGTGTACCAGCTCTTCTCTGCTTCTGTTGGTTTTACTCTCCTTTAAACCACTTTTGGAAGAGCAGTCAGGAAACTGGAGTAAAACAGTTTCAGACTTAAGCTTCCAGCAGCAGCAGCTGGCACAGACACATCTCCTGGCAAGTGGCATCTTGACTTGGGAAAGCACATGCCACTTCTGGTTGGGGTTGTGTGAGGATCCTAGGACAAATTGTCAAGTTTTGAACCCTTCAGAAGTTCCTCTGATGCCAGAGCTGAGCTGGGCAGGATCATGTTGGAGCAGCTCTATTTCTTTCCCCCAGGGCATTGTTTTCATCTCTCTCCTATCCCTGAAAGGGAGAAACTTGATTTGTTTCCCTCCCTACTCAGTGCTCAGCATTGTGAGTTTTAGTAGCAAATTCCAGTATATTATACCAGACTTAGACTTGCCAAAACTGTGTACACAAAACAGGCTTGATTGAAAATTGGAATTAAACAAGCTGTAAAACCTGATCATTCGTGTTTGAGTTCCCTGTTTTGCATAGCTCCTTCAGCCTCCTCAAACTGGTCTCTCAACCATCCCTGCTTCCCAAGCAGAGCTTCCCTCCTCCAAGTGCTGGGTTTGTTCCTTCCAGGCAGCAATGGGGATGGAATTTCTTCCATGCATGTCTGGAAGGAACATTTTAACCTTTTTGGTCTAGAATCTGTGCATAATTATCAAGGATCCATGAGAGCTGATTGAAAAACCCAAGTTTGTGTGGATGTATGTGAAAATTCTTTAGATGTCCACTGGCAAGAGGCCACACTTTGCAAAGACTGTAAATTATTACTTTATTAATTGATAAGACCCTATTTTTATTTTTTTAAGTTTTCTGGGCAGAAGTGAAGGAATGTGAAATATGCTAAGTTAGAAACTTAATAACCCCTTGCCCTCACATGTGCACTCTGCTACAGATTGAAACTGATCCCACAGTGCTATTTGTATTTTATATGTGTTCATTTCTTTTATTCTTTTTATGTTGACCAAAAGAGAATCTTTCATAGGAGTACAGCGAATTTATTTTAAATGATGTATTATTTACACAGTGATAATGGCTTCTTTGTAAAGATGTCTTTTGAAACTTTTTAGCATGCATATTATCATTTAAATTCACACACAGAGACTATTTAAAATGTGTATTACAGTGTACATGTGTATTTAGAGGCTTGTGTATATTATTTTATCCTAATGGGTAATCCATCTTTTCACTGTGTATTTAGGGACACTTAAATCCATGGATTATTCAGCAGTTGAGCATGCACATTAGCTTTGCAAGCTGAAATTCAGATGAAATGTTCCTGTGTTTAAAGAGAAAAACACACCCAAAAAATGAGGAGTAATCTAGCTGTCCTTGCACTGCTCATGGGGAGGGCACCCTCTAAGAATCAATCCATGTATATTTTGTACCAAAAGGTATTGTCTTTATGTCAGAGAAAAAAAAGAAAAAGAAAAAAACCCTCCCAATAAAAAGCAGTGTTCTTCCTCCTCTCCTGTCTTGTGTTTGCATTCCCTTTCCAGACAAACAGTGAGGAACTGAAAGGGTTTTAATTGACAAAAAAATACTTCTCTTAATTTTTGGCAGTAACTCTGCCTACCAAAACAGAGTAGTGTTTTCTTTGTCAAACCTGTCATTTAAAGTAGGGACAATTGGTGGTTTTGGAAAACTCTCCTTTATGAGGACTTAATTTTCTGGCTTCAACCTGGTCATCTCTTGGATGGAGAAATACCACTGACAATCTTAGTTCTGGTCTCATTTTGTATGTGTGTTTTCACTGAGGCCATGAATAAACAGGTTAAGGCTGGCTTGGGTTTAGTTGTTGGGGTTTTTTTCCTTATTTTTCCAACATCCTGCTGAGACTTTCTGGAAAGCTTTGCTGTCTAGAAAAAAATTAAAATTCTGCTTTTCCCTTCATTTTGCTTGTTTATTTCCATGAGTGCTAACCTGAAAACAGAATCTTTGGATAATTTTTCTGCTTTTGGGGCAGTCTTGAAGATAGAGATCACTGCTGCTCGTTCAAGGAACACAAAGCAGCAGCTTCCAGGTAACAGCAAGAACTTGTGCACATTTTAAAATGCAGATCTTGGGATGTGGAGTGGGTCAGGCTGATGGAACAGGAATGCCCAGGCAGGAAAGCAGAGTCCAGCAGTGTGTGAAGCTCCTTCCCTTGCCCAGGGATCCCTGGCACAGAGCAGCAGTGTGTCCTCAGGATGCTGCCTCCCCCAGGCTTTGTGTGGTTTGGAGTTTTTTAAACCATGTTAATCCATGACAAACCATGGCAGCTGCAACTGGATTGGACTGGAGAGGTGCTGTAATCCACTGGGTTATTTTTTCTTAAAAGAGCTGTGACTCTTTTTGCTCAGAAGTCCCTTCAAAAGTCGTGTGGATGTACCAGAGCTGGTAAGCAGCTCTAGGAGGAGGAATGCAGAAACTCCCTTGTTCAGTGGTGGTGGCAAGCTGTGAGCTGAGTGCAGGTGCAGAGGAGCATCTCAGCGGCCTTGGGCAGCATCCTGTGAGCACTGCCTGCAGTCCTGCTCCAGCCAGCCCTTTGAAATGCAGAGAGGAGAGGGATTGGGCTCAGCCATGCGAGACAAGGCAGCTCAGGCTCAGGAAGCACAAGCGTGTCCTGAAGAATGAGCCACTTGTACCTACTGCAGGCGAGCAAGCAGATGTCTCTCTGCTCTCTTGTGCTCCACAAAGATGCTCTTTGCTGCTGGATAAGCAGCTATGCAAGCCAGTTGCTGGAGTATCTGTTCATCAAATGGCACAAAACTGATAATCAGCACACTCTGTTTCAAGGTGGAGGAGGGCATGCAGCAGGAAAAAAAGCCAAGCAGTAGCTTTTATTAAGTCTCCAGATGTTGGACATGACCTCAGCTAAAGTTTGTATTGGCCCTCTGGGGAATTGAAGTTGGTGCCATCTGAAACAGTGGAACTTGGGTATTTTTTTTTTCCCCTCCTTTCTTTTTCTTCCTTTTTTCCCCTGGAATATTACTTTTATTATCTTCCTGACTATGCATTTTCCAGTTTCTGTTGGTGACAGTAGGACTGCTATCATAAAAATATTTTTCAGCTCTAGGCTGGTACCATTAGTCTCCTGTGAACCATGATTAGACCAGACCAGAGCATCAGTCCTGCTGCTAAGAGCAAATGCCATTCCCTGGGAGTGTCTTTTGCTGGAAGTAGCTGGGCTTAGTGAAGGGAACACCCCAACCAAAAGTCACTGTTCTGCTCTTTTGATTTTTGACATAAACACTGTAATTAACTTTTGGTCACCATCAATTTTCGTGTGCCTAATTCCATGGAAATGTTAATGTAGGATAGCAAAGGCACAGGCATTTATCAGCTCTCAAGTAATGCAGGGGTGTCTATTCTGCCAAGTGCTTTAGGGTTTTGATACCAGTGTATTATTTACCATTTTCCTAAATATCAGTGCTGAGTGAAGAGACTGCAATACCAAAACATAAAGTGTGAAGCTTTTGACTGTCTTTAATGGGTCATTTTGAAGGCTTTCTCCAAACCTCAGCTGTTCCAAATTAAGTGCTGTTAGGTAGATGTTGCAGAATTTGCCTTCTGCATGAAGAGAGGGAATTTTTCCACCCCCACTTTTCAGCCTACTATTACTGCTACAAGAGGCTTGTCATCCTACACTTCTTAAGGAAGCCAGATTTTTGGCTTGGGTTCAAACATATGTTTCTCTGCTGCTGCCTTGTGTGCTCTCTGATCTGCCATTGGAAACCAGTTTCAACTGATGCTCTTCCCCAAATTTCCTTCCCCCACTCCTGAAGTGTTGTAAGCATCAATGAAGTACAACTGGTGGATTGACAAGAAAATTCATGTCTCCTCAGAAGACTGAACTTTATTATTCTATGGCCACTTTATAGATTTTTCAGTCTGTTTAAAATAAGTACTAAAAAATCTATAGCACTGTTATCCCAGACATCAGGAACCTGTACTAAAAGAGAAAGGGACTCTATTTATTAATAGCAGTATTGTTAGTATTGTTTAAATATTTAATGGATAAATTATAGACTGTTCATTGGCTGCAGTGCAGGAGTTTCAAGGACCTGAATTCCCATGTTAGCAATTTGTACAGGTCTGTGGTGCTTTCTAGTCTTGTGTGAATGTGACCTGCATCTAAATGAAAGCAGCTGCTGGAGGCATGAAGTGCAAAGTGTGGTGTTTAAACACAAGAGGCTGGCTGCTCCTGTGGGCAGGCAGTGTCCTGGGACCTTTGCCTTCTCAGCTTTTGGGAGTTTTAATAACCAGTCTGTAGCTAAAGCAGCAGATGCTTTGTGCTGTGAGTTTGTACCCAGGCCATCCTCACATTGTTTCAGCCTGTAATGAAGTGTCAGTGAAAGGATGCTCAGTGGGGTTACTGGGTGTGTGATTTTAAAAAGTACTTCTGTATGGAGAAAAAAATGTCAAGAAAAGCCCCAGATTTGAGCCATGGCTAAGAGGAGTCTCAGACTTTGGGAACTCCTGTGCCAACTCTCTGAGGCTTAAGGGAAGGAGTAATTGATTCACTAAGTTCATGGTGACTTTGCCATTTTTCACCCTAAATTTCTCTAGACCTGAATCTGCACCTTTAAGGAGGGATCTGCAGTGAAACCAAAGCATGAATTCAAGAGTTAGTTAAAACTCAGCAGGTTTTTACCGAGATATTCTCTCAAGTTTGGGAACTGTAGAGAGGTGTTGGGTCACCTCTGTCAGCTTTTAGTGAATTTGTTGCAGCAATCAGAAGAACAAACTCCCTTCTGCTCTAGCACATATTTGCAAATGTGCAGAATTCCCTGGAGCTCCTGCCTTACCTGTTTTGGGCATCACCTCTCTGTTCCTACTGCAAACTGCCAGCAGGTGCATCACAGCTTAATCATCTGTACAGCTCAAACAGCAGGAAGCATTTCTGCCAAAAGGAGGCATTTTCATGTATTTATTTATTCAAGGTTAAGGTTTCCACAAAGGCATGTTAAAATACAATAATGGATGTAGGCACATGGATGCATTTTCAGGAAGGCTTCAGAAAGATTTTTATAAATAGATGTTGAGTGACAGCTCTGTGCTTTGTGTGGAAATTCTTGAGAAATGCTGGAAAAAAATATTTAGATCAGGTTTGGTTTTTCTGGGTGTTTGTTTGGTTTTTCAAGGGGTATGGTTTGTATTTGTTGATTCACAAGGTTTGTTCATGAAATAATACTTTTTCTACAGTATTTGAAATTCTCACAACAGAGGCAGAAAAGCTTCAGTGAGCCCTTTAGCCTTCCATTCAAGTAAACAATAGTGGGCATAGCCAAAAATCTTGCTAACAGGCAAAAGCCTGTTTCTACTGCTGCTGAGACAAACAATGTTAATTATCTCACAGAATCAAGAGTGCATTTTTACTCCAAATCTGTTTGAGAGCTCTCAGACTGTGATGGAGGTGTTGCTTGCAAACACAGCCCTGCTGTCCAGGGACCCCTGCAGTTAAAGGGGTTTCAATTAGTTTCTTTTGACCATCACTTCCCCCCCTTTTTATCTTGTTTTGGCTATGGTTTTCTGTGGTTTGATTTAAAGGAGGATTTTTGAAAGAAATAACAAATATTTTCCAAATTATTTCAAAAACTGATACTTTTTTTCATCAGCCTGACATTTCAGGATAGAAACAGGATGGAAACATTGTGCTTCAACAGCATGATCACAATGATCTATGTAATGTTATCCTTGCCCTGAAATGCCTCATGCAAGATGATGCACTTGCACACTTAGATAAATTTTCCAAAACTTTAAATTCTCCTGTTTTGAAGGAAAAACTGTAACAAATTGGTTGGAAAGAACAACAGAAGGAAACACCCATTAAAAAATTCCGTGGTGTCTCAGTCCCAGGAGTGAGTGTGGGCAGAGTCTTGGCAGCTTTTTTCTCTGGCAGCAGCTTCCCCCAGGTGTCTGGGGCAGTGTCCCTGTCCATGTCAGGGCTCAGGGGTGCAGCAGCTCTGGGTCATTGCTCACAGGGCAGAAGGGAAGAAGGGGAGCAGCTTTCAGGTCCCCAGCACTAATGGGATGTGGCTGTTACTGAGGAAAACTGCTGGGGCTCCATTTGTGCCTTTGGTTTAAAACTGAGGACTAACTTAAGTGTAGCTTCCCAAAAGTGAAGAGTCTTTGTGGTTGGAAATGTAGATCAGTAGGAAAATGGAAAGGGCTTGTTGAGGAACCAAAGCTCTTGATTCTGACAAACCCTTGTCTTTTTGTTCCATTGACCCTCTCCAAGACTAAATACTGATGTTTCTTCCAAGTGCTCCTCCTGCCTTGACCTTTCTGCCTGTGCTGATGAAACACTGTCCAGGTCCTTCTCATCACTTGATGGCTTCAAGCCTCTCACTGCTGACCTCCTACATATTTTATACCTTTCCTTTCTCTGCTCTGCCTGCACAGTTGTTCAAGGTGCAATTTAGACATAATCTCTGGGGTTTATCTCTGGCTGTGCCATCCCTTGTGTTGCTGCATTCAATTAAAATGAGGAAAGGGACCAACCTGAGAACTGGTGTAGTGGACAAGAGGTTTGTCCTAGAAAAGTCAGTGTATTTGCTGAGTGGGGAGATCTCAGCCAAATCATTTATTTATTCCTCCTTCCGTTCCCAGCCTGCCTTGGCTGCAGGTGTTCTGATATCAAAAAGGCTGGTTACTCTACTGGTGGCAGTACATGTTTGCTTTATCTTTAACCTGACAAGCCATTTGTGCTCCAGGGCATGTGTAAGAAGAATTAAATGCAAACAGTCAGAGTCCTCTGCAGGTTAGAGACAAGAAAGATAGTGCAAAGGGATTAAGGATTAAAAGGAGAACAGCCATAAGCAGGATAGAAGGTTCATTTATGCACTTGGCTCCAACTAGATAAATATTTATGAGCAAGGGGAATGGATGGTTGTAAGAATTCCTGGCGTTTGCATAAGCAGGGCAAATATAAAATTCTTGAAGATTTTGGCAGTGTTGTCGTTCAGAGATTATTTTTTTTTCCTAGCAGTTTGAAGGAGTCAGGAGCACAGATCCCATTTAAAGCTCTCATTAGCTAGATATTTATGGCCATTCCAGTTCTCTTTGGAAATTTGAAAATATTTGTATTTCTTGGTTGAGCTGTACTTGATCTGCTTTTGATACTCTTTTCACTTGCTTCTCTTCAGAGTAGGTTTTTTATTCATGGGTTTGCCCTGTGCTATGTAGATAATACATTACTCTCACCATACAATATAATTTTCAATTTATTGTGCAATTTCAATTTATTGTAGGTCTACACAATAAAGTAGTATGAACTGAGAGGGACTCTTTCCCTGGTTTTTTTTTTGTGGTTTTTTTTTCTTGTTTTGGTACTAATGACCAATGAAAAGACCTTGAGAGGAATGAGAAGTCTGTTGGCAATGGAAATGAAAGGAAGTGTGTTAGAAAATGAAATGATGACACTAGGCCAGATTCCAGCAAAGTTTCAGGGAGACACTTGCAGGGAAATGAGGCTTGTTGATTGTTTGCCTTGAAGTATTAAATGATTAAGAGAGAATGGTTGCCCTTAATGATTTGATGCTTTGGCTACTCGACTGGCAGCAGTCATTTGTGCAGTCTCAGGGGTCTAGGTTGGGTTTAACCTGCCAACTTTTGCTAGACAAGATAAAGGCTTTGCACTGCTGTGGCTAAAAACATTGGCAAGCATTGAGAAAGCTCATGTATATAATTCTTGTGATAATTCTTCTTATGAATATATTCAGAACCTCATTTTGCAGAGATGAGTCAAATTGTAATTGCAGAAGTGCTTAAACCAAAACTTTGCATGGGGAAGACATGGAGTTGTGGCACTTTCAGAGCTGTTAGTGCAGCTGAAGGAGTAGACCAGGGGGAGCTTTGCCTGGTCTGCATTGCAGACTCACTCCAAGAAATCCTTGTGGTTGTTCCTGCAGGCAGGATAAGGGCTTGTCATTTCTGGTGGCACGAAAGCCATTGAAAAATGACATGGCCACATTTGCCAAGTACTTTCTTTGGTGGCAGAGCATAAGAAGGAGAAATCCCTGGTGAGCAGCAGGCTGCTGGCAGAGCTGTGTGGAGCTGTCAGCTTCTGCTGGGCTGGGTGTTGTCAAAGCTCCCAGTCCTGCCTGCCCAGGCTCCCTGCCTCACTCCAGCCTATTCCAAGGAGCAGCAACACCTCCTTCAGCCTTGGGATGTGCTCAGTGCTGGGGATAAGGTGCTATTCAGGCTCTGGCTGCTGTGTAATATGCAGTGTTGCCCATGAAACTGCCATTTTACATTGATTTCCTACACCTCTGCATGAATTTATCATTAACAGCTTTATCACGCTGTTCTTACAGGAAATTCCAGATTGTCGCCCCTGGGAAGTTTATCCAGGGCTATCTTTACAGCTCTTTGGGAAGTGGGAAGAGCAATCTAAGCATGGATTTAATTTCTTTAGATGTGGGGATTTAGAGACACCTGTTCTGCAGCTAATCTTAGGCTTTCTTTGCGCTTAAATTTAATTCCATGCCTTTTATTTTCATTCTTAGTCCAGAATCTCAGCACTGACAAGGACCAGAAAGTCATAACCTCACTATTTTGGTGAAGTTGGTTTTGTTTTCATTGGTGTTACTGGTTCATTAAAGGACAAGCCCCAGTAAGACAAAGGATGTTCCTCACTCCTGAGTCATCCCTGTCTTTGTGTGCAGGTGAGACCTCACAGGGCACCAGAAATCCTTTTAGAAGTGTGTCACTAGTGTGGAAAGTATGAGGCACACAGAGGCAGCAAAAATATGTTTCACATTTTTCCTTGCACTGGCTTTTTAGCAGCGTTTTAAGCATGTGGTTTCCAGATCTTAGATTTAGAGTGGCTCAAGATCAGAGCTATTTGAGAGATTAAGGTCTGTGTGATTTTATGCCATCAGGAGCACTTCTTAAAGAATAGAATTGGCTTTGATTGAGAGCAAGCAGTGATGTAAGAGACAAATGGTAGAACTTTGCATTGAGTTCTGCACTGTGCAAGCATGGTGCTGCTGGGAGGACAGGCACTGCTGTCATGAATTTTGGGTTTTAGACCCAGAGGATTCAGCTGTGTATATTGAGATATTATTTAGATGCATTCCTTGTATCCCATTTCTCCTGCTTGTTTGCCTGTCAGGGAGTTCTCTGCAGCAGGGCTTGTAGAAACTTGATGTTGGCTGTGCTTGTGGCTTTTCAAAGAGGCTGCAGAGCAGCAGAAGGACTTTGCAGTTATGATATTTAGATACAGAGAAATCTATTTTAAGCACAGAATGGGGAATGTGAAGTCTGATTGGTGGCAGGTAGAGGTACTGGCTGGTTTCCTGATACATCATTTTGTGGAGATGAGGGAGGAGGGGAGTGACAGGTTTGTGACACCCACTGCTCTCCAGAGGGACAGTGGAGCTGGGTGAGTGTGGACACTGAACACTGAACAAGCTTGGGAGCTCTGCTTTTCTCAGATCTGAAAGCCCCAGGTACTTACACCAATATATTTTGAAGTTTAGGGGTTTTGTCCCAGCTTTATTATTTGTTAGTGCAGATATTGAACAGAAGCAGCATGAGAGCTGCATTCCAAACTGTCCAACTGGAAGGTTTCAAAACTGGGCAGACAAAAGCAGTTTCCAGAAGGTATGTTTGTACTAGGTTCTTAGCATAGCACTATTTAACTTCTTTTAATCAGTGACCTGGAGCAGAAAAAATAAAACCATTACTCATAAAGCTCTCAGATAACACGCAGATTAGGTGGAGTGCAAGATAAGGCAGGGCCTGAGTGACTGGGACTGCTCTGTGAACAGTGTGTTCTGAGGCAATAAAATGCCATACTCTGGAGAGAAAATGAGGGCCCTTCTGGTATAATGAGGAGATGGAGGAGGGGTAGCTGTCTCCTGGGAAGTGGCTGGCCTGAAAGAGGCTGGCGTGTCAAGGCAGATAACCATCTGTACTGGAGTTTTCCCAGCCTAGCTGTGCCCAAGATTGAATGTGCAGACAGGGAAGTACTGAGCTGAGAGGGCCAAGGTGGTTATAACCCTATATTTGGTGTTGACACAAGTGTAACCTGAATTCTCTATTCCCTCATAATGCTTGCAGTTCAAGAACATCGGTTAAAATTGGAGAAACTTCAAGAGAAGTGTCGTGAGGACTGTTAAAGATTCAGACAATCTGTTTGGCAGGAAAGGACTCCAGGAGCTCTGTCTGTTTTACTGTAGGAGGGCAAGGGGTGACATGACTACAATTTATAACAGCCTGTGCAGGGCAGAGAAATTTGATAATAGAGAGCTCTTCTGTCTGGCAGTCAAAACTGTAAGGAGATCCAGTGGCTGGAAGGCTTTAACAGTGATACTTTTAGACGAGAGATAAGCTGCAAAATTTTACTGGGGTGAATAATTAATGACTGTAGCAGTTTACCAAGGGTTGTGATGACTCCATCCCTGGCTATCTCTGAACTGAACCTTTCTAAACAAGAGGCTGTGTTGGAGTCTGGGATTAATTCAGACAAGTCTGGTGGCCTGTATTGCAGCAGTGTACCTGCAGTTTTGAGGCAGTAGGTTTTTCTCTTAAAACAGTCTGGGGATTAGTTTACACCTAAGGAGACAAAGCTGCTGCCCAGGTATGTGAGTTTTAAGAGTTCTCTGTGTGCTTACCATTTTTGTATGTTGTTCTCAAAGATCTTGAGCAGTTCCAGCTTGCAGATGCTGCTACAGCTCTTGCTAGGAAAGCTGCATTTTTGAGGTTAACTGTACACCAGAGAGAAGTGGATCTCTTTCCCTGTCATACTGCTGCTTCTCAAGATTCAAAACCATTGGGGAAGCAGTGTTTGCTGGTTTTTCCCTAATATTTCAGTTATGTTTTGTAAACTGATGGATGCTCAATTGGAGCTTTTGGAATGGGAGAGATGGGGACACCTGGCACCTTAGATGTGTTGGTTCCTTGGGTTTACACTGAACTACACTGATGTTTGTGCTGAAGTTACCTGAATTTTCTGCATTTGACCTTGCTCTAGAAGATTCTGCCTCCCTCCCTGTGCAGGATTTTGAGGGAATCTATTAACTGGCATTGATGATGTCGAGAACACATTGTAATATTGGTGCATTCAAGTCACTGGGGCTCTAAGCACTCTAATCTCTCACTTCTTTATGAGGTTTGTGCTTGTTTTGCTTATATGCCACCAAGTGGGTCATGGCTCAAATTTAGCCAGCACTGTTATTAATGTGGAGCAAGTCTCCAGCAGGCTATTTTTAGCTCTGGGGCTGTTGTTGAGAGCTAAAAACGCCTTGGAATGATTTCACCAGCCGTGCTGCGTGTGGTGGAATTTGCACACCAGCTGTCTGTCTCCAGGCCAGTGGATTGTGTTGACACGTATTCCCTGTGATTTGTCATCCCTGCCTGCTGCTCCCGGTGCTGTGACAGGCTGCTCTGGGTGTCTGATGGCAGGGAGGGACAAGGGACAGCAGCCCCATCACTGACAGCCTGGGGGACCTTGCCCGGGGTTTGGATTTCATTTTCACCCTTCCTGTGCAGCCATCCTTGTCCCCTCTCTCTCCCCTCCTTGTCCCCTCTCTCTCCCCTCCTTGTCCCCTCTCTCTCCCCTCCTTGTCCCCTCTCTCCCTCCTTTCCCTCTCTCCATCCTTCCCTGCTTCCATCCTCCCAGCCAAGGCCTTCCCTTGCAGCTGCTCCACAATATTTTAAACATTTCAGTGTGTTCCTCCACCTCTGTGCTTTATTTTGTTGCTGGGGGTGGCCTTCTCTCCTAAGGTGATGGGATAGATAAAATATCATGTAATTTTCAGAGAGGATGCCCCAAGGAACAAGGCTGGGTGTGGGATCTCTGCAGACTGTGGTTCTTGGTTTGACTTGTCTGCTCATCTCATGTGTAGTCTGTGTCTGGTTCAGTTCTCCCATCAGAAGTTGCAGGGTAAAGAAAAGGTATGAGGTTTATGAGTTAAGTAAGTTGTTAAAATTTATTACCTAGTGTATATCCAGAGTCGTTTTTAACCTCCCCAATAAAATAAATTTAAAAATACTTGCTATTATTGGCAAGTGCCTTTGCTCCTGTAAACACAATACACAGAGATGTGAAACTGCACCTGTGACTATTTTCTAAGTGAAATTACTGGTTCAGTTAGTGAAATAAAAGGGTGTTAACTCTTATCCAGGGATTTCAATGTGTTGCAAGTCCTGGAAATACAGAATCGTGACATACCTTTGTGTTTTGTGACTGAGAGGCAAATCAAAGCTGCTGTGATTAAATGATTATGAATTCATTTCAGGACTTTGTTTTATAACAAATCCACTGATGAATGCAAACAGTACAAAACTTTCAATTCACAGACCTTCAAAGGAACCCTTTGCTCTTGTCTCTTGAATCTGAAATATCATACTAATTTTTTAGTGTTAAACAGGTACGGATTTCAAATAAATCTGAAACTGTGCTAGGAAGGCAAACAGGCAGCTGGTGATGCTTTAGAATGCTGTAGGATTTTTGCCTCTAGAGGCTTTGATGCAAATCTTGGCCCAAGCCTGTAGAGGAAATGAGTTTGGTTTTAGACTAATTCTTAGTGGATTTTTGTTGAGGTTACAAATGATGTGTGGCTCATCTGGCAGTCAGAAACCTTCCCCGAGTAAAGGCTGAATTAGAGAATGTGTTTTAATAAGGCTTAATGAGGAAATATATCTGGATGAAGCTCAGAACCATTTTGCACCACTTTTTATAAGCACCAAGTTTGGCAGAAATTACTAAAATAGAGGCAAAAACTGTTAGTGGTGGTATATTTATAATTTGCTGTGGAAGAAATCAGTGTCTCATAATGAGCCTGTAATGTTGTTTGTGCCCTCTTGTTTGATATACACAGTATTGTATTTGTATTTCTGTCCTTCAGCTCTGAGTTTTGCCATGTGAGACTGTTCTATCACCAGGGCATCTTTCTCTTTCTGTGTCAGTCTGAGCCCAGACTGAATTATCTGTCCTAAAGGTGAATGGGCTGCACCAACAGCAATGAGCAGTGGTTGAAAGCCCCATGCAGAGGGCTCCTGAATAATTCATCTGGCAGGTCCCTTGTGCTGCTGCTTCTCTTTCAAGTGGTGCCTTACCTGAGAGCCTGCTTGGAAGTGATTGCAGAGAAAACCATTTGAATTGTGCCCAAAATAATTGATGCCAGAAAGGGCTTTAGGGACAAGAGGAGTTGAAGCTGTGGGAGCACTGATGCCTCCCTTTGGAGAGGTGTGAGGGGTGCTCTGCCCCACTCTCTGCACAGGGATCTGCATTGCTGGCTGCTCAGCAGCAGATTTGTGCATGGGCAAAATTTGCTGGAGAGCCCAGATCTCTGTTCCTTAGAGAGCATGAAGACTGGAGGGGGATGTGTGCATCAAACTCCTTCACTATCCTCAAAAGAATGACATTCTTGGCCCAGCTGTTTGAAAAATGAACTTTATTTCCTTTACTATTCCCTTCCCAATATCTATGCTCTCTTCTTCTCAGTACTTCCTTTCCACTGACTTACCTATTTTTACTTTGACTAAAGGCTGAGATTAACTCTGTGTGTGACTGTACATGCAGCCTCAAATTATATACCTCAATATCATGGAAAGGTCCAGAATGAAATATTCTGGAGATCAAGCAGCAAGGAAAGGGAAGGTGTGTTGCACTAATGGCTTTGTTTAAAATTCTGTGATGCAACCACCCCTGCTGCAGGGAGGTGAGCACAGGGCTATTCCAAGACTCTCCATCTCCTGTCACTTTGTGAATTAACCCTGTGGTATCAATCCAGACACTTGGTGCTGAGCAGTGAAGAAGAAAAGCAGATTTTGGAAGTTGCAGTTTTGTGTCTGGTTCACTTGTGCTCTGCCCTGGGATCAGAGTGGTCTGAAGCTGATCAGAAGTTCAGTAACATTTAATTTGTAACCTGTAAACATCACTTTATGACCTGGTCACTTGTGCCAGCTGCCTTTAGGCTTTGCAAGTCTTTGTGGCTCGAGGGTTCACTTCAGATGTGTGCTGGAGATCTTCAGGAACTGACCCCCACAGGTTTCCTTGTAGCTGTTGGACAGAGCAAATTTCAGTCCTGTGTTTCTTGAGCATGGATACTGGTTCATTTTTTTAACAGATGAGAATTTGTACTCTGGGCTTGTCTGTTAGAGGTGGTGTCTGTGATCAAAATAAAAAAAAAAAAAGAAAATGTGGAAATATCTGTAAATTGATCATTATAAAGGCAAGTGCATCAGGTGTTATCAAGTGAGTGCATATGCTGCTTGTAAAGCAGTGTTTGCTCTTTAGTTATTGCTATAAATCTCTGAATTGGTGCTATTAGTTAATCCTTTTAATCTGTTATGAAGAGATTCAGACATGGGGTCCTGTTTATTGTTTTTACCCCCTCTTAGCATCTTTCAATTCACTAAAATCATAAGTCACCATGGCATATTTAGGGCATCAGGATTTTTTGGTTCCTTGTGGTACAAAAAATGTAGAAAAAGGTGCAGTGATAGGAGTTTCATATTCAGATTTCCAGCCACTTTATGCAACCTCTGGCTGATAAAAGTAGAAATGAAGTATATAGATTTTTACTGCAGTGTCCTTAAATACCCTTAACACTTAAGCAAAGGCTTATGAGTTTATTTAAAGAATATTGAGAGCATTTGGATTTGGTGACCTTTTTTTCAGTCAAACACTGGTGGAACTTCATCATCATTTCTGAATGAGATGATTTGACCTTTATCAAGAATTTAAAACCTCTGGACCCAGAAGAAGAATCCAAAAAAACTTACTTCTTTCAGAGTAATTATAAGCATATGGCTAGATCTAGCAGTGTCATTTCTTTTCTAATTGGAGTAATGTGCTCTACACAAGTATGTGCTGAATGTAAGCCCTACTAAAGGAGGTTCAAGTGAAAGAAAATTCCTGGGCTGATTCTTGTTGGAAGTAGTTGCAGAAAATTTTTGCAGTTTTTGGGGGTTGTTTTCTTCCTTGTTAAAATGCTTCCCTATGGAAGCCAGATGAGGGCAACCAGCATGATTATTTATACAAATAATTTCAAAGATGCATCAGAAGAAAAGACAGTGTATGGGACATCCATTACTGTCCCTGTGCTGGATCAATCTTTGCAGGCAAAGATCCTCTTCCCCCATGAAGAAGTTAAGAGGGTCTTAAAGCAATGCAATGCTGTTTTCTCACTGTTTTATCTGCCCAAACACAAGATAAAATCAGCAAATTGTGCAGAAGCGTTCTTTGGGGGAAGGATGAGATCCACACTTCTGTAAGTTCAGCTGGAGTAGATTATTTCCTCTTCCTTTGGTGCACAAAATACTTTGCTTGCTTGTTCAAATCTGTAAACCATAATAAACCCTTAATTTTTGTGTGGTTAGCTTCAACTTACAGTTCCCCTTTTCTTTCTTTTCTTTTTTTTTTTTTTTTTTTTTAAGTTTCCTTCGTCTCTGTAACCAGCAAGCTGCATTAATCCTTTCTGTATGCACAGATTCATAATCTGTTGTTGAAATTATTATCCTTTGCTTCTAGGGATCAGATGTCAAAAACAGTGTTTGGACTTCTGTCTTTTTCTTCAGATTGCTACAAATTTAGGGGTTTTTCTTCAGTGAATGTAGGATAAACCACTCTGTTCCTTAAGCACTCACACAGCCTGTCTGAAAACTCTAGCCCAACATAATGGTTTTAACTTCATAATGAGGGGTTACCCTTCTTTTAAGGCATAAGAAGGGAGAGCATAGAGATGAGGGATGTGGATTCACTGTCCCTGTGGGCTTCTGCTGCAGCAGAAGGTGATTTAGCAGTGATCAATTTATAGTTTGTATTAATCCATCAGGTTATGAACCACAGGGGCAGTGGGCTGGATGAGCTCTGTACTGTCAGCTGCACTTGTGGGATGGTAAATTCCAGCAGAAGGACAGGGAGGGTCAGGTCAGAGCTCTCCCAGGCTCTGTGATTAAATCCAGCTGGGGCCAGGTGCACAGACACACCTTTGCAGCCCTCAGTGCCCAGGGATGGCCCAGCACAGTGACCAGTGGCTTGCTGGTGGCAGTGCCACCCAGTTCAGCACACCTGCAGTGCCCCAGGTGTGGGGGATGAATTGTGTGTAAATTTTGCAGCTTCTGCTGCACAGCTGGTGTCCTGTGAAAGGAGGTCACTGCACTTGGCAGCCCCGTGGCACCAGCCAGTGTGACCAGCACCACTCCAGCCAGCCACTAAATTGTCCTGCTCAAGCCCCAAACTTTGCTCCTGGTTCTCCTGCCTGCCTTTCTGCCAGGTGCTGCTTCTGCCTGGAGCCTTGGTAATGGTTTTCCTGCAATGGGCCTGAAATTTCAATCTCAATTACTTTCAGCTGCACTTCTCTGAGAACTGTGCTTCCACAGTGCATGCTAAATTGTTTGGAAGGACTACATATGCCTCAGGATCAGAATGCAACAGGAAACGTCAGCAGCATGTCTAAATAAACATCTCTGTCTCTCTTACAAGAGTGTTTAGCAGCTCTGTTGGCAGATGTTTCTATAAAATGTTAAATACTCTGCTTTCCAATCCTCCTAACTGTTTGTAATGCAGCAAATGGCAAAGGACAGGGAAACCAGCTGAGGAGGGCTTGGCAAAGAATGGGAGAGCCCCAAAGAATTAGAGGTTCTGTAGAAACAAAAAGCAAAAGTGGGTCCTGGGAATTAGTGTTTTGTACATAATGGTGGGGTTTAAAATCCTTTGTTACTGAAGTGCTTTGGTTGAGACGTGTCAAAGTACAGAAGGGAATAGGTTGGTTTCTGCAAATAAGGGGCTTTGTGACTGATGTCTGATTTTAATGCATTGGGAGTTTTCTACGTGCATTTTTGTATCAGTAACCTGTTTTACCAAGCTTTAGGAGTGTAAAACCTGAACAGAACTTAGTGATCACTGTGTGTTGTTTTGTTTGGGAACTTTTTTTTTTCTTTGCTCATCCCTTGCATCCTCTTAAAAATGCCTTCCCCCCCCCCCCCCCCAATTACTTTTACTTTGGTGTGCTAGGGGAACAAGGGACTTGCATTTTATTTTCCGTTCTTCTTTTGTGTCTTCTGTCTCTTCATTCCCTCATCCCACAATATGTTTCAGCTTAAGCTCAGGATATTTGTTGAAGAGCTTGTGAGTGACTGGGGCAGTCAGGGACACCCTGCTTGGCAGGCTGAGCTGGGCACACTCGGGTGCAGTTCACAGCTGTGCTGCTGCCCAGATGTTTGTGCTGGTGCAGCAGCAGGGGCTGATAAAGGAACCCGGGGTTGTCCCTGGGTGCCTCCATCACCCTGCTCAAGGCCAAGGGCTTTCTCAAGGTCAGTGTCAGCAGCTGGCACAGCTGGGACGGGAGCAGGGATGGTCCTGGCACCAGCACCTCCTCACTGCCCTGCAGAGACAATTAGCACCTGCCTTCTAATCTCCCTGGGTGCTTCTGCAGGCTGCTTTCCTTCCAAATGCTTCAAATGCCAGACCTGATACTGTCAAGTACCAGAAAGTGAGATTAGATAAGGGGAGGGAGCAAGTGTGTGCTGAGAGCCCTGAAGCTGCCTGATGAAGCTGTCCCTGGGGACAGCAATGGGAGCAGAGTTTCAATGCTCCTACCCCCTGTTCCTTGGCTCTGGAGCCACTTGACACCATTCAGGCTTGGGGTGAGTGCTGGGTGCTGAAAGCAGAGGCAGAATTAGGGGCTGGAGCTGGAGAAGGCACTGTGCTGTCTCTGCAGAACAGAGGAAGGGATAATTGGCTTGTTCTGTAAAGCCAGCTGATCTCTGGGAATGAATGAAAACAGGTCAGGCTCAGAACATGGTTTGACTACTCCGTGTAAAATACTGGGTTTTTAGAAGGTGGATAGGTTGTCTGTATTTTCTTAAACTGTAATAGGCATTTGGTCGGATTACTCAGTGATTCCTGTGGTTTTTTTGATTTGGCATAAACTAGGATGATGATTGTTCTCTCTTCTCCACCACTGTGACTTTCCTTGTCTCAGTGGAGTTCACAGCTGCAGAAAACCATGTAGGTGAATGCAGAATTGGATGGTAGATGTGATATGAGACATCCCACTTGTTCCCTTGAACAGATTGCAATTCATGCTGTTACCTAAGTATTCTCACTTCCTTACTGCCAAATCATCCCTGAAATGCTAGAAACTGAAACTAGAAGAATCTTAGTGCATTGTGTCCTGGTAGCAGGAGTGTCCTGTGCCATGGATGGGAGGCCAAGCTTTAAGGAATTCTAAGCCATGGAATAATATGTTGGTTTTGTCTGCTGTGTGATGCCAGAGGACTATAATGCAAGAGTGAATGTAAGAAATAGAGGGAGAAAATTTGAGATTTTAAACTTACAGATTAATTTTGGGGCAGGAGAAGAAATATGGAACCCTCTGCTTCAAACCTACCTCAGGAAAAACATTTTGCATTTTTGTTTGGTTTTGTTTGTGGGGTTGGTTTGTTTGTTTTTACTGTTGGCAATGTTTTCCACAAACAAAGCAAATGCTTACCTGGATCTTATCTGCGTGAGAAGTTCTCAGCCCTTCTGTTGACCTGAAGTCACTTAACTGGCCCCGTGTTTGCAGCGTGTCTGAGCTGGCTTTGCAAAGGCTGAAGAGATTTGGAGCCTGTGCTGCTGCACTGATATGTCACTTTATCTGTCAGCCAGGAGTCTCTTCTGTCCTCTTTGTACACACATGCCCATGCTGGCCAGATGGTGCTGGCTTTGGGTGCCATCCAAGGCAGTGCATTAGAGGGGCCAGGTTATGTGTCATATTTCAGAAGCCAAGAAGTGCTGCCAGCTCTGCTCCTCTGGTAACAAACAGCTTGACTTAATATATTGATCATGTTGTCCTTGCTATTCTCAAGCTGATTTCATCTAAGACACTCAAAGGGATATAAGGTTGAAGCTGTACAGATACCACCTGTTGCCCACTCTAGCTAATATCTGCATTTGCACATACTGTGTGTCCTAGAAAAATCTGCTCCCTACCACCACCATGAAACCCTTCCCAGTGCCAGAAGGAGATTTTGACAGTGTTTGACTGTTGGTTCTCCTGCAGCACAGTATGATTAGGAGCTGGGGGATGTGGATTTGCCAGAGAACTGATGTTTGATTTGGGGCGAGCTGCTTTGCATTCGTTAATTTCTCATTCTGTAAAAATAGAGGTCAAAATGCTGATTCCCCTTGTGTTGTGCTATAAGAATTGCTAATGAGAAAAGCTTAATAAAAGTCAAATTGTGATGTTATTTATAAATTATGAAAGAACTTTCCTTCACCTTCTCAGCATGCTTTGGCTTTTTTTTTTTTTTTTTTTTTTTTTTCCTAGCGGCAGACTTTTGCTAATGGGATGTGAAAGCCACAGACCCCATCTGTATCAATAAGAGAGTCATGGTGTGGAGAGAGATGGGGAATTAAGTGCCATTAAGCACGTGTTAATTAACATGGCCCTACACTCCCCAGGCTCTGCCTTCTGTGGGATGGGTGCACACTGGAACTGGTCTTTCTGGTTTTTAAAGCCTTTACATTGTCAGCCCGGATGTGTAAGGTTTAAGAATACACTTGGCTCTGATATCTTTGCAAAAACAGTGCTGGTGTCTCGGTCACCTGCTTTTACAGATTCTCCTGAAACCTGAGAACTAATGCTTGCAATTTTGCTCGGTCACAGTGGGAAACTTGGGAAATCCAGATCCTGCACTGGAAACAAATACCTCAAAACCCCAGTGTTTTTAAACCCCCTTCTGCTTTAGTGAGCACTTCTGTTCTGATGTGTGAAATTTCCCCTTGTGCCCTTCTATCAGCTTTTTGAAATGGAGTACTCTTGATATTATCTTTTTATCAGCAGTTTTTACTATGGTAGGGCTCCCTGAATTCCTTGACAAGAGCTGCTGTGCACACAAAAGCCAGATTATCCCAGCTCCAGGAGGGACGCTGTGACCCGGTGGGTGCCGGGTTTGGTTTGCTGTGCTGCAGCTTTTACCTGTTTTATGAGCAGTTTCTAAACAACTTTTAGACCAAGTGTCTCACAGGAGGTGTGTTGTCTCTTGTGCTGCTCTAGGGTTGTTAGGCAGTGTGTGTTTGTGTGCAATCTAATTGCCACGTCACCCTTTCTGTTTCTGGTTATCTACATAAGGAAGCAGAACTGGTGGAGATGTCAGCTGTGATGTGGGTTATTATGAACTACAAGACAGAAGTAATCACAAGGAGCTCTGCTTCCACACTGGCTGTTCCCCAGAGCCTCTGGTTGCATCTGCTCCATCTTAACTCTTCTCACATTGTCTGGGTTTTTTGGTTCTTGCCGAAGGGGTTGTGCCTGTTTGAACAAATAAATGCTGTGTGCTGCAGCTGTATTTCTCACTCTGTGATGTTTACTGTTGACAAGGTGCTATGAGCAGTAAATGAGAGGCAAAGTTGAATTTTCAGAGATGTGCAAGAATCAGATGTTCAAGTGCTCTTAGCTGATTTGAGTGGGTCAGCAGGGATGAGAGTTGCTGCTCTGTATCATGCTTTAATTCCCTATTGTATTTCAAAGTTGAGAGTTGCCAGCAAATGGAAAACTTAGCCAGTCAGAGATTAGAGAAAGGTGCACTCATGCAAAGTCTTGTTCCAGTAAGGAAGAAAAATGTCCTACAAGCTAGCCAGCCTTCAGCTTCAGGTCTGGGATGTGCTGCAGATACATGTTTCTGTATCTGAAAGCTGAGCATTAGGAGAAACTTGTAATTTAGCATGGGAATTGAAATGGTTGCAAAGAGACACAGCTTAGCACCTCTTGTTTGGGAGAAGACTGAGGTCCCCTAAACATGATGGAAAGAGTGTCAAAGCTAATGGAAGCTTGGAGCAGTGTCTGTGGATGGGTGAGTGACAGCACCTGCTCTGAGAGCTCTGTGTCTGCACTGGGCCATTGTCCTGGCAGCTCTGCCTGCCCCAGATGAATTTGCTGTGTGTGGAGGAGTGGATCACCTCATTCCCATTCTGCTCTCCTCCAGCTTGCTGGGATTGTTGGCTTTTGTGCTTTAATTGTCTGCTGTCCTCCTTGGCTGTTTGGTTACTTCTTCCTTCTGGCAAGTGAGACCAAGCAGGCGAAGTGCAGCAGCTCCTTTTCCTCAGGAGCAGTAATGGATGTGCTGATTTATCTGTTCCTTCTCCTGTGCAAGCTGATGTACCCAGGATCTGGTGGTGCTGTTTGGCAGTCTCTCAGAAGTCTCTCTTCCCATTAGCACTGCACTTGCCCTCCATTTCTTGCTTTCAATTTCATGTCCCAGAGGAAGCCAGGCTGGAAATGAGAATTAAATATGGGTTTCCTTCTTAAAAAGAAAATAAACCAAACCTTAAGGGCTTCCTATTGGAATGTGATGGGATTTGACTCCTATCTCTTACCCTTTGAAAATCCCAGCTGGAATTATTTAATGTCAAAGCCTGGAATTTCCCAGTGTGAAATTCATGGCTGGCTAGGGATGCTCTGGGGATTAGAGAGACATCACTTTGCCAGGGTAGCGTTGCTGTCACTGCAGGAGACTGCAGTCACACAAAGGGACATTGCTGGTCTGTCCTGCTTCAAAGCTGCATCTTGGGGATGAGATTCCTCAATTCCCATTGAGGTTTCATGCTGTGTGACTGACAGCTGGATTGGGGCAGAATAAACCAGAGCGAGTAACACTTTGCACTGCCTGGGAATAGAGAGGGGAAAACATGAGGGAGATGAGCAAAACATAATCTGGTGCTTTTCTTATGTGGTAAGAGGATAGTTTGCTAGTGCACATCCAAAATTTCCCTGAGACAACAGCTGGGTGATTTTGCTCATTTGGCTGCATGATAAAAGAGTCAGATGTGATGATTATAATAATTTAGTCTGCTCCAAAATTACAATAAAATAAAAATCTGTTATGGGACCCTGATGTCTTCCAAAGTTTTGGCTTAGATAACAGCACTCTCCTTACAAGATATCTCTAAGTTTTGGAGGATGTCTTCTCAGTATAGTTGTATAAAGAAAAAGCAGCATATTTAAACAGGACACTAGGTAACCACTAAATGTTTTTTTTGTACCTCTGCTCAAGGATGAATATTTTAAGCAGGCATCAGTGTCTGTGTTAAGGATCTATAAAGGAGTTAAGCAAAACAGAAGCTGGTGGCTGGATGTGCACTGGCTGGTGAGGTGTTAACAAGGTGTTGTTTCTGAGACTCATAAATCAGCAGTGCTTTAGGTGATGGGGGAGAGAGAAGAGCAACTCTAAAAGCATAACCTTGCTGGCCTCTTTTTCTAAACTGTTGATCTCTCTGTAAAAGAGGATTTGCCCTGCTGTTCTAATAAGAGTGATAATATATGTGTAATTAGAATTTAATAATTATTTGTGTGACTGGATCTACTGCATAAGCTGGTTCAAGTGATTGTGTAACCTTTGCATTGTGTTCATTATCTAATGTTAAAATAACAGCTGGAAGTTGAGAGACTGACATGCAGTTTTAAAATTACAGAGCTTGAAATTGCTGCTGTCTGTAAACATATGAAAATCTATTAATGACCTTTGAGCTCTCTGACTGAAAATGTTTTGTAACATAGAATACATTAAAATTGCCTGCTACTATAGTGGATGTTTCCCATTTCTCAGCAATTGCCTGGGATATAAATGAATGTTTTGCCTCTGCCACAGATATGAGACTATTTGAAACTATTCTAGGAAGCCCTAAGGATATACTGAAGCATTTGGCTGCTGGTTGTTTGTTCAAGCAGGCTGGTTATAGAAGAGCTGCTCAGGGGCACGTGGTGTGGGAGAGCATCTCTGCAGCAGCACAGCAGCAGCAGGGTGCTCAGAGACACTGTCCTGGGCTTTTCACTACACATGGGACATTTAGGTAGGTAGAAAAGCACCTCTGTCCTGCTAGAAGCCATCCTGCTCACAGCTTTCCCCTTAGGTTGCAGTAATTGCTGTGGGCAGCTGTTTCTGGAGGAGGCTGGCTCCTACGTATTTCTTCTTGTTAAACCATTTATATTTCTTGTCGTTTGTTTCCCAGCCAGAAGAAAACTACCAGAGGACTAATTATTGAATGCACATTCTAGAGCTCATGACAGCTGAACTGAAAATTGTTGCCTACCACTGAGGGCAACTGCAGAGTTGGTAAAAAAACTGCCTCTAGTGTCATGGTGTTTAAACAGAAATTAATTTATAACGCAGCCCCAGGGATCAGGATATGGCTGTTTTTATTTCTGGAGACTCTCACCCCTAGAGCAGAGTTGGCAGGAGCGAGCTGGCTGGCTTTGTGCAGGCTGTGTCAAGCTGCAGAGCTCACTGAGAGCTGAGCTGAGCTCACCCCTCTGCTCTGCAGCAGCACCCTCCCTGCAGGGGACTGCAGGCTGGGACAGTCTCAGTGTCTGCAGGTCACAGTGGAGTGAATGTGAGTGGGACTGTCACTGTGTGGGAGATTCCTCTGGAGCTTCCATGCTGGAGCTGCCACTGCCTTGAGAGCAGTTCATTTTTCATGGCTGTGTTTTAAAGTGAAGTGGACATGAGGTGGAATCATGAAAAATAGAGAAAAACTTTGTATTTAGCATGTGGAAGCCTTGAATTGCTTTAGAAACCAGGCTGAGGTTCTTGAAGTCATGGCAAAGGTTGTAGCTGTATCTCCTCAGTCTCAATGTGAAGCTGCTCCCATGGGAGTCAGTCCAGCCATGCTGTGGTTGTGTATTTCACACTGTGAAGACCAAACCTTTAAATGCAGGTGTATAGATGGAGGAGAGCAATCCATGCCCCTGCCTTTGGTAAATGAGCCATGTGTCCAGTCCATCTGCCCAGCTTCAGCTTGGCTCAGCTCCCTTTCCAGAGTCCAGCTCATGGAAGCATGACATCCTCCTCAGCAGAGGTAGAAGCACTTGGGTCTTTTTGTTTTTCATTTTAGAGAGTGATGTAGTATTTCTAAGCATTGCTGTCTATAGTAATAAATAGGTTGGAGACATTTTTGCTCGACATTGTGTTTCTGGTTTTGTCTGACTGGCTTAGCTGAAAATTGGTGATGATGAAAGCATTCAGCTGCTGTACCAGTTTGTGCTGGTAGGATCCTCATGCCTTTTCCTTTGGCAGTTTAGGGCCAGCTGGGGACCTGGGGTTGTGTTACCTTCCTGCAAGATTGGAAATGAGGGATGAAATGGCCACATCTGGCTTTAGCTGCTTCTTCAGGTCCCAGTTCTGCTGCTTGGTGGGAACTGTTTGAATTCAAGGAGTGCCTGTTTGAATAAGCTGGGGACAGGAAAATTAGTTCCAAGTAAGTGTTTAAAGGCTGCTCTGTCAAGAAGCATCTGTTTGCTGGTTATCAGCAGTGTCCTTGGATATTGGCACACTTGAGGAATGTTTTCCCAAAACACTGGACCTGGAGGTGTGCCTGACTGTGTAGCTTTACTAGCTGGATACCTCTGGAAGTTAGTTGAGACTGATGGCCCCAGGTCACATTGTTCAAGAAGGAGATGTTTTTGCATAGTCTGTCACTTGTGGGGTGCTGGGCAGTGTGTGGTGCTGCTGCCATTCCTGATGGGTCCCTTGGGAAGGAGCTGCTGGCAGGAAGGATGTGCTCCCTGCTCAGCATTCACACCTGGCAGTGCAGCCATCAAATCAGCTGGAGAAGCTGCTGTCTGACAGCCACAAGCTCTTTCCAGCTCCTTTGTACACGACATAAACCAGGCAGGCTGAGCTCCCAATCCTGGCTGAAAGCAGCTTCAGCCAAAATGTGCTTTTTATCTGCGGTGGAAGCTGAGCAGGGTGGCCTGGTGCTGCATGGGCAGCAGCACCTTTCAGCACTCCTGCAGGCTGTAAAAGCCAGGCAGGCTGTGCTTGCAATATGCCTCATTTCATCTACCTGGAAATGGTGCCCCAGCTCCCCTTCAATCATTTAAGCTCCCTCTCTCTCTGACACACTTTGCGCTGACAGTAATTCTGCGAGCGCTCGCCGGGCACTTACTGCCATCACTGCAGGAAATAGTGATGGCTTAAAATGGGATCATTTCCCTTCTGATGGACAGCAAGCACCTGTAGGAGTCCTAATAGCTGTGCAGTGTCTGTAAGGAGGCAGCTGAGAGGAAGAGGGGTGCAGCTCTCTGCAGGCTCTGGGCAGGAGGCTGGAGAGGAGTCACAGCTGGCTGCCTGTGCAGCTCCTGCAGTGAGCCTTCCAACAGGAGATCTTGGGTATCCACCTCCCCAATGGGTGATGGAGATGTTTTTTATACCAAAAACATGGACAGCCATATGCTCACATTCCTATGGATTTCCTTGCTTCTTGCTGAAGTGAAGGTGTTTGCTGTGTGCACTCTTACTGTCCTCTAAAAGAATTTTAAACACTGTTTCCAGGTACTTCCTATTGCTGGTGGGGGAGAGGAATGGATTTTTCCTTGAGTAATTGGAAAGGAAAGGAACAGTATCTTCCCTTTTCTGCTCAGTTTTTAAAACCAATTACTGCTCAGCACTGTATCATTATTTATTCAGGTCTTGTGCAAGCAAAAAGAGCAATCAAAGCCTTGTAAATTCAACATGGATTGAAATGCATTTAAAAGAATAGTGAACTGACCTTCCTTTTTTGTAATTTTTGACTGTTTTGTTGAAGTAGCATTTGTCCAAGCTTTCTCTACTTGGTACTGTGTCTCTGAGCTCCTAGAAGCAAAGGTCTTAATTCTTGGAGACATAACAAGTGGGTGTTCAGCAGAGTATGGCAGCTTACTCTTCAGCTATTCATAGGTGACAGGAACGTAGCCTCTGGTAATAAATTTGAGTGTTTCAATTACAGTAAGTTTCTTGGTTCATCCACTTGTATTTTTAAGTTAAATCATGTATCATAAACCTGCAAACCAGTGTCAGCTCCAAATGTCTTAACATTTCCAAATCTGTCTTGTCAAAAAGTCATCTTATTCTTGAGCTAAACATGTGACAGGGTCAGAGCAAATGTGATGCATTTTAAAAAGCAGGACCCGAACTCATCTGGAATGTGTCAGCTGTGAAAGGAGAATTGCAGTCCAAGGTTAAACAAGCAAGGATTTCATTTGCAATCATTTTAATTGATATTGATTGCACTGCTTGAATGTCGGGTCAAAGCAAGAAAGTCACTTCAAATCTAGACTCTTGTTTCTGCCTTTTGGAACAGCTTTAGTGTCTTTGGCTGAGAGGCTTTGGGGGTTTGAGTTATGTTTGCAGTGGAGTTCACAGTGGGGGAGAGGAGAGGGCTGGAAAGTAAAACGAGTGTGTGTTGTATTTCAGGAGTGAGAGCTTCCCCTTTGGTGGAAATGGAGCTGTCTGCTGGCCATGCCAGCAGTCTGCTCCCCAAAGTGCCCTGGGCTCTGGGCGAGGCAGTCTGGGCTGGCTCCTGCCTTGCTTCCAGCAGGGAGCCACAGTGCTGAGCTGTGCCAGCCCCGTCCACCTGCCTGCCCCACTGCCCCAAGCTCTGCCCCTCAGCTCTCAGAGCAGAGCTCAGACTTACCCCCCTCACACTGTTCAATGTGCTTCCACTCATTTTCAAGATCTCCAGTTGTGTTTGCTGCCTGTTCACCCTGCTGAGTTCAAATTCAGTCACCTTGGTGTGGTCCTTTTTTATCCCTTTTTTTCTTTCCTTATTATTCACCTGATTTCATTTGCCTGTTGTCTATTCATCTTTTCTTGTGCTGGCTCCTGTTCTTGCAGTGGTTTCTGTGTCTCTACAGACCTGTCTTCAAATCCATGCTTTAAAGTTTGTCTTTCATGTACATTTTTCTTGTATATCTCCACTATTATCTTTCCATCTGAATTACTGTCTCCTGTGTCCCCTTTATGCAAATACATGGGCAGTAGGTTTGTGTTAGTAGTGGTCCTGTTTGTATTTGTAATGTTCTTTGTCTGCTTAGAAAGCACGAGAACATTGTCAGCAGTTGTTTCTGTGGCTCTATAAACTGAGTATCAGGTCCATAGGAATATTTAAAAATTAACCTACTTTAAAATAAATCTGTTTCAGGTCCTTTCTGATCCAGGATCTCTCCCTGAACTATTAAACAAAGACATTTGACAACCCTACTGCTAATTGCATGATAAAGTTGATACAAGGATAGATGGTGCTCAGATCCTCAGGGGCTTTTCCATTGCAATTTTTTGAGAGTAGCTGGAGGCAGAAACACGGGCAAGCAGGGTCAGTTTCAGAGGCAGCAGTGTTTTTTATTTCCTTTGTGTGGATCCTTCTCCTATTTGATGTTCGGTAGGATATTTCACATTGCCAAACTTAAGGAATAAGTGCTGCAGTGAAGAGCTGTGGAGAAAGAAGCTGGAGGCTGTTTCCCTTCTGGGAAATCAGCCCATATAATCTTGTGAAGCTGGCAGAGGCAGCGTGGCAGGAGTGGAGTGCAGCCAGCCCAGGGCTGAGCCTGTGTCCCATGGGCCCTGGGGACAGGGGATTGTAATGGGCTGCATTTTGCACCAGGGCTGCATTTTGAGCTGATGCTTGAGGGCTGAGGATAGTTATTTTATTATCTGTAGGTGTTATTTTTACCCTCTGCATCCCAGCAGCATACTCAAGGGTTTTCAAATAGCTGTGTGAGTTTTGGACATTTTCTCCAGGTTCTTTAAGGGTTCCCTGGGTATGAAAGGTATTTACAAGCACAGTCTTTCCTTGCCGCTTTCTGAGACCTCAGAGCTGTGTAAATTCAGAGGATTAAGGCTGAGTTTGAGCTGGGCTGGAGTGATAACTCCAGCCAGAGGATGGCTGTGGGATGTGAGCTTGTGCCAGGCTCCTCCAGGGCTGATCATTATTTCCTGATCAAACAGACAACATGGAGTCCATTGTGCACAAGACTCTTGCTTTGGCATTTTAGGGGTAAGAAGAGTCTCATTCCAGAGCTGAGGGCTGTGCACCCACATTACTCCCAGCTTTACTTATAAACTGGGCAGTGTGTGCCTTGGGTGTCTTTGGGGATTGCAGCTGTGCCTTGGTGACAGGAGAAAAATGGCTTTTCAGGGAGGAGTGTTCCAAGTGATTAAGGGTTCCTGCCAGATCTGCTGCAAGCAGAGGTGCAATTGCATAACTAGCTTGGGCTGAATAGTGATGGAAAAAAAATCACAAGGGTTTTTATTGCAGACTCCCAAAATCTGTTGCAGAGCCTAGGTTACATACTTGGGTTGCCAGCATTTGGCAGGGTGTGTGCCAGTGAATCTCTGCAGCTGCTGTGAAGGTGTGTGGAGGTGTTCCAGGGAGAGCTGGAGGAGGTACCACAGTCCCACTTTCAGATGAACTCTTCCTTGGTGTCTGTACATCCAGATAAATAAGAAATCTGTGTGTTTCATGGAGTATCTGCCAGGAATGGGTCTCTGAAGAAAGGCATGATTCTTCCCAATCTGTAACCATGCAGCCAGTTAGAACCATCTGCACTCTGTCTGCAGCCCAGACAGGCAGGGACTGCAGATGGAGAGGCTGTAGCCTGCCCTGGAAGGTGTCAGAGAAATTCTGAAGTGAGGACAGGTAGGAGACAGTCCTGGAAGCAGTGACTAGTAAGGAATAAAACAGTTTTCTCTACACTGGAGCAAGATTTAGCAGTCTAATTGCTGGAACTGAGAAGAGAGAATGGGCCTGGATCCTGGAGCCTTCCCTGGAGAAGGGAATTTGCTGTGACAGCAAAGGCAGGCAGGTCTGCAGACCCCTGGGCTGGGCAGAAACCACAAGGCTGATGTGAAGACCTGTTGACTTTGGGGTCTGACTTCAGACCCTGTCCCTGTGTGAATCCCCAGGTTTTACCTGATGTGCAGAGGGTGAAAGTATCTGCTGCTCTGGGCTTGCCTGGGGGGAAGGCTGCAGTGGGGCAGTTTGTCAGGAGCCAGTCTCACCTGCAGGCTGGGATTTCTGGGTTGAAGTCAGTCAAGGTGCATCGATAAACCTCCATTTTTCTGATGTACTGTATAATCTGGATGTGCTTAAATTTTCCAGCAATTGCCTGTGCACAAGCACATATGCACATCCAAAAATAGTAAGCTCTTGTGGTAAGTGAGGTTCCCCAACTTGGAGGTCATAAACTTTAGTAAAAGAGCAATCACTGGAAGGCCCCTTTTAGTAGGGCAAACAGAAAGGGAACAAAGGAGGCAAGAACAGAAACCCCATTAGCCCCCTCCTGCTGTCTGCCTGGGGCTGCAGAGCTCTGCATTCAGCAGCCTGGAGAACACCCTGCTGTCACCCTCTGTCAGCAAGGACTGCTGACTCTGTCCTGGGAGCTGTGTCCTCTGCTGGAGCAGGGAGAAAACCTAGTTCAGAGTGCCCTTTCTTGTGACACAAACGTGGCTTTGTCCCTGTGGCTGCCCCAGGTCTCCTTCCACTGTCCCCCCACTGGAGGCAGGAGCAGCCTCAGCCTTGGGGCTTAATTCATGGCTGTTTGGAAAGTGCTTGAGATTCTTGGATGGCACTAGAAGTGAATGAATTATTTCCTTGGCTTTGATCCAGCTATAACTGTATTTCATGAATTAATTTTGCTGGTAGCTCAGCGATGAGACAAGCCTTAAATCTCCAGACAAAATGGGATGAAAAGCTGCATTTTGAAGCAGGGAATTTTGTAGGATTCAATAAGGAGAAAAACACAGATTTCCAGACCAGTTTTGTGTTGAAAGAAATAGTCTGAAAACCTGCAGTGAATGTGCTATGGGTGCCAAGGGAAGATTTTCCTCAAAGCATTAACCACCATGTGAAAGCAGATAGATTTTAAACCAAAATGGTAATTTATTTGCTTTGAAGGCATCCTTAGAAGTGCATATTGCCCCTCAAGCCAGGAGTGCATGGTTTGCTGGTGCTCTCAGGTGGTGGCATTGCCTGCCCCAGCCTCTCTCCCCCATCAGGCTCCAAGTCACCTCATGCAGCATCTTCCTTGCACCTGCTGTCACATCACAGGCTGCATCTGGCTTTGAGAAGAAGTGCACGTTTGTGGTGATTGCTGTTTCTAATGTTTTGCTGAATATCAGTTAACAGATAGCATTTCCACATGACAAGTTTCTGATTAGTTACTGAAGATTAGCATTTTGATTTTCATCTCAGTAGCTTCCCAGTAAACAGCACAATATGACCTTCTTCAACTGGCATCTTGAACTGCTGCTTCCAAGTGTTATCTTTAAACTAAAACCAAACTGAGCAACTGAACACTGATTTATATTCATTTATTATTCATGGAGAATAATGCCAGATAGGTATTTTCCTTGCTCTCTCTCTCATAGTGGACTTGGCAAGCTGAGCTGTGTTCTGTGCCTCCAAGACAGGGCTAGTTATTTTAGTTTTGGTGGAAGTGTTGTGTCTTACGGGGTTTTGCATTTTGCTGTATCTGTAGAGGAATCTCCAGCCCCACAGGACTCCTGCAAGGTGTGCAGAGGTTGGGTGCTGGCTGTTTGTCTGGGATCCTGGGCTGGAATTGGAAACAGCTGTGTTTTACTGCCTTGGTTCTAATTTCAGTATGTCTGACCCTAAAGTGCCAGTGCATCACTCACTTCCCAGGGAAGGGTAACTTTAAACAAGTGAGTGATTTGGAGTGGAATCAGCATGTTGCACACTGAGGCAGTCAATTCACTAATTAAAGGAGAGGGGGAGGAAGTAATCTGGAGCAATCAGCAGGGCATTTCATTCCAGTTCCTAATTTTCTTTTTTTTGTTTGGCTTCAGTTTTTGAGAGACTAGAGAGCTAATGATTTTCTTGAGCTCCTTTGCAGTACTGAAGGTGTGTGCATTGATGTGACTAGTTGTATTGTGATCTCCATTCATGTAAGGTACAAATACCTGTCATGTAACTGCTTGAGTTAAAAGCAAGGCATTTAGAAAAATATCTGTGGCTGAATTTTGCTGTAGTAAGCAGTGCCTTTAGGGTATTTCCTTATCTATTTACCTCACATTAAAAAAATAATTGGAATAGATATCCTGCAAAATGTTCCCATAAGAATTCGTTTTTTTTTCCCTTGAGCAGTTAATAAAAGACATAAGGGAGGAATGTATCTAGCTGTAGTGACCCAATGTCACAGTGATTTGGCATATTATTTCTTCAACTCCTTTTCCACACTGCATGCATAGAGAGGGAGTTTGGTACATTGTCACTGGGAGTTCAGCTTCCAGTCCTCAGAGATGCCAGGGATAGCAGGAGTAATTCCCTTCTCTGATCTCACTTGCAATGTTAATCATCATGACATGACATACCCGCTTTTGAACGTGTTGGATTGTGTGTTACAGCCTGGTTCAGGGCAGACACTTAGCACTTAGAAGTGTTCAACCTCTGTTGTGTGTTTGGATCCCATTGATCTCTCTGGCTCAGGGAATTCGTGGTAGGGCTTTAGAAGTGCCTTTCTCCATATGAATGCTGCTGTGAATCAGAGGCTGTCAGCCCCAGGGGGGGTCTGATGCGTTTCCTTCTCAGATCAGAAACAAAAAAACAAAACCCACCTCTGTTTCACTTGAGCAGTTTGAGGCTTCCCTTCAGGATGCTGATTTGCTCGTGTGCTGTTGACGTATAGTTTCTGAATTAATCTGAAGTGAGCTCCTTTTCATACCCAGTTCCAGCATCACTGAAATTAATCAAACACATAGCCTGGAGAATATTCATCCTAATTTAATCTAATCTCAAATTACTGTTTGTGTTATGTATTCCTAATTATTCATCTTAAGTTGCCTCTGAACAACACATACTGTCCTGTTTGTGGTTTTTTTCAGTATTTATACATCTTAATGCTTAAAGGTAGCTGCAAAGAACTTAAAGAACTTACCATTCTCTTTTTTCATCTCCTTTACAGAAGGACATGTCACTAAAGCCTCAGGAGCGGAAGGAGAAATGGGAGAGGCACCCAGGCAAGAAACCTAGAGAATCTGAAAACTGTGTGTCTGCTGAGCCAAGTGAAAATGGCCATAACAACGACGCAGGGAGCTCCGAGAGAGAGGCAGAAAGAGGCAAGGAGAGGATGAAGAAGAAACTCCCCTTGAAGCTATCCAAACAGGTAGGGAAATGCTTCTCATCTGGAGCCACCATCATGGCCTTGGCCACTGTGAGATGTTGTCCTTGCTGGCAGGTGAGGCTGTCCATGTGAATGGCTTCTCTGGTGGGCTGGGCTGTGGGAACAATGCCCCTAAAAGACTGAGACCAATGCACAGATGCTGTGCTGGGGGCAGGTTCCACAGGCTGGACTAGAAGCCAGGTGTGCTGGGTAGTGTAGGAAGGAAGGAGCTGACCTGCCTCTGTCCTGCAGCTTTGATACAGTGCACTGATTCATACAGTAGATTTGTGGCCCTTCTGGTCTTGAACACAAGTAGAAATCATCAGATGATAAACTCCTTTGGAGGATTTGTGCTGGGCAATGTGCACCTGGAAGTTGCAAACTTCTATGTCCATCTCATTACTGCAATTTCACTTACCCCCAAAACACAATGTTGAGGAGGAGAGACCATCCAAGTGTTTTAAAAATGGAAAGTCACTTTGCAGGAAATTGTGCTCTGGGCAGTCTTTCTTGTGTACCCTTCTAAAATGTGGTAGAGCATTAATGAATGAATGAAGAGTTGTCATGCTGGAGGGAATTATTGCAGAGGCTCCCTCTGAGCCACACTGAGTGCAGAGGGGCAGGTGACAAAGAAAAGGCTGTGGCTGGCAGGCTCTTTATCACTTCCCTGCTGCTCAGCAGGGAGATTTGTTAGTGACTTAGTGTGCATTCATGGGCTGGCAATCCCCATGGCACACAGCATCTCTCTGTGGACACTTTCCCAGTTGTCCTTAACAGGGTGCCAAGTGGCAGCCAGTGGGAACACCAGTGCACTTGACCTTCCAGCATTAGTTCTGAGCTGAGAAACACACTAAGATGAAAAAGTGGTTTTTATTCTCCGTTTCTCCAGCAGAAAAAGAGCTGTTTAACTCAAGCCACCTTCTGTTCCATGAAACTAATCCTGTATGTGTGCCAGACAGCAAAAGATTGAATTGTCCAGTTACTGGAAATGTTTTTTCAGACTTGCAATATTTTAATATTTAAAAAGATGGTGAAGGTTGTATAATGTAATCCTCCCCTATAACTTCTCCACAAATACTCTCTTGTGTTTCAGCATGTTGATTTAGAAGGGCTCATCACATTTGAAGTTAGAATTCTCATGGTCTGGTGGAAGTTGTTTCTTTAGTTCTAAAATTACCCTGCAGGGATTTGCATAGTTGTGGATGTGTGAGACAATGGGGAGGTTACCTCTTCCTGCAGGAGGAAAGGGTTGATAACAGTGACATGTTCTACATGAAATTTAAAACTCAGTTTCACATACTTATGTCCACTAGGGATTTTATGGCACTTCCATAGAAGCCTCTGGGGTAAGAGATTTTGTTGCACTGGCAGACTCTGATTACTCTCATGCTCTGCTGCCTTAGTTTACCAGACATTTAGTTTATTGTTATTTCAGCTTTGAAAAATGAGGATGTTTTTACTTTTTTGTTCTGAGTAGTATTTGGCTGCCATCAATGATTAAATAGGGGGTTTGCTGCCACATTCATAAAAACCTGAATTCAACTTCCATTGTTTAATTTATTTTTTTTTTACCTGTAAGGATAAGTAACAAACTCTAAAAAGTGAGGAGCTTGCACAAAGAGTATAAAAGAAAACCTGTGATGAGTGACTCATTAATATGTGGTGCTTCTTAAAATAAGTCACACTTAGAATTCCTCTCTTGTTGGAAAGGGAGGTTTTTTAAATACCTGCTATTATCCTAGCTGATACAGTTGTGAAAACCAGAGAAGTTTGGAGGTCTGTAAGGTTGATGAGAGTAGCAGCAAAATCTAAGCTACATAAACTAGGCTATTCTTAGTTCAAACTCATTATGCAAGTGATATATAGACAAGTTCAATAATTTTTCCTTCTTTTTGTAACCACAAATTTCACACCTAGGATTCTGGCATTTCCTGCCAAGCTGTCTAGACAAATTGGCTGTAATATTAAGTTTTCTGGAATTTGGGGGATGATTTTTGCATCTCAGGGTTATTAAACATAGGTTTATACCTAATTTGGATAGCTTACTGTAATTAATGCTAATTATATTGAGATGTTGCTGAGAAATTACTGTTCAAATTGAAGCTTTCCTTCTACTCTCATCCCTTCTTTTCACAATGCTACAGAATTGTCATCTTTTCTATGCAGCCTCCTCTAATAAATCAAATTGGGCATTATAATTATGGCATTCTGCTAATCCTTGTAGAGAGGTGCAAAGTGGTAAGCTGATTTCAGTGCCAGGTTGTCTGCTTTGTTTAGAAAATTAGATTTATACTTCACTCCATTTGACAAAGCATCCAGATTGCTGTTGCTCCTGAATATTTGGTTGTTCTGTACCTCAGGCTATGGGGACAGGGCTGCAAGAACCAATCTGTCCTTTCCAGCCTATTACTCCCAACTGTGTATAAAAATCATTCAAACACATTTATCTCTTGCTATAACTAAGCAGAGGGAGAAAAAGGCATTTCAAATAGTTTAGGTCCTTTTGTCCAAGATTTGTCAGAGTTTGGGGCTGCTCTCAACACACAGGCACAGGGAAAGGTGCTGGCTTGAAACTGCTCTTTAAAATGGGGATCAGCAAAAGCTCCTGCAGTCATCAGGGTGTGGAGTGAGAGTGAGCTCAAAGCTGGGGTGTGTTTTGGTGTGGCCAGAGTGGCCTGCAGTAAATCCAGCCCCTCTGAAAGGCTGGAGCTCCCTCCAGCACAGGAGCATTCCTTGCAGGTTGAGTCACTGCCTTTTCCAAAGCCATGTCCAAAGCTAATCCAGTGGCTGAGGAAAGGAATCCCCAGCACAACTGCAGACAGTGCTGCTGGGAGAGCAGCCCATCACTCTTTTAGGGATTTAAAGAGTGGGATGTATAATTTGATTGGATTTAGTAGAGGTACATATAAAATGAAAGCTCTTAGTTCCAGTGTTCCCTTATGTGTCCTATGTAATTTTTATAGTTTTTGGAGAGTCGCTCTTTGAGCTTTGAGACAGTCTTTGTTTAACCTTAGCTGAGCTGTTCTCTTTTCTGGTTTCATTTTTGGAGTTGCTTTTTCCTCTGTCTGAGCACTGTGGATGTAGAACAGTTGGATTTTGGGTGTTATTTTCTATTTTTTCTGGGCTTTAGGACCATTTGCCCTTTCTGTGCAATGAACACCTCTGAAAAGAGTTGGGGCTAATAGGAAAGTTGGGTTGCTGGTATTTCCAGTTAGCTTAACCTCAAGCTCTCTGTTTAGTCAGCTTGGGAGCATCACAGTGTATTGAATATATTTAGATGTTAAATGCTGCTGTAATAACACAGTGTTCTGCAAATAGTCATTTGTCACGAAGATTAGTGTCTTACACCTCCTCCTTCCTTTTCTCACCCACTGTTTAAATCAGCCAGAGGAGGGAGAGTCTCAGAGGAGCTGAGGAGAGCAGGGTGGTGCAGCACGTATTTAGTGCTCATAAATAGCCAACTGGGTTTGGAACCCGGGAGGACAGAGGGGCCAGGGGAGTTAACACTGTGTGTGACATCTCTGAGACCTCAGCAGAGCTTCAGGAGGGAGGGAAGGGAAAGCACAGCTAATTCCTGAGCCTCATTCACTCCCCAGCCCTCCCCAAACTGCTGTGGTGATTAATGTAACGCCTTGTGTGGCTCTTGCTGGACTGGAACTGCTAAATTGCATTAACAAGTTTGATTACCTATTCATGTGGTTTCTCTGTGATGCTCATCATCTCGTTATCCAACATTCATTAATGGATGTAACACCCTCCCTACCCCCAGGAGGGCCCTGCTCTGGGTTGCTGCTGATCTGAGCTAAAGGTGATACACCGAGTCATTTTTTCCATCCAGGATGCACGCTGTTTCTTCTGATGTCTAGGTGAAAATTGATAGCTCCTTTTCAGCCCATTTACATACCCATGACCCCGTTTGTGTGTGGTGGTACTGAAAGGCTGTGGGGCCTTTCCCAAGACAAACAGTCTAAAAGCTCATATGTATAATGAAATACTGCAGAACATTTCCTTTGGCATCATATTGCTCATGCTGATGGTTGGGCAATAGTACCTTGTAGCTGTTTGAGTTGTATTCTATTTTTCAGATAATGATAAGTAGTATTTATCATGCCTGGATTTGGATCCACTGGTGGGCTGGAGGCAGTGTGTGCTTAGTGGAGCCAGTTCAGACTGAAATGTCCTTTTCTTAGCTGAGGTTCAGCAGCCACGCAGGAGAGTGAGTCTGAAAAATAACCTTTGGAGTCTTTGTCCTTAGCCAGAGGACATGGATATGCCTGTTCTTCCATGTCTTAATAATGTAGCATTTGGAAGCTGAATTGTTTCTAAGAGGGTCCGAATAGAACAGTAATTTACTTTGTTACCTTCAGTATCTCAGGCTACTAAAACCCAATGAATTCTAGGCAGTCAGCTTACAGGAAAAAAAAAAGAACAAAGGTTGCCTTTAATGTGGGTTTTGGGGATTGGTTGGGTTTGGTGTGTGCTGCTTTGGTGTTTGCATTTCACTGCTTTTGAACGCTGAAATTATACAAACTAGTTTCTTTTTGTTTCTAATTGATGTTACCCTTTTTGTTAGTAGATATTGTTATTTAAACGTTCTTTGAAACTGAACAACAAAGCAAGTGGAAAAAAGTCCGTTTTCTTTTAATCAGTAAAATGCTGCTTAAAAGCAGGATCCATTTCTACCTCTGTAAGTACAAGAATGTACAATTTGGACATGAAAGCTCTCGATTTTTTTAAAGCAGACATTTGTGTTGGCTGGGGGAGCAGGGCTGCTGAGGTGGTGCCATCACCTGTGTGAAGCCTCTGTCCCAGATTTTGGCCAGGCTGTCTGGGAAGGACAGCCAGGGTTTGGCTGCCCCCAGAGCTTTGGTTCCATCCAGATGTGAATGTGCAGGTCACTGGGCTTGGTGAGCTTTGTGCTGGGCTCCAGCAGAGCTTTCCCAAATACCCTCCTGAGCTGACAACAGGCTCCAAAGCTGCTGCTGAGGGTGTAGAGCAGGGTCCTGGCCCTGGGGATTTGGGAGGAGCCCTGGCTGAGCTGAGCAGGGCTGCAGGCACAGCTGGCCCTGCCCTGTTTTCTCATGCTCATCTGCCTGGGGAGCAGCAGGGCACAGAGCTGGAATGGGCAACACACCATTCAGGCATTAGGTTTGCTAATCCAGGGCCTGAAATCAGCCTCATTTCAATCAATAGCAATCTGTTTGCACTGTCAGGAACTAATTTAAAAATCTGCTTTAAGTCCTGGTTAGGTACTTGGTATTCTGTTTTCTGGATCAAAGTAGAGGGAAGCAGTGGGCATAGCACAGCAGTGGCAGGAGGAGGAAAAATCCTTTGTAAATAAAAAGTGGATGTTTATTTCCCAAATGAAACCCTGCTATTACAAAGAAGTGCTGTTGTTTTTGCTAAATTTATCCAAGAATTCATCGAGATTCTTGAAGTGGCTGCAGAGCCTGCTCTGCAGCAGAGGGAGAACTTTGCAGTGTGTGTAGTTTGTTTAAAATGCTGTACCAACATCAGACCATTAAAGTCTGCATTATAGCTGTGGCACAGGTAACTCCATCATGGGATTGCAGCCACCTTTGGAGAGCTACAGCACGGTTTCCATAACAGATTTCTGTACCACACTGCTTCAGGAGCAGTGCAAAACAGTGCCATAAACCCTCTGGGAACTGTGACAGGAGGCAGCCTTTGCTTAAGCCAGAAAAAATGTATTTCAAAACCCTCTGCAGTTCTGGTAGGGAAACATAAATTGAAGAGATCTTGCTTATTAGAATTGTGGGGTGTCCAACTATTTTTTGACTAATGCTGAAGAATGAAACAGAAGCATATGCTGGTTTTTATTACACTGCAAATACTATTTTCTGAACAGTGATGTAAAGCATGTTTTGGCTGCTGAAAGTGTGATATGTAAGAGAACATGGCTTTGTCTGTTTGACTGAATAGTGAAATGCTTGCTTGTCTGGACCAGTGGGTTTCCCTTTTGTAGCTGACTGTCCCTTGCCAGAATTGCTGCCCCACTTGTCCCTGCTTTCATAGAGCTCTCCTGATTCCTTTGGAGAGGCTCAGCTCCTCTGAGTGCAGCTCCTTGGTGGGCAGGGCAGGGCTGGCTCCCCTGGCCAGCATTTTTCTGCCATGGGCTTTTTTTGGGTGGGGATTTGCTGCTGTGTCAGAGCAGCAGGGCACTGGGGATGGGGATGCAGGGCTGCAGTGCCTTGCCACGTGCACTCTGCTCCCTGCTGTGAATTTAAGGATCAGGCTGCTGCTGTTACATCAACCATGCTGTGTTCACAACCAGATCCCAAGGCTTTGCCTGCAGCACTGGCTTCTGCTTCCTTTGTCCCTGCTTTTCCTCTACCCCAGCATTCCCATCTGTCCCCCCATTCTCCTCTCCCCCTTGACAGCACCTGGGCAGCAGCGAGGAGCTCAGGCCTCCAGGTGGCTGCTGGCACTTTGAGGATGCTGGAACAGATTTGGGGAGCACGGTGATGGAAGCCCTGGGTGCTGCCAGTGCTTCCTTGCAGGGGCTGAGCTGCAGTGCCTGTCCCTCCATCTCAGCTCCCAGTGCAGCATGGCTGAGCACAGCTCTGAACTGGAGGCACACACAGACATTTCCTATGGGATGCAATCCAGGGAAAGCTGTCAGAGCTGCTCTCCAGCAAACAGGGGCTTGCAAAAGTCTTGACCTGGTGTTCCTGCTGGTTTCCAAGTTAAGGCAGCTCAGAAAATTCAAGTGGGAGGAAGATAGTTAAGCCACACTGGTGCAGTGTTAGGAAATGATTCTGTCTGTGTGGAGAATCAAACCAGTTATAAACTCCATGTTCTAAAACTCTTGATGCTCACCTTTAACTTCTCTACCTGCATTTGGATGACTGATAAGGACTTCAGGTCACATTTGCTTAAATATAGCCTCAGAGGGAGCAGATAAAGGGAAACAAGGCCATCCTCTCTTCTCGATGACAGTCTGTAAGTAGCTGTGAATGAATCTCATTAGAGCAGCTTCTTTCGAAAGGGAGAAATAAAAAGGGAATTTCATTGCTAACAACTTACGTGGCATTAGACACTATAAAAAAGGTTGTTGGTGGTCATTGGTTACATTGTTATAAAAGAAGAGCTAAATGGGCTGTAATTTAGAGAAGGGGATTTAATTACATGAAGTAATTTACAGGAAGCTATAACCACTTGTATCTTTTTCTCTGTTGAATATAATTGGTTGACACAATGCACTAAGTTCTCTTTCTTTTCCCTCTTCCTTCCTCTCACTTTATTTGTATATTTCTTTTGGAGACGGTACCAAGATAGAGCACTTGTACTGGATCCTGTGATTTTAGCAAGTTGAAAAATGGAGTAGTGTGGAGTAGCTGTCTGAATAGATTCAGAGCCTTGGCTGGAGGTTATTGGATATTTCTTCATAGCTGTGAGACAGAACATGTTCCAGGTGTCTGTGACATGTGTAAAGATCTTATTCCTGGGTTTAGTGCTGCAGGAGGGGCTAGGATCCTGAAAAATCCAAAGTATTTTTGGATGTTGTTTTTCTGATTTAGACAAGAAGCATCTAAAAGGTTACTTTATCTTGATTTAAGCACTAGCTGCCCAATATTTTAGCTAGCTTTGCAGAAGAGGCTGGGATCTGTTATGTAATTGTAGCCTCTGTTCCTCTGCTTGCACCACATGTCTGCAGTGCTATTTGAGATGATCACAGGTATTTTTATTGGTGTGAAATAAGCACAGTTGATGCAGACAGCCAATATTCTTCTCCTAGCACACTGATCAGTATGATGACTAAACCATCTGCACCACTCCAGTCTAAATCTGAGCTGGTTTAAAGCAAACAAGATGACATCCCACTGTCACATGTGGTTGAGGCAGGATAAATACCTTTTCCATGAGGTACTGTTGCTGTCCCCATGCAGAGCTGGTCCCTGCTGGCTGTGGATCTCAGCTTCTGCAGGGATCCCCAGTGTGTCAGGAGCTGCAGCAGGGCTGCTCTGGCAGCTGCCAGCCTTTGCCTGGAGTCACTCAGTGGCCCTGCTCCAGCTCTCTTGGCTCTCCTGGTGTCAGAGATGATGCTGTTTGCACCTCTCAGCTGCCTTCACTCCCAAACTGCAGCCTGGGGCAGTGTCACCCACACCCCTCAGCCTCTCTCTGTGTGCCTTCTGCAGGGGGATCATTTTCAGACTGCTGCCTGATGGATGGTTTACACGAGCTGTTGGGAATATACACAGCTTGAGTGAGCACATCTTTGCTTTGGAGGCAACTCTCATGTAAAATAAGCACTTGCATTTTTCCTTCAAGCAAGGTTATTAGGAGCTATTCAGGTGAATGCCACTACACAATTGTTTTGGCAGAATCAGTCTATTTTGCCTAATGTTTTGTCTTAAAGAAACATAAAAATTAAATAAAGCCAGCAGGAGTTTGTGATAGATTTAAAGCTCTTCCAAACTTACTGGTTGGGAGAGTCCTGAGATGTTGCTGGATATGTGCCTTTTAACTCCAGAAGTGAAATATGTCTATATGTAGGTTTTTCCAGCTATTAGCACTCTAAGTTCATTCTAAAAATTTTCTATAGTCGAGCCTTGAAATTAATTTATTAAAAAAACATCCTAGCTAGGTTTCATATGTTGATTTTAAGAATTATACTTATAAACTCTTACTGTTACATGCAAAAGTTGGTGCTTTTATTTTTTCCTTTTCTTTCTGGTAGCTTTCTTTCAATTTTGCTTTTTCTGCTGTTGGAATTGTTGAGATTACAAAGCAGAATATTCTTTGGGTAGCTGCTGAATTCTGAATGTTGGTGTCTAAAGTCAATTGTGTAAATATGTGCAGGTTTTTAAATTTAAAAACAAATCTTTTATCTTCACCTTTTCCTCCACATTCTGTGTTCTGGTTAGAGGGTTTCAGTTCAGCTGTAGGGAAAGGAGCAATTCCTCCTTCATCTGCAGACCTATTGCCACTTGAAGATTAGCAATGGATTTCACTTTGCTCTCTGACATTTCCTCCTTCAGCTCTGCTTGACTCATTGTCTGAATAGTAAAAACAAGGAAAAAAAACTCTTTCCAGGGGAAATCTTATTCACTTGAATAATATTGCTAAAAGAATCCAGGGACTAGATATTGGATCAAATAGGGGGTGCTGTCCAGGGCAGCTTGAGTAGCAGTGCCATGTGAGCAGCCCTGTGATGCTGAAACATTGCAGCCTCCTGGAAAGTGCTGCTAGATCTCCTGGAGTTGTTTTTCTGTTGGTTCTCAAAACTTTCAAGTGGTCATTGGGCAGCATTTTATAATTTAACATGGCATTTATTGGCTGTAGTGTCAGTCAGAAATATTTCATTGGAGTTAGAGCTTCAGTCCTTTCAGGATTGAAGCTGGAGGTAGCTCAGCTGGGCATTGGGGAGTACATCTGCAGCTTTAACATGAAAAAAATGAATGTTCCAGTTTCCAGTTACTTTTTAGCTCATATGGAGCAATTTCAGTGTATAAAGGTGTAAATGGGGATTACACAAAGAAAGTCATGTTGTGAGTATTGCCTGAACTGAGGGCTTTGAACTTGTTCCACATTTTGTACGTGTGCTCCTTTTCTTCCTGGTGCAGAATGCAAAAAGCGACGATACAAAAATAAACCAGTTATTCCTTCCCTACCACATAGAAAATAACCAAAACAGCAGAACAAAGCCAAGATCCTGAAAACCCAAACCCCATTCTGCAGGGCTGGGTTTGGTGTTTCCCCAGTGTCCATGCCCTCTGCCAGAGTCACCTGGACATTCCTGGACCATGGTGCTGTGATGCCTGGGAGCCACTGGAGATTGCTTCCCCATTTTCGTCTCTCACTTTCCTTGCCACTGCCTCATTTTGTTCATAAAGCAGCTTGTAATTGAGTGTTTGACAAAGAAGTGTTTACAAGCAGTGTTTCTTGTGCATAACTGCCTAGCTGAGGGGAATAACAATTTGGGTCTGAATTTCAGCCCTCCTTTGTCACTGTCGTATCATCGTCAGTGGCAGTGCTGTCTCTGCTTAAACAGAAAGATGGATTAAAATTGTTTCAGGGCACGGCACCCGAGTGGGAATGTGTGGTCTGGGAAGAAGCTGCCAGCTTTTCTTTGTGGCCCCTGCTTGTCCTTGGTCAGTGTCCTGATTTTGGAGCACACCAAGGTGTGTGCTGATTAATTACCACGTGTGGTTTTTACACGTGCAGTTCTGCTCTTTTAGGGAGAATTCTATTCTGGCCATATGAAATGTGAAGGTTGGAGTTCTGCCAGATTTTAAACCTTCTCTAGCGATTGTGTTGGGTGAGATGGTCTCCTGATCTGTGTGGGGATATGACTGGAGTTCTGTCTTCATGGATTGAAAATTGACAGTGCAGATGGGACGGGTGTAATCAAAATAAAAGCTGTATTTATCTATCATAGGGGAAGAAAGGGGCTCTAGGATGAAGGTTTTTAGTTCAGGCAGCATGTGAGAGTTTCAACTGTCCATGCTAAAACCCTTCTGCAAATTATGCCAGTGGGCAGGGTGTGAAGGGAATAGAAGCAATGAAGTCATGCTTGAGTAAGGAACAGCTTAGGCTTTATTTAGACCCATTATAGACCATTAGCAAAAGGCTTTTTTTTTTCTTGTCTTTTAAAGGGGCTGTTTGCAAGAATTAACGTGTTTGTTCGGAAGTGATGAGTATCAGCCATAGGGAACAAACAAAGACAATCCCAGGAATCACCCACAAATAACCAGAGGCACTGGAGCTCCAGGCTCACTCCAGGCTGGGGGGAGGAATGGGGTGGTTGCCATTAACATCAGTGCCAACCTGTAACTAAAACCCTCACACAGAGTGAAAATAAATAAATCCCAGCGTCTGAAACAAAAGCCATGCAGTCAGGCAGGAGTGAGAGTGGCTATCAGCATTGATACTGATTGATACTGGTGTGTTGAGCAAAACCAGACCAGCAGTCACAGCTCTAAAACCAGGAGAGGGTTAATGTGATGACTGCACTGCTCAGAGCATCTGTGAGTTTGTGCTCTTGCTTGTCAGGGTTGTTTGACTGTAGCAATGTACTGAACTGTTAAATTCCTGTACAAAAATGACCAACACATCCAGAGTGCCTTGTGTTTGTCCTCATGCAAAGCACTGCAGGTGTTTTGCTAAGACAATCCCAATCCCCTTAGCCTTGTTCTGAGTCGTTGAGCAGCTCTGTAAATAAACAGTGTGGTTTTATGTGCCTGTGCTAATGCTGCTCTCTTACAGTCCTTTGCAGCTGGGCATTCCCTCCCTGTTTACCTGACTTGTCAAGAGCAGTGGGAGAAGAAAAATGCCTTTGTGACAGCTTTTTTTTCCTTATAGAGAAGAAAAGGAATAAAGGGATTATTTTTTTTTTTTCCCAGACAGTCTACCCACAGCAGCAGCAGCAGGGACCTCTAGTAAATTGATCAAGGAACATATTTGACCTTAGGGCTGCTTGTTAGAGAACATTGTTGTAGGCACGTTGTAATAGCAGATGTAATAAAGTCTGCATTGTCCCAGAGAAAAAAAAAAGCAAACAGTAGTACATGTTGTGGTGGGTTTTTTGTTGGTGGGGCTTTTTGTGTGTGTTTTTTAGTAGGAACTGCATTGTTGTCTGACAATCTTGGGTCACCTCAAATAGGCATAAGTCTAAGGCAGAGCCTAAAGCAGATATTTTAGTAGTTAATAAGGGTTTTACTGACCCAAGAAGCAGGGAAATAATATTTTTCAGGAATTGGCTATCTTTATAGTGCTTTGTGTTCATCCAACTATCATGTAGCTTTGTAAAGATGATTTGAAAAACCCATTTTTATTCCTGCAGCTTTTGAGTACTAGCTGCTTGAGTTGCATTTTTTTCTTAACTTTTCTTCAGTTATACAATTATCACCACTCTGGATCTCAGCATTTACTGACCTGCCACTGTACTTTAAGAATAAGAATTTATTTACAGTCCTATGATAACTGGTCATCACAAGTGATTATTTTTCTATGAGAGTGTTTCAGTGGCTTGAAACTTGGGGCTTGTGAAGTCTGAACATGTGTTGTTCCTATGAATAAAAAAATTACAGAAGAGGGTAAATAAACTGTGTTGGGAGTTTGTTCCCTGTGAGGGTGCTGAGGCCCTGGCACAGGTTACCCAGAGAAGCTGTGCTGCCCCATCCCTGCAATAATCCAACTCCAGGTTGGATGGGGCTGGAATTGCCCCCGTAAGGATTCAGTTTAGTTGAGAGCCTAAACCCCAGAGCCTTGTTGATGCAATGTGCTTCTCATTCAGCATTTGCACAAATCCCACATACCAAGCTTACTCTGATTTCTAGTTTCATATTCTGATACCTTACACTAGAATAAATGTCTTTCTTCTACTTTGACAGATCCAGGCACGTAAAATGCACAATCTGAGATGTTTGTTGTGCTCCATTGATGAGACTCAAAATGAGATTTCTGATCATTCCAGAGGCTTCCTTCTGTAGCATCATGTGCTTATTCCTAATGGTTATTATTTATTTATTTTGGCAGCATGTCTGTAACTTAGGCAATAGCAGGAATTTAGTGCTGCAGCTGTATTCAGGGTTTCTGCAGCACTCAGCAGCACGTGGCTCACAGTGCTGGGGTGAATCCTGTCATGGCCTGAGGTGCATCTGCTCAACCTGCTCCAAAGCTCAAGGGCTTTTTACAGCCTTTGCTGCATGAAGCAAGTGAAAAACAACTACACAAATGGGAGCCCTTAGTTAATTCCTAGTTAAGTATTGACACACTTGTTGACTTGGAGCTTGTTCTGACAGATTTAGGATGTAATCAGGAGAAGTCAATCTTTTCCTTTTACCTATCCAAAAAATGAACTGTTTCCAGTGCTGAACTATATATGCTAAAATAAAAATTAAGCGATACATTCTTTTTCACTATCAGATAGTGTCTTTCACCAAGTAGTCACTCTGTAAGAAATTAATTTGTACATGGTATTTTTATTTCTGTATTGAATACAGATCTTGATCTCTGGCATGATGGTACTTGGTATCTGAGTTGGGTTTTTTTTATGATTCCAGACATTACAGATACACAATTTTAAAACCCCTTCTCTTCATTCTCCTCAAAAAATAACTGTCTGGGAGAGGAGGACAGGCCATATTCTTGCTAGTAGTGCTAGTTGGTAAAGTTGTTGAGATTAAAGGATTTTTGCTACCAAGTTGTGCTACTAAATGACCAGGCTAGAGGATTAATTGCTTACCCATGTTTTTTGTGGCTGCTTATCTGTAACAGGGAGAAAATAATTTTTACTTAATTTTTAACAAGTTTGCAATGCACAGAAGAAAAGTAACAGGAGAGGTGATGACTATTTTATTACCATACAGGAAAACATAACACTATTTTTTCAACCTAAAGAAGGAAGGGAGGAGGTCATTGCTGTAGGAGCCTGGGTATTGCAAGATTTAAGGAATCAGCCTTAAGCTGTGGAACCTCATCATCCACAGACTTGCCTGGATTTGGAAACAGCACTGGCACATCAGCTCAGAGCTGACTCAGAGCACAAGGAGCTGGTTCAGACAGAGGACATGAGGGAAGTGACTCCATGCAAGTCAGTATTTCTGCATCATGCCAGATGAATGTGCCAGGTCAGGTGCCCAGGATGGATGCCAATATCAGGTTTCAAGGGCTTGCTTAGAGGTGCTGAGCACCATTCAATGATTTAATCCAGCAAGAACCTTGCAGAAAGCTCTGGCAATTGCTGAGGATGATCTAATGCTGGTATTAATCATCATCTCATGATTGAGAACTAGGTGTGAGTACTGAGGGTGTTTCCACAGTACAAACACAGGCAAGGATCTTGATAGCAAACTCACTGAGCCAGTTTTTAAGGCTAACCATTTTCTTTTTCTTAATTATATACCCTCTAAAAGTCTTCTAGGGTGAAGAGCCGGCTAGAAGGGGCTGAATGTGTAATTTTGTGGTTTTCTGTCTTTGCTAACTGGCTTCTTGGGCTGCTTTAGAAGGAAAAGATCCAGTTAAGGAAGCCTGAAATAGGGCTCAGGTATCTCCTGCTCTGAAATAGCCCCACTCGATTATGAGCTCAGAGTATAAAATGTACATAGAGTTGATTGCAGTGTGCTAAGCAGGCTTGCCAAGAAAGAAAAAATTCTGCAATTCAGTGTTAATTAATTTCTTTAATTCTTCCCAGAAGTGGCATTTGTCTTTAGCTCAGAGACCCAGACTTGCACCTCTCATGTGATCTTCTGGTCCTCCTGCAGTGAATACAGGAACCCTTTGCTCTCCTCACTGCCCTCAGGTGGGAAGTGGCAAAAGGAGTTGTCAAGGTCTAACTGGGTGTGAGGGTGGCAGGTCTGTGCTTCAGGGGGTTTGGCATCCAAAAGATTTTCCCTAACAGAAGATGGGAGGGAAATAGCAGCTGCTGGTGGGTTGTGTTGGCACCTCCGGTGTTGGTGGCTCACATTCTGTTTGCTGAAACCAACTGGAAAATATTCCAAATTCTTAAAATTCTGCCTGCCCAGCAAATTCCATGGGGAGTGTGGCATTCCTAGGCATGGGAATGATTGCCTCATTTAGCAACAAGTTATGACTGTTCAGTGGCATAGGTGTAGCAGGAGGAGGAGCAGGGGTGCAGCCCCTGGGGATCTGAGGCTGTTCTCTCAGGTGTGCTACCTGGCAGGGAATGGCTGTGGGTGCATCCATCCATGGCACAGCCCAGCCTCTGCTTGGCTTTGTGCTTGTTCTCTTGGAGCTGCTCATGTGGAAGTGGGACACTTGGGCTTTGTGTGAGTGTGAATGCATGTGCATGTCTGTCAGGTTTACTCTTGCAGCTTAACCACAATTCATTACATAAAGCCTGTTTGTCACACGTGGCTAAATATCCACGGGCCAGCCTCGTGTACTAACTCTAGTGTTAGTTTTAAATGCAGCCAGGAAGGGCCTGCAGTTTAGCTCAGATCTCAGCACAGAGGGTGAAATGTGGGCTGTGATGGGAATCTTGCCCCTGGCCCAGTGCTGTACCTGCCTTTGTTTAAGCACCAGAGGTTCAAGTGACTTGTCAAAGGCTGCAGAGCCAGGGAGCAACTCCACTGACATTTGATACCAGGAGCCTTCTGCTTCCCAGTCTGCTGCTGATTTACACTTTCATCCTTCAGTACACATAACTGCTGCTTGAATTAAGCTGTGGCACATCTTCACTTCAGTGTAAAATGATTTCAAGCTAGACCTTGCAGAAGCAATGTTGTTCCTTCCACAAACACTGCGTAGCTTCAGCCCGTTCCCACCTGGTTGGTGTGCTAGTTCAGCAGCACCCACTAATAAATTACAATTATTGAGGTATCAATTCATCATGTCTGAGGCATGGTGTTGCCTGTTCCACTGCATTGACTGGAGCTGCTCACTGGCTGCTAATGTACTGTGGTTTTACTCTGTCTTGTCCCATAATGATGGCATCCCTTGTACCAATTTAAATCCTATTAGATTGCAATTAATTTCTCTCTGCTGCAAACTGAGGCTGAGTCAAGTGCTGTTCAGTGCAGAGCTTACAACATGGATATATCACAAGGGTGAAGTGCTAAGAACCCAGCCTGAACAATTTTTTAATCTGTGCTTCATGTTCCCCAACTTCCCTAATGGCACTAATTAGCAAAGCAAATTCCTTGCTTTGGGAGCACGAGTGTGAGCAAGTGAGGAGCAGGAGGATAAAAGTGGTTTGAGAATGAGAATCAGAAATGGGGGCAACTGCAGAAAGCTGTTCTTGTGGGGGAGGGATCTCTGCCTTCAGGTACAAGAGGTTTTTGTTTCACTGCAGTGGGACATTCTGCTACAAGACTCGTTGAGCTGGCTGTGTTTCACAGCAAGTCCTTTAATGCATGGGAAGTGCTGCTGCAGAGCAAAAGTAAAGTTGCTCCATGGAGGAAAATCGAAAAAAAAAACTGTCTTGGGACAAGAACCCCCATCTATCCTTCTTAATTGTCAATGCAGTGCTGGAGCTGTGCTTTCAGTGCTAAATAAGTATGTAAATGTCAGCATGCAGACATAAAACAGGATTTTTTTTAATAGTTCAAGTTCAGATTTTGGAGAAGGAACTTGATTGTACCATCACAATGTGGTTTCTACTGGATAAATTGATTCTTGGAGGCAAACTAGATTAATACTAGGAGGAGACGGATTTAGAATTTGTCCTTCTCTGTGGTTTCTATAAACTGAGCAATACTTCTGGGCTCTTTGTTGCTCTAGCAATTTTCTCTCTGTTGGATGATGACCCTTTCAATAAGTGGTCATCCACATTGAATTTTTCTGACTCAGAGCTTAAAAAACAGGGCTTTTTATTGACTATAGAATTCCCATACTATAGCTTGACCTCGCTGTCAGCTTTCTTTGGAGACTGTACAGAGATTTCAGCTAATGCCTAAAGAAGCCATTCACCTTTTAAGCTTTCTTTTCCCTGGCTCATAATCTACATCTGAGTGAAATATAAAGTATTTCTTATCTCCCATCTGCAAAGCTCTTCAGTAAGCTCTGGGCTGCCAGTGTGCAGCCTGAGAGCTGTGGCACCACTCTGCAGCACTGGGAGCTGCCCCTGGCTGGGGCTGGCAAAGACAGAGTGGGCATATTGAATTAATTTTTCTTTACTTATAGAACCACTCACATTGGAAAAGAGCTTTAGGATCAAGTATTGCATGTAAGCTTTGTAAACTTGCTGTCTTTTATTAACTTATGATTGCTGTCACATATGACACTGAGAGCCTGCTTGGCTCCCTTCAGGAAATGGAGTGGTTTTCCACTCAGTGTCAATCCAAACAAGGAAAATAAATGCTGTTATGTATTAATATTTGCAAGTTGTATTTGAAGTCTCACGTTGTATTTGTTCCAAATTTTTTGTTGGCCTTTCACTGAGAGTTTACAGCTCTGGGGATACCAGCAGAGAAAAGATACTTGGGGTGGGATAGGAAGGAGAAGGAATGAAGTAGAGGATGCAAGGAAATTAGGGAAGCTTCTACTAAAGTATAGTTCTAGTATTATTTGTCAAGCTGAAATGGTTTCATTTTTAATTCTGAGGTAGGCACTCTGAATTTCGTGTGCTGCTTTCCTCCTTTAATTAGGTAATTTTGTTCTACTGCATATTTATACTGTGTCTTACTAGTGTAAGTAAGTGGCTGCAATATTACCTCTAAACAAGGCTTATTGAAATGATTAGAAGTTGATGTTTATGTGTACCTGCAGTTTTGGGGTGTTTCCATTGGAAATAAATATTTCACCCTAATTTATACTACATGAAAATCCCCATAGCAGGAAGAAGGATGGTTTCTCAGGTGAGGTGCAAAAGGCATATGGGTCATCTCTAGATAACCTTCAGCTTGTTTAAGGTACTTTGCTCCTGATTGTTCTATGTTAAAGCCAGGCATAACACCTGCCTATTACACACAGAAGTTGTAGGTTGGACATTTTGTGACTATCCAGGGCAGCAGAGCATCCCAGGCTCCATCCCAGCTGAGATGGAGCTCCAGAGCAGAGCATCCCAGGCTTCATCCCAGCTGAGATGGAGCTCCAGGGGAGCAGAGCATCCCAGGCTCCATCCCAGCTGAGATGGAGCTCCAGGGCAGAGCATCCCAGGCTTCATCCCAGCTGAGATGGAGCTCCAGGGCAGCAGAGCATCCCAGGCTCCATCCCAGCTGAGATGGAGCTCCAGGGCAGAGCATCCCAGGCTCCATCCCAGCTGAGATGGAGCTCCAGGGCAGAGCATCCCAGGCTCCATCCCAGCTGAGATGGAGCTCCAGGGCAGCAGAGCATCCCAGGCTCCATCCCAGCAGAGATGGAGCTCCAGAGCAGAGCATCCCAGGCTCCATCCCAGCAGAGATGGAGCTCCAGGGGAGCAGAGCATCCCAGGCTCCATCCCAGCTGAGATGGAGCTCCAGGGGAGCAGAGCATCCCAGGCTCCATCCCAGCTGAGATGGAGCTCCAGGGGAGCAGAGCATCCCAGGCTCCATCCCAGCTGAGATGGAGCTCCAGGGGAGCAGAGCATCCCAGGCTCCATCCCAGCTGAGATGGAGCTCCAGGGGAGCAGAGCATCCCAGGCTCCATCCCCAGCTGAGATGGAGCTCCAGGGGAGCAGAGCATCCCAGGCTCCATCCCAGCTGAGATGGAGCTCCAGGGGAGCAGAGCATCCCAGGCTCCATCCCAGCTGAGATGGAGCTCCAGGGGAGCAGAGCATCCCAGGCTCCATCCCAGCTGAGATGGAGCTCCAGGGGAGCAGAGCATCCCAGGCTCCATCCCAGCTGAGATGGAGCTCCAGGGCAGAGCATTCCAGGCTCCATCCCAGTTCTGTATTTCCCCACCATGCCCTCCTGCCTGCCCCCTCCTCCTGAGAGCTGCTTTGCCTTGCAGGCTGCCCCAGTGACTCCAGTGAGTGTTGGAGACTGGCTGTGAGCTGGTTGCAGTCAGAGGAGATATTTTTAGTTTCCATTGCCCGAGGGTCTGACCTGTGTTCCCCTGTTTGCAGCTCTCCCTCCCCTTGCCATGCCAGGGGTGTGAGATCCAGAACATCTCCTAACATGCACTTTACAATTTGTGTCTGTAGCTCTCCAGCTGGAAGGGCTGTACCCCAGTGGGGGTTGTATGCATTGATTGCTGACCCTTTGAAATGTTGGCTCTTCCAATTGCTGGAACTTTTTCTAAATATTAAGTCTCCACACAAATGATCTTGTACAACTTCTACAAAGCATAAAAGAGGAGAGGTTAAATTGAAAATGAGGTATATTGGGCTTCAGAGCACAAAGATAAATACGTATTTAAGTTGAAGTTTAAATGAATAGTTCCTCTGGATATGTACTAGTGGGTTCAGAGGGTAATTTTTTTCCTTAACCTTAATATGTTCTGCTCTAGCTGTGCAGATCTAATTAGTGCAAGCAGCCCTGACAGGACTGTGGCACTGTCACTGTGCTGGCAAACTGGGCAAGGCAGAAGGAAACCAGGGTCAATATTCTGGACTTTTTCCCCATTTGTCATTAAGTTTCATTCATCTCAGTCCTGGCACTTGCTGATGTTTCCTGTCAGTGCCTGGTCAGGGAGGATATTCCATATGCTGCATAAACCCAGGATACCAGTGGAAAGGGTGGGCACTCCAAATATACTGCAAGGCAGTAATTCTTGAATTATCTATCTTTGGTTTCTTTTTTTTTTTTTTTTTTTCTCTTTGACTTTTCTTTAGCTACTAGTTCTTAGGATAAGTGATGCATGAAGACAGTAAGTGATTGCCAATCTTGTGTTGTCTGCAGTGGTTTTTTGCTGGTGCACCTTCAAGGATGTGGCCACCTCCCTTTGTTCCTCTGCCACTTGACATGCCCTATTTGGCTTCTTGCAGAAGTACCAGATTTTGCAGAGATCCATCTGTGTTCTTCTCAGGGACCCTGTTTGGAAAACACATTTTCTAGACAGGAAGTTTTTCAAGAATACTGCTGGGTACTTTTACAGTAACACAGACCAACTCTTGTGAATATCTTCAAAGTGCAGAGATATTTTCAGATCAGAGATGGATTTTAAAAGTTTAAAAGACCATTTTATCATGTGAGAATTAGTTGATTGTAATTCCTGCATTATTCTAACATCAATCATAAGTGTTTGAAAGTCATCACAATTGTGCATCTCTAACAAAAATTAAAGGCCCATGGCTTTGAGAATTCCCATGTCTTTGTTTTGTAAGCAGTCATAAAAATATATTCTAAAAAGATAAACCAATAAAAGATGTGAGTTTTGATCCAGAGATAGGGAAGTTCTGTATGCTGGTTGTTCAGAGTTATCAAACCTAATGTTCAGAATCATAATATTGTCCTCAAAATAGATGATACTTCAACATAAAATATTTCAATCTGTATACTTTAAAATCCTGCAGTTTTGGGGACTGCTTAAAAGGCTTTTTGAAAGGAAGAAAATTTAGATTTTCAGATCCCAAGACTCCAGGGTGTTGAATTTGAGAAAAGTCTACTAAATATCAGAAGACTGCCAACTCTCTTGAGTTAATGACTGTGTTCTCCTGTCACAATGGTTGTGCTTCATTTTGCATTATAATGTTGTCTAACAGCAAGTGGCACTTCTGATTCTTTTGTAATTTCCAAGCAAAATGCTGTTTGCAAAATAAACATGCTGAGCATTTCCTAAACCTAATGTCATCAGCAGAAGTGAACTGCATAGCTGGGTCAGTTCTTTAGTGGAACAGAGATGGGTGGCTTCTCTTAATAGCTGCTGCACAGATGTGAGCCCCAAATTGTTTTCTTCCTTCCTTCAGCTTGAGCAGGCTGCAGCTGTGCTGTGTCAATTTATTGCTGTGCAGTGGAGAATGAAGCAAAACCTTCCTACTTTGCTGCTTTTCAACAGAGTTGACAGTCAGACAAAGCAGAAATGCTGTGCTGCTGTTCCTGGAGCACTGCTCTGCTGAAATGGCCTGAGGACAGCTGCCACACCACAAGGTCTGAGCACCAGCTCAGGACAGATCTGCAAAGGGAACTGAGCCATTTCTGCTTTGGATCAGCCCTCCTGAGGGAAGGGAGAGAGGGAGAAACAAATAAGGTTTTGCTTAGCTCATACTGCTGTGGATTGTTTTATTATTTAATTAAAATAATAATCTAAATAATATAACAAGAATATGTTATGTATTCTAAAATATAATAAATGAGGGAGTTGGTGGGGTGGGCAGTGATGCAGGGACCAGGTATTTCTTCTCTGCATCTTTTAATGCTAGAACAATTCAAGCCAGAAACTCATGTATCTGCAACAGTGAAGCTCATATAGCTGTGGGCCAACTTAATTGGGATGTGATCAGTGGGGTTTTTTTTGCCAAGATTAAGTTTTTTCCTCAGAGAAGCCTTCAAAATTTAAGCATAAATTCCATTAATGAGCATTGTTACTGTCACCTCTTCATACATGCCATGAAGTTTATCAGCCTTGTGTATGTGAAATACTGCCCTGCATTAGATGAAAACCTTGAATCTTGAGTGCAGAACATAATTCTTGGCAATAATCAGGTAGCTACAAAATTTGCCTTTTGCTGTCAATCTCTTAGTGTTCTGCAGAAAAGTTTTTATTGCAGGTGGGAGAGCTGAAGGCAAGGCTGGTGCTGAGGGCTGGGTTCATCCAGCAGGCAAGCAGGGCAGGGTCAGGAGCAGCCTGCAGTAGCTGATCTCAGTTGCTGTGGTGGGCTGCATTCCCCTGTTCCTGAGCCTGATTTGGGGGTGGAGTTGGCTCTCAGAAGCAAAGGCACAGCCTGCAGTGGTGTTTGTGTCCCCCCACACACAGGTGATGGCTGCTGGTGCTTGGCACGGTGGGAAAGCTGCAGGTAAATGTTGATTCACGTTTGAGGGGATCTGCTGTGTGAGTGGGGGAGGCACTCGAGTTCTCTCTGCCTGTGTGCAGGAGGGATATTAAAGATCCAGCTGGTCAGGGTGTAAATTCATGCCAGGATGAAGGGAAGAGAGCTCTCCAAGTGGAGGCTTGCTGTGTGGTTGAATTCCCGTGGTGCTCTGGGCAGACAGCAAAGGTCATGCAAAGCGAGCACTGAGGTTGGGTGATGCAGAGGAACTGGAGAGGAAACCACAAACCCCTGCTCTGTGCAAATGACAGCAGCAGTGGCAGTGAGGAGTCGTGCCTTCTGAGAAAGCTGCAGTGGCAGGCACCTAGAGGGAGTCCTGTCTGCAGGTCAGGCTGCTGGACCTGCTGGGCTGTTGGTAAAATTGAGCTAAAGCACAGGAAGTATCTTAAAAATATAGATGCAATCTGCTGAACTTTCTTGGAGCAGAAGTTGTAGAAAGAAAAGGGAACTAGACAAAAAGCTAGTCAGTAACCCTAGTAACCTCTAGTAAGAGAGAGTGGTGCTTATATGTGAGGTTTGTTATTCTTGTAGAGCACATCTCACCTGGAGGGAGCAAATGGCTCTCCTGCCTCTGGCGCACAAACACTCCCTGGTATCTTTTGGTGACTTAATATTTATGGCATGAGCCACAGGCCATCCAAGCCAGTCAGACCTAGTCTGGGAAAGCTGAAAATATGACAGCCTGAGTAAGTACCATTTGAGAGTATCAAAGAGCTATAATAATGTGGATAGCATTACATTAGAAAACCAAGGTGGGAGGATTACATGAAAGCAAAACACACAGACAGGCCCCAAGGGGAGACCATCCACCACAAAGGATAATTTCCTACGGGATTCAGACCCAAGAGCACATTCCTCTGAGGCTGCTTTAAAGCATCCAGGCAAGACATCTAAGGAGAGAGAAAAAATTCATCATGCTTTTCTTAAACAACTGTGTGTAGCTGGAGCAGATGCAGCAGGGCCTGGTCTGCAGCTCTCTCGTCTGGACTCCTACATGTTTTCCTCCCTGTGATCTCCTTTTCAACCTAAGAAGGATGTTTTTGAGATTTTTTTTTTTCCCTTCGGGGAGAGAAGAGGGGAAACATCTTTCATCTGTGTTTTGGTTTTGTTTTTGCTATGTAGGCAGTGCTGCAGCCAGTTCCAGGCTGTTCCCAGGGAATTGTTCTAGCTTTGCAGGACAGCACTGTGGTGTTTCCACAGCTTCTCCCACAGAACTGGAAGGGTTTTCAAAGTGTCTTCAGTGCTTAATCCTGGTGGCTGATAACCTAATTCACTAAGTAGTGATTTTTGTTTGCCCCTCCCAAGTGAGATGCTGTTTGTAGCCCTCTGTCCCAGACATCCTTTGGAGTAGGTGAATCCCACCCAGCCTTGTGTGCATGCTGGTGCATGCAGTGTCTGTGCACATGGCCACAGAGCATTAAATACACCTTGGACAGGGCAGGTTTAGACTCTTTGTAAAGCTCTTGCAGTGGTTTGCCCTTTAGTGTTTGTGTAAAGGGCCAGGAGGAGAATGCTGGCTGTATTTCTCCTTTTTTTTCCCCTCTAGTCCATGGAAACACAGCAGGACCATGAGGTGCTGCTGTTCCAGCCACAGTGTCCTGGCAGGATGGTTGGGGTATGGGGACACAGGTTTCTCTGCCTGTGAGCTGCTGTGCAGAGAAAAGCTGTAGTGCAGTTTGTCATTTCAGCTTCAGGCCTCTGGGAACAGAGACTTTTATTATGGGAAATATGCTGGGGAAGGAGCAACAGCATTTAGAAAAAAAAAAAACCAAAACCAGTCCAGTTCCTCTGTGTGACAGTAAAATATTCAGAGAAATATGTGCTCTTTATGCAGCAGGCATCCTGAAACAAGGCATTGGCACCTCTATAATACAGAAACTGGAGCAAGATGTTTGGAAAAGACAGATAGACAGCTGGTTTGTGCCCAACTTGTGGTTGTACATAATCCATCACTGCCAGGCCTGAAAACAAGCAGGAGCTCTCAGACACTGACTTCTGGCACTGTGTCTGCTCAGCAAAAGCTCAGTGGTGGCACAGAGCTTTTCAGGGCTGTGGAGAGATGTGAACAATCCCTTCATTCTCCCTTTGCTAGGGCAGCAGCTGAAGTCTTTGGGCTGCCTCAGTCCTGAGAGTCAGATGTGTTTCTCCTTATGATCCATCTGCAGCTCTGGTCAGCTGCTGGGATGAGCCACTTTGTCAGGGAAAAGGAGAACAAAGCAGGAGGATTGGGCATGGAGCACAAGGTTTCCTAAAAACTCTTACTGTTCTTACACAAAATTTGTTGTTATTGCTATTAGTCCAGAAGCCTGTGATATGATAAAAATTCCTTCTGTGCCAATACTGTGCCCTCAGTGGTGATGGCAGCAGCTGGCAGATATGTCTGTACTGAAATACTCATCTTATTGCCATGAGTCTTGGGACCTGTCTGTTCCTTGTTACCTCATTGAATTCCATAATTCAGGTATGGAAATTACTGGAGGCCACAGCTTAGATACTGAGGGGGTGTGAGCTGAGTTTGGTGGCTGTGAGGATTTCTGGTGGTTTTTTTTCTGTAAGGTCAGCAGTACAGCCTGTGGTTCAGAGCAAAGCAGCAGCAAAGGTGCCTGTGGACTATGTAGGATTTGGAAGCCAGCCAAACACCACTTTATTGCAAATTTCATATATTTTTCTTGAGATGATTGCTACTGGATATATGTTCAGGCCTGCTACTGATTAACAGCCAACAGGGAAATATCCCCTTTTCCCAAAATTGTTAATGATTTGCAAGCTGGTGCTCATGTTGGGAGACATTCTGGTGCTGGGCTTTACACAGAATAGGATTGATGTGTGGTGTAACTTCAAGTATCTGTTATCAACAGTTACAGCTTCTGTAAAATAATAGAAGAGATAATACAGAGTCATGTAATTAAATACCCTGTTACAAGCCCTGAAGGCAAAGTGTCAACCAAGGGAAGGGCCTAATTTTTAATTTTTTAAAATTTACTTTATTATTTTAGAGCCCACACTTCAACAGTTAATATTGTACTCAGCTGCCTTGTGCAGTTCTGCTCACTGCCCTTCAGAGGCTGAATCATGTGTCTCTTCCCTGCAGCAGGTGAATAAAATATTTGGGGAATTACTCTGGCCTCACCCTATTGACTTCAGTGCAAGTATTGACGTATTTGGGGTTCATTCTTTATTGCTTCAAAAGCAACAATCTCTGGGTTTTGGGGTTTGATTTTGTCATACCCCTCCTCCCCAGTCTGCTATTACACAAATATTACACAATCCATTTCATCTTCAATTGCTTCCTTGCTCTTTATTGAAGCATGTTTATGACAGCTTCTCCTGGGTTGGGGATGGTTGGTAATAGCGTATGTTCCAGTAAAACATGACACAAACAAACAAGTGATTCTGCAAGAAATCCTGCTCTACAAAACATGGTAAAAATCACAAAGCCTGTGATACAGTGTCTTTTCCTTTGGCAGTAATTGTTCTGCTCTTTGTATTATCATACACAACATGACCACACCACCCGCTGCTCCGACTTCTGAAAAAACAAAACTGTTCATCCATGAGCCAAGAGGAACCAGAGTGATTCTAAATTACATAAATGGCAGAGGAAATGACTTGTTCAGTTGGGCTGCTTGCTACTGAATGAGCTTCTCTTCATCTGCAGCCTGACATTGATCAACCACAAAATTTCTGTTGCCCGCGGGTTGCTCGGGGCTGTTGGTAGAGGTTGGAAATGCAGGTGTGGAGGCTGCTGGGTTCTGGGGAGCTCTGCTGGGTTGTTGGTCTCCAGAACAGTGCCCTGGTAGACACAGACACAGGATTGCATGGCAGGAAACCCCAGGACAGCACTCCTGGCATCTTTACTGTCCTACTGGCCTTCAGTCAGCTCCGTGGTGCTGCCAGCCTACACCCCACTGCATGCAAATGAAACAGAATTATGGCAAAACTGCCCTCATTGCTTGTCCCAGTGTTTTACCATAGAACAGATGTGTGTGTTAGTTGATTCAGACATTCTTTTTGTTGTTGTTGTTACTGCTTTTTATTGTAGCAGTTGAAAGCATCTCAGCTCCCACAGCTTTTGCTGGAAATTTCTTCCCCACGCACTCTTATCACACATCCTCCCTCATTCTCACTTTGCATCCACTGTGAAGCGACAGTTTCCCAAAGGGGAATTCACCTTAGTGGTTGCTAAGCTGTTTATTTCACTGGTCCCTAACACCCTGCAATTTCCTGCAGACAACTGGAGGGTTTAATTTGTGAGGTGTCTCTGGTGGGTTGTGTCCTGCCTCTGCAGGGGATGGAGCATGTAATCTAATAGGTGGTTTGTTTGCTTTCCTTTCCAAGGTGCTATAGTTGGAATGCCTTTTCAGTTTTTGAGGATAATGAATGTTAACAAATCACTGGAAGTGAAAATAAAAATAGGGAAGGAAAGTAGGTGAGATACCACTGCAAGCTGGGCTTGTGCTTTGTGGATTCTTTTTTAATAGCAAAAAAAAAGTGACATCAGCTCTGCTGCAGGCATGAATTAAAGATGAGAACTTAATAAAACTTGTTGGAGGGGAGAGGGAGGCAGGAAAGTGGAGCTAAAGCGACGATGTCTTTATTTTTAAGCAGACAGCACCACCTCTGCTTCAGCTCCCTGAGATGGCGATGGAGAGGAACAAAAAGCAGCTTCTGAAGTGGTGTGTGAATCAAAAGTGCCCTCTGCTGGGAAAAGCCTGCATGAGGGAGCGTTTCCAGCCCATAGCCCTCAGCCTAATTACCCTCTTTTGCAGGGGAAGAGGCTGGATGTGATCCAGGATGCTCTCAGCAGTTGCCTTTGCCATTACATGCCCTGTCGGGATTGCAGTCTGAGCGTGTCCCAGGGCATTGGTGCAGTCTGTGATTTCATTAGGGCTTGACATCACGTGTGCTCAGTCACTGCTCTGCTCCTCCTGAGCAGAAAACAGCAATTTGCATTTGCAATATTGCCACGTGAGGGATAAGAATCTGGATGCGAATTCTGCGCAGATAACATCACCCTTGGCAAATAAATAAGTGATAAAATGGGATGGAGCTGGGAAGGAGCCTTCAGTAGCCCTGATTTAATTCTTATTTGTTGTACGTGAGCAGCATTGATGGAACACGTGGTGTCTGTGCCAAGCTGCACAGCCCTGCAGGGAGCCCTGCTGTGTGCACTGCCCCACTCTGAATATTCACATGGCCCTTGCTGCTCACTCCAGTGCTGCTTGTGCATCTTCCATCAGCCCCTTCATGGCACTGAACAGAGGGGGCTCCAAGGGTGGGGGGTGAAGGGCTGTGGGCATTTTTTGAGGGTCCCTCAAGTGAGTCAGGAGGGAAGAGCTGGGACATTTTCTGTGGGTGTCCAGCCCTCCTTGCAAAGCTGCATGCAGCCTGGACACTCTCACATTTAGGAAGAGTGAAGGCTCCACATCTACATGCATGTCGTGAAATGAACTATTTGTTTGCAAAAAATACAACTCTCACCAGTTCAATCCTTGCTGCAAGTTCAGTTGCTTGCCTTCTCCAGCTGGGTTTTGCTGTTCCAATCTGTAAGTGCACAGAAGCATCAAGCAAGAAAAATCAACAATAAAAAGAACACTAAAAATCCAATTAAAAACATCAACCTAAGTGTAGAAGGTTTCAGCTGTTAGTACTCTGTTCTGAGCTTCTTTAGCAATTTCAGTGACAAGGGCTGTTTCTTATCTAAAGTAATTTATCTTAACATCTGGAGCAAAAAGGAATTGATCTGTCTTGTTATTTGTCATCACAAAAGGCTGTTTTAGAAGATGAATAGTCAGAGATATAAAAATAGCAGAAATCAGAGCAAATAGCTAAACTGATCTTAAAAATACGGTTAGTACTGGTGTGTGCTGTTTGTGCCCCTTGGGAAGAGAAGCTGCTGTATGATGCATCATGTTGATGTTATATAGCAGCAAGGAGTGATATTGATGAATTCTGAAAGAAGAGCTGGCCAGGAAAGTAGGGAAATAATCCTTGTGGCTATGAAACGAGCTTGAAATCCTGTGGGATTTGTAGCGGAAGCCTTTTTTGTCAAAGGAGCCATGGAGCAAGTGTCCCAGGTTTCACTGTGCTTGGCAGTGGTTGATTTTGGCAGGCAGGAGTTTTTCCTATAATTGTCCTTGAGAAGCCTATGATTGTTCTGCCTGCACACTCGTGGGTGGGAAGGCAGCTTTATTTAAGGAGGAATAAATATTTATTCTGCTGGAGCGCTTGCCACAGCTGCTGCTCTGCAAAAAGATGGTGGTTTCAGTGAGAAGCGAGTCGTGCAAACTCTGTGCTTTTATGAATTTGCACCTGCTGAGCTGTGGTTTGGGTTTGAATGAATCTAAAATCTCAGAGGTAAAGTTCACCAAAAGTGGTAAGTTTTGACTGTCTAAACCCAGTGAATTATTCATTCCTTTCTCCCAATACCATTGAATTACCACCTAATGCTCCTCCGGTGCTCTGGGTGGATTTCTTGGTAACTTTGGATATTTCAGGTGCACAGAAATAATTTGGCCTGTTTTCAGACTTGATTTCAGAAGAAATGGAGCTAAGTCTTGTCATCCAAAATACCTGTGAATGCAGAAATGGGGGTTTGGTGCCCAATTCAAACAATGCATTGAATTGACAGTGTGATTTCTGTTTGTTTCTATTTACAGCAAGAAATGGTGGGTTTAGACTGTGGGAAATGTTTCTGTTTGGTGTAAAGAGCTGTTATCTCTGGAACCTACTGCTAGTTAAATGTCATGTTACCTGGTAGAGTGTGTTGTGTGTTTGCCAAGATGTTCTTGAGCAAAATGTGGATTGTACAGGAAGTATTTCCATAATGCATATGCTCCTATTGGTATTTGGTTTCTTGGTTTCTGGCTGTTTGTTGGTCTCTTTTGGCACTTCATCCTGTCATCACCTTTTGCATCCAGACATTCAGGAGTGTCCATCTAGGAGTTGTAGGAATGGAGAAGTGTGGTGCAGACATAACACAAGTTCAAATGCCATGAATGCAGGATTTTTCTGAGTGGTTTCTTCAGAAGTGGGGAATATAAGTGACTTTGTAATAGTTACTTTTTCATCCACTCCAGTTTCTTCCTGCTTCTCCATGCACACTTCTAACATAGAGCTTAGAGAGTGATGTTCCTCTTTCCAGGTAGTGGATATGAATCAGAAAACTGAGATTAAAAAAAAGGAAAGGCCCCCTATGCACAGGGTCTTCTTCATCACACTGCCTTCCTCACACCTCAGTGAAAGGGGATACATTTCAAGGGACTGATCCAGTGATTTGGAGTGTGTGTTCAGTCAGCAAATGCAAAGAGGGTGAGCTGAGGGAGCTGCCTTGCCATCTCACCATGGGACCTGAAATGAGATCTGTGAAATAACTCCTTGTTAATTTGTCTCATTGGCAAGATGGGGGGCTGTATGTGTGCACAGTGTTCCTTTTCTATTGTTCCCCACCTTGGGGAGTTCTAAGTATAACAAACAAAATTCCCTCTACATAAGCAGTCCCTGGAGACAGCTGATGCACTGTGTTCCTCGTCTTTGCACCTCACTCCAATTTCCACATGGAGAAGCAACTGCTTGTCTTGTAGAAACAGAATTAAAAGCAATATTTGGCTGGTTTTTTGTCAGTATTTCAGCATGGGATTCCTCCTCAGAGAAGTTCCAGGTTGTGAACTCCTGAAAGCTCAGGAGGATGTGCTGCTGTGTCTGTCCCTTGCTGGGAAGTGAGGGCAGCCCAGCTCCAGGCTCTGCACTTGCTGAGGTCAGACTTTCTTGGCTCTTCCTTCCAGTGCTTTTCCTCTTTCCATTTGCTGATGAAATGAGGCCATCCTGATAGAAAGGAATGCCATGTACTCTCAGTGTGTCTGGCTTGTTTGTTTTGTAAAAAGCTTGAACTTTTTTTCGTATTTCAGTAGTACTTTAGGAAGGAAAATAAAAATTCATGCAGCAGTCTTCATTATTTTGATCATGATTCTTTTCAAAGTTTTTTTTTTTTTTTCCTAATAAGAACGCCTGCTGTGTACATGATGTTTGATAGTGTTTGGTCATTAAAAATAAACTTTATGAGGAAGTTAAATTTTAGGAATTTCCTCTTACAGTGCAATAACAGGTTTTGGTTGTGGTAGAGTATTCTGAATAGCAGCACTTTCCCACTCCTTCTCAGGAGCTGTCACCCCAGCTCATGTCCATTGGTCTGCAGCAAAGCATGGGGATGGGGAGGCAGAGAGAGAGGAGATGGAAATGTTTGTTTGACATGGAGACAGTGAGATACCATCCTGGAGGCTGTGACATTCAAAAATAAGCAGATCCAGAGATTTTGCAAAATGCACTGTGGGTCTCCTGCTAAGCTGCAGCTCTCTTTGCAGACACTGCTGTCTGCTCTCCTGTACCCCATCCCTGCTTCTGCTCCTTGGGTTCTCCTTTCTCAGGCACTTAGAGAAATGAAGGATGTGATGAGGAACACCAGAGGTATTCCACCCACTGCTGTGGGTGAGGGTTCTAGTCCAGGACTGTCAGTGGAGCAGGAGTTTGAGGGAGTGTCCTGGAGTTGTCACCTGCATAGGAAGCTCGTGTCTTGGGGCAGTGATCAACACTCACCCAAAGAATCCTGCCAAGTGAAATGAAGAAAGCAAATATAACACTAAGTTTAGGCATCCTTGTGTGTGAAAACAATAAAGAAACTTAGCCTGAGTTGCTTTCTGTGCATAAACTGGGCCAGGTGTTTCTGGAGTAATATTTTACCTATTGATATCTGTATTGGTGAGCACCTTCTGCTTATGGCCCTGGGGCCTTGTTTGTTGTTGGATGTGAAGTGCTGGTGAGAGCCAGTCCAGCTGGGATTTGGTTTCCTGCAGGTTGCACTGGTATTTGCAAACACTGAAGGATTAGCAGTGTTGTGATTTGCAGAGCTGCTGCCACAGACCTGTAACACCCTGTGAAGTGCTTAAGCACCATCTAGGCAGGATCCTCACTGCCAGGGCAGTGTTAAAACAAGATGCTTAAACCCTTCTAAAGCTGCTGATTATTGAACAGAAACACTGAGCTCAGGAAAGCTATTAGTATGCTGAACCAGCCTTGTTTCCTCACTTAATTTTAATGTGAATAACTTTATTTTAAATTGGTTCTGGTAAGAATCAGGAAAAGCTTTCTGAGAGAGGTTTTTTCCTTGCTGTTAGAATAACCTCATTTCAGGCTCTGCTGTGAGACTTTGTGGCAGCTCCTTTTCGTTGGAAGGTTGCCCCAGGTGACTTATGGTTCATGCACTCTTGTAAGTGCTATTAATTTGTGAGGTTTCAGTGGTTAGACTGAGCTGCTAAGTGGGCTCTGAGCAGATAATGAGGTCAAGCAGGGAAGAGAGGGAAGAATCCTGCAGGTTCCCACTTGGCATTCGTACCCAGGTTGCACATTTTGTGGAGATTTTATCCTAAGAGCAAAGTTCCTGTAAAGTCATGATTTTGCAGAGGTGATTTACAGTGCTTGTCCAAACCTGAAAACAAACCTAGCTGTTCATGCTCTGTGCTGCTGCTCTTTAGATCACTGAAATGCAAATTTACTGCTGTTTGTTTTGCATCATTTTGTGCTGCATTAGAATCAAGAAACTACTCAAATGCTGGTACTTGTTCTCTGAGGGATTTTGCAAGGTAAGTTGCACTGTTAGTAGGGTGGAAAAGCACTGCTTAGGACATGTTATAAAGAAAGCAGGTTATGAAGCATAGGAGGGTACAAAACTACCTTTAGAAGGAACAATATTGTCATGTATTCAGTCACTGGAAAGCCTCAAATACATTATCTGAAACAGTTTGTAAACAATTATCTTCTATATTTTACCCCAATCAGCTCCTTGACTTTGTTCTCTTAATAATCCTCATCTTGTAATTATATCACACAGGTCCTAGGTTACACAAGGATTTTGTATCATTTCTGGGATTTGATTATCCATTACATTCACTCTGAAAGTTTCAAATACAGTCATTCAGCATGTCCAGGGTGGGAGGCAGCTGTAAGTGCCTCATGAGAGGCCCTTTTTTTGCATTTTGAGGTGGGTGCATGTCCCTACACTCTTCAGAGTTGACACTAGGGGTGCCTTTGGTGATGTTAAGTCAAACCAAGAGTTTAAGGAAAGTCCCACTGTTCCTGGCACTGCACCAGCAATCCTGTCCATTGAAGCTTTTCCTCTAATGCTGAATTCTTGCAGAAATTGCTGTTTACCTTTCAGGTGATGATTTCAGTGGGATTATTAATGGTGCATATAGTCAAATGCTATTGTAGCATCAAGATCATCTTTAAATCTGCTCCTTGCAGATACAAAGGGAATGTTCTGCAAAAGGAACTGGCAGCACTGGTTCTGACCTACAGCCAGCTGCTCGTTCACAGGTGAATCAAAGTTACCTGAAGAAACCAGATCTTGAAAGGATCTCTCTATTTCTGAAAGCAGGGTTTGATTTTTAACAGCTGTCTTATTGACCCAGGCAAGAAAAGCTTGAGAGATGAGAACATGCCTGTTCAGTAATACTGCAGATGGCAAATGTTTTGTGCTATGCAAAGTCTGTTGGGCGAAGGTGACCGTGGTAGTCACAAGACATTTTCTGTAATAGTGCACTGTGGTTTCAAAATGTGCATTTATGCTCCCTTGACACTTATTTTTTCAGTGCTCAGGGTTTCATTAACATTGTAGTGATATCTTCAGTTGGATTTGATTTGCATACAGAATACTTGCTTAAAAAGGGGCTCATGGCTGAGTCTTCTGTTGCTTTTTGGCTGATGTCTTTCCTCCTGAGCTGCAGCTCAGTGAGCAGCACAGAAATTCAGCATTGAACTGTTTCACTTGCCATTAATTTCTTTGAGAGAGGGAATTAGCATTGTGGCAACCTCCTGTTCTGTAAGCACAAATACACATGGAATAAATGCATCACGTTGTGGGTCTTTTCCAAGACATATACTGGATAATGCTATAATTTGGGTTTTTGCAACATGAATGAATCCATGCCGGAAAATATGGATTATGGGCAGACTGGGGAGGTGCTGGAAGACAGAAGCTGTTCAGGTTTGGTGTGGCTGGCAGCAGTGAGTGAGGCAGTGGCTGCAGGAAGGGTGCTGGGGCCCTGCAGTGACAGGGGTTAATGGCTCTGGTGTCCTGTAGCCAGATGTGCACAGGGCAGTGCTGGGTGAGTGCTCACCTGTGTGGAAGGAAAAGGCAGAGAAGCAGAATGTTCTAAAACCACTGTGTTTGAGGAATGACATGTGTTGGTTGTGGAGAGGTGGTGCTGGGGTGCAGAGGCAAGGAGGGATGCAGCAGAAAGGCTCTGGGATGGCAGCACTGTCAGCAGTGTGTGCTGCTCTGAGCTGATTTCAGCCATCCTTTTGGGCTTCCAGGGCACACAGGTGTGCAGAGGCACAATCCAGCTCTCTTGCCTACCCAGGCAAGGCACAAATGTCTCTCCTTCCACAAGTGGTGGCTGAGTGCCCCATTGAGCTCAGTGAGGAATGTGGCTCTCCCCTCCAGCTGCTCTGGGAAGAGCTTGGAGAATCACTTGTTCCTGTGAGCATGTCCTTGGATCTGGAGCATGTGACAGCACTGGCACTCTGCTTTGCTCAGGAGCCTGCTTGAATAGAGTGGGAATGTTGATAATAAGTAAATAAATGTGTAAAAAATGCTTCATCCTCCCTGCAAAACCATTGCTGTCAGTGTTATTTGTAGGTGCTGTATCAGAATCCCCCATAAGAGGTGGGAGCTGATGACACTGAGCAAACTGCAGCCTATTGCAGGGGCTTTTTCTTGTTTACATTGCTGATGCCTGGAGAATAAAAGAGGTAGCTTAGCTTATTACCAGCTGAAGTCATAGTGCTTGTTAATGCCAGGGTTTGGATATCAAAGTGTGTATCACCAGAGTAAAAATGTGGAAACAGTTCTGTGTGCTTCACTTGTTGTCTGGTACCAAATATTAGTCATAGGCTACACAGCAGTAAAGTCAGTTCCTTCCTTCTGAAAGTATAACCACTTGCTATAACCTTCATAAGTTTTAATTAAAAAGAGCATGCAATGATTTTGGGATTGAATCCAATTTCATATGCTGTTTAAATTAAGAAATAAAATTATTTCCATCAGGCTTTTTAGTTCAAGGCTTGTGACTGCTGGATCATTTCCTTTTTCATCAGTTTCTGAGTTTTAAAATGGCTTATGAACTTTAGTGAAATCATTTAGAAATGGATTTCATGCAGAATAGTTAATAAATGGATAGCACAACCATGTAGTGAAATGAATCTTGTTTGCATCTCAAGCAGCACAAATTTAAATAAAATGCAGGGCTTTGCATAACAGCATTTGTTTTTAATGCTGGCAGTACTTTTTCAAGCCACCTCCAATGTCCTTCATTTTTCACCAGGATATCTTTGGCAGCAAGGAGGATTTTCAGGGGCTGATTCAAGGTACATAATGGGAGCAGTGAGACTGCACACACCAAGTGTCAGTTAATGGATGAGGCTGGTTTAACTGTAGGCTGCTCAGAAATAACCCAAGAAACACTTCACTGGTAGCTAATGCAGAGGTGTAATTAGACTTCTACACGAGTGTAATTAGTCTGATTGCATAGAAGGAAAGAGTTCATAAGGTTTTTCAAATGTGTGCAGAGACATTTTGTCTCAGCTGTCTTGTCCCTGAGCTTCTGCTATATTTGTGTTGAACTTGAATAAACAAGCACATTGCTCTTTAGCTGTAATCTTCCATCCTTCCACAGTGGGTTTTACATTATATTTTTTAGGAAAGCTCCAATGTTGCCATGCCCAGGCCAGGGTGAGGCTGTGCCCACCTTCAGCTATGGCCTTTAAAACAGAGAGGGGATAGAGAGTTCTAGGGGGGAAAAAAAAGCAATTTTTGAGAAATGGTGAGGTTTATTCTACATTTGTTTAAGCAGTGGTAAAGAAGAGGAGAATGCTTGCAGTAATCAATAGTTGTTGCCAGTTATGACCATACAGGAAATGTACCTCTGAATCAGGAGCATAAAACCACAGGGCTGTTTCTAGCAGTATTTAACAAGGGAAAAAATTCTACTAAAAAAAGCAAATGTGCTGCACAAGTGAGGGATGCTGAGGGGATGCTGTGAATTTCTTTACATCAGCATGAATCAAAAAGTATAAAGCCTTCCAGCTGGTATTGTGTGTTCTTTGGATGAGTGATGAATAGAGGTAGCATGCAACATTTAGTACTTACAAGCTGATGTTTTAATGAAAGAAATCCACATTTTAATCAAATATGGGCTGTTCCCAGCATCCCAGTGCATGGCCCAGAACCTCTCTTTGGACTAAGGGGCAGAACAGGTTTTAATCTTAGTTTTGGAGAGGTTGGCCTAGAGATCCATAAATTAATGACTTTCTAAATCAACTAGGCATGAGTTCATCCTTAGTTTGTTATTTACTTCCTTATTGAGAATAGAGTTAAGTGAAGTTTCAGCATCATTTTGCTGTCTTTAAGGTAGGTAAATAACTTCAGTGAAAAATGAGTTTCACAAAGAACCATTTTAAGTTTGCTATTTTATATTTCCACACTGGAGTATCTGTGAGTGGTTTGGTGGAGTAAATCCCAACATATGGCTGAAAGTTGATTATAAAATAGAGACACTTCTGTGTGGTTATCTGGCTCCATTCTGCTCCTGGCTCAGCAGTGGCCAGAGCTGTTCTGTCTGACAGCTGTGCAGTGACTGTTCAAAACGAGACAGTGGATCCAGTCCAGCTCCCAGAGTGCCAGCATCTGCACTCCTTGGCTCCAGTTTGCTTTTGGCAGTCCTGACTGGGAAACCACTGATTCATTCAGCACAGGGAATGAAGCTGAGCCTGACCCTTAGAGGGGCTGGAGACCCACACTGGGCTATTAGCAAAGTTCACACCTTCAGGCTTCCTGCTGTGTTTTGCTGGGTGGAAATATAACTTCAGCATCCTGGAATACCTGTGCAAGAGCAGGGTTTCTCCAAAGCCTCTGGCTGCAGTGGTGCCCTGTGTCACAGTGGGATGGCCCATGGGGTTGGTCATCTCTAGTGCAGGCTTTGTGTTTGCTGCAGAAACAGAAAAAGAGGAAAGAGTTCCCATAACCAAAGTTAGAGAACAAGGAACCAGACTACACTGAGTGGTAACAGGAAGGGTACATGGTATGGAAGGGACAGGAGATAAACCAATCTCCTCATATTGCTTGTTTTGATTAAGACCTTGTTGCTATCTCCTGCTACTCCAGCTTGTTTCTATGTGACCCTTAATTTCCAGTCTTGCCCTTATTTCTTTTCCTAGTTACTGTGGGTTGTACTGAGGGATGAAATAAGCAGGATATCATATGTGCTTTGATACTGCATAGCATTGGCTCAAAAAACAGAACTAGGGGCTTTACAGAAATGGTAAATATTTATTTCCTGTCCTGAATTGGTCACATCTCTTAAGCAGAAGATTCCTGACCAAATCCTTAACTTGGGTGGTTTTCAGAAGACTTCTGCCTCCCAGTTGTTTCCTTATCCAAGGTAACAGGAAAGATACAGAGATCACCATCCTGAGTTGCTGTTACAGGCTGGCACTCTTCAGCTACCTTTAGCTGAGGCTCTTGAGCACAGTGTAGCTTATTTTCTCTGGTTTTTTTAAGTGGGAGCATTTATTATCTGCCAGGTGCTGGTAAGTTGTGTGATTACAGCAGCTTGTTTGTCTTTGCCCTCTAGCTCAGATGGCTCTTGTGGGCCTGGGTAAGTGAAGAAACACCATCTGGCTGCTGCTGCAGGATGCTGGGAGATTTCCATCTTTCACTTCTTTTCAGCTGCAGTCTTTTTTTACATTTCAGAAAGCCTAGGGACACTTCCAGCTCTGTTTTCCCCTTGTTTCTTTCCGAGCTGAAGGGTGTCTTTATGTGCAGCCCCTTGCTCCAGGCAGGCTTTGTCAGAGAGCATTAAATGCTGGAGCTGGCAGAGCTTTCCAGGGTTCCTGCCTCCCTGCTCTCCTGGTGGGAGCTCAGGGAAATGCCTGACACAGAACTGTTTTTCTGAAACTGCAGATGTTACCTAGCTGAGCAAAGGTGGGTGTTCTGTAATTCCCCACACACAGAGCACGTAGCTCTGTTGTCAGGAGGAAAAACCCATCTTCAGTGAGGTGTGTGTGTGTCAAAGGAAAAGTTATATAATAGCAACTCAAATCTGACCAGGATTTGGGTCTAAATTAGTATTTATACCAAGAGGGAGAGAGAGAAATAGATGTAATGGTTATTGCTGTGCAGAGCTGAAGGTGGGGAGACAGCTGGGGAGCAGCAATATGTGAGCAGGTCAATTCTCATCCCTCTACCTCCTCTGCAGCTGAATTAAAACTGTTTTTTATAAAATACCTGTTGTCAATCTAATGAGGCAATTAATGTATCCATCTCTCTGTATTAGCTGCATAATTATAGGTAATAACTTCAAGAAGGAGATGCAGTAAAATAAATGGAAGAATTGCTCAGGACAGGGGGTATTAAGGGTGAGCTCTGTGGGTGGGAAATGTTTGTGCCTTTACAAATATAATTCTGGCTGCAAACCACCTTCACAGGTTGTTTTCCCCATCCACCCTTCAGTGGGGAAAAACAGGGTATTTTCCCTTGATAAATACAAAGTGTTTGAGGCTTCCCCCATCTCCTGGTGGCACAGAGAGAAGGAAGAGCTTGAAATAAAGCTTGTTCAGCCCTGAGTGTCTGTGGTTCTGCCATCAGCCTCCTCTGGGGTGAGGATTAAAGCTGGCTGGGGCAATGACAGAGCTGTTGTGTTGCAGCTTCTGAGATTTCAAAGTTTGTTTTGGTTCAATGTTGCAACAAAAGGAAAAGCTTTTGAATGTTGTTTGCAACATAAGCGTGTGTTGAAATCCCTCATTTTGGCCAGCATGGGTGAGGATCAGCCAAGGAGCTGCCAGATGTAAAATGGCTGGAGACAGCTTTGTGCTAGGAGAGCAGAGACTGGCTTGTATTTTATTTGTCTGGCCTTTTTCTTTAACACAGCACCCTTGCCATCAGAGAAAATTACATTCTTGCTTTGTTGGCCAGAAAAACCACCTAATAGCCACCTCCAGAAAGAGTTCTCCCCTTGGTGCTGTTTGGGGGGCATCAGAGTCAGCTGGGTTTTCTCTCAGTGATTCTGGGGTTTTTTTGTTTGGTTTTTTTTTCATTTTTTGGTAGTTTTTAGCCATACCAGTTTCCTGATGTGCACCATGCCCTTTGCTGAGGTGCAGGAAAAGCAGTGACCTGGAGAAAATTCCACATTTCTGTGTAGGTTTGTGTTGCATTGAAGTCCTTGCACAATTACACCCCTAAGGTTATAGTGCAAGCCAATATTTTACACTCATTAACCTCTTGAAGTTGAGAGATTATTGATATGAATAAATCCTGGCCAGATAGAGGATTTAGAGGGGAGGAGGATGAATTGCATTTAATAAAATAATCCCTCTCTCTCTCATCTCAGGATTCTGCTTGGAGCTGTCTTATCCAACCACAACAGTTTACAACAGCTAAAACAATCCTAGGTGCAGTGTGATTGCAGCTTGGTGATATGGGGATTTAGTTGAGCAATACTCTTCCACTGTGGACAAGACAACCTGCAGTTTTAACAGCACATTAAAGAGTTTTTAGTTTTCAGGCAGTACAAGCTATGACAAATCGAGATTTCTTCAATTAAAATCAATAACAATGCAAGCTAAATAAAAGATTTAACAGCAGGGGGGTGGTTCAGCTGGTAAATTGATTTCCTTTGGGTGCAGGTGGATGTGCATCATGGTGCTTCTGTCATTAAATAATTTCTGTGGTGAGAGACACAATCAGCTTTATTAATGTGAGTATTCTTGTGGACATCTAACATAAATCAATGCCTGCTGGAAAACTTTGTGTAATTGGTTAGAGAGATGTCAAAGCAATATATTAGAAAGCAGTTTACTAATCTCTGCAAAGTGGATTAAAAAGTGTGTTGACTGGAAAAGAGTAGCAAGTGTTCATACTGTCCTTTTGAGAGTAAAATCCAAGTTTACACAGGCTTAAGGAAAAAAAAAATCTACAGGATTTACAGCTCCCTATGTTGGTGCTACTGTGGCTTGAATGCATGATCAAAAACAAGATTGTGTTGTTTTAGCAGCACAACTGAACAAAGTTCTGAATACTTCACATTTGGTAATAGTTTCCAACTGTGGAAAGATCACAAAGTAACTGGGATATGGTGAATCAAGCTGGTTAATAATACACCAGAAGTGATAAGATACGAGACTGAAAAGTCCCTGAGTCTTTGCCTTCCTTATCTCTTATCACTCTCCTTAATAGTTATAGTTTTAGATTAAGTAACCTCTCATATCATAAAATAATTTACGGTTTATTGGTGCACGATACAATTTTGCTTCCTATTGCCTTTTATTGAGCTTTCAAAAATGTCAAAGGTCAGCTTTTTTATTTTGTCCCTTGCAGCAACTGCTTTCAATTCCCAAGTAAGAATGTTGTTACTTCAAAGATCCTGACACTCGCTTTCCTGATCAAGGTTTAGAAGAGGATAAAGCAGAGCAGAGGACTTGCAGTCTGGCAGACAGGGTTAGAAGCCAGACACATTTTATTCAGGTTGCTGTGCTCTTCTCTGTGGCTTTAAGAGCTCATTCCTCGCCTCAGTTTCTCCTCTGCAAAATGGAAAGAAGACTCAACCACACACTTTCCTTGCTGTGGCTCTCCTAGTTAAACATTTTTAAAGATTTAGGGGATGGTAAGTCTTCAGTGTTAATAATTAACCTGCATCTCTAACTGTCCTGTATTGTAGCTTTCACTTCTCCAGTTCTACATTTTTCTTTCATTGTTCTTCTTTGTGATTTCCACCATTTCTTGTTCTCACTGCAGTGAAGAACAAACTTTCCCTGGCTCTTGTGGACCATGCAGGGTTGTGCCAGCCCAAATAATCCCAGCCCCTGGTGCTGGGGGAGCCTCAGCCAGGGGCAAGATGGGCTTTCCTTGGCAGGGAAAACACACCTGGGGAGCTGGGAGGGAAATTGTTCTGCCTTCCCCTTCAGTTTCTCTGTTGTGTGGGTGCAGCCAGCATGTTTTGACTGTTTAATTTCAGTTTGGTGAGATGGTGGAAGATTATTTTTTTTCTTGTTATTCTCCTTATTTTCCAACTTACTTGGTTTTGTTGGGGGTGGTAGTTGGTGTGTACAACACTATGCTGTGCTCTAGAGATCCCAGTTCTGTTTTCAGTCCTTGTTTTACTGAGAAACATTCTAGTTATCTTACTGGAACATGAAAATACATTTCAAACCCTTGTAACTGCTTATGGCAGATCTCCACCTGAAGGAGAAGCTTGAACTGCTCAATGACAATAGACTCATCCTCTGATGGGAGATTCTGCACATGATTCCAAACCCTCTGTTTGTGAATCATACTATTATTGATTAAAAAGTGGTGCAAAGCATTGAGCAGGGGTTTTGGATGATGATGGCAGTGTCTGATTGTCTGAATACAAAATTGGTGTTAATGAAAACATTCCTGGAGCCTGTGGAGTGAAGATCACAAAGGAAAACAAGAGTTCTGAATCTCAGCTGTTCTAACATAGAGCAGATGGTTAACTTGCCTTCTAAATCTTTGCACAAATTGAGTAAATTCTCAGGACTATGCATGATCTTTCAACCCATTCCCAATTTTTTTTTCATGCTAGGAAAAGAGTAATTTGCAAATCAGATCCGGGCTGTGGAAAAGGAAGTATTTCACAACAGTGAGACAGCATGAGTCAGAAATAAGAGCTCATTTTTCCTGCTGCAGGTTGGTTTGCTGGAAGCTAGGAATTCTGTCCTTGAGGCAGCAGGGAGGTGAACTATATAATGCTTCTTCTCTGCTAGTCTCAGGTGAAGTGCAGTATAGAAATGCTTAGTCTTGACATTCTTCAAATTATCCCAGCAACACTAGGAGAAATAATGTTTTTCCAAGTTATTCTTTCTTGTAATACCAGTACTAATTTCAGTTTCCCTGAAATTTTCTGTTCTCTAGTCTCTCACAGAACCTTGAGTTTTGTTTCAGCATTTCTCATGCATTTTCTTTTATTTCCTTCATGAAGAATTCAATTTGCTGCAGCAAAATAATCTTAGTACTGAAATAATAGATATATTAAAGTTGGAATTACCTTGGTGGCAATAAAGGACAGGGTTTTATTGCTTGCTTATCAAGGCGGGTTTGTGTTTGAGATCACTGAGAACTGCATTACTTGACAACTAAATTTAACCTGGCTTGCTAACAACAGCACACATTGGTAATCCATAAGGACAGTTCAGATTTATATGATAATAGTTTAAAGAAGTCTAAAAAAAATAAATTAACAGCTTTAATGTTTTTGACTTGACAATGAAGTTGTCAGTAGTATTGATAAAATAGATGAGTAGCTGTTTTTAAAGTTTTTCACAAAAAAACCCCAAACAACAGCTGATCAATAGGAAAGGTCTTGTAGATGAAAAGCATTCCCAGTCATCCAAGGAGGAGCTGCAGTAATTTGGATAATACTGATTAAAATCCAACTCATTCATTTCTACCTAAGAGACAGTTTCTTGTTCCAGACTGTACAGCTCAGCAAAATCAAGTGTTGTCAGCAACAAATTATAGGCCCCAAGTGTTTTATTCTTAGATCTTGTAAAAAGTAGAGGGAAAGAGTAGGCTGCTTTACAGGGTAATTCCATTTTTCAGGTTAATTTATATCTGATGAGCTGAGCTTTTAGAAGGAGCAGTCACATGTCAAGATTAGAAGTTTGGATTAACCAGAACTGTACAGTGTAAAGTGGTGAGTGAGTAGTTGGGCTGCTTCTATTGAATTTTTTAAAAGTCATTATTCACCTAGTTCTCTGATAGTACTGACAGCTGCTTTGTAATCTGAAAAACCTGATTTGAATAAAAAAAATCAAGAGGGTCATTTTCTTGTGCTGAGTAACTTCACCAGCCTTGTTCCCTGAAGCAGAGAAGTTTAATGTGAAGATCAGCTTGGCAGCTCAGCACCTGAAATTCTTCTGATCCTTTGTATTTCAGGAATTTTCATGTGTGAATGTGTGAAGGCACTTAATAGCAATTGTTTCAGGTAGCAGCATGAGTATCCACTCTAGACACCTGCTGCTTGGTCTCCATCTGGCTGCTTTTGTTTTGGGTTCTTTCCAGTGCCTCTGCTGCAAACTTATGGGTGGAAGATGCTCTAATAATGATATCAACTGTTAAACAGCAGTTAATTACAAGATCATTCATTAAGTTCATTTAAATCACAGGCAGTAAGTTGCATCCAACCTGTTCTGTTTGAGGGGGCTGTTGTTACTTTGCCAGGAAGAGAAGCAAGGCTGTGGTGTGGGACAGAACCAGGAGGAGGAATAACTCATTTTGTGTGGAAAAGTGTAGTTTTAGAGGAGCTTTAATAACTGGTCAAACAACTATAGTCACTTTTGCTTGCTTCAGAAATGCCTTTGTTCATGCAACATGGACGTTTTTAGACAGCTCTCGGTAAAAGGGAACCTGAGTCTGTTCTGCTGTGTTTTGGGGTGTTTGCTCTCATTTGTTGCCTTGGTTAACCAGGTCCCAGCAGCAGCAGTTCTCCCCGTGGCTGGGGCTGTGCAGGCACATCACTCTCATTGCTGCTGCCCTTGGTGTGTCCCTGGGGCAGGAGGCAGCTGGCAGGACGGGCAGAGTCCCCATGGACCCGGCTCAGGGCTCGATGCGCTCTGTCCAGCTCAGCACAGCTGGGCAGGGAATCCTTCCCCTGTGCTCTGCTTCTGCTTTCAAGGGCAGGCAAGGAGGAAGTCAATCTACAAAGTCTAAGCAATGCAGCTTTAATTGGAGTTGTACATCTTGATGGAGCAGAGGTGAAAAGGAGGAGACCGTATGGTGTAACCTTTATTTTTGTTAAGTTCCCTGATAAGCCATTGATTTGATAAGAAATACTGCTCCATTGGCTGAGCTTGCAGGGTGCAGTTCCCTGATAAGCATGTGTTTACTCTCTGCCATAAATGCCTGAAGTGACAGTTTATGGTGGGCTGGATTGGATGTTTTAAGTGCTGAGTGAGTGCATCATAGCTGTGCTTTCACAGGCAAGCCTGCTGTGCACTCAGGCTGGCTGAAGAAACCAAGGTTGAGCTGTAATTTTCATTTCTCCTTGGAGCAGAGCAGTTGGACCCAAGGGTAATGCACAGCCCTTGCAAATACAATACAACAGGAACCCATTAGAACACAATATCCAGCCCAGATAATCTCCCAAAAAAGCCTTGCAGGAGGAACACAAAGATGATGTGTATTTTGATACAGACTGCATGATAACTTTCTTCCTATATGGTAGACACTTATGCTGTCCTGATCTTGATGTCACCTCATTTAGAGCAATATTCATACACACCCAGATTTTCATACCCAGTGAATCAGACCACCACTGGGGGGTTTTTTTGATGTTAGAGACCCAATGCTTTCCCAATCAGAGGTATTCAAGGATGAAAAAACCTCTTGATTTTCACAGCATAAGAGAAAGGAAATAACTCATCTCTCTCTTTGAATTAGTGAAGGCTACCATGACATATTTATAGTTCTCTTCCTATCTGTGTTGGGTAATTTTTCTGGAACTCAGGATATATTTTTTCTGATTAAAACTGAAGACACTCTATTAAATTCTTTAACCACATTTAAGTCTTGTAATGTAAACAAATCAGTTTGCATTTCACATGTTGGACACTGATTTATAGAGGAATATGGGAGTTTGCATCTGGTGTGTCTCTTGAATCATTAACTTTTGATTGAAGCGAGGCTTTGAAATAGGGTGTAAAAGAATTTTCCATCTTTAGCAAAGGGATTTCTTGGGGTTTGCAGCACCTGGTTGGGTGTTTTGTTCCCCTGGTGTGGTATACCAAGAAATTTTGAATTCCCTTTCCTAATTTGGGAAGCTCAACCTGAGGGAATTGAGCAATTTCTCCAGTTTGCAGCACAGCTCACTTTGTGTTCCTATGAGAACACTCAGTGATGGCCCCACAGGAGGGACGTGGCCACCAGGAGCTCTGCTCTGGTCACCTGTGTGACCCTGGTGGCTCTGCTGCCCTTGCAGGTGCTGGGTGTGCCCAGGGCCATTGCACAAGAGCCCAGCCTGGCTCCCTGCCCTCCTGGGAGCTGTGCACAGCCCCCAAACTCCTGGGGTCCTGAAGCTGCTCTGCCCTGTCCTGTGTGCATAAACATTATGTGATACAGGCAAGTTCCTGCTTAGCATTGGAGTCGTAGCAATGTCTCAGAAGCTTAATATCACTCCAGCATAAAGACAGAAATAATTAGGAATTGTGTCAAAGGCAGTGGCTAGTGACCAGAGGAAATTGCATCAGATGGACTGATGCTTCTGTCCAGTAGAGGTAGCTGGTTTTGTTGTGGTTTTGTATGTCATTTGCCAGCCACATTTAGCATGAATAAGTGTTTTCAGATGCCCCATGTATCAAAGACTAGTCTGATGTAAAATGTCTGTTGCAGAAAAAAAAAAAAATGTAGAAAGAGATACTGGATGTTGTGGCCAGTGAATGATTTTGGAAGATGAGCCATTGATCTAATTCTGCCTTGTGGCATGTGGGTGAGATGTTGTAGGTGAGAATCCTCAGGGCTATAAAGAACATATTTCTGCTGTGTTACACCCAGGGCTGGGCTGGTCCTGCCTCGTGTTTGCTGCCTTTGATTTCCCTCTCCTCTGCCTCACAGCAGCTTGTGACAGATGCAGCCACTACTTTTAACGATGGACCTTTGTCCAGCCAGGGAAAATGGCCACTTGAATTCAGAGGGAAAATAATGATCCTTTTGATTAAGCAAGCTGGCACTGGTGGCTGGGCTGCACACAGTGGAGAGGAGAGCTCAAAGGGCACCTGCCTGTAACACAAACGATGGCAGGAAGTGTGCCTGGCTGCAGGAGAGAAAAATTGGCCTTGTGCTTGGAAAGAACAGAGGAAGAGAGATTAGAGGTTAAACTGGAAAGGGTGTTAAAATATTCTCAGTGGATGATGGCTGTAGCAGTGGATTTAAATTGCTGAAATTACCTTGTCAGGATGCCTTATCAGCTGCTGTTCTAGTGATTGTTTGGTTTAGATAAGAACTGGAGTGTGATAAAACCTTGATAACAGTTTAGAGATTACAGCTCTTTTGAAACTGCTGGCACTTGCCAGGGGCTCTGAGCTGCAAGAGCTACGCTTGGATTTATTCCACTACATTTTTTTTCCCTCCGCCCCCCTTCTCTTCTTTTGTTTCATGTTTTTGTTTAAGTGCTTAAGCTGTTGTTTTAGATCCTGGTTATTTTGGGCCAGCAGCCCCTTCTGAGCACTTGTGGGACAGTGCATGGAGGAGGGGATCTGTGCTGAGGAGTGCAGGTGAATGCTGAGGGAGAGAAGAACAACAAGGTAAAGCTGCCCCTCTTGCCACCCCATCCCATTTCTGAGCTGTGCCCAGCTTCACCAGCTGTGAGGACAAAGGGCTGGGTCACACAGCAGAATTGAGAGCTTTCTCCTGGGTGCTTCCCCAAAGTTCCTGTAACAATCTTTAGTTTACAGCAATTCACTGAATGGGAATATAAAACAGCAGCCCTTAAAAATCTGCACTGTTTTTGTGGCAGCACGTTTGTGTTCTTCATACTATTTTGGACTGTATCATCTCTTGGGGTTTGTGATTTGGTGGGGTTATTTTTAAGTAGAGATTAGTAATAAGCCTCTAGTTGCACTCATCCCATCTGCATGCAGTGAATAGGACAGAAACAGGGTTACAGAAACCAATGTGGTGTTTTTGTCTAGCTCTTATTGAAGGTGATTTATATGGTATGGCAGTATGGCTGTATTTTGGTTCTGCCTTTCTTCTAATAAATCAGGCACTCAGCAGCTTTTGCACATCTGAAAGCATATGCTGCTTAGTTTTCCAGAATAATGCATATTGGTAATGCAGATTTTTGTGTAAATATAATTTGAAAGGAGGAAGCAGGGGAAGTATAACAAGTAAAGTTAAGTACAACAAGGAAAATTCAGAACTTGTAGGACTATGGTTAGAAGATGGAAATTGAGGTTGAATTTTTGTGGTGAAAACCCTTTGTAGTGTTTGCTTTCAGATTTCTTCTCATGCTTATTAGGATTAATAGTAAAGCAGTGCATCCAGGCACTCCGTCTCTACTCGTGTGTTTTTAGCCTGTCCAGCCAAAGGATGAAGTTAAATCATTATGAAAAAGCACAAGGAAGAAATGCTGCTGCTGTTAGACGAGTGCTGTGTGTACCTGAAGGTTCTCTTGTGCTGTGGCTGTGAGGTGTGGCTCTGCCAGGACCTGTATTCCACAATAGCTGAAGTTACAGAGCAGTGCAAGGTGTTGGTGCTTCCTTGTCTTGGTTACTTGTGCTGTTCATCCAACCAAAGAGTCTTGAGGTGGTTGCAACTCAAACCTGCTTCTTGTAGTGTGCTTCAATTTGGTTTTGCATTTTCTTGTGGTTTGTGTAACTCAGTGATTTTTCTTTTTTCCCCCCCTTTAGTGGTAAATCTGGTGTGTCCCCTGCTGCACTGGTCAGCCTGATAACACACAAAGTTTGCTCCAGTTGGCTCAGGCACAACGTGTTCTACAAAGTCCACAACAAAACTTTGGACCACATGAGTTTGACTATCTGGGGATATGTCAATAATTGCAACACAAAGTACCAGGGGAAACTGTACTCTGGAATAACCAGGCTTTGTTTTTGTTGGTTCTTTTCTTTGTTTTTAAACTATTTTTCCTATAATATGAGAGGAACTTTTCTGGCAGTTGATTTACTGAATGTATGCTCATGCCTGCCTGCAACTACTGAAACACATCATCTAAAAGCATCAGTAAGTGAAATTTAAGGGATTGATAGTTCTCTGTACTAGTCTATCTCAAAACATCCATTTTAAAGTATCACTGCAGAATGACCACCTGAATTCCTGAGGGTTTTAAAGGCCTGTGAAAGGAATTTAGCAACAGATGAACTGTAGCAGAAATACAACTCCAAACTCTTTGAGTTATCAAATCTAATCAAATAATAAGAATGAACAAATAAGCTATCCAGCAACTGAGATACTTAATGAGCACTGGTTTAGAGCCTTTCTTAATTGTGTTCAGGCACTCATGGGCTGTATTTGCAAGTCTGTGTTTATGACTTGAGACTGTACACTTTGTTTTTTCCTCTTAATGAAAGCTCAACATTTCTTTTGTTCCAGCAAATTTCAGAACTTAGAAGATGATGCCAAATTATCACATGCCTCACTACAAAACAAAGAGCTGGCAGCATTGCCTTCCTAGGGGAAGCTGGAAATATCCCAGGCTTGCTCCAGCCATGCTCTAATTTGAGGTTTAATGCTCTGTTAGCATCAGCCCAGGGCTGCATCCCTTGAGTGGATGTGGGCTGGGGCTGGTGAGAGCAGGAGCAGTGCTCTGGATGGGGATTCAGAGCAGGAGCTCAGAGAGAACTGGCACAGGGGGAGCAGGGTGGTGTCACCCCCAGGCCAAACTGGGGGTGAGGATTGCAAACAGCCCAGGTGAGCTGCAGTTTGCTCTGTGGAGGGGTGCTTGGCAGCCAGGTAATCTCCAACAGAAAATTGCAGTCAGTGGCTTGGGTGAAAGTAACCTTGTGGGTCTTCCCTTCAAGATACACAGTTTCACAGAGCTGCTGTGGACACAATCTCACTGATTTCTGTGCAAGAAAAGGGTGTCAAAGCCAAGGTGATGCATTTCAAAGCATTCTTTGCAACTCAGAGGTTTTGCTTTTTACCTTCAAGTTTCATTTTGAGTCTCAGCTGCATTTCAGGTGATGCTAAAAGTGAAACTCAGCCAGCTCTTCTGGGCTGGAACTTACCAACCAAGGTTCTTGCAGGTCACGAATGGTTTGCAGTGGGAAAAGGCAAAGGTGATGTATCATTCTTTGGTTCTTAAGAAGCGTCTTAGGGAGAGTTACAGTTCTGCAGCCACAAGAGCTAGATGTTCCTGCTCTATCCCCTTGTTGCTATCTGGATGTTTCAATTAGGAATCCTTACAGAAGGAGAGCTCAGCTTTCTGCTTCCCTCAGCACATTCTGCTTTGGCCATTAGGAGTTAAACTGCATTACCTCTGATTTGGTGACAATTGTGACAAGGCAGTAGTGTCTCTTCCTCTAGAGCCTGACTCTGAGTTATGGCTATACTGCTCTTGATGCTCTTTGTATATCCTACATGCAGTAATTCTGTTACTGTTCTCTACTCTTTTTGGTAAAAGGCAGTAAGTCAAACTGCACAAAGGTTTTAATACCAGTGGTTGCTGTGGGCCCTAGCACCACATCTGTCTGGAGGAAAGGGTGGTGACAGAACTGCATCCCCTGGTTTGCTTGTCTTCCTCTGTGTGTGTGTGTGAAACAGAGCATACACATGGAGAGGGTCTAACTAGTGAAACCACAGTGCTGTTATGAAATGCATGGAGGCTCAGAAGTTGTTCCTCTGAAGATCTGGTTTGTGACCTGCTGGTCACCTTCCTCATGTCTCTTAAGACGTGAACAGTCTTACAGTAAAAACTAAATGCAATTACAGAGCTCAGAACAGCTTCAAAGTGGCCTGGCTAATTTTGGGTTTGAGTTTGACCCCAGAAGCAGGTCAGTTGCATGGGATGGCAGGCTTACATCTTGAAGATTATGACTAAACCACACCAATTTATTTAGCTGCAGTGAAGAATTTGAGTTATTCAGGGTTGGTTTTTCTTTTCCTTATAACCTCTCAAGAAAGGCAAACTTTAAGCTACCACACACAGCTGGTGTTTCTAATAAGACACAGATGTGTTTTGGGATCTCTTCCCATCTCCTGCAACATTTAAATGTAGATAAATAGAACTTAATCAGCTATAAATAACAGCGTGTCATGCCTGTGGATCACTAACCTTCTCTGGGACTCCCACAGGACTAGGGTTAAGCTTAATTACTTCAGTCTACTGCAAACAACAGAATAATCAGCTGTTGGGTATTGCATGGGGAAAGGTGGAGGGAGCATAAAGAAACAAGTCAACATCCCTGGCCAGTGATGTGAGCCCCAGTGCTCAGTGTAGGGTATTTGGAATGCTTCAACACCAAGGGGATTCTTTTATTCCCTGTTTTGGTTTCAGTGCACAGGAGGTTTAATGTCAGTACTACATCTGTGAGTGTTGTTTTAAAAACAAACTCAGGAGGTGCCTATGATCTCTATTTTTCCTCTCCTTAGGGAGATCTTCCTCCCCTCAGGGATAACTGCTCAGCCCTGCTGTATAAAAAGGTGGTGATTGTGGCTGCTCAGCTCTGTTGTAGATGAAGGCAAGTTATTCCTCTGTGGCCACTGCACATTGCTAATTTAGGAGGGCAGATTGGTATGTCTGCTCTGGTCTGGTCTGGTGGCTGTCAGCCACAGGCAGCTCTGGGCTGGAGGAGTCAGTGTCTGTGCTTCCAGCACTGGGCTCTGTGTGTCTGGCCAGCCTGCCCTGCATGGGAATGTGCTACATGCTGCTGTCTTCTAGCAGCTTTCTGCTGGAGCAAATGTGAGGCAGATGGTGGTGAAACCACCAGGACCTCCACTGCTGCTGGGTGCTGCTCCTCCTGGCCAGGCACTACTCAGCTCTGCTCAACACACAGCTCTGTTTCCATGCTTTGAGTGACCATGGGCATCACTCTCCCAAAGGACAGGCCATGACAAGGGAAACTGATGTCCCAAGCTGCTCATTGTTGGCATTTGTACTGGTATTTTTGGCTAATTGCCACTTCTCTCAAGAGCACTGGTGAAAAGGTATTTGCTAGACGTTTTTCCCTCTTAGTTTCTGTTCTTGCCTGATGGTTAACAGAAATGGAGTTTGTTATTTCATAACCTTTTCCCAGCTACAGAAAGTTTGAGCCATAGATTTGTTTTTTCAAAGTAGATTTGATTTACAGCAAAGCTGTTTCTGCCCCACATACCTGCTCTCCAGTAACTGCTGGGCAAAGCCTCAGGTGGTTCAGCCAGGAGCTCAGGGCATTCCTTACAGCTCTCCTGAACAAAAGGGCCTCACAGGGGCTGTCTGGGAGAAAAACTGTGGTGCCTGGCATTCAGGGTGTGATTTGTGGTGTGAATTAAATGCAGTTCAGCTGCAGGGACTCTGCTTGGCTTGGCTCAGTGCTCCATGGGTTTCACTGCTGCTGTCCCTGCACTGCTGTTCTTCTCAAAGAGGGAGCAGGTATTGGGTGTGCAACTAACACAGCATTACCTCTTTGACTTTTTCTCTTTCCTTGTGTCCCTGTAAGCTGCATTTCCTTGATGGGAAGGTAATTAAAGGTTTTATGAGGGAGGAGAGCCATACCTGGAGGGCTGTGCTGGGGCAGAGCTGGCCAAGGCAGCCCCTGCTTGTTTGATTTCCCCTGCTGCAGGCCAGGCTCAGGAAGACAGGGGAATATTTATTTATAAGCTGTCTGTACAGATGTTTTCCTTGTGGTTTGTGGTGCATTGGTGCCACTTAGTGGGAGGAGAATTGAATTGACAGCTTTAACAGTGCAGGGGAAAACAAGGAGAGATGGGTTTCATATTCCAGCCCCCCCTCCACCTCCCAGCAGTATTCCTGCAGTTTAAAGACAAACCCAAATCTGCTGCTGGCCACAGAGCTGTGCTGGGTTTGGGAGCTGGCTGCTGGCAGGCTGGGCATGCACTGACCCTCTTCCCAAGAGCAAAGCTGCAAGGAAAGCACTGCAGAATATTAACCTAAATAGGCTTTGCTAATAGAGAAAGCTAATCCAGCCATGCCTTGTGTTCAGCAGGTTTTGGCAGGTTTAAAAATCATCCTCTCTCTGTTATGATTTCCATTATTTTAGGTGTAGCAGGAAGGATGATGGATCAGGATGGTGTTAGCTCTGATTCAGTTTTGGAGGAGCCAATCTATACAAAATGTTAACAGTGTTTATTCAAAATCATTTAACTAGATTTTGTATTGATTTCCCCACAGAAAGGCCTGTGGGAAAAAAACAAAACCCTGTGCTGTGATATGTGTAAGCAGCCTATCCTGCTACCCCAGATAAATGCTGAATGTTAACTAGAGGTACCTGGAAATAGTCTCAGTGTCTGCTATTGGCCATCAGCCACATGCCCCTGAGCCTGGAGAGGCATGGTGAGGGTGCAGGGGAGCACATTGCCCTCAAAAGGCTTTGCAGCATCCTCTGTTGTGTGTGGAGGGGTGTTCTGGCTTGTCAAGATGCCCAAGAACATCTTGTGTTTGATGGTATTTCTGCCTTGTGTAGGATGGGACACCTTGGGCTGGTTTTACCTTGAGTTGAATTGAGTCACTGAATTGTTTTTTTTTTTGTTGTTTGCACATGGGCTCTTTTCCCTGTTGAGTCATTTCTCTGTGCTCCTCATGCAGTGGTTGGTGCACATCCCTGAGCTGCAGGGACTCTGAGCCTGGGTTTGGAACCCCTCCACGTGGTGAACGCTGCTAATTTTAGTGAAATTTCTGGGCATGGACCAAGTTCAGTCCTTGTGCCCAAGGACTGTTCCTTTAACCATACCTGCTGTGGTGTCATCTTGGCTGGTCCATGATGGGACAGGCTGGCACATCCCACCCCTGGAGCTGTTCTGGAGCCCTTGGTGGCTCTGTGCTGCTCGTGGCTGGGACAGCAGGCAAGCCAAAGCCACGCTGGGTGTGTGTCCTGTGCCTTTCCTTCAGCTGGCAGCTGCTGGGGCACCGAGCCCTGGGTGCTGTGCTGGTTTGTGCCTCTCACCAGAGGGCACTGCACAACATGTCACAGCCTAATAAATAACCCCTTAACCTGCTTTGCTGCTTTATGCTCAGTGGCATGTTTTACAACGTTACCTGGAGTCCTTGAATGCTGGTTCCCATGGCAACCTGATACAGCATTTTTATTCTTTATTACTATCAGTGTTTTATTGCTGCCTTGTTCAAATGCGCTGTCATCTTTATTTTGCCTTGGTGTGTGCGTGCGAGCTGCAAATCTGTTTCTCAAAATTATATTATTAAACCATTTAGTGAATTTAGAAAAAGGGTGATGATCTGTCACTGTCGATTTAATATTAAATGGAAACAAGCTAGAAAGAAAAATAAACTAGCAGCCCAAATATTGATGCAGACAGCTTAGGATGTTTGATGGAGGTGCAAATAGTTGGGTAAAAGCAAATTAATAGAAGAAATGCAGCTTCTGTAAGGGAATGTAATAATCCTGATTTGCATGAGAGGGCAAATTGACAGTGTCCAAATGTTCTTAGGAGTGGAGTTTGGCCAAATATTGTAAGGGAGCAAGGACCTCAGTTGTTTTAAGGTGAAGCTTAGAACACCCAGAGAAGCTGTGTGGCCCAGTGGGGAGCAGCCAGAAATAAGGCTGGTGGTGTGGGTCAGGCTGTGGATAACTCATTGCTCCTTTAATGTTATGGTTAATGTCTTCTCTGCAAGGCTCAAGGGAGATTTCTGGGTGATAACTGGGCTTCAGGAGTGGGGGCGGGAGGATCCCCTAAATTGAAGGATGAGGTGGAGCTGGAGATGGTGTGCAGGTCCTCCCAGGGATGCTCAATGCAAAGTTGCAAAAATCAGCCAGATTTGACAGATTTGGTGCTAGGAATGAACACAGTGGGATTAACACAGACCTGGGTAGAGAGTTTCCTTCCTTCCCAGTGCAGGGCACAGGGCTCATCTCTTGGGGGATGGTTTGGGGTTGCTGTGGGACCAGTGGGGGCTCCTTGGGGCCAGTGAATCCCAGCTGGCAGCAGGAGGGGCTTGTGCAGGGCAGAGACTGCCTTGGTGGGAATGGCAAAGCAAAGAGAGCTCAAGGCAGGGTGATGCTGAGCACACAGGAGCCAGCTGGCAAACCCCAGATAACAGATATCTTCCCAAGCACATGTTAGGAGCAGTGCTGTTTTCAATGGCTCCCTTGTACATGCTGTCATCCTCCCATCCTGCTTAAAGTATTAGGGGGCTGCTATGAAAATATTTGTTCTTCCTGAGCTCCTCTAAGTCACTCTCTGCTATCGACTGCTACTGTGGAGGGTGTAAGTATCCCCTGTGCTGAGAGAGGATGTTGAAAGGACTGGGGTCAGGGCTGACTCCTCCAGGGTGATCTCTCCTATCTGAGGAATGGAGAGGCATCATTTGGAAAGGTATAAATTATCTAGGACAGCACATAGAATTTTACAACCTGTACTTAAATCCTTCATTATATCTTCTGCCAGCAGCAAGGCGGATTCTGCAGCCTTTTCTAAGGACACTGAGCTGAAGATTCAGATGCTTTGGAGGATGTGTTGTCTGTCCTTCCAGAAAAATCTGAATTTTTATTACTTTTTTTAGATCTCACTCCCTTAATTCTTTGCCAATTCCTCTATTTTCAGGGCAGTGCTTTGTAGCAGGGCAGGTTTGACTGTGATACTTTGGCAAGAAAAATTCTTCTAAGTGCTTGAAGTACACCCTTGTTCATCTCCAGAACCCAAAGCAGAACAGATGCAAACTGATCTGTTACTGGAATTCAGGCTTTGGGAGATTTAGGAAATGAGTCCACCTGAGCAGAATAGCTTTTCTAAAACAAAAACATTTCTGGATTGCCAGACTGCTGATTATTAAGAAGGAAAGCAGGGAGAGCAGCATGGGGAAGACAATGGGTTTCAGGGAAGTGGATTTCAGTCAGCTCAGAGCTGCAGTCTTGGCAAGCTGCTCTGAGTGAAGAGGAAGTTTGGGAGAGTTAAAGGTTTCTTAGAGAAGCAAATTCAATGCACAAGCAGAACTCCCTTAATGGAGAGGACAGATGGGAAACATAGTAAGAGATTACTTTAGCTAAATCACGGGGTCTTTAATGACCTGAAACTCAAAAGCAACATAAAAATATTGGAGAGTAGGCAGAACTATTGAGAATAATTTTATCATGAACATGCAAAGAAAATTGAGAAGCCAAGGTCCAAATGAGCCACAATTGGCAAAAGACAAAAAGGGCAGCCAGAGGGGTTTCTGTGAATGTGTTTGCAGCAAGAGCTGGGCCAGGGAATGAGTTAGTCTGCTGCTCAGTGGAAAGGAAAAGCTCTCAGAAGATGGAAGTGAGAAAGCAGAAGTACCAAATGACTTTTTTATTTCTTCTGTTCTTCCTGAGAGGGTCAGCTGCAGCCAGCGTGCTCTCAGAAAAGAGGGAAGGAATGGGTCTGGATGCTTAGCAGAGCCTGGAGGAATTCTGCTCCAGATAGTTAGAGAAAACTGGCTTAAGTGATTTCAGTGCCATTAGTGATAATCTTTGAAAATCTGTGGAGGACAAATGAGGCTTGAGAAGACTGCAGAAAAGAAAATGTAATGGGATTTCTTTCAAAAAGGGAGAAAGGGAGGAGCTGTGGGCTGGGAATCCTGTCATGCCTAGGGAATATTTTTCAGGAAAGTATGATAAAAATGATGAAGTTGTTCCTAAGCATGTAGAAGGCAGCAGTCCCTGGAAGAGGTGGAGCTGCCTCAGCAGTCTCCATCTCTGTTCACATTTGGAAAAAACCCTTGTGATCACAGTTACTCTGCAGCCATGCCAAGCTCAGGCAGGTACAAGCACTGCCAAGTTCAGAACAGACACAAGCTTTTGGGCTTAATAATAAAATAATAATATAATAAAAAAAATATAAAATAATAAAGCTCCAACTTCTTGTGACTTTCACTTGCCTGGGATCCTTGAATTGTTACAGTTGAAACATCAACAAAACTGTAAAATGTTTTTGTTGTGTTTTTGTCTATGAAAGTGGAATTTTCTTATTTTATACTGTGGGTTAGAGAGAGTGATCCTTGATATAAATATTGCTGGTTTGCATAAAATGCTAAAGCATGGTGCCTGGAAATTCCTTGGTTCCTTGTTGATTTTTCATATCTCCTGTCTAGCTCTAAGGGTGCCTGAAGACCTATAAAAACATAAAACCTGAATAGACAGAAATTAATACTAAGTTCTTCAAAAGGGAAATGGAGAATATAAGTGGTGTCTGGGGTGACATCAACATTTGGATTCCCCTCTTTCAGTCTGAAATCAGGCTTAAGATGGAGATGAAATGGCATCCAAGAGTTTTCATGACAGGAAGAGTCTTCAGACATCAGAAGACTCTTTAATTATGGGCAGAGTGATTCATTCAGTGGTCAGCATCTGTGTCTCATTAAAGTCTGAAATCCCTCACTGTTTCTCCTTTAAATATGGAGGTATCTCTGTTTTATCTTTTTTGGCTTAGCAGAGCTATATTTTATGTCAGGTTAGTGCAGTGTACCATTCCAGCAAGCCTGAGTTATGTGCAGATTATTTAATGCTGAAAATGTTGAGCAAATGTAATTCACCTGTGCTGCTTTCTGTAGAATTTTTTCCCCTTCAGCAACCAAGCAGAGCAGAAAAGCAGCTTGAAATTAAATTGGAGGATTAATTTCAAATTATTTGGGGAATGGGAGTTATCAATGAAAATAAAATATTCTTTGTGTTTATTCCTGCTGAGCTTTAATCAACAAGTGAGGATTTTCCTGGAACAAACAATCTCAGTGAGCCCAACCCAACTCCTGCTCAAGCTGATGGAAGAAAAAAATAATCTCCCATGGACTTCAATGGGAGCAGCCTGCTTTGAACTAACTTTTATTGGGGTGGGGAAATATGCATTCTGTCTGCAAGAGATTGACCATAAATACCTGTGCAGATGAGCACATCTGCAGCTCAGGGTGGGGGTGCATGAGAGTCAGGCAAGATAACCACAGGTGAAAGCTTTTGGTTACACCTTCCTTTTCCCCATGCCACTAGAAAACTGCAAGGTGTATTTTGGATCAATAAAGGATGACTTTTCAGGCTAAAAATTATAACTTGACAGAATTTCTCAATTTTTTTCCACCATCTTGCTGTGATTTTTTTTTAAATTTTGGAAAAATGAGCTGTGTGCACACACATAGAATTTTACAACCAAGTAGAAGCAAAAATGAGTTTTCTTACATCAGCTGTGATTAGTGCAAGGTCTTTCTACTCCACTGCCTCTTTCCAAAATACATTAAAGTTGTCAGATGTAAATTGTGGGCCTCAAAGCACTTTCTGCATAGGGTTATGAGCTGGTCTGTAGAGCAGCTTGCTCTGAATTTTCCCAGTGTGTCCAGTGCCAAGCACAAATTGCATTTTAAAAGCACTGTTTTGTTTGGCCACCATGCATTAATCTAACTGCGTTCAGCAGCCGTGTGGTTAAATTCTAATTTGCCAGTTGGCTTTAGGCTTTAGGAGAGAAACACAGCAGCAACAGGTTTCTCAGCCTTGCCTGTGATAAAGTGTTGGAAGGAGTGGGAGAGGAGAGAGTGTGGAGATGCTGAATTCATCAAGGGCAAGCACTGAGCCACGCAGGCGTTTGTTGTGATCTGCCCAGAAATAAAGAGGGAGACCTAGGTGGAAAGTTGGGACAAAAATATATAAGGAGCTGGAAAGAGGGCTGGCTGCCAAAATCTGTGGTGTTACAGTTGGCCCCCAGCTTTGCTCCTTGCTTGTCTTGGCGCTGGAGTTGCAAGACAAATATATTTGTTTTAGTGTTGTTGGTGAAATCTGGCTGGCTGCAGAGTGATGGTGCTGAGCAGCAGGGAGACTTCATCTCATGAGTCATCTGTGAGTGGGGAGCCAGGCTGGAGGGTGATGATTTGGGTCATGCAGGCTGGGAGGTGGGGGTTTGATGCTCTCTTTCATAGCACTTCAGCAGCAAGCTGTGGCCCCAGGCTGGAGCCTTCTCTCCTGCAGGCTGGAGCAGCAATGCTCTGCTGGAGCAGGGCTGTCTGGTAAAGGGGAGGATGTGGGATGAAGCTGGAGTAGTTTCCTGCTGTCCCAAGAGGAGGCAGGTGGGGGAATAAGGAAGAATCATCAGTGGTTACAGCATCCTGATCCAGGAGATTAAATCTCCTTGAAGCAGCAAAGAGCCAAATTCAGTGTCCAAGCCCTGTTCTTTATCTGTGTAAGAGAAATCACACCAGTGCCCAGCTCACCAAAGCACTGTGAGGATAAACCCTCTGAGGACTCTGGAGTGCTCAGATAAATACCTGTGAGAGCACAGGGAGGCATTTGTGCTTGTATGAGGGATAAGTGCTTTATTAGTAATGACCCAGAAAGGACAGAGCTACTTGCAGGTATACTAAGCACAAGCAAGTACCTCCTGTAGTTGACAGGCTCTTGGTATAAATCATTTGTGGAATAAATGACAAAAGAGAATTCATGCTTCCTAGAGGAGAAGGGAAAAAGTCTCTGCTGAGTTTAATAAAAATGAAAATTTGGTAATGGATAATACAAGTCTGGAGAGGGTCACAGTCTGCTTGACAGGAGCTGTAAGGTCACAGATTAAGTAGGTGCCCAAGTCAGTTGCAGCAATATACAGGAGATTATTGAAGGAAGATGCATCCTGGGAATCTCTCCACAGAACAGCAAGATCTGGAGTAGCTGTAACTGTGGTTTTGCACAGGAAAAATCCAACGTAATTATTGCAGAAAACAGCTAATTGTCTATTTGACATCATACCTTCTGATCAATCAGGTGGGGCTGCAGCCTCATCCTCCATTGAGCTTTGGAAGATCCCTGTAAAACAGGGCAGGCAGAGCTTGCCCCGTGCTGTGCTTCCAGCATGGTCCCATCTCACAGGGAGAGAGAGGGGTCTCCAGCTCCCTCCCTGCTTCTGGCCACATCTTCCCTCTCCCCCAGCCAGCAGTGTCAGTGTTCAGAACTGCTGGGGAGAGCTCAACCAGCCAAAAGCTAACGTGATGAGAAAAAAAATTACTTTTCTTTGGGTTAATTTCCTGAATTGTCTCACCACTTAGTCATAAAGGCAGGGGGGGTGCAAGAGAGAAGGTGGGAACATATGGCTGGGGGCAAAGAGAGGAGTGGGAATTGGATAGTTTATAACTCACATCACCCAAAGCTGCCATGGGACTGTCACGTCTGGGCTGTTCCAGCTCTGTCTCCTTGGAATGGAAGAAGTGCATCAGGCCAGGGTGAGGTGTTCTCTGGCCAGTGGCAGCCTGGTGCTGCTCTGATCTCTCCCCATGTTCTCTCCTGCTGCAGGAAAGGAGCACTGGGGGCAGCATCCTCCCCATGGTTTTCCAAAAAAAAAAAAAAATAGGTTGGCTGGAGAGCAGCAAGCTGCTGCTGCTCAGCAGTGGCCACAGCCTAGGAAAGATACAGAAATGTACCTGGGCAGGTTCAGTTTGTGGAAAGCCTGGATTTTAGCTCATTAAAGCACCGAGGCTCCAAGTGTTGTAAAGCTGAGGTCAGGAAGTGGCTGTAAATTGAGTGGTGGAAAGGAAACCCAATTAGCTGCTGGTGGCTTTTCCTGCGTGGGGGTCACAGCACAAGGCTCAGCCTGCTGCAGTTCATCTCAGTCCATGCAGCTTTCACTCTGCTGCAGTCCTGCTGCTCCCCAGCACTGCCTTTAACTGCAGAAAAAATGGATTTGAAAGAGGGCTTCTCTTCTATATGGCTGGATTTTCCCTGTCATGGTAGTTCAGACTTGTGTGAGTCTGATTCCTCCTGCTCTCCAGAATTCAGTCTTCAGGCATATAGCAACTCCCAGCAGTTATTTTCCCCACAGTGATCACTGTAGAGCCAAGTTATACATCTCATGTTGTAGAAATTTTCTTTTAAAAATACCTTACTTCAGCTCCAGTAATAGGTGTTTGTTAGTTTGGGTTTTCTTTCTTCCAACAACTTTATTAGTGTCTGGAAGACTGGCCAATGTGCAGAATTAAGATGCATTTAGGCAGGAGAGGTGCAGCTCTCTCCCTTTTCTGTGCAATGGTGGCTTGTTTGTACCTAGCCAAGATTTTGCTTACCCAGGAACCTCACTTCATCATGCTGCACATGCTTGCCTGGATTGCTGTTTTTCCTCACCACCCTGGACAACTGTGTGTGCCAGATGCACTCATAGTTCTTGAGACACAAAGCCATGGCCAGGGGTGAAACTGTGCTGGGAAGACACTTGCTGGCCTGGTCATGCCACAGCTGAGCCCAGGGGTTTGGAACTGCAGAATGAAACTTTCACTATTACCCTGAACACAGAAACATAAAAGGAATTAATTTGGAAAGAGCTTCATGAAAAATGTTTATATGCCATCCTGCTGCCAAGATACCCTGCCAGCTGGGTGGTAGTAACATGGGGCTTAACTTCTCTCTCTGTGTGCCAACAGGATGACTTAACCTATCCTCTTTATCCCTGAACAAAAGAAAAAGCTGATGATTTGAACAGATGTTTTGCAAATTAGGAGCTGGCTCGTGGTGCAGTTGGGGAGTGGTGTGGTCTTTGAACCAAGCTTTGTCATTTGCCCCTGGTGCTTCCTGTGTGTGCCTCCCCATCTTATCTTTTTCCAGAGGACAGGGATCACAGATTGCCAAAAGGAGAGAGAGACTCAGGGCAGGAAAAGCTGGCAGTTCGTGCCTGGTGGTGAGCAGCTCAGATTTGCTGTGGGGAGAAGCAGCAGCACAGCCCTGGGTGGCAGGGGGAGAAGGTGGGGATGGTGGGAGGGCAGCAGCACAGAGGAGGAAGGACTGGAGATTTTGGGAATTGCCTGGACAGGGGGTGGTGTGGAAGGGTTTGGGATGTGCAGTGCTGAGTGAGAATCACAGCCTGCCAAGCTGGTTGTGGTGGCTGGAATGGCTCATTCCCCAGAGGAAGCCAGAGCTCTCCTTAATCCAAAGAAATGGCAGTAATTTAGCAACATCATTTTCTGAGTACACATAGTTAGAGTGTGCAGTCCCTTAGCATGAACACTCAAATTGGTTTAGGAGTGCCTGAGATACATCAAATGTATTGGAACCAGCTAATTTGAGTGTCCATGCAGCAGGGGTTACACCAATTTAACATTATCAATTTCAATGCCAGTGGCTGCATCAGTGCAGTGTGTGCAGGCTAACAGGAACAGCAAATAGGAAATGGCCTGAAGAGGAATTTTTTTACTCAAAAAGTGTGCAAAGCTACTAAAATTATTAAAAACTTTGTGGTTTTATTCATAGCAGAAATTTGTGATATCATCTCAAAGGGACTTGATCCTTCTAGGGACAGAAAAGATATTGTTTTCTTAGTTTTTACAGAATGAATATTGAAGTGCATTATTTCCATATTTTATGCTTCTATCTCCTAAAATCTTTCAGAAATATTCTCCCAAAACTGCAAATTTAAGACACTGAGAGATAGATTAGGGTCTGCATGACAGTCAGCTGTCCCAGCATGTGGGATTATAGTCAAAAATGAAAAATTAAGTCTAATTTTTGTGCACACGAGTGGCTGGCATCCCTCGAGGTTGCTATCATGCCTAACTAAAGTTGGTTCTTTATGCAATATATTTCTTCCTACACTTGAGAGATCTCTTCCCATCCTCCCCCTGCTCTGTGGTGTTACTGTGCTTCCCCAGCTACAATTAAAATGTTGACACCTGGCTTGGCTCTGCAGATTAGGATTTGATTTTCTGTAATTATATGTTATCGCTCACATTCAGTAGCAATTTTGCCTTCTGTACAGTATGATAACACTTATTAATTCAATAAAAGAAATCAATTCACAGGCAATTTCCAAATGTAACACCTTGGTAACTGAGTACTAACCAATCAGATTATGCATCTGACATTGTGCCTTGTCATTTAATCAGTAATGGGTGATTGCAAAAGCAGATATATGTCAGATGTTAATTACAAGTAACACAGTTTGGGACCATAATGTTAGCAGTGCTTGTTTTGTTATGATGCTGTGCTGAATATAGCTAATATTTGACTTGCACTTAAGTATTATTTACAGTAAATGGAACGATAAGGATATTTATTCTGTCTCTGTGTTCCAACAGATGTATTAAATTTTCTTTTTAATCAGTGAAATGGTGAGTGTTAATGGACTGCCACACAGTGCATGTGTATGTGGGATGTGGAGGTGGGTTTGTTTATAGTGAACATGCTCCATCTTATCTTTCAGAAAGTTACACAGCCTTGCTTTCCTGTGGCTTTTTTTATCTTTGTGAAGAGTTTTACTTGGCATCTGCCAATCAACTCTTTCCATCAGATTATTGTTGTTCTGTGGAAAAATACGTGTGGAAGCTGTGGGTGTGCACCACCTCAGGCCCTGCTGAGACCCTCCTACCTCTCCCTGCTGCCCCTTGCAGCAGGTACCAGGTGAAATGTGTTCTGCTTCAGCCCTGGGGGGAATTAACTGGGGCAGGTGACTGCAGTCACCATTGTCACCTCCCATCCCACCCCTTTTGTTTCACTCCCTTTGCACCTGATGCTTTGTCCCCTCCAGGATGTCTTCATGCTCTAACATGGTTGTTCACAAGGCTCAGATTGGGGCTTGTTGCCCTCCTGGGTGTGTTAATTGTGGTTTACAGCATTGTCTGTCCCAATCCTCAGCTGCTTGGTGGGCACTGGGTGCCACCCCCTCCTCTGCTTCCATTGGTGACATGCAGGACCCCTTCAATTCTGTGTCTTCCCTTTAAGGACTCATTTGTTCTGTGTGATTAGGACCTATTAGTCCACTTAAATCAAGATGAGAACAGGTGAAATATGCCATTTCAGCTTAGCCAAATGCTATCATGCACACACAACCTTCCTTTCTGCTTTGTAATTAAGTTAGAGCCAAGGCCACCAGCTATTGAACTCCACAAAGCAAATGTGCAAGATGCAAGGAATCTCCAATAAAGTTGTAAACTTCAATTAGATGGCACCAGCCCAGGGTGCTGAGGTTTCATTGGATATTCACCTAATTTTATTATAACAGCAACATTCTAAATGAGCAGCTCTGGGGCACAGTCTATTAATTTACCACTCTGCATATTCATTAAATCTTACAAACTGGCATCAGTGTTTTGTTTTTAGCAACTTATTTATTGAAAGAGGGAGGCATATTCAATGTCAGATCACTTAAATTTTCTGTTCAGTAAACCACTGTTGTTCAGAGTTTGCCTAAAATGAGGCAACTCATACAAGTTGAAGTAAATTTTCTCATTGAAGTCATTTGCTCTGGTTGATAAAGTAAAATGGAGTTTATAAAACTATTTGCTGTGAAATTTCAACAGAAGTTTCTCTTCTGCCCCAAGATATCATCAGGGAGGTGAAAGGATTGCAGATGAAGATGTAAATACATTTTTCAGTCATAGCCTGCTTTCCCCTCTCTCCATTTGACATACAGACAATGTAATGTTAATTTCTCTATTTTTTTTTATTTTAATAATCATCCTTAGAGAAGAAAAAGGTGCTTCAAAATATTGCTCTTCTATGTAATCCTCTCCTTGTGTTGATGAGTACTTGTTTTGGCTTCTCTTTTCATTACTGTCCCTCTATAATTGAGTCAGTGATGTCAGCAGAGCTCTGACAACTCAGATCCTGATGTGTGAATTGTGTGAATCTTGGCTTATGACTCCAGTGTGGCTTTCTTGAGCTTCTGAGGAAGCAGTGTTTATTTTAAATGTGCATGCCAGTAGTGAATCAATTAGATATTTTGCAATGACTAATGAGGAGAGCACCTAAACCTTGTGAATGGTCAGTTTTTGAATTGTCTTGTTGCACAGGAGTTTAGAAAATACAAAATATCTTCAAGAGGTCTTACTGTACTAAATATGTATTTTTGTACTGAAAGGTAATTATGGTCTTAATTCTGTTATGAAAAATGATAACTTAAACTATTTTATCATGAGAATTTACATTTCTAGTTTGGATCTCCAAGTTTTCTCAGTGCCTTTAAGGCAGTGAAAAGGTTTCTTCCTTCCCTGCAGTTGGGCCTGGGCAGCAAAGTTTGACCCTGGTATTTCCTGGCAGAGTGTAACTGATAAATAAATTGATACTGGAAATAATGTGGAACTACTGAAATTAGGTCAAGCTGCTGGTTTGTCGGTGATATGAGAGACTTCTATTTATCCTTTGAAAAAGGATTTATAATGGGATTCTCTGTTTGTGCATACTGAAGGAGAAGCAGATCATGGGTTGCAGGGTTTGATCAAGCTGGGACAGAGCAGTGATTTATAAAAGGCAATGCTGGCAGAAGCAGTGAAAATTTTATGAATGCACAAGTAACCTCATGTCACACAGGGATTATTCCTTTAATGTGTTTATGCCTTTATCAAGGATGGGATGGCTTTGTTGCCTAGCTATATAGCATTAACTTGCTACTATCTGAGAAATAATACCCATTAGTAAGTTCTGACTTAGGTATTTATTTCCCATGTTCCTTATCTGGTATAAGTTGATATAAATCCTTCTCTTGACAAATCAGAACATGGATGAGTTTCCTCTGGCAAAAACTGATATTGCAGCTCCTCCTGCAGCTCTCAGGCCTCACGGGTTTGACATCAGTGGTTTGACCTCTTCCCTTTCTAGGACACCCTGAGCTCTGCTATCTGTGGAGATGCCTGATGACAGAGCAATCATACTCTGTGCTGGAGATTACAGTGCTTTTGGCAGTCACAGATAAACTCAGCCTCACAAGCTGAGCATAATGACATTATGTAGAACTGGTTTCTATTTAAGGGGAAAAAAAAGGGAGGGAGTGTGATAGTGGAGATGGATGTGGCTGATGTCAGAGCTGGGGTAGAAGTTGAGTCTGCTGTCTGCCAGCCCTGTGCTGCCCTGGCTGCTGGACACACAGCTTGTGTTCTGCTGGATAAGCAGATGTCCTGGAGAATCAGGGATTGCTGTCACAGGCCTGATGGCAAGAGTCCAATCTGCTCTTTGACATGGAGGCTTTGCCTCTATTATCTCTCCATATGTGTGTTTCCTGCCCAGGGATTTCATGGAAATGAGTGCTGGGCATTGGGATGAGTGAGGCTCCTCAAGGTCACTTTGATTTTTGGGCAGGTGCTGCCACTCCCAGCTGGGCACCAAGCCTTCATAAAAACACAGGATCACAGAGCTGGGAGCCTTCACCCAGCAGGACCTAGACATGTCAGTGAAACTGGAGCTCACAGGCATTTAAAGAACATTTTTAAGTACTTACATTCTTTACCTATATCTAAATTCCATTACCACAGTTCTATGTCAGAATTCTCATGGCCACCAAGAGTGTTCTCTGAGTTTGGGAGCTGTCTCTCCTGTGTTGGTTGTACTCATTTAACACATATAATCAGTTACAAAGCAAGCAAAATTTTGACATACAATAAGCTCTTCATTTCAGCAAAGAGCATTTCAAGGCTTCAGCATTCTCAGGCAGCTTTGGAAGGATACAATATAGATCTTAAAATGCACGGTTGATTTAGTTTAAGCTGTGATAGTAAAGATGGATAAAAACAGAAATAAGCTCTCACTTCCAAGGTCATTATTTCTCAGTTCTAGGTCATTTGATTTATTTGCCAGCATTCTGCAGGCTCTGAGAGCTGAGTAGATGCTTATCCATGGTAACAGTTCTACTTTACCCTACTCAGTTTTGCTACTGATTGTAGAGTAAAACCTGGCTTTCACCCACGATGGAGGGACACAGGGATGCTTAATGGCAAAGCTGGAATCTCTGCTTTCTGTTGGAGCACAAGGTTTGCCAAAGAACAGTGTAGATTTTTACTGTGCTGGTTAGAACTGGCTCTTCATCACCTGGTTTTCCTTTGGGAAATCAGAAATCATGATAGCACCAAAGGACTTCATTTTAAGGCAGTATGTAGGTCTCTTGAGCAGATGGGAGAAACTTGGATTGAATTAAAACCATATTGTGAAAGGTGATCATTGTACTCCTCTCTGTGTTTTCTGAATTTACTTAGAGGGTGTTGAGGAGAAGAGGGAAAGGATTTAAAATACCAAGTTGCCATCCTGGGAGTATAATCCCTGGGATACTTTGTTTTTTAGGGCGATTATATTCTAGAATTCAACAAACAATTAAAATTAGTCTTCAGCAGACAGCTCTTCCTGTCTCCTGCCTTTCTGCCAGCACCTCTTCTCCCCTTTCACCAACCTGTCCCTGCTTGGGTCCCACATCACAGTGAGGATTTTGGGGCTCTTGGCCAGTGATCCTGGTGCTGTGCAGTGCATCCCAAAAGCCAGTTGCAGGTTGCTGTTCCCATCAGACACAGGGGAGGAAGCTGTGGTGGGAGGATGGAGGGGGCTCAGCATTCCCACACAGGGCTGTGGCTCCTGGGCTCCGTGGGGAGGGAAGGAAGGGGGGTCCTGCCTTAGGGGAGGTTTAGCAGCAAACTCAAATCACTTCAGCTCTGCTTAGGGCTGCAGCTGAAGCTTCCAGAAGTTACAAGTTCATGTGACCAGTGTGAGAGACTCCCCTGCCAGATGATGAAAAGCAGAGCAGATGATGTGAAGGCTCCTCACAGATGTCCCTTGTTCAGCCACCACTGCTCTTGGATTGATCTTAAGGAATTAAAGAGCCTCTGCAGTGGCTGACAGGGGTGTGTGCCTTCCACAGCACCACGAGCTGCTTACATGCCTTATGTGCCATGGTATATCAGCAGCAAAGCAGCCCTGGTACAAAGCCTGTGTGAAAACTGATCCTCGGTGAAATGGGAATTTACAAATGTGCTGTGTTCCTCTCAAAAATAAAATCGAGTTTTACCCATATTACTATTAAAGTATAAAGCTTTAATTATGCCCTAAATCCACTTCTTTAGCTGGGGGGCTCACATGATTAGCAGCAAGGAAAAAAAAAAACCAGCATCTGGAGAGGCTGTGTGGTGCCATGTTTTCCCATATGTGAAATTTTATACAGTACAAATTATTAAACACCAAACCTCCGGAGAAAGATTGTAATGAAAAATTTAGCACTCCCCCATCAGGCTGCAACTAATTTGCCTTCTGACTAGATCTGAAAGAGCAGAGGGCTGTGCTGGTGGTAACCCTTGATGAGGAGCTGGCAGGAGGCAGCAGCAGCATTCTAATGTAGTCAGTGGGAGCTGTGGTGTGATGCTCCTGTGGAAGCCTCTCCGAGACACACTTAGTGTAAACATAAAGAAAAATTAAATCACTGCTTTCAACGATTTCTCTGGGAGCATATCTTGGTTTTTTTGCATTTTGATTTTGTCCTCAAGCTCCCTGTTTTCATCTTGCAGCACTTCTTTGTACAGAGATGTGCAGGGGAGAGGAGACTGGAGCAGGAGCTCTCTGGCTCACGTGTTGGGGCATCCTGTCTTCTTCATTCACCTTCCCCTGCCCTTCCTGCTCACACCTGAAACATCCAGCCCTGCACACTCAGGGGCTTCAGATGAGAGAGCAGCAGGAGCTGCTCACTGCTGTCACACTGTTCCCCAGGAGATAGGCATGGTTTTTATAGAAATAGGCACCTCTCTACCTGCTTTAAATTTTTGTTTGTGGAAGAACATTAGTTAGCATTCTCTTTAGAATGGTTAATGGATAATTTACCTTTTATTCCAATCTCTTCCTTTTTTTTTTTTTTTTTTTTTTTTTTAAATTTTAAGTTTGTTGCTTCAGAAATTTATAGCTTGACAGGTCAACCCAAAAGGATGCTGAAGGTAGCCTGATGTGACCTGAGGCACCCACTGTGTGCTTCTCTGTGATTAAGCATTGTTACACTCTGCTAGGTGCTTATTACAATTAAATTGTTCCTTCCAGAGCAGCTTGTGTCATCCTGATTGGCACAGGGGAGAGCTGACAGTGTTGCAGCAAAAGATTGGATTCTCCATGAGCACCTGCTTTTTTTCTGGCCAGCTTTTTCCACGTTTCTTGCTAACAAAGGAAAGGCCCCCTGTGATCCCAGGGGCAGTTTGTACTGTCTTGTTACAGCTGGAAAATCATTTTAACTGCAGGGAAGTGCCCTTGTCATGTGCAGTGTGTGCTCTGGCTCAGAAAGCCTCCAAATCCCTAATTTCCTTAAAGAATTTACCTTGCCATCCCTAAGTTCATGCTTGCCCCTAAAAGCCAGGGATCCATTTTGCCTGGATACTTCAGAAGGAAGGGGCTGTAGGCACAAAAATGCTTCTCCTGACCGAGTCAATCTAAAATCCAGATTTTACAGTCTAAGTCCAAGAAAACTCAGCACTGGCAGATTGCTCTTGGCCCCTGCCTGGCAGGGTGTTGATTAATAATTTGAACCTGCAAATCCTTTTTCAACTTCTGTGAAATCTAAATTGTCCATCTGAGGCTTGCTTCTTTCAAAACAATTCTACTGTGATTTTCACTGCCAGCATAATTCTTTGTAAAATAGATAACCCTGTCAGTGGCAAAGCTGTGCTGCACACCTGGAAGGCAGCACAGCTGCCTGGCTGCTGCCAGATGAATGTGGAGAGCCCAGAAGAGCAGAATGGAAAACTGAGTTCAGTTCAGAAACACCCAGCTACATTCTGCTTCATTTGCACTGTGTGCTTGTCTGTTTCAGAGGTTTTAATTTTTTTTTTTTTTTTTTTTGTTAAGGCTGAAATTTTTGGGATAGAACAGAGGAGACTGGAATCTCATTGCCTTTAGGAGTCAAGCTGTGGTTAGAAAAATCTCAGTTTTGGGATTTGCCAGAAAATAATGGTGCAGCCACTTGTTCAAGGCAGTCAGTGTTTGAGGCTGCTGCTGCCACTGTGCTCTCCCTGGGGCAGAGGAGGTGGTTTGAGGGGATGAAACCACAGAGGTTTCTGTGAGATGAGTTACAGGTTTTGCACAGGTGGCCTGGGAGGTGGGAGCGTGCTGGTCCTGCTGGGTGGATGATTTTTAGGATTTGACAAATGTGTTATAGTTTGTGAACTTAATGGTGTTATGAGATGCTTTCATGTTTTCTGCTTAGCTGTTCTGTTTCCATTTTGGCTCCTTTTTTATGGCTTTGGTAAAATGATAGGATTTTACTCTTGCATCAGTGCAAATCCATAGTAATTCTATTAATGCAAGAAAAAACAACACCTGGTTTTAGAAACCGTGAGAAAAGCAAATTGCTGTGGTGGTTTTGAAAAAGGACCTTGTTTGCCCAGTAATTCAATATTGTTCTATCATCTCAATAATGAGAGTTCAGCTCATAATGGCAGCACATTACAAAAAAGGCCATACAATTTAAACGTGTTGTAAATCCAACTAATAAGTATAAATTCATTTTTAAGGGGAAAAAATGCATAAAACTAGTCTTTTACCATATGTTTCAACTCTACCAGAAACCTTACTTGAATGTTATTTCAATGTGCTTTACCTATTGTGCTGCAAACTTTTTCAGGCTCTGTCAAGTTGTACTAGAGCTTTTAAAATACAGATGGTGGTAAAATCCCCAGTGGAAAACAGACTTCTATTTCAAACTTCAGTACTGTTTTTTTCTCTTCTAGTTCATAGCAGATTTTGACAGATCAGAAGAAATATTCACAGCTTGATGCAGCTGGATTCTTCTTTGGCATGAGCAGAAACATCTGGCCCCAAAACAGCACATTTTACCAAAGGGCCAAAATACATGCACATGCATCTGTTGTGCTAATATATTTTCCTGTGAACTCAGATGTTAATTGCTTTGTTTTGCTGAGACAACAGTGTTGGTTCAGTGAATAAGATTGTTTCCTTTAGCCCTCTGTTAATGGTTTCAGTAATGCTGTTTTAAATAGGAAAGTGCCAGGTACAGTGTGAGCAGCAATAAGATGCAGAGTGTTTTGAACAAGGATATTTACACTGCAGTGGTATCTAGACAAGTATTGCTACAAAGAATTTGCATGTTGACTGAGACACACAAAAGCTCCATGTGAGGCCAGTTTCACATCTCCAGGAGAAATGTTCAATCTCTGCATCAATATTTTAGAGGCTTTGGCCATCCCTGCTTGCTATTTCTATTGTTTTCTTTCTTCTCATCTGCAGGCAGCAACAGAGGAACAATAAAATCTGGATAATTACCTGGTTATTCAGCTCTAGCCATAGAGGCTTCAGGAGTTTTGTTATTTTGGGCTTTGTTCCTTCTCCCACACTTGCTCTTTCAGGAAGAGCTGCAGTTCACAGAAGTTCTTTTCCTGACTTCTGGTTTCTGGATTGAGCTTTCAGTTTTGTTCTCCCTGGTTCTGGCCCCACTGCTGCCTTTAAAGATCCCGTGGTGGGACAGACCTTGGGCACTTCCATGGAACTTGCCTCACTGATCTGTGTATTCAGAGCAGTCCTGAATCCCACCAAATCTTCCAAATAGCACAGGCCATGCTCCCTCATCCCTTTTTCACAAAACCTGCCTTATCTGGTGGCTTCATTTTTTCATGCTGTAGCTCTATGTCTTTTTTTATTAAATATTTCCTGTGGAAGTGTAGAGTTTCCATGTAATATCCAAGAAAGCAGCAATTCCTTTTTTTTTGCTTTCTCAGCAAGCTCTACTCTATTAACATTATGCTTTCATTCTAAGAAATATTTGCTTACATGTCACCCAGGGAGAAAAATCTTGTGGTTAAGATGCAAGATGGTTGCTGTTAAAAGCTGCAGTGCTTTTAGCCATCCTATTTTCTTTGTAGTTGTAGTCCCAGCCTTATTCCAGGTTCATTGCTTGATGTTCCCAAAGTCATCTGGTCTTTTCATCCCTTCTGAGAAGGGATGATAGTACCACCCACTGCACATCCTTGCTATTTAAATGTGATGGGTATTTGCAGAGTATTTGGAGATGCTCTCAGGAAACATTAGTAGGATCATTAATAAATGCATCTTGCTATTACAGCATCCTCTGAGGTGCTGTGTATATAATTCTAGACTTTCCCACTGAACAAGCAGAGAAAGCAGATGCTTAATTCTGTTTAAAATACCCTTCTGCACCAAATGTGACAAGGAGGATGAGCATTTCCTGAAGCTAAGACCATCCTTATGGGAAGGGCTGCAGCAGGCTCAATTAACTGGGCTGTTACTTTAATTTCATTTCAGAAGCTTCTTGTTCCAGTTCAAGTTAAACTGATTGATAACTTATTTAACCTGAACAAGATGAAGGTCTGGCTTAAAACTTGACAAGCATTTACAATGCTTTAAATCAGGCTTTGAGCTGGAGTGGTGGAGTTTGTTTTGGGCTTTGACAAGCCTTTGTGCCCTCTGTGGAGCAGTGCAGGTGCAGTGGCTCACATTCCTCTGCCTTAGGCAGGCTTCCCCTCCTCTGGACCCAGCTCATCCCCAGCACAGCCTGACCCCTTTCTGGAAGGCACCAATTACATTTTTCTCTCCAGAATCAGTGAGGAGAGGCTGTCAAAACTCTCAGGGAGCAGTTCAGGCCAGCTGGATAACCCTCAGTGTCTTCTCTGCAGTTTGCCCTTTCAGCTCTATCAAAGCTACAGAGTGTCAGCCAGTCCTTTTGTGGCTGGGAAATGTTAGAAACCACTGTTTTAGGGAATGTTTAGCTAGTGCCAAGCCACTCCTGTGCTGCACATCATGAGAGTGCACACAGGGCTAACAACAAGGATTTTTCTCTGCCATAAGCTACTGGAATTTGTGGGAAGCAGGTAGGGCAGGATCCCAGTCCATCTGCACCGAGCTGTCTGTGCTGTTTTTAGTTCCTTGCATGTTTGGGTAGTGCCCTGTGCCCCTTGGTGGTGCAAATACCACCCAGGCATTTCAGGGAGCTCAGCCTGGCAGCAGTACTGCCTTTTAGAGCTGCTTCCCCTTCCTCAGCTGTGAACATTAATCTCAAAGTTCAGTGATCATTAGCTAAAATAATTGTCACCCCTTTTTACTTACTCAGGACTGAAAATTACCAGAGTTTCACCTTAGTTGCTTAGCCTCTAATTATTCTAAGATTTTTATTTTCCTCAGGATGTCGATCAGCAAACAGGATGTCCCCTGGGCATTTAGAGGAAATTGCTTCTGTGTTTCCTTGAGGAGCTGGCTGTGCTTGCTCTGGTAGTTTCAACACTTTTCTCAAATCAGAAAACTTGCCCTGGTGGTGCAGGAGCTCATGGCCTCACTGAGAGTTTCCTTGACAACTCCAGTGTTGTGACTGATCACAATGGATGATCACAACCAGACACAAAGTGATGTTTCAGGCTGCCTCTGCTTCAAGTCCAGACCTGCAGAGGTGTGAGGTTTGCTCTGATGTTTGCCTGAGCTGGCTTGGTTCATCTGCTAGTGCAGGGAGCCTGGAGAAAATGTCTCTGGCTCTTGCTGAGCTGAAGCAGCTGTGGTAAGCTCTGTCCTGCCTGTGGGACCCATGGCACAGCTGGCTGGGGGACAGAGACCCCTGCCAGGGTCAGGACACATCCCAAAATCTAGGCAGAGGTCAAGGAGGGGCTTTGTAGAGTTTAGAATTAGAAATTAGAAACTTAGCATTAGAAATAAAAGCAAAGTGTAGGTCTGGCTTGAGCAAGGTAGGAGCTGCAATAAAACCACTCATGGTGGTGTGCATGGGAATTGTCTGTGCTCTGCTGAATTCCCACTGTGCCAGGCAGCCAGCAGCTCCTTCCACCTGGAGTGGTGGTTCCCTTCTTGCCTGTGATGCCAGCAGCTCCCCAGCTGCTGTGGGGTGAGCCTTGCTCCTGGTGTAGGGGCATGAGGTGTAGGGTGTAGGGATGAGCCAGTGGGCTGCTCTGCAGGATGGCTGCAACACACAATATCAGCCAGACCCTGGCCCTGGGGGACACTCTCCTGTCACTTCAACTGTGCCACTGCAGCTTCCCCCCACCCCAGTGCTGGGTAGAAAAACTCTTTGGGGTTTATTCCTGCTCCATGGGAATTGCTCTGATGGCCCCAGGCCAGCTGTGACTGTCCTGCTGGGGCTCTGCTCAGCACTCTGATCTCTGACAGCAGTTTCTGCAAAATTCATTATTCCCTAGGCAGCCTAAGCATTTATTTATTTACTTTGTTTCTTTTCTTTTTTCACTTCTGTTTATTAGTTGCACGTGTGGCTTTATCTGGATAAAAATGCATGCAATTTATGCATGCCTACAGTAGCATATGTTTTATATATTGGGTTTATAGGGATGGTACTGATTCCTGAATTAATTTGAACAGCAAATTGTTGTTGTATCTGCACACAGTATGTCTTTTCTTTTTTTAACATGTATTATATGACACACATCTGGTGGTGTTTTAATTGTGTTATTGTGGTGCCTCAGAGTCCTAGCAATGAATTTGAAACCCAACTGTACTAAGCACAGCTTTTTCACATGGGACACTTGGAGGGGCTGAGTGAATTGTTGAGCAGGAATGTGGGTGTGTTTGTCTCTGCCTTGAATCATGGACCAGAACCCAAAGGGGTTTGCAGGCAGCATCAGGGGGCAGCTTTTGTGCCCAGCTCCAGGCAAGGAGAGCCCTGCAGTGCCTCACACCTGCAGAGCTGCTGGCAATTTTTGCTTTTTTTGAATTTTTAAATGATGGTTCAGTTGTGATCTGTGGTCCCCATAAGGACTTGGAGCAGTCCAGGGCAGCTCTCCAGGTTTGTGCCCCAGGTGAGCTGTGCCCACCATGGGCTGTCTGGCAGTAGAGCTGTGCCTTGCTGCTGCTCTGGGGAGGCTCAAAACCTTCCAAAGTCATTCCTGTGGCCTCTCTTCCCTTGCTGAGGGCTTGGGTTAGTTCCCTTTGTGTGTAGCATTATTAGCTGACACTAGTCCAGTGTCAGCTCCCAGCTTTTCCCAACAGGCTGTTTGGCAGCACAGTTCTGTTCTGCAGGAGCTGCAGGCAGCTGCTCTCGTTCCTCATAACCACAGTGCAGCTCTGCTTTGAGATACTTTTTTTTTTTCTTTTATCCTGAGGTGTGTTTTTCACAGAATTCAAGCTGCTGCCTAAAGCTGCCTTCCCCTCCTTCCTTATTTATTCTAAAAAGGGATCATTAGCATCTATGAATTTTATCTGCAGTGGTTTTGATAACATTTTTTCTCAGATATTGATGGGACTATTGAATAGCTGCAAACCTTGTTTAAATCCTTTTACCTTCTGTGGCAAACATTAATGTTTATTTATTGACACTACTTTCTGAGAACTCAGCTGATATGGTCTCCACTTAAAATATGCTTTATTGATATTTATATAGTACTAACTTTTATCAGAATGCCTTGCAGTATGAGTGCATCTAGAATCCTAAATGTATCACATTTATCCAGTTTCCTTTTCAGCCAAACTTAGTGAAGAAATGAAACCAAGCTTATTCAAGAAGATTAATTTTCCAGAAAACCTTGTTGAAATAATTTAATTGAGCCGATTTACTCCAGTTCTGGTTTTCTTCTGCTGCTCAAGCCTGGTATCACAGCACTGTGCCTAGAGCAGCCCAGCCAGGCCTTGTTGTTCTTTTGAAATATGTCTCCAATACTTGTCTTTTGTCTGTTTTCTCAGTGGGTATTCCAAGATCAGCTGAAACATCTGTGTGACATGATCTCCCATTCTATAGCTGGTCCAGCAGGTCTGGACTTTGTTCTTGGCAAATGTTGTCTAATATCTTGCTTTAGCTATCAGAAGGCTGGAGAATGTCTGTTTTTCTTCCCAAGGCTGAGGCTGAACTGCACTGAATGCTTTGCCTGTCTGACATAATTAGTAATAATTTTGCCTTGCTGTTTGGGATCTTCTTTTACTAAAATCACTTTTGAAGGCTATCATCACCTTTCATATTGAAATCAAAACCCTCAGTTTTGGTGGAGTAGCATTACCAGAAGAGAGCTACTGCAATAGACAGATATATTTTCTTGGTAGAATTTCCTAATATATTTTGAAACATCTCCTGCAGCTTTGGACAATTTAATATGTATATTAAATCTACTTTTGCTTTGAACATCACAGCTGTTGATATTAGCCTTTAATAGATGGTATCTGTATGCATAGATGGCAGCAATGTTAAAGCTGTCAATTCTGATTGCCTCCTACATGGTGTTTAAAAGCATCGTGTAAGCTCAGCCTAATTTAGTCTGTTGGCTCCAGCTGAACACAGCTCTCTCCTTGCTAAGTGGATGCTTAGTCAATCATCCCTCTGTCCTGCTTGGAGCCTCTTCCCTTACAGTGATCCTTTTGCTATGGTCCACTGCACCAGATTGGTAACACTTGATGCATCTGCTCCAAGAGTTCTGAGCTCATCTTCAGTGTATCCATTTCTTTCCCATTACCAAAAAAGCCCATGCCAAATCAATTTTCTATTTGATGCATATTGGGTGGCATTTTATAACCAAGAGTCACAGGTCCAAATCATCTTTATGTGAAACTTGAAGCTACAAATCCTATTTTCAAGAGACACGGAGGCTTTCAGCTCTGTGAGGCTCAGAGGCTTTCACTTCTCTCATGGGCTGTTTATTGGATGCTATTCCTTGAGTCCTGTCACCTTGTTGTGATCTTCACCACAGGCTCCAGGGCAACTCCTGCTCTGCTGCCTTCAGCTCCTCCTTCTCTGATCTGGTGACTGCAGGGCTGCTTCTCTCACATGTTCTCATTCCTCTCTCTGGGTGCAGTTGCTGCTGTGCAGTGCCTTTTTCCCCTTCTTGTGTAATTCCAGAGGTGCTGCCACCATTCCTGCTGCTCTGGCCAGCAGTGGGTCCCTCTTGGAGCCAGCTGGCCTTGGCTCCACTGGGCAGCTTCTCACAGGGGACACCCTGTCACCAAGACTGTCACCAAACCCAGTTCATGCCCCTTTGCAGCATCTGAGTGCCCTGTTCTGGAAGGCAGGTTTAGTTCCATGGTTTGGGGATGCTGCTTGGGCTGGGGGTGCTCTTTGGGCTGGGGGTGCTCTTTGGGCTGGGGGTGCTCTTTGGGCCGGGGGTGCCCTTTGGGCTGGGGATGCCCTTTGGGCTGGGGGTGCCCTTTGGGCTGGGGGTGCTCTTTGGGCTGGGGGTGCTCTTTGGGCTGGGGATGCCCTTTGGGCTGGGGGTGCTCTTTGGGCTGGGGGTGCTCTTTGGGCTGGGGGTGCCCTTTGGGCTGGGGATGCTCTTTGGGCTGGGGGTGCTCTTTGGGCTGGGGGTGCTCTTTGGGCTGGGGGTGCTCTTTGGGCTGGGGGTGCTCTTTGGGCTGGGGGTGCTCTTTGGGCTGGGGGTGCTCTTTGGGCTGGGGGTGCTCTTTGGGCTGGGGGTGCTCTTTGGGCTGGGGATGCTGCTTGGACTGGGGATGCTGTTTCCCTCAGCAGCCCCAGTCCCACTCAGCACACGCTGTAAGCTCAGCAGGTCTGCACTGACACAGTTTATCACTGAGGGATGTCAAACCCAGATTGTCCCAGCTGTCTGCTGCCATCTGCCAAGTGTGGCTGGGGGCATGCAGAGTGCAGTTTGCTATGCAGGCCTGATGGCAGCTGTAAATTCGAGCAGTTTTGCCTGCTTAAGCACCAGCTTTTTTTCCAAAATAAGCATTAGCTCTCGCATGGCAGCGAGGCTCCTGATCCTGGGAGCGCTGGCCATGGTGGGGAAGCAGTGCTGGCTCTGCTGAGGCCACCTGCCAGCCCAGAAGCTGTGAAAAATCATTGCAGCAGTTCCAGAGCTACAGAAAAGCCAACCCACTGCTCCACAGGGCCTCTGTGTGCTGGGCAGTGGGGAGAAAGGGTCTCCCAGGGCACTGCCCTCTCTGCAGATGGCACCTGGCAAGAGCCATGGGGTCAGACAGCTCCTCCCTAGTTAAAAGTGGTACCAGATCTGCAGAAGTGTCTCCCAGAGTTTGAGCTGAGCTCATTGCAGGATGTTGCCCTGGCTAATCACAGCTCCAGGCAGGAGTTCTTCCAAAAACTGCCAAGGCAGCTTGGGTTTCATTTGCTCTTAGAGGTGGTGACCCTCACACCTGGTTGCAAGCAGTAAGATGTAAATTAGGTTGTTAGTGAGTAGTTAATGTTGCTTAGGTAGCTGAGAAACTATCAGTGGCTTTTGAATATTTTGGTTTTTCACTGATAATACTTTTTATTATAGGAAGTTGTTGTACTTGGCTTGCTTTAGCAGCTGACTCAGTCTAAGCACAGAATTCCTTTGCTAACATCAATTCAAGTTCTCTGCATCCCAGGGAGAGGTAGAAACCTCTGTCTACAGACTGCCTGACTGCAACACAGGCTATTGATGTAAATTAGCCAAAAGAAACTGGTAAACCAGGATTAGGGAACCAGTAGTCTGCATGGCAGGTAAATATGCAAACACTAACCTTCAAAACATCATGAAACTGATTAACTGCAAAAAAAAGGACAGTTTTCCTTCAGTATCATAACACTGCTGCTGTTTGCTTCTTCATCACGTAAGTAAAAATGGACATGTTGTATTTAAAATGAGTTATGGCCAAGATAGCCCATCACAGTATCCACAGCAGCACCACCCAATTAGAAAAACTGTTCTAATCCAACCTGATGCTATTGTCAGTTTTTAAAATGAGCCCTACTTCAATCATGAAATACTCAGACCATAACATTGCTTTCTATGCCATATGTCCTTATTTAGAGGGGAGAAAAAATGATTGCACCCTTAATTCAAAGGAAACGTTTCCCTCTGAGCCAGAACTCAATAAAATGTATCAAAAAAAATTGTGGAAAAGGGCAAGCAAAGAAAATCAAATTGTAGCGTGTGAAACGATTTAAGGAGGGACCTGGGGAATACATAATCTCCAAACTGCCAAGTTAGAGCAAGTATAAAATATACAAACAAGCCTGATATTTTTCCCAGTTGATCTCATTATGAGGTATGCTTGGGATAGATAAATTTTGTTAGAATGCATTAAGGCTGGATTTTCAAGGAAACAAATCAGAAGTAATGTGTTTAGCTGATTCCACCTTGTTTTGATACGTGGGTCTTTTCAGGTTTAAAGAAGTACATTTTTAAAGCCAAATGGTTTGTTTTGTTTCAAACATTAAAACCAGAGGCAACTGGGTGACTTTTTCCCTCCCTCCCTCTGGAAAACAGACGTTTATAATTTCAGTGTGGTGTTTAATCATTGGGGTAAAGCTCTGTGCACTATGTTTCACTGCCACTTATTGTTGCCTGCCTAAAATACACTGAGCTAGCCTTTAGTGCAATCCCTTAACAGACTATTTCAGCCACAAATAGTACTTTTTCCAAGTCTCCAATATATTTTAATTAAATTGTCCATTTGTATTTATTAAGGCAGTTTACTGTCTCCTTGTGCAGAAAGCTGCTATGCTGATAGTCTACCAGAGAAACATGAGCTTATCTGGGACTTGATAATAAAATGTAAGCATTTGTTAGCAAAAAAGTCTTCCAAATATTGCTTAGGCATCCTTTTCATCCTTTTTTTTGGGAGAAGGGGACAGGCCATACAATTATTTTTGATAAGTTTTTGGAACTGTTGGTGTTACCAGTTCTTGTAGCCACAGGAAATCATGATCTTTGTTAGAATGAAATGTTACCTGCAGGAAGTTTTTCTTCAACCCTGTAGAAGAAGGGTCCTTTGGCAGAGCTGATGATAAAGTCATTACCTGCTGATGAGATGTAAAGTGGTGTTCAGCAGCATTAGTTTAGATAGATGAGCATGATAAGGTTGATTCATCCCTGTCTCTGGTGATCTGAAAGCTTGGACCTAGACTCTGGGACTTGGATGCCTCTCAGCACTACCCACTTATCTCCAAGTGGCTCCTGCCAAAATAGATTTACCATGAAGGCAGTAACATGGAAATCCAAAGGCTGTGTTTGCTCTGTCCTCTCTCTCATGACAAATGGAAATGGATCTTTCAGAGCTTTAAAAAGGAATTAAACTTTCTTCTGGAAGTTAATGTGTTCCTGAAAGGAGGCAGCTTGGCTCAGTGCTGTGTGGAGCTCTTTGCCCTTCTGATGTGGAAGGGCAGCTTTGTTTTCATGGACCATTCCTGGCTCCAGAATGCAGCACGAAGTAGGTGGGTGCCATTCCTGCTGGTGCCTGCCCACTGACAGAGGTGACAGGATTAGTGGATTAATAGACCCATCTGAGCCACCAGAACAGGCATCTCTGAGATTAATAGCTTAATTATGTCTTGCCCTGAGGCTTCTGCTTTCTGTCTTTCCTTCAGAACTTTGCAGAGAGTCACTGGGAATTTCTTTTCCCACCCTGTGTGTACATAAGACCCATTTTGTACAACACAGGTACAAACCCAAGCAACAGCAAAGGCTTTAAAATGAGACTGCTGTGACTTTAAGAGCGAGGGAAAAAAAAAACTGGTAAGGAAGGAAAATAAAAATCCCACAGCCTGTTGTAGCAGCTGTAGCTTCAGATCGTGTGGAAAATGAAGGCAGATGATTCAATTTGGCCTGTGCCCCGAGTACATTTCCAAATGCTTCTGTGTGTGCGCAAGATAATGAACAAATATATTGAGATGGCACAAGATCAGTCCGAGTTTGCCGCTGCACAGCCCGTGCAGCTCCCAGTAGGAGCACACGAGCTCTGCTGGGTTAATGGGGGTGAGGGTCGGCCAGCCCAGCACCTTTCAGAACAACTTAAGAAAAGAATTTGTCTCCTTTTGCCCCGGGCTCCCCGTGGCACTCAAATGGAGCTTGTGATAAATGGAAGTGTATTTATTAATAATGAGCGGGGGCAGCGTGCCCGTGATGTGAAAATAGGTGTGCCAAATAAAAACGTGCTTTCCTCCAACATCCCAACAGCTTAAGTAAATGGAGAGCAGGCTGATCTATTATGATTAAAAAGCAGGGGCTGAGAGCCAACAGAGTGGTAATGAGAAAGCCCTTTTAGGGAAACAAGGCTCGTTCTGCCCATTCATATATTCCTCCACCCCACAGGAAGAAGCAGGGAGGGGGAAGTTGGATGGGAGAGATGGAAAGGCAGCAGCATTCCAGGATAGCAAGCTGGAGTTATTACCAGGATGAGTTATGATATTTAATCATGCTACATGATGTCCAACAGTGCAAGGATCATCATTCCTGGCTCTGAGTGTGCTTGGGACTGTCCGTGAGCACCTGCAGAATGCAAATGGATCATGGTCTCACCAACCCTCTGTGCCTGCCCCCTCCATCCCTGCTCAGCCTGCCCTGCCTGCAGCCCTGGCCTGAGCTGGGAGCAGTCTCTTCCTCATTCCCAAACACAAATCTGTCCTTCCTGGGGAAGGCTGGGCTGAGCTGCTGCAGAGAGCAGGGATTGTCTGCCTCCAGCTTTGCTCTGCTGTGTGTGCTGGGTCTGGGGTGTTATTTATCTTGCAGGAGACTGCATTGGTCTGGTTTTTAGGCAGCTTGGGGTTTAATTAATGCTTTTGGAGAATTCCCTTAATTTCAACTATGAAACAGGCTCTGCTGGAGTAAAACTTTTGCACCTATTCAATGTTTCAGTTCATATGCACGGACATTAATGTCTTGCTGCCTTGGGGTTTGGAAAAGATAAATTAGCAAATAGCTTCAGTTGTCCCTCTGAGCCTTTTTATTTTCTTCCAGCTTTGCTCTCCTGAAGTGCCATGATAGTCAGCCTTTGTCTAAGACAAGATTCCTTCCCACCTCCAGCCCTCTGGAGACAAGGCTGAGGAGCACCTTTCCAAGCCCCTCTCTGCAGAGCTTTGGGCATTGGTGTTGAGACATTTTGCTTCTCACATGGCTCCCAAAACACTCTGAGCAGACCTAAGGGCAACTCAATCAAGCACATTCAGGTTTGGCTCACACACTTTCTCCTGCTGTTGCCCAGTCTCTGTTTTGGCTCTGCTGTGCTGGCTGGAACCCTCCAGTTGCAGTTTGGATTAGTCCTGCCTCAAACAGGGCAAACCCACCCTGGGATTGCTTTTGCTCAAGGACCTGGCTGCACTCAGGTAATGTAGAGGGATGGGGACACACAGTTTGTGTCTCAGAAGGATTTGATTCTCACTGAGAACAGCCTGTAATGTTGAATTGCTTGTGTAATTCTGGTTGCTGAAGGGCATTGCCACTGAGTGTAAATACCCTGGGCAATCAATATGGGCTGGTTGAGTTTTAGATGGGATTTTGGCTCATCCATCTGAGGTGTTTAATCCCCGTGGCTGGTGTTGCACCAGTGCCTCTGGAAGTCCCTGGCAGTGTATTGTAGGAGAGGATGTAGTGTGGTTTACCTGGGGATTTGGGGAGTTGCTTGGCTGGGTCTGTGCTGAGCTGGAGATGACATCCCCAGCTGGGAGCAGGGCCAGGAGCCCACCTTGCCTCTGGCCCACCTCACCCTTGCAGACTCTGCAACAGGAATAACTTTTTCCAAGGGAGAGGAATACTAGTTTTTATAATAAAACTCAGGGAACGTGGTCAGGAGGAATTTCTGGAACTCAAGCAAAAACACCCAGAGAAAAATCACTAGAAATCAAGCAGCTGAGCCAGTGACAACTTGGGCAAAGAAGCTTTTGACCAGTTTGCTAATACCCAGGTCTGCCGAGAGTGCCCCTGAAACCAATGCATCCATTTAGCAGAACAACTTGTCCTCCTCCTTGGGTCCTGCATGTGGCTCATTAGGGTAATTAGTGATGAATTAAGGCAGCTTGGCTGAGCGCTGGGGCTGCGGGTGTGCGGGCTCCCCTGCTGGCAGGCAGCAGGTGTAAATGAACAAGATCTGTCAAAAAGGCTGATGACCCTCTTAATTCACAGCAGCAAACTGGGGACAGAGGTAGTGCAGCAAGTTTAATAATTGATATTTACTTGGAAAGGTTAATGGCAGCAGTGATGCTTCTAATTTGCTTGCTTGTGCAAGACCTTGTCAGGTCAAATTGTCTCAATTTGTTACTGTGTGTGTAGGTGTAGTTTTCCTTTAATGAAATTTGGAGAAAAGAAACAGGTGGTGTTTGGAGCTGACTGTAACTCAAGAAAAGCAGCAAAAGGATCCAGTGTGGTAACAGGTTGGGTGAGTCTGTGCTAACTTTAAACAGCTGGCAGATTAGTCCTTTTGAATTAATTCTAGCAACCATTTGCACTTGGGAAGGTGAAAGGATTTGGAATGGCATAATTTATTTTTCCTTTAATTTGCAGCTGTCTAGGAGTTGTTTAGGTAAGAAGTGTAATACATTTGACAGGCTTTGATGTGTTCCTAGGTGGGAGGGAAAAGGTTATGGATCAGAAATCAGAAAGCTGCAGAATTCAATAGGCATTTCTGTACTGTATTAGGGAAATTGTAATTCTGCCCTGTAATGGTTAAGTGGTTCCTGTTTCAGGGTGAAACAAAGCACCTGCTGTGTCTGGAAGGATTGAAATTGGCAGGTCAGATACTTTGCATCCAAGAGTTTCAGGAGAGCTGGCTGATGGCTTGAAACCAGCAGAGTTGGGTTTTGAGTAAGTGTAGAAAGGCCCAGATGACAGAAAAAAGCTGGTGTGCCAGTGTTGTGAAGGGCTGTAATTAATGGGGTATTACCATTTGTCTTATTGGCTTGGCATCAATCCTAGGCAAGATAATGGCATAGCTCAAGTAGTAATTGCTTAATAAAGACCTCAAAAAGAATAAAATAAGAGAATGACAATCATTTAATGTATTTAGGAAAAAAAATCTTACCGAATTTACTTAATTATATGTGGAATTAAAAATTTGATGGCTTATGGCCAATATTGATGTGTGGTATAGTTAAATTTCTCTTTTCGATGTTGTTGACCTATTTATTAAGGAAACAGACAATATGGATTGAACATAATGAACTCCAAGTCAAATATTTCTTGACTTAACACATGGTGTGGATAGTTGCAAATGCAGGCTCACTGTTGCTGGAAATGCTTCTAGCAGATCCCAGCAGGGATTACTTCTCATTGCTGTGCTTTTGAACATTTTGATGTAGGAGCAAAAATGAAATATTGGTTTTGATAAAAATTTTCAGGTGGGCAATATATTTGAAAGGTGGTGGACGAGGAGTGAGACATGACACTGCACTGAGAGTGATGGTTGTGTGATGAGGTGGCCATGAAAAAATTTTTGATTTGTGTCTGAAAGTCTTGTCCTGCAACAGAAAGTGTGTTGGTGATGTGCAAGGTGGCAGAAAGGCATGCAGAGCAAGGACATTAATCACAAGTCTACTGAGCATGATGCTTTTCCTGCTTTTCATTTTACTTCTGCTAGCCAAGCCCATACAGGGCTGTGCACTCTGGGTGAGAACTGGAGCTCATTCTCCATACAGTACCCTGAGCATTTCACTAAAATATTAACAGGCTGTGGGGCACTTAGCTGGCAGCACTGTCAAACATCCTTGGAGGGCAGTGATCAGTGCTCAGATTGCTGTGCTTACAGCATGTCCAGTGTTCCCAGTGCCACAGGGGCAGGGCTGCAGGGGTTACATCAGCACTACCAGCAAACCCTGCTGGCTGCCAGCACCACCATGGAACAGGACAGCAAGAAACAAAGGGGTTTTATTGCCATTAAAAATACCAATTTGTACAAGCCGACATTTTAAATAGTGTAATTTAAATGGAACCAAACTGATATGAATAGAACCTATTAATAAATTAAACACTTCTTTCCATCCAATATTTCACAAGGGAATTAGCAGAATAATTTGTTAGTAAATGAGCCCAGGAATGAAGCTGTGAATGACATCTATCCTACCCTTCTCCTCCCCCTGTAACACTCTCTGCAGATGTAAGAGAAGGTTGCTGTGATTTCCAACAGTGGCTCTCTCACTTCTATCCAAACACAAGCACAACTGCAGGTGAAGGGATGATTTAGTAGTTAAGGCACCAGCCTTGGCTGTAAGAGTTAGTCCTGCTCTGCCTCAAATTCCGTGTGGTGTCTCAAGCAGGCTGTTTCAGGCCAATGTCCCTCGGTGCCACCATGACCTGTGAGTCCCTGGGGTGGCCCCAGGGAGGTGTCTGGGCTGGCAGCTGATGGGATGGCAGCAGCAGCAGTGTCCCAGCCGAGGTGTGCTGGGGGCTGAGTGAAGGCAGTCTGTCTGTCCGCTCCCCTCTCCTGTCAGGCCCCAGCACTTTGGCACACCCTCACCTGCTCCCAGCAGCACCTCCCCTGCCCTGTTAGTGAGGAGGAGTGTGGACACACATCATGGGCAAGCACAAGTGCAGAGAGGCCCCCTGCACCCCATCCCTTCCACGCTGCCGTGGGTGGAGCGAAACATGGACTGAACTGCTGGCGGCAACCTCGGGAACAGGTGGCAGAGCAGTGCTTGAAAATCTCCTTTCTCCCCCTCCTTCTTCTCCCTCTAGATGAAGGTCCCTACAAGCAGAAGTGGCAGAAATAGCGAGGAAGACAGCATCAGGGAGGCCACAAGCTCTCAGCGGAGCAGCTCGAGGGACCGGCTCAGTGATGTAAGTACCGTTCAGGAGAAAGCATCGCTTGGCTGCAGCAATTCCCGCTGCTGACACGGCTTTTCATAAATCTTGCTGAACAAATGTTGGCATCCAGAGGTCACTGTGTAATAACTTTTTTTTTATGTCATGATTGAGTGTTACGGCATAAGTGGTTGAGCTGCCTCGCAAACACTATAATCATGGTGCAAATAATATGATAAGCGAAAGATCAGAGATGGGAAAACAAAATGGGATTGTTATTCCTTGGGGAAAAATGGCTTGATGTTTTGTTTTGGTTTGGTTTTTTTTGAAGAAGTTGTTTTAAAAAGCTTTTTACAGCATCTTTGGGTTTAGCTGCTGCACGTAATCACATAGTTTGGGTGCAAAGTTAGTTCATCTAATTTTATGCTTCCTGCCGCCAAGATGTGAGAGGGTTTTGGGGGAAAGCTGTCTTTCTCTCAGGAAATTCGATGGTACATTGAGTGAAATGTTATGATAAAACAAAAGCAAACGGTGCCTTAGTGTGTAAACACACAAATGGGCTTTTGAGTCACCAAGAAATCAATGGCAGTGCTGGGATAATTTTATACGAAGGCTTTTTGTGTTAGCAATTAGCATTTCGCCTTCATTAAAACATGATTTTTTACTAATTAGGACCTTTCCCGTTAGGAGAGATTTAAATGAAGAACAATAATCAAACGCTGGCACGAGCATGTCTGAAATATTAAATTTGCCATTTCAATGGCAAGCCACAGAAATCCCAGAGCGAGTGGTTTTCATGTTGAGTTCTATTAATGTAAAATATGCTTCATAACTAAAACCTGTCACAGAAAACGGCTCACACCAGCTAAATTCAATTGGACAGTTAATTTAGCTTTAAAATTGAAAACACTACCTCCGCTTCAGGATGCAAAAGGAAGAGGGGGGGAAAGCCTTTGATAAGTGTAATGTATTTGCTATTAAGGCTTTCAGAGCCCGTTCTACAGGAGGAAAAGGGAGAAAAAGGGGAAAAAATGGCTCCCACAAATGTGTTTAAAAGCTGAAAGTATTTATTAAAAATGTCAGCAGAAAAGTGCTTTTGGCAGATTAAAGCGGGATTCAGCTTGACAGCTCTGACAGGGAAATGTGACGGGGGAAAATTCTCTCTACATGTTTGGAGTGTGAATGGGGTGCTGTAAACAGCCGACGCAGTGGGAGGAAGAGAAAAATAACGTGTCCTGTGATCTGCTTCCAGGAGCGCCAGCCCACGCCAGGCAGCCAGGGGGGCACCAGGGCAATTCCCCTTGCTGGGGGACACCTCTGGCTGTGTTGTTAGTCAATAATGGTGGTGATTTCATATACATATATACAGAGTTTCGTATGGATGTGATTCCCTGCTTCCCCTCCCCTCAGCTGCTGAGAGTGTGTGAGCCTGGGAGCTGCACTGCAGCGTGGGGCTGCAGGAGAAAGGAATAACATATTCCAGCTTAGCCATTAGCTTAGGTCAAAGCGTTAAGTGCTCTTGGAGACTTTTCTTGTTAAGCTGATGCACTTCCAGTATTTCTCCTCCTTTCCCTTTGCCCCCAAAGTTGCAGGCTGAGCCTGTTGGAGTTGACTCCGAGTGCCTAATTCCTGCAAAATCTTCAAAGCCTGTTCAGCAGCCAGTGGAATTCAGTGGGAAACAGGCACTCTGTTCTTTTTTAGTCAGCAGAGACGTTTGGGCAGTGCCTGGAGGCCGGGGCGCACTTCAGAGCTTTGCTGGAGCTGCTCTCGTGACCTGGCGACCCACCACAAATGAGAATTTTTCAAATTAGTAATTAAACGGTTTGAAAAGTAAGGTTCATGAATCACAGGATGCTCTTGGTTCGTTATTTGATGAGTGCAATTTAGCTTTAATTACATATAACTCTGCCTCATGTACTGGTACATGCTCTGTAGCCTGTTTAGCCACTGTCTGCAAGTCTCTTGGGAAGTCCCACGGGTGCAATCAGATGCTTTTCCCCGTTTCTGTGCAAAGGGATGAGGAGCAGGCTGGCTCCCTTACTGTAGGGAGGGAGCAGGGAAAGGGAGAGGAGACAGCAACATGCTGCTGGTGCTGATTCCTGCAGGGTTCTGTGTCCAGCCGTGCCTGGTCCCCGTTGGCTCTGGAGCTGTGTGTCCCAGCACGCTGTTTAAAAGCTGCTGTGCCCTGGGGTGGCACAGCTCCTTACAGGAGCACAGGGCACTCAGGCTGTGCAGGGAAGGCAGGGCTGGGTTTCCTCAAGGCTGCTGGTGCCCCTGCAGGGGGATGCTCTGCAGCAGGAGGCACCTGGGCTGGTTCTCACTCTCCTGCTGTTCCTCAGTCCATTTGGCCTTCAGGATGCTTTCTGTCCTGCTTCTCCCTCCCATGCCTTTCCCCACAAAGTGGGGTGACTGAGGCAGGAGATGGCAGGTCTGGCTGCTGAAGGGTGGGAGATGTGCCCATCCAAGTGTTGCTCAGGAGCACTAGATCCTCCCTTCAGCTTCACTGGCCCCCATTTCAGAGGTGCTGTTCTGAACAGCTTAGCCCCTCTGTGCCATTTCTTTCTTGAGGTGGCTTGTTCAATGGGATGCCAGCAAGTTGTTCTTTATTTACATTAATGCATGTCATTAGTCTCTAATGGACCGTGAAGTCAAGAGGTGGCTGGCTCTGTCATGAAATAATTGCACTCTAAAGAAAACTGAGGCAAATGATTGATTATGTTGTGTGCACACACACAAACAGCCATTGGTTCATCCAGTATGAAACAGAGAGCATTTTGCTCCTTCCTCACCACAAGTGAAAATTCTGTGGGGAGAGAATGATACAATTTCATAGTGAGACAGTAATTGTCTGGCTTGTATAGTAAGTCTTTCCAGACATTACACCAAGTGCCATTTATTATGGGTCATTGGGGGAAAAAATGCTTATTATGATCTAGTGAAATCATTTCTGGCTGCAGAGGTTTGATTTGTTGAGGCTGGGCTCTTCTTTGGGATGATGAAACTTCAGAGCAGAAAAACAGAAGTTTTAGCCCAGGCTTTGTGGTGCAGAGAGGAAATGGGAATCTGCCACTTGTTCATATTCCCAGTGTTGATGTAAAATTCCCTTAAAAACTACTACAGAGCTGACATCCTTATTACACATGTACTCTCAGGTCTTCTACAACCAAAACAGAGTCAACAGCCTTTTTCCAAAATGGGATTTTCCTCTGCTGCCTTTCAGTGCGAGGTAATTGGAAGTTGCCAGAGAATTAAGAGCCAGATAAGCCATATTGCTATTTTGTTGTGTTGACCCAAGTAAAAGTGGAAAGCTTGGGCATTTTGTTTTGGTTTTCCCCATGTTCCATAATTGTCCTAATCTTTTCTGATGTCCTGAACAGTCCAAAAATCCACACAGAGCCTTGTATAATGGGTTGAAAAAAGGGTTTTTATCTTTTTCTTGACCCATCAGCTTAAGAACTGCCTGCTTTTTAATGGATTTTCTCCCTCACTAAATTGAATGGATCGTCCCTCATTATCATTTAAATAGAAGCCTCACTCCCTGTGAACATGGAAAATTTGAATGTGGTAGTAGAGCTGTGATAATTTGAAATATTCGGAAGGTGGGGGCAAGGAGGGGGAACAGGCGGCAGAGTGCAGAATTGCTGAATGTAATTGTCATGGATTCTCAATTTTGTTGCCACAAGATGGGAAAATAGACTAATAATTGTCTTCCAACCCTAGTAGAATAGTTGCCCTAGTTAGCTGAAGCTAACACTCTAATTGTCATGGGGGCACAGAGATGAATGAGGATGTATGCAGGGCACAGCCAGGGCTAAATTGAGTGATATACTAAGGCAAAGAGCAAATTGGCAATTATTGGCCCAGCTGAAAAGGTTGGCAGGTGTGCTGCTTTCTCAGGAGCCCTTAGGGGGAAATTGGAAATATAAAATATCGACCATAAATACTCGCTGATTAGGAAATATGTTGCAAGAGGTGCTGGCCACTTAAGAGTCAAAACTCTCCTTTTCAAGGGATTGGCTTCAGCTGTGCATAAAACCAGCAAGTGCTGCTACTAAGTTGTTGAGAGCCTTTTCCTCTCATCCCCCAGGCTATCTTTTCTAATTTTTCATCATCCTATCCTCATAGGTTTGTTTGTTTTTCTTTAAACATAATAAACCAAAAGCAGTCTTTTAGGAAATGCAAAGATTTTCTTCTCTCTAAATGTTCTTTGATAAGTGTTTAGCATATTGTATAGGCTAGATATAAAATTCTCTCTCTGGTAGATGAATACAAAATAACTTCTGTGATTTCTGATTCAGGCAGTTGGCTGTGATCTGCTTTTCTTTGTGTGCCATCACAGGCACTGTCTCCCCCTTCCCTCCTGCTTCCTGTGCCACGTTTCCCCTCCTGGGGCACAGGGATTAGAGCAGCAGCAGGGTACAAAGCTGGAGGTCCCTCATGTGTGCCTCAGGCTGAAGTACCTTGCCAGAAGCACAATCAGATAAACCTCTGAAATGAGAATTGGACCACAGACACACCACATCTCTAGATTTACCCACTCTGTAAACTTTGTGCATGTGGGATGGCTGGTCTTGGCTCTGGCAGGGTGGCAGTGTGACCTCAGTGCCATGGTCAGGGCTGTTACAGAGCACGTTGAAGGAGTTTTTGGAAGGCCTGGGGTGGTGACATGTGGGCTGCAAACTCTTTGTGGCATGGGCTGTCCATTGTTCCCCACGTGTGACATGCTGGGATCTGATCCACAGTTTGAAGACAGGAGTAAGACCATCCTAATCAAAAAGAGTAGCAACAGGATAGTTTGAAAACCCCTTCTGCAAACCATGACTCTTGGGAAACTGGTTTAAATATACATGGAAGGATCATGAAACCTTGCAAATCCCATTCTTCTGGAGGCAAAAATTCCCATCCCTTCAGCGTGCTGTCTGCTTTATCAGCATCCCACAAAACACCAAATGCTTACTTGGAAACAGCTTCAGCAGAAACTCTGCTGACTGGCAGGAAGTTTCAGTAAGGGATAGTTAGGGAGAAAGTCTGGAGAAGTTTTGTGAAGCTGGCAGAGGTGATGGTTTGAAGGGGAGCAGCATTCATGTGGATTCTGTGCATTTCTGTGAGGTTTTTCCTGTTGTTCCTGGCTAACTGCACTCTGTTCATTCCTGGTCAGTGGCTGCCTTTCCTTCTGCAGCTGTAGGAATAAAAGTGTCCTGGGTGGAAGCTGTTGTGTAGCTTATCAAGCCAGTTACAGATGTTCAGACCTTGTGCAGTTTGATATCTTACCAGACTGGTTTTGCAGTGTTTCTAAGCATAACAGTCTCTGTTTATCCAACAGAATAAAGTAAGTGAATTCAAGAAGGAACACATTCAAGCATTGCACGACATCCATTCATCATGTGTTGTGGTTATCTTGTCAGGTCTGGGTTTCTAATCTCAGGGAACATCAGATGCACTGGGTGACCTTTGCCATGTCAATTGAACTCATTGTATCAGCAGACAGGAGTGTGGCTATGGAAATTAATTACATTAAGAGTCTCTGTGTTAAGGTCTGGGATGTCTCCTGCCCTTGGCTCTTTTTGCCCTCCTCTCCACTTACCCTTCTCATTCAAAGATATTTGAGTTTTATAAGGGACTTGCTTGGGAAGGAAATATGAGACTTCCCCAGTATTCAAAGCTGAACCCATATTCTGTTGTTGAATGCTCTATAAGTGACCAAGGGGAGGGTAAACACATACAATTCCTGGTAAATTCTGGAAAGAGTGGAAGATGAGTACAGCTGAGGTGAGTGTCATCCTGAACAGATGCTGTAAAACAGAATTCAAAATACATACTATTGATTACCTCTGCTGGGTGCTAATCAAGCAAAGCAGGTTTGCAGCCCTGGGCCACATGAAAACTTTGGGTCTGTGATTTGGCAAGGAAAGACTTGGCACTAAGTAGGAGGTGGAAATTCCCTCCTCTGCCCTGGGCACATTTGAGTCTTTCCCTGCCTCAGTTTCCACACCAACACAAGGATGGCATTAACAGTAGTGGCTGGAGGCTGTTTTTGGGGACTGTCCAGTGCCACATGGGAGCAGCAATTGGCTGAAAACAGCCATTCCAACAGATGGCTTGGAGGTATTTGATACACTCTTGGTTTCAGCCAATGAAAGTGGCACATGTCAGAAAAGCAGGAATGAACTCTTGACATTTCTGGAATATGTTAATTTGTGTGCTTTAGCCAAAGAGGATCAAGGGAGCACTACAAACTAGTTTTGTGGTTGTGCTGCTATCACCTGCTTTTAACTAATCCCCTTATAGTTAGGTTTTATATCAAGGACACAAAAGATCCAAGTTGAAACCTGCCTGACCCATTGAGAGTGGGGAATTGGCTTGAGGTGCCCTATTACCTTGATTATTACTGGATTTAAAAGCTCTTCCTGCTGTCTTTCAAGTTCAATAAGTAACCCAATAGCTTTAAGAAACTGAACAGAGGCTGTCTTAATTTCTTTTGCATCATGAGAGCAGTGGAAGGCCATGCTTTTATTTATATAAGGAAAATAACTTTTCCTATCAATTTAATAGACAATCTTGAAAAGCCTGCTATAGGTTATTGGTGAGATTTTCTCATGATTTTCTTTTCTAAGTTGCAATTGCCATTTTTATCATAGAAAGAAAGAAATCTTTTAAATATAGTTGCAGATAGCAGTGTAACTTAAGCTCTCAAGGACATCAGTGGGGAGGTTGGAGTCTTTCAGCAGTAAGATTTTGCCTTTGCTGCCAGAAAGGTGTATTTTTTAATATCCAGTGTAATTAACACGGGAGCTATCCCAGGGTAGAAATAATTCACTCTGTGACATAACTGAAATGTCTTGTCTGTGCTGTCTGGTTTTGTTTTTAACCTTGGGCTTAAAAAGAACCAAAAATCTTTAGTTGTAAAAGATCACATCATCTGCAAAATATTATAAGCCATTTATCTTTATGCACAAATGCCACCTAGCAGTGCAGCTCCACTTCTGCATCGTTAAATGCACAGACCATACTCATTTTGCCCCTAACTAATAACAGTCTCCCCTAGGAAGGCTGGGTATTGCAGAAGAGGCAAAAGCTGGTGCTCAGGGCAGGCAGACAGGGCTGCTGGAGCCAGAGCTCTGGGATTCTGCAGGGGGCTGGCTGGCTGGGCTCACAGTCCTGGCTTTGGATTGTGTGTTTGTCAGCTCCTTTCCTGCTGCCATGGTTCCTCCAGGCAGTGTTGGAGCCTTCCTGGGTGCCAGTGTTGAAGCAGGGACAGTTTTGGGTTTCAGTCTCAGGTGAGCCAGAGGTGCCAGGCAGGTGCAGGGCAGGAGCAGCACCAACAGGAGTGTGGCTGCCTGGGCACCACTGCTTGAGGCACTTCTGACAAGGAGAAAATTGACCCAAACAGCAAATAGACTCTTTGAAGAGTGAGAGTTTTCTGACAGCCCTCCATGTAAGTGCTCTGTCCTTGTAGGTAAGAGCCTGGGTGAGTTGTTCCAGCTGAAGGCTTGCCCCAGTAATGACTCTGCCAGACAAGCACTCATTCACTCTGAAAGGAGGTTTCCTCAGCTTTGGGTAGATGCCAAGTTAAACTTCCACTAAGATTTCTTGTATTTGCAGCCACAATTGATTACTTTTCTCATTATTTGATCTTGATATAGAGACATACAGACTGAGCCATGTTTGTATTAACCCCCAAAGATTTTTTCTTTAGGAACATCCATCACAGTTGCATGCAAACTGCTCTGCTCTGGCACTCACAGCTGATATTAGCTGGGCTTTTTTCAGAATTGCTACATGTGACAATTGGTATGGATCTGCCTAAAGAGCTGCAGTGTTCCCAGCTAACCAAGAAAGCAATAGTGGTTTGTTAGATGTGGAGAAAAATGCATGCAAACAGCCCTGGAGAGTGTGGGCATGATTGTGCATAAACATAATTGTTGGAAGAGATTGTACAAGTTGACTCCAAAGTATGCACCAGTTACTAATTTTATATATGCAATAAAAATTCTGAGGGAGGGGGAAACCCCACCCTTTTTCACCACTGATTTTCAGGAATTTTGCTGTTAGAACTTTTAAGAGAGAAGAGGCTCATGGATGTGAAAAATACCACAGTCAATTGCCATTCAGTTTTAATTATTTCTGATGTAACACTTTATCCAACAACTGGTTTTATTGTTTTCTACTCAGTGGTTTTAAATCAGTGGTCTGCAGATTCCTGGGGTTCTTGGACAGCTCGGGATGCCTGAAAGTTGTCATAAGAAAAGCAGGTTTGTTGTTAGGATGCTTGAGTTTGTTGTTCCAAGAGTCTGCTTCATCCCTGGAAAATATTTTTTGCGTGTGCACAAAGCTCAAAGATTGAAAATAACTGTGGGAGTGAAAATGCTCTGAGGCTGTTTCCCTAGAGAGAAACTTCTAATGAAACCTCCTGTTTCTGTTTTTGGTTATTATTTCCAATTTGTTAGACCTTGTCATTCTTGGTTAAATCTCAGTTGATGGAGGGCTGGAGTGAGAACTTCCACCCTTTTTCCTTTCCTCCTCCTGCTTTTCCAAGCAGGTAATTTGCCTCCTCATCATTCCTGTGTTTACTTTAGGTCAACTGCCTGATCAAGCTCTCCAAAGTGTCAGAACACATAATTGTGTTCAGCTGTTTGACATACTTATATAGATGGCAGGATATTGTTACTAACCTTTTTCTATACTAGGCTGAATTTCATGAGTACTTTGGGGTATAGATTACTTAGAGGGATAAGTTTGTCATAGTTTCTCAAAAATAGAGGTAAATGCCACTGCCCTTCATTTCACTGGTCTGTAGCTTTATTTCTGGACAGTTTCTATTAAGAAGGTTTATAAATAAATTGGGTTTTTTGGTAATGTTTGTAGGTGGTGGCCAAATCTCTGTGCAGTATGCAGAAGGTGGGAATTCAAATGCTGTTATTGGTGGTGTTGCTGCCTCTGGTTCTCCCATGGAAAATGTCCTTTTCCAGCAGCACAGAGGCCTCTGGAGCTACCACAATACAGGTGCAGGTGTAGCATGCCAGGGGTGGGGACTGGCACCCAGTCACACCTTGGCTGCAGAGCTGTGTGTAAGAGCTGAGTCACAGCTTTTCTTCTGTCTGGCACCCTCATTCTTGTGCAGCTGGTGAGAGGGTTAACAGGGACCCTCCTCCCACACCCACATAGTTGTAGGACTTTGCTGTTGTGTCTTTTTTGCTTTAGGAGCTTTTCTCCATGGGCACTTGGAGAATTGCCTGTCTGGTGTCAGAGGCAGATGCAAGCCAGTGGCACAGAGCAGCAAGACAATTGTGTCTTCCACTGAGAGAGGAGTCTGGAAAATTCTGTGGATATCTAGGTATCCTCTGATCAAAAGGTTTTCAAGCTGCTAGTACAAAGGGACTGTTATCTTGCTGGTGAAAAATTACAAGTATTTGCAATCAGTTTGCATCAATCTCTTTGGGGTATTGTGCTGTGCTGATTTAGTAACGTGATAACTTCTGGCACTGCTGCAAAAAGATAAAATAATCCTCACCATTAGCCTGCAACAATTTGGTATTTTTGGTACCCACTAGAACATCAGTCTTAGAAACAGGACTGGTAAGGCTCCCTGGATCTTGTTTAATAAAATCATGTAGTGAGGGCATCATGATTATAAATCACACTTGGAAATTGGCCTGCAGAGTACTTGCTGGGTTATGTGGTGTCATGTGTTCCTGGCTCCTTTTTAATTTCCGAAAAGAAGGCATATAGCAGCAGCTGGAGCTAGAGGTGGAATTCATTTAGCTGCTTTGAGAAAGCCACTGCCAGCAAAAACCCAGCAGCTCGACAGCTTTGGTCGTAGAGAGGGGGAAAGGGATCCAAGTGACTGGAGCTGGTGTAATGAGAAGGAAAAGAACCAAATGATTTGGCAGCATGTGAAAGAGGTAAGGATGTGTTAGAGAAAGGAGCAGGAGGAGCTGAAATGAAGAGCAGGAGTAAACAATGTAATTTAACTTATTCAAAAGGGACAGAATGCTTATTAAAGCTCTGAGAGATGATAAATTAGTGCTTTGCTGCTATTGTTATTTCAGATAGAGTTGTCATATGGTAATGCTGCAGCAGTGGAGGCTGGAGGCTCACAGATTCATAGAGGGGAATGGAAAGTGGGATATTTGGTTACATGACTGAGAGTTGGAGTGGCTGAGGCAGAAGGGTCTGGAGAGCATCCTTGCCTGTGCGTGCTGTTCCCAGGAAGGTGCTGTCCTGGAGAGGGATGGCTCAGTGTCTGTCCTGCTGCTCTGCAGACATGCCCCATGCTGAGAGCTTTTACCTTGGTCAAGAGGAGCTGTGGAAGCCCTGCTTGGCTAATGAATCCCTGTCTGAAACAGCCCCAGAGCCTCTCCTGGAAGTGCTCTCTGGCTGTTGCTCCTGTGGCAGCACATGGAGTATCAGCAGATCGTTTGAGGTTGTGAAGTTTTCCCCTGAGGAATACTGGGCTGGGGGAGGGAATCTCAAAATGATTCTTATCTTACATTACACAGAATCTCTTGCATTACTTACTGTGGCATATTGTTTCCTCCCACAGAGTTCTGCTCAATCGCTTTCAGGAAGAGGCTACTCCGTAAGTCATTTTACAGCTAATTCTTTCACTTCTGTTGATGTTGATTGCAGAGGTTTACACCACCTATTGCACAGCCACTGAATTGGAAGAAATGCAGAACAGAAACAGGGTGAGAACACAGGGCTGTCGTGCACCTGCCAGGGGACAGCCCTGACATGTGAGAGTGCATTAAGAGCCTGGAGGCTTCTTAATTTAATATTATAGGGAGGGTTTTTTTGTCAATTCATGCTGATTTCACTAGATAGTCACCTCTGGAGAATCACAAGACCAGAGTGGGAAGAGTTTTCAAGCAGGAGATGCTTCCCTCCTTTCCTCCCTCCCCCATACAGATTTTGATTTGTGTTTTAAATACAAGGTTTAAATACACAAGTACTCCCATTTTACAAAGAATTGCGACCCTCACCATTGTGAACAACAAGAAAGTCAATATTCTCTTATTTATGAGCTCTGAGTTACAAAACAAGCTCTCTTGTTTTCAGAGGAGGATGTTGCTGATGTTTCCTTCACAGGAGTGCCACAATGTTTGAGGGTGGTGTTCCTGGGTCAGGACACATCTGCCTTTATATGCAATGCACCAGACATGTTTAATTGTCCATTTCTGTTCATATGTACCTTATTTGTATGTGCAATAATGACATTTCTTTGTGTAGAGGTGCATTAATTTGTTTTGGGTGCACTTTCTGCTCAGCTGTCCAAAAAGGCAGGCACAGACATCACTGAGTTGAGTAATACAGAAATAGGAGAGGGTGTGAGAGGCTTAGCAAAGTCAACATGAAAATTCCTGGAATCACATTATATCTGACTCTCAAAACAAATACATGGTGGGGAGATGTGATACCCTGGTTGTTCAGCCAGTAAGTCATGTGGAGTGCAGAGGTTATAGATGAAGGTATATGCAAATCTGAACGTGAATGTCTCAGTCCAGCAAACAATTCCTGCCTACACTGATTGACAGTAATTGCTGTTTTCACAAGCTCTGCCATGATACAGTTTTGCCTTCTAGGTGAATGGTCCCAAACTGTTACATACCAAGAGCTAAAGCTGCTAATTCTCTATAGGACCAGAACAAGGGTGGATTTTATGTACTTCAGAAAGTTAATGTGGAGACCTGGAACACATTTCTTTTTATCATAATCACCAGAATTATTTTCTTTCAATAATTTATGTTGTAAGTTAGGATGATGGAACTTGCTGACCTTCTACCCAGTGCACAAAGAGGAAAAAATTGCCAGGCAGTGGAGAATTTATGGTCTGATTTCATAGCAACACTGTCCCTTGCTATCATGCTATTATCAGAAATTCATAATACAAGATTAAGTACATTTTCATCATAAAACCATTACAAAATAACATGGCTTGAAAAATCTCACTGTTGTAATGAAAAAATGTCACAAATTTTTAGACAGTAGTTATATGTCTACTAAGCATCCTCCTGTCTAAATCTTGCCAGTATCCCAGGTGAGTATCATTGCTTAATTCATTGAGGGATGAGGAATGTTTGCTCCAGGACCCATTAAGTGCTGCTCTCCATTCATTTGGGGATTCAGATTCACCTAAGCTTCTAAAGGCAGATGCTTTATCTTCTATTTGTCTGTAAAATGCCATGCATGCCCATGGCACCACATAAATAATAATGAATCATCTTCACAGATTTTATGACTGAGGGCCTGGTTTGGGAAAGAAACAATTTCCCAGTGGCTATAACATAGGTTGCAAAATCGTAATGGAAAAAGGCCAGAGAATTCTTCTCAGAGTCTCAAGGCAAATAAATCATAGGACTGTTTTCTTCCATTGCAGGCTATTCAGAAATTTACTTTTGTTTCTTAGAGAAATGATTTTGAGAAAATTACTAGCTCCTTCTCTGTGCATGTGTGGGGACAAGGTTCTCTTGTTTTGCCAACCCATAATTTCTCAAGGGAGGCAAGAGCTTTCTGCATGCCGGGGCAGTATTTAGAGATCATGGGTAGTGTGAACTGGCATTGCTTTTCTTTAGGGAATGTCATATTCCCTGTTAAACTGCTTCTTCCCCACCATGTGCCAGCTCTTGAGACTGTTTCCCCCAAGACTCTGATGCTGCTCTAAATGGATTTAGCAGGAGGCAGAGACTGCCACTGCCAGACCCCACTGGCCCAAACTCCCACGGGAAGCTGCTCCTCGCAGGTGGCACAGAGATACTCAAACCACCAGATCCAGACAACTGGCCCCACACCAGGAGCTGTCCATGACATCTCTAACAGTTCTCCTTTTCTCACGAAAGCAGCTGTCTGTGAAAGATGAAGTCAGTGTTTTGGCTCTGCCCCTGTTTCCATCAGATGAGTTCTTTCCCAGCCATGGTGAAAGCAGTGGTGGCAGGAGGCACGCTGTGCTGGGTGTTCCTCCTGATAGCTGTGCTGATGGCTTGTGTTGTGGAAGACTTGTGGAATGATGATCTGTATCATTACTCAGTGAAGTCCTTGTACTGGGTTCCATCAGCAGCTGTTTAAATACCACAAACCATTTTGTGATTTTGTGCGTGCTCAATTTTAATTACCTCGTTCTGAATCCGCACTCTTCGCCATTCACTTGCGTCAGCTGTCCTTGCAGAGATGTTTGCTTTCAGAAACATTTGGAGAAAATGCACACTTTAAGGAAATGAGCATTTGCAAAGAGAGAACTTAAAACTTACAGTAGGAATCTTGCATGAAAAAAATCTCTGTCTGAGGTTTGGCTCATCCAGCTGAGCCATCAAGTCCTGTCCAGGCAGTCAGAACAGGCTCATTGGTGAAAAACCTCAGCAAATGCCTTGTCCATAAAGTGCAGACTCTGGAGCTAGAGGCAGGAAGAAAATGAAATGCAAGTGTCTAAATAACTAACTCCTGAGGGTTGGATATTCCAACAATTTCCTTGACTTCAGGTTCTCATGGAACATTAGGTGCCTAAATAAGGAGCGTGCTTGAAATGGCTGTGAAATTTTGGTCTCACTGAAGTTACTACATAAGCTCTGGTGAGCTCCAGCTGCACCTAGATTTAATTTGAGTCTCAAAACCAGCAGTAACAGTGACCTGGCACATAGTTTCAGTGTCTCCTGTACATACCACAGACAAAACCTCTTCTAAAACTCTTTCCCAAAATGAAGTTTCAAATTGTGTTTGCTTTTACTTGGATAGGACAAGACATTTCTATGTCTGGACTGCTGCTGCAAGCTCCTTCTCTCACCAGTAGCATGTGTTTCATATCCTTATCTCATTTCATGTATACTTCCGCTGTGCTGAGAAATAGAACATGAGTTTGTTTATGGAGGTTAATATCTCATTCCCTCTATGACTTGATGGTTACATTTGTGTGATAAACTACTCCAGCCATTTGTCACATTTCCTGCATGCACAAATGAGATTAGTGATCTTAGTCAGAGAGGTTTGTCTGTCCTTTGAGCAGACAAAACAGATTCTCTTTTTGGTAACAGGATGAGAGGCCTGTCTACCTGAAAATGCACTGATTTTGTTAAAAAGTGCACAGAGAATCAGAAATTAGATTTAGAATTTGTTGAGGTTTCTATATATCACTGATACATACCCACCCTGTGGATGTTTGTCAGGTTTTCTTCTGGTAGTTAACTTAGAACCAAACATAGTTATAAAGTAGTTACAGTGAATATGAGATCAATACATACAGTTTGTTATAAATGGCTAAAAAGTTGCAGTTGTTTATAAGATTGAATACAGTGTAAAGACAAGACCAAGCTGCAGCTCAACTTGACTATATTTTGTAGAGAGGATGGAAAAGAATAGAGCTGGGGAATATGTGGTAGCTTAAAAAAAATAAACAAAAAACCTCTTCCAACAAATTATGTAGTTTATTTATAGAGCATCTGTGCAGCTGTTCGTCTTCTGAAATGGAAGGGGCTAAAATATGGGAGTGAATAAAAGAGTGAACTTGAAAGCATATGGCAAATGGGTAACCAGTGAGCCAACCTGAGTGTGCCTTGGAACGAAAGTACAGGAGGATGAGACGTCTTTGTTTGGTTTTATTTGTTCTTGAAAGGGTTTCTTTTTTTAAAATAAAAACAGTAACATACACTTGGCTACAGCAGCAGCTGATTTTTATTCTGAGCTTCTGTAAAATATCAAAGTCTTTGTAGCCTAGTCAAATCCCTGGCAGCTGATCAAATTCTGTTGATTTTACATCTTCCTTGTTGAGCGCCGGAAACCAGTGTCTCAGATAACTCAGGCTGGAGCTCGTGGATAGAGAGAAATGTGCACAGCACCATGAGGCTTGCAGAGACTCTTGGGTCATCCAGAGTCAGCTCAGTGCTATTTGCAACCTTCATTCCTCCTGCTTGGTGACAAAGCCTGAGAACAGAGATCCCGTCCCCAGGTGAAGTTGAACCTGAGGTGACTCAGGCAAGTGCTGGGTGGGCTTTGAGCACCCCAGTCTGCCCCTTGCTGTTCCTCTCAAATGATCTTGTTCATTTTTGGAGCTGGCTTTTCAGCCAGTTTGGATGTTTGCTGACTAAGATCTTTGCAGCCACCCAGGACTCCTCTCCTGTGCTGTGTGCTCAGTGTTTCTGCACAGTGGGGCTGTTGCCCAACCACCCTGCCCCTGTCAGATCTCTTGGGCTTGTGCCCATGAGTGCAGTTGCTGGGACAGCCAGTTCTGAGCTGCATTCCCCTGGCTGGCAGCACAGAGAGTGCCCAGTTCAGTGACCTCAGTGGGAGGGAGGACAGGTACAAATGGCTGCAAAGTGCTGGGAAATCATCTGTTGACTCTGCAGGTTTATATCCCCTGCAGAGTTCTTTTCATGGCCTCTCAGTTTTGTGCCAGCTCGATGCAGTTCTGTGAAAGCCTGAAGCAGATGGTGCCCACCAAGTGTGCTCTCAGGACAGAAATGCTTGGTGTGAGCATGGGCAGGTTCATGACTTTGGTAGTGTTTTCAGGGGCTCACTGAAGATCACACCAGCAGCATTCCCCAATCCACTCTTGTGCTGTTAGGTTGGAACCAAATTATCACTTGCAAAAGTACCTTCAACAGCATCATTTCTGTGCAGACCTTGAGCCAGTACCATTTCCCACATGGATCCCAGGGATGATTGTATACCTTGATGTCTTTGAGATGGCCAAGGAGAAACTGATGTCCTGAGAAGGATAAATTTCTACATAAAGCTAAAAAAAAAATTATTGCAATGGAACATGTCATACTTTTGTTTGGGAATTCCTGAGTGTGCTCCCCTCATGGTGTGGAAGCACGCTCAGTGACTGGAGGCACATTGGAATTGTGACAAACAGGGTTTTTCCACCTGCTGCTCTGTCACACACTAATGAAAAATCTCTTCTGTAGGTGGGTAACATTTCTTGGCTGGGCTGGAAAATTCATTGTATTTTAGGACCTCTGATAAATTAGCATTTTTTCTGTGCCAAAAATCAATATTGGAAACAGGGCTCTTGTTATGAATCTAAAACTCCTTGAGCTGGAGCCAAAGGTAAATGATAAAACGGAATTTAATATGTATTTCCTACAATAGTGTGCCTGTGGGCTGGCAATGTGAGCAAGACTTTCTGGACAAGATTTATGAATAAAGGAGTAATAATTCCAAAATAAGTATCAATCTCCTTTTGCCATGATGCCAAGCATAAAAGAGGGACTCTAACTGTCCTTTTCTTCTGAACAAGAAAAAGAATGGCAGATAGGTCCCCTTAAAGTGGAATAAGAAGACAGAGAAAAGAAAAAGGGACTCTAAAAAAGTGATGTGGTCTGCAAGTGCAATGACTGCACAAACGATTTTTAAAAGATAGAAAAATAATAGTATGGAAAAGTGTAAAATATTTTGCATTGAGTTTTCCCTGTATGATACCAGGAGTTTTTAGGGAGCCAGGAATAAAATGGTGGGTGTCAGTCCAAAGCATTTAACTTCTGCTGGTTTTGTTTTCCCATGTTCCTAAACAGCCTCACGTCATAAAAACCATCCCCATGCTTGAATTCACCTGGACAGGCTGAGTTCACTGAATAAATAAAGAGTTTGTTTGCTCTTAGTGCTGTGTGGGATGGAGCCAGGTTGCTGTAAGCCAGCTGAGGAGTTGGCCCCTTGACTCTAGGGACTGTCCCATAAGCCATGAGCTCAAATTGAGCTGAGTAATTAGTACACATATTATTCCAGATCCGTGGGAGCTCTTTTGAGGGTTTTTGAAACGTCCCATGAAAAGCTTAAGCAGAAGTACAAACATAAATAAACTACATACTTCAGCTTTACAAATATTGAAGTCCATGAACTTCCTTACAACACATTTTCCTTTAGAAGTTCCCTTTTCTGAAAGTCTGTTTCTTCTTAGATGACCTCTGCTTTTAATTAGGATGAAAAGTCTCATGGATTTTCACTCATCTCCACAGCCATAAGCAAGCACAAAGGGCTCTCTCTGGCTGAGTTTCCCCCTGCCTGAGCAGTGGCCTTGGCAGAGGGCTGCCTCGGAGGCTCAGCAGTGCTGCCCCTTTGTCCCTGTGGCCAGAGTGGGACGGGATGATCCTGATTTCCATAAACCCCCAGCTGCAGGGAGGCACAGCCAGCTGACACCGTGAGCCCCTCCAGGGATGGGACATATGACTTGTGTGTGATTTTTGCCCGTGTTTTTCATCTCCCTGCCCCTGCCCTCCGCTCGGGGCGCCGGGGGGGAGCCGACCTCTAATCTGACTAGAAAGACTCTATTGTTAAACAGGCACATCCCCTGAAATTCCCAGTGCTCCTTGGCTTTTGGGCTGGGATAACCTCACTGTCACTGGCCTTGCATGCTAGAATGAAAAGTTGTCCTAAATCCATCTTGAATTCACCAGCCTGGAAAGGATTACATCCTGCTGAAGAGGAAAGGCAGAGGATTTTGAGAATATCTGGTCTTTATTTCTGGACCTTTTTATTAAGACTGTCCTGAAGCAGTTGTGTCATAGACGTGCTGTAGCTTTCTTTGTGTAGCAGGACAGGGTATTTGCTTGTCTGTCTCAGCTGTTTCCACACTGTTCTTTGCTCTCATGACTCTTTCCTTAGAATCCATTGCCTTGTTTTAACTCTTTTCTTTCCCTTTAGCAAAGCCAGCAAAAAGGTGATTGAAGCAGACAGCTGATTAGAATCAGGGCCCCTTACCTAACTACCACAGTGAGCAGGGGTTAAGTGTGGGGCCTCTTGGGGGATTTGCTTTATATTTTTGTTTAATTCTCTGGTAGTCTTTTGCAGTGAGAATGGGCAGTTCTGATGTTTTATAACTACAGAGAGGGTTAAAATAGTCCATTTCTGAGGGCTGCCCATGCATTGGTGCTCATTGTTCTGGGTGTTGTGGTTGGTTCCTCATAGGAAACTAATGGGAATGGGTGGAAAAGGGATTCACACTCTCTTGTTTTATCTCATATTTCTGCAATGTGCCCTTGCAGAAACCGTGCCCAAAACCATGGTGTGTGTAAAGGGAGCAGCAGAAGAAATAACAGTGCAGAATGCAATTGTAGAAATAGAAGATAAACATGTTTTGTTGGCCTTGATAGATGGTGAACAAGAAAGATCAAGGAAAAGGGATCGATGGCATCAACTTTGTGGGTGTTATTGGCATTAGAGAATGCTGCTGTCATCTTGAAGCATCATAAATATTTAATTGTGCAGCTCAGTGGAATACCCTGATTGCTTATCAGTGCCAAAATGGTTTTCCCTATGTTAAACTGTATTGAAAATGATAGAGTCTAGAGAGGGTAAGTTCTTTGGGTGATGGTAAAACTAATCACTGCACATCCAGAGTGTAGGGAAGAGTTCCTGTAGGTTGGTGGGTTTTACTCAACGTCATCACCTGTATTTCTTCCTCGTCACCTTTTTTTTATATTAGGATGTTATTATAGGCGTGAGAGATCTTCAGTTTCTTTCCTGTCCTAACAGAAGACAAAAATGCAACTTTAATTTAGCAAAACAACAGATGCAGCCCTAAGTCGGCTCTCACACCAAAGAAAGCTTTTGATAACATGCTGAAGGTGTGGGGGCTCTGCTGTGAAAGCTGCAAATGGGTGGAAATCTGCTGTAGGCTGAGGTTTCTCTCCTCACTTCGTGTTTCAGCGTGGATGTGATCGAGCTGGCTGCTAAAATGTGAATATACTGGGCCATGTGGTTCCTCTGCAGTGGGAAGGCAGCTCTCCTGCATTCCCTGTGGGGTGAGAGAACACAGGGGCTTTGTGCTGGTGGCTCAGGCAGGAGCCTCTCCAGGAACTGCTCAGCTCCTGCTGTAACAGTAGAAGAGTTGCTGAAGAGCAGCTTTCTTATGTGCACTGCTTGCATTGCTGGAAGAGGAGCATTGAGATGGAAACCCTGGTCAGCCATGTGAGATGTTTTCAACACAGGGTCAGTGTTTTCACTTCCTACTGCCTCAGCATTTCAGCATCACAGCTACTCATGGTCAACACCAGCCCTAGTCAGTCACCATGACCTGGTGGTCACATTTTAGAAAGGTATCTGTTCTCCTTTTATAGCAAATAAATAAATGAAACTCTAAGAGACTACCTATATAATGCAAAAGGACCAACTGCAGTTCTAGAAAGCCAGGGAATGCAGGGCAAGGGCAAAAAATGGCAATGAATCCATTGTAACTTTGGTGTGAGATAGGAATCACACTGGGGTAGGAGGTCTTTGCAATACCATTTAGCAAGTGGTAAGGCCAAATACTCTCTGCCTGTTCCCTCTTTGTTTTATTAAATGCCTTTAGGGAGGCAATGGTGTAATTCTGAAATTCAAGCACTACTGTATCCAAAAGTTGTTTTTTAAAATCCTTCTATCAATGATACTTAGTTTCCTGGAGAAATTTTTAAGTTCCAGTTCAGAACACGTTGTGTTTCAGCATCATTTTCAGGTGATTGTAGCTGTTCTCTCTTTTCTCAGCTTCTCACAGGTCAGAAACTCAAAGGCATTGAGGTTGAGTAAAACAATTGTTCATCACTCTGAGCTCTGCTTTGTTTTTGTGGGAATTGTCTATTTCTGTAGCACCTTCAGTTTCATTACTTGTTATAAAGTTTGGTTTACTGCTCTAGGAACAGATCCAGCCACCAAAGCTGCTTTTTAATTAGCCCCGTGGCCCATCCGGTGTGGATGTGCTGATGTCCTGGCTGCACAATGTACTTCCAATGAAAGGGAACAGTCTGCCATAGAGTCTTGTGACCTTGAGGTCAGTTTTGTGCTCAAAATTGCTTTTGATTATGGAGTTAGTATGTGTTTCAGAAATATAATAAAAAATCCAGCAAGCACTAGTGGTCCTTACAACAGTGCTCCTGAGTTACGTGCTCAAGTGGTATCATATCTAGTTTTTAATGGAATTAACTGCTTTGTTTATAGATACTTTCCAGATGCTGTGCTTCTGGTTGTGAATATTTAGAGGCTTGCAACCAGAATGATTGGAAAATTGGCATACAGTTACATCACTGTGGAGATGGCTGCAGTGGTTTCTACAGGAATGTAGCCTAATTCATACCTTTACTGTCTGCATTTCATCTCTGTGCTATATGATGGATAAGACTTTGTGTGCCTGAACACTTACAGCCTAGATCTGTAGTATCCTGAGGAATTTTCTTGTCTGATTAATTCACCACATGTGTTCACCAGAAAGTGTCAGGACACTGGCAGTTTTTGGGAAGATGTTAGATGTAGCTGCTGGATATTTGCAAACCTCAGTTCATGGTTTGTTTGTTGTTTTTTTTTTTTTTTAAGACTGGTACTTTGTTATCTGTAAACAATAAGAAATTTTGGAGTTGATTGAGAAGCTATCAGGTTGTTCCTGGGTTTTCTGGACATAGGATTGAAATGGTTCATGCTGCCCTTGAAATCAGCTAATCAAAGCAGGACAATTTTTGGACATCCTGTAGCAATTAGAGTGCTGTGGATGAGGGATGATACAGACTGTGTAGTGTGTGCTTTGAACTCATGCAGCAGCATTCTCAGACCAGTTGGTAATCACCAAAGGAAAAAATTTCTGCATTTGAGATGGGAAAAACATATATGTGTTTCACTGGATTGATAAAATTCTGCCATCACCTGCGGGGCAGCAGCGGCACTGAACAGCTGAGAAACTAAACTTAGTGGGATACTTGTAATGAACCAAAGATTCAAAATTTGATCTGAAAAATCACTTGTCTAAAAGGTTGTCTCTGCAAGCATTCCTCATAGCAAAATACAAGTTGTACTTGTAATACAAGTCAGGTGTTGACACAAGCATGGTTATAAGGTTAGCTCAAGCCAGTTCACAGAACACATTTTCCCTGTGTATTCCTGTCTCTTCCAAAGCTGCTTAATAGCATCTAGTGGCACCCTGGTTTAAGAGAAACGAGTTCTAGTCACAAAGATTAGGATGTCACAGTGGAGATGCCCGAGGCCACAGAGCACTGTGTAACTGGCAGAGCTGTAACGGGTGCAGGGTGCTCACAGACTTTGCCTGAGCATCTTTCCTTTCTCCTAAAGACTCATTCTCTGAGGAGCCCTAATTCAGTTCATTTCTAGAGAGCTGGGGAAGAGGGCAGGAGAGAATAATAAATGGTGCCTTGAAAACAAGAGGCAGCAATAGACGCCACACACCGACCCAAACAGTCTATTTAACTGCAGCCAGCTTCCTGCTGAAGATTCATTTCGGAGAGATTGCGAGAGCGCTGGAACAGGAAGCTGCAGCTTCACCAAACGGTTTCAGTATCAGTGTGTTATCTGTGGTCATTCCCCTCCACAGCTTGTGGCTGCCTTCTGGTTAGCAGAGACAGACACTTTGAGCTGAGCTGGCATCAGTTCCCACCTACTTAATCAGTTAAGTTGTGAGCCCTGTGGTTAGCTCGAATCCCCTGGTCGTCTTGTGGATTGCCAGTGACAGGAAGGGGGAGATGCATTGAGTGGTTCCGGCAGGAATAGCTTGGTTATCTGATGGTCACCCCAGAGACTGATAAAATTATGTCAGCTCTTTTCTGAGAAGACATCAGAAAAGCAGAAACTGTTGTCTCTAACCACCTGAAGAGTTTACAACGTCAAGGGAAATTTTGCTTATCTTGAAAGCCTCAAAACTGTTAACCCGCCTTCACCACTGCAGACCACAGCACTGCCTCAGACTCGTGGTGCACTGAGTGAAGCACAGACCATCGTGTGCAAAGCTGGCAATTCTTACTGAGGAAACATTATCGCTCAGATCTTCCAAAATTACTTTGGCACTTCAAATTCAGAGGTGAACAACTTGAAACATATGAGAGAACAGGGCTTTTCTGAGGAAGCGTGCTCCGTATTTTTAGAAAATGTGGCCTCCTTGAGTCTGTCATGTTGTCAGGAGTTTGGGCATACAAAGTGATGAATCACTTTTCAAAGTGTAGCCTGTTTGATGAGCCTGGCTTCATCTGAAGCCAAACTGATGGTGACTGTGACAAGGGCTTGCAAAGGTTAAACAGAGAAGGTGGTCATACCCTGGGGACGACTTAGGGCACTTGGTTTGTTTTTGGCATGTATTTGCTGAGCAGACTTCAGCATCAGAATGGACTTCAGAGAGAAACCTTAAGTAAATGAGGTTTTAAATTAATTTAAATTTCAAAGAGGCTTTAGGCAGGTTCCTCTGAATCTCAGTGCCTGAGTGCCTGTCCTGGTAGTGGCTGTGCTCCTGCAGATGCTGCTGAGCATTTGCCTCCTGCTGGAGGAAGGGGCTGGGATGTCTTTGTCCATGGGAGAGAGCCTCTCGTGCCCATCACACCAGCCCTGGGCATTCCAGCCCCTTCCTCCCTGGTGCCCTTGGAATAAAAGCAGAGGTGGGTTCAGCAGCCAGGCTCTGTCATCACAGCCTCACCTTGTACCTGCACATCTCAAAGCTTCATGCTGAATTCACACAATGTGATGTGTGATCTGTAGCTGTAACAATCACCATGATGAAACCCTGCTTGTCTGCTGCTTTTGTCCAGGTTTTGAAATCAAGGCTGGGTGTTTGTAAGGGCATGTGTCCATGCAGGAGGCATGAGAGATGCTTTAGTCTGCTGATGCTGTTTGGCTCAGCCTCTGTCAACGACAGCCACAGCAATCAGTGCATTTTGGACTCAAAGCTATTTCCTTTCCTGCTGCAGATTATGTCTGGTATGCATAACATGTTAATTTAACAAAGCAGTTCTTTTGATACAGCTTTAATTTTTTAACAACAGCTCGAAGGCAATGATGTACAGATTATATAGTGTCAGTTTCCCAATTAAAGTTTTACAGGAAAATACTCTGGTTTTGCTTTAAGCCTGTTTTGAATTCTTCCTTCTGGCGCTTGTGCAAATGGAAACCGTGCTATTGCAAAGCATCCATTTGAAACCTTGAAATATTTATTGAGGCTGCATTGAATACTGAAGCAGGAATCTTCCTGTAGGCTTGTTGATGTCTGTCATATGCATTTATTTTGTAATTAAATGTCTGGAAGCTTGTGTGTGTGCCTGAGTGGTTGGTTTCTTGTGTTTTATTTTTTGCAGGTTTTGTTGTTGTTACACTGGTTTTTCTGATAAACGCTTTTACCTCATCACTTCTAAGAGTTCTATGAAAAATTATCCACAGCCAGACCACATCTTTGATGTATACTGATGAACCTCCCACTAATTGTTGTGCAGAACACTGAGGAGGTGGCTAAACCACTGCCCTTCCTAGAACACCAGACCTTGTGAAGCTCATTGCTGTGGCAGAACATGCCTGTTTGAAGGCTGGGGGATGGAGAGCACCTGGAGGGACTAGCTGAGAAGATTTCATTCTTGAAACACTACTTACAAACTGAACTTTTTTTTCCCCCCTTCTTTTTTTCTCTTGTTCCCAGCCCTCTGTCTGGGATAATATCAGGTCAGTGTCCTTTCCTGTTTTTATAAGCTGGAAACAACAGGGACTGACCATATACAAAATTGCCCCCAATGTGTGTTCCGAGGGATGTGATGGTGTGGAGCTTAAGCTGAATCTCAGAGAGTAAAGCACTGGCATTAGACAGGACCAGGAATCACCAGCTCTAGTGACAACAAACCATGCCTCTGTGAAGCTGCAGAGCCAAATGCTGCTTGGCATTTCCCTCGTGCTCTCTCCAGGTACTCTCCACTGCTCATCCTGACCCGAGGCATATCCCTGCTCCAGGAGTCTCACTCTCCTGGAGATTGTGTGATGACTAGAACTAGAGTATCAGACCCTAATTCAGATTAACTTGCAGCCTGGAGTGGCATGAGTTCCTGCCCATATTTGCAAGGCAGCAGGGTAGTATGAAGGTCTCTGTGGTTGCATTCCAATGCAGCTGCCTTTAAAGGACAGGGAGAATGATCCCTGAGCCTGTGCCCACCCAATGGGCTGGAGCTGGGGCAGGCAGCTCCTCTGCCTCCAGAATGTGCTGAGAGTCTGAAGAATTCCCTGCTGCCAGAGTGCCAAGGAAGCCACCTGGCCCACTTTAAAACCAAATGCTGCGGCTCATGTGTTTATCACTTCCCTTGTTTTTGTTCTTTTTCCGTTTCCAGCTAATCTCTTTGGATTAGTCCTGCTGCTGGATAATTATGACTTTCATATCTACATCTATTTCTCAAGCTTGGCTGCATTATTTTTGGGCAGCTATTTAAGACTTTGTTTATTTTTCTAAAAAATACTGTGTCCATATTTGCATATTTGCATTTCAGAACTCACAAACAATGATACTTCTCACAGTACCTCATTCTTCAAATACTTTTCTTAACAAGTAAAACTTTTTCAGTCATGCCAGAATCAGCTTCATTATATGAATCTTATTTATGGATCTTATTTAGAGCATTTGCAGGGATGGAATTAAATGGGCTGTTTTCACAGATACATGTATCTGGTCCCATGTAAGAAGGGAGGGTAAGAATTGGTTGATATTTCAAGGAAATTACAATAGTTACTGATAAGAAAGGCCCTTCCCTCTTTTTGTTCCTTTCCTGCATCTTTTTCCTTCCTTCCTGGAAATAAAGTATAGATTTATGGGGGAAATAAAAGCCAAACCCTTCATTATCAACCCCAAAAGAAATTGATTCTGCTGCAGTGTTTTAGTTCAGTGACTTTATTTGTATAAAGGCCAATGAATGATGTAAAGATAATGGTTTTATCTGAAGGATGTTAGCACAAGCTGACACGTACCCTCTGCAGCACTGATGGGCTGCACCTGGTTGGTGCAGAGAACACAAGTGTGGGCAGAGTGGTTTGTCACTTCATCCCTCACCTCAGGGGGTTTTATATCATCTTGGGGAAGGGGGGAAGCAGCAACGCAGCTCAGGGATTTTGGAGAGTGTTTCTGTTGAGTTCCTCAGTTGAGTGATGGCCATTGAGCTGTTGGGTTGGCAGGATCGATGTGATAGTTGGCTTTTGGAACTGAGTAATGAATTTTGCAAATGTAAAAGGAAAAACGCAAATGTAAAGGAAAATGTAAAGGAAATCAGTTCCTCAAAAGTTTCAAGTACTACTACAGCATTGAATGAGAAAAATAATGGAAGTTGGTTTAGGCAATGCAGTTTAAATGAGGAAGATGTGTTCAAACATGCATTAAGAGCAATGCAGATGAATTTAAGATTAATCTGGTGTTTAGAAAGGAGGAGTTTGGTGTGTTTTTAACTAGAGTGTCAGCATGGTGCCCATCTTGTTGGCCCAAAGTGCTCTGACATGCTGCCTCAGTGACTTGCACTTCAAAGTTTCTGTTCAGGTGTTTGGGTCACCCATCAAAACAGGCTCACAGGGAGATCAAAGGGGAGGGCAGGTTCTCCAAAAAGAGAGAAAAATTAGGAGGTCAGTTTCACATTAATTTTCTTCAATGCTCTACTGGACAGCTGGGGAAAGTGAGCAGAAGATGGTTGTGTGGAGGGATTGAGTAATGTGAAAACGTGCAGAATCAAAGCTGCTTTGGGGGCTGCCTGCCAGCTCTGAGGTGTGGGGTCAACAGGATGGTCATTATCTATGAGGTGTATGAATGGTTCAGCCTCTGAACAACACATTTGGCATGACCAACTGGTTTATCTAGAGGTTTGAGGGGACAAGGAAAGGGATTGTAGAGACTTTTTCTTTGTTTTACTTAAGAAATGGAGTGTGAAAGAAAGATCCTCAATAGCACTAGTTTCTGCTTCACATCATGGATGGTTTACACCTGATCTGACCAAAACCTTATCTCTGATCTGTCTGCCTTGAGCAAACATCCTTGTGGGTATTCTGTTCAGGTAGCTCTTTACCTCACTGGCTTTGGACAATGAGTGGGAGAACAGTAGGAATTTCATCTCTGTCAATGACAGCAGTAGAAATTTGCAGGAATCCCAAGAAAACATAGTCTGGAGAAGGGAGTGGGACTCTGTCAGCTCAGCAGGACCACAGCCTGGCTGTGACTTGTGGCTTTACTGAGTGTGGTGTTTTTCACTCACCAGCACCTTCTCAAGTTGATAGATTTTGTCAGAATTTGCTTTAGAAGGAATGAATTCTAATCGGTGTTTGGGAAACTTAAGGCAAACATGTCATTGAAAATAAGCTTACAATGGTTTGATCAAGATCTCATGATTTGAGGTTTTCAGACATTTAAATGTGTTCAATTGCTGTGAAGCTGGAAGCACAGGTAGGAAAGACTTGTAATTAAAGTTGCATTGCGAGGAGCCAGATTCAGAACTTCCTGGAGCCTTGCTGATGGCATTTTCTGATTCCAGATTCATAGTAATCTGTTTTTAATATTTATTTGGGTTTCAGTTTGGTCAAAGTCTTGTTGGCATTTTACCCAAACTTCTTTTATAATGGTAGGTTTCTCTCATACCTCACTTGGAGTCTTGCTGGTGGTTTTCAACCTCTTCCAATTCGCAAACAACCTAAGAAAAACACCACTAAAGTTGCAGAGCCCTATATTTTGAATACAAAGCCATCTTGACCACAGGCTTGCTTTTCTTAGCTACCTTTTTACAGCTCATTTAAATACTCAGTAAAACTGGAGGCCTCATGTCCCAGGGCTGAAAACCAGTAGTTTAATGCAGTGGGGCCCCATTTCTGGTTCCTGGCTCTGCTGTAGCATGAATACAGACCGTGCAAACCATTTTACAGAAATTTTGTTCAATAAAAGTATGTCCTCAGTGTCAGTGCAGACTCTGTCTACTGCAGTGGATTTTATTCCTTCTGACTGGAGTTGGGCTGGATTCGTTTGGATATTGTGGTGCTTTCTGACGCCTTTTTAATTTTGCTGGAGTGGTATTTTTGTGACACCATGGTGCCTGTGCAAGTTGTAAATTATTCTTCTACTCAAGTAGACTTTATAATTCGGTGGGAAAAATTGCTTTCCAGCAAAACTCAGCCTGAAAGTTAACATGTTCATTAGTCACTGCAGTGGCCACAGTGGTACGACTTGTGGATTATTTTACAATACGCACTTTTCTGGTTGCTTGCACAAATGTAATACAAAAGTTGCTTTTATATTAATCTTTAAAGTTTCGGCCTCGAATGCTTATAATTTCTGCATCCTGCATATTAACCAACAAAGGAAGCGAGGTTTGTGTTCAAAGGAGGAGGAGGAGACAGGAGGTCTGTGCTGTATTCCCAGCGCTCCCCTAATCTCCATCTGGGATCTGGGGCGTGCTGTTTGCTCTGCTCAGCTCCTGCGTGGGGCAGCGAGACCTTCTGCGTGTGTTCACTGGCCCAGTTGTGTGGAAGCTTTGATGCTCCATGGTGGAAAAATGTCATATTGTGTTCAGAGCGCAGGAACCCGTGGGTTTAGAAGTTACCCCATCAGTTCATTTCTTCCATTTCTGGCATCTGCCACGAGCACTCCCATCTTTGCTCATTTTCCCCCTCATGTTTTGCACGCTGGAGCTCGAGCAGATGCAGACTTTCAGAACTGCTACAGCCACAGGTTTATCCTTGAATTCTGTGTGTTGTTCTACAGCATCCTGGTGTGTAAGGGTGTCTCTCCCCAAAAAGTTCCCGCAGGAGCTTGGCACACTGTTACAGCTGGCCCCTTATTAACTCTGAATTTCCCCAGCTCCTTTGCCTTTCCAGGTTTGAGTTAGACGGCTTGATGTTACTTCAGAGCCGTCCTTTTGATGGCTGGAAACGATAATAGCCTGTGTCATCTGCCCTTTAGAGGGAAGGGTTATGCCTCGTCCTTTATTCCTCGTCTGTGCTGACAAAACCCGTCCCACAATGCGCCCGAGCCGCTCGCAGGTGTTCCCGCCGCTCTGCCCTCTCACATGCACCGCAAATTAGTAACAGAAGCTAATGGCCCAGCATGCGGCCATCAAAGGGCTGACAATTGCAGCCTTCGCAAAGGGCCCTTTATGTCGGAGCCCCCCACGAGGGCTGCGGGGCTGAAAAGGCCGTTTGTGTGTCGGTGTGTGCGGGCCCTGCCGCGCCCCGCCGCCCGCGGCCCTCACGCTGCGCCCCGGGCCTGTTGCTGCTGGCAACAGATAAAAATCGCTGTTGGCCACAGCGGGGCCCGCAGCGCATCAATCACCCGCCCAGATAAAGGCCCCGGGCCTTTGGCCCCATCCCTCGCTTGTTCCTAAATAATTTCCACTGGCTGAGCATGCTATGGTGTAGGCTGGGTAATTCAGTCCAGAAAACTTCATTTCACTAAAAATGCTTTGATTCTTTTATTTTTTTTTTCCTTCTTCTTCTTCTTCTTCTTTTTTTTTTTTTTTTAAAGACTGTTTTTGTTCAAATAGATGTTTGTTTCGAAAGGGGGAATTTAACTGATGAAAGGGCTGCCGTGAAAGTTCAGAGTGAGAATAATAAATAGGACTGTGTGGTTAAATGTAAAGTACAACCAAGCGGCAGCAAAAAGAATTAGCATTTACCAGGAGTAACAAAGCACCTTGGCACTTTAGAAGACGCCTTTCAGCTTTGGCACCGTTCAGCTTCCTGAATTTATATATATTTAAATAGAGATTAATCTTTATATATGGATAATATCATTTCCACCACACCTTTATTAAAGAGATTTATAGCCGGGTATCAAATTACACTTTTAATACAGCCTAGTTGATTTTTTGGTAGCAGCAAATCATATTTGTAACTCCGAATAACTAAACAAATTTGACAGTAGCAAATTTTCTCCTTGACACAGCTAATTCTTCATCCTGTCCTAATGTTCTGCTGTAAAGCCATAAGAAATTGTGATGCTTAGAGCCTGACAGTCATAGGTTTTGTTCTTGCCACTTAGCAATCCTTCAAAGAAGAAACCATTGCAATTTAAATTGAGGGACATCACAGGCTCCATGGCAGGGAAACGCTCTTTGTAGATAAGCCCTGTTTTGTAATCTTGCTGGCTTGTGCTGTAAGGATAGAGTAGGTGGAATACAGAGGAATATTGAAGGTAAAAATCAAGTGCTAGGTCACAAATAAAATTGCTGTGGAAGCCCTAAAAATTAAATCTCAGCCAGCCTGCCCTCTGCACAAGCATCTTTGCATACTAATTGCATGTGTCTTTGTATTATTGTAGATACTAATTACCAGTAGTTCTCAGTGGGAATTGGACACCTAATTCTCTAATGCTGCTTTTAACCTCCCAGCTTACAAGCTTTGCATCTCAAGGCACCTCAATCCTGCTGCTGTCTTCCAAGTACAGGCTTGATCCAGCACACAGGCACTGCTGCTGCTTCAGTGATGGAGAATCCTGCAAAATTTTGCAGTGCAGGCAACATCTCTGGGTTGGATGTGATGATGGGCTTCAACAATGACTGGAAAGGCTGGCTGAACAGTGATTCCTGTCTGAGTCTCCTGCAGTCACTTTACCAGGCTTTACTTTGTCTTATTGCTGGTATGGCTGTGTTGAAGCTAAAAGGGACAATTAAAAGAGTTAAATTCTCACCTGAATGGTATTCATGGGGGCTGAGCCTTTCCTTTCAACCAGACAGGACTTCATCTAGAGTGGCCTAACAAAGCACTTCTTGAAATATGACTTGTTGCTTTGTAAAATCTGGTCTGCATTTCACACTTCACTGGATGAATGTGATTTATATGAAGAATTTGAGAAGTTTTCTGTAGAAACCAGAGAGATACTGGCCTGACAAAGTATGCTTGTGTGCTATGTCCTTCAGTATCTTCTCTAAAAATGAAACAGATTTTAAGATCAATCCTGTTGGATTTTGAAATAGGTAACAGTAAAATAGTTTCCACACAGCAAGGTCACTGTAAATGCTGGTATCAGATCTGAATGATGTGACACTACCCTGTTTCCACTTCTGCTTCTTTTAAAAAAAAAAAAAATCCTATATAATGCTGCCTAAGAAATATTGCAGGGAATGACAGAGAAGGGTAGGCTTAAATAACCCTGAGGGTGCTTATCTTCCTTGGCATTAACTTCATATCCACATTCATTACATGAATGGGCCAGGGAAACTGTTTCTGTGACAAATTGGAGTGCAGGGTAGCTTGAACAGACTCAGTTCAATTTTGGGTAATGGTATACAATCATCTCTATGGCGATGCGTAATGCATGGTGTAGTTCCTCATTTAGAGAAGTTTGAATGCATAAAGCCCTATAAGAAACACTGAGATAACTCAGTTTCCTATTTTCAGAAGGAGTTGCAGTGTGCACAATTAGCTCCCCCCATTCCCTCCCCTTTCTCTTAATAACAGCAGAGAGGAGCTTCCCTCCATCTCTAACACTCCTTGTCAGGGCTGAGCCTCCATTGCAGCTGCAGTTGGGAGGAAGATGGGGAGCACGTGAGAGATGCTCAGGCAGGAGATGGACAGGCACATTGACACAGCCATTATTATTCCATGGCAGCCAGGATGGGTTCCTCTGCCATCGCCCCGCTGCGTGCATACATCAGACAAAAGACAGCTTCAATTTGAATGGGAAGATGAGTGGAGTCAATGCTTGGGGAGAGCAGCCTCCAGAATCTTAACTAACACGTCTGAGCCTTGCTGTACATGGCTGGGAGTTTGCTGAAAGGTTGCTTGTGAAAATGTAAAAGCACTTGTTGATAAATGTTCTTCGTGCTAATTGACCACTGTGTTTGCAGACAGATGCACTGACCTAGAGCTTCCCACGTGCTCGTGCAGATCCCTAAGATGGGCTAATTAACTTCTCCATCTTCATTTCCTTGGCAAAATCCACTGAACAGAGTTATGCAAAGCAAGTGAAAGAAAACATTGGGCTGTAAGGAGGAGGAGGAGGCCTGGGCTACTTATGATTTGTGTGTTCAGAAACAGCTGGCAGTGGGTATTTTTAGAGGAAGGCACAAAATTTCATCTTTTATGAGTATAAATGAGAATCAGGAATGATCAGGAAGTCAAGAAATTGGTCTCTCTACCAATTTTTAGATTTGGATGTCATTTTATCAGCTAAACCTAGAACCTTCATCCTGCTTTTTAAGACTTGTCTGATAGATACCCTATGGAAGAATCTTAATCACAGTGACCCCTGCTAGGCAGGGGGAGATTTGCTTTAATTTTTTTTTAATTGGGTACAGACCACTGGCAACATTTGCTTCCATCCGTGTTAGATTGATGCCTGACTTGACCTAAATGGTTCACAACTGTCACAACTTCCCAGTGTTACTGCTTTAGTTGACTGGTGTGCACTGGTTGTTGGGTGCTGTGCATTACCCTGCTGATTGCACCTGCTCAGCATGGCTGGTTGCACAAAAGGATGAGACAATGCTGTTGTGCCTGTGATCTTTGCAGTATGGGTGTGCTCCTGTTTCAGCCTGCCTTGCCATTTCTTCCAACATGGTGTGGATCCCACCGCCTCGTGTGTTTAAATTATTGCTAAATTGCAGTGTTTTGAAGCCACAGGAATATTGCTTAAAGAACTCTTCTCATAAAACAGCTCATTAATATGTGTGAGATTCAGGGTTTGCCAAAAGTTTTGTGGTCTGTCTTGCCTCCTCCACTCTTCACTCCTCTCTGCCCTCAAAATGTCTGCAGGAAAGCGTGGGCAAAATCCATTCCCCTGTGGCTGTTTCAAACTACACAGTTCGGGCTCATCCTTTGATCCCTCCTCATGACTTTATTTCATTATCCCTTAAGTATAAGGAGGAAAGTTAATGACATCATAAAAACTAGAACTCTATAAAAGATGTTTCTGCTGATTTACTGCCAATGTACTAGCAGCATGTCATATAACTGCCCATTAAAGATGGTGAGTTGCTCTCCTGCCTGCAGCTTTCCTTATCACCAGCCCTTTTATTTATGACCAGATTATAGGGATTGGGTGTGCACAGTAAAACATAAAACTTATTTTTATCATGCATATAATTAACCCTTTAATTATGGAATTAAGTTGCATCCATCCTTCTTTGTAATTTAAGAAGATACTAAATGTTCCTGTTTTTCTTCAAAGAGCCTAATGTGTTGCTGAGAAAATGCAGCTCATGATTTCTGGTTATATCTGTCTTTCCCTATCCAAGCATTACCCAAACAATTATGATCAGTGAAGAGGACAGGAGGGATAGTCGAAGCTTCGTTACTTAAATAAGCAAAATCAATTTTTTTCTGTTCAAGGAAGCTGAATTTGATCTGTGAAAACCCTGATCTTCTTGCTTGCCTGCTTCTTAAACTCTTGTTCTTTAGGCATCCCTCCTCATCCCCTTGGGATACACAGCTTGGTAAGCAGTTATTTGCCATCACAGAATCCTTCACCACTCTCTCTGGGAGATCTGTCTGGTCGTGCAGCTTCAGGCTGTTGCTTTGAGCAGCATAACATGAGTGTTTCTGCAGTACCCTTCCCACTGGGCCCAGTACCTGCTGTTTGCAAGGAACAATTTGGAATGCCAAACACTTTCTCCCTCCCACCTGCAGCTCTAGATACTTTGAGATAAGCTTCCTACTCTGAAATTAGGGATTGTCTTAAAGCATCTGGGGTTGTAGACAGGAGTGGGGAAAAGGTTGGGTGTTCTGACATGACTCGTTGCTCATGAGAACCTTGTTTAAAATTAATCATGTTCCTTGTGCATCAGGCATCTTCTGTGAATGCAGCCATGGTGGTTTGTTTGCTGGATACAAGGCACTGGATCTTGGTCTTGGGAGTGCACTGTTATCCACTTTCCACTTTATTAAAAGCTATTTGTCTTTTACCCAGTTAGTTGTTCTGATTTTGTTTTGCTGATCATGAATTGCTGACAAAGAACAGGCATTCCTTGAGTGAGAAGCCAGAACAAAGCTTTGCATTCATACCATCTCTATTACCCAGGCTTTTTATTAATACTGACATAGTTCTTGAAAATGTCTAAGAGCAAATGCTCTCTAATAACTGTTTTGCTGGGTTTTTTCCTTGGCTGTAGTAGGAGTTTAGGATTCCCACGTGCAGAGCTGATAGGTTGTGGTGGGGAGATGATAGTGACAGGGACACTGTGCTGGCTACACATTTGCCACTTGTCTCAACTGGGAAATTGTCTCTGATTGTTTCAGTTGTTTTGAGCCAGTTTCCCCCCCTCCTTCCAGGAAAGAGAGGGAAATGTGATGTATGATTGCATAAGATCGTTTTTATTCATGTGAATGATGAAATAGGAGAAGTTCCAAATGAGGAAGTCATAAAGAAAAATAATAAAGGAAGGAAGCGATGAATTCAACTCTCAGTGCTTTGTTGTGTGGCTGTGATTTATAAAGAGGTATTTATTTATTTCTTACATCTCTACATAGAGTAAGACAAATAATAATAATGTTTTAAAATAAAATATTTCTGTGTCCATATTGGCTCCTGGCTGCCTGTGATCTGCTCACATTCATTTTATTTAGGAAACAGTAGGTATCTCTAAGCTGACAATAGCACTCATGCTCAAAGTCTAGGCAATGGACAGCAGGTTTGTTTTTTTTTAATAACCCCATTTTATGAGTAGTAAAGAATAGCAAGTACCCCACTGTTCTGAGGGAAAGGTATTGAGCATGACCCATTCTTAATTACAAAACTGCTTTAGTTGATCTGGTGGCTTTAAATGATGCAGAACAACACTATTGCCTTTGAGGCAAACCTTGGTAATTGTAGAACTCTGTAATAGGTGGGTGTTCAAATTGAGTGGAGACTCCCAGGTCCCTGGGTGTCTATGCCTGAGACTCAGAGCCTGTCAAACAGGAAAGAGAAGCTTTTTGCAGGAACCTCTGTTTACATGCTGGTTTTAAGGGTGGTGGTATCTCAGTTTATTGGCTTTATGAGAAGAGGTCTCCTAAATCATAAAGATCAGATACTCCATGTGTGTGTTGGACCAGGTATTCCACAAGCTCCCCTCCCCCTCATCTGGGCTTCCAAAGATCCTGTGCTCATTGAAAGCTTAATTAATTAATAAGTAATCAGTTTTCAGCTCTAGGGTATCAATTTGAAGGAAAAATTGATTTTCAAACCCAAATGTCTTAGACTATTTATATTCTGAAACTACTGTGCATGTCAAAGTCCTATTTAGAAAAGTGTCCAAGTCCACCCAAGGGCAGGCAGCCTGAGGAATAAATTAATTTTTACCCATCAGTGGATGAGTGTTACAGAGAAGCTCTGAATATCAGTGTGCTGGTGAGAAGGAACCTTGTGATTCTCACACCTGAATCAAAATTGGCCAAGTATTTAAAATGCACATTTCATTGCTGCCAGACATTTACCTAGGATGAGCATTAATAGGATGAGAAGGAAAAAAATTAGAGGTTCAACAATAATTTGAAGTTCTCTGTTTATAATGTGAGAAATCATCAATTAATTCCATACCTGGAATAAAACATGCCCTAAGGCCTACCATCTGCCCACATTTAAACTTGAAGATAATAGATTTGGAAGAGAAGTTTGTAATTATTTGCTAGGTGGTTCTGATTAATTTACAAGGAAAATTGCTAATACCGATAGTGTATTACCCTGGGGCCAAGTGGAAATCACAATATTGCAGAAAGGGATAACAGGTAAATGATGGCTTGTGTGTTATCTGTTAGCCTGATTGGACAGTCTGATCATTTTTTCTTAAGCCACTAATGGATGCATATAAGATTAGAGTGTGCTTTGGACAACATGACTATAATTCTCACCTAACAGGCTGTAGAAAATAGGAAGTAAATATACCCCAGTGACATTCTTAGAAATTAAAAATGCTAAAGGCTAGATTGTGGAATTATAACAGATTTACAGCAGCGTGACTGAGATCAGAATCTTGCCTTGTAGCACTGACAAATACATTTATGGGGTGATCTGTACTAGAAAGAAATTATTACACAGGGAATGCATGGAGCAGACTACTCTGGCAAGTACCCGCGTGCAATCAGGATGTGCTGAAAAAGCCACTGCAGAGTCTTGTATTAAATTTGAGTTGGAAAAGACTTTACTGGACTGTAGCCCAGTGAGTATGGAAGAAGATAATTTATTTTGAACTCTGAAATATTTCGTTTTGGCTGCTATTTATTCTCTTTGGAGAACACTGTGGACCTTCTGTGCACCATTACAGTTACAGCTGTGCAGCTGCACGATTAGAGACTGACCTTTAAAAAGGGTGTGAATTCTATGTTGCCAAGGTACAACTGGGGGAGCACAAGGCATGTGTGATGCACAGAGTCCTGCAATAGCAGCAGAAAATTGGAAAGGTGAGACAGAGAGCTTGTCTCCCTGGCTGCTGGCCAGAGCCACTGCCATCAGCTTCACTGCTTCTCCAGTTCACTCCTGCTCCTGTGTGGGTTGTTTTACTCAGTGGTAGCAAAAGCTGAATGGAGAAGGACTCCTAAAATGCTTTGGGTGGGTCTTTAGATTAGGGTGAAACTGTCTCATCCATTTAAAACGGGAACAAGCTCCCAAACAGTACCTCCTTCCCTGTGACAGAATTCTCCCCTGTAGCTGGGATCAAGCAGGGAAGCAGAGCTGCTGGTGCTCAGCACGTTGTGTGCACATACCCTGGTGCCTGGTGACCTACACAGATCTCCCTCAGTTCCATCAGGCCCAATAAGTTACGAGTCTCTGACAGCCTGCTGCATTTTTAGAAGGAAGAGGTAACAGTCATAATAGAGGAATAAAAACCAGACTGGAATAGGTTTTTGTTTTCCTTTTCTGTTTCCCCATCTTGTGTTTTCTCTCTCATTGTAGAACCTTCCCTTACCTCCTCCCTTCTGCTGGGAGCTCTCCTGGCTGCCACTCATCTCTAAATGGTTGTGATAACTTGCAGCATCGGGTTTGTGCTGGTGGATTGTTGCCATACGCCACTGGAAGTTGTCAGTGAGCATCTGAAGCTGTCAGTCGAGGCACTCTTTCCAAGTCCTGCTGCTGTGTGAGTTTGGAAGCCTCCCCATTTGCCCCTGCCTTCCCCCAGGACAAGGCTCTGCCCAGGCTCAGCATGCTGCTGGGATGCAGCTGGTTCACAGGGATAGCTGTGCTGCTGTCAGACCTGGCAGGGGTCTGAGCAGGAATTTATTTCCATGTCAAGTGCCTGAGTTAGAGGAAAGCTGGTGCACCAGCAAGAAGAGAGTGTGGCAGGTTGCAGAGACAGGCTCCATGCCATGGGTCAGTCCATCATCTCTGTGCTCTGCTCTCTGCCATGGCTCTGGTGCAGGGGAATTGCATCCACCCAGCAAAAGGAGGGGAGTGCTGAGAGGCTGAGTGTCTGTCTCCTTCTGGCTTAGCTTTGGCAGAGGGTTTGGTCATGATTGCCCCTGGTTTAATTGTTCAGACAACCATCTATTTGCCATCAGTCTGTACAGAGCTTTTGTTCAAGCTAAACAGACATATGCTCTTTGTCACTGTCACAGTGTCAGCAAAGTTGCAGGCACTGCATTTCCAACACCTCTTTTTATTGTCCAAAAACAGTTCTGAAGAAACTGGAAGGAGCTACCTGCATTGTCTTGCCTGGATCTTCTTAGTTACACTTCAGCCCTTCATATTCAGGGAGTTTTATCTGAGAGTAATGTAATTTTTTTTCCTCTGGTTACTTTTTAATTAATATCCTGTAACTGCTTCAGACTTGGGAGGAAAGTGGTTTTGAATTTCTCTTTTATCAGGTAACTTTAATTATTCACACCATTGACTTCATTAAGTTAAAACACCTTAAAATTATGTGTGAAATGATGATCTTTGGAACAAGACAAAAATTATTCCTAATTTTTTGGAAGCAAAATGGCTGAAGTGCCAGCAAAGCCACATATCCCTGCTGTGAACAGACAGATGCTACATTACTCGTGCTCTGCTGGGTCCCAGTGGGTGATGCCTGCAGTCTCCCCTCCTCTGCACTGACCCATGGGGTTAAATACAAATTGACATTAAATTAGTTCCTGCTTCTGTTCATAGTTTTTCACTTCTGTTCCACAGCTTTGAGACTAAACCAAGGAGTTGATAGGCACAAGAAGGGGCATTGGAATCCAGTGTGGGAGGTTTGTTGTGTGATTATTGTTCTTCATCCCGTGACATCCTGAAATGAAGAAAATAATTTAAATACTCTTGCTTTAGAAAAGCATTTCCAGCTTTCAAACTCGGGTATCTTAATGCAGAAAGCTTGTGTCTTGGTTATATCTCACAGCATCAAAAATTAAAGTTTTCTAACTGGCAGGATCACAGTCTCCTGCCTGTTGTTGTGAAATCCACATTGTTGGCAATATTGCAAATGAAAACAGGAAAATACAGGATAAAGGAGCATTGTTCCAGCAACTTCAGTGCTCCCTCAGTTGTATTTATTTAGAGTTGCCTGTGGATTTGGTTATTTTTGTGCTCCTGCTGTTTTTAGGAATTGTGTTGATGGTGGCAATGTGGAATGATCACACTTGCATGAACTGCTGTGTCCTGTGTTGTGTAGGACAGCATTGTCCTCTTCAGTTCTGCTGAACTTCCACTGGTCATCCTGTCATTGCTCAAACTGGCTGCCAAAGTCATTAGGACCTTCTAATAATTGTTTGCTTATGGTTATAGAAGCACCAGGATTTGCTTTTCTTGTGCCAGTGCAGATGGGGCACAGATGAGAAGTTAAATTTAGTGTCAACCAGGGACCAAATAACCTCCAGCACACACCAAATGTGGTTCAGAAATGACGATCCAGGGCAGTTCTTACAGCCCTCGGAGGTGGATGTGCACCCACCACGTGGGAATTTTCATTTCTCCCAGCAGAGGAAGAGCTGTAGCTGAGGATGGTGCTCCTGGCTGGCTGTGGGTGAGGTGTGTGCTGGTGGCAGGGCTCTCCTGCTCCTAAAGCCATGGGCTCACAGCTGCCAGGAAAACCCTGCTCCCTTTGTCGTGCCCTCTCTGAGCCATGTGCTCCCCTTCAGAAAAAAACATCTTAGTTTAAGTGCACCACCATATCAGTACATAATTATCCTGTAACATAGCTATATACTCTCCCAGTTACCTGTTCTAAGTACATTTATTAAAATGTGATGGTGGGAGCTGTCTTTTAGAGGAAAATCAAACTGAGAGCTGCAGGCTGCCCTTTAGTCATGTAACAGGTCTGGTCTAAAGTGCCACTGGGTCCTGTGCCCTGAAATCCTTTCTCAACCAGGGCAACAAAATTAAACTTGCAAGCTAATTTGACATTTAAATATATATATATATATCTATCTATATATATAAACAGGCAATTAAGTATGTCCAAATCAATCCTTGAAAAGCGTGTTTTGAACTAAAGAACATTTCTATCCTTGCAGAATGACAGTTAAAACATTGCTGTTAAAGCAGCAAACAGAAATTTCAGCTGCTTGTCAAAACAAGCAGCAGTTTCCTTCTGCAGAGCCTGAGATGCCAAACAATAGGCAGCACCTTGCAAAACAGCATCTTCGTTATGCAGGCAGGTTTCTAATTCATCCAGGAACAGTGGATTATTTCTCCGTAACACTTTATAATAAGTGGACATTAAATTAATGCTACATGACAATGGAATTCCTGCAGAGTTATGTACTGCCCTGAGGCAAGTGCCAAAGGGATTTGGTGCCATTAAAAGGAGACAGAGGAAGTGGAAGGAGGGAACTGATGGCTTATGGCAGGCGCCTCAGCTCAGCTGAGGATAACAGGGCTGTTCGAGGGCTTCAGGCCTGAGGGAGGGCTAAAAACATCCACAAGCCCAAACCTGAACTCCAGTCATGAATGTTAGATTTTTCTGGCTCAGGTTCTTGGGAAAATGATTAACATCCTTTGCTACGTTCTCGCAACTTTAATCATTAAAATGCCTTTGTATTAAATGTGAGCAGGATGCATGTGTGAATTTGGCTCCGTGGATCAGAGCCATGGGAAGCTTTAGCTGAGAGGAGAGTTTCACACACTTTGAACTGAAAAGGACAGGAGAGGATCACAGCTGTCTGATGTCCACAGGGAGATCGTGCCAGTTCCTTAGGAGATCTGTGATGGGGCTGTGCCACATGCATGAAAGCCTTGCTGCCAAGAGATCATCTTTCCTTCTGTCCAGGGTACTGAGTTGCAGCATGCTGATTAAAAGTCTTTTTCAGAGGAAATAAGAACCAGGCATGAAAAAGAAAGAGCAGCAGTATTTGCTGTCTTCTTGACCATGGTGGAGTCCCTTGGACTTGATTACTGAAGAGAACACAAGGAAAAACTTGTGTTGTTCTCGTCCATATAAAGCCGAATTGCAAGTAACAGTTATTTCTCCCTTCCCATTGCCCATCCCAGTGTGCTGCCTCTGAAAATACCCATTTGAATCCAAGTGAGAACTCAAGAGCAGCATATTCATGGGAGAAAAAGAGAGTTGTTTTTCTCATGAGTGTTTTTACTAGGCAATGGCAGTCAATAGGCTTTTTCTGTGTGTGCCACAAAGGCATAGCAGACAGTTAGAGAGCAGGCATGCAGGCATGCTGTATCATCATCCCTGCAGAGAACAGAAGTAGCAGGCAGTTTCCTTCCTTCATGGCAAAGAGCCTGTAAATGAAATCTTCTCTCTGAAGACATAGCAGAGGCCAGATGGGAGAGGAGACCTAACCTGGAGTGTAAAAGCAGCATCCTGCTGCTGACTTCTCGGAGGACAACAAACATTCAGAGGCAGCCTTTGACCAGCTCTGTTGGTGGTAGGTGCTGATGAATAATTGGGCAGAAGGCAGCGAGTGCTGCTGTTTCATGTCACCAAAACAGGTTCCAGTCTGAAGCCAGAGCCATTTTCTCGTTGGTACAGCAAGAGCTCTGTATTCCTTCTCTGCTGGGTCTGCAGCAGCACTGACCCCAGGGGAAACTGCAGGGCCCATCCTTTCCCCTACAGAAAGCAGGAGTTGAGCAGTTCCATCCAGGGAAGTGCAGCCCTGTTTGTCTAGAGGGATGGTGATTTCTGTTCCCAGATCTGATTTCTCCCCAGTCTTTACAAGAAGGAACTGTCACTGTATGTCTGTGTAGCCTGAGCACACGCTGTGGGAGCAGGTGTATAATTGGTTCCCTGTTTCACTGAGTCATGACCTTCCAGAAAGAGTCCCTGCGTTTGTGCAGCACTTGATAATAGTTCTCAAACTCAATCCCAAAATCGCACTTTGGTTTGGAGTAATCATAAAAGTAAGTTTCTGTGAAAATAAATAAATAAAGCTTATCCTTGTTAGCAAGTGCTACCTGAGGCTGTCAAATAGCCATGCTGACAGGATGTTCTGTTTCCACAAAGCTGTCTGTATTCACGAGGGTATAATGTGCAATTCACAGGCTTGGCTGCTGCTTTCCAACTTTCCCTAAAAGATCTGCAGTCTCCTCGTGAGCAGATGTTACTAAATCCCAAACCCCTTATAAAGTCTTTTCAGGTAACTCATCCTTCTCTCTCCTGTTTGATGCTCTGAAATATATTTTTTTAAACACCCACATTCAGCCAAGAAATACGACAAATAATTCAGATAGCACAGAACTCTTTCTTCTTGGTGCCTTAAAGTTAACAATGCCTGCCAATGGTGTGCTCATGGCAAATAAATATCAGAAATAGGATAGTCTAAAAGGATGTCTCAGCAAAGGAAATAGAGATAGGCACAGATACAAAGATAAGTTGGAACAAAGAAATGTCACGAGCTAATTATTCTCAGCACATTATCAGAGATGAATGGCACATACGTCATGTGCAGTTACCTTCCTGTGAACCAGAAAGTATAGATTAGCAGCAGACATATCTGCTAGGTCTTGATGGTCTGTTGGGCTGATCAATAGCATCAGTCCTATCTTCCTTTTTCTAGATTAAAATAATAATAATGCCTTGCAGATTGGTGGGCACCCGAGCTGCTGTCAGAGCAGGGACAGGGCTCTGGGCCAGTCACTGTGTGTTTTCTTAAACACTTTCCATTACAAGTTTGCCTAATTGCTTTAGCAAAGTATTGCTGGACAAATAGTAACAACAAGAAACACAACAAACCTTACTTGAAAGGGTTTGCATCAGCAGGGTTTTTGTTTTTAACTGCACAGTAGTAAATGCAGCATATTGTGAAGGAAAAACTAGTGGTATTTAACACATACCACGAGTAGATACTTGCTGCATAATCTCATAAAAGGACAGTATGAATGTTTTCCTTGGGAATTACCTTTGCCTTTCATGCTCACTTAGAATAGTTTTGTTTCATGCTGAAGTCTGAGCTATGTCCATGGAATTTGCCAAGCTTTCTTCCCTCCCCTGCAGCTCAGCTCCAGCCCGGGTCAGCAGCAGGGCTGCAGCAAACACAGCCCAGGTCAGTCCCTGAGCCATGTCTTTGACCTGTCCCTTCTCTACCCTCAGCCCACCAGTGAAGAAGATGCAGGTCACAGCTTCATTGTCTTTTCCATCAAAATGCAGGTGTGTCTCATGCTGGTAGTTGATTTTCTTTCCCTGTGCCCTCTCTTTCATATTCTGGTACTTCCATGTCCTGACTTCCGTCGTTCTGACTGAGGATTTCTAGAAGGATGCCTTTGTAATTTAATGCTGATCTGAGTTTGATGATGCAACCTCTGCAAGTGAAGTAAATGAAGAGCACAGGTTCTCCCCCATGGCCTTATTCTGGGCTGTGCTCTCTGGTGTGTGACTTGGAAAGTAAAGGTCAGGAGGGTTCATTGCCTCTCTCAATCTTTTTTGCTTGTAAATTTATGCTTTCTTCCTCCAATTCAGCTTAAATTTCAAAAACCAATGGGCCAGACCTTTAGCTGGAGTAAATTGTCATAGCTCCATTGATTTCAACTGAGTGTGGCAGCTTTCACCAGTGAAAAATCGGTCCTGTAAGCTGAAATTATTAACTTACAAAAACATTTGATTATCACATTTGTAATTTTCTATTGTTTCAATGTACTGTGACAGTCTTTAGAAGGATGGTAGCTCATGATTGAATTATCTTTTTGTCCTTTCTAAAAATTTAACTATTTTTTGTTCTGTTAAGGAGAGAGATGTCTGCATTCAAAGTATTTGTTTTGCAGTGATAATGCTTTGCAGATGCTGATAAAATCCCAGTCCATGGGAGTTGAGCAGGAGCTTCTCCTTTTTAGTTATTACTTTTAACCTCTGCCATAAATGATAGGGTCTTGGTTTGCACTGCACCTGTGCATTATCTGCAAGTTATATGGGAATGTCTGGGAGATTTTGGGCGTTGTGCAGTAGGGCAGGTCAGCAGCTGGGATAGCTGAGCTAAATTGTCTCTAATTCTCACCAGTCTGGACCAACCTATGAAAATGATTGTGGAATAATTTTGATGTAACAAAGCCCTAGCTCTGTGTGAAGAGCACTTGGGCTGAACTGCTGAAGTCTGTGAGCACTGAATAATTGCAGTGTGGTGTTAGGGAGGCTCTGTCTCCTGCCCTCCTGTGCAGCTCCAGCCATTTCCCTCCAGAGCTGAGTCTGAGTCAGAGAAATATCTGGCAATTTAATGCTTAGATTTCTTGTGCACAAGCAAAAATAAAGTTTTGCCTGTGCTTAGTACTTGGAAGAATTAATTATTCTGATTTTCTGCAATACCTTTCCCCACGCCAGTGACACAGGGCATTCGTCATTTGCTGTTTGACCTGGTTTTTATAGAACATACTTAAATGCAGTTTAATTTCATCAAGATTTATGCACAGTAAATTTCCAATTATTACTCATGTCTTAACAGCTTCGTCCAGAAAGCTTGAAGCTTTTCCCCAGCATATGATCAGATGTTCTTTAGCACTATGAAATTAGTTAGAAAGTAATTTTCTTAATTTGGTTTCTTGCAACCAAATAAATGAAAATCCATCTCCGCTGAAGCTGCGGGATTTAGGGTTTTCCTTTATTAAAGAGAAATTATAATCTATAAAGCAGGGATGTGGCTGGGGACGAATATTAACTACTAAAAGGCTTATCTGCCATAATATCTTAGAGATGCATCAGCAACTAGTAATTCCCCATTGACATTTCTTATATACTTTGCTTGCAGCAGGAAATAGGACAACTGTTATGTATCCTAAGGAAAAAAAAAAAAAAAAAAAGATTTGGTTAAAAGCTCTCTCTTCTTCATGACTTGTGACATACTGGTATAAAAACATCAAGGACCCTGATTTAATATAAGTTTGACACCAATTCATGGAAGCATTTAAGCATTTGCTTAAGTACATTCTTATTCAACAAAGCACTTAAAACATTCTTGGCTCCAGGCACTTTCTTCAAGTCCTGTTAATTTTAATGAAATTTAAGCGTGTGCCTAACTTTAAATAGATGCTTAATGGCTCAGCTGAGTGGAGAGCTGCATTTTAGATATGTGACACTGATGTTCTCTTTTTTGGTGAGAAGAGAAACAGTAATTCCCCATGGTTATGGTTACTGAAGGTCATGTGGCATGACTGACTGGAGGCAGAAGAAGAAAAATGACATAGTGCAGGTGTTGCTGACAGAAGTTGAAGTGGAATTAGAAGCCTGAGATCCCAAGCTCCTCCAAAACCTTGGGTGTCTTCAATCCTGCCTCCTCAAGGCTCTATTCTGCACTCCCAGCCTCTCTCCCAGTGTCAGTATTCACAGTGTAAATTCCTATTCCTATGGATTACTCTTGTCACTTTTCTCCATCATCTGTCTGTCAATTTTTCCATGTTTTGTTGATTGACAGCATTATGTAAGCTGACCTCAAGCCATTTCCATAAGTACAGATGATAATCGGGGCACCCAGCAGCCAACATTAACCATGCCAGCTCCCTGTCTTCTGCAAAGAAATACATAAAATGTGATAATGAGTAAATGAAGTGTGAAGGCTTTCCTTCCTCTGATTTATGTGCAGAAGTGTTTCTAATTTTCCTGATGTTATCTCCCTTTACAGGATATAATTACCTGATTTACTTGATTGCCTTCTGGGAATATTTTTTATAAATTGACTTAAAATTGTTTATACTGTTGCAAACTGATAATTTCATAAAGTGCCTGCTAATCTGCTTGAGTTGTTTGTTGTATTTTATTTTGTTTTTTTCCTCTCTGCCCTTCATTACTTCCATTTGTAGTTATTATGGGAAGTTGCTATCATGGTTTGGACTAAGCTGGAAGTAGAACAGCTTGTCAAGACTATTCATGTTGTTGCCTCAACATGTTACTAAGAATAGAGTCCCTTCCTTCACTTTATCAAACAAAACCAGGGCTTTAACTTTCAATATACATGACAGCACCTCAGGAGGTCTTAGGAAAAGTTCTCCATGTGAAATGTGGTGCATAAGGTCCCTTTTATTCAAACAGATGTTGGCAAGAAACCATCTCACTTCACTTGTCTTAAATTCCTAAAAATTTGAAGGTTTGGACTGAGCAATAAAACGTGTTTCCATTGTTCTTCAAAGACATTGAGGAAGGGAACATCTGGAGGAACTCTTGGGCTTCCTTGAAGTTTATGACAAGGCAATAATGGGCTTTTTTGTTTACAGTCATCACATGGACACAGGGTAGCAATTTATCCTCTGAAATATATAAAGCTGCATTTGTGAACAGAGGAATGAGCCTGTTGAAAAGCATTGAGTATTGGGGTTGTATTTTACATTTCTAGATGCCTGTAGATGTTAGTCCCTATGTATGCCTCAAGGATCTTTGTATTTTCAGAGAGGAAAGCAATTCTGGGAGATACTTTATGTGCTCTTCATTCTGCAGCCAAGAGCTCTATGTTCCTCCTCAGTGGTAGTGATGCTCCCTGGTGTTGTGGCAAATTGGTCATTTGGCCCAGGCTTTCACTGTGACCTGGCTGGCAGTTCTGAGCCATTTCAGCTGTCACATCTCTGGCTCTCATGCTCCTATTCCATCCTGTGCCCATCAACCTGGTGTGAAGGCACCTGTGCCAAGAAGGTGCCAGGAGCAGAGATGCTTTCACCTGTCTCAGGGCCAAGCCCATGCAGAGATCCCCACAGACTGTAGCTCTTATTTTGGGTTTGCAACTTCAGATGTGTTCTGTGAGAGAAGAGCTAACAACTGCTTGGTGCTGTTAAAGAGGGGGATAATTATGATTTTATTTAATAGCTTCTCTAACGTGCTGCTCTATCTTATTACCATAAACTGAGCACTAAGCAAAGTGAAGAAGCCTCTCTGTCATTGCACTCGCTGTGTTTATTGTTATTGTGCCGTGTCCCCCCTCTGGAGCTGCCTTGGGTTGATGGCTTGCATTTGTTCAATGATACTTTACCTCCAGCTCTCCCAAAATGGCATCTGTTGCCTGGAGGCCACATGCTCCTCCCGTATAGGCAATTGTGTGATCTGTAAATAGCTATTAGACTGGCATGGCCTAAATTAACTGCAAATTGACAACTCAATTGTAAAACAAAAAATGACCTAGTAATTAACAGGATATTTCCATAAAGGCATAATTACCATTTAGCAGGCTGATAGTTGTACTTCCCTTTATTCTAATAAAGCCTCTTTTTATTTCATCCTTCTGCCACAGAAAATATTATTGTTCCAATTTTTATCCATTTTTCAAGCTGACTTCAGGAAAATAAATGAGGATAGGTGAATAGTCTGTCTCTGTCCTCCCCTTCCCTCTCCTGTGGGGAAAAGTCAAGTTTATTTGTACTAAACAACCTTCCCTTAGCAGGGGTTTGGTTTCTTTGTTTTAACTTGGCGATAGCATCTTGACTCTGCTTCTCAAAGTTAAAGGCCTTCCTCCTTTTGTCACTTACAATCACTGCTATGTTGGGCTCTCCCAGCAGCTCTTCCCCACCCCCTCGTCCCTTCTCCTCCTCCAGCCCAGGGAAATAATGGCACTGATGAGCTCTTATCTTTTTGTCACACTCCTGCCAGCAGAGGAGACAAATTGATTTATGTATGTGGCATCCTACTCCTGATAGTGCCATAATTTACCACTAAATATTGCTTTGACACAATAGTTTTGTAACAAATACATAATGCATATTGCTCTACTTTCCCTCCACCTCAATCGGTTTTTGAATTAATGGAGTGAGACTCCCTCAATTCAGAGGAATCTCTTGTCCAACGCCTGCGTGGAGCCTCTCAGAATACCAATCTGCTGCCTCCCCTCCTCTGCTTAGTGTCACCTTGAAATGAAGCTGGCTCCCCCATTAGGTTTTTTTTCCCCTTCCTTGCACTGTCAAATGAGGCGGTTCTTCACTCCTTCACAAGGAGTGATGCTTTACTCAAAAAGGCCTGACTTGATTTATTAGATAAAGAAATAAATTGTGTAAAAGGCTGGAAGGCTCTGCATGTCCTTGCACAGAGCTGAAGTGCTACATGGGAGTTGCAGCCGCTGGTTTCATTACACTGGAGCAACACACTTGGAAATGCAAAATCCTTTTTGAATAAAAAAGGACAGACACTTTCTGTCTGACTTGATTGATAGACTGTCTCTGCCTCCCATCCTCACCACCACAGAAACAGATCCCACAAAGGGGATTCTTCATCCTCAGTAATTATTCAGGCAAGTGAACAGTTCAGCGTTTTTTTCTTTTTTTTTTTTTTTAGTAATACCATCCATAATGATTCTATCACTGAAACTATCCTTGTGTTTTCTTGTCACTTGGTTTAGAAACAAAGCAAGAAAAGCAGAGGTGAAATTGGGAAGTGGAGGTGTTGAGCACCTTTCAGAATACGTGGTATAAAGCACAGGCTTAAGCTGGAAATGGCACAAATGGCCTGGTTAACAGCAGCAGGGGTGTGATGACTTTCTCTCCAATTTATTTTTTTATTCTTTTGAGGATGTGCATCAGATCGAAGTACAGCTTTCTTCAGTTAACCTGATGGCTACTTTAAAAAGCAAAAAGAGTATAGCAGAAAATTCCTTTTCCCATATTATTCTGTATTTTGAAGAGCAAGGGAGACTGTGCCCCCATGACAACATGTGAAATGACTCTGCATTTGTGTGAGGAGCAGTCTGCTGAGGCTGATTGAAACCACATCCCCTGCCTGCCAGAGCAGTCTGAGATGCCATGGTTCCCAAAGTCTGCACACTCAATGAAAGCCCTGGCATTTTTGTGGTTGCCTGTTTTCTCTGCCACCCCTTTGCTCTCTTTTTGATTTCCCATTTCTTCTTCACCAATCAGAGCATAGAGAACCTGGAGGTGTGGGGGAGAATTGTGAGGAGCAGCTGCTTAGCAAATCCATCAGTGACGCAGGGCAGGCTTGGCAGGGGCTGAAATGTCATATTTAAAACCAGGCATTTTGCACAGGTTCCTGAATTCAGGTGTCCTACCCCACCTCCCTCATCCCCTCTTGCATTTCAGAGCAGCCATGCACCTGCTTTGTGGCAATTACCCTACACTTATGTGCTGCTAATAATGGATGTTTGCTCCCTGCGGGTCTTGTACTAATTTTCAGTCAAGCTCTATTGAAAAAGAGGAACTTCTGAAATGATTATGGGTTGTAAACTCTATCTGGCAAATTACTACATATTTCTAGCACAGTTTCAGTTGTCAAAGATACTTCTCAGCCTGTATGCTTCCAAACAGTCCTATCAATTATGTTCCTTTTGACGTTTGAGAGCAGCTACTGTCAGCTCACTTAGCAGCAGTTTCTCTTTGCTTTTGCAGCTTTCTTGTGTAACCAAGTACACAAAGCCCAGGGGAGTCTGAATCCTAAAGCAGTCATAAATGAAAAGTTCTGTTTTCTATGATTTTTTATTTTCTGGCTGGGAGAGAGGTTATTTACAGGCAGGTCAGATTTGAATTTCAAATGGTGGCAGAAAACAGAGATGGAAAAGACAGTTTGTCTAAGCTTGTCCCATTGCAGGTGATCAGACTGTGCCCAGCTGTGTACAGGCAGCCTGGCTGCTGGTGGCCAAAGCAGCAGCAGCCTTTCTGCATGCCACTGGGAAGGTTGCTGAACTCCTGCAGCTGCTCTAAATTGGAATTTATTTAATGAATCTTAGTATTTTTCCATTGCACACAGGCCAGAATAACAGATTTAATGTTTCCCCTCTTTAGGTGTCTGTGTTTCAGTATACTCTTGTAGTTTTTCTTAACATGATTTAATGATAACATACTTCCCTTCCAGCATGGCATTTTTGCATGGCTGTTGCCTTCTTGTTCAATTTGTTCTGTCATAAGTCACAAAGAGATTGCTTCAGTTCCCTAATTGTTTTTGCTGTTTGATTCTCTCCAGTTGGGCAGCATCACTGTAATTCAGGAAGGTCTGGTGCTGACCATGGTCTTTGAGCAGTGTCAAAGCTGTTAGACACAAAATGATGGACTCTCTTCTTCTCTGTCATGTAGTGCTGCTCATACCTCACAGTGATACATCATTACTGTAAGTTTTTTCAGTCAGTGTATTGAGCTGAAGATGTATGACCCAGCCAGCTGGTCTTAACTAAGACTGATGTTAATGCTCATGATTTGGCAACAGAAGAAAAAAACATTGCAGCATTACATGTATGTGTCCAACTTACCTGTTCTGGATGAGCAAAGGAATAGAATTTTGTAAGGCTGCCACAGGTGTGTGCTGAAAATATGGGACTGAATATAAACCCTGTAAGGCTTTAACCCACTTTTACTGCTGCCCATTTCCTGGTTTTATTGTCTCCTCTGTTTTGAGGAAAGGTCTCTTGCAGCATCTTTGGTTTTCTATCATTTTATTGCTTGACCCCATGAATTGTCATGTTGTCAGATGCTCATGCATTTTGAAAGGGATGCTATTAGATGTGAATCCTTCAACAGACTCAAGAACTGGTAATCTGTAATTACCTATAGCCAAGAAAATTTGTTACCTGAGCCAAACAGCATTTATAGACGTGAGATACTAGCATTTCTTTCAAATTCCACATTTATGAAATGCAGAAAGCTGTGCTGATGAAAATTATGTGCAGTATTTAGCAAAGACAAGGCTGTCAAGTACTAGATTACTGCAGTTTTCTTCAATCTCTTTTCTCCTTGAAAATCACAGCATCAATTTACTATAAACATTGCCTAAGTAACCAACACTGAGCCAACTCTTCCATTTCTCCATTGTTTGTGAAATCCCTTCTTGAATTGCTCACTAAAATTATAGCATTTAGGAGAGGGAAATAGCTTACAGTCATCAACATTATCTCTTCAATCTTCAGAATACCAGTGTCTTATCACTCAGGCAGTTGTTGAGCAATTCATTTCTCTGCCTCTGTGCAAGAGGAAACAAAACAGCTGGGTGCCTATCAGAAACATTCATTATAATGCCAGAGTAATTAAGAGGTTCTCTTAAATGATAACTTTGCTGATCTTTCAGATGATCCTAAAATAGGATGCTTGCTAAGGCTGCAGTGTAAGGCTCTCTGTTATTGGTCACAGTTGGTTAATTACTGTCCTACAAGTCATTAAAGTTTAAAAGAGGAGCAGTGCTAGCTGCCACTAGCTCTGTGTGTGTTTGGAAATGCAGCATCATGGAATTGAGCACCAATGGTGGCACTGAGCATTTCATACATTTGGGAGGTTCAATAGGATCTTTACTACCCATAAAATATTGATAAATTACTCCTTTTAATCCTTCTGTTTGTCTGTATCTCCTCTCCCAGTTTCCTTTCATGTGTTACATGTCCAGAAACTATGACTGAGATTTGCTCTTGCCACAAGGAAAAGAGGTGAAGTTGGAAACTGCTGTTTATGAAGTGAATGGTTGTAACTCACAAAATTACTGTGTGTGACCACAGGTAATTCCCAATGAAGTTTTTAGTTGACCTTGCCAACCACATAGTTGTGCCCAGAAGAGTGATATGGGTGACATTTACATTTGTTTCATATTCTAATCTCTTCTTCAGTCTTCTCTTTCACATCTTGCTGCTGAAGGAAAGTTTGGATGTTTTTCTACCCACATGGTTGTTCTAATTTTGTGCAAAATTGTAATCCAAGTCACAAGAATCTGGATTTCTGAATTCTAATCAGCAGCTTTTAAAATTAACAGCTTTCTGAAAGCAGCCTTTCCCATTTCTCACAGTAAAGGTTTCCCTCCTTTGGTATGGGTAAGGTAAATCAGCTTGTTCTTCACCAAATCATCCAGAATTTGGCTCATGTCAGGAAACTACCAAGCCTTTGAAGTATGGACAGTCAACAAGATATTTGTGCTGTGGTTCATGGCCACCTTAATATTTCCAATCAGGGGGTAGTGACAGTTCAAGTACAATGCAGCCAAGTGCACTGTCTAATAAGGTTGTATAATTTTGATGTAACAGCCTAGCTCTGTTGTACTATTAAAGCTTTAAAATATTAATGCTCGTTAATGGTGTCACTCAGCCATTTTATATGATTAGTTTTAAGTCTCTCTTGGGTAGGCAAGAAGGGGAATTTTTAATGAAATGTTCCCTGCTCATCTGACCTGCTGTATTACTGCATGAATGCCATTTTTATGAGGCAGGTTTATGACGTTCATTACTCTGCTCCTTGAGCCACTTCATGGCTGCTGTAATTTTTAAAGAAGAGATAAAAATAAGTCAGTTCTTTCTTTGCAGTCAAGAAGCTCTGCATTCTAGCTTTGACCTTTAAGCTGTCATGCATGGATTAATCACATTTCAGCTGGAGATTGTTTTAGACTTAATACTAGCAGAGGACTGATTAGCTTACTTGCCTTACTGGCAACTTCTTAAGGAGGTTTGTCAATGATTTAGACAAAAAAGACAAATTCCAAATAGCTTTGTTTCTAATCTGCCAGCTTTGTGTGTCTGTGTGCATTCACATAGGTGTACTTGCACATGTCAAATCTACATGGTAATGCATATATTTTGTATGTAGATAACCTCAGTGCTACAACCACAGGTTCCTAGCATGGAAAATTGTGATTTGAGCAGCACTGGAAGAGGAACCAAAATTCCAGGCTCCTACTTCAGAGCTGTAACTAAAGAAGCTTTTTCTTTGGGGAAGAGAAAAAAGCTAAATTTTAAAAAAGAGAAAAAAAAAGTTATCCCAAAACATCAGCACTTGAACAGCTGTTTCCAGGTGCAATGGTATCACATTGTTATCTACTGTAAGTGGGATCAGAAGTTTAACTGCAGCCAGCAGCTGCATACAGAAATTTGACAGAACAATAGCACAGAGCTGCTCCTGTTATTAGCAGCAGTGTAAGGTTTATGACCTTTGATAAGCAAATCTGGTGGGAACACTACAGTGAAGTACTCAGGACTGAAATGGCATTTCATGATTCAGTGATCATTTAAAGAAAGTTCTTGAAGTAGGAAAAGAACCAAGTGCTGTCTCAGTCAGAATCAAAGTGTGGGAGAGGGAACTCTGTCATTGGAAGGTGCAAAGACATAAGGAAAGCCTGGATGGAACATGCAAAGTGAGAAATTAAAAAATCTGAGAAGTCCTTAAGTTTTACAAGGGAATGCTTGTTTTTCCCTTTGGTGTCAGAACATTCCTGTAAGCACTGGAAAGTACACTTGCTTCCTAAACCAGATGTTTTGAGGACGTAGGTGAGAAATCACATTATAAAATCCTCACTCACACAGTGAGAGCTGTGGCATTGCACAGTAAGAAGAGTTTTAGCCAATGTGCAAGGCTGGAATGTGTTTTCTTGTTGGAAGGATCCAGCACCTCAGTGCAGTGCAGCTCTTCATGAGCCAGCTGGGTGCAGACCATGACTGAAATCATCTGCTGGGGAAAGGCAAGAAGGGTGAAGTGACTTGGTGACCCTCCTGCTGCCACTGTGCTGAACACCAGAGCAGTCAGCAGGACCATGGCAGGTGTTCACATGGAGAAATGCAGAAATGAGAAGAGATCTGAGAGTCACAAAGCTCAGCCTGGGTCTCCTGGTTGGAGGAGCAGCACAACATCCTTGTGCTGTGCTGTATGTGAAATAAATAGAGCCCATAGCTTGTTAAATGGCAGATAAAAGGTTCCCTTTTATGGGGTTTTGGGGTGGTAAAATAAATCATGACAGCAGAGGCAAAGCAGTTTGTGCATTCAGCAAGAAGAGCCCTGTGATAAAAATAAAGCTGCATCATACATATTATGTAGATGTACTTTACTGTGATACTTGTATATCAATGAAAGGTGAAGGTATTTTATTCCAGCTTCAAAATTTATTTTTTCAAATGACAGGAAGAGCTTTCTCCATGGTGCCATTGCATTCATGTGACATTCTGTGAGCTCCTTTCTCTCCCCCAGTGCCTTGCTGCCTCCCTCATCTTGCTGTGATCTGGGGTGGGGGGCTGAAGAAATGCTACTGCAGTATAGTAGCCAATTTTCTCTTCAGTATTTAAGAGCTCTAGTTTTCATTTGTGACAGCAGTTTGAGGAATGTTACAGTGCATTATCACAGTACATGGTATTACTTAGGAAATGTAAGGCTCTAAAAGACACTATTTTAGAGTCCTGGTTAAGAAACAAATGTATTATGCATGCCTACATCTGCTTTTACAAAAGTGACAGGTACTAACTGTGCTGCTCTCCTCTTCCATTCACCTTTTTAATATGATTATCTGACTGTTTCAACAGAGCATAATTTGAAGAATGGATTATATACTGAGCATTCTTAATAAGACATGATAAAAGAGCAATTCATTTACTCCTCCCTTAAGTTTCACATGAGCTGAGTGAAATTTCTGCCAGTGCTTCTTTTGTGGGAAAACCAAAAAGTATTGGTGCTGAGAGCTGCTCTCAATTGTCCTGGTTTCTTTCTTACCTTTATAGGTAATGAGACAAAACATACTGCAAGTATTAGCACATCAATTAGATTCAAAGGGGAGATGATAAGATTAATCCTGTTTTATGGACAAATTGAGTTGTTATCACGTGTGGCTCATTATTATGAGAAATAGAGTTAAAATGAGGAAGGTGTTCAGTGTAGCAGGGATGGCCTTGCTGTGGCTGAGGATGGGGTCAGGGGTGTGATACTTCACTCAGAGGACAGACCTGTCACCATCTTTGATAATGTTTAACCACATCAGCTCTTAGATTTGAAGCCCTGCTAGCTTAAATCTGACCTTCCCCACCCCCCCCCCCCCCCCCAAATTGATTGTGCAATTATTTCCTCTAAAAGTCAGTAGCTGTAGCTTTATCCTTTTCTCACTTTGCCTACCATTGAGATGTCAGTAAAAAGCTTTCTCAGGAAAGGTTATGGAAGAGGTGAGGTACCTAGACAATCTTTTATTGGACAAACTGCTGTAGCTGGAGAAAACAGACAAGCCCTTCTTTAGGTCTGGAGCAGAAGTGTCAAACTTCCTGCTGAGTGCAGCTTGGGAACAGGTAAATGGGATGAGCTTATTGTGTTCAAGCACCTCCAGTCTTACTGAAAAAAAAAAAATGGAGAAGCAAAAGCAAATCCAGCTTAATTCATCATGTGGGAGCTCTCAACACAGCGTGTTTTTCCCTTGCTGGGTGTTTCTGTGTTCTCAGAAGGCATTAGGTATTTCACACAAACACCAGGCTGAACGTGTGCCACGTGCTGCAGACCTCTCTCAACTTGGCCTCAATCTGGGAGGGTTCAGCTCTTCATAAAAACAGGATAATTATCCTAGCATGGACAGGGAAGTGGCTTAGTGTTAAGTGACACAGAAAGTACCTGTTTTGCATGCTAAAATAGCTATTTTTCAAAAAAAAAAAAGAAGCCTTTCAACCACACTCCTCCCTGGCCATAATCGCTCCTTCCTCCCCTTATTGCTGGTGTTGGATCTGTTCTGGGGCACTGAACCTGATGCAGGCAGCACTCCATTATAATGTGCTTAAAGTTGTATAGCTAGATACATAAAGGAATATAAATTTAATTTAATGGAATTATGAAAATGAATGAAGTCAAGTTAAACATGCAGACTCGTCAAACACCCAGTCCTGCATACACAGTCTTTATCTTGGTGTTCACTTCTGTGTTTCCCCAGTTGCAAACACTATAAAATCTTCCCAGTGTGACCTCAGACAGGGTACTCACCATCTGTGCCTCCTTACCTCCTATACACATCCTGACAGTATTTGCAAATTGCTTTTTTGGGGGGAGGGAATTTTACAAGGGCAACTTTCTAGCAATTAATTATTTTATGTGACCCACATGCTTTTCTTTGTACATTGTGCTCTTATGGTCTGAAGATTCCTAAATACTTTGCAGCACATTGTGTTCCCTCTGCAGCTCCAGAGAATGAACATGTCTGTGCTGTGTCTGACCCTCCCAAGGGAGTTTGGCAGTGCAGGTCCTTATAATGGACAGCTCAAGAAAAGAGTGATAATCCTGCAGCAGGAAACTGTGTTTTTAGAAAGACAAATGCTGCTCTGCTTTCCCTCCCTTGTCCTGCTCTCCAAGGGACCCTCCTTGCACAGAGGAGCTGCCTGTGTGTGCACCTTATCCTTCCACAGGCTTGTAAAATGATGGTAAACACAGACTTTGTTCCCTGTTACTTCCCACTTTCTAAACAGTGCCTATCACCCCCTTCCTCCAATAAAATAATCCTGGAAGCCTAATTGTGGTGGCCTTCCCATTGAACTGTATATCATGCAGCTGTCTCTGAGACAGCTATAAATTCCAGCATTTATGTACCCTGAGCTTCCAAGTATCTCTAACTTTTATTGAAAAAGACAACATTAAATTACAGAGTTGGAGTAGCTCTTCTCCTCTCCTCCCATCTGGCAGCAGCCTGCCCTGTCTTTCCAAGTGGGCAGAGCTTGCAGGGACCTTTGATAAATTCACTGTTGGCCTCCTGAGGATGTGTTTTCTTCCAGGATGCTGAGCCTTTATCAACGTGTGGGACCTTTGTTTCCATCTCCCCTGTGGTGGCCCTCAAAAATGCCCCATATCAGAGGTTTATTCCCCATATCAGTGCCCTCTGGGAAGGGCAGGGTGCTCTGTGCAGCCCAGGGGCTCTCAAAGCATAGAGTGCAGCAGGGTCTTTGTGGTGCCTATCAGCACGCTGCTAATTACCTCCACGTTATTTATACCTCACTTCTTGAAGTCTGGAACACAACCCTTCCATTTTAATTTGAAGCCTTATCTTGGAGCTGAAAGATAAAACCAAAACATTACATTTGCATGTAGATATCTGTTAGGAAACAATTTGGGCAACAATTAAGATACAGTCAGAGGGGGGGAAATTCCTCATGCTGTAGGTCTTTAAGGAAGCACCAGAAGAGAATTTTTTTATACTTCCAGTGATTTTTTTGGGCACTCTGAAATGGCAGAGTTGCAGCAGGGCTCATTTCATCAGTGTTTTACAGGCATTTATGTGCCCTGTAGGACTGTACATTGTCCAGCTCAAGGGCTTGCCCTCTGCCTTTTGCCCAGGGTGGAGAAAACCTGGACATGGCAGATGTGGAATTTGGCTTGACCAGTCCTGGATTGGTGGTGGTCTTTCTGCCTGTGGTGGCTTTTCCTTAGCTGGAGTCTGCAGTGGGTGTGCTGCTCTCCATCCCTGCCTGCAGAGCCTTGGCTGTGCTCGTGCTGCAGCCCATGCTGGAGGCTGCAGGAGTTTCTGCTTTCACTCCTGGGATATTGGAGAAAGGGCTGCAGAACATTCCCACATAAGACTTTGAACCAAACTGGAGGTGGGGGACAGTCCTGGTAGAACAACTTCTCCCCTCCATGGGCTCCCAGTATTTCAGGAACTCTCTGCCAGAGCCACTTTCCTCTCAGAATGTTAAATTATTCTGCATTTCAATTGTATTGCTAAATCATGTAAACCTTAATAATTAGAGTCACTGTTGAGCAAGATGTTTGTAGGTCAGCTGCACATATTAGCAGAGAGTTCCAGTCATAAACATGTTTAATTTGGTGAAGTGCAACTCCACTCAGCATGCAAGTAAAGAATTCACTGTAGCTGCTTATTAGTAATTGCCATCACTTTATAGCCTGTGTTCTCTCTGTTTCATCTTTACTTCATAAATATATTTCCTTAGAAAAGTGGATGTGCAGAGGAGTCAGAAAATCCTCGTATTCTTTCCCAAATTATATTTTAAAACTAAAAATCATAAGTTAAACTTGCCTTATGTTATTATTTTCCTGTCATCCATGGTGAAGGGGAAATCTTTTATTCAAAGGGTTTATAGACAGGTTAATTGACTTCTGACTCACTAAAAATGCATGTTTCCCTTGGAAGTCCTGGATTCTAAAACTGATCCAATTGTCCTAAATTTGAAGAAAATTGTGCTGTTTTCCCTTTAGAGCTCTCCCATATGCTAATTCTTATTTTATATCATAAATATGCAGTGACAGCACTCGTGGGTTTTCTCTTTTTTCACACCATACATTATGTTACATGTTTGAGAGCAGAATTCGTCATTTACACTCTGAGTGACTGGAAGGATGCTCAGTGCTGTGCACAAGTTGTTTGGGTGTCCCTGTCAGATACTGAAGGCAAAGACTGTGCAGCTCTTGGAGGACCTACTTTATTTCTAGTTTGTGTGTTCTGGCTGGATTTTAAATGTACTTCAATGATTATATATTTTCCATTAAAAAAAAAGGAGAGGAGGGGAAACAGTGTGATGGCAAACCAATAAACCAGCAGCATGAAATGAGAGTTTGGTCTAGGAAGTTACACCAAGAAGAAGGGAGAAGAAGTGGGAATGACCAATCCAAGCAGTTTGCTGTAGCTTTCCTTTTATTTCCAGTACAACAAGCTGTAGGTCTTCCTTGCAAAGCACTTGTTTAATTACAGCTTCAGGAACATAAAGCCTGTTATTATTTTAACAGAAGGAGCTGAGACTGAAATAAAGCTGAGCTGGGCCCATGTCTTTTCCTGGCAACTTGTAATTTCATGGATGGAAAAAACACCTGTTCAGTGGGGAATCCTTATCATTATGTTTTAGATTTCCCCATTAATTTATTTTACAGTCTTTAAGCACATATACAGATGGAAAGCAATCACATTTAAGGCCTCTCATCACTCTCTCCCTAGGAATTATGGTGAAGATGTCATTTCCTCATTAATTTACCACAGCAGGATTTACCTGTGAGTTACCAGCAAGTGCTGTGGGGACAGTGGGACTCTGCAGGGCACCAGGCACAGGTCAGCCCATCCCTGGGAGGAGCTCACCTGCAGCTCTGCAGTGCCCTGGGGCTCTGCACCCTTGTCAAGATTAAAATCTTCACCTGTCACCACACAGCCAGGAGTTATAAAACTATTTCACTGAAGCAGCTCAAAAAATGGGGCTCAAAAAGGCACCTTTGTGTCCTTGTAAGCAGGATTTAGCAGTGTTTGGTTTTGGAGGTGGCTGCCTTTAGATCCTGACCCTGGGGCAGGGTTTGAGGATGTGCTGTCCCCCTTGCTGGCACTGGCAGGCAGGGTCAGGGCACAAAGGTGAGCTGTGTGACTTGGAGCATAAACAGGAGCATTTCCCAGTGCTGGAGGCTGGAGTCTCAGCCATTGGGCTGGAGTTGAATAAAAGCAGCAATTCTATGAAGTGCTGAAAATGCTGATTTGGTTCTTTGGTCTTTTTTCTGTAGAGGAATGTCTGGTTTTATTTTTTGTGCTGTCGAAATAGAATAAGGTTTGAACATTGAACTGAGGTGACCCTTTGCAGGACCAAAGAGAGCACCTGGAGATGAAGGCTGAACCCAGTTTGGCTTGGAGCAATTGGCTTGTATTACAAATGACAAAATGAGATAAGGTGATCATGTGGTCTTCCCAGCTCAGGGAACTGCTAGTGGGATACAAAATTTCCATTTTTACTGGGCAGCTCAAATCAGAATCAGTTAAAAACTCTGCCTGATATCTGCTGAGTGCTTGAAATGAGATGCTCTGGGTGACACACAGTGTGTTCCAGCAGGTGATTTGTGTTATCCACAAACTCTGGCAGTGTCACTGGCCCCAGGGTGGCTGGCTCTGCTCTCCCTGAAGCATTCCCTGGCACACAGAGGGGTGGTGAGGCACTGGAACAGGCTGCCCAGAGCAGCTGCCTCATCCCAAGAGTGCCTAAGGCCAGCTGGATGGGGTATTGAGCAAAAAGTAGCTGTGGCCATCCCCAGCATGGATTTGGCTACTTGGCAGCAAGAGAACAAGAGTCTCCCATGGTGTGCTGTGAATTTTGTGCCACTTCTCCCATTTTTAGCACCAGCTAAAGGTGCCATGTGGGCAGCAGGCTGTGGGGTGGGCACAGTGCTGGTGCCATTCCTGGAGCAGGGCTTGGTAAAGCAGGGAATGGAGTTTGTCACAGGATAGACTGGAGTGCTGCTGTCTGGCCATTTGTTGTTAATAAATATGCATTAAAAATGGAAGCAAAAGAGTATCAATGCTACCCCATGATCATTTGACTCCACATAAATTCCGTGACAAGGAGGAAAGTAATCTGTTGTGGGGGAGAGCGGGGAGGCTTCTCTTCTTTCACCCTCCCCTCCTTCATTCCTCTTTTAATAAAGAAAATCACTTTTCTTTGTCACCATTTTAATGATTCCCAGGGCACTTCACAGCACAGACATAAATCTGGAAATCAGCTCTCAGAAAGAATGAGAGATTTCTCTTCTCTAAATCACAAAAGTATGCTGAGCTCTTTGTAAATCCCCACAACAATGTAATTGCGGTTCTCCCATCATTATGTGGAATGTTTTTGGTGGCTTGTTTACAAGCTAAATAAATAGCTGTGCAAAACATCTGGAACCACAGTATGTCTTAAAAAGCTGCTTTTAGTAGGGCTTAGAATCTCAGTTATTACTGGGCTTGAGTCTTTCTGATCTGATAGGGATATATTAATAAAATGCATGGAAATATTTGCCTGGAATATGATTAATGCTCTTAATTATTCATAGTGAGAGTTAGAATGATTAGTGTTTTATGAGGAAACTGCATTGATCTTTCTGTGTAGCAAAAAACTCACACAACCAAGGCATAACTACCTTGTGCCCAGATGGTTCCACTGTCCAGTTGATGTCAGCTATTTAGTTAGGGCAGAACCAAGAGTGAGAGAGGTGTCAGAACTTGGATCAAAATCTTAGGGAAACTCTTGATATCCCAGAGTTTTGGCTGATAGGCATTGTAGTACGGAGCAATGTTGGGATTCTTTTAGCTCTGCAGATATGTTTCTTAAGAAGAGAAGCTAAAATTCTTAAAATGAAAGCTAATCCATTGAAGCTTAGCTTGTGTAATAGTAAATAATAACAATAATAATGATAATTGGTGGTGGCAAGCAGTGTGGTCTCCTCACGTCTTGGCTGAAGAATGAGGAAACCTGCAGCTGCATCCATCAGCTCATGGTAACTGAATGTTTCTCAGCTACAGAACCTTCAGAGCTGATTTTGAAGATCCCTTTGCATTACTGCAAGCCTGGCCAAACAATCTCATTTCAGCAGATTTTTAAACTGGGTGGGAAAGCTCATAACTAGGTAAACCTTTTCCTCTGGGAGGAACACACTAATTTTTGTCTGTGATTCACTCAGTTGCCTTTGTATGGTCCTGTGTTTAACACACTGTGGACATTTGGGATCAGCAGGAGAAAGGGTCTGGAGTGGAGGGGCTTCAGCTGGAGACCTGCCCTGTGCTCTGAGTAGACCAAAACAATTCTCATTTGAGTTCTGCAACATCCACTGTAAGTTTTAGTGCCAGCACTCATGTAAGGACTTAGTAAATCAACATGAAATGTATGATAGTTACTGTACTGGTAAATCATGTTGCCTGGGTCATTGCCCACATTAGCCTAACACAGTAGCTCTTGTGATTTGTGTGGGGATGTCAGTGCACTGCTGTGCCTGGTAGAGGGTAGAGGTCTGGGTGTTGTTTTCCAAACCAAAATGAAATGGTGAATTTCTGTCCCAGAGCAGAAATTCTCCCCTGTGTTTTTGGGATGGCTGTATTAATCTAAAATGATTTCTCAGAGGCAAACTGAGCCTCTGTTCCAAAGCTTTTGGAAAAAAGCAGAGGTGCTGGGGTAGACTGCCATCCTTCCAGCAAAGAGCACAGGAGAGTTGATCCTGCTAAGAGAAAGGAGGAACTGATGGTCCTGTCCAGAGCTGGAGTGCTGTGAACACTGCAGGGTGAAGTTCTTCCCAAAAATCCCAGTTTAGCTCATCAAAAGCCAAAGCTGGGTGGCACAGCCTGGAGTTTGCTACTTCTCACTGTTTGCCTCATTCTTCTAATTTTGTGGGCCTTCAGGAAACATTTGGGATTCCCATCAAAGTTGGACAGTTCTCTGCTGTACTCCCTTTTTTTCTAAAAAAAAAGAGGTTTTTATCATTGCAGCTGGGGATTTCTTTTTTTCCCCCAGTACACAAGGGGATAATGGGCTCTGAGAGCAAGTGCTGCAGGAGCCCTTGAGACAATAGAGGAGCCTTCAGAAGACTTTGTGTGACTGTGGGCCATTTACTGGGGTTACCAAAATGTTGAGAGAAGGGATAATTGGCAGATTCCTGTCCTTGTCACATGCAGTGAAAAAGGATTGACCCAGAAACCTCAAGTACTTTTCTCTATCAGGTATTTGGGAATTGCTGTAGCCAGCTCATGGCCGTGCAAAAAAAAAAAAAAATTATTCAACTCAATGAAAGCAAAACAACTGTTATTAATATGTGATTAAAACAAGCTTTTCTAGGCTTAACACTACTCCTTGTGCTGGTTATTGAATACAATGGAAATTGCACCGTAAATTTTCCATGCAACATTGAGAAAATAATACTTACAGTATGTTTGATGGTCTTTTACACTGCAATTAGCAGGGAGAGATTGCTTTGGGGAAGGGTTTTCCCTTTTAAATTCAACATTTCAGGATGGAATAAGACTTTGTTTACTAGTCTGGTATTGAAATGATTACTTTTAAAGCGTGACTTGAGCAACCCTGATTGCCTCCTGCAATGAAGGGGGAGAGAATGAAATTCCCATTTTCTACCACAGCAAAGTCTCATTCCTTGTGTTGCTTGAAGGATCTGTGGTGTCAGCCACATGAATTGAATCCTATGGATTTCAAAAGTTTTGCTTTTCAAACTCGAGAGGAGCTGCACCAGTTGTAACTTTTATGAGGAAAAATCTGTTATAGAATAAGCCTGAAAGGGAAAAGAAAACACGTCTGTCCAGGCTGTCCAACTGGCACGGGCCTGCATAGTAGTAAAATGGGTAATTTTCAGCCACATGGGCCAGGGAAGATCCAGGGCTGGGCTTTTTCCCTTCCTTCCTTCTTTCAGAACACTTTGGAGACTTCTAAAATAAACCACAGTTCAGTCCAAAAAAATGGCCACTCCAAAATCACTTCCATCCGTGGCCGGGGGTATGTCATACTCAAGTTTACTGGAGCACTGTGGAAAGCCTATGCACTTGTCAAAAAAAACCAACAAAAAAGGGAACAGGGGCTCTACCTCATCTCCTTTTTCTTCCAACCACCCCTCTTTCATGAGCCTTCCCAAATCTGTCATAAAAGGTATCCCAAGGTGGTTGTTAGTGAGCTCCCCTCATGAGAGATGATTAAAGCCAGATGAGTCGGAGCCCCGAAACACAGTCCCTTTGTTAGGGAAAACAAAGGCCCTGGTAATTGGATTCACATTGAGTGAGGCACTTAAAACAGCAAAGTAACAAGAAAAATCTGCCGGGTTATGTCATAACTGCCAGGGTGGGTGTTTTGTTATTTTAAAAGAGCATGACCGTCTCATTTTTTTACTAGCTTAGTCTGGTATATTGAAGTGGAAGATGAAAAAAAATATATACATATCCCCAATTGTAACATATTTTACACAACCAACAGAGAGAGTTTGGGAGCTGGGAAGCAGCAGGATCCGGAGCAGGTCCCCATGCTGGTGCAAGAGCCATAAAGCAAGGAGCTGTTTCCATCTGTTTGCCAATGCTGTGATGTACTGCATGGGATGTGCCCTCCAGGAGCCTTTGGCGGGGCAAGGAGTCAATCCCAGCGTATCACTCATCCTTAAATCTCACTTGTTTGGCTCATGGATAAACTATTCAGCTTCCAGTTGGCCTGTGGATTCATTTTCCATAGCTTGGGAGCAGGCGTGTGCAGATGGGAATTAGTCGTCACCATCTTGTGCTGTGTTTGGGGAAAAAGCTAATAAATACCAAATTGAAGGGAGACCTGAGCTGTCTTGGGGATTTACTGCAGCAGTGCGTGTCTTCCAGACCTTTGATCATCCATTTTGCTTGGAGCACTAACAGTGCAAGGAACAGCTGAGTGTGCCAGGTTATCAGGCCTCCAAAAAAACAGGTTGGTGTTACTTACAGAGGTGCTAGTGAGATCTTGCAGGAAGGATGTGAAGTGGCTTTCAAGAATTGCTTTTCACTGTGTCATGGCAAACAATTTTAGATTTAATATGCAAATGTCTGCCAAAGAAAAGTATCTGGTTTGGCAAAGACTGATTTATTCCATCATAGGCTCCAGAGTAAAAATAAAAACAACTACAGAAAATAATCTGCTCTGAAGATCCCAGTGCCTATAAAAGATTAGTCTTAAGAAGAGTTAGCAGAGTGTTGAAAAATGTCGTGTCTTGTTTTCCATTGAAACTTGGCTGGCAGTCTTGGATGGAAAACCCAGAATCACACAGCCTAACACCCACAAAGCTCAGCACTTTTCAGCTCAGATTAAAACACTCATAGTCGTCTGCTTTCTTGTTGCAAAGGCATGATGCACACAGCTCCTGGGAAGAGCAAACCTTTGATTAGCAAGTCAGTCATTAGGTAAGGAGTAGTGCTCATTCCTCACTTTGGAGACAGTAGAGATCTTCTCTATTAAAATTTCACAAAGCTCTCGGGGATTAAGGCACCCAGTTTCCACTAATTTGAATTAAGCATCCAGATCCAGCTTTGTGAAAACAGCTTTTCTTCCTCAGGGTCAGTGTACCTGTGGCTCAGAGGGTTGTTCTGGATCTGAGCATCCCCAGCAGGAGCTGGGTTCAGTGTGAGGCCACAACAGGTTTTGCAAACACAGTCAAACTCCCTCCCTGTATCAGGCACCGAGGTGATGCACAGCTGAATGACAGGTTTTTTCCTTTTTCCTTTGTGTGGGGTTACTCTCCCTTGAAGGAGCTGCACAGGGTGTCTTCCTCTCCTCAGCTGCACAGTCACTTGTCTGAGCTCTTGGTGCTTCTCCATCATCCCTGTTCAGTCCTGAGTTCCTGTGGAGGTCCATCAGCTTCTCTCTGTGCTGGCCTTTCTTGGTTCTCTTTCAGCCTCTGGGTTTAAGCTCCCAGAAAAAGTAAGAGAAGAGATCTTGCAGGACTGAGGAGTTCCCACTTCATTCTTTACTTAAATGGGAAAGAGCCAAGAGGATTTAATTCTCTTTTTCCCCTTGCTGACTCTGAGAACAGAGGGAGAAAGCTACCAGAGCTGCTCTTTGGCTGAGCTGTTGCAGGATTTAGAGCCTAAAGCCATGTCTCATTTCTATAAGGCCCTCATGCTCTGTTGGTAATCTCTGAACTGTTTCTTCAGGGATGAACAAACCTCAGTCACTGAGTGTGAGCTGAAGAAAAAGGTCCTAGACTGGTGCTGCTTTTCCAGGAGCTGTGAGCACAGGCTGATGTATTCCACCAGGGAATGGAGTCATTTCCCTCCTACACGTTGTTACACCTCTGCTCTTGGTCCAGCACGAGCATAATTTCCCAAAACTCTCCTGCAGGGAAGAGTTGTGAATGCAGCCCTTGAGTCCTAACTGAGCCCTTGAATCTTAGGCCTTAGTAGGGTTGGTGTGATACAAATTAAGCCTAACCTGTAAATCAAATTGACAGTTACTCAGAATTGGCTGGGGATAGCAATGAAACCCACTCCTACAGCAGCTGCAGATGGTGGGGTGGCAGAAGCTCGTGTTTGGGGAGCACACAGGGGAAAGCAGGGAGATAGATGGATAGATAGGGAGACCAGGTAGAAGAGCAAAACCAAGAGCCAGCAGAGTCTTTGGACTGTCTTCCCAGCCTCATCCCCATGGTTCAGGTGTAGCAGGCAGCCCCTCAGTGCTCAGAGAATTAGCACATCTCCACACCAGCCCCACTGAGAAATGGCAATGGCAGGTAATAAGCAGCTCAGCATCCTGAAGTGTGCTGGGGAGGAGGGAGCCACAGCTCTCTTCATCCCTGCAAACCCATTCCACATTTGTCTGCAGTCAGGCTTATTGCTCACAGGAACCTGAGCTGCCTGTAATGCACCAGATGTGCAAAAAGAGCAGCAGCTCCTCTTGCTATCATAGGCAGCCACACTTACAACAACAGCGACTTGTGCTTTGATTGCTTGTCTAAAACTAAAATTCAATTATGCAGTGCAGGCAGGCTTTGCTGTGACACAGAGGGTTAGAAATTAATGTTAACACTGTTTCTGGTTAAGACTTTTTGTGTTGATAAATAATTCATAAGGCAGTTAGCTCTTTGAGTCTGACAACACAAGAATATATTAATACAGTAGACTCAGCTAAAGGTCAGCCCTGAACAGTGAAGCATCTGAGCCATCTTTTATTCATTTTCTGACACAGACTCATTAATTATTACCACATTTGAAGGTCTGCACGGGAAAAGTGCTAATGAGAAAAAGGATATTGGGTTTGATATCTGACGCTCACTCTTTGAAATTACTTCAGATTTTTAAAAAAAGAGAGCAGAGAGAACAATACAAAACAGGCCAGGTAAGACCTTTCCTTTAATAAAAATTAAAATTAAAAAATGAAAGATGAAAGATAAATTAGGAGACATTATTCAATCAAAACCAGATGCTGCTGGGTTGCCAGTTTGAGTGGCTGATGGGTGATGAAGTTTTTAAGAAAGCATTAATAAAGACATGATTAAAAGATGTCCCTGTTTAGGTGAGATGTTGTTGCTTTCACTCTTATTTGCTGCCCTCGGGTTTGTTTTCCACATTTTTCATTTTGGCTGACCATTTACCTTCCTGCACTGTTTATGATCACAAAAATGAGGATTGTTCTGGCTTTGTGCTGTTGCTCCTGATGTTTTTTCCATGCCATGCTGGTTTTAAATACCTTACAAAACCTGCCTGGATACATTTACCCATGCAGCCATCTACCACCAAAGGAGATGGTTGTTTTTCTCATTTAGCTTGGTTTCCTAAAGAAGCACGATCTGTGAAATCCCATCCTTGTGTGTGTGTCTTTACCTCCCCATCCTAAGAATTTTTTTAATCCCATCAGAGAGTTGGTCCATCCCATTTAATGGAACAATAAATATCTCAAACCCAGTAAATTCTTGCAGTGTTTGTGGGGGGAAAAAGGAAGGAAAAGAACACAACTTCAGTATTCCCAGTGGGGGAAATGTTGAAGCTTAAGCTTGTGCCTTATTAGATATCAGAGAATTTACACAAGAAGGAACTCTAAGCACAGTCCCAAGGCAGTGGGGCCTCGTTAGCAATTCTGCTTGAGGAGGTGTCTGGGGGCAGGATGTGAGCAGAACTCTGTTTATCCATAGGACAGATGAGGTCTCCTCATGCTTTCAAATTCATCAGCACAGGTGTGTCATGTATTTATTAATGAATATACAGGAACCAGGCCTGGGCAGTTCATGGCATTCAGTGGGACTGTGCTGATACCAGCGTGAAGGTTTGATATGTGTGTGTGTGCAACTTGAAAATAATATATACTTCCAGCTCCTGGACTTCCAAGTAATGGCTTGTCTTTAACATCAGGTTAAAGTCAGGCCAGCACTATACCCAATAATCTTTACTGCATACAGCACGTTTCCATGGAGTTCCTGGGGAAATGCAGCAGCTGCTAGGGAAATACTGCACTGCTTACATGCTTTTGGTCTATGAAACATTCCTTATTTACTTAGTGCAGCCTGTGCTTTGAAGTGGTACTATGCCTGTGAAAGAGGTGAACTAAGATGTTTTCATGTGCTAGTAGATAAATGGAAATCTGTCTCATATGGGCAAAAAGAAATGATCCATCTATTTTCAGTTTCATTTAGTCTCACTCAGAAAAAAATATATTTTCTTAAACTGTGGTGAAATGGTTGCTTTACAAACAGAGCTTTTCTCCATGCAATCAAAATTGCTCTAAAAGATACACCCATTGTTGATGTGAAAATTGAACCACACTAAAATACAGGTATCATATGGTGGGTTTGATGCAGTCATTGAAGGGAAGAGAGCACTGGAGCTAAGACCAAGCCCTTCCTTAGCTTTCCTGCCACTGTGCTCAGTGCAGGAGGGGAGAGCTTCCTTCTAATGCTGCACCATCATTCAGGGCTGTCTGCTTCCTCACAGGTAATCCCATCCCACAGGAGCTCACAGAAACATCTTGTCTCTCCACACAGTAAAATGTCCTCATCTTCACAACCCAATTGCCAACCTAAAACTTCCAGTACGATGTCACCTGCTGCAGAGAGCAGCTTAGACTCCTGAAATAAGTGCAATTATTTGTTGAAAATCACTTGACTGTGATTTCTTCCTAAATTAAGGCAAAATTAAAAATTTTAAGGTAAATGTTACTCACCTTGGTTAAAAGTCACCTGATTTTTCAAGAAGCCTTTGAAAGACAGAGATCCACTTCTCATCCATCCCTGGGTTGTAGCTGCTGGTGCAATGTGAGACCTTCCCTTTGTCAGAGCTTGGCTGAGTAAACTGGCAAACTATTCACTAAACCAGTGAATGATGTTTCAAGGCTGTGAAAATATTAGCATGTAATGTAACATCTCTGGAAATGTAATGTTTGCTACAGCTGTGTATAAATTTGTTTAATGGGTCTCTAACTCACCATCAGACTCATAAAGGCAGCCACTGTACAGGCTATTAGGCTGCAGTAACTTAATTGCTCGTTAATTGGGTAATTAGTGCTTTGTTTTGCTTTAAAGCCTAAACACTCATAAAAAGTGAATTAGCTGAGTAAACAAGAATGGAATTTTCATGATATGCTGTCCCAGTTATTGCACATAATTAATCAACCTTTTATTATCATTCCTTTTTCTTTTTTTTCCCCCCCTCTTGGTGACTGCCTCAGGTAGGTTGGATAAACATCCCAGTTCAAAGCCCAAGGAAGGTGCCCCCAGTACATCTCATTAGCTGAGGGTGCTACTATATTTCATGGTTAAGGGGGTTTGTGTCCTGCCCCCAGAAGCAGAGATGTTCATGGGCATCTCAGGTGGCTGGGACTTGGTGGAGCCATTTGGCTCTCAGGTGGGAAACTGTGCAAGAAAGAACTAATTTACCTCTTCCCATTTCCTGGTATGGTGGTGTTCAGTTCCACAGCTCAGACTAATCTACCAGAAATGTAAATGAAAACCCAGCAGCCTGGAAAACTGGTTTATTTAACCAAGATGTGCATTAACATGAAACTGTGCTGGACTACTTCAGGTATTTGGGGAGGAGATGGGCCTGCAAATGAATGTTCTTAGCAGTAAATGTCCCCCTGGCTTTAACACAGGTAGTTAAACTAAATATTGGGAAAGGATGAAGTTAATGGAAAGCCTCTTTGCACCCAACTATAGGAAGTTTAATTTGCACTCCCAAACAGGATTGCAGCACCCTCATCCCTGCCAGGGTCACCCAGTGCTGAGTGCCAAAGGATTGCAGTGGCTGTGCTGCTGAAGCAGGGACTGTCCTTAATTGGGACGAGGCTCTAATGAGCTTCAGGGCTGCTCTAGGTGCTCCATGGTGCTCTGCCTTCCATTGCTGGGCCTGACTGCTTAATGATGTCTTAATTGGCTTTGAGCACTCCTCAAGAGGAGGAGAGCAGCAAAGAAAGGAATTGCAGCATTTTTTATTATGTTTATTCTTGCTGTAGAGAAAATTTTAAAGGGAGGACAGCTGAGGTAGAATAGTGTTCTTGTTGTGTAATATTACATGTAGAATTTTGCATGTGAACATTTTTGTTCCAGTCTAAAGTAATGGAAGTTAATACTGGATTTCCATGTTGAAGGGAAGTTAAGTATTTACTGGTAGAAGCAAATGTCAGCTGTTCACTGAGCAAGGCCAAAGGATTTGGTGCACAAAGAGAGCACGAAACGCAATTAAAGTGAGTCCCAGTAACTTTTATATTTGGCACTTGTGGTCAGATGTTGATACTAAATATAAGCAGAACTGTACTGTAAAAATTAGACCTCTTTTATTGCAGAGCAATTGAGGTTTTACGAAGAATGGCACCAATCCACTGAGACTTTTTCCTAGTGAGCTGATAAAGGGAACAGCTGCAAAGTTTGACGCGTAGAAAGTTTGAGTTAGAAATCTTTGATCTGCTTGAATGTATGAAGTTAAACACTTCTTTCATGCTTCACGTTTTCCAGATTCAGCACTGTCTATGGTTGCTTTCTTGGCTGTGCTCTGTGCAGGCATCAGTTAGCAAAGGGCTGGATGGTCTGTGAGGGAGAGCACCAGGCTCTTCCCTCCAGCATCGTAGGTTGGCTCTGCTTGGCCTCCTGGGAGCAGAGTTTCTTAGAGATCTGGTTTGGTGCTTGTTTTTATTTAAAACCCATCTGTGTGTAACGTGCAGAAGTTTGCCACATAGCTGCTGCTGCCTTGTGAGACACTGGAGCACGAAGGGGCTTGGCTGGTGGTGTGGCTGTGGTTTTCAGAATCTGGAGGAATATGGCTCGGTCCTTTTATTGATCCTGGGGAGAGCTGGAGCCAAAGAAAGACTGGCCAGGGTGAGGAACCAGGCGCCTGGAGTTACAACAGCCAGATGAATCCAGTCTTGATTGTCTCCTGCATTTCTTGAAGTCACTAACTGAGCAATAAACACTCCTTTTCTCTGTTGACTGTGGTAACTCCACTAGACCATCACTTATTGTTTTTACTTCTTGAGAGATTATGCCATACAAAACTTATAAAAACTCAGGAAGAGACTTTGCTGTTGTTATGAAAAGGATTAGAGGGAAGAGTGATCTTAATGAAAAGATTGAAACTATTTGAAATACCTTGCCTTCCTCTGTACTTTTGTTATGTATGCTGCAAAATTTCCTGCAAAAAGTGACTTTAAAAAAACATGTGTGAAAGGTGTGCATTTTTTTCCAGGTAATCTTATACCCCAACCTTTTTTTTTTTTTTTAAGTAGCATTCCAGATAAGTTTTGGAGAATTGCAGAAAAAGTATTCTGTAATTTGTACTATTCATGTACTTCAAGGGTTTATTTTTCCTTTTTGCAGAGTTTTTTTCCAGTCTACAAGGAAATACTGGCTCCTCCAAAACTGTGCTGGAATTTTTTAAATTGGCTGAAGGTATAAATGCCGGGAATTAACAGGTTTCAGCCTTTCTTTATGAACTCATATTAAGCTATATGTAAAACATATATTTCTCCCAAATCACAATTCATCATCTCTTAATGCTCAGGCTGCAGTGCCTGGCACGTGCTGGAAGGAGCAGACAGCAGGTTTCCCGTTAACCACTGCTTGGCTCTGCCCAAGAAATACCTACAGCCACATTCATCCCAAGCAGGGTGCAAATTTGCAAAGCAGACAGGCTGCCAAGGCGAGGCAAACGTGATTTATTGTGTCACAGTTGCATAAGTTCTGCTTGTGTTTTGGAAAATTCACTTGCTCAGTGGCTGCTGAGGAGAAGGGGAGAGGAGACAACTCTGCAAGTACCATGCTCAAGAGGCTTCTGTGATGGTCTGGTAGGAGCAGACAGCATCCACATTGGGACCTCTCATTGAAGACAGTCTTCAGAACTGAAGCTCCTTGTGTTTTTTGCCTTGCATGCAAATACTCTCACATTTGTGTAACCAAGTGAAAGGCAGGTTCAGGTTTAACCCTTAATCCATTGGCCAAATGAAAACTTCTCTCACTTTTGCTCAGGATCTCCATTTTCTCATTTTTTCAGGATTATATTTTCTGTCTTCCAATTGTGATCACCTTCCTTGAAAGCACAGTTCATGGTGGAAAAACTTTCTAGCTGGATGCCAAGTGTTCCTTAGCAAAACTGAGCCTGAAAAGCAAAGTGAGCATTTGGAGCTGGGGGAGGAGGGTGTTACCTGGAAGCTGGCAGGAACTTCTTGTCAGCTTAGTGTTCTCCTGGGAATTGGTGAAGTTCCTGGCAGGGTTGTTATTAGGTGTGGCCAATTAGTAGCAAAACAGTTCATAATGGGGTGAAGCATTATCCTGGAAGAGTCATCCTCAGTGAACCCCCCAAATGTCAGAGCAGGATTCTTTTTTTCCAAGTGTCCTGCCTTCAGCTCTTTGGACCTAACCAAGGAAACCAAAAAACAAGCATGCAGACATTTCTTCTCCCTCCCATCTTTTCTGCTGAGACAGAGTGGTTCAGCTTGATGTTACTGCTATTATTGCTGGTATCATAATAAGGTGACAGTTTTGTCCTGGAGGGATACAGCCCTCTGCAGAGCCCCACCCCACCAGTCTGTGACATTGTTTGGCAGCTGCCTTGATCTCTCTGTTTCAGGGAGTTTCCAGGAGGACTGTAAGGGATGATAAAGGCTGACAGAGAAGATCAAGCTGATAAATAGTCGGAAAATTTTCACATACAAAACCCAGCAAATCTGAAAAGAGAGTCACAGCAGCAGAGAGATTTATGTATTATGTATTGAAAAACACAAGCGTGGCACGCTTTGTGAATGCTGGATTGCTGGCTCTCCTCAGCTGGGCTTTCCAGTCTATTAAATTACTCTGGGCCATAATCTGTTATAATAAATCGTTTGCATAGCACCTCTGGAGCACACTGCCAAGCAGAGAAAAACAGGAGACTTTTCCTCTGAAAAGCTTGTGGCCTGACCAGTGAGGAGTCACAAATGGGGCAGTGGTTCAGTAGAAAGGAGATGGAAAAATTATTAGGAAGGGGGGGGTGGCAAGGGAGGTTTTCCTGGGAGGGTTGTTTTTTATAGTGGCTGCATAAAGGACAAGAGTTGGGGCTGAAAGATGAGGAGGGAAGAAGATGCTGGAAAATAAAAGAGAGCAGGATGGGATTTCTATCATTTCAGCCTCCATGGGATCAAGTGCATTACTGCTCTGAATAATGCCCTCGTTTAGCTCCATTGTGTGATGGATTTGAAGCTTCAAAACATAAATGAAACTAAGGGCCTAGATAGCCTAATGCTGTTATAAATTTTGAAGACTTGGTTTCAAATATGATTCAGGGGCCTTAGTGAAATGCGTTTGGGGATCTCTGCTCCATCCCTGTTGGGTAATTGTGCACATCACAGAAACATCACATCCTGGCATGATGCTGGTGCTCTGCCAAATGGAGGCTCTGAGGCTGCAATAGCAAGGGCAGCTGCAAGTTGTGATTTAGGAATGTTGGCTGGGAGATGTGGAGGCAAAGTCTACAAAGTTTCTGCCTAGAAAGCATTTTTAAAAAAGGAAAGAAAAAAAGAATCTCCCAAGTTAATTCTCTTGTGGAAAAAAGCATGTTGGGAAAGAGGCAAGTACTTTGTGAAATTGCCAATGCCCCATTTCCCTGGGTTATAAAACTTCTGGCAAACACATCAGCTGTATTCCCCTTCCTTTCAGATTACATGTAGTGTGTTTGAAATAATTTTTTAACAAATCACAACATTAAAAAGGAGGACAAAAGTCTGGACAGTTTCTGCTAGGTCAAAGATGAAATGCTGGCCTAATGCACAGCAAAAGTAGCTGCTTCCATTACTGTTGCTGTTCTAAAACTCATGGTCACTGGCTGGTTGTGCCCACCCCATGGGATTACTGACATTTTTCTCTGTCATCCAAAAACATAGAAAAACTTAGGCTGCAAACATCCTCAACTCTGTTTGAGTAGCTCTAATTTACATGACTTAGGTAGGCGTAAAAAGTGAGAAATGACCTTTTCAACATGACTTCAGATATTAAAACGATCTTACAATCTTATTATCATGAGAACATTTCGCAGAGTATTAAGCTCAATAAATTACCTTTTCCCCAAGCTGCTAACCCTCGATCCCTCAGGGGCAGCTGCAGCAACGATGTTGGTTCACGGCCTTCTTATTTTAGCTGAATTGCTTAATTGGTATGTGTTCTACATCCCCGATTGAGTATTTGGAGCACAAATGAAGGTTAGAACCTTTGCGCTAGTTATCGACTGCAAGAAAATTGATTCACGCTCAGGAGTGCAGTTGGGAGACAATTCACAATCCTCCCTTGGAAGGAAAGATTCTGCTCTTTTCTTTTCCCCTAGATTTCTTGCAAAGGTCACTCCAGCTGAGCACAGTCATATTTTTGGTTTGGTGGTTGCTTTTCACACAGCAAATCGCTGTGAGAGAGACGGAGTTTGAGTTTCCCGGGCGTGTTTGTAGCTGAACGTGGATTTGAGGTGCTAGGGATGTTGTCCTTCCCTCTCCCTGCCTCTCCCTGGTCTTTGCACACCTGCATTTGCATGTCCCTGTGTGGGGCATCTGTGGAAAAGCAAGTTATAATCCCCCAGGTGTTCTCCACCTTTGTTGGATCCAAGAGAAGGGAGGAAAGGGTTATGAAAGAACGTCACTACTTCAGCTCCCAGCCTCAAGATGTTTCCCATAAGGTGACTTCCCAAAGACATGTTTCCATTGTGCTGAGCATCTTTAGTTCAGTGAGTGAAAATAAATCTTTAAGTAAAGGTCATTCAAGACAAAGCTCAGAAATGCCAGAAAGTGACAGCAAAATTTACCAAATTGCTGTGCTGAACAAATTTAAACTGAGTGCATGTGCTTTGTGCAGCCTGATAATTGATCTTTTCTTTGCAATGTGATCAAGCCCTTCTCCATCAGCTGCTACAGAAGCCTTTGGTTTTTTTGTGATCTTCATAGCAGGAACCTGAGCTTTCTTGTGGCCTGTATTAATAGAAACATCAAAATGGCAGAGATTCTGCTTTCTTTTTAATGTTCATTAAAGGGCAAACATGTGACTTAGCCAGCCTCAGCAAGATTCCCTGTGGCTCCATGAGCATGCCAAAAAGAGAGGCAAGGCAGCCAAAGCAAGAGGCATTCCTGGACTACAGAGCATGTTACACATAATCCAGAAGGGAAATGGAAAGAAAAAGCTTAAAAGTCAGACAGACACGGAGGGGGCAGCAGGATGCCAGCTCAGCATGTTGACATGCCACAATCTGTTAGCTCAGTCTCATTAATACAGGGCCAGTGAGAGAGGAGATAGACAGGATTGGAGGAGGAAATTTGGCAGCATCAAATAAACCCAGACAGAGTCACTGAGATACCATGAGATGCTTCAGCTAAGGAACACTGTAAAATTAGAATGGAGCTCTTCAATTCAGCAGTGAGCAGCATGCCACCTTGAGTGCTTTGTTCAGTGGGTGGTAACTAATCTGAGCACTGGCAGATCTCCCCATTGCTCCAAGGGACAGCAGAGCAGTAGAAATGGTGATTTTTGTATAATGCATGAGCAGGTGCAATGGGGGAGCCCATGTGCTGTGACAGGTTTTGCCTCTGTAACTCACTCACCCCGTGGGCTCTGCAGAGTTCCAGTGGCCACTGGCCACCATCCCAGGGTCAGTGGCTTTCCCAGGCACTGCAGAGCTGGAATGTTTATGGAGGCTTGAGCAAGTGAGACAGCTGATATCTTAAAGATAATTCTAGTGCTGGCTGTTGTCTGAAGGGATGTAAATGCCATAGTCTGAAGGACCCTGTGGAAAGCTGGGAGTTTTTTTTATTTGGTCACCTGCCTTTTTTTTTTTTCTATTTTGTGGCACCCTCTGCTTTATTGAAAACCTTTGAGTGCCGCTGAGAGTCTTAAAACTTGTGGTAAGCATTTTTATGGTTTAAATGTATAAATTCAGATTTGTTCTTCTGGCAAAAGAAAAACTATTTTAGCAACTTGCATAGGAAATCTAACAGAAAATGATCCACTGCATGGAATATAATACAGAAAGATATCACTGTCTTAGAAATCTGTAAGGTAAAAATATAAAGTATCAACTATGAATCAGCGTTCAGAGATAGCACCAGTAGTTCTGTGAATGTCTCAGTTTGTTTTTGGATTTACCCTGAGTTGTGTATTATCTTTATTTTAACACAGCTAAGAGTTCAGAGCCAAAGTTAAATATCAGCATGATCAGTGACTGACCATAAAAATAAGTAAATGGAGCACTCCCCTGATTCTTGGCACTTCTGCAATGTTTTTTCTTGGTATTGTTTGGAAGAGTCTCTTGGGACCTTCAAAATGAAAATGTTTCCTTATGTTTTCTCTTCCATTAAAGCTGACACTGAACTGGAGGTTACTCTTACTGTCTAACTGTTGTTGTTTGGGGCTTTTATTTTGGCTTTTTTTTTTTTTTTCTGCAAGAAAGGTAAAAAGCCTTTCAGCAATTTATTTTAAATTCTCTTGCATCGCACACAGATACATTTAAAACAAGATAGGCAACAGCTCATGATCTAAGCAGAAGTGGTATTTGCTTTTTGTGTCACAGTCCTTGCCTTCCTTAGGTTGTTTCAGAGGTGGGAATGTCACCTTTCCCCTCCCAGGGAACAGGAGCAGAAGGGCCAGCAATGCCACACCAGGGTTTTGCCAAAAGAAATCCTACAAGTGTGAGCATGTTGGGAAAGGTGCAGTTGTCTCATGCTGGGAGCAGATGTGGTGACCTGCCCTGTCCCCAGGGGAGCATCCCCAGGACAAGACCCTCCTGATGGACCACACGCTCTCCTGTGTTGTCTCAGTCACAGAAAAGAAACTCAGTTCTCATCTTAGGCCTTCAAAACTTGTCTGGTTTCTCTTTTTCTTCAAAAAAGAATCCACACACACATGGATTTTGTGTGGTCTACATGTATTTATAACTCCTCTAATAACCCACAGGGTTATCCTGGCTGGGTCTGCCCTACGACACGGCTGCAGCTCATTTTGCCATCCTGATAAAAGCAGCATGGTCCTTAAACCACTTGAGATCTCTCTTGGCTGAAAAGAAATATGTTTGTTATTAGGCTGTGTAGAGGAACGTAAATAATTGTATTGGGAGTGAAATAATATTTGGAGCTTATTTATATTGTGAATGCTTGCAGTGAAAGGTCTAAGGAGCAAATGAGCAAATACCTTTTTTTCAGTGTCTGTATCATGCACATTGTCTGCAGATACCAGACATCAATTCTATAGCTTAAAAGTTATAGAAAGCTAACTGTAAATATGTCAACATTTTCTTTGTCATCCCAGAGCACTCAATAATCTCTTAGATAACTTGGATATCAGCCGGGGAGTGCCGTAGCAATAAGGTCCAAGGCTTTGAACTTGATTCAAAATTGTATGGAAACCTAGTTTAAATCATGAAGATTTTGATGTTCTTACAGTAAGGTCTCTTGCCAAAGGGACAAATTCCAATGTTTTATATTACTTAGGATTTTTGAATGCTGCACTCTTCATGCCTAACATGCTGTCAGTTCTGTGACCTGCATGGCAGCATTGAAGCTGCAGTCCAGCCTCCCTTCCCTCTGGGCCGTGTCCTTTGGCACTGCCTCGATTCCACCCCAGAGTTTTGCCTTTTGTGTGTAGATCTTTCATAGGAAGAGTGAGACATTCTGGTACAAAGTGCCCAAGCTTTCTATGCCAGCAAAACCACCAAAGTGCTGGCAACTTGGAGGTGAAGTAGTGGAGGCGTGTGACACTTTGGGGACACTTTCTTGACATTTATTCAATGCTGAGTCTTCAACAGCCTCTCCAAGGCGAAAGAACGTGTCCCATCTTCCTTTAACGTGTTTTTCCCTCGTGCCTCTCGGTGAGCTGACTGGAATAGCCAAATTGCTGAGCAAACAGGAGTGCTGGCTGTGTTCCCTGGGGAAGTGGGGAGGCAGAGACACCCCACACTCTGGGTGCCACTGCAGCAGTGCCCAGGCTGAGCCGGGGGCACCAGGTCCACGAGGAGACGGCGGCGGAAGCGTCCAATTCCCAGCCTGGCAGCTCCGGGCTGGCAAACCTCCCTGCTGGCAGCCAAGCCACTGGGGGCAGCCTCTGATTGAATTTCCCAGCCTGGAAAATGTTCTAAGAAAGGAAAAGGAGTTAAAACAAAAATAGACAAAACATGCCAAATGGCAGCCAGGAAGCCGAGAGCAGGTTCCAGGCCAGGGGCCAAGCCAGGCTGAGCGCAGCGTCTGGCGCGCGGGGACAGGGACAGGGACAGGGACGTCACCTTGCAAAGGAGCAGCAGCCACCAGCAGTGGTGGCACTGGGGTTTAGAAAAGGAAACACCCCTCCAAGTCTCCTTCTAGGAAAAGCACATTCTAGGGGGCAGAAGGAATGACTTTTTAAGGAACAGCAGGCAAGCCAGCACAGCATTTGCAAGCGTAAAATTCTGGATTCTTCCAGCCAGTCTTTAATTATTTCTTTTTGCCGTTTTTTCACATCCTGATTTTTCAAGAAAATGTTTAAGCTTTGGGATGAGTGACTCAGAGAGCAGCCTTGGAGGTGTGAAATAGGGGGGTGTGGGTGTGAAAGCAGGCTGAGCACAGGGAGGGTGTTTGGGTGAGCAGCCACCTCGCAGTCAGACTGCAGGTGATCAAATACAGGTGGCTAAGAGCTTTTGGGAGTTTTAAGCCAACATAGTAAAGTACAGAATATTCTTTCATAAAAAAAGTAGTTTTCAGGGCCAGATGGAACCAGTTCCTTTCACACTTTATGTATAACCTAAACCAGGTAATTTTATTCTTTCAGTCTTGTGAGGCTGGTGGCTTGGGTTTGGCCAGTTCATGTCATGCTCAGCTCTCCTAGTCTGGGTCAGAAGATTCTGAGCAGTGATGAACCACAGCAGCTAAGCCAGGGAATGGGCAGGAGTGCTCTGGGGGGATATCTGGGCAGACACCTCTTGGCCTCTTTTCCTGCACACACTGCATATCACAGTCCTCAGGAGGGTTCAAATCCACTGGTTTTTATCTCCCACCAGAGAAATCTTGCACCAGATTCTGAATTTGTCCAGTTTTACTGTCTCACCATTTCTTGTTTAATTTTCTGTTCACTTAGGAAAAAAGTAATTATATTACCAATAAATCTTTTCAAATCCAGTGAAGGAAATTTTGAAACAACAGTGATTAGCTTATAATCATTGTGACCCTAGCTTTGGCTTACAGCAAAGAAGCCCTTGTGTCCAGCATATGAAAAGATACATAATTCTAGTTTCCATCTTCTGAAGCTCCTGAATCAGCAATAGAGATTCTGCCCAAATGTGGAGGGGCAAGTATGAGCTCAAAAGCTTTGAGATTCTTGGATCTCTCTTTTCCTGGGAAGGGTGGGAGCAAAAAGAAGGCACAGAATGTTCTCATAAGCTGTCACAGGGAAAACAATATGGTAAGATTGAGAAGATACACATGTGGAAGGAATGTGCTCCTAAGATCAAGGCACTCGAGAGGGAGATCTTGGGTACAAGATGTTTCCTTGGTTAATTCTCATTGCCTGAGAGCAGAGGGAAAAAGGGGAATGAGTGTGAGCAAGGTGGGCTCATGTCTTCCCTCCTGTGCCCTTCTGGTGCTCTTTTTGTTGTGTTCCTCAGCTCATTTACTGCAGCACAAGGAGCTGCAGTACACCAGCTTACACCAGCACCCAGGCTTCTGTGGGGTGGTTTTGTCACTGCTTTTCTCTTGAAGTTACAGTTATGCAAAAGCCATTTGTTTTCAGTGAGTTGAGCAAGTTTCCTCCTCCTGTTTCTTAGAAGGATAGCAAGGAGCAGACAATCAGGTTGAAGCAGAAACTGAGAAATGTTTATTAACATTTTGCTTTGAATGTGTTTTACTGCAAAGAAGCTAAAGAATCAATATATATTTTAATTCTGCTAAGGGGGAATGGGTGACTCACTGACAAAACTCCACTGTCTGTGTTGGGTGGAGTTTTGCAGGTTTGTGCTTGTTGACATTAGTATCTTCTAAATTGACGTGTTTAATTAAACAACCCAACTCAAGTCAGAAATTTTGTTTCTTTAATGCAAAAGAAGTCAAATTTTGCAAAATGGTCTTACCAATTAAGATCAGGATGTAAGTTTATCAGATTAAAAGTAAAGCATACTTTTCTTTGTTCTTTAATGGAGGACTGGTTGTTTTGAGCACGTAGCCAGCCCAGGTCACTCAACCACAGAAGTCTTTTCAAAGGTATTTAAATTGACAACACAGACTAATGCAAAGAACTTGCTTTTGTTTCTGTTTTCATGACAAAGAATTACATTAAATGAGAGGAGTTATCAGGCTGAATCTTTGTTATCCTAAACTTATGTTTGGAATAGAATAAATTACAGGATCAGGTTCTTCTGTAGTCATTGCTGGATTTAGTGATTGTGTAACTGAATATGAAATTATGACCTAGTTTTTTTGGAAGTGGTCAAATACACAAATGCAGCCAAAGATTTCTTTGATGTGGTCTCTTTTTTTTTCTTTTTTTCTGTTGTAGTTTTTAAACACACAACTAAAGTTTTGTTGAAAATCCACGGAACACAGGTGATGATTAGGAACCAAAATGCTTGACTTTGAAAGAAGAGTTGAGATCCAGATTTACTTGTGTTGAGGAGATTTGGAAAAGGAAAAGTATTTGGTGATAACTTTTGCTTCTTATTATGTGCATGTAAAAATGGCAAAAGATGCCACATTCTTAGAGTGTAAATGACAAGTATATGAAGAGGGGACTGTGGTCTCTATTACAGATGTGGTGTCATTCCTCTCTCACACTCCATGTGTTTTGAATAGGTGGGTTAATTTCTCGTGTTTGGGATGTTATTTGATACCTGGATGATAAGATTTTTCAGGTCTGAGGACTGTGTTTACTCTAGAGGAGCTTAAAGTGGCCAAGAGAGAGAAAAAGAGAATAAACAGTTAATGTGTTCAGGAAACAGACTTCAAAGTTTGCTGTGAGAGTAACATTCTTCCTCCTGAAAGTTCAAAATGCCAGACTCTAAAAGCCACTCAGTACTTCAAAAGCAAATGTATCACAGTAATACATAACCTTCTAGATAAGGTGTCTCCTGCCAGCAGGAAAAAAGAAAGTAAGTGTGAGTGTGTGTGAGACAGACAGAGATGTTGGGTGTGGTGGGCAGGGTCTGGGTTCCAGCTGTGTAGAGATGGTTTTTCTTAGTGAAACCCTGAAGCAGGGCTGGAGATGGAGCCAAGAGCTCGTCAGTGGCCCTTGATTTCATCCCATCTCTCTGTGTTCCTCATGGCAGGAGGTGTGACAGAGTGAGGGGCCATTAGACCCCACTGTGCAGCTGCTCCTGCTCAGAACAGCATGAAAATTATCCTTAGAGATTGCATGTGCTCTGTGTCCTCCACATTTCTCAGTATTTCCAGTCCTGTTTCACAAAACCATTTCTGCCCCAGTTTCACCAAGAGCACACACAGAGCATTTGGCAAATGTGCTGCTACATGCAGATTTTTTTGGGAAGCAAGTCAAAGTAGGAGTAATGACTTTCATGAATCATTGTGGTAATAGAGAAATTCTCTTTATTGACCTGTGTGGCTGGCACTGATATCAGTCAGTACTCTGTGGGGCTGTGGGAAACCTTATGAACATCATTCATTTAAGCAATAAACAGTAAAAAGAGAAAAGACATCCAGACTGCATATTGTTCCCATTGCAGCCTCTTAGCAAAGAATTGTCTCTAGTTCACTGCAACTATTTAAATTTCATACATATATGCAGTATTATTCTTTCCCTATTTTTGCAAAGACATTTTAACTGTTGTTTGCCATAATTAAAGGATTGTTCTCGTCCTCCAAAGAGAGTAAAGTTTAGAAGTCATGGGATTGTTAAAGTTGGAAAAGACCTCTGAGACCATCAGGTCCAGCTGTCCATGTAGCACCACTACCAGCAGCAAATATCTTTTGTGATATTTTGGTGTGGCATGTGGCCAAACCTTGGGCAAGACCAAATGATGGAGAACTGTTTTTTCTGACTCTGTCACCAGGTAGGTAAATAGGTGAGTCAGTGGATAGAAGGATAAGGATGCAACTAAAAGTATTTGCTCTGTTTCAAGCTGTAGCAATCAGCCAGTCCTTTCCCATGCTGCATATCAGATTGGTGCACAAAACCATACAGCTTCTTTTATCCTTGAAACCCTGTGTATGCTTGAATATTCTGTCCTGTTTTCAGCAGCAGTGCAGCTGCTCCTGGGCTAACAAAAATCAAATGCTCATGTAGACAAGGCCTATTTTCTCAGAGCACTCACAGGTTTTTTTCGTGGCATTGTAGTGAAAACACCTGAGCCCTGTCTCTTTTCAGATACACAGGGCTGTTGGAAAATGAGTGTATTTTGTAGTGTACCAGAGACTGCAGAGAGCCAGCTCCTTGGCCTATAACAAATACTGCTGGAGAACATTAAGCAGCAATTCGCTATTTCATTGGCAGGAAATAGGATGTTTTTGAAGTGTGACAACGTGTCTGCTTAAATTTTGATGAGACACAGGTTCACCAAAGGTAATAAGGGTTTGTTAACCATGCTGGAGTGCTCACTGCAGAGGTGGGTGTCTGTTTTCAGTGTCAGCTGATGGGGAAGGATGTTTCTTGGCCAGTGTGACTCTGCTCATTCCCTGAATCTGGTCTCCATGTGTTCAGGAGAGGGACAGAAAAGTGTCACTGGGCACTGAGCATTTCTCACAGTTGACCTGTACCTTGAAATCAAGCTATTCCAACCTGCTGGAGGTATGCACTGGAAAGAGTCCTTAATTAAAACTCACTTGGAATTAGAGCCTAATATGGGCCAGGTAGCTGAAGAGCACTGCAGGGAATGGAGGCTTCTGGGGTTTTACACATTAATTTGTTAGATATGCTGTAGGGCAAGCCTTGTCCTTTCCTAGATGCCAGGAACAATGCTTTTGTGATCTGCCATGGGCTTTTTGTGTACTAATTCCCACTTCCCTTTGTGAGGCCACTGTCCTGGTGTTGGAATGGTCCCTTCAGAGCAGATCTGTGCTTCAGGAGCACTGTGGGGTTCTGTGAGTCTCGCTGAGTTATCCTGTGAGCTTATTTTCACTAGGTAGATGTGAATTAATAAGGCAGCTCCATTTCAAAGCTTAGGTGGCTTTATCCTTTTCTTGTCTTCTGCTGGGAAATGTTAGCAGCATTTACCTTCTTCTTTCTCAGATGTCTGAGATGTACTTTGGACTGTTCCACATTTTTTGTTTGTGTAAAGTACAGTAAAAACTGCAAACAGGAAGGATGTATGTGATTGCCTGCTGCTTATAAAAGCTCCTGTAAGCGCCAGCTTGGAACAAAGGAAGCACTGAAAAAGGCAACTGTAAAGAAGCAAAGGATTAATTTTAATGCAGTTTAGAAATTCCAGCAACTTTTTTCTGAGTGTAGAATAAACATTTTAGTGAATCGAGTGAAACAATCTGGAGGAAACAGGGATTTGTGTTCTTCTTGATGGACTTGATCCAATTTTTAGTGGAAATTATCCTTCAAAGCTTTACTGTGGCCCAGATTTGCAAAAAGCAGCCCTTCCTATCAAGGCTGTTGTGATGAATCATTGTTCATTATTTGTGTTATACGTTAATGTGTGGTTGCTTCCATCCAGATAGATGTTCTGCCATATGCAAGCACATATTAGAGACAGTCTTTGCCAAGAGCCTTCTTGATAGCTGAGGGGGAAGCAGGATGGGAGAGGAGGAGGAGGAGGAAGGAGGGCTGGATGACGAAGCAAGCGCCAACAGGGAATGTGATTTCCAGAAAAAACCTCCACTGAAAGTCTGCCAATGTAAAACCAAGGTTGCCTCCCCACACATCTTCCTCTAATAGCCCATCATCCATGGACTCCCAAGACATTTGATTGCACCTTCCTCCTCCTTGTGTGCATTTCCTTAGCTGGGAAATCACACTGTCTCTGAGCATGATTTATTAAGGTTCAAATTGAAATGTCATAAATAATGGGAAGTGACTTGGTGGAGCTGTGCTGCTGTCCAGAGCACCAGCATAAAGGTCACAGCACATGCAGAACAGTGTCACCTTCACAGCCCAGCTTCTGAGCTGTTATTCCTGGACCTAGGCTTAGGAGGAGAACTAATAAAAACATCATGGCAGAATGGATATATGAATATACAGCAGCCTAAATGCACCATGTCTTCATTTGATTCTGCATCAAATACAGTCTATGATTTTTATCTCCATCACCTCAAAGCAAAAATAAATAAATAAAATACAGATTTTCCCACCTGTTATGCATTACTATACTTATCCTGTGCAATTGAATCAAAAAGAGATGAAAAGAGGGTTAATTACCATATGTCAGTGTTTCAGATTCCACAGATTCTGGGGATTATAACACTATTCAAAAATTGCCATAGATTCAGAGATAAATATTTTGCTTCTCATCAACAAGAAAGTTCACTGCCTGGAAATATCCCATCCCTCCACCACACAAGATCCTGTACTGGAGCTGGGATCAGGGAAAAAAAAATGAGTGCAGAATCATTCCTGCAGGCACATTGCATTCCATTCCATGGATTCAGTGGGCAAAGCACATCACTGGATGCTTTGCAGCTGAGGAATAAGACAGCAGAGGTTTTGGCCCCTCTCTTCAGAATTCAGAACCATTTATCAGGACTCCATTCCTGGTTCCTCATGTGCCAGGGGGGCTGCTCTCAGCCAAACATGAAGGGGTGTTGGAGCACTAGAGATAGTTTATCTTTCACTAAAACATCCGATCTTGATTTTCAAGTGTTACAAGGTATTATGGTGTTAGTGATGGGCTGCCACATTCAGACCTTCTGAGTCTGGCAAGAGCATGCATCTGCCACATTATCTACACTTTACTTCGTTATGCTCACATGAAATACTTGAATTTATTCCTTATTTCTGTAGGTAATTATAATTAACTGCATCGTTTTTCTCTCCATTTTTGCTAGTTATAATTAGATGTCACAGTGACTGTATGTTATTGTTCTTAGAACTTTAGGGAGACAAAAACCACTGATATAATAGTTTTCATTCCTAGAACATTTTCATGCCAGCTTCAGAAAGCACAGAAATGGTGAATGATCTGAAACTCCCTCCTCACCAAGAGGGAAATCAAGGCACAGCTGAGTTAGATGAGTTGCTTCAGTCCCAAGTGGTCATGGCTTGGTTCAGAGCAGAGATTTCACCTCTGCACCTCAGGATCTCTCAGACAAACTGGGAGAGTGAAAGGTACTCTGGGCCCTCTCAGGGGTTTTCAAATCTTCTTTTCACCTTTTTTTCTTTCTTTCTTCTGAAGAAAGGTATAAAATAGGGTTGCTTTCTCTAGATGTGCATAAAGAAGGCAGCTGTTACCCAGCTCTGAATAGACCTGATTAATCAGATGTATCCACAGCGGGATGTTGTGTGTCTTGTGTGTAATTTGGAGTTGGATGTTTTTACCTCTAGCACACCTTAAAAACCTCTCTGGATAATTCTCAGTAAGTCTTCCATCGATCATATGGAATTTTTCAGCTGAAATCTGCTTTCCATTTACTTTTCACCTTCAAATTGCAGTTCCCCAAGGTCCTTTATAGAGAACTATAAATTGTAGATAGACGTTTTTGATTCTTTTTATTCAAGCTTAATATCTTGCTCAGTTAGTGAACCCTTAGGAATTGCCGTGTGGCCCCTTATAACCGGGGTGGTAATAAAGTGGCGGATTTGCAGAAACCCTATAAAAATGTGTGCAACGGTAAATTGTATTTAGGCTACTACTGGGGAGAGAGGCATGAATGTACAATTATGAGAAGGATGTCCCTGAAGAGAGATTTCAGTCCGTTGCCATAGTCTAAATCCTCTATCTTGTGGTGCACAAGGTAATTCAGGCATAGAGCAGAGGATTTTTTTTTTTCTAAAGAGATTATATTACCCATCTCCTCTGTTGATGGATTTTATTGCACAGGTTCACTGAGAGTTTTATTATTGCATTACTTAATGTGTTTTTGAGGTTCCTGAAACATTTAAAATATAATAATGAGTTCAGCTGTATGCCTGCACTTGGCTCCTCTCAATCTGTGACCAAGGCAGAGCTGTGACCCCAGCCCAGCAGCTCCCAGGGGAGTCAATGACTGTGGTGGATCCTGGAGCCCTGATTCCCTGGAGAACATTCCCTTGAAAATTCAACAGAATTGTCAGATATCATCTAAATAACAGATTCCAGTCCTTCCAAAGTGGGGCAAGGGCGAGTTGTGGCAAAGATGGAGCCATGGCTATGGGATGTGGCTGTGATTGACAGGCTGCTTCTGCCGCCCAAGTTTTGGTGCCACGTCTCCTTTTCAAAGCCAGCTGCTCAGATAGCAAAGTGTCACTGAGAGCCATGACACTTGTCACACCATTTTCAAGAAGTGTTGTGGTGTTATTAAAAAAAAAAAAGCATTCCCATGTGGAAATCGTGGCATTACATCCTTCTAAATAGTGTGATAATGTGGATCACAGTCTTAGTTCTCTTCAAATAGATAAGAACTTCTTCCTAATTAGCAAGAATGTTTATATTGTGTTGATAGGCTGATTTTGGAGACTTAATCCAGAGCCTTTTAAAAAAAAATGTGTTTATTCATTACAGGGATAGAAACACAGGGTTTGGCCTGCCTAACTGCATTTTTTTCTGTTTTTCTCTAAAGAGTGGAAACAGTAGATCTGTTGGAATAGTTCAGCATTCAAACATTGTTTGCTAACCCAATCTAAAAGCAGCCTGGGAATATAGATCTCTATTACAGTGAATTCCCATACTGCTAATGTCAGAAATGATACAATATTTTGGTAAAAGAGCAACATTCACTACTAGCAGTAGGAAGGTTCCATCAGGTTTGTGATGTCAATTATAACATAAGACAAATATTAACAAAACCACCAGGAGTGAACCACCTCAGGTGCTGTTTTGAAGAAGTTTTTCTTTGGGATTTGTGAGGCCTTGGACTGCTGGGCAAATTCTGCAGAGTGGTGCCACAGCTGACACAAGTATCTGAGTAATCATGTTGGATTTCTTTGGCTTTTCCCAGATGGGTACATGGTTACCTGCAGCAGCACAAAGTTCTCTCAACAGGAAGAGTTTTCTGCACCCTACAGGGCTTAATGTACCCAATTTCCAGCCATTTTTCCATTAATGGGAGCCTGAAGTAGTTCAGTAGAGTGCACACAAGTGCAGACTTTTTACAGTTTGGAAAAGTCTCAAATGAGTTTGCCTGAAAGTTTGCATTCATAGCTTACAGAGCAGTGTCTAACGTGAGTATCCTGTCCTTTCCAGTGAATTGCATGGATCTAGGGTTTAGATTCTGGCATCTGAATGTGGGCATGAATTGAGACCATTTAGCTCAGTACAAAGATCATCTAGCATCTGGATTTTAGAGGAACCATGTCTCTAAACCCTGGAAAGTTTCTTTATTTTTCAGTATATTGAAAAAAAATCTGCTTTATTCCCTTTACTGTAATTGCCAAATACACTTTGTTTTTGTGTTACCTGTGCCTTGCCATGTTTCTGATGCTGGTGAATAACAAGTATCAAATGTTCAAAGGTTCCTTCAGGATTACATTCAGTACAACCAAAGCATCCCACTTGTGTCTTTGAGCTCTTGTGCCTAGTAGTCTCTGTGCTATAAGCAACATCTACGAATGAAAAAAATCCTGTGTAGGCAACTGGAGACAAGGGAAATGTTCTACTGTTGTATGGCTGGGGACAGTTAATCTGGAGCCTTCATTAGGTGATGCTTAGCTGATAATGAGCCTCAGCAAATGGCCTGCATTCAATATAAACTCCTCTGTGTGTTTGAATGTTTCACCAGTCCACAATATAGTTTAAGCTTTATGCTTCTAATTTTACTCAATGGAAACCAGATGAAATGAAAACAAGAATAGTCAAAAGAAAGCACGGTTTGAAATATAGGCCTGTGAGCAAGGAAAAACCCTGAATTCTTTCTAAACCCAGATGAGTCACCAACCCACTGTAAGAGATGCCTCAATCACTTGAGTACTCTCCATCTTTTATTAAGCTCAGCAGGAAAAGAGCTTAAGCCATGATAAAACTGACCCTGCAGCTGCGTTATTTTCTCGGGCAAATCAGCCTGGACGGAGGAGGCTGTGATTTCACAGCTCACAGTGGTGGAGGTTGGCCACGTTTCACCCAGCAGATGAGTCAGTGTTCTGGTGGCTTTGCCTGGTACATTCCCCTCCTGCTAAGCATTGCCCACGGTCGGCTTGGCCGCGTCTGCGCGGAGTTTCCTCTTTGCGGTGGCTGTGTAGGAGGCTGAGCCTTGGTTCCCATGAAAGCGAGAGAGAGCTGTAGCCAGGCATGGGACGTGCAGGTGCTGCTGAGGCACTCAGTCATAGCTCAGAGCCTCAGCCTGGGCCTGAAACTGCCCCAGCTATTTAGGGTTTGTGCAGGGCCGTGGCCCCGGCGGGACTGGGGTGTCTCGTGTCTCGGGGACACGGACGCGCTTCCGCGGAGATCAATCCGTCACTTCAGTCCTGTTTGCATTGCTAGTACAGACAGGTCCTTTTTTAAACACAGATCTTTAAAATGTCAAGGTAAGGTGTCAGCACAGTTTAAATGTATTGGTAATTAATAAACAGAAATGAAGCTCTTAGAGGAAAGAAGTCTGGGAACAGGCATGCTTTAGATCTTCTCTTTGGTGAAGGATTTGTCCTTTCTGAGTTCTAACTCTTCAGTTAGACTTTATCTGGTAGATCGGACCCAAACCTGAAAAATAAATGTGCTGGGTAGTAATTTAAAAAAACACAAGCAGAGATGTCTGAAGGTATAAGCAGAGACAGCGTATCTGTGGTTTGGTACCACAGAAGTTCCCCTCATACCTGAAGTAAATGCCCTTTCCATGGTAAATAATAGGCTAGCTTTAAGTTCCCTGTTTACTTTTTGAATACAAGTAGATTTTAATTATTTGCAAAGCCATTACCAGCACTGTTTTGGCTCAAACTCTGTTTCTAGGACTATCTGGGAAGAACGTGAGGGATCCACTCTGTTATATATAGTCATTAGGTTTGTCTTCTCCCTTGGAGGTTTAGTTACAGGATGTCTGGTAAAGTAGAAACCAAATTGGTCATGCTGGTAGTACTGGTGACTCACATAGAGAAATTTTCTTATTTAAAACTGGAGCAAAGTGGTACAGTTGCTAGGTCTGCAGCTCAAGCTTCATGAATGTTTTGGGCCAGCAACAATGGACAAAACCTGCCCTCATTTGCTCCATTATGTTCTCAGTGAGGAGCTCCAGAGCACAAACCAGCTACAAATTGGTCCAGCTGAGATAACTGATATGAAAACCTACAGGACACTTTTCTCTAGTCAGAACTTCTTTGTGCATGAGCTGCTCTGTGATCTAACAGATTTCACCTGCAAACATTGTGGTGATCTGAAATGAAAGCACTTCCCACCATGGCAGGAACAGACAGGAGTGCGAGGGAAGAGCAGGCAGGGAAAGCGACAGCTTTGTTGGATATAAAACAAACAGAAAAAGAAGGCACTTGGCAGGAGGGAAGACTGAAACAAAATGGTTTGTGAAGGATTCATGCTCACTGATACTGAGAGTGAGTGGTGGAGCCCAAACACTCATTTCAGAAGGAAGCTGGTCAGGATCTCAGTAACCTCAGAGCATCAGTGCAGGGTTGACACCTGGACCCTGCTCTCTTGTTCCCCAGTGCAGACTCAGAAATTATTATGGAGCTATATTTATTTTTTCTTTTTCATTTGTGGGTCACCACAGTGTTGCATGATGAAGAGCAGCAAATGGATTTTGAATTCCTCTGGATTTTAACAGACTAGGTGTTTTCTTAGCTGTCACAAAGTACTGTTCTGCTAGAGTCATGCTGGAGTCAGGCTCAAACTGGGACCAGAAAGTTGCAAAATGTTCCATACCCAGTGCTGAATTCTCCATGTGTCTACCAAGCACTGAAACAGCCATATGTGGATGGGATTTGTGAGTGTAGGCTGTCCAAAAGACACAGTGAGTACAGTGTCAGCTTTAGAAAAGCAAAATTAGTAATTTTACATCAGCTGTCTATCCCCACTCGCTGTTCCCAGCAGATTTAGAGTGCAGCTGAGAATCCATCCACACAATTTTGCCAGGAAGGCAAATCTCTGAAAGATACTTCCTGCAACAAAAATACACGTCCCAAGAAGGAGAGGATTGTTTGCTCAGGGAAGTGCAGGCAGGGAGGGAAGTGTGGAGAAGAGCAGCTGGGAAGAGCAGTGGCTGCACCCAGAGCTGGGGCTGGAGGCTGCCTGCCTTGGCTTGGGGTGTGGGAACTGAGAGCCTGTGGCACTCACGAGCACACAGGGCAGTGTCACTGCCTGAGAGAGGCATGCTGGGGTTAAATGCACTGCATCTTTCTTTATCACCCTGCTAAGATACAGAATTGATGAAGCCAGTGCGTTTATTTACTCTGCCTTTGACTTTTCATCTCTTGTTTACTGTGTTTCCTCTAAACATCAACAGATTATCTTTCAAAGGCCAGGATGGCACTCATCAGCAACAGTTTATAAAAGAAGAGAAAGAAGCTGCTAGCCTTCTTTCCTGGCACTTAATTGTAAAACAAAGACTTAATAACTTTTTGCTTTTAGAGTAGAAGTTTAATCCCAATTCTTTTCCAGGCAGGGACATGATGGCAGTAGTTCAGTAAAATTTTAACAGATGTGAAGGAGAAAGTATATTGACTAAAGAGTTTGCAGCTTGTGAGGGTTTTTAGTATTTGGAAACTTAAAATTTCCTGATTTTGGTGGCTGACACTGTTGGGGATTTGAGTGCATCACACATGAGTCTTCTGCTTTAACTGATGGGCTGCAGCTTTGCACCTAAAGGCTGAGAAACCTAATCAAGTGTTGACTTCCAATTCCAGTGTCATGATTAGAAAATTCTGCTAAGAACCTCTGTGACTGCTAAAACCCTTCTGGGTTAGTGGCACCAACATTGACAAGAGAAATATCTCCTGGGCTCTTGAGCCACAAGCAGCAATTTGGTGTTACATGTGAAACTAAGCCTAACACAGGTACAGCACACCCCTGCAAACCATTCAGATCAGGAAATCTGGGGTTCTAAAGAAGAGTCTAGTTTCAGAACAGTGCTGTGGGAGAGAATCAGTATATATTTGTGAACTTTTGGCTCCACTGAGATCTTAAACACTGCCATGACTATGAGAGGTTTTTCCTTGTTTAGCAATATTTTTAGCTGAAGGTTCATGCCTAAGTTCAGAGACTTAAGCATATGTTAAATCTGTCTACTTGCCAAAAAAGCTTTCTGGGAAGTGAGAATAATTAATAAATTACTTCAAATTGACAATTCAGGCATCTCTTCTTGCAGCATGTTCCATGCTACTGATGTGTGGTGCTTTTGTGAGATCAACACAGATAGAGCACAGACTGTGGTGAGGCTGTTGGCTTCTCTTTGTCCAATAGTCTGTTCTGGGAGAGGTGGTATGTTGAGAATTTTGATACAGAATAATTTTTGAAAGCATGGGAACACGGATTAGGGAAGTTTTTGATTTGAAGAGTGATTCTTAGTGACTCACCTGAGGGGTTTCTCTTTATTAAACTAACAAGGAAAGAAAACATTGAGCGGTTCAGACTTTGAAGGCCTCGTCAAATTCCTGCTTCTGCTATGGTGAATTTGATTAGGGAAGGGAAGGGAAGGAGTTTCACATGATCCCAAAAGCTTTTGTGTTACACTTGTTTCTTGTTAGTCCACTAAACAGCCTTGTTCTCCTCACACTTGATCTATGCCTGACCTACATGTCAGCAAACAGCAATTCCTTTTGTAATCTTAGAAAAAACCCCTCAGCTGAGTTTTAATAAAGGTGCAGCCAACTTGCAAAGCATTCGTGTGTCTAAAGCCTGTTACTTGAAAAGAGGGTTTTTTAGATCTTCTTAGAAGCCATACCAGACATAGTGGGATCTTGCTTCCCATTTAAAAGGTGACATTTTGGACTGCCTAGAGTCCTGATAAATTTGTTGTGACTGACAAAGTTTCCCTGGAGCCCAGTATCTGATTGTCAGCACAAAGGTACATTTGGACTGTTTTCAGAGTGATGTGCAGACATCAGCATTTCATGATGAACCATCTTAGTCGCTGTGTTTTGGACAGGTTGGTGGTGTGAGTGCTGTGCCCTTAGCAGAACAGCCCTTTCAGTGTTTGGTTTTATTGTGGACTGGGTGAATGATGCTGGTAGATGCCGTTGGCCAGTGAAAATATGTTGACAAGGTCACATGTAGCCTATAAAACTCCTGTTCCTTTTAGATCCAGCTGACAGGCATCCTTTAGACTTGAATATTGCTGTGTAACCTTCCCAAGGACCTCCAGAGCTGAAATATTTGACAAGAAAACTGAAGCTCAACACCAAGGTCTTCCCTGCTCATGAATTTTTCATGTCTTTGTTTGAAAAATGCTAGGCAGTAAAACCCTCTCGTTATCTCTGCTGTTAGGCACAGTAATTAACATTCACACTGAAAAAAAAAAACAAAAACCCAAACCAAAACAAAAAGAACTGTCTTTTTTTCTGTTGAAGCTTAATTGCTGTGTTGATTTTATCTTTTGGGTTTGTGTGTGTCAGTGAAACCCTCACCCGTGCTCTCCTCTTTCTCTTCCTTCTTCTTTGCTCACCCTTTCTGTACAATCCCAACATCATAGAAGCCAACAAAACATACACCCTTGGCTGTGATCAGATCAGGATTCATGAATCCTGCATCTTCCCATGAAACAGGATGGGTGAACTATCCCTGCAGGTAGTTGGTGTTGTCAATGCCATCTTTTGCTTCAGGTGCTGATAAACTGTTCTGTTCTGATGGGTTCAATACAAGCCATGACCTGGCAGCTGGGACTGGAACAGTTCTGTTTCAGCAGGGATGGCTCCATCCTGCTGTGCTCCTCCAAAGTAGATCCTCTATCACAGCTCATGCCTAGATCTCACACTGGCATCCAAAGAAAATATTGCCAGCCTGAAATTATATCCTGGGAAATTGTCTAAATGCCATTAAAATATGAAACAGTATTATTGCCTGTCCTTTAAGGGAATAATCTTTATCCATTGAGAGTTTTGGCACCTTCCAGGTGTCACTTTTCTCAGGAAAGGAGACCTGATGCTTCCCAGGGCCTTCCCTGATCCATACCCATTAATAAACAGGGCCAGAGAGAGGGCATATGAGTCTGTATTCCTCAGGCTTTCTACAGTAGCTGAAAAACTTTTAGTTTTGCTGACCTTCCTCATAGCCTGTGACAGTGACTTTGAGACCCCAGCTTCCCCCTGATGAACTGAAGGGCTGTCCAGATCCAGTCATGTTGACCTCCAGCACCCATTTTGTGCACTGTGGATAAACATGTGTTTGCAAAATGTTAATGGAAAGATAACAGTATAGCCTGACTTGGATTGTTTTTTGGTACAAAAAAACAATATATTGTGATATATTGTGCATTGTAAAGTAATATTATGTCTTCAACACACTCACTGATAGTTCTTACAGCAGGAGTGTAGGAAAAAGTTAATCACTCTTCAGCTCTCTGGCAAACTTTCCAAACCCCTAATTATTAGCTGCTTTATCAATGAATATCTGAGAAATCTTTTATTTATTTTTTCTTTAACCAGAAAATCCTGAACCTAGTCCTTGTTGCTGCTGAAAGGGAAGCAAGCATGCTGATTTACCTACATGTCAGTGGCTCCATCAATGAGATGTAGTAAAACAATTGTGGTTTGGAAAATTCTCAGTTCATTTGCATCGAGTATGAAAAGAAAATCTTTATTCAAAGATAATTATTGCTTAAGAACCTGATACAAAAATACCAATGGATTTTTCTTTTTAAATATTGTTTAATATTCATAATATGTTACACAGAAGAAAAGTACATATCCCTACCAATCTGTCAAAGGTAGGACTGGTGAACAATAGATACTGTTCTACATGGGAAGTGCAAAAAGCTTTAGCTAGTATAAGGGTCATTATCATCATTAGTATTATCATTTTACTCCTCCTTAAACTCTGAAATAAATTGAACTAAGACTTTTCAACAGTTAAGAACCTGATGGAGTTTAATTAACCCGTTAAAGAAAATTTCACTACCGAGTTGAAAACTGATGAGGGGAATTTTAAATTAATGTATTTTAGTTGATCAAAGCACAATCCGTGGAACAAAAGCTTCTGAGCGTAATTTTTTTAGCCTCCCCTGGATGTTGAAGAGCATTAAGCCTGTAAAAATTATCATTAATGTACGTCAACTCCCCCAGTTTCATTTTCTGGTGACTTTGAGCAGATGTAGTTCACATTTATAACCAGCATGATCTTCACCATCTGAACATTCATGATTTTATGAAATAAGACCCTTGAGACATAATGTTTTATTCCCTGAGGGTGAGATGTACCCATGAAGTGACTCAGATGGAAAGCTTGTCTCTGTTACACTGACTAAACTTTCTCTCTGTGGTGGCACCAAGACTGTCAAATCAGTGGGCGGCGTGGTGTGATTGGCAGTGCCGTTGTGAAGGTCGTTTTGCTCAATGTATTCAAAGTGAGACAGATGTGGCTTTTTTTTTTTTTTTTTTTTTTTTTTTTTTTTCAGTTCTTACTCTGATTAATTGCCTCATTCAATTTCAACTCTATTGCAGTTAAACATTAATTCAGTAGGACTTAATAATGTATTCATTTATGATCTTGCTTGTGCATTAATGACAATGATTTGCTGTTTTTTTAATTATAGGGATCCATGCAATGCGTATTTTACATCCACTTACAGGAAAATGCTATACACTCTTGTTCTTTTATGTCAGATAAATTAAACACTCAAAGAAGTGCTGAAGTACTTTATGAAATATTTCATTCTAAATATTTGCTGCAAAATATGTGTTGCTACAGACTCTAGCTTTAAAAACACTTGGCAAAGATTTGTATATACCTAGGGATTACATCTTTTCATACATTATGTGAGTGATAGTCCTAGACCTCTACAAGAGCCCACTACAGACAAATGTGCATCCTGCATAATGAGAAAGTGCCTTTGTTTCATTTTAACACTAATTAGGAGGTTTGCTTTGTTTTGTCTTTCTTCTGCCTCGCTTCTTTTCAGTAACTCAAGCACTGGAGGATGAGTGGTTTAATGTGGTTTCTGCATCTGTCTTCCAACCATAGAGCATCATTAGGGGACCCCACTTTCCCTGGTCCCCAAATATTATTTTTGACATCAGCTCACAGAGATTTTGCTTAGCTTGAAGTGCAACTGTGATGCATCTGTAGTGGTTTTAATCCTGCGTGGTTTTTATATCACTGGGACTTTCCTTGACCAGTTTTCTTATTCCATAAAACAATACCAGTTTTTGTTCTCTGAACCTCAACGTCTATTTCTGCATCATAATGGAGATCAAAAGTAAATATTCACACACTGAGTATTTCTTTGTTTTGTGCCTACTGTTTTGGTACATTTCATCTTAATTTTATTTCAAACCACAGCATGCAGTGCCTGCTCCCACAGATGTGGTTACCCAATCTTGCTTAGTATTTTTATAGGATTAGAGCCACACGTCTTCCCTGCATTGCACTGGCTACAGCTGCCTCCTGGGACCTCAATCTCAATTCAGACATGGCTGGAGCTGGAAGTACTAGTTTGCCTGGTAATCCTCAGAGGTTACCAGATTGGGCATTAAGAGCTTTCCTGTAGCCACATTTAAACTACTCGTGGTTCCTGCTAGCATAATTACTTAGTGTAGCTTGAAAGGTCTGATCACCTGCCGTTAAAATGACACTTTAATGGGGATTACAGTTTTCCAGCTCGAGTGTTCAGTGGCTTTAATTAAGCAGGAAAAGGCCAGATCAGTAGCAGAGTCAACATCTCTCTGTTGGATGGCATTCTGGTCTGATCCCGGGCTCTGCGTTGGTCCCACGAGAGTGCTGTATTGGGATGGCCTTTTGGCTGGAAATGATTTCACATATTCTGCCACATACTGTTCCTCTGATACAGATTTCATTCTCTGCCACCTCACTGAAGTCCAGTTTCAAAATTTCTGATGAAAGCTGGAAAGGAATTTCTTCTTTTCTTTTTCTCTTTTTCCGCTCTTCATTCTGAGGGTACATCTTCTTTTTTTACTTGTGCATGTCAGACTAAATATTTTTTCATTCTCATTACTACAGAGCAACTCTTGGGAAGATATTTGTGTATGTTCCACTAAGGCCATTAGATTTTGAAGTTTTGGTTCAGCAAATGTTTACTGATTCCTGAGCTATTTCTGTGTCTCACAAACCAATGAGAGTATTTCTGGTGATGGTAGAGGGAGGTAAAACAGCGTTTTTTAAATAATTATGAGTTCTCTCCTTCTGTCTTAAATATTTTCATCTATCTATCTTAAATATCTTCACTGGGGCATTGAATTCTCCTTCTCTCTTTTATATATTTGTTTATCCACTTGAAATTTAAAGCATTTCCTTGTGTCTCATGGGTTCTTCAATCTTTGGGCAGAGCGTTTAAACTTCTGCAGTTTCTTATTTACTGATCTGGATTGCACTGGGGCATCAACTGGCCTAAGCTAGAAATTCTAATTAGCACTTTACATCTTCAAAGCATTGCACAAACGTGAACTAATCATATATTACTCTTGCTGAATTTATGTTGGCTTATGTATTCTCTCTCATGTGCTGTGTGTTACAACCTTCATACTATGAGCCACAGTATTGGAGAGGTGAATCCAAGCTCGTTAAAGTTGTGTTCTTTAGAAGAAAGTCAGTTGTCTTAAAATAGCTCTTACTGCTTTTCTTCCCTGTCTTTAACATTTGGCACTATCAGTAGTCATTTGAAAAATTATTATCCTTATTTCTATGGATTGTCCAATTATGATTGCTTTTATCTGTTCACTCTGATTTCTGCTTCTTCTGATTGTTGCTTCAATTGTTGCTTCACTGAGCTGTTCTTTGTCATTATGTGGGTCCAGGAGTTGCTAAGAAGCATGTAGCAGTGGCTTAATTTAAAAAATATAACATGTGGTGTTTGTGCCCAAATTGATTCTTCTTCCTTAAGCCCATTTAATTAATTTGGAATCTCCCTCTTGGTCCCTGCTATTTGTTTCTAAATGAAACAGTAAGAAGTTGTTAGGATCCCAGTACTGGTTGTTTCAGTGAGAGCATTGGCACTGTGCTGGGCTGTCTGTCACAAATGGCCCTGTTGCTTGTGCAGTGGCTCTGATTCACATCTCGTCAGGCGTGACTGAACTGCAGGATCTACCAAAAATAAAAACACAGTAGATTCATTTTTAATAGTCACTCCTTTGGTAAAATAAGTGAACTTAATCGTGAGGAAAATTAGCAAGAGAGCATCTAATCAAAGTGTCCTGCTGTCATACTGCGGGTAAATATTTAGAACTCCGTAGCGTGTGAGTCCTGTCATTTCCCACCATCCCACCAACCATTTGCTCACTGCAAAAGCTGTGTCCAAATCATTTCCAAACTTCAGAGCTAACCCTTGTGGAGCTGTGCTGGACACCACAGCTTGGTCAGGAGCAGCAGAGCATCCAGGGTGCCAGGGTGCTTGGTGGGTGCTGAGGATCCTGAAGGTTTTCAGGTGACTGAGCATTGTAGGAACTTGTAATTCATGCTGCCTGTGCTCAGAGGATTATTTCTGATCTGCAACTCAGTTAACTCTAGCATGATGCAATTTGCTTAGACATTACTGTGTTAATTACATGTTAACTTTTCATACTTACCATGTACTGTATCTCCCAGAGGAAAATACTGTATTCAGAACAAAAATGATTTAGAGTTCGTACTCTTAAAAGAATGCATAAGACTTTGGCAGGAACAGAGTATTGAAGTGATCTATCTTCCTAATAACTAAAATAAGCACCACTGTGTTGTTGCTGTAGGAATTTTTCAGTCAACCTTGGTTAGTTATTTGAAATATGATAGGATGATGGTTCCCACTCATATATTTCATTTCTTTGTCATCCTTTTCAGAATGGAAATTTCTGAGAACAGATTGTGCTGAAAACTTCTATGAACTAATTGCACAAAGTATAAAAATTTGTGTGTGGACTTAAGTTACAAATACACTTCAGAGCAAAATACTGCTTTTGTTGACACTTAATGGGTTAGTACTGCATTTCAGGATATTGTATTAAATCAGATCAGTAAAACAAATGAGGAAATACATCTCACTGTGCATTTATCATGTGTGTCATTGTCTTTAGAGGTCATCAGATAAGCAAATAAGAAAGTGGTTTTTCATTTCTTATTTTCAATGAGCAATTACTAGAAATGTTGAAGTATATTATGCATCATTACTTGTTCGCTGTCCTTTATTAAAAAAGAAGTGTAGAGGTTTAATAAAAGGTCTTTAGAAAACCAGAAAGTTGTTGAAGTATAGGGAACTCACTTAAAGAAAATTTTAAATTAAAATAATTGAATATTATTGCCCCTTTTCTCTTAGCACTGTGCTCTCAAAAAAGATGTATCGGTGAAAGATGTATCGGTGTTGTCCTCCAAGAGTCAGGAAAATTAAGGTTCAGAACCACTTGGCAAATTGTGGCTCAGGTTAGGAAAAGAATCCAGTCCTTGCTCACACTCTTGTCTTCTGACCATTCACTGCTCTCCAGACCTCCAGTGCACGAGCAGCAGAGAGAAAGGTGAGCTGGATGTTACAGCACCATTGGCAGTAAGAGGAACAGGAGCTATTTTATTAACTGCTGGCTCAGGAGAACCTTCCCACCATCCCTGCTGGAGCAGCAGCCAGGGGAGAGAGGCAAAGCTGGAGCAAAGGTGGCTGATGTGCAGAGCTGTGTCTCACTCTGCCTCACTGATGGTAGCCATGGCAACCCCTGGACATTAACTTATGCAGTGATTGCATCCACGAGCATCAAAGCAAGTAATTAGGGAGACAAATGGGAAGTCTTGATGGATTCTTCCATCAAGATCAAAGCTTTATGTGAGTTCTTCATTCATTTGGGAACAAGCACTGAGATTATTTGTGTGTTCTGTTAGGCTGCCCATGAAAACTGGGACCAAAGCTAGATTGTTTCATAATTTTTCAAGGAAGGGCCACTCCACTGAGCCCAAAAACCATTTAGTGGCCATTCCATCAGGAATTGGACTTGTTGAATCAGTCCATTGGATTATTCAGCACACTCCTAGATATTTTCAGGAGAAAATTGTGCTAAACTGAGGTTTTCCTCATCATTACCAGGAACATTAGCTGTAACTAAAAAAAACTTAAGAATGCAATTTTTACTCTATTACATGCTTCTAAAGACTCATATGATTAGGGGATTCACTCTCAACATCTTCAGATCAAGAATAGAGGAGAGTTACTGTCTGAACTTGTGCTATATGAATGCTCTGAAGTGATGCTCTGTGTTCCCTTCTAGCTTTAACTTGTCTTCTTTAATGCAAGACAGTGCACAGCAAAAACCCTGTGGGCAGCATGAGGTCCTTAAACAACAGGGGAGAACATAAGTTGAATGATGTAACAACAGCTAATTGTAATGTAGATCTTTGCACAAACTTTTGGATGGCAAAGTACTGGGCATTCAGAGTGAATTTTCAAACACCCTATTTCCTATTTTCCCCCAACTGCACAGGTTTCAATAACCTAATAGGATCTATTTCTCTTTTTCCAAGATTTGCTTTTCTGAAAGGTAACTTATCTAAATTGGGCAGGAGTTTTTCAAATCACTGAAACTTCCACAGCACTCCATTGTACACAGAGCTTCATGTGCAATAGTCCCTAGAGCATCAATAACTTCATTTTGCTGGGAATTTAAGGCAGGCATTAATGTTTGGGTTGGACTTTAATTTTTAATTGATGAAGGAAAAGACTATCTGCCTTTCTTTCCTTGATAACACAAGCTTCTCTTTAGTAACTTCAAACACCCCAATTCTTCAGTTAAAGGCGAATTAAGTTTTCCTGTATTTAAAATTAGCTCTCTGAGGGTGGCATCAGCTCTGTTTCTTTTATGTTTTAAGTCCCAGTTCTTTAATCTGTTTCTAATACATTCTGTTCAGCAATTTTGCATTTCTGTTTTAGTGGAAGCAATGCTGATTAATTCCTTCTTATGACATCTGTGGCTGCATCCTAGATTAAACCTACTCTAATACAGAGCCTATCATTAAGTGTTAAATATTCTTGCAAGGCTACTTAAATTAGATTCAACATCAGTGGATCATTTAGTAGAGAGTTGTTAATTCTCCATCTTATGGCAAGGCCACATTCTGGTGATGCTTTTAATCAGAAGATTATTGAGGTATGATTTGAAAGGGATATGCTGCCCATATTTTGCCTTTGGGCAAATTATGAAAGGTCAAGTTGCCAAGGAAACAAAACTAAGATAACATTACTAATTCCTGACTCCAAGAGTTGTCTTCCCTGATCATATCATTTGCTCAATGTACACGCTTAGAAAAGATACCAGCTGACAATATCTCTGCCATTTAGTTCAGCAGAAAATGGCTTTATAATTCTTGCTCCTCTAGATAGTGTTTGCAGTGATGACAGGGCTCACCAGAATTCTTGGCCTCTGTGGAATCCACAGATTGGTTGGTTTGTTCACAGATAAGTTAAATTGTTCCTGATTTATGTAAGGGAAAAGAAGGAAGGCAAGGGTTACAGTTTACATATTCAAAGATAGCTGCAAAGTTAAGATGTTACCGGTTTTGACAGGCTAATTTACAGCTCTTTAGAGAATCCTGATGTTCATAAAGTGAAGAGCACTTGATAACACAACTTCATTAAGGCCCCTCAAGTTAAACATTCAGAGTCACTTCTTCTGGTCACTGGTCAGGCCAGGAAGAGCCAGGAAGATTTCTCCAATATTTGCTGCTATCCTGAGTGTCATGCTTCCTCTTTTTCTGTCATTTTCTCTTCTGCTTCCCTATTCCAGGTGGGAAGGAACAGTATAGGGTTGGCTCCAGTCCAAGAGAGCCTGCATGGAGTAGCAGCATGTTATGATGAGTCTGTTCCTGCCCCTTTCTCCTTTCCATCCACATGTGGGTGTGTGTATAGTATGTGTATGTGTGTTTGTGTTCAATTTCTTGTCCTTCCTTTGGAGAACTCATGAGAAAGGAATAATTAAATTCCCTTAAGTATTAACATCTGATATTGTGGTAGGTTCTGTCCTTAAATTTTCATTGGGAACTGTGCTGTGTCGTAGGGCACTGCATAATGAATACGACCCTGCCAATCAAGACACTCTGTTTTATATCACTTATTACTAAATTGAAAATGGTGTTTTACTACAGCAATAAAGGACTGGTACAGCATGAGGTACATTTTTATACAACTCTATGAACTTTGTCATTGAAAACATTATAGCCTTGAATTTGAGAGCACAGTGGAAGGCAGTATAATTTGATTACCTATATTAATCAAGTAGAGTACAACATATAAAACCAGTAATGCATAAGTCTGACTGGAGCCAGATAACCCTCTTGTGCATCTTAGAAAGATTTATTTTCAGTAATATAATTCATTTGACATGAAAGTATCATAATTGCAGTTGCTAGGAAGGATTTCTTTCTTTCATTTTTTAGGGAAAAAAAAACTACCATGTTTTCAAGAGCAGTTTGTTCTTCTAAAGCTCAGCTTACTGAAAATTGAAAACAAAGGTTTGTTTTTGTAATTGTGGCGATTATTCATTAGCCAGCTGAGCTAACACAGTAGTTTGTTTTGAATACTGCTTCTGCTTCATGAACAAGTATTAGGTGTGAATTTAAAAGACTATTTTTTGCTGTACATTTATTACATTGATTATTAGTACAGTCTTTCTCAGCCTATGCTTCTAAAAGCTGCCCAGAGCCTTCAGTTAGCTGTGCAAGTACTTTGCATAAACTCTGAAAAGAACTTCCCCTCACTCACTCCATGAAAAGGCTTTAAAGCATATTTAAACACACCTGATTACTCTGCAGTTTGTGAAAACCCCTGTTGTTATTCAATATGCAGTAGGGACACCTACTAATAACAGCATTATCGTGAGTTGCTATTTATGCATTTTATTGCCAAGTGTAGCTGAAAACTACACGTGAATTGGTTGGTGTGTCACAGCTGATACAGCAACATTCACAAGTGAAAAGAGAACAACTGACTGTGCCACAGCTCCCCTTGGAGCAGGAAAACTTGCCTGCTTCATAGTGGCAATGCACACAAACTGAGAGGGGTTAAAATATCCTGGTCAAGGTATTTTCCAGTTTTTCAAACAGATTTCCAAGTCTGGATTAGACATATGGGGAGAAACACTTTGACATGTTGGAACTTCTGTTCATAAATGACATCTATCCACACAGCTGAGCATGTCCTCATCAGCTCTGATGACAACAGAAAGCATAAATTTGCTCATGCCTGTTCAGAAAGTTTCAGGATGGCTTAGCTAAGGATGCTCACATTCCCATCTTTCAACATGTACAGCAATCCTTTGTCTTGGTCTTTGAGGTCAGTGCTGGTCAAGCTACCTTGGCAGTCTGAAAGCAGAACAGTGAGGTAAGAGGCTCTGTTTGTAAATCATTACATTTCCATCAATCATGGATGTTTTGGGAGCTGACAAAAACAAATGAGTATCTAGGGGCATTGAAAGAGAGAGGCAGACATACTAAGGTGGGGGAAGCCTTTACAATTTTACCTGAAGTAGGATATATATTTCAAAATTGCTTAGTGTTTAAAGGTTTGTCATTCTGTGGTCCAAAGGAGTATTCTCCAGGTATTGGCATAGGTCTTGAAGCTTTTATATTTAGCCTTGATGGGGCATTATTCTGTTAGAGTGAATAACCAACTGTGTTATTTATCAAATTAACTTGAAGTCTCTGCTATATTCCTTAGATTACATTGAAGACATCCAAATATATGTCCTAGGCGATGCTTGTCCTTCACTTCCAAGACTTACCTACTTTATTATTTTTAAGATCTAAATGGAATGAAAGGAAAAAAGCAGACCTAATTTACATTGTATTAATGCTAGTGACAACTCCTGGATATTGGGGGTGTGGGGTGTGCACAGGTGGTTTTTATTTTTTATATTTAAAATCTATTTTATTTCTCTCTTGGTGAATTTCTTTGTTTCAGGGTAGTTCACCTCTAGTGAGTGGGGCAGCCATCCCTTAAGGTTTATTTTAAAAGCAGTGGTTAAAATCTGTAAGCACATGCTCTGAGTTTCCTTGGAGGAATAGGCCTTCTGTAGATGTCTCAATTCTTGTGCTAAATATTTTACCAGATTTGAATTTTAATGTTCAATAATGCAAACATTAATGGTAGCTATAGTAAGCTTAATATTTTTTACCCACAACAACGTAGACCTTGCTATGAGTTAAATAGCAGTGGAATTAAATAACATTAATTATTACATTAATTATATATAAGTGTAGTTAATCTTGTCCCTGACAGCAACAGGAACTTGTAGTGACTAAAGGCATTTGACAAAACAAAGCAGCTGATTCACATAACCTTCATATATTCACTAAGTGAAGAATGAGCTGAAGCTCTCTTCACTGAATTAATGTATTTTGAGAACACAGTAGTTTTCCACATCCAGAATCCCTAATTAAATGATCCTCTAAAATATTCTATATACCACATTAGTGGTGTGTTTGCAGGTGTGTAGCTGGTCAGCCCAGCTTCACCACCTGAATTCAGCCTGGCTTCAGCCACTCCTCCTGCCAGGTCCAGCCTAAGGTTACAAGGCACAGCAGAGATTTGCCTTCATACCTGAATCATGTCAGCTCTGATTTTAAATTAGTCCCTACTTCTGAATGTTCATGTGTAGACATTGTTGGGCCTTCAGCTTGAATTTGAATACAAAAAGCTGTAATATACCTTTGGGGGAACTTTAGGGTTCTCAGATGGGTGTCTTCATGCATAACCTGGTGTGTTCTTTTGTTGCTGCACCACTTGGACTTAAAGGGAAAAGTAAGGAGAAAAGGAAGTTGGCAGCATGAGAAGAAGTATGTATATATGTAAATATATACATAAAGAAATTAAATAGATACATAAGGAAATTAAATTATTAAATATATACATAAAGAAATAAAATAAACATTCACATGAATGAGCTGTAAGAAACCACAGCAAGTTTCATAGCCAGAAATCCATCACCCTGATTCCAGAGGGTGGCTCCCATTAAGCAGGATAGGGAGGTATTTGGAAATGCTTTTCCTCCTGAGTTCTGTGCTGAAATCCTCTCTAACAGCTTCCTGCAGCTCATAATGGTTCTGCACAGAGGGAAGAACAGCCATGCATGTTCTCTACTAAATAAGTATGTAAATGGAGTTCCCAAACAGAGTCACATACTGTGGAGTCACATGGCTGAGAATAACTGAATGCTTTCCATTAGAGGAGGATACTTCAACCAATTCTGTTGTTTCTTACTGGTCCAATAGTTTTTGGTGACTCCACAATGACATGGACATGACATAGTAATGGACTAGATTTGCAGTCCAAATAGAAGAAAACTGATGTTTATAGTAAATGGGGAATTGCTAGACAGATCATTATGGTTAAAGTGGCTTTTGACTATATCCATATTAAGTCCTGAACTCCTTAATTTTACAGAAAGCTTATAACCCCCTCTCCAAACAGCAGCAGCCTCTCATTGTTATAAATAATGGCTTTAAGCCAATTTTCTTCTGCTGGACATATCATCTAGGCATCCTTGCATTAACCAAAATTAGACTTGCTCTGTGCAGTGAGTCACTGCAAATCCCTTCTTGGTTTCTGCTCCTTCCAGGAGAGCGTGAGGGACCAAAGCAGCTGGGGCAGGGGGTGCAGGTAACTCTGAGCCAGGAGGCTCGTGGTGAAGGGGAGGCAGCAAGGCAAGATGTCTCTTGCAAGCACATAGTGTTAGTCATAGCCTAAAACAAGAGAATTAGAAAGCAATGGGTGTTTCTCTGGTTCCTTAGTGAAAACCCATATACAGCTTCTGTAATGTCTCCAAGAGTGTCTGTCTAATGAAAAGAAAATGAGTGACAGGTGACACAATGCCCAAGCGAGGGAAGAGTGAAAAGAGCTTGTGAACACTTCAGAAGAGAAGCAGACTGCATCCCTTTTCTTGTCAGAGTTTCCTCTATTTTTTAAATTGGCAAAATGCAGTGTCAACCATTCAACTTTGCGTGCACTGTTCTTTCAATTACCCAAGTGTGGCTGTGTGTGCAGCACCAGAGATGTGTGAAAACAAGGAGAGATAGGAAAGAGGTGAAAAAGCTTCAGTTCATTATTTGTGTGATCCCTGCAAATGCTGGGCTAAGTGTGGTCCATAATTCACATTACCCTTTGGTGTAATCATAGACAGTACAAGTGAAAATTACCTCCTGCATTGTCCAATCACTCTCTTTCTTGGCAAATATGGGCTGAAATTAAGCATAAAATTGTATGTTGGGTTTCCCAAGCTTTCCCAAGGGTGCTGAGATTCTGCAACCATAGATATAATGAGTCAATCACAGTCAGTAAATTGACTTCCAGGCAGCTACATCATCCTACCATTAAATACTTAAAGTGAGTCCAAATAGAGAAAGGGAGAGAGACTGTATATTGAAAGAGGTGTATTATATGGGGATAGATGATAGAGAGATAGATATATAGATAGATCTACTTTTTTCTGACCATTGAGTAGAATAGATTGATTCTGGAAAGAGCATCATTGATTCATCCAAAAATTATGGCAAAGCATTCTGTTGGTATATTAAGGCCTGAAGTAGAAGGTATAATATGGCAAACCAGTCAGAAGGCCTTTCCTGAGTGTGGGACCAAACTCTGGTGTGTAAATGGCATTGGATGCTGACTTTTCTATTTTTAATGGGCATGTTTTTATTAAGCATTTAGGTAGCAACATTCACCTGTGTAGGCTCCAGTAAAAGATTGCACAATGGAAAGATTTTCTACTTTTCCTAAGGGGGAAAAGAGCAGGAATGTGGGAAATTAAGAGAAATCTGATGGCTTTAGACAGCTTTTTCAAGATAGGTTGGTCACTCTCTCCCTTGAACTAAGTCATTTTTAGACTTGGCTGGAAAGTAGGCAGCTGTAGATCTTATTTTGTAGATCTTAAGGAATAACTTGTGATTATCCCTTTTTCTCCAAAGTGCTTTCCTGTGTATAGGTATAATAATAAAGAAACCATTTTCAGCATAAAAGATGTGCTTGTCAAACCACAGTAATGATTTTCCAGTTCCTGGCTTTTTTAGTTGTGCAGTCTTCTAATATTTCTGCTTGAATTCTTTCACGACAGAAGCAAATGAAAATTACACCGTGGTTTTTAGGTCTCTGTTCCCTGATTTTTGCTTGTCATGTCATGAACTTCTTCGAAGCAGTGAAATGGCAGCCCATCTCCCTGAGAGCTCCAGACAGATTTCTAAAGTTGTCTTGTTAACAGCTTGTCAGAAACCTACATTTCAGTCTCGCTGAGTTTATATCATGCAAAAAAAAAAAAAAAAAAAAAAAAAAAAAAGTTGCTGGAAATTATGATTTTTACAGGTTCTGACATTTTTCTAAAGAACTGAAATGCTCAAGGCTGCTGTCTCCCTTAACAGGCTGTGCTGTTTTGGGTAATATTCTGCGTTGCATCAACTGAACATCAGAGCAACATTCAGTTTCTTCCCTTTAACATGTTCTTTGAATTATTTAAGGTGTTTTGATGTTGGCTAGAATTCGTAACAAAGTCCTCCAGCTTTTATCCTAAAAATCAAAAAGGTTGAGATTTTTTCCTTCCCCCCCCCCCCCCTTTCCTCCCTCTTCCCTAACCCTTCCTCCCTCCCTCCTCCCGCTTTTAATAGATCCTTGCATGGATCATCAGGGGACTTTCTTTTATGTTGTACAGCATGAAATGACTTAGTCAGGGTCTTCCTGATTAATTTATGAGTGCTACGGAAAAGGGAAGGGGGGAAAAACAGTCCTTGAGGGATTGACCCTAAGCTGCAACAGATCAACTCAATTTTATGGAATGAAAAGAGACTTAAACAGTATTTTTAGCGTGGGTTTCTCAACCCACAGAGGTAGAGAAGCTCTCTGCACCCGGCAGGCTGGAGCAGGGTGAGAGGTGCCCATCTCTTCAGGTGCCTGATGGAGTGGAGCTCGAGTCTTCGGAGGCACCAAGCACCTTTAGAGTTAAAGCTGTGGCAGATTGGTGGATTAATGTGCTCTGCCTCCAAGGGACAAATGCTCTTTTTTTTTTGTTTTTTTTTTTTTCATTTTTTTTCCCCTTTTCCCTTCCCCTTGCTCCCTCCTTCCCCACTCTGGGCTTGCAGATGACAGCTGTTGGTCACTTAACAAAATGTCCTCTTGATTGCTGCTTCACAACAGGGGCCCCCTCAGACCAAACAGCACATAGCCCATACAATGCATCACTGCCCCTCAAAATTAGTTATAGTGCTCTGGGCTATTCTTGGCTGCCATAGCTAATACTCTCTTGCTGTTCTTCTCTCTCCCTCTCGCCCTCCCCCTCTGCAGACAAAGGCTCAGCCTATACATCTGTAGTGCTCATAACCTTCCCCTTCCCCCAGCCAAATGCTGAGGAGAGAAAGGGAAAAAAAAAAAAATTGCTGCCCTGAGGCTCAATCTGTTTCTTACAGCTCTACCCCGGCACTTGGAAGCCTGAGCTGGTCTAGCCATGGGGAGGCCCTGACTCATTTCATCAAGCTGTCAGGGAGGCAGTGGAGCTAAGAGGACTCTGCTGCCTGGGGCAAGTTCAAGTCAACATTCGATTTCCGTCCTCCCCCCGGCCCCCGCCTTTCGCTTGGACACTTTCTGTGCTCTGGATCTAAACTTCTCCCCGAGCTGCAGCAGCTCACAGCTTCTTGCCAGGAGGAAGGACTTGTGGGACCTTATAAAGGACACAGTGGCAAAATTGCTGCAATAAATCAGTGGCCCTCTGACACTTGGCGGTAGCTTAATGTTTTGGCACTTTCTTTCCTGTGTATGCCTCAAGTCCCATTAGCAAGCTTTTCTGTCAGTCTGGCTCATGATAAAACTCTCTCTTCCTATCATCTTAAGCAAGCCCCTGCAGACATGAATCTGATGCCAGACTTAATAGGAAACAACACCCTCCCCTGCACACACAAGCATGCATCCATACGCACTGCCACTGCTCCTGGGAAGTTATCTCAGAGGGCATGGACAAGGGAGGGCGCTTAAAAATAGGCTTGATTTTACTCCTTCCTTTAAAAGAGACATTAACAACCCAGGATTTAAGCTTAGTACTTCCCCAAGCCTTGCTATTAAAAGAGAATTCAGTAACTAAATATGGTTGGAAATAGTAAGATATTGGTAACATGGCTGTGGAGTGGGTGTGCAGGCTGCATAGGTGTCGACACTGCTCATATAATCTGTGCAACTTTCTACATACATATTCTACCCTGCCAGCTTTCATTGTAATGTTATAGGCAGTATATTTAATATTTTTGCCTCTTCTTGTCTCAGCCTTGCCCTTCCCCAGACAGTTCTAGTTGTAGGTAGACTGCTTAAATTACATGTCCCTCCGGGCTGGGATCTGTTTCTTCACATGGCTAGCTTAGATGTCTATCATCATCTACTTAATCATAATATAAATAATATCTATAGGTATGAGTGTTTATGTGGAGAGGAAAAAAACAAGCCTTTCTCTCAGCTCTCTGGGCAGGAACCTGTAACTCCCTTGTCTGGCACAACAGACCCACAGCCTTGTGGCTGTGTAGGCACAACCTAAATCATAAACCACTGGGTTTGGATGAAGTAGGAGATAACCATGTTTGTGTGGATTAGCTGAGGTGACTTCTCAAAAGCTTGGAGGAAGTGGCTCCATTTGAAATAATCATATTTCTCTGCACCCATCGTGATGTAACATCCAGGTATTGCCAGTCTTGTTGCAGTCAAGAGACTGGGTTGGTTTTGTTTTCATTTCTTGAAGCTCTTATTCCTGGTGTGAGACAGTTTACATGACTATGCAACATCAATTAATCGTTGTAGTGTTTTCATTATGTGAAGAAAAGTTGGAAGATGTAGTAGTTAAAGCATTGGGGTTAAGAAAAGAGTCAAAGTACATTCTCCCGATTCCCAAACTCACCAGAAAACAAAAAGAATTGTGGTACAGTTTTAATATAAGGAGCTCAATGCCAGTCTAATGATAAGAGAATGTCCTTTGCCAAATATTCTGTTGCCTATTTCACAGTAGCCATTAGTGCATCTTCGTCCCCTCTGGAGGTGGTTTGTAGGAGCAGGTGATGGAATACATCACAGCTCCTTGCCTGGTGAGAAAGCCATGATGGAGTGGGGTCTTGAAAAGAGAGATTTCAGCCCAGGCATCAAAAAAATGAGAAACTACAAGGCCCAGTCTACACTCATGGATGCTCTGTCTGTGATTCCTGAGTTTTGTGTTGTTCCTGCTGAATCTCCCTCATGGGAGTCTTCCTTCCAACTGGAATCTGTCACTGCAAGAAATCGTTTCCAAAAAAGCTGCACAATTAGGGGTCGACTTTGCAAACATTCTTGGTGGAATTGAGAGGCAATTGGCACAGCCCAGTGAATAATCCCTTTAGGAGCCTTTATGAACCCGGTACAATGGCTGTTTACAGTCCTGCTTATAGACCAGGAGTGTTAACAGGCCTTTAGAAAAATCCAGGTAATTGAAGCTTTTGTCTTTCAATGAGCCCCCATTGCTTTCAACAGTTGCCATTCTCCACATTTTCTTTAACTTTTTTTTTTGTTTTGACAAGGGCTTTTGTCCCTCAACAACAGCAGCGTGGGAGGTGAGCCTGGCCGGGTGGCGCCTCAGCCTTCGCAGGGCTCGGCGTGGCCTCCTCCTCCTCACACGGGATAAATTGGCTTTTAAGACACGGAAAATGCTCCTCGTTGAGCCAGAGTTCCTCCTGTGACCCCATTATTGGTTTCACCATCCCAGGGATGCCGTGTCCCTTCCCCAGTGTCTGTGCTGAGGAAGCAGGAGCAGAGCGGGCCTGAGGAGGCCGAAGGCTGTTCCCACAAAAACTGAACCAGCCCTTCGAAACTGGGGGATTTCAACAGCACACCCGGCCCAGGGAAGGGAGAGGGCTCAGCAGTGCTTCTGCTTTTTGCTGCTCTGTCTGGCCCCGTTTGGTTTTGCTGGAGTTGTTTTTTTCTGTGCTCTTGCTCGTTCAGCAGCCTCTGGGTTCCTGTTTCTCGGTGCGAGTGTGGGAGCCTGTTCTTTTTACATAACACAAAGGAAATCTGTGGGAATTCTGAAGCTTGGGGCCTTTTCCACCAAAGCTGGTTGTGTTTTCTTCAGGAGTTGGTGGGAGGTTAGCATAGGTGGGTAGCTATGAGTCTCAAGTTTTTCTTTTCTTGTATGTTAAGCGAAAATCCAAATTTAATAAATACCAATGTGTTAATTCTTCCTCACGATCTCTCATCCTGTAGGCCAGTTTGGTGCATTCTCACATGCATTAAGATAAGTATTTTGGTGGTTTAAAAACAAGTAGGAACCAATGCAAGGGACAGTTCTTGTGCTTGAGTGATCCTACATGGGTGCAGAGGGAACTCGCTTTCACAAGGCAAACAAGAAATTAGGCAACAAGTGCAGTTTTTAGACCATTCATCCTGCAGTCACAGCTTCACTGAAAGCTCTGTCCACACATTCACATGTGGATCTGCATCCACAACCCTGCTGCCTTCTGCACTTTCAAGACTGATGCAATCCTGATTAAAGTAAGGGAGATGTTAGCTAAAACGAAACAAAATACTTTGCTGTCTTTTCCATTTTAAAAGCAATTAATTATGAAGTCTTTACAGATCCTGAATTGGGAAAAATGTATCCTCAGAGAGCAGATGTTTGCTTCATTCATATGTCTGTTTATAAAATCTAGCATGTGGATTTGATGGTTCACTGGCTTTTTTGCAACTTTCACTTAGCTACATGAGACAAAGTTGCATATTGGTACAAAGCAAAATTAGGCATCTAAATAAAGCAATTCTGCACCTTTTAGTAATGTAAACCATATGTAAGAGGGTTTTATTCTCATTATAGGTATACAAATTTTGGAGGTCAAATCTGTTTTCAACAAGAAAAACCCTCTCCCCTTTCTTTTTTTTTTTTTTTAATGTAATGCAGTAAGAAATAGGAAGACAAGTTTTTGTTACAAAAGCAGAGAAGACTACAATACTACCTTGTATTTGAATAATAATGGTTACTGAAGTTCAAAAAAATGGTTTACATCTCAAATACTTTTAAGCTAAATTTGGTAATGTTTACAGTACTGAGGTTTTATTAAACCAGGACTCATAGGCAAAAACATCTGAGACTTAGTGATAAATTTGAATGCTTTCTAGTCAATGGATTTCAAAGTTTGATTTATTTGGTAGTTTTATTATTGCAGTGTATAATTTTTAAGCTCCTGTTAGAATAAAAATTTGTGTTGATATTGCCTAAGCATACAATTTAAAGAAAGCCATGGCTGAGCGTGCTAACTTATTTTTATGCCATTCTTGCAATAGGTGTCATTCTACTGTAACATGCTTTAGTCTGAACAATGAATCACATCATCAGAATATCCTGCCTCTAAAATACGAGTGTTCACATTGAATGAGCACCAAGATTAAAATGGTAACTTAGGATACTTTAACACAGACAGGCTTCAAAGGATAAAATAACAAGGTCTTTGTGACCCACTCCATTATGCTGATAATTTGGGGGAGTGCACAGTCCCTGTAGCATTAGGGCTTGATTTGAGCTCCCCATGGGTGGAGGTGAAAGGCTTTCCTCCACTCAGCCAGTGTTTCTCAGGAGCATGTAAATAATAAAAAGTGGACTGCTGTGACTGCATCTTCCCCCGCCCCCCACCTGAGTTTTGATGAATGTGTTGTTCTGTCAGTGTGAATTATCACTGTCTTGAGCAAGCACAAGTGCAGCAGGTACTGGGGCAGCCTTTGCCCAGCTAACCTGTTCCAGTGTGTGTCGGTGTGATGGGCAATTATTCCCATTCCAAGCCCAGAGCAGACTCTTCTAATTGTTTGCGGTTGCGTGACACGGGTTTGGGGAAATCAGCAGATGGCTGCTCATGACAATTTATCAGGGCTGATTTTACTTTTGGTTTGTGAAAAAAAAACAGAAACTGTGTTTTGTATAATAATTTTCATAAAGGTCAGCGACAGAATAAAAGTCACAAAAAAGGCACAAACGGCTTATGGCAAGGTATTTACTAAAGACATCTGATGTTCTTGCCTGCTATAAAACAGTTGGCTGGGACTTTGTGCAGTTTGCTGGTCTTAACACTGGCTTTTCCCATAGAATTTGCCCACCCACAGCTCCTAGCCCCTGCATGGCAGTACCCTATTCTTCCATTTTTTCAGGTTCTTTCTTTTCCAGAATGGTTACACATACAATTAGATCTGTGCACATCCTACTAAACAGCTGGATTTCTCTGTGGAAAATATGCTGTGGATCATGTGGGCCAGTGTAAAATGGTTTCCTTTTGAAAGAAAAAGTGTTCTGCTTAGTCAAGAGTATAGAAAAACAGATTCCATAAACCATTCCATAAAAGCATTTTCACTGCAGTTAAATGAGAATAAGGTGTCAGTTGGGAAGCTGAGCACTCTTCACTGCAGAATCACTGTGGGAGATTCCTCCAATATATTGGGGCTGTTTTTGTGCTTGCTGTGTTTTAGAGAATTTAGAAATAAAAGGTTCCTTGAGTATTTAGGGTCAATCATTCCATGTGCCAAATAGAAGAAGAAAAGATTAAATATTCCCTCATAAATCAACAGAAAAGTAAGAACATAACAGCTGAAATTGCTGCTGCGTGACTTGAGGATAAAAGAATGTGACAGGAAAGATCTTCCTTCCCCTCTCCAGGAGGAAATCTGGACAAAATGACCAAACAGATCTATTTCTTCTTCTACATTCATGACACCAAAGCATGTGCATTCTCATGGACCATTTCCACATTTGGAGCTTGCCACTGCTGGCGTGCAGAGTCCCCTGTTGTTGACCCAGTGAACTCTATAAGGTGCTGTTAGTTACAGAAACCCACAGGGCCATCCCCATCAGCAGTTGGCTGAAGGAGGAAATTCTCATTGAGCACCAAGAACACACTGACCACTTCTGTCAGCATAACAGACACCAAGAAATTTACTGCTGCTCCCAATTGTAAATCTTTCTGAGCTCCAGCCAGCAAGATGTGCATGTCCTGAAATGTTCAGTGCTTGTTATCTTTCCATAATTTCTGCTGTGAAAATAGAGCATTTCATTTTCAGACCCTGAAAGAGATTGCACTCCAAAACTCTTTAAGTAAACACTTCCTCCTGGGATCGTGATCTCATTCAAACTAAAAAATGTACCAGAATTTATGATGTATTTTAATTACTATTCTTGGTACCACTCATTAAATTAGAAATTGATTGCCAGTTTCACAGTTTCCTTGTTAGATGACAAAGTGCTCATCAAGGTGAAGCAATGCAAAACTGTTACTATATATTCCACAATTTGGGATGATAAAAAGGCATGCTTTTTGTTGTGGTACTTATGTTACAGTGGTTGTTATAATGCATCATTGATTGTCTTTTTTGTTTAAAGTTTGCTTTCCCCCATCCAAGAAGAGCACACCACAAATTTGTGTAAGAGAGGATCTGGCTTTGTCTGGTTTATGCCAGCGGTGTAAAAGGCATTACTGCAAACATCAGAAGTGTGTTTCATTGAACTGTGAACATCATAAACAGCTATCCTAAAGATTTAAGAGGATGATGCAAAAGATCCCTATACATAAAGGCGTTTCTCAAAATCTTTTTTTTCTCTCTCTAATCCACAGTGTGACAGCGAGAGCGATATTGACGATAAGGTAAGACTGAATTTTCTTATTTCATGTGCCTGGAAAGTCCCTGATAGTCAAAATAAGCATGAATTTGAAAATAACATTTTCCTCCAGTCTTCGTGTCAAATTTTAAAATATCTACAATTGGATGCAAAAGCGTCAGATCAGCTACTCTGTGATCTTCACTAGCTTCTATTTACAGGAAGGAAAGTCCCGTTAACATAATAGTCTTTATTGATTATTATGGGAGCATTTGGTGAGACCTGAGTTACAGTGTTAGTGCTGTTTCAGAGGAAGTTTCCTCTGATAACTTGGCAGGAGCCCATATTTTATATATAGTAACCTTTGAAGATGTCAATTTTATAATCAGTTTAGAAGTTGGGACCTGCCCTCCAAGGCAGTGTGGTAACTGTCAAAGAGTATTTTGTCATGTTGCATGCATATTTATCACACAGCAATGATTTTTCTGACCTTCTTTTGAATACAGAGGTTGGTCATTGAAAGGTTGTAGTTGGGTGTTTGTGTGTGGGGGTTTCTTGTTCACCTCTTCAAGGAAAACAGATAAGTCTCACTGTGTAGCACCAGTGGCACCATGCTTTTATACATCAAATATATAAATACTTGAGTATTCCTTGCCAGCTTCTGGCAGATCAAACCTGGCAATCTCAGGTCAGATCTTCATCAAGCCTTTATTATATTTTGGCTGTCCAGTCTCTTGCATTCATTGATGGGAAGTTGTGGCAGAGTTTTCTCCTGGATCAGCATTACACAAGTAAAGGCTGACTTCAGATAACCCTGTGTGTCCTCAGCAGCACACCCAGCTGCATCAGAGATCACCATGAGTTCAGGAGACTGCTCTGAAAGCTTCTCCTGGTTAAATCTTTTGCTTTTTGTTAGTATTGTTAAAGCTTTAGAAACATTAGGGTTTCTTCAACTTCTTTTAAAAATCTCATCAGATACTAAATATTCTTGGACTATGGCAAAAGCTCTGTTTTGAGATGGCGGCTTGATTGAAGAGAAACATTTAAATAGTGTGTTGAATGAAGGAAACTGTACATATTTTATTTTATATTATTTCAAATATGTACTATATATGTATAAAGTCCCCTCCCTGAGACCACCCTCTTCCCATGTTCTGTTTCTTACAAGGTTACACAGCAGCAGAGCTGACAGCAGGGGTGGTGAGGGTGAAATATTGTTCCCTAAAAGCTTAGATACCGTAGGGTTAAAACGTTTCTCAGACTGCCCAATCAAAGGAAGTAAAAGCAATCACTTAGAAAACTGTTTAAAGATCTGCCAGTCAAACCTCAGATGAAGTTGTAAGTGACATGTAGTTTTATTATACAGCTATGCTATTAATGATTATCTAAATTACACTGGTAGACCCAGCTAGCGGCATTACATCTGAGACTGACGTTTGTTAGATTAGGTTTGACTTCACCTTGTAGAGAAGAAATTGAAATCTGAACAACATTGATTAGCTTTCAGAATGTGGGATCTGAGGTTACCTTCAGAGGAAGCTGCATTGTGTTTGGCTGGTAACGTGCTGTCCTTTACAGCAAATGAAAGGCTATTATAGTGATCCTTACCATTAATATGACATTTCTTTACATTTCTGTAACTGTAATTTGACCTTCTAGGTTCACCTATTTCCCAGCTACCTTCTCCTTAAGGTGACTCTGCCTTAATAATAACATTTCTTCATACAGAGAGCAGCACAAGATCATCATCTTTCTATATCTTGCCTGATCTGCAAAGATGTGAAACATGACACAGTCCTATTAAATAGGTCTCTGGAATTAAGTGGGGTTGCTTTTTGTCAGCAAAGATGAGGACATATGCATGTAAACTCACCAGGGTTGAAGTGTGGATGCTTCAAATCTTTCTTGGGGATAATGTAAGAGCAATATTTCCTTTCAGTTGGAGAACACAGGGGCAGCCTGACTCGCTCTGATACCTGACATACTACACTCCCCTGGAAACTTATGCAGTGTTTGTCTAAAACTTAACCTGACTGATGCAACAAAGAGATATAAAAATTTTAGTGTGACTGTCCTGAGGGACTACACTCATCTTCCTCCTCCCTGTGATGGCAAAACATATCTCCTGCTAATGCTGCCAGGCTATTGCAGGCAGATGGAGTATTCAGCACAGTGCCTAGCCCAGCACCAGCCTTCTAGATTACGTGATGGGTCAGCTTCTTTCCCCACTGCTACAGAGCAATGCTGCTCTGCTGCCTGGTCAGCAAGAACCAGCTTTCTTGAGCTACTCCTACACATGCTGGCACTAAGGAAGGGCAGGGCAGGAATTACTAATGTACTTTTGATTTGCATAACATTTTTTGTTAGTCATAAACAGCAGGTCAGTACTGCCTGCATAAAACTCACGAGGAAAGCAGACAAAAAAAGTTCATGTACAAGCACAAACTGAGTCAGCAACTGAGCTAGAAGCAAAACTGAAATTTTCCACCTCCTACTTCTCTCTTTGTACAATGCTAGTAATTATGCACTATTTATTTAGTTCATAGGTGTATGGGCTATTGAGCTCTTAATGTTTTCAAACATAGATGTTAAAGTTAAGGTTTTAGCCTCGCTGCATTGTAAAATATAAACACACTCCTGATGGTTTGGTTTTTTTCCTTGTGCAGGGCTCCAGGGGAGAAAAGCAATTGAGCATAGTCAGTCACATGTACAGTGTATCAGAAAGAGAAGCCATTACTTTAGTACAAGGTACAGTTTCACAGCAGATTGTGAGTGTTTCCAAACATTGCACTGCTGTTTTTAATAATCAGAGAAGAGGAGCTCAAGGCTGGGGACTTGTCAATCCCATCTACTTTCTGAGAACTGTCTCTGGCCAAGTATAGCCTTTCACTTCTGCATCACTGCTGAAATCTCAGAGGAAGTAAGTGGGATGATACTTTCTCACACCTATCATTCTGTCACCATGTGCTTCTCACAGAACTGTTTGAGATACCCAAACTAATAAAGTGAGCTGTCCAGCCATTTAACCAAGCGAGAAACTTAGCAAATCATCCGTTCCCAGAGATGGAAATGCAAATCCTGTTTTCTTTACTGAATGTTCAGTGAAGGGCATTGGTTTGGGTTCTGCAGCTGTGAGGAGCATTGCAGTATTGCTTGCTGAAGCTGTGGAAATGATACTGTGCTTTTTGAGGGGGAGGAGGGAGAGAAAGGGAGTCAGTCTGATACTTGCATTACACTGTCTCTTCTCTGTGCAGTAGCTGAGATGTGAAACTCACGGTCCATAAACATTGTTACTGAAAATATATACTTCCTTTAATAGCAACAACAGCATTAACAGATAGCAATTACCCTTCATTTTCAGGAACTATAAAGTCTCCATTAATTCAAGATTTATGTAGTTATAGCATTTAGCACAGGAATAACACCACAGAGAATTGGTTTATACACATGTAATGAGAGAGCTTATGGCATACTTTAGTGAACATTAACATAATAGAGTAATATAAACCATCAACAGTTCCACTTATTGTCTCTTACCTGCTTTAGCATCACTGTGAAAAGTGGCTAGCAGCTTGGTAATGTGCTCTGTTAAATGGTGTTCTGCAGAAAGCCAAAAGTCAACTTGTGTAAAACAAGGGAATGAGTAATCTCTGCTTGTTACTCCAAAATGTTGCTCTCATTTTTTTAATAACAGTGTTCAAGATTGCATTTTAAAAAGTGCCTGTTTCTTTCTTTAAAAGTAATTCAGTGTTCATGTTCTTTCAGTCTTGGACTTCTGTCTGCTCTGTGTGAAATTGGGGGTTGTCAGCTTAATTACATGGCCCCGCCATGGGAGTGAGCTCTCCAAATCAGGGGTTACATATCAAGCATTCTTCATTTAATGTGGTCCTAAGTGAGATGTGCAAAAAATGGAACTGTGTTTCTATGTCCAGTCAGTATTTACTGTATATTTGTTCTGTAGCTTTATGTTTTAGCTATAGCAAGCAACCTCTGAGACAGGTAAACTTAAATCCAAGGTGGAGACAAAAAGTTTTGAAGTCCTTTTTTTCTCATGACTTTCTGCTGCAGCCCAGTGAGTTCCTCAGGCTGTGCTTGTGGCAGTGTGAATCAGCCTTGCCAGGCTGTAGTTTGCTAATCCCAGTGTTCCAGTAGGTGCCTGGGAGTCGGCAGCAGCATGAGAGCAGGTGCAGCTTAGCCTGTGATAGATGGAGATGAGCAGCACAGTGGTGCTGTGATCCCTCCACCTGAGGCTGGGTTCCCATCCTGCTACCTGCTGTGAAAACACAGAACAGCTCATGGCTTAAGGAGGAGATGAGAGAGAAGGGACCCAGGTGAGTGTGGGGACACGTCAAGAGCACTGTTTCAGTATGCCAGCAGCCTCATTGTTGTCCAGCTTTGATTTCATAGGTATTAATCTGAAGGGGGTATTTGTAGGTATGAAGGTTTTTGGAGGCATTTGAGAGGGAAAGTCAGGTAACTTTATGGCTGTGAATGGGAAGTTTTCCTCTGTAGCAAAAGGCACAGTGGTAAGTAGTGAGTAGTTGCTTATTTGAAAGTTTAATGAGGGTGTGATTGAATCAGACCAGTGAGAGATGAAAGTTTACAGCAATGCTGAATGTCAGTGTTGGGAAGAAGAGGTAAGCTGTGAAAGAGTCAAAACACCAAGAGTGATAGTTTGCCATTCAGGAAGTGAAAAGCTGTGTAGGAAGCAAAGCCACAGACTAGGAAAATGATCTTGCAGGAACTTTTCCTTGGCACAAGGACACAGTTACATCTGCTGTCACCAAAGGAAAGACAAAATTGTAAATGAAGGGGGAAGTATCTTGACCAAGAATGTAGTTGTGTTGATAAACAGAGGATGCTCATCATGTTACAGAGAACAAGAATATACAGAACTTAAAACATAGGTTGAATATTTTGATGTCAGGAATATTGTGAGTCAAAGAGAGTGCTGAGAACTGTGGGCTTGAGTGAGAGATGGAGGTGATAAGAGTAGAAGCAATGAGAAGAATAAACTGTAAGGAAGATCTCAGGAATGAAATTATCACTGTTGTTTCAGCTGTGCTGAAAGGGTATCCACAAGCCCACAGAAAAAAAATCTTAGTTCAGGCAGCAGGAGAAAGGGATGCAATAATGAAGAGAGGTCCAGGAGTTGCTCTAGCAGGAATGGTCACTCTGTGTGTGTGTCTGTGTACAAGATTACCCAGCAGTAAGAAAAGCCCCTCCCCCAGCACTGTTTCTGGAGGCTTCTCTTCCTGTGTTCATTACATTTTATCTGGCAATGGAAAAAGGGGGTTCCATCTGATTTGTTTTTGTGAGGCTGGAAGTTTAGTTCCCACTTCAGGTAATCTGTTACTTGCTATTTTTAAAGCCTACCCAGACCAAGGTCTGGTTTTGTCCATCATTTGGTTGTCCTTTTCTCTGAGAAATTAAACTTGGTACTTTTCCAGAAATTGAGATTCATACTGGTTGCAGCAGAAGGGAAGGATCAAACATGGAATTGAACCGAGGGCTTTCACATGGCAGTATTTGCACTTCTGTTAGCATTACACTTCAGTCTGTGACAGTTCTCAGCTGTGGCTAATAATGAGAAATCTCCATTTGCCAGTTACTTCCCAGCTGGGTTCTCAGACAGAACTGAAGTGGTTTTTAACCATAGGATGCTCTGGTTTATGGACAGCAGTGCTGAATGTTCTTGTGGAAGTGTGTGGCTGGGCTCTGCTGCAGGCTTAGCATCATGCAGTACTATTGCATATATGCATGTGCATGCACATACATGCACAGAATCAGTGCTTCTGCTAAGGTTTATTTCTTACAGACAGAAAAGCCAGTAGTACAGAGTGAAAATGAGGGTGAAAGCTCTCTCCCATGTAGTAATAACTGGGTAAAGACTTAGTTCTCCTAATGGAAGAAAGCCTCTGTTTTACAGACAATCTGCATGTTGTTATTAAAAACAGATCTGCTTTTTAAACAATATCAAAATATTGAATTTAAAATAACCTTGTAGCCCTTGAAAGATTTGGGTGCTATAAACAGGCAAATGTAATGTTGTTGCCAGTACAGGAAGACAGAAATTCACCACTCAGTGAATTTGTTTTATTTCATCGTTCTCCATGAATAGATTTAGCAGAAAAATAGCATCCTCTAAGCCTACTGCATACCCAGTTCAGTCAGTTGCTCTTTGGGAAATGCCAGATGGGGGAGAGACTTGGCATGCCCTGAGCTTCCATCATTCCACCCACCATGTGTGTGCAGCAGACACAAAGGTTCCCACTGAGACATGGGGCAGTTGAGTTAAGCCCTGCAAGTCCTTCCAGAGGGAGAAGAGCCTTCCAAGTTGTGCTTCTCCACTACAGCTCTGGTAAATATTATTAGTAATAATAGCCCTTCTTGACCTTTGTATTTAAATAAAGCAAGAATGCAGTTAAAAAAATGAGAGTCAAAGTTTCAGCACCAATGTGCTCCCCTCCTACTGAGATTGTGTTTTTTCTCTTATCCAGACAAAAGCCTAAATTTTAAGTACATTAGTCTGTATATAACAAGCTGAGTCATCACAGGCTGTGTTGTCCATATTCATTCTTGAAAATGTAGAAAAGGGTTTTCAGAGCAAACAATGAGAAGAGCCTTCTAGTTTGCTGAAAAAAAAAATCCATCATTAACTCACATAAAAGGCTTGAAGAGATCTTACGGAGAGCTCTTGGGCACAACAGGATAATACCAGTTCTGGTGCTGGCAGTCAGCATGTCCCTGGCTCTCTGCTTTCTCCAGTGTTTAACCTCTCCCTGTTCAGTTCCCCATCCAGGAGCATTTTCTTATCTTACCAAAGACCTTGTGAAGAAACTTTTAAGATGTGAGGCAACAGAGAAGAGAGCAGTTGTGTGCAGCTGTCTGCCCACATCAAGAAATAAGGTAGTCTGAGCTCCAAAGGGCTACCTGTGCAATGGCAGTAACTCCTTGGAAGGTGATCAGATAGAACATAACAGAGTAGGCAGGTGATAGGAATTGGCAATTGAGTTAGGCAATTCAATTAATTAAATTGAATGGTATAATTAACCGTAAGGATGCCAAGGAGATGAGAATTCTGGAGGATACATGCTCCAATAGCCACAATTGCAGGCCCTTATTTGGCTGCCAGAGTTTTTCATTCCTGTATTCCAAAATCATTTGCCAGGTTAGTAACACAGAAGGGCACAGTGTGCAGCACTTTATCCCCTGGGCAGGACCAAAGGATACAGCTCATGTGGGCTCTGTTCCTGCCCTGCCTGCACCTGGGGTAGGAAAATGAACCTTCCTCTGCTCTGCCCACCCTTGATGCTCAAAGCACATTGTCTGCAAAATGAGAATTTTCCCTCATCACAAAATTCAAGTTAGAATGTCACTTCTGGTTCCATATTAGTCATTATTAGTTTCTCTGTGTGTACTGTAAAGGTTGTGTAATTCCAGTTAACACTTCATACTTTTTAATGTTTCCTAATGATCTTTAATACCGAGTTCTACCCAGCTGCATTTTTCCTGAGAAGGAAAATATTCTCCTTAGCAAATGGCTCACATTTGGTTTTGTAGTATCTGAAAGCTTCCCCTGATTCTTGTTCTGGCTCTTGGTCTTCCAAAGTTTCTGCATTTTGATGAGTTTCCTCTGATTTTATTTGATATCTGTATGACTGTCTGAGGAATGTGATTCTACATTTCAGTCAGAGCTGTGCATAAGTTCAAAACAGAGCAGTGGCTTGAATGAAGCTTTTATGAGTTCTTGTCTGCTTAAGGTGAACTCTGCAGGTTGTGCTCTGGGGCACATGGTGCAGCACAGCTCCCATCAACTCTGTGTCTGGAGTGTCAGAAGCATCAGCATGTCTTGATCATAGCCACTGATTCCCATTCTTCCACTCTTCAATGGTCAGATTGAAATATCTCAAACAAAAGTAACAGGCTCAGTTTCCAAGGTTTCCAAGCCTTTCCTTGGCCTTTGCCACACCTGTGTCAAAATTAGTTGGAGATCTTTGCCTAAATCTTTGGCAGCAGCTGACTTAATTTGTGGTTTACTACTCCTGACAGTTTATTGGGGAAGCAAAGCATGCCTTCATCTCCAATAATAAACAGCCCACCCGCCGACACTTTGACAGACTTAATGGTTTTTTTATACAAAAATGGACAGACTTAATGTTTCAACTGTAGCGATCATCTGTCCTGATCTCCTTAATGAAATTAGATTAAGTGCACCTGGGAAAATGCTGAGACGGCACATTGCCTTCATCACCTTCCTTAATTTAAAACCAATTTGCGGGGAAAATATCCTCTGAAGCTGAGGGAGGCAGAGAGAAGGGGGAGGGAAGGGGATTTTTAAATCTATCTGGATAGCTACTGGCAGTTTTAATTCCTTTCCCTGCTGGCAATGTGAAATATTAACAGCCATAAGAACTCAGAGTTTAAAGACTTACTAACCTTTTTTGCCTTTCTTAGGGGAAACAGAAACAAAACAAAATCTTTACCGTCAGGATCACATGTAGGAACAAAGTCCAGGATATGCTGGGGCTCAGAGTTGGGGCTGGGCAGGGCAGAGAGAAATGGCTGAAATATTGGAAGTGTCCTCTTCCAAGAGCTACACCATGTTTTCCTAAAATATATTGTAACCTCTAGGTGATGGTGATGCTCACTGTCTGCTTTTACCTTGATAATGATTTAGTTGTCCCAAAAAATAGTAATTTATCCACATAGCTGTGAAATGAGCTGCAATATGTGCAGTATAATGTGACCTGAAGATGACTGCGAATGTTCCTTTGGCTCATTCTGAGAAGAGCAAGAAACATGTCATTTTAATTAAAAATAAAACATTGCAAAGAATAACAATAGCTTTTTTTCCCCATGAAGGATTATTCCTTTTCTCTCACTGACTCCACTGATTGGAAACATGCTAACAGTTAGCTCAAGGTCTTCCAGTGCAGAGGTGGTCAGAGAGCACAGTAGTCTGTGATAGGCTGGAAAGTCACTTTATAGCAGAATTTTAAATGCTTACAGCCTTTGTTATTTGGACTGTTACAGTCCAAGCTCAGCAATGCAGTTGATTTATCCATCTCCTGTCTCCAATTTCAGTATTGCAGGAAAAGGAAAATTCACAGTAGAGATGGGCATTTTCTGCTGCTTGAAGATTATTTTCTTTATTTGCTTAGAATTGGCTTCATGAAATCTTTCATAGCCCAGGTTGGGTAGATATGTCCACCTTGTGTCTGGCTGCTCTCAGGACCAGAAAAGGAAAACCCCAGTGCCCTAGAAATGTCTGGTTATAGGCTGGGGTTTTGTTGAGGTAATTGATGCAGAGTCACTCCTGTTCCTCCAGCTGCTGCTGATCTCCCCTCAGGACCTCAGTCATGGTGACCTGTGAAGAAAAAGTTATTAAGAACAACCATGTTGAAAGTCTCAGCTAAATTGTATTAATTAGTGAAGGTGGGGCCCCATTTTCAAAAGTGCTCCTCACCCTAATCAAAGTCAGCAGTGTCTGTGAATGCTCCATGCATCCCAAAATCTGTTCAGCCATCTTCATCCACTTGACTGCTCTATCAGTGGGACTCCTTATGTGAGTAGGAGTTTGTATGAGTAGCCCAATCGCTGTCAATGAATAATTTAAATGATTTAAGCCTCAGACGTGCTTCTTAATAATGAGGGAAATCAGCCCCATATGTCCTTGTCCATAAATACTAGAAGATGGGGACAAGTCACTTTTAAATGGGTTTCATTTATTTTTAAATGGAATCATGATAAGTGTTTTAAAGGTAATCAAGCATGTGTCGCTATCCTGAATATTATAAATATAAAAGAACATTAGCCTAAAATTGAAGGGGATCCCATTCATATATAAACTCAATTAAGGTATCATGCATGGATAAAAGCACAGAGTAACCTTTGGTAACCAACAAAGATTTTAAGGTGTCTGCTCTTTTTATTAATTGCCACAAATGGGGCTGAAGTGACCAATGTGTGTTATATATGTCACTATATATTATGGACACTCAGATCTCAGTGACTGCAGGCATTTTCACCCTCTTTAAATTTTGTAGATAACCTCATCCTGCCTCCAGAAGGTGAAGTTGAAGGAAGATTTTTTTAATATGCGATTATTGAGCTTGTTCCCATGAAACAACATATATCCTACCAAAAAGGTCTCCTTCCTATCCTTGTATTTTTAGTCTCTTTTTTTTTTCTGAAACATGAGTTTCTTGTCCTTTTCCCATCTCAGTTTTTGTCTGACAGCATCATGGCACCTCCTCTGCTCTGCCCCTGCTGTTGGCCCTGGGCTGTGAGATGCCAATCTCTTGCAGGTGGTTTTCTCCATGAGACAGGCTGCCTTCAAGGACCAGTCTGTGGCTTTTCCCCACAAAGCCTAATGAACATTATATATAGGATGGTATGCAGTTAGTGATTGTTTGTATTTACAGCAAGTGTTACATTTTAGGATCCATGAGACAGAGAATCTGTATTGAGACACAGGGAAGGGGAGAAGGATGCCTGCCAGTTATTTTTAGTAGCACTCTAATGTCAATTAGAATTAAAGCAGATGTGTATTAGTAGTTAATTCATATTAAGAATAGCAGTGCACTAGCTACCACTTTCATCTGGAAGCAGGTGCAAGTCTGTCTGTGTTACTTGCTTTTAATGTGATCTAGTGAAAAAAAAAAAGGGATCTTTTAAGCCATCTTATTAGCTTCAAAAGTTATTATAATCTACCTTCTTAGTCTGTATCATCACTGGGGTTGAATTGATTTGTCAATGCTGCCAGTTTGCATTGCCACAGATGTAAAGGATGTAGGAGGAAGGACAGTTCTTGCCTGGGCAGTCTTACACTTTTCCAGTTATAATTCTTAGCTGTTCAGCTGGTGGATTTATTTGGTACAGTAGCAATGCCTGACAACATTTCAAACAGACCTGTAAGCCCCAGTGATCATTAAATCCATTTTGTGTTATAACTTCAAACTTTCTTTTCCCTCTCTACCTTGTCTCTATCTTGTGGTTGTCTTTCAAGTTAATGTTGTCCAGGGCAGATAAACAGCACAAAAAGGATTGAATGGAGGTAGAAAAGGTGATGTTAGCTCTCAGTGTAGTTACTCTTCTTCCCTCTCTTCAGCAGAATGGCTGAGCAATGCTCATCATGTACCTGTGCATCAGTTTAAACTCTTGCTGTGCTGTGAGCCAGTGGATTAAGCATGTGGCCTAGTGCCCAGCTAAAACCAGATCTGGGTTTTCCCTCACTGCCAAGGGGAAGCCCATGGGTGCTGGGATGGTGTTTGGAGTGGGACTGTAGCAGCACATGAACCCATTTCGTGTGGCTGAGTGCTGAAACTCGCTGTTCCCTGACCTTCAGTTGTGGCTGTGTCTCGGGCTTGTACCGTAGGCAAAATTCCCATTGCCATTGTAAAGAGCAAACATTGGGGGGGCAGAATAACTCTGCGGCGAGAACTGGATAATGTACTTCAAGTCCATGGCCTAATTCCTCTGATGATGTTGTTTAAAACATTATTTTCTCATTACCCTTTGTGAGCCGAGCTTCAGAGCTCTCCATTAAAAATAACAGCAGTGACTTGAATTAATTGGTTAGAAAACATTTCTTCTCTCAGCCATGTTCCACAACAAAACCTGAGGAAGCCAAGAAAAATGCTGGCCCAGATTTGGAAGAAGTTTTGTTTAGAGGCCTGAAGCCTACACGTTGCTCTGCAGACAAACACACACATCCGTGGGTCTGTTGCAACTGCCTTGGGTTTACAGGAAAAGAAGCCAGGCTGGCTGCAGGGCTCAAAAACAGTTGCTTGCCAGATTCTGATTTATTTGACAGCCTCCAAAATAAAGTAACTATTTGTCTAACTCTTCCTGATTAGTCTGAAGAGGTTCTGCCAATCTGAAGAGGATTGACTAGTCAGGAAACCACTGGTATTTTGACTTTTTTTTTTTTTTTCTTTTAGGGCTGTGATATTATTTGCAATAATTTCTCCTTTATTAAGTTTGGCATTTCAAAATTATTCACTGCTGCAATGTGAACATTTTCCACATCAACAATAAGTCTATTACGGAGAAATTTACAAAAACAAAATGACTTCATATTGCTTGCAGATGTATTCTGTAAAAGTAATTGTTTTTCACTAGATTTTAATGTTTCTAGGCCTTTGTAAACATAATGCCTAAATACTTTTATTCAATAAACGAGACCCATTCAGTAATTGCTTGCACATTTGAAGTCCAGTAAATAAGGAGCAGATTTTGACCAAAATCTGTGTATCATTTAAGCTGCTTAGGTCACAGCCCTAGGGCAGAAAAGAACTGGTGAGAAACTTGTGTTTTCAGAAGTAGAGAACTGTGACTTCAGAAACCAAGACAAATAAGCCCTATTTCTCTTTAATTAGTGGATTCCTGCTTGCTTTATTCTTCGTTCAGTAAGGCTGGGAATTCAAAGGAGGCTCGAGATGTTAAGCATTCTGTTCTCTGGACTTTCTTTATAGTCTGGGGATACCAAAGTCCTTGAGGCTCTATTGGAAATCCCATCACACAAAACCATATTTCTTTCCTTGTATGCATTGTTTTCAGGTTGGAAGAGCCATTGTGCATAGACAGAGAAAATACATGCATGTGGAATGGAAATTGTGGCTGATGTCACTGTGTGCCTTGGTTTTATGTGTATAAGTTTAATATGTTCTAGTTTTTAAAAGCCAAAAGTATGAGAGACCTCATTGAAACTAGAGGAACCTCTAGGAAGCATCTTGCTGTCTTAAATTTGGGCAAAATGTCAAAACTTAAAACAAAAAAGGCAGTGCATGAATAACTGGATATTGCTTGTCATGCAAGAAAAATAACTTACAGAGCAAAGTAGAATCCAGAAATAAAATTGAAATAAAAACAAAACCAAACAAATACCACATGCATTATAATTTTTGTGTGAGATGTGTTTGGTGGAGTCCTTAAATCAAACAGCTTACAGCCTGCATTGATGAACTCTCGTGCCTGAGGAAAGTAATAGCCAGTGAAGTACTTTCTGTGGTGGTTTGTTTTCTCTACAGATATTTTACAAGGTACAGGGACCTTTTAATGGAACCAAGGAGGAAAAAGGTGGTCTAAAAGACAATATGGAGTTTTTCCTAGGACCATGTCACCTTCTGCTCTCCAGACACTGTATTCTCACAGGTGAATCTCTGGCCTGTTCAAAGGCAGCAATAAAATCCTGTTTCATTTAAATATGACCAAGGTTTCAACTAATATCAGCAAGAATGCACCTCCCTGTGCCTTAGGCCATCATGGTCTTTTAACATGGGTGCACAGGTAAACAGTGGCACAGTTGGCTTTTCTCTGGATGAAGGTGTGTGCAGGAAATGAGCAGTCATCTCTTATGGCACGAGGGATGTGGGGTGCAGCAGGTCACACTGACCCTGTTCCAGGTGACAAGTCATGAAAAGCAGACCTTTGAGTAAAACTGCCTTTGTAAATATCAGTCCTTATTCGTTTGCTCCTGTGTACGACAGGGTGTTTCCCTGCCATCACAGGTCATTCCCAGCCAGCTCCTTCCATGTCTGATTCCCTCTCCTTTTCCCCCTCCTATCCAAAGAACAACAACCCTGAAACCCCATAAAGCTTTGCAGCTGTTTTCACACATAATTAAATTGTCCTGGGTGATCCGTGCCGTGGCCTTGGGTGCAGTGCTGCGGGAATGGCATTGAAGCCACCGCCGTGATTTGATTACTGGGATTCCTGTCCAGATCAGCTGCTCCACCAAGGCCTCTGTGCTGTTTCCAGGGCTCAGTAAAGCTTCACACAGGGAAGAGACATTCCTTGTTCCTCATAGCAGCTGCCTCTGCCTGCACAGGGTAAAGGAGGCACAGAGCAGGGAGAGGAGCTTTGGACTCTGTACCTGTGGCTTGGATGTTGCTTGTGAGCCCTCCCTGACAGACCTCTGGACAGGCTGCTGTGATCTGTTCCATTTAAAAACTCCCTTACTGTTTTTGGTTTTATTTATCATTTTCACTTGGCCAGAGGTGCTCTTCCACCTGCCCATCTTCCTCTCCTGTGCCTTAACTTTTGGTTCTTACTTTATCAGATGTTTCACAATAAAGCATAGTGTGAAAAATATGGAATCAAAGGAAATAAAGGGTGTTTTGAAGTGACCCTTAAACATCAAGAGCTGCAGTTTTCTTCTGGAGTTTGCAGGTGCTGTAGCATTTTTCAGAGCAGGAGTGAGCTGGGAAGTATTCTCTTCTTCAGGAAAGTCAGGAAAATCTGTGTAACAAACAGGGACATACCAAACCTTTTTTTCTCACTGGGTAGTCTCTCCAGGGAATTATATATGCTGAGTATTGCCATGATACATGCTTTTTATTATGTCTCTCAGCACACAGCACTACTGCTGAAAGTACTTCCATTCACTTGTTATCTAATCTCTGTCATCAGAGGTCAATGGATACAGCCCAAGGTCCTCTCTTGGCTTATTTCCAAGCAAAAGCCCTGCATCCCTTGAAAAAGCCAGTTTCAAATGGAGCATAAGCAGGGACTTGCCTCACACACTGGCCAGGAATCCAAGTTCTTCAATGTTACTTTCCTGGGTTGTGACAGTCAGTCTTGCAGCTTTGTCACTGATTTCTGAAGATAGCTCTGTTGGTGACATTGGAAATGTTGCACCAAAGCCCTCAGGAGCTCCAGCCAAGGACCATATCCTCACCAGGATATTTGTATCCCCTACAGGTAGCTCATGTAGCAGGGCAAAGGCAGGAGAGAGTGTGCTTGGGCTCTAAAAAGGTTCCCCAAGCCAACAAGGTGAGGCTTTGTCAGACCTGGGAGGTTTAACTCTGTCTGTGGCATTGCCATTAAAGCAAATTTTGAGGGGGATAATGAGGCAGGTCTGTAGGTGTTAGTGGGAAGCTTCTCCCAGGTGCAAGAGGAGGCTGGAAGAAAGCGTGGTCCAAGAGGTGGGTGCAGGAGACTGGTCTCAACCTGTTCCCACTCTGGTTGGGTGTGTAGGTGCTCTCCAGACAACTGGAAAACGATGAGAGGAGATGAGATGCAGAGGAGGTGCAGTGTTTTGTGCTGTAGCTGTGTTTTGTAACAATCTCTGTTATTAGAGGAACAGAAGCTTGCATCCTAAGGAGCACACCCAGGTTGGCAGGCTGTCCTGTAGTCTGACTAGACATCTATGCATGAAGGAAGGTCACATCACAGTAACTGGATTACCTAATAAAGAGCTGGATACAGGCCTGTTACAGTCAGGGAAGGCTTGCAGAGCACTCCCACTTCTTTAATTGGTGCTTTAGCCTGCTGGTAGGAATTGGGAGGTGCTGGGAAATGACACAATAGCAGTTTCAGGAGCATTGCTCATGAATCACTGTCTGAGTACATCCGCTGCTCTAGTCTGTGTCATGCAGCAAGGAGTTTTTATGACTATTTTGTTTGTTCCTGTGATTTATTCCTAGCATTCTTCTGAAGCTGCAAGGTAAAAGATGCTTGTCTCTCAGTGTGCTCTTGTAAGTCTAAAGTTCAGGGTTATTTTCTGAATGCAAAATGAGCATAGAAAATCTTGTCCAATCTCTGCACAATTTTTTTCCTTGAAACAGCATTTGTCTCTGTCATATGCAGCTGACTTCACTCTCTGCTAGAAGCTTCTCACTGGTAAGCTTTGCTGTCATCCTGGATACACAAATTATCCATGTTTATTTTGGTATAGCTTTGGAGACATGTTCTCTTCATTCTTCTTGGAGTCACAGAACACAGAGGTCTTTTCCACCTTCCTGTAAACAGGACAGAAAGGAAAGCCAGATGTCAAGGTTATCCTACAATTTACACCATGAAGCCCTGCTTTTACATGCTTATAATCTGCCCAGACTTTGTCACTGTGAATTTCCTTATTGAGAGTCTTCTTCAGACTGAATTATTTGGGTGAATTTCAGCTGAAACACTTCAGCAGAGAGAGATCTTCCACTTAGTTCTCCTTGCTGCCAGCAAAGTTCTGGAGCAGAGAATATGGTAGATGGCAAAAGCACATCCGTTTACACTTACAGCTTTTCCTGTTGGCATCCAGCAGTGTGGAAGAAGATGACAGGTGCTGCAGGGTGGAAGTGTGGGCCTGATGTGGTGTTGGGGAACCAGAGCCTGTGAAGGGATTGCTGAGGAAATGTGGGAGCCAGGTTTTGAAAACAAAACACAACTAAAGCATGTGTGCAGAGGGGAGCTAAACTAAGATTGCATGGACAGCCCAGAGTGGTTTTTTCCCCAGATTTTTTTAAAATGCTTTACTTTTCATCTTTAAAGATCTGCTTTTTTATGCCTGGTTTTATGGCACTTATAAGTGAGACTATATAAAAAGCAGTGTTACATTTTGTGTGAGCCAAAGAGCCATCCTAAAGTGAGAAGCAAGAAAGTGTTTATCAAATGCCTATGTAGTTGTTGGGTGCAAACAGATGTTCTCTATGTGAAACTTGAATAGGAGCACAAATTTAGCAAAGCCTTCTCTTGCCTTTTGCTGCTGCTTTTAGGGATGTATCAGTCTTCCAGAGATCAGGTTCTGCAAATGGTACAAGCCATTGTATTTTCTTAACAAGGTTTGCCAAGCTCATCCCCGATTGTAAACCTTTATTTCCTGTAATTTAAACAAATGGTGCATTTCAGCAGTGGCTCAGTTCCTTGAAATAAAGATGTATTTCTGCTAGCTGACTAGATGAAAGCCTGGTTCATCCATACTGCTGCCTTTCCCAAAGCTACTGCATGGCCCATACCACTGCATGCAGCTCTTCTCAGCTTTTCTCTGAATACTTCCACAATCTCGTTCATGCCAGCCTGAGTCTGAAAGAGTGTTTGGGTAAATTTAAAAACCATCAGTGTTTAAGTGGATTGACAAAAAGCAAGGCAATTGTTTCTAGAACTGACTCTGCTTTCCAGAAGAGCAGGCATGTCTGAGATGATCTCTGGCCTTGTGTCCATACCAGGTTACTCAGAAAAATGAATGCAAGTCAACTAAAATGATAAAGCTAAAAGCCAAGTGAAAGCATGTCCTCATGGAGGATGCCTTTTGTGGCATTTCATTACTGAAACTGATCTGTAAAGTTGTTTTGAGTTGTGTAACTATTTTAACTAATCTGCCTTGTCTTTGAACCTTTGCTTGCCTTCCTTTGCCTTTCTTTACGGTACCTGTACTTTGGGTATCATAACACTCAGAAAGTTCTGATCATTACCTCTAGTTAACATTCATTCTCCCTTCTAACCTGTCTTACTTGCTGCCTCATGACCCATTAGGCAATTGTTTTTAATTAGGAAGTTAATTACTAGTTTGCAGTGCCATGATTAAAAAAAAAAAAAAACAAATTAAACAAAACACTTGGCTTCTCAAAATTGTGGGTTATGTTATTTACAATACTTCTTGTAAACTTCTTGAGCATATTTATTAAGAGTGGTGAATTTTTGTAGCTGGTGGCCTCCTTATCTTGTCCTGCAGTGTCTTTGGTAAACAGGGAAAAAGAAGATGATGTTTGCTTCTGTTTGAAAAAAACCCAAATTGAGCAAATTATTGTCTAGAACAGATATTTCATCAGATACTTGTGGTCAGCCAGAGAGATTTGCACAGGCCTCAGACACCTGCATAAGAAGAGCTGCAAAACCTGTTGATGGAATGAATGACATGCAGGGACTCTACCAAAACTCTCCTTAGATTTCAGCATAAGTGAAAACAAATGTTCTGCTGTAAATATCCCCCAGGTGAATACATTTTTTCTCTTCACAGCTTTGAAACACGCTTCAGGCTAGAGAGGCTCCCTGGAGAGGGAATTTAGTGCTCAGAGCTAAAGGTCAGGGTCAGGTCACTCTGCTCCATTTGAAATTTGGCACCTAGGTACATATGGCAACTGCATCATCCCAGGGGCTAATTTGCCAAATCAGATTGCATCCTTTTTCATTGCTGTGTGCCAAGCTCTTATGTCAGTCTACTCCCTGCAAAGTTGAATGTCGAACAGCCAGGACCTTCTTGTAGCACCAGCCACTTTCAGCAGCTGAGCTCCCTTGGAAGAAAACCAGAGCACACCTACCTGATAATAAGAACAACATTTACATGGTGGTTTTGATTTCAAAACTTTATTAAGCATCAAAGGGAAAGTTGCACTTGACCCTTGGAGGCATTTACAAGCAGCTCTCTTCCTTGCTCATGCCCAAGGGCTGTGGGATGAGTGGATGGAATTGCAGCCTCCATAGAGGCGGGTGCAGACCCTGGCTCACAGCCTCTCCTGTGCAACCAGCACTTCCCAGGAGTTCCCCAAGAGCTTATAATCAGGGCACAGATGGATGAGAGAAGGAAGCAGAGACACTGGAGAAGGTAAATGGTAAGGATAGGGGTATCCAAGAGCATTTGCTTGACTGAGTGCAGAATCCACGATACTCTCGGCGTTATCACACTAGAGTCAGTCAGGTGGTTACAAAGCCCCACTTGGGATGCCATGGTTATCTTTACACTATAAGTTCTAGCAGCTTAATTAGCTCGGTCTGGGGTAGGAGGAGATTGGTGAAAACTCCTGCTGCATGTACAGTTATGCTGAGAAACGAGTTTGGTTTTTTTCCCAGTACAGCTTTGCTGTGATAGGATTTTTTACTGGAGGGAGTTGCATGCAGTTACTGGCTTTAATACACATAAGTTGCTAAGAGTTTCTAAACCTGGATGTCCTTTCTTCAAGACAGAAAAAAGGAGTCATGAAAGTGAAACAATGGAAGAACTGCATGAGTTTCTGCCAGTGATTATACTGAGATTTGGGATGGTTTTATTCCTGCTTCTGTACCCAGCTCTAAAAGGCATCTCTGTTGTGTCAGTCATCTGGATGCTTTTGCAGGGGCTGGGGCAGGGGGCTGCAGGGGAGGGCAGAGGAAATGCTGAGATAGTGGGGGAAACTTTGGAAAACCCAGAAGGTGCTGGAGGCTTCAGCTTGCTTCAATTAGTGGAAGTCATTGTGCACCTCCTTCCCTCACTGCCTCCCTTTGATCTTTCTTAAAGGTGTAATGCTAGAAACAGATTTAATCATGATACAAAAAAAAACTGGGAAATGCAGTCTGTAGCTTTATGATTATTCCCTCAAAAGGGCCTTGGAGATTTTAGCTTTCCTTTTCTTCTGGCCTTGGAGATAGGCATGTTCACATAACCCTGCTGGTTTATCATTCCTATCAGTAACACGCCTGCTGCCAAGATCCAGCATTTCCTGATACAGTCTGTGCTTCAAAATCGCCAGCTCTGAGGGGGCTTTTGGGGATGGGGATTGTTTTCTCTGCAGAGGGGTGTGAGCAGTGGTTCTGGAGAGCACATTCCCTGCTGGATAATGGTGCACACACCCTTTGCCCTCTGTTTCTGCTGAGCAGTCGGTTGCCCTGATTTGTAGTGCTCTCCAACGCCTGTGCTCTTTTTTCCTCCCCTTTTTCAACATGACAAAAGGTTCATGTGTTTAACCTTTAGAGGCATTATTGTCAGTCTCTGCTCCCCTTGCCAAGAGGATGGGGATGTTTCTGAGTAATGAAGTGCAGGAGCAGGATGGGACTTTGGACCAGAAGGTTGTGTTTATCTGCTATGGCATCCTCACCACAGTCATGCAGTGGGGAGGAAAGATAATCTTGTATTTCGAGTGATTGAAGCCTCCTAACAGGAGATAAAAATACCTCTCAGAAAAATAGCTGGCTAAATACCCATTGGTATTATGCTTGTCCAAAAGTCAGGGAAGAATTTTTAGCCTGTCAAGCTACTGAGAGCAAATGTGAGCCATGTTTTACCCTAATTCAGTAAAATAAAAAACAAGCCAAAATGTTTTGTAAAAATTAGTCTTTGATCTTTCCTAATGTGCAGCCTGTGTTAGTGGTCACAGCTGTCCAATTCTCTCAGCCTGTTTCTGTTCTCCCTGATGCCATTTTTACATTGGTGCAGTTTCAGTGGCGTCAGTGGAGCGGTTCCAGATTTATACCAGCAGTTTGGCAAACCCCAAATGTTTAAAAATCATGAGTCAGGCTCCAGAAAATAATGTGATTTTTCTTTAAAATCATTATTTAGAGCAACACATTGGATTGGGGGTATGGTTTTTAATTTTCTCTTGAATGTTTCTGCTGATGGGTGCAGCAGGTTTTCGTTTACGTGTCTGTGAAGTCTGGAAGATTAGTTTGCAGTTGCAGTTGAAAGTTGTGACTCCTGCTCGAGCACAGCACTCCTTTAAAACTTGTAAACTTGGAACTTTTAAAGCAGATCTTTAGTCAGATATTCTTCTTGCTCTCTATCTGGGCAGCTCTTGGAGGGAAGTCTCTTTTCTGGCCCATGCTTTGAACTCTAGCGTGTATATGAAATGTGGTAATTAATCGACACAATTAATAATCAAAATTTAAATCAACATAATCAATATAACAGTCATCAGTACTTTATACTAAAATCCTGAGAGTTGTCAGAATTGCATTTCAGTAAGAACAGAATGCATTGATTCACTTCTCTGTTGACTGATTTTTTACCAAGCCTGGAGACAGAACACAAAGCGTCCTACCCTGAGCAAGTTTGGTTTTAGCTTGAAACCAAAGAATGTAGCCAAGTGCTGGATTTCCTAGTGAGCTAATATTTTATACTCCTGGTTGGATTAGTTAAACTGCTCGGCAGGAAAGCCTGTGTGTGTGTGTGTGCTTGCACAGATCTAAACAAAGCTTTCTCACACACACAGAGGAAGCCAGCCAGCTACTCCATTGATTGTGGGTTTGTCTTTCTGTTGCCCATGCCTATGCCTTTTATCATTTATTTGGAAAGTTAATGAAAACAAGCTTAGTACAAGGAAAAGCACCCAGCAGAGCAGCCATCAATGCTGCAGAAGTTTCTTCTTGCCTGCTTATAATTAATGCCTCTTCCAGCAGAGAGAGACTTAATGTGGCAAAGCCAGCCAGCATATGCATCAGTCTGCTGGAACGGTGATTATTGATAATGGCTGGGAGGGAAAGCTGCCTTAGGTAGAAGGAAGACAGCCTGTCTTACCTTGTGTCAAGGAAAGTGTGAAGACCATAATTTTTTCGAAAAATAATTTTTAAAAATTAATATTTCAGCTGTCACAATGACACCAGCAGCTGTGGGTGGTGTTGGCTGTGCTGTAGAGCTGTTCTCAAAGACTTAACATGTATTAGAAGTCCAGTCTGGCATGCTGGTGCACAAATGCCACTTGTGTTGTTTAAAAACAGTGAGCCAGATGTATTTTGGAAACAAAAGATGAACCCAGTATGGCATTTCTGGTTAGTGTAAAGCATGAACTGAGTGAACTGGAATTAAATATGCATTGAGATTAATGAGGAAAGTTGTAAGCAAAGCAGAGGAATGATGGATGGTGATCTCCACTGAGGTGGTCATGCAGATCTCCTGGAATAAACATCATACAATTAATGTGGTTCATAGCACCAGGCTTACCACAAACTCCTGCAGCTCTTGGCCTTGGGCTTTGGAGACACTGCCCCACACAGAGATGCCTTCAGCCATACTCAGACCAGCATTTTTCTGCCGTGGGATTTTAGAATTCCTGTGTAGATGGTGAGTTAATGACCCAGCAAATTAATTGCTTCATGAGGCTGCATTAATAATTGATGTTCTCTTACTCCTTTTCATATTATATACTAACTCTCTGTTCAGCATCTGCAAGTAAAACAGTCAAAATTACCAAATTGCTTATAATCCCTCACTGAGCATGCTGCTCTGGAGGATGGGAGAGTACTCAGGTACTGCTTTTAGTGTTATATTGAGGAAATAAATTGTATCAATAGGATCTGCAGTTGCAGGAAAACTTGCTGCACAAGGGGTAACAAGAGGTCACTTTTTCAGAAGAGGGGTTATGCCTTTCTTACAGGGAGCTACATTTTAGTTGATGCCTGCCTGGTGTCTGGAGGAAAGCAGTGAAAGCTCTGAGTTAAATCCACATCAGCAAGAGAACACATTTAATTAAGAGGCCTTATCTACACAGAGTATTGTTGGTTGTGTGACTTTGTTTTCTCAATACATATTTCTTATTCTTGCAGCTCCACTTTTGAGACTGCCTGATAACAAATCACTGTGTCACTTAATTGTCTGGGACTTTCTCCTTTCTTCAGATTATTAAGTGAGGTGGTTTAAATATTAAGTGCAGGAGATCACTGATGGGCCTCTGTTAAGCCACTGTGCTGTTGGGAGAAATAACTAGAGATATGTTTTCAGGAAAAAACAAACATTTCTAGGAGGAGGTGGATGTGCTAGTGACAGGTGTTTAACCTGGTGTGAGGTTTGGTGGCAGCTGATGGCCCCTGAGTCACAGCCACATGTTCCCTCTGGCATTGCCACCATTCTGTGTTTGTGCAGTGAGCTGCTCCAGGAAACTCAGCTAGCTGAAAAGTTGAAGGTTTGGGATACTTTTGTTTGGCTTCTCTTCATCTGGGACAGCTCTGCATTTCTGTGTTATTTCATGGATTCCACTGCTGGCACTGAAGAGGAGATGGGAATATGCAACCAGGGAGCCCACAGTGTTTAAAGCTCCTGTGGCAGAGCATCTAGGTATCAAAGATGAAGGAAGTTTATTTCTAATCAACCAGTCTTACATTTCAATCAAAGAGTTTAAATTTATACACATAAATAATTCATGCCCTTATTATGCTCCACATTCAGAATGCGGAATGCACATTAACTTGTCCTTGTCCCACTCTAACAGATATGCAAGTGTGATCATCCCTGTTTTATTAGGGGAAAATGATACCAAAGGTGAGATCTTGGTGCATTAAAATGCCCCCCCCCCTTACAACTAGATTTTCTCTTGAAATAACTGAGATGTCTGACTGTTGCTCTGAGGGTAGTAGTGGCACTTTCTAGCTCCAGTGCAATGATTGTGTCACAGAAAGGATATTAGGGTAGTTATATAGCAGAAATAAGTGAGTGTGGCATTACCTCAGTGCTCCCAGGAATTAATAACCCCACAGGGATGTGAATGCCATACCTGCTTTGCCATTTTTAGTCCACAGGGCAATGCCACCTCTCATCTGAAAAACAGAGATAAGTGTGATCACTAATGCATTATGCTAAAAAGTATATCCTTACCTCTTATAGAAGGATGAAATTTATTATTAAGCTTGATTGTGTTCAATTTTAAAAATTTGGCTAGTTCCTGAAAGAATATTTCATACAATATACATGAGTAAGCCTTTGGCTTGGGGAAAAGTGTTGTGCCTTTCCAGTTACTGCTCAGTTTTGTGTTGTTCTAATTCATTTTCTTTGTTTGATTTTTTATCTTGGCAAGATCCTGACTTGTTATTTCGCAGTTTGAGGAATTAACATTTCCTTTTGATTTAAGATGTAATTTAACATTATATGTAAACATTGTATTGCAGCAAGTGTCACCTAAAATGCCTAAAGTAGCCTCCAAATCTGTATGAATAATGGGTGAATCTTTCAAGTGTTATGGAGTAGCCGTGATTGATCCATCTTCCCCTGCTATAAAACCCCCCAGTTGTAAGGCTGTGCCTTCTACTCTTCAGGCTCCATGTTATTAGCCATGGACTCACAATACACACCACAAATCACTGCTCCTGACTCATTTAAAAGAGCTGCCTGGGAGAGGGCATGGAGCTGACACAATGTCCATGCCTTCCTGGCCAGGCTGCAGGTGGAGCTGGAAGCCCAGCCCCAAATGGGAATTGTCTGGCACTTCCCTTGCAGGGCTGTTGACAATTGCCTGTAGCTTTGCCAGCCTTTAACTGTTGGAGCTGAAATTTTCCATGTCGTGTGTCTGCCTGCAGCTGATTTCCTTTTCTTTGAAAGTTCAAATAGAAAGATTTGGCTGCCTAAAAAAAAATAAGGTAGGGAGAAGTAAATTGGTTTGGTCGTGTTATAAGCACTTGCAAATAGTTTGCTAAGGAACTTGCACACTTACATACTTTGAAGCAAGGATGTGAAATTTGGCCAGGATTTAGCCCTGTGGAAGACAGATGCCTTTTGCTATCTCTACAAAAGTTGTATAAGGCCTGCCAAGTCAGAATACTCTCAGAAGGATCAGTTTGCACATTCTAAGAGTTTCAGGGAAACACAGGTAGGCTTTTGAAAGGAAAATACCATTTCCTAAGTAGTTTGCTGGATATTCTATATATGGAGTTTCCCAAAAGACAGCCTCATAAAGACCTGTCTTCCATCAGGAAAAAAAATGAATGCTCAGAATTGCTTAGCAGCCAAGATCACAAGAAACCCCAAGTGTACTTAAAGGGCACCTGATAAGATCAGTGAAAAAATACCCATTACTGCCTCTGGAACATCATGTAAATCTGTCTGCACTTGCCTTTCACACTTTTAATTGAAAACATAAAGAGGTGGGGGGAGCATTTGAGCAGATTAGCTAATTGATTGATTATTTACAAGGAATCAAAATTAGAGGGACAATGATGTCTTTTTAGAGAGGCGTCAAGGCAAATTATATTATTACCTAGTTATCCATATGCACAGTTTGACATGCACAGCACTGCAGCATCCATTTGTAGGCAAATCATGCATCAGGGGTTTTCCTAGCACACTTTAAGAGAATTTAACGTGCCTTTCTCAAAACCACAAAAGCAATGCCACAGTGCATTAAGAATGAAATATTTCACTCTGGCAGCAAGTGCTTGTCTACCTCGTGGGTGCCAGTAGAGGTTTCAGTGCAGTATTGACCATGGCTTTGCTGAATGCTCTGGGGCCAAATCCCTCTCCTGCTTGTTCCTGGGCCAGAGACAGGCTCATGAAGAATGTGTGTTAATGTGCACCATATTCTCAGCCATCTGTTGACCCCATCTGACTTGCTCTTGCCTGTGCCTGTGGGGCTGCTCCTTGGGGAGAGCCAGCAAAGGTCAGGAGGGCACCCAAGCCTCCTTGTAAGCTGCTGAGTGGCAGTGCCATCTGTAAGACTTTCTTCCTCTGCTTCTGTTCCAAATCTGCCTTACTGAGGGTGGTGGACAAGTATTTTGATATAATTAGTTAATCCTGACAAAGCCAGCCCCCATCCCTGACAGCCAGCAGTCCCATCCCGGCTGGAGCAGACCCGCCAAAGGGAGGGACCTGCAAGTTCATTCTGGTTGTGCAGTGTGCTGACAGCCCTCGAAGCCCATGGGGATAGCTTGGCCAGAAGTGATTCCTTGCAATGAATGGTGTGATTTGTGCCAAGTGTTTTGAGACTGTCTTCTTTTATTTTCCTTTTTTTTTTTTTTTTAATATTCATGTATTCAGTACTTTTGTCTGGGCATGGGCAGCCTACCATTTTGGCATTTGAAATTTAAGCACCTTTCTTAGTAGCAAAAGGCAAGTTCTCAAGCGTTTCCCCTGGTGACATTCACTCTTGGATGTCTGTTACAATCTTGGCAAGCAAAGATGATGGATCAGGCACAGAACCTGGCCTCCCCTCCAAGTTACCTTGATTTCTTATCTCTGAAGCTGGATTGTTTTGCACAGATCTTGCCATTTCATAGGTTTCTCAGTCCTATTTCATTTAATGCCATCCTGGGGACACATGAGCCCAGTTTAAAATGTCATCACAATGTTTGAGAGTGGTTTTGGGAATCTGTTCTGCACATACTAAAAACTGTGTCAATACATAGTCAGGCTTTTAAAAGTGGTGTTTATAGCACCATAATGACTCTGTATCTAGGTCTTGAATCAGAACAGGGTGTGGGCCCTTTACAATGTGAATACAATAACATGTATTAAATAACATTGAGAAGTTACTGCCAGTGCACAGTAGCCAATTTTCCCATGTTACTACCTGAGAACAACAAATCACGAGTGAGGCTGGCCAGGCTGGTGGCCTCAGGCCAGCTTTTCCCCAAGCAAGTCTCTCAGGTCAGCCTGGCTCAAGGTGAGCTCAGGCTCAGTGGGGCTGAGCTTTGAGCCAGCAGCAGCCCCCTGTCCTTGCCCCTCCAAAGGCAGGATCTGTGGCACAGCACCTGGGAGCCTGACCCTCTCCCCAGGCTGCCCTTGGATGGCTGGGTGGGGGAGCCAGACTTTAGAGACCCTGTTGTGAAAGTGTTGATCTAGATCCCCAGGAAATCCTGTTAAGCAACAACAGAAGTGCCTGGGGCAGGGGGAAAAAAAAATCTGTCTGCTCTGAGCTGTGGCCCTCTCATTTGCATGCAACATATGTCCTCTTCGTTTGCGTGTCAAAATAACCCTGCCCCGGTTGCCTCAAGCAAAGAGATTAGATCTGGGGAGGAGGCTTGCACCAGGACAACTTCTAGCACAACAAGGAAATTCAGAAAGAGTAAAGATAATTAAAAACAAGAGATGAAAGCTAGCTCAGTCAGCTTGCTTGACATAGCCAAGTATCTTCCAATATTTCAAGAAACCTCTCGGTATCCAGAACTGTCCATCATCCACCCTGTTTTCCCCTGCCAGCACAATCTGGCATTTTAAAATTAAAATTGTTGTGCTTGTCCTGCTGACTCATATGTTGTGCATCTCTCTTCTGTCCAGATTTGGGATGAAATCTTGGCCCTGTGCTGTAAGCCTGTGTTATGCAGGAGGTCAGAGCAGTTAATCAAAATGGATCATTCTAGCTTTATAGCATAAAAGTCAGTTAAGTCATTGGCAAAACTCCTGCTGATGCCTATAAATGTGGAATTCGAACTATATAACCCCAAATGTCTGGCTGTAAGATTCTGAGCCCAGCTCTTGTGTTTGGAACTCCAGAGCCTCTCTGCTAATTTACTCTTCTCTTTTTGCACACATCCCACAGATTTGAAGTGCTGAGATTTTTTTAATGACAAGAGCAAAGCCTTGTTTCTCAGGAATAAAAATGTGGTCTCAATTTATTATTTTTTGAGTGAAAATGAATGACTTGAAAATACCTTGAATCCATTCCTTGCCTTTTTCACTTTTTTGGATTTTCTTCTGCCATTGCAATAAAGCAAATTTATTTTTAATAGGATCGAGGGGAAAAAGTCTAGGATCACTTTGCACCATATTTCTGCCTACAGCTGAAATCTCAAATCTAACACATAAACCCTTAAAAATAGTGAGGAGGAAAGGATCACTAATAACCTTTAAACTAGTTTTGAGACTCACCATAAGAACATTATCTGTAAAGGCTACATGTTGGTTACACTGACTTAGCAATAATAAGCAATAAAAATAAAGCACACTGCAAGGCTCAAACAAGCTTGAAAGCCTAAAATGTGAGTTTTGGAACGTTCCACAGTGATGTGGTTCACCAGTGCTGCTGTAGTCAGGATTTCTGCATTAAGATACACCTGCTTTTAGCACCTTGCCCCCTACTTTTTTTGGAAGCTCTTGCTCCTGCTTTTTATTGGCCCTATTGCTGGAAAATGCAGCTGGGGCTGCACCACAGAGGATGTGGTGGTTGATGGAACTGTGGAACACATTTTGCTTTGTATAGATGACCTAGCTGACCTTCAGTTTAGGTGAGGCCTAAACAGAATGAAACTAGCCTTGGATCAAATGCACAGTTACCTTTGTGTCTTCTCAGGAGGCTGGGAACTCTCCATGGGGCAGAGAAAGCTCGAGTAAGTTATGCAAACACTATTGTGAGAGGCTTGTGTAAGGGCTAAATCATTTTAGCCTCTGGGCTAAATTGTTTGATTGGATGGAAACCATTTAAGATGAGACTGGGTTTTTTTTTTTTTCCTTGAAATAGTTTATTCCCTGACCACATTTTAAGTAGCTAGAATGTTTTGCTTGGTGGAGTGTGTGACTGTGGGGGGTAAAGAGCAAGGGAAAGGGAATTGGGACTCATTTTTGTGGATATCCCAAAATAACCCAAATGAAGACAATCCAACCTGAAATGTAAGAATTCCCAGAGGCTGCTTGGTCACAGGATATGTTTCCAGATTGTATTAGAGCAATTCCCTGAACTGGAGAAGACAGAGGCAGTACTGGCTGACTTGTAGTTTTACTGTCCAATTGTTTATTAGCAATCCTGCTGTGCAAAAGCATTGAAGAAATGGAAGTTATTCAGAGGCAACTCTGAGCCAGACTTGATTGTTAGCAGCTTTAGGGATTTGGCTATTAGCTGGTGCGTTCTGTGGTAATGGAATATTGTAAAAATGTTTATATAAAAAAGTGCAAATGTCAAGGCAGTGTGTATGTGAATAACTCTTCATACAAGTAATAGTTCTTAGAAGCAAAATTTACCGGAAGTGTAACAGTAAAAAAGAAAAAAAAAAAAAAGAAAAAAGTTACTCTGACAGATTTGGTTAGTCTTTAATTTACTTTGCTGTAAAACCAGGTCCTTTACCCTAGTCTGCACACCGGGCCCAAATTATAGAGTTTGGAACCCCAGAACTGTCTGACCTGACTACTGATGATCAAGTCAATTCTTTTTATTACTGCCATGAGGTTTGCAGCAGGCTGCAGGGCTGTGCATTGAAAGTACATCAGTGCTTTTAGGGTGAACTGGTGTTTTAGGTTGATCGGTAGGAGATAAATTGGAGCTTTCAGCACCCACTAAAGAGATGGAGGTAATTTTTTTCCTCTTTTTCATCAGCAATTTGCACAGCCATTTCCAGTAATGGGAATAGGGCACATCACAGTTTGGGGGCCAAGGATGACTTCAACAGCAGAGCACGAATGTGGAACCCTTTATCTCCAGCACAGCAACTCGCAGCTGCACCTGACTGCTCTGCTGCTCCTGTCCCCAAAACTGCCATCCTTTTTGGACAGCCACAGAAGTGTAAATTAATTAAAGCTATCACTACACAGTCAGCCAGTTGTATTAATCTCCAGCCTGTGCTTGGTAGGTTTCTGAATAAATGCCCACTCGTGCTGTCTCAGGGTCACTGTTCCTGCCTGTTTCCAGCCTGGATAGCTGTGGCTGCGTCAGCTTGTGCTCGAAGGTTATCTACCCAACCAGTAGGATTACAAGGGCAATATATTTCTTAATGAAAATGTTGATTCTGGAGTACAGTTATAGGGTCATTTACATTATTATGCACATAATCTCTTTCAAAGCAGGGGGTCTAGAATGACCTTTTAAGGTCCCTTTCTGTACTGCATTTCTATGATTCTGTGAAGTCCTTGCTGAAAACAAATAAATGTTATCAACATTCCTATAAATTATTCATCTTTTAAATCCACTGGTCATTATAAGATGATTGGCATAAGTAATAATCTGTGTTAGGGATGCGAAAGAGAGCGAAACGATAAAAAGCCTCTTGATGTTCTGCTGCTGTTTGTCATCCTTTCTGGAGAAAGAGGGGCCTGACAGCCCTCCAGCTTTGCCCTCAGAGGACCTGGGCTCCAGGCCCTGCACTTCCACTGCTTCTTTTGTGGTCTTGACAAGTCATTAGGGAAAGACTGAAGCAGTGTTTTCAAAGCATCTTAGCTGCACTTCAGCTGGCTGCCCTGCTGCTCCCATCCCCAAACTGCCCGGCCTCACAGACTGCATTAATCAAAACTGTCCGTAGACATGCAGCCACTTGTATCCATCTCCAGCCTGTCCTGCTTCTGTTTGGCCCACAAGCACTTTTCAAACTTTCTTGCCTGTATTTTGATTTTTCTAGGTTTCTAAAAGGCCTTTGCTTTGCATTTCTGTTTTCAAACACAAATTGTAAAAAACAGATTCTCCATGTGTAAACACTGTGCCCGAAAATCAGCTTTCTCCTTTGGCTCACTCTCATCTTCCAGTGATAGAGAGACAAGGAGAGCTGCTTGCAAGTGGCTCAGACACATCTGAGCAGACACTCAGGGCTGCAGCTTCATTGTGCTGTGCCAGATCAATGGAGTCACCACAAATACAGGCTCCTCACTGACCAAGCTGCTGCAAAGCAAAGAACAAGAAATAAAGCTGCTCGTGCTCATTTGGCTGCAATAAATGGGTTTCAGCCATAAGTCTTTGGTTTCCTCTGCAGACGCTTTCAAACACTGTGCCTGTAGTTATTATTTTTAATCCCTATGATCTCACAGCACAGGCTGGATGTTGGTGACCGTGGTGGCGTGGGTTACACAGCTCCTCAAAACATTGATTTTGAATCTCACTTTAACTTAACCAAATGTTGCTGGTGGGCTCAGATACATACAATTAGCTCACTTAAAATGATGCCTCCGGTGTGCTAAGACACTTAAAATTAGGACCAGAAGTTAGGCAGTTAATCTGTAAAGCTCAATAAAGCCCCCTGTTTCATCCAAGGGTTGTCAGAAAATTCGTTCCACATCTGTACAGAAAAAAAGCGAGGTGTAAACTGCCAAGAACCATTTTAATGATGGCTGGAGAAAAAAGCAGCCAGATGGCAGGCTCTGCTGTGGCTGCGGTTGGTATTTAACTGCTTTTTTATTGGAAAAATATGGGGTGAAAAATTGTGTGGGACTCATTAGGCAGCCTGCTGCGATTCTGATCAGCTTGCCAATCTGTTCAGTGTGGCAAAGATCCAAACAGCCATAAATTTTTAGCAGAGGCTTATAATCTATGACTTGGAGCTTGTTAAACCTTCTCTACTCCCCCCACTTTTGTACACTGCTTGGTTTGGGTTTGTTTTTTTTTTTTTCCCCCTTTTTTATTTTTTAATCAAAGCTTCAGGGCTCAAGCTGTGCTGAAAAAAAAAAAGGGGGGGGGGATCAAGTCTCTCACAAAAAAGCTCCAGTGAATAGCATATCTCTTTGCTCCTTCTCAAACTAAGATCTCTTTGCTCCTTCTCCATAACACAAGTTTAATTTTCCTGATCCTGCATATTAACTAAAAAATTGGGTGTGCAGCAACATCTGAGGCAAGAGAGTGAGTGGTGTTATCTTTCCAGTGGCATAGAGGAGCAGAGGAAATCCTCCTGCTCCTCTTTTGTCATCTTCAGAGGGAGGAAGGTTGTCGGAGGAGAGGGCTGTTTTTGCGGGCAGGCAGCTCCGTGGTGTTTTTACCTTTTTGCTGAAAGAATCCCAAAGTGAGGAATATGCAAATTTCAGAATTTCATAGCTTGGAGCAAAGTGTTAGGATCACAGCACGGCTGGCGCTCAGGGGAGACGGTAAACTGCTGGCAGGGTTTTAATTTTCCACCGTAGTGGTGTCTGGATACCAAAGGATTCACAAAAGATCCTAAGAGGAAACTTAAAGCTTCCTTTTTCTTAATATTTGCATATTACAGAAATCGATTTCAGACAAAGGAAAAAGAGGTTTTAGAGGCTTCTGTGACATGTTTCCAAGTAACATACACAGAGCTATTGATCTGGCCACTTTTACAGAGATGGAAAATAAGCAGCCAGCACTCGTTCATGGGAGTATAAATATTGGTTTTGAAAGATTTATGGAAGCAAGAGGCCAGCAGTGGTGTATATGGTCTCTAGTATATCTACTGTTAAAAATACTGAAGTATTTCTCAGAAATTGCCCCAAGAAGTGAAATAAAATTATAAGCTATGGAGTTTCGATGCTTAACTGAAGCACTACCCTACCGAAATATTTTGATGATGATAACTCTGAACTCTCACGTGCATTTATGTCTGGGTATGCACACTGCACGTGTGATGTAGGTTCAAGGTTATTTCAAGGAAATGTTTTGAACAGAGCAGTGAGCCAGCTAAAAAGATGTGTATGCAAATAGAACAGTGTGCACAATTGCTGTCACAAGCAGCTAAACCAAAGTCCTTGCTTGGCAAAGGCAAAGGTGTAAACTTGACTCCTGCAGAAAGCGAGTGGGACTTCAGCTGATTAACTTGGATTTTTTGTGCAATTTAAGATGTGGCAGGAACGTTAAAATTAGCATCTGTACAACCCTAGTGTCAATGACTGAGATTTCTTTTTATTTGAACTAGCATTTCCAGTAGCACATCTCTTCTCATTATATTTTGGGACAACAGTGCAACAGAAATAGAGAAGATCTAGCAGACTTTCTAGCAAATGCCACTGAATTTGTTTTAATGCTGGCCAAGCCTTCTCTGGCTAATTGTCTGCACCAAAATCAGAGCCTACATGGATGGATGTTCTCCTATTTTGTCCAAGCTTACATGTACCTATTTCCCTCACCTTCTACTAAAAACTATGGAATTTCTTGCTACTAGCTGATTTCTTCTAGCTGTTGTCTTTGTCTAGAATACACATGTAAATAGGGAAGATAAAAGGTGAGTTGTTTCTTTCACAGAATTTATTGTAAAAACAAGAAAAGAACTCTATGAAAAGGCCTAGGGATGTTGTCTCCTATTTGCTATAAACATAATACAGTCAGAAAGTCTACGTTGTGAAAAGAGGATAAATAAGCAGATAATGGTAAGAAAATCCAAGGGTGCAGTGATCTATTTGCAGTCTTCCTGCTTTTTTGTGTTCTGCCAGTGGGAATATTTGTATATTACTGTTCAAAGAAAAACTGTCTTGTTTCCTTCCTAAAGTAATAATTTATGATGCATGAAGGACACTTTTTATTCATATTGACTTGTCTGTGTTTAGAGAAAGTTGTGTTTTTCCTTCTGCTGCAGGACTTAGGAGTTTGGAGCTTGGGCTGGTTGTAGGTTTTTTGAGATATTTCTGCCACTTGGAGTGGGTTTTCTTTAAACAAAAAGTTGAATCACGCCTCTGTCTTCCCAGCTGGCCTCAGACTCGCAAAGACAGCCAAATTTTCTTCACTTCCAGGAAACTGGTTTATTCCTTCCCCTCCCCACCTCAACATGCATGCATTCATACCCCAGCTCCTGCCCATGGAAAAGCCTGTCTCGCCCTCCAGCACTCGGCATCTCCTAAAGGTGTTGAGAGGACTTTACTCTGCGTTGCCGCCTTCTTGTTTCTCTCTGTGCCTGTCTGCAGGGTGTGTAGCCATGAAAACAGCCTTATCACAGCCTGTCTAGCAATGAGATCCATGAATACTTTGGCTGTTCCCCAGGATGGTGAGAGCACAGCACGCCTGTCACTCAGGCAGAGCGGGGAGCAGAGCGGCAGGGTGACAGCCGAGTCGCTGAATTTTATTTGGTGTGGGAGGAGGCTGAAGAGGGACTACTGGAGTGTCACCAAATCTTATAATTTTCCTGCAGAATGTATCCTTAAAGGCACAGCTCCTGGAAATCTACAATGAGATAAGGAATTTTGGCTTTGCTACAAAGATAAATTAACCCATGCAGCCACTAAGGAGACTTGGCAATAGGAGTGACCCCATGTGCAAAGTCAGCAAGCAAATAGAGGGAATGCCCACTGTATTTATTTAATTAGGGTTTCATCTTCCACATTTGAAGCCAATCTTCTGATTTGTTGGGAGAAAGGGAGGAAGGCAAATGGGCAAAGATTGATTTGTGTTCTCTGCCCTTTGATGGTTCATTGGAAACAAGAATTGCCAACATGCCTCTGGTAATTCCCACTGGGAAGAGTTTTCCTCCTTGTTTTGAAAAGTAAAAACATGAACTAGGATAGGATCTTCTCAGACACCACTAATCTTGCCTGTGTCTCCAGAGGCTTCCATCAAAGGCCAGCTGTGGTTTTGGGAGGTGCATGCTACATGTGGGATTCAGCCTCTCTCACATAAACATCAAATACAGGCTGAACTCAGTTTATGGCAGTAACCTGGAAAGGAAGGACCAAGTTCCCCAAAAGTTGTTTTTTCTTACTTCACAGTATAAAGGCTCACATCCTCCTAACCAAGCTCAGGGTTGTGTGGAAGGTGATGCCCTCAGAGCTGCTGCTATCAGGGCAGGAGGCTCCTGAGCTCTGTGCTGGGAATGGGAGCCAGTGCCAGCTCAGAACAGGTCCCAGCTGGGCACAGCCCTGTTCCAGTCCAGGTGCTCACCACCATCATCTGCTGCATGGGCTGTGGGTGAGCAGAGCAGCATCTCCAGGACTAACTTTGGGTTAACAGGTGGACAGAAAAGATCTCTCTGGAGCTGCTATTATTTAACATACAGCATGGATACCAGCTGGCAGTATTTAGTGAGTGTATTTTCTTCCTGTGCATCAGCAATGTACAGAAAATGTTGTTTGCCTTATTTTAAATGCCATGTTTCTATACACAGCATCTTTGTGGGGGTTACAGAACCCTCCACAAAGCTGGGGTCAGCAGTCCCTTCCCTGTGCCACCTGCATGAACAAGCTGCTGTAACAGCCTCACTTTATACGATGCTCTTTTAAATAAATAAAGACAACTCCCAGCAGGTACTAGCCCTTTAGCTGCTAATAACACTCAAGTCCTTTTGGCTGTCCAAAACATCCCTTCAGAGAGGGGATTCTGCATTAAGCAGGTTGTTCTGTCAGGAGCGATTGGCTCTGCGGCGGGTCTGGCCCGCGGAAGGGACGGTCGTCATCTGTGCAGCCTCTGCCTGGGGAGGAGGAGACACAATAAATGAAACAGATTAGTCATCTACAGGAGGACTTGATCGTCTGTCTTCCCAGATCTCTACGCTTCCAATGGAAGATCTAATTTTTCAATAAAGATAATTCAATTAGGAGGTTTTAATTAGGGAGTTGGAGCTGATTCTCCCCCCACGCTCCTTCCTGTAGCTGTCAGCCTCTGCACGGGAGCATCCGTGCCCTTCCATCCACGCTTCTCTTTTATTTATTTTTTTCAATTCCTAATCCTCCTGGTGGAAGAAAGCAGGGAAGGGGAAAGATGATGAAGGGAGAACAGGGACATTAAAAAAAAAATCAAAATAAAAAAAGACCCACAGCATGTTGTGTCATTAAAAAGTGCCTTGTATTACCCAGGAGCTTCTCCATCTGCTTTCGGTGGGCATCCCAGGAGGACTTGGCGATTATGAAGGAATTCTCGGAGGCCATTACTGGGAAGAGGAAAAAAGGCTTGCTGCAGACAGCTTAATGGACTAATTTGTAACTGTGAGAGCAGGAGAAATGAGTTGTTGGCCACGTTTTAATTTGACAGCGAGTGGCAGAACGAATGCGAGATGTGATGAGTGAGCAGGCGCGCTCCTTTTCGCAGTGCACTTTGCAGGGGCCCCTTGGCTTTCCCGGGGGGGCTGTCACTATTATTTTTTGCCTTCCCCATCCAAGCGAGGATGGTGGGGGCAAATTGGTGGGAGGTGCAAGGGGTGAGGACAGGTTGGAGGAGGGGAAGTGTGATCAAGCAAACAAGGCTCAGGATCCAATTTTTTTCCAGCATGAAGAAGACAGGAGGGGACAGCTAAAGAAATTACCAGTATGTCTTAATTCTTTGTGTGATGAATGGGAAGAAGGTGCCTTATGAAGAGCATTTTCTCTGTACATAATGACTTTGTTTCTGACATATGTGCAGCCCTGCCTTTAGTGATGCATGTGTCCAAAGGTGATGACCAACCTAAGAAAAATTTGCTGGTCTTACCAGGAGAAACTGGAGCTCCTAATTAGGCTCATAAAGCTGATGTGCAGTTGTTGATGCTTTCCCAAAACTTGCTACAGGCACTCAGAGGCCCTTACCCTCCAGTGCTGGTGCTTCCAGGGACCTCCTCACTGCTGTGACACTGTCCTGCCCTACCTGTGCCCTTTGGGGCATGGCATTAATTCAGGTGATATCTAACACAGAGCCAGGAAAGCATGGCAATTGCCATCCCTGCTTGCTGCCCCCATGATAAACCCTGATTGTGGTCTGATGGGCAGCTTCAGCACCCAGCAGCCTCCCCTTGCCCTCGGGTGCCTCTGGGCACATCTCTCACCCTTTGGACTGAGGCTCCTGCCCGAGGGCAGAGGCAGTGCATCTCCTTCCCTGCGTCAGGAGGCCTCTGTTCTACACTGACATTTTGTCAGATCTGTTGTTCTTTAGCTTGTGATGTTTAAAAATCAATGCTTTCCCCACCCAGAGGCTATAGCAGAGCAGCTTGCATGAACTGATAGATACATAAGTGTGGTTCTGTCCGTGCCATCTTCTTGGCAGCCAGTGCTCACCAGAGCTCCCCATCATGCACTGTATTTTTCTACTACATGTTTTTCATTGAAGTTCACATAAGGAGAAGCAATTTCAATTGTCTGCTGTATTTTCCAGTGGATTCTCTTCAATGACCTATTATGAAGATGTATGATCTTAAAAATACTAATTTTGCCAGAAAACATACATGGATTGGTAATGAAATTAATTGATGTGTATGAGCTGAATATTTATGGTTCTCTTCCCATGCTGCATTGTCAAGGTATGATGATTGCATAAATTGCATGAGAATTTCTTGCAGGACAGCAGACCAGATATCATCCCACACCCTTGGTGGGTTCTTGGAGTGGTCTCAGGGAGTCTGTATCACAACCAGACAAAATTCCAGTTTCCTCTCCTGGACTGCTGTTCTTCACAGCCAAGTGCTGTATGGAGGGCTCTATGGGTTGGGGGAACCACTACATGGCTCCTCTGTGTCATGTCCACCTTTAAGTGCCTGTAAAATCTAATAGAAGCCATAAATCCTCCTCAGAGCTTTTACTAAGCACCTAGAAGGAATTTGACAACACCTGAGTTGGATTACAAGAATTTGTTTCTATTACTGCTGATGGCAGGTACACAACATCCAACTCCCCTTGATTTTCTAAATGTTTCTTTATAAACAGATTAATCTTGTTTGAAATCTTCATATTATTCACCTTAATTATATGTAGCTCCGGCCTTCTAAGTGGGGTGGGAGAAGATCTAAGAAGACAGAAGCCCACACTTGGTCATGGCACAGAGAGAAGACAGCAAAGAGAAAGGAGACTGTTCTCCCAATCAGTACAAAATGTTGGCTTTGTGCCTCCTTAACTCATTAAGCCTCGGCTCTTGCTTTGGTGTTTTGATAGAGGGTGACAGGTAAAGGACCTTTTCAGTGCTTATTTTCATCTCACCTACTTGCCCATTTCATCTCTATCTCTGAACATGGATCTCCAGAAGAGAAGGCAATGGGATTTCTCCAAGCTGTCACCCAGCCTCAGGATGTGATCAGTATAGGGCAGCAAGGAAACTAAATATGAGGAAGATAGAGTGTGTATGGCTGTATTTATCAAGAAGACTAAGTGAATGAAATCCATGTTGCCTCCAGGACTTCTGCTCACACCTCAACCTGTCCCCTTTGAATCTAGAAACATGGCCCTCTGGTTTCAATCCTGCATGCACAGGCATACAAATGGAAACTAAAATTCCTAGATAGCAGCAGCCAAGATGTTAATTTACAGCAAACGTGATCTCATATGTGGGACTCCCACTCCCCCTGGGCTGTGAGTCCACTGTGAGCAGGGCTGGAAATCTGGGAGAGGAAATCTCTAGGCTGTCTCATTCCCAGGTCAAATCTTTCTTGTGAGGCTCACGAACATTTGGGGGTCCCGTGCCCTGTGTCTGTGGCAGCTCAGAGAGCAGAGCTGGAGCTCGGTGGCTGTGTGAGTTGCTGCCTTGCAGCAGCTTCCCTTCCCCAGCCAGCCAGGCTCCCGCAGCCGCCGTGGCCGCTCGCCCCCCTTTACCTTCCAGCTCACTGCCTCTGTTCCTGGAGGCCCCGGGAGGCTTTAACAACCACTAGATTGTTAGTGACAGTCAGACACTTTAACACTTAAAGTAGAAGGTTTGATTTAATCGCAAGGCTGTCATTTATTATTTGTCTGCTGTGTTCCGCCGGGGCGCCCGCTGATCAACTGCCTGCTCCCAGGAGGGCTTTTTTTTTTTCCTGCTTTTTTTTTTTTTTTTTTTTTTGTTTAAATCCTCAATACAAATTGCAGCGCTCCTAGATCTCCCAGCGGGACCCATTACCGCCTGTGGGGCATTAAGGATCATTAATAGTGCTGTCAGCAAGCTAGCCAGTTGGTTAGCTTCTCATAAATAGGAAATTAATCCATCTACTTCATTAATAATGCCGAGTGTAGCTATTTTGTTGCACTTGATGTAAGGGGCCCTGTGTTTGTCTGTAATGCGATAAGACAGGACTCCAAATTAGCATTGAATGTCTGATACAAGAGTGCAGACTCAATTACTTAGTGGAAAGGTTTTTGTTTTGGTTGGGATTTTTTTGTGGTTTGGTTTTGTTGGTTTTTTTTTTTCCCCAAACCTCTTTAAAGTTCTTGTGCAGCAAGGAAAAAAAAAAACCAACAACACTGATTTGCTCCATTATTTGTATTTTACGGATCCATCGCTTGTTTCTGTTTTTAAGAATAAATTATTGGGGAGGGAAAACAGTGAGAAATGGGGCCACACCTGGCAGAAAAGCAAAATGCATTAATTAGAGACAGGGCTAACTAGCTGTGCTCATCAAGCCTTCTCTGCTGAGGCCTTGGGGAGGGGGGTTTGCTTTTTACTTGTGTCTCTAGTTCAGGAATCATTACTCCACTGATGGATATTATATTTCACTTTGGAGGAGGAGGAGAGGAGGAGCAGTAATAGAGCAGGTTAAAGGAGAAAATGATCCATGGTAAGAGTCGTCCAGCTTTTTATGAGAAAATCATTTGCCTACCCAGCAAACACAGAGTCCCTGATGGGTGGTATTGGAACCACTTAGAGGATATGAAGAATTCCGAGTACATTCATCTATTGCATTTCTAATTAGTTTTACTTAATAATATCTAAGCACCAGGAACAAAATAGAGTTGCATGGCAATTATCTATAAAAGTACTTCATCCTATACTTCTGTGCTGTTCGGATCTTCCTGTGTTTCCTTCCTTCCTACAACTTTCTCATCAGAGCATGGGAAAATGCAAGTAATTTTTCAGCCCTAATTATTAAAGAAAAGCTTTTCAGCAGGGGAATGGTTTCCCTCTTGCCCTGGAAAGACCGTACATTTGCCTTTTTGTACTTCAGCCTTGTGAGTTTGTTTTCAGCCAAACAAAAAATTCAACTCGGATGACTGGCTCTCACTAGAGCTGGAGTTTGCAGTATGGGGAACCACTCAGTTTCATGGGAATCTTATCCAGAGCTTTGGGAAACTTTGCTGGCAGTCTCCTTTGTGATACTTGAAGAAATTGCTTTCACTGGCTTTTGAGCAATATGCTATTAAGTAGCATGTAGAGGAGGGATTATAAACATGTAACCATATCAGATCCCTGCCTCTGTCTGGGGCTCCACAGCACTGCCACAACATAAATAACAATCATTATAACTAATTACTGTTTGGGCATTGGGGAGGGAAAGCACTTGTATTTATTTTTATAATGGGAGGCAAATAAATTTCTGAAATATCAAGAGGAGGGAGGAAAGAGCTTCTATAAAGTGATGTGATAAATAGATTTGGAAACATTCCAGTTCTCAGAAGCAGTAGCCTGGAATGGATATTTTCTGTTGACAAACTCTTCAAACCATGTGAGCTGTGCTTTATTTATTTACATCGGTTTTGCAGTAGAAATGCATTTTCCAAAAGTGGCATGTGAACAAAGAGGTACAGTACCACAGCAGGGATGATCCCAGAAGAAAAAGATTAGAGGATTTCCATACCAGGCAATGGAGAAGTTTGCTTTTTTGTGCTAGATGCATGTTGCACAATGGTGCCATCTGAGAAATAGCCCTGAAGTGCAAAACATACAAAGAAATAGGAGGCATAGACCCTATCTCTAAAAATGCCACTATGGGCGTCTTCAAACTTTACAAATATTCATTGTCCAAATTCCAGTGATGGTTCTGAATTTCACAATAGCCCTCTAGGACAAGCAAGAGCAAAAGGATAAACCCAAACAACTTTGAATGTAGAATTGCACTGGAGGGGGAAGGAGGAAGCATTGGAAATTCATATATAGGAACTGTACAGATTGGCTCCATTTCCAAAGCATGTTTTGTAGACTGCTGCCTTCTCCTGTTTGGAGCTGTTTTGTGGTGTGCAGGGAGTGGCATTTGCAGCAAGCTGTCTGTCTCCATGTCCCCTCACCTATGTATTATTAGCAGCAGTGGTGCCGAGAATCCAGTGGCCGTAAAAAGCCCAGCTGCAGCCAAAATCCTAATGCACTTCCAATTCCCAGTGCATTAAGCTTGGAAGAGTCTGTTGTGTATTATCCCAGGCTCTGTCCAGTTTCTCTAGAGGTTTTCTGGTGCTAAAATCTTTGCAAGCATTTTTGTCAAATGCTTAATGCTTTAAAACTTAACCTCATTACACTCCAGTCTATTTCTGTATTGAAGGAGAAGGGAGCATGGGAAGGATCTTTTCCCCGAAAATAAAAAGTCCAGCCAACATAAGTTAGATGCTTTGGAGGTTCTTTTATTGTAAACTACAGGAAAGGACTTTGGCAATGTGTTGAAATTGTTAGATTAAAGCTTTCCCCTCCATCACCCCCCATTCTGCCATTAAAGACCAATGCTGCTGTAAACAATTTATGGCTTTCTTAAAGGAAGTCAGATAATCCTGGCTGATTTGTGGCCATTCCTTTATTGCCTTGCCAAACTCTGCTTTGTCATTTCTGGTTGGAAGAGAAAGCACACGCAGCCACATATGTGCAAGTTTCTGACCTCATTTTGAATGTTATGAGAGAGTGAGCACATGTGTCTTCAGGAAAAAAAAAAAAAAAAGGTAAAAGGAAAAAATCCTAGAGTAAAAAAAGAATAATTTCCCTAGTAATTATGTTTTTTAAGAAATATGGGGAGTAAAATATACCATTACTGATTTTACAATCACTTGGTCAGTCAGGCAGGAGAGCTGGCTGACCCAGCCTAGCAGAGAGCACCACTCCACATTAGTGTCAAAATGGATGTTTAGTCGTGTGCAGCCATGGTGAAATTGGAAGTGGAAAGGAGCCAATGCTTCTTTCAGTGAGGGGAATAAGAAACCCTCCCTCTTGTTTTACAAATCTCTCCAGGGATGATGGAAATGGCTCTCTTCAGCATCCATCTCGTCCTCAGGTCTAGATCAGCACATGTGGTAGGAAAATGTGTAGATATGTCACGGCTTCAGAGAGACTGTGAAAATAAAAGGGGCACATTTTTCCCCTCTGCAGCCCTCCTCCTCCTTGCATTGTGAATAATTATGTTACCAATTAGTGAATATTTACTGTTCTAAGCAGAGCTTGTAGTTGAGCATCTAATGACAGTGGCCTGGCACATTTCATTAGACGCGCTTTGCGGTAGCAGGTGTGCACTGCCTCTGTCTGTTTGGTCTGGAGTGTGGATACACCCTGGGTGGAGATTAAACTGCTTCAGCTTTAGGATGGCATAGGTGTGTCCACAAAGAATGTAGGGAAAGGCAGAGACTGACAACAAACAAAAAGATGATGATTTTCAAGACCTGTCCTCTAAAATAGCCGGAGCTAAGATTGTTGAGCACTCGATTCTCCTGTGACCACTGGAGGGTTTGCAAGTGCACAGCTCCTCTCCAAGATGGACCAGAGAGGTTTCAACATGTATATCCAGAAATTCAAAAACACAGAACTACTGTGCCTTTTTGTTCTTAGAAATTCTGATTCTGAGATTTGTGTCCAGAGCCATATGGAGAGACTTTCCACATTCTAGAGTCTACAGTCTTTGAACTTTCTAAAAAGCAAGAATGTTGAGTCTTTTACCGTAATGGTGAATTGCTTCAGGAAATCTAAATCTGAAGGTATTTGGAAAAGCTGTTAGCAAGGATATTCTGATTTGTGTTGCTCAGAAATGGCTTCAGTGGAGAAGGCCTGCATTGGCTTTAGTGCCACAGTGCTGCTACAGACTTCTCAGATACCAATTTCATTTCTCTTTCCTTCTGTCCAGTCCAACCGTGCATGAAGCAGCAGACTAGGCTGGAGGTAACTCAGTTGTAAAACATCATTTGACGAACTGTTAAGATCTCTCCTGAATGAGCATAATCCATGTTTGTGGCAGGGTTGAGCTGATTATGTTATGAAATGGCATTCGATGCAGAACAAAGTATTGCCACAGCAGTAATTTCCAACATCCAGCTCTAACAATAAGCCATCCCCAGATCCCTACCACAGAGAGCCAGTCTCTTTGTTTACAGTTAAAATGAGAATTGTGAGACTGCAACCCTGCTTGGCTTAAGCAAGAGCTGTGGCATCTCATCAGTCTGTATTAATAAGAAAACTATTAAGACTCTACATGACCGAGTCATGTCTCCAGCCTGCCATGACCTCTCTCCTGACACAATTTGTCTGAGTGGGGTTTCTCCTTGGGGAGGATCAGCAGGAATCAACCAGAAGGGAATTTGCTCCTGAGGAAGCAGCACCTGGGAAGCTGAGCTCTGCCATGTCTCAGCACTCACTGTGAGCACACACTTAGAGGTGGTTCCTTTCTCCAGTTTCACTGCTGAATTGGAGTTGCAGAAGCCCAGGGCAATACAGCTGTAGTAACACTTCCATTTTTTCAGAAAGTCATTGGTACATGAACTAATCCTTTCAAAACACATGTAACATCTGTAGGTTCTTAACTGCTTTCCTTATTAATACAACACTGGTGAATAAAGGGACAATGTTGTTATAGATTATTAGTAATAAACATGTCACCCCTTGAAGTGTATATACTTTATTAGCCTCCTCCTAGCAAAGCCCATTCTTCAACTGGTTATAATTTCTCCTGCTTATTCTTTCCTTCATAAATTTTAGAAGGCATACTATGTGCATTCTTGCAGTAGTGAAAAAAGCCTTTGAAGATATGTGTGCACCTTTTTTCAGCCCATTTTTGAAAACTGCTTTATTTTGTGTTTAGAATGAGTGATGTTTTTATACTGTAAGCAAGGAGGACTTTTTTGATTTTAAAATCATAATCAATAGTGATTGCAGAAGAGCCCAGAGGACACTCTGGATGTGTAATGGCAGGAAAGCCTAAATAGGCTTTTGTGATATGATTCATTGATATCTGGTGATGGTTTAACTCAAATGATAAAGGGATTTTCCCTATCAGTCTGTGTTTCAGTGATGATGTTCCACTTCTTTGCTGGGTTATATCTGCCAATTTCCACTACCCACAGAAAAGAGAAAGAGGAAAATAAATGAAACACCAACAAATAGGGTTTTTTCCAACAATTTCTTTCAACTACCATCTTCAGCAGTGACTGTTAGAGCTCTTTAAACTGAACAGTCTCCAGTGGGAGCACATAATAATGAGTGTTTGGTGTCTTCTCCAGCCTCTTGGAGCAAAGCTGTTTCTCCACTTCTTGCTCTCTGATGGTGTTTGTATCCAGTGGTTGTTACTGAACCCAGTTCCCTGCATTTTGGGTTGCAACCATTGAGCAATCCCACACTGCCACTTCTTTATTGACACTCTGGATTCATCAAGCTCATAAAATTAAACTGGATGTGAAATGCTGCAATTAGGCTTCAGTAATATATGTGGTTTTAACATGAAATCAGCGCTGGTTTAATCCTGTCTATTCCTGCTTTTTCATATCCCAGTGCTCCTAATCTTTGGAAGTGTAGGTCCCTCTGCATGGGGTGGGAGCCCTGGGTTCCCCTCCAGAGCAAACCTGCTGCAGCTGGGTCAGGGCAAACCCCATCTGGCTAATTTATGAGCAGCACTAATGGGTCCTCGAGGGACCCCATCAGGAGCCTCATCCAGGATGTGATGCCCCTGACACAAACCTCCAGGGGAGACTGGGGCTGGTTTTAGGAATAACCTCAGGATGAGTGGGAGCATGGGGAACAGGAAAGCGCAAGCTATCTCTGGAGGATGGAAAAATTATCACCCCCACAGCTACCATAGTTCTGTCTCTTATGATCTCTGAACAAATGTCCCTGCATCGTCAGGTCAGAAATCTGCACAAATAAATTCGTGTGACATGTTTTTTCTCTCCTGTGTTTAATGGCTACCCAGTCAATAAATAATTATTAAGCAATGATATAAGAGCTGCGCTCTCAGAAAATTCAAAATTTAGTTTCAGGAAAATTAATTCATCCAGGAAAAATACCTTTGTGCAATAAAGTCTTGAGAAAGTAAAATGAGATTGAGGGCTTTCTTTCCCCAGGCTTGGATATTGCTTTATCAATACAGTTCTGTCAATAAGCTGTGAACAAACGCAGGCCTTGTCAGATTTACTAACTAATCACAGAAAAGTGTTGGCAGGGCTTAAAGGATTGAGTGACCAGACATAGTAACTCATTTTAAGTGTTTCTGCTTGCTGCATTCTTTTCCTTTTTTTTTTTTTTTTCTTCCTGCTCCTTACTTTTGCTGTTTTAAGTGAATAGGACAACAAAATATCTTCTTCTGTCACCTTCTGTCACACAAAAAGGAAAGATGTGCAAATTCCATCGATTTTGCTTGTCTTCAACCTGGTTCTGAACCACAGACACAAAAAATATATATATAGTGCCTGAATACTGTCACTCGTTAGGTGCATGCACATCTTTACAAGCAAATACATATATTACACGTGTGTGCTGCCTGTGTAAGCACCTGGTATATTTATAATTGAAGGCATTCCATGGCTCTGATGGCTCTGCAGTGATATCCACCCTCAGCTTTAGCGGAGCTGCTCATTTGAGCTCTCGATAACAGGTTTTGCTTTAACTGAAAAGATGAAACGGGTACATTGGAAAGGCTTTTTTCCTCTTCCTCTCCATAATTTCTGTCATGAATTCCTCTGTTTTTGCTGTTCGTTCCCTGCTGGCAGTTGCCATCTGTAGCAATTTCTCTTCTGCCAGAAGGATTGGCAAGCAACTCCCTCCAGTGCCCACATCAGTGATGCCTGGGCGACAGCCCGGGTGCCAGAGCGCTGCACTACCTGCACCTCTCCCCCCGCTCCCACCCACACGTTTGTGCTCACACTGCCTCAATATGTCACTTCTGGAACAAAGCTCAGCTGCCAGGGCCCCCAGACCTCTGCCAGCCTGCCTGGGGACTCCCAGGTCCAGCCCTGGCGTGCCCCTCCTGCAGCCTGAGCACGCCCCAAAGGTAGGGCTGCTTCTCCCTCCTCCTTTTTCTGCAGGCACGGGAGGATTGTATTTCAGTACTGCTTGCTTGAAAGGCACTGCTTGGCTAAAGCAGCTCCAGCTCGCATTTGCTTTCCGTTGGGAGATTCAGACCTAAAGTTAGAGTTAATTAAGTCGATAGCCCCTGTTAGAAATGCCACAAAGCAATGATGGTGTGAGGAGAATCCTCCCTCAGAAAGGCTGGGGTTAGATTGAAAGCATTAATCTTTGCAAGAGTGAGGGAAGGAAAGAGAGAAAGAGAAAAAGGAAGGGAAAGAGAGACAGGGAAAAAACTAAGAAAGAAAGAAAACATTATTCAAGTAAGAACGAGTTTAGATCATTTAGATCTCAAAATTTTTTTTAAAATAATGTGTTGTTATAAGAGGGAGCATTTTGTAAAAAATGGGGGGAAAGGGTTTTATTGTAAATTTTAAATAGTTTCATGTGTGAGGGTTGTGATGATATATTAACCGGCTGGTTGCTGATGTAATTTGAAGAATAGAGCTGGTGTTCTTTGTTCAGAGGCAAATTTTAGATTATTTGCTGTAAAGGCACAGATATATTTGTGTGCACTTATATATGCAGAAGATATATGTTCCCATGTGGACTTTGGCTTCATTTAAAGCACCCATTCTGTACTCCTAATGCCTGAGACTCTGCATCATCTTGAAAGAAGTTCAAACAAAGACAACTCGTAAGTCAGCACAGCAGTGGAAGGGACGTGGCAGCTGGAGGATGCGTTGGGGTTATCACAGCTGCCATAAATATCCCCGAGACCTGCAGGGAGCTGGATGCAATAGCTGGAGGGGCAGGGCAGGAGGGGCAGGCAGGAGCCATCTCATACTGAATTTTTTTGTCAGAGCTGGGATGAGCAGGAGTCCTGCTGCAGAAATGTCCTGCAGAGGATTGCTGGTGCAATTTAACAATGGCCAGTGGTCAGGGCTGGTGTTAATTTCTCTGCGTGTGAGAACGTGCATATCGACCTTAATGCGAGCAGTCTGTTATTTCCAAAGCTGAAAGAGGAACATATCCAGGAAAGACTGGGGCTCTGGTGAACCAGGGCTTGTCATTTGTGGCATGGATGAATTTGGTCATGGGACAATCCCTGTGGGTCTCACAGGACCTGTGTCAGGTCTGGGGGCAGCTCCCTGTGCATGACTTGACGGAAGGATTCAGCATCTCAAGCCCCATCTCCCTCAGCTCCTTTCCCACTTTCCAGACCCCCCAGAGCTCTGCCTCTGGCCATGTTTCACAGCCAGGCTCTTCCCCTCGTTTCCCTGGTGGCAGCCCAGGAGGACCTGAACTTGGCTACCTAAGTGCACCTAATGGAGAGAGCAGGGCTCCTGTTTCACCCGGCAGCCAGAGCTGCGCTGCTTCCCCAAGGTCTCTGCTGGTGCAAGAGCAGTTTCAGTGGCTCAGGCTCTGGTGGAAAGAGCCTCTCTCTCCCCCAGCTGTCAAGGAAACTTGAGGAGGCATTCAAATGAGAGACACATGGATGTTTATAATTCACAGTTTTGCCATTGTTGTCACCAGAGATTTGTTCTTCCTGCTTGGTGAAGGGAAAAAAGGAAGGATAAAATTGGTACCATAACATGGCCAGACATAACTTGTTTGAAAGATGGGCCTCCAATTATTTACTTAAGGAAATAGTGGGAGATTTATTAATAACCTCTGGCGACTTAAATAGCTCTAGTGATTTCCATGTGTGACCTGAGGCCTCAGCCTTCCTGGCTGATTAGACACGAAACTCAACTAAAGAGCTGACCTGGTTGGTTTCAAGAGCTCTGCTGGTTAACTCCCAGATGTGAGGCCGAGGAAAAACAACGTCTGTCAGAGCCATTACAGAGCGCTCTGCTACAACAGATTTAATCTTGCCCCTGATTTCAGAGGAAACAGTGCAGTAGGAGGGCTGAAGCTGTAATGATCTCTTAACACAAAAAACTATTCTCTTCCATGCATCTGAGAGTGAGCAAAAGTCCTCATCTATCACTGCCTGCGCCGGGAAGTCTCCGCTGCCATTTGTGGACATGTCACTTTTTTCTTCTTAACAAAAAGAAACATATTTTTTAAAAATATGAAACCCAGAATAGTATTTTTTTTTTTTTCTAGCTATGTGTACTAGTATTTCCTGGGGCTGGTATCCATATTGCTGCTGGATGATTTTGCCAGATGTTGTCTATATAAGATAGCTGGTGACCCTGAAATATCTCTTAGGCTTTACGTCACCACAACAGGATCTGCTCATTCTCTTTGTTTCTCTTCTAATAGAAGCTGCTATAGGTTGGAAACAAAACTTTTCTTAAAAAACACTGAACAGCCCTCTTCCTGCCTTCCCATTGCCTCTAAATAAATAAAAGTACCCCATGAGGGGACAAGAAAAAAGAGAAAATCAGAGGGAGAGGTTTGCTGGGGACCACTGCCTCTACTTACCTTTTGCTGGGGTCACCACACTGATTTCTGGTGCTTTTGAGCACAGGGTGGATAACTTCTTACAGATTCCAGTATGTTCCCAGCTGACAGGGATGAGAAGAAATGTTAATGTCTTACAGACTTTTTGTGTGACTAGAAGACTAAAAGCAAATTAGGGAAAAACAACAGAAATTAAACCAGCTAGAATTGCATTAGCATAGCATGGCTCTGATTGAAATTAAGGAGGTGTTCAATTACCAAATGGTTGCTGGTATCTGACCTGAAAACAACTAAACCTGATGCAACAAATTGAATAAAACAGCACTGAAAAATAATTTCGATCAACTTAAAGAATATGCTGATGGTGTGGAACTTGGTGCTGTGTTAGCATTCATCTTGATGTCTGTCTTCAAATTGGCTTCCATACTCAGGCCCTGCTCATGCCTTTTCTTTAATTTTGCAAAATTTATGACTAATAGAAACTGAAAGGAACAAATGGTGGTGTTGTTTATAGGTGGTAGCTTTAAAAAGGAAAAAAAGAGGTTTAAGTGTTTTCCTGTGATTTATGAAGATAGCCAAAGGCTGACTAGGGGAGTTAGGGGTTTTGTTTGGTCTGTAAATCTCGGTGATTTTCTGCTAGTTGTTCATTGTCCAGCTGACTCTTTAGCACTTTTGGAATGCACAAAATTACATGACCAGGAAGGATCATCAGATGAAAAGCTTGAAAGAGTAAAATAGTTTTACTCGAGCTGTTGAGGCTTTCTACTGCTGAAGATGCTTGTGTTAGAAGTACAGTGAATAAACTCTCTGCAGATATATAATGTATTGTTAAAAAGATGTTTTGGACTGCCTTTGTACAGCACAAGGCAACAAGAGAAACATAAATGAACTTTTTTTTAAAAAAAAGTCTTTTCTAAAAACTACTTTTACAAGTGCTAAGAAGTGAAATACATTCTGACCTAGGCACTGTATTCACAATTGCACTAGTCTCTAACTAAGGACATGACTTATATCATTGAGCTTAAACTATGCAAAACTCAGCATGGACTTTCTTCTCTTTTAGACCAGGATTAAATAGATTTATCTCGATCTTAATTTAAATTTGCTTAGGCTTAAACCAAATTGAATTTGAAACAACTTATCTAAGTTTTGCCACTCGTTAGCAAAATTGTTTTTTAAAACAGTGGAAATTTGTACATAGACAGGATGTTATTGTGAATTAGGCTATTTGATTAATTAGATGTCTTTGGCTAACTGTTAGCCAAGGATTTTGGGTCATGATGTTTTCATTATGTCTTGCAGCAAACTTACACAGGTTAATTCCAAATTTGTGCTGTGCTTTGTAACTGAGATAGAAGACTAAAGAATGTGATTAAGAACTTGTGCTACTTTGGGGTTCACAGAATATGAAATTTAAGTTACATCTGGGTGCTTGCAATGTGGGATTTGGTTGAGTCTGATAAATAGATTTGAGTCACTTCATCAAATATCACGTTTCCCAGAAAATGTTTTGTTTTTAACAGAGAGGTCTTGGTTTTTAAATGAGGTCTTTTTCTCTGCCTTACCCCAGCCTTTGGGTGATGAGGGAATGCATTTAGATCACATTTTTAAGCTTCACAGTGCTAGAAATTTATCATTTTCTGTTTCATTGAACACCAAGATTCCCACAGAATTACACTTAGAGATGGGCTTCAAGAAAAACAGCAACAATCATAAGACTTAAGAATTGCACTGTGAATATAAGTCTGAGAAGGAGCTCTAGACCTCAGAGTTATGTCCCTGTTCATCTGCACCCTATTGAAGCAAACTCCTCCTGTATAAAATGCCATAATAATTCTACTTTTGCAAGACATTTGGACACAGCATTGTTTAAATTACTTAGAGGAATAAGAGTCAAAAAACTCTGCTGAATATGTTCAGCTGTTCCACCAGAATTTGATCACAGTAATAGAGCAGCTGCAGGATACCCATAGGAATAAACAATTTATTCAGTTTAATATCTTATTTGGATCTTCTTTTTAAATTGGGATGGCAAGAAGTGTGAGATGCTTTGTCACTGAAATGATTAGTAAAGCTTGTTTTTTATTGAGAACTATGGAAAACCTGTGAAGGTTTGGGGGGCGGGAAGAGGGGGAAATGTTCTGCATGTGACCAAATTCCCAGGTTTGCAACAAATTTTAGAGCTTTGTTCAGATCCAAATGTTGTAGAGACAAATGGGGGGGATTTGTCTAGCACAGAAATCCCTGCTCCATCAGTGGTGTGCAGGAGATGGTTGGGAAGGAGTGTAAGAAATGGATTGTGCAGGTTGAACCTTTCCCAGTGTTACCCTCACCACTGGCAGTCAGCACTTCAGGAACTTCCTGAGCCAGAGGTCATACCCAGAGCATTGTGTTTAATTGCCACTGGTGGACTTATCCCCCGTGAATTTGTCTAATCTTTTCTTGAACTCATTTATATTTTTGGCCTCTGCAACATCCTGTGGCAGTGAATTCCACAATTTAATGACATGTCAATGTCGAAAAACTGCTTCCTTGTGTTTGCTGTGAAGAAAGGTTTACAGGTTTCATTCAGCAAAACTGATTTCAGCTCAAACATCAAAATTAGCACTTTTCTGAAATGAGGTCTTGATTTGAAGCTCTCTAGAGTCAAGAAGCTCTGCATCATTTTTTTGCAGAATTAAAAACATTTTAAGTTTCCAGACTTGTTTGACACTAGCAACATATTTTTCTGTCAGTCAGGCAAATTATGTGAAAGAATTTGGTCATACCACTCAAAAGATGGATTTCTGACTCTTAGAGCTAATTCAGTTGCTGTTATTGATGGTGTTAGGAGTAAAAACCCACTAATACCCAGCCTGAGCAGAGTGATAGCCAACATATGGTGCTGCCTGAAGTCCCTGTTTCCTCAGAATTTCATTGATAGCAAAAAGCATTCAAGCTGGAATTAGCTAAGTGTTGTTTGTAGTGGAGTATGTTTTACTTCATTTTGACCACTTCAAACAAGTGTTTTCCTTTGGCTTTCTCCAGTTCTTGGTGACATTTCAAGATTTCAGTCAACCAAGAATTGGCGCAAGAAGTACTTTGGGGCTGGAGAGGGAGCAGATTTGGAGCCTTTCAAGAGAAAGGAGCACACTTCTGTTTCCTACTGTGTCATCCTCCCAGCTCAGCTTCCCTCCTGTCCTGTGAAAAGAGAAAGGAAGCATGTCTGGGAGTCCTCAAAGAGCTGCTGGCTGCATCCAGAAGCCTGGAGCTGGCAGGCAAGAGTGCTCTCTTGGAAGTGGTGGGTCCCTGACAGCAGGCACTCTTTCAGAAAGGAAAATACAGGGAAAACACCAAAATAACACAGTGATCCCAAGTGTAAAATGGAGCAGCATCCTTCTTTGGTGGGATAGAGCGAGGCAGGACGTGGAGGGAGGCAGAGGGTGCCTGGTGTTTGCCCAGCAGATGGAACTGCAGCAGAAGGACGAGAGTTCTGGCACACAGCCGTCACAAAAAGGTCACTGCAGAGGCTCTGTGCTCTGGCCAACTGTTTAGTACAATAAAAAAGATTACCTCTGTCTGTAAACCTCACCCTGTGCTTGTGGTGGCACAGAGGGGTTAAAGTGACCAGGAATTGCAGGTCTTCCAGCAGCTCTCTGCAGGTAGCTGGTGTCTCAACACAGGTCTCTTCTGGCTTTTTCTAAAATGGAAGTGTGACAACCCATGCATCTTTCTCTATTTTTCTCATAAATACTCAATCTCCTAAGTCTCTTATTCTTAATGGTGGAAGTTTTTTCTGTGGCTGCTTGAGTGGAGAGGGCAGAGCTGTCCCACAGCTGATCACCTCCCTGCCCTGGTGTGCCAGCAGAACCAGAAAGGGAGCAGGTGTTTCCTAAGCAGGGATTTCACTCTGGGTGTTGATATCAGAAAGTTTAGTTAAATCTTTGCCTCTACTGTAAATTCATTAGTGTAGGTGCAAAAAGCTAAGAACCAAAATCCATTTTTGAGTTTTCAATTTGTCTTGATTTTCAGAGCTCCTTATCTCGTATTGACTTAGGTATCTAATGACCCAATTCATCAAGTACTTTAAGCATGTCGCTAATTTTAATCAAGTGCGTAATCCCACATTTAGTTAGGCACACGTGTAAGTATCTTTCTAAATGAAAAATGGGTATAAAGCCTGATTTAAGACAAATCCCTGCTTGAATGTGTTGCCTTTGTTCTTCCTGAGGAAAGAGAGAGGGAGTGTTTTTTTCCAAGGAGATGTTTCCAGGGCAGATCTTCTGTGTGGAGCCAGGAATGTGCAGGTGAGCTCTTCCCCTCCAGGGCTGTCTGGAAGGAGGGGCAGTGAGCTCCTCCTCTGTGCTGACCCTCTCCTCCCTGACATCCATCCCCTTCGCCTAACAATGACAAATGGAGTTATAATATTGGTTGTTGAACCATAAGCTGTAGATAAATGTGCTTCTGAGAACCACCATTAAGTCCCTAAATGGATTATATATATTTGGTTTAGAAACCTAATATTTAATATTAGTGTACTCTCCAGCGGTTGGCTTTATTTCTCTTGATAATCTATTCCCACTCCATTTCCTTTTAGATTTCTAACCTCATTAAACCTTTCATATCGCAGTTATTTTCTGTTCTAAACAAAATTAAAGACACACCATCCCCAGGTTTTAAGAGTCTAATTTTACTCCCGAACTGGAGGAAACACAGAGATAAACATTCTTTTCAGTGATGAATTTTAAAACCGCTTTACGAGTCAGCTGAAATTGCTAACCATATTGAGGATTGTAAAAGTCTGTGAAAGGCAGCATAATAAATGATGCTTGAAATGGCATTTGTTGTATGGGAGTTCAGATGCTTACATGCTATCTTTCCCTTCTTGGTTTTGTATAAAATGTGAGGATGTATCTCACGTCACACAGTACCTCAAGAATTTATAACATTTTGCTTCTGGTCTGATTGTCTGCAAGGAATCTTGGTTACCAGCAGGGGTTCCTTAAATTCACATGGCCAGGAGAAAGCTGTATCTGTGTAATACTCTGCTCCCAGTGTGCACATTAAACTGGTTTTTCTTGATCGAGGACACATTTCTTCCTTATCATCAGGCACTTTGGCACATTGCTTGTTCTGATATATATAGGTATTGCACTCTGCCTTACTAGACACATTAAAATTGTGTTTGACCATTCTTCTTGTTATACAATGCCCTCACCCCTACAGTGTCTGCTGTAAGAAAAAATGCAATATATGTGCTGTTGAAAAGAAATCTGCAGGCTGGAGGAAGCTCTAAAACATATCCTTTATTTGCCCAAATCCATTTCTCTTTCCCTTGTTTTCCTATAAGGCCTATAATACCTCTGCTAATTATCAAATTGCATTAATGGCATTAAATGAGGGTTATATACTTCACAGCCTGCCTGCTCCTTCTCTTTTCACTTCCACCAGAGTCCTTATGGCTGGATGATGACATCCCATCAATGTGCACCATTCCCATCACAGCTGATGGGGATCTCACAAGCACAGGATCATAGGGAAGCCTGTGTTGCAGGCCTGTTGTGTGGATGGCTGCCACAGGAGTTCACATAGTTCTGCTGCTTCCAATTCCAGTGCCAAGACCTGTAGTCTGAACTAGTAATTAGCACTTTGCATCTTAAAAAAACATTGTCTTCCCTTTGCCTTGTGGCAGGGCAGATACTGAATATTTACCATCCCTGTTCTTCAGGCAGGGAAGATTGAGGCAGAGGCAGAGTACCCAGGATACTTATGCTGTGCATCAATAGCCAGAATTAACACCAGCAGCTCCTGGCTCCCTCTCCTTTGCTCATCTGTTAGTCTATAAGGTGGGAGCTAACATTTTAGGGATTTATAATCAGAGACTGGGGGCTCTGCAATTTGCAGAAGCTCTCAACATGCCACAGGAGCAGGCCTGGTGACAATAGGCATTTGTTTGACATAGAAAAAAATGATAGTGAAAATTGGCTGAGCAGTTTCTGATCACTGAAGTCCCTGCTGATAGCTTTGTGCTACTCTTGTTCAAATTCACAGTAAGAAACAGCATGGTGCTAATCGCTGAGAAGTTCTGGGAGAAGGCTGGTCAGCAGGGTGCTTATATGAAGAGTGATGTGATGAAATGATAGGGAAATAGGTCTTTACCCTGACCCTTTTCCTCTCCCTTCCAATTGCATGGAGCAGTTAACAATCACCAGAAACTTTCCTGGCAAACTGACCCACAGTTTTGCTGGTTTACATTTGTTTCCAAGGGCTCAGCATCACTGTCTTTGATAGGATGCTCTCATCTGGGACTTGGTGGCTATGTATGAGGTTCCTACATTTATGTTCTTCTCCTGTTTTCTTCCACCATACATAACATCATTCAGATGAGGACAATGTCCTTGAGTGCACTGCAATGTAAGAGGATGCATTATTGCCACAAGGGCATTTTGAGCCAGTTTCCACCAGTATTATTACACCCTGTGAATTCATTATGCTCCTGCTCACCTGTTTTTGAAGCATGTGACAATGCTATCATCCTCCTTTGAGAGGGCAGGAGCAGCCAGCTGGGCTGCTCACTTTTAAGCTCTAATGTCTGCTTATTTAATACAGCTGTATTTTCACCCACCCATAGCAATCATCACCTTAAAAATCACCTCCATTATATCCATTCTGTTCTCCACTGCTGAACAAATCAATGCACCTCTGACAGTCAGAGGCTGTGTGAGTGTGCAGGAATCCTGAGGAATCAATGGCACCCAGGTGCATCAGAGAGGATTAGAGGTTTTCCCCAGGGAGGGATGCCTGGCCATAGAGGCCCCATGTTCTCATGACTCAGCAGCTCCACTCCAATTTCCCATTTCAAGTACAGAACAGCAAGCTCTAAATCTTCCATGCCTGAGTGCAGGGTGGAGAGCCCAATACAAAGTTACATTTCAGTTTGCACTGACAGATGGAAAAGCAGAATAAGTCCCTTTCTCCATGAGGACTGATGGGTTCCCACAAGGCAGGAGAGATTCCAAGTGCTGCTGCAGAGGCTCAGGGGTGCCAGGAGCTGGATGCTCGTGTGAGAATCCAATGGATGTTGCGTGGTGTCTCACCCCAGGTGGGATACTTGCCATCTGTTCTGCAGTGATGCTGTCTCAGACTGTTTGCAAATCTTCTCCAGTACCCCAAAAATGCTGGAGGTTGAAGAAGGCAGGGGGAGTGAAAGCCTTAAAGGGTTGGGATAGATTTCAGGAGGAGATCAGGCTGGGAGAGTATGTTTCTACTCCACTGCACGAGTGGAGTCAAAGGATTTTAGATGTGGGCTTGGTACTTCTGACCCATATTATATTTACTCTTAGGGGTTAATATGGGGCATCTGAATCCACCATCACTCAGCAGGCATCAGGATGAAAGAGACAGATCCTTATGACCATAAAATAGTGATAATCCAATGCCATAATGTTAATGAGCCTCAGGTTTCCAGGCTTGCCATATGCAACCCCCCGTTGGCTTTAGCAGACACTACCATATGTGTCAGATGTCCAGAATCAGACATTTTTTCCCATTTCCCATGTTGGAAGAGACGCCTTTCTGCAGGAAAAAAAATCTGCAAGTTTGCCTGTAGGTCAAAATAAAAAGGTTTTTCATCAAAGGAACAAGTTTCCTTCCCGTTTCGCTCACTGGTGCTTTCAGAAGCTCTTCTCATTTATGTCCACCGTGCCAAGGCAACTCCTGGTGTTCCTGTGCAAAGACACTGAGCCTGCCTTGGACTGACTCTGCCAGTTGGGAGCAGATGTTGGCTCCGTGACAGGTCTGTGTCAGCAGCGTGCTTTGATAAGAACAGACTATTCCCAGCCGCTTTCTGAAGAGTTTTTTTTCCTCTTTTTCTCTGTTTTCCTCCTCTCTTGCTTTGAGCCCTTCATCAGCCTCAGAGCACGCATTCTGAAAAGATGTGCCCATCTCTTTTCTTGCTGTTGTTTAATTTTCTGCGCTTTGAGGCCTTTTCTAAAACATTATCCTTTACATGGTTGGGAGTCCCCCAAATTCAGATTTCTTTTGCTGACTAATTTCCATGGCAGAAAACTCTGCATTTCTTTCAGTCAAGCAAGAACATGGAGACATGCAGTCCATGTTTAATGTAGCTCTGCCACCAGAAACCAAATAAAAACCCAGATTTAACACACTTAGCTACATCCTTTCAGGGAGCTCTTGGTGTGCAGCCCAGGGCTGAGCTTTGCTATCACTAATCTGGGCAGGCTGTGGGAGATGGGCACAGCTGAGCCCAGGGAGTGTCAGTGGTGGAGAATCACGTCCAAACGGGAACGCGTTCCCTGCCTGCAGCCCAGCAGTGCTGTCAGCCAAACCATGGGTTTCTGTCAATGTGTTACTGGCCTCCAAATAAAGACTTGAAGAGGAGGAAGCTTGTGATGTCTCTCTAGATTAAATGTGGGAACCGAAGTTCACCCACCACGCTTCTTATCTTCGATCAGATTCAGTGTTAGATTAGTGTCAGAAGACTGACGACTGTTGGGATAATTTTTTATTCCACCTCCACCTTCATGCATCTGCTTACCTGGTTAATTGTGGTTGGAAAATCCTGCAATCCCTTATTTTAAATATATATGACATTTCTGTTGCCTCGACAGGGCAGGAGCTCTTGGCTGAGCCCACGCTCCTAGAGGATTCTTCAGAAAGAGATCCATTTGCAGAGCCAGTAGCCAATTTCCAGGCTCATTATTGAAGCAGTGTGTGATGGTGAGCAAGTTACTTGTCCTCTTTATGCTGCAAATCTATAAAACCAGGGGGAAAGTTGAATCTCTTGGAGCTCCAGACAATTCACACCCTCTGTATTCTCTTGGTTTACAGTGAAGCTGCTCGAGCCACCCTGGCCCAAGTAAATAACTCTCCTTTTTTACCAGGAGTCTGTAAGACCTGGTTGTTCATTCAACTACTTTCTCCTGGAGTCTCAAACTCCCTGCAGCAGTTTCTAGGTGAACAGCAGGACTTGGGGACTTGTAATGGGAGACCTCTGTTTCCCTTTTAACCAGGACTTCAACCCTGCAAAACAATCAGCTCTTCCCTTTCCATTGAGAGGCAGCAGTATCTAATCAGGTTTCACTCCTTTGTTGTATCTATTGATCCTCAGCACTGTAGGATGCAAATTGCCATGCCTGACAGGATTCAGGGTGTTTTATCATCAATGGAGAGTAATTATCCTTGGCTGCACCAATATTGGATTGTTAAGCCCCAGGATAATGCACAAGGTAAAGACATTTAGAAGGCAGTCCACCTTGGGGATTTGTGTAAATGTGATGGATAGAGTGAGAGCAGGATAGCTGAATTACAGCCCCAGGGACTGACAGCTGCATGTGGCTGTAGCCTTGATAATCCTTACAGAGAAGCTGGTGCTGCAGTTGGTATTGAGACACAAAGTGTGTCTGAAGCTGTAAGTTTCCCTTTCTGTTTAATCCTTGTAATGTCTATGTGCTGAAGAAGAAAAGTTATGCAAGATTTTGAATGGATTCTGTGCTCTTGTGAGAATGGCCAAACAACTTCTTCTGTTCATTTATTTATTTAACCATATTTCAAGCTTTTCAAGTGAGCATATTTTAGAGGCAAAAGGGTGTTCAGGTACTTATTTCTTTGTCAGTGGATTCCAGTTCAATACTAAAAGCAGAATTACAATTTAATAAGTAAGAGATGCTTTTATTTTTTTGGAAAATATCTGGTTAACCATTGCAATATTCTGGAGCATAAAGTAGTTAAGCTGTTTTAGCTGTGGGGAGAAAATGTATGTCAACAGAGATGCCATGTTAGCTGACTAATCCTCGGCTGATAGCAGCAAACCTGAAAGTAGTCTCAGGGAAGAAAATCTCTTTTTCCAGAGTTATCCATATGAGCTGAGTCTTATACCTGTCACTTTTCTTTTTTTTTTTCTTTTTCTTTTTTTTTTTTTAACAGACCATTTCTGTAGCTGTGAAATAAGTAAGAAAAGAGATATAAAGAGGAAAAGGAGTGTTGATGCCTGGAAACTGCTGAGGTGAATGTTGAGGGTAGCTCCCAAAGACCTTCAGGCTTCAGAAGCAACACTAAACTTGCAAGCTGCGAGTTCTGTTAACGTTTTTTAATGTTTTTAGTGGCAGTTCTTTCCTGTCAAGCAGCTCCTTGTGTTTGACCAAGGCCATGACTAAGATCAGCCAACTTGCTTGGCATGCAAAGCATGCTTTATTCTTGTTAAAGCTGCTAAGGATACTGTGGAGCAAATGCCAGAAACTTAAGCAAATAGTCCATGTTTTACCAGAACTGGGCCAGATCTTGCAGCTCTTTGCAGCTCTGTGCTGGCAGCCCGTGCCCTGTGCTGCCACACAGACTCTGGGGTTACTGTACTCCAGTGGGATTTTTCTGACATCCTTCACCAGTGCCCCTGGCTGCTTCATTTCACACGTTATCATCAAAGTGTGCAACAAGCTCCTTTCGTGGCTCCAGACCTTCAGACATGTGAGAGAGGGGGTTTGCTCTGCAGTCAATTCTGACTGCAGTTTGGAAACAGGAGAAAATGGAGAAAGATTAAGAAAATTGTCTCGCATACCTACAGTGTTTGTCATGTTTTTAAAAAGGAACAAGTCTCACAGGTGTTTTGGTTGCCAAGTCAGAAATGCACTGCTCAGGGGGATGGAGTTCAGGGAATGTTGGGGGACAGAATAGCCCCCAAGCAAGGAGTGTGTTCTGTGAATGAAGGAAAATGATGCAGTGGAAGCTGATGCTGGTTGGGCTTCTCCCCCTGCCCTTGTCTGCCCAGAGCTTTTGGGATGCCCTGCAGGGAATGCTGCTGGGGGAAGCAGCTCCTGCAGGCACTGGCCCATCTGCCCCGTGCTGCTGAGCTGTGCTGGCCCAGCCCCATCCCTGCAGGTGATGCTGTGAGCGCAGCAGCCCCGCAGCACTCGGGCAGTGCTGCAGGCCAGCAGCCTGCAGCCTCAGATCTGTAATTGGCTCCCTGCAGGCATCCCTGTGCTTCCCTGGGAGGCTGCAGCCCTGCTCCTGCCACAGGCAGCCCGGGCACAGGACAGTGTGCACAGCACAGCCTCGAGCAGAAACACTGAAATCCTGATTTCAATCTGTCCCTGCTGCTTTTCTGCCCGTGCTCCTCCCGTGCTGCATGGGAACATGGGGCTTCTCCAGGCTGTGGGATCTGTGCCCAATTTCTGGAAATGTCAGTGTATGTAGGGCAGTATCTTTGGGGAATTTTTGGTTGCGTGCTCCCTCTTCCCCACAATCCCTCCCTTTTTTTGCCCAGAAGCATCTCAAAGCTGTGCAGTTCTGCAATTGAAATGTTCCACAGCTCATAGAATTCCCTGGGATGCAGAGAGCAGGTTTGTGGCCAGCTGACAGGGCTAACCACTGCAATCACGGGGGAGACCCACAAGCAGAGCCATATTGTAGCTTATAAAGATGAACTGGTGCTAAAATCCCAAACACCCCAGTCCTGGAGTTTGGGCAACTCAAGATCTAGACCCCCATTTTGTAGCAGGGCCTGAATCTTCCTTAGACCAAGCCAGAAATCATGTGAGCTGAGAGTTTTGTCCATCAGAAGCAGGGGGAGATGCTGGTGCACAACCAGAGCTGAGACCTTTTCTGTCCCATGGCACCCTGCCACAGCAGAAAGCCTGCAGAATCCTGTAGCCAGTACAGATATTTTAGGTGAAGTATTTGTGAGTGGAGGATCAATACCATATGGCATGCGTGTTAAAATAAAAACATGCATACACTCAGGGCTGGATTTGCTGTATTCTGCACGAAAGTAGAGGTTTTTTTATTGGGAAAATGGTTAGATTTGATGGCGGTATGTAATTAGTAGTTTGCCAGCAATAATTACAGGGCTGTGCTCCAGAATAAATTATGTAGCATTCCTGTGCATATAATATGGTATACCACAAAATAGGAGTTGGAAAATTGCAACATTGCTGGATCATCATGTATCTGACATGTTGAAGGGGGTTTTTTTTGCTCTGATAGTTTATGAAAAATAGTAAGTATGGTGCACTGTGAACCAAGAGGCTTGCTTTGTTAAATTAACCACAATTGCAACCACAAATTATGGCTTCACAAACTATAGATTTAAGACTGGCTTTTCATAAATAGAGCTTCTTTGTGTTATAACAAAACATACATGAAAGAATGGAGCTGTACAGTGATGCCAGAGTAGCACTTTCAAAATCATCAGCCCATTCAAGCCTTTGGAATACAATCATAATATTTGTTTAAAGTTTAATATACAGAGAGGAAATTCATAGAAATCCCACAAGCCTAACACAGTTCTGGTGTAATTTCTGTGTGCCTTAATGAAATAATAGCATGATAGCAACCTTGAAAGATAGGTTTGTATTAATTTGAAAGTTTGTGTACATTTGAAATTTTCACCTACACAAGTGAATAATTTTGCAAAGCTTCTGCAAAATTAAACAGGACAGAAAAATCCTTCTGTGTTTTCTACACATAACATGTCCATATATGCAAAGGACCCAAATCTTTCCAAGCAGAGGGAGTTATGCCAGTTTCTACCAAAGGTAAATGTGCCTTAAAAAGAGTTTTCTCCAATATTGGATGATAGCTGTAGATTTCTCCAAGTTTTAAAATATCCTACAGATTATTGGCATGCTCATGCCAATTTTGAAAGGCATACTTTTGGCAGCAGCCAACTGAGGAAGGCCATGTGTTAACATCCTGGTTTAGCAATATGTATCCCCACATGCTAAGCTCTCGTACAAATGCAGTTTTTATTGCTGTTGACTTCAAACAAAGATGCTTTGACATCTAAAGTTGTATATGTTACAGATGCAATGCCTAACCATACTCATGCTGTATATTTTAGGATGAGCTGGCTGTGGTCCCAATTATCCCAGGGAGTATAAACACTCCTGGGATCCAGGGCCCCATACGGAGAGTCGCTTCCCTGTGTTGTGCTGTGTTGTATTGCACTGGAACATCTTGCCGTGTCTGACATTTCATACTCCAGCTCATTTGCACGTTGTTGCTTAACACAATGTATAAATAACATATAGGAGCAGGCAACATCTCTCATAGTCTGCCTTGGAACGTGGGACAAGCATCATCAAGGATAGCTTGAGTCGTTCCCAAACCCGCAGGGTAGCAGGCTCTCCCTAACTTTGCCATTCCCTGTTCTCTCATCCTCACACTGACAGTGAGAAGGAGGATAATAAACCAGTTTGGAACCATTTCTAAGAGGAAAAAAAAAAAAAAAGTGTTATTTATTGCAAGCAGTTTAAGGCTTGCCATTTTGAAATGGTGGTTGGTGGTTGGCTGTTCCTTTGCAGCAGTAGGTTGGCTTTCTGGGAAGAAATCCTTTAGAAGTTGAGTAAATGGTTATTCCCCTTCCACCACAATCCTCAGCAGGAAACCAGTGTTCTGCTTTACTTCTGCACCCATCTTTACAAGTAACCTGAGCCCAGGGAGGGCTGGCTGGAGCTGTCCCCTTGTGCCTTTGTGGAAGCTCCAGGTTTTGTCCTCATTGCCATAACAGCTGTGTTGTGTCTCCAAGGCAGTTAAGCAATGCCTCATCCACTACCTGTTCTGTTTAGACTCTCCCAGCAGTAGAAATCCTGCCACTCCTTTCATTTGCATCCAGGAGGTAGCTGAGCTGGCACTTTGAAGGGCAGAAGCACCCCCAGTCTCTCAGGAGCATCCCTTTGGGGCTGGTTTGCCAGGAGGGAGGTCTGTGAGGGCTGACAGATCCATGGGCAGATGGGGAACCCCGGGGGCTGCACCACACTTGGCAAGAGTCCGAAAAAATACAAGTCTCACCCGTCTCCTTGTGGTTTTGTTCTTCAAAGGTAACTGGATTTGCACATAAGGTTTTCACTCCTGTGGCTGGCAGTGTGTGTACAGGAGTTCTTGTAATAGTAATTAGCTGTAAATATTTTGCATCTAATTCTGAAAGGTTACTTCAAAGAAACATTTTGTCTTATCGCTGGGGATCTTTTCTAATGTCGAAATACACATTCATGAGTGAAGCACTGCAATTACAAGGATGTTTAGAGAATCACAAAGGTATTTATTCTTGTCCTGGCTAGTTTATAGTAGCAAAAATTGCAAGTGGAAAGGCTAAGAAAATGTATTCTAAAAACAAACGTGTAATTGTTTTGTTGAGAGTTAGAGTCAACAGTGTTTATTCATGAGGCTTAGCTGCCCCAGGCAAGAGCAATCAGACTGTAGGTACCACCTCCTGTATCCTTGTTCTCTTTAATTGGAGCCATAGCCTTGGATGCCCCGAGGCAGAGGGCCGTCTCTAACTGTATTCTGTTCAGTTTATGAACATTTAAAAGTGTAGTGGAGAAAAAACATTATTTTGTTTAGACAGTTTCAGACTTCCCCTCCCTTTTCTGTTCAGCAAGTGAAAATTGTATGTCAAAATGAAGCTCTTGAGCAGCTATAGATTTTGCATGTAATGTGATCCTCCAATGGCTAAATAGTTTTGCAGTGCTGTTAGGCCTGGGAGTGGAGCTGTGCATCACCAGCAGGCTCTGGGATGGATGGATGGATGGATGGATGGATGGATGGATGGATGGATGGATGGATGGATGGATGGATGGATGGATGGATGGATGGATGGATGGATGGATGGATGGAGAGCTGCAGTCCTGCTCTGGCACTTCTGCACAGCCCTGGCAGGCAGCTGGCACTCCTTGGCCCCACACACACCGGCTCTGAGGCAAATCAGAGCATACTTTAACAGTTGCACTGCAAATTCCTGTGTACCTTCACTTGTTTTAGGCCCTGTGAGGGTACCTAGCACAGCCCCAGCCCGGGGGCAGGTTCAATAACAGATTCAATAAAACTCCTCTCTGGCTGCCTCCCAGCAGAAGCCCAGGTGGGGACACGCGGTGCAGGAGGCGGCAGCATCTGTTATTGAATCTCACCCAGAGTTTATCCAAGCTCTTCCTGAGTGTTTTTCTACTCTCTCTGCTGTATAATCCTGATTTCCTCATGGTATCTTTATGCAACACAATGGTTAAGTGCTTTCTCTGTCTGTTGTCAGCACTGCCAGTATCAAACTGCTTGAAGCTTTTAGCTCCAAAGTAAGAAGTGTGCTCTGTCTCAGGGTGAGAGTCTCCTGTGCTCTCTTCAAGCATCAGTCTGGTCTGATGGATCTGGTCTCGAGGGAGAGCTCTCCACTTGAGACAGATATGCTGGTGGAGTGGATGGCTGTGATCCTGCAGCCTTGAGTCAGGCCTGAGTGAAAACAATAGCCCCAGCCTATCTCATCTCATCTCATTTCTGAGAACAATCTCGCTGGCCCCACACCCTGGCGTCCCAGCACCTTCAGATCAGCACCAGCTCGCTCTGGAGTCCCTCGTGTGGTCTGCTCATGCTGTGTGCAAGGTGTTGGTGGTCAGATAGGATCTTGAAAACACAAGAAAACGAGAATACACCCCATGTCGGCTTGGCTTTCACATTGCCCCAGCCCAGTGCCTGGCCGTGGTGCTCTGAGAGGAGAGTTCAAGCAAGGAGCACCCAATGTTGTCATTGTGGTTTGCACATTCAAGGGCTGAACCGAGAACACAAAGTGAGCATCTGATATTGCACCCTGTGTGCACTTAGCCACCAATCCCCACCTTTCTGGAAGGGTGTTAAGTGGTTTCCCCTTCCTCTGATGCTACTTTAGGTTTATTCTGTGCTGCTTCAAACCATCTCTGTCCCCCACTGTGTTCCACTGGAGTCAGAAGGAGGCAAGAAGGGAAAGGGACAGTGTGGCAGGTGACTGATGGGATGAGTCCTTGGCTCCAGGAACACTTACTTGTCCTTCACTGGTGGTGACTCTCAGCCAATTCCTCTGTAGGTCCATGCAAATAGAGGCTTGGAGCTCTTCAGAGTCCTTTCAGGGGAATGGCATTTCGTTTCCTAAAACTTCTTAAAACAATATGACTGAGTGGTTTACCACATATCCCAGATTTTCTAGGCTATCACTCCAGTCTTCACTGCAGCAAATAACAAGGCTTTAAAAGGCACCTATTTATTTAGTTATTTCATACTGGCAAGGCTTAAGTCCTGTCCCTGAACGGTATCAATTCTAGTAAGAAGTATGTCATAGCCCTGGAGACTTTATCCAAATAATCACAGCTTTCTGGAGTGCAGTTTTCAGATTTGAGTTATTAGATTTAAACTTCTGTTCTTCTTAGCAAAACACCTTCCCTTCCATCCCAATTCATTGCCCCTGATCCAAGGTTGAACTGTCTAGAGGATGGCATAATATTTGCTGCATATTTGCCTTGACAAATGGCTAATTCCCACTCGGATCCATGGGGGTTTGCTGTGCACCAGGGACAGCAGGCTCCTTGGCTTCCTTGCCGAGAATATTTGTTTAAATGCAGCAAGTCCTTTCTCCAATGTTGTCTTTGCAGAATGCGGAGGGGTGAGCCTTTTGATGTTTGTATTTACAGTGTTTTCACATCTGGATGTCATTTGTGACACAGGCTCTCCTCCTTTTTCTATCCCTGTGTCTTCCTGTAAAATTCATTTTGAACATGCAAGCTCATGTGGCTTTAATGTGTGGCAGTTGGGCGATGCGTTTAGCAGGCCTGCAGTAGGCCAATAAAGAGGTACCTTGGGTCATGCTGTGCACTCTTGTAAATTTATCCCGAATTAACCCTGATTGGCATCCAGCTCCCCTGCCGTAAAGATACAGATGTGCATGCTCTCCAACATCTGCTGCTTCGTGAGGAGCTGTGCCATAAATCCACAACCCCCCGTGACCTGCAGTCTGGGCTCAGGGTTTGGAGATGCTGGTGCTCCTGTACTCCCCGACTGGGTGGGTACCTGCAGGAGGCAGGTGGCAGCTCCATCCTTGTGTTTTCACATGAAAATCCTGTTGGTGTTGCAAGAGGGTGTTCTTGCTCAGGTGTAGATCATTCTTGTGGCTCCCTGTTTCATGCAAGTGGTTTGAATATCCTTGTCCAACAGGTTTCTTTGGGGCTCGTATTAATTCAGCTTCATCTTTTAAAATGCAAACTTGGGCATGGCAGAGCAGGCTCTCTCTGCTGCCTTCACTTGCAGAGGAAAGCTGGGGAATGAGATCAGTCAGAGCAGCCAGAGCGTCGCTGCAGTCCTGCAGCCAGCCAGGATGCAAAGGGAAAAACATACCCATCAATTTCTAAATGTCAGCTGAGATCCCCTGGAAATTATTTATTGTGTCTGCTGTCGTATTTAATGATTTAACAATATACTAATAATCATAATATATTAACTTTGTGTAGTGATATACCAATCAATATAAAATAATGAACACATCTAATGGATTTAATAGCATACAGATGTTTACTGCCTTTCTCCCTGAAGATTTTCAGATAATTTCTGCAGGCCACCTGAAAACCAAGCTCGGGCAGTTCCCTTCCCCTACCCCAGAGGCAGTCACACTGCTGGGGCTGTCTGGGGACACCCCAAAATCCTGCTGAGCGAGGGCCAGCAGTGCAGAGCAGGGTGTTGGGGTGCAGAACAGGCTGTTGGGGTGCGGGCTGAGGGAGTGGGGGCTGCTGGCTGGGGAGGGGGCCGTGGCAGCCCCGTCCCGCACGGGAGGGGAGGGCAGGGCAGGCAGGGCTGGCCCCGGCCCCGTGAATCACGTTTACTGCGGCAGGCGCTAAGCAGGCATGTCAGGCAGCGGGGATTGCCGGCCCTGTGGCCATTGATTAGCCATTTATTAAAGCACCTATGAATCACGGCAATAGTAATTATATTTTAAATATACCTACTAACAACTGTTTTGCAATGGGGAAGGTTAATCACGATTAAACATTTCCTTCGCTTTTTTCATCTCCCTCTGCCCGGATCCAAATCCCCTGGGGGTCCAAGTGCATATCTGGGACAGAGGAGGCTGCAACTAACATGGAAAATAGAGGGAAAGGAGCCCAACCCCAGCCCATCAACAGACCGGCGGGGAGGAGGGAGCGTGCACACACACGGACACCAGGCCGGGTGTTCAGAGAGCACCGACACCTTCGACCGGCTGCACACACCCGCACACGGGCTGTGTGCGCGCACACGCGGGCCACGGACACGCACAGGGGCCGTGCCCACGCTGGCTGTGCGCACAGACACGGCACACACACGGACAGACTGTGCACACACAAACACAGACACAGACACCGCACACACACAGTGCACGCGCACAGGCTGCACACACGGCGCACACACACCTGCCGGGCAGACACACCCCGCGCACCTGGAGGTGCCCGTGTCCGCAGGGCCCCTGCACGCCCGTGCCCGTGCGCGCGCCCGGGCAGTCCCGGGGCACGGAGCGGGCGCTCTGCACACGCGCGCGGGCACCGCCATTCACACGCTCGCGCTGAACTCGGGCTCACTTCCGCACCTCTCGCGTCGCCCCCTCCGCCGCCCGCGCGCTCCCGCGGCGCGCGCCCCGCGCCCGCTGCCCCGACGGCGGGTCCCGCGCGCCCCCGCGGCGGGGCGGGGCCGGGGCGCGGCGGGCGCGCGCGCGGGCGCGGCGCGGGGCCGCGCGTCTCGCGGGCGGATTGGCCCCGCGGCGCGGGCGGGCGGGCGCGGGGCGGGGCGCGGCGGCCGCGGCCGCGCGGAGCAGTCGCGCCGCGGAGCGCCCGGGGAGCGGCACCGCCGCCGCGGAGCGGAGCGGGCTCGGCGCGGTGCCTCCCCGTCCGTGCTTGGGAATAATGGCTACCGAGGCGTGAACCACGAAAAGAAAGAAAGAAAGAAAGAAACCCGCCGCCGGGGGAAGCCCCTGGATGGGGCCGGGCTGGTGCTGTGTGCGGAGCTGAGCGTTCCCCTGCTCCCTTCCTCGGATACCGGCCGGAGCCGCCGCCTGGGTCGCTTTAAATTTTTTTGCTGCTTTTTCTTGCCTTTTTTTTTTTGATGCGTCTGTGGGCTTTTCGCCCCTTCGTGTGCTTTTAGCCCCGCGGGTGATGGACCCGTAGCGCCGTCTGCGCGGCAGCTCCGGGGCTGAGCGGGCGCGGGGGCGCAAACTTTGAGCCCCGGGTTCGGCCGGGGGGAGAAAAAAAAAAAACAAAAAAACACAAAACCCAAGGGGGAGAAAAATAAAAAGAAGAAAAAGCGAGGAGACGCTGTGCCTGCAGCCCCAGGAAGAGCGGAGGGAAGCAGCGAGCGGCGGAGGAGCGCGGCGGGAGGAGGAGGCGGGGGCCGGCGGGACCCCCGGGGCAGCTGCGGGCCGGGAGCCGCGTTGTGCCGCTGCGGGGGGCTCCGAGCGGCTCCGCCGCGCTCCTCGCCGCGCCCGGCCGCGCCCGGAGGATCATCCATCCCGCGGGGGCCCGGCGGGCCGGCGGGCTCGCCATGGTCTGCGCGCCGCGCGGTGAGTACCGGGGGCGGGTGGGCGCCCTCCGGGCCGGGGACCCCCCACCCCCGGGGACTCCGAGCCCCGTTTCGCGGCGGGGGAAGTGCTTTCCAGCCGGGGAGCTGGCGGCTTTGCGGTCAGCCGAGGGGAGGAAATCGCCGTGCTTCCCGCCGGTGTGGCGGTGGCTCCGTGCGTGCGGTCTCTGTGTGTTTCTCTTTTTCTTCTTTGCCTCTTGCGCCGTTTTCGGTGCAGCCGTGGAGGTTGGTTCGGTGTTCCCGGTGGCTTCTCGGGGTGGTTCGTGCCGCGTTCTCCCGAGCGGGGGTCTGGATGCGGAGGGGCAGGAGCCGCTCTTTGCCCATTCCCGGTGGCGAGCCAAGAAGCGCTCCGAGCAGAATTATGGAGGGTTTTTTTTTTGCAGGAGAAACTGGGTGTGTTTAAATAAAACAGAAGACAAGAAAGAGGCGCAGCAGCGCGGAGCTGCTTGGATGCGATGCGCTCCCGAGCTGCCTTTTTTTTCTTCTTTTTTTTTTTTTTTTTTTTTCTTTTCACCCCATTTCGCACATTCCTCCAGTGCGACCGCATCCCCCTTGCCACCCTCGCGGGAGCGTGGATAATAAATACTGAAGCTGTGCCCTCGCTGGGCGGCAGCGGGGCAGCGCGGTGACCCGGCGGGCTCGGCTGCTGTCGCCACCACCCAGGCGCGGGTGGCCGTGTCCCGCAGCGCGGCTCCGTGCTCGCCCCGCTCCCCTTGGGCGGCATATCGCGACTTGGCTCTGTCGGGTGTTGCTGGCTGGCGCTGTAGCCGGCTGCCGGATGAGGCCGGTGTTGGTCTGGGATTTCTGGCTGTTGAAAACGGTAGCAAACTCAAAAATCCGTGCCCGGCGGTTTAACCCCTTCGGTGCGGCTACAGCCCCTCTACTCAGAAGGAACAGCAAGTCTGAAAATGGTCGTCGTGGATTATTTTTTTTTTTTTTTTCCCACCCCCCGTGTGTCTTTTGGTCTGATAAATCACCGCCGTTCCCGGGTCGGGCAGGTTGTGCGGGCCAGGCTGGATCGGGGCTGCCGGGCTCTGCTCCCCTCCCCGCCCCCTCTGCTTAGCCTGAATGAAAAATTTAATCCAATTAAGAAATTAAACCTTGTATGTTTAAAGTGACAAATTTGAAAAGGGGAGGGGGAGGCGAAATAAGATTTCCAGGTCACTGGTTAACTAAAGATGGTTTGGAAAAAGAGCTCGGGAATAAGGTGAGGGCAGAGGGAAGGAAAGAAGGACCTTTTTAAATGGCAAAAGCTTGTGTGTCTCTCTGGAATTTAAACTGGTTTTTAGGCTTGTAAAATCTTCTTGAAGTTGCGCATTTATCTCAGGAGGCTGCTTGCCAGCTAATCTTCTCAAGGCATGTCCTGATTTTTTGTAACATTACAGTATCTGAGGTCCTTTTAACCTAATTTTGTAACAAAGATAATTTCTTGTTATGTAAGTTACTGTTCTGAATGATTGCTTTGGGTCTTGGAGAGCGTCCTTAACTGGTCTCCCCTGTGCCGCAGAAACTGGAATTATTTACTTCGTTATCAATTCTTGAAAGAAAGCCTTGCTCAACTGGAAAAATCTGCCAAGGTATTACAGGAAAACAGTCTTCCCATTCTTCCTTCTAGAGAGTTAAATCTCTGGTCATCCCTGATCAGAATTTACTTCAGAGGTTTATGTTTATGTATAAATCCGATTTTCCCCACATACAGACTTACAAGGGTGAGCTGCTTGAATTATACACACGGCATTAACTTCCCACAAGTGGCAGGCTTCTATGCTCTCTTCAAGAATTTTCTTCTTTGCTGACTGCAGTTCCCTAAAACTGCCCTGTGCTAAAGCCAAAAGGCACCAGCTTGAGATGCCAGATTTTCTTTTCCAGTGGAGATTTATGCTATAAGACAAGGCAGGCAGTATTTTATTTCGCTGGATACCAAGTTTTCAGTAGTATACTAGTGATGTTTTTTGGGTTTTTTTTTAAATTTTATTTTGTTTGGAAGGTGGGCTATTCTGAGTGAAACCTTAAGCCTTGTTTATCTGAGAGGGGCAGTCTGTTCTCATAAGCAAACGAAGGAGTGAAATATATCCCAGTGTTATTCTATCGGGACATGCAGTCATCTGCTGGACCTTGTGGCCTGAGCTGGCTAAATCAAATAGCAGTGTCACACATAGCTCTGCTATTTTGAAGTTAAAAAAGGGTTTGGAGTATGTCTCGAGTTCCAGTGAAAAACTACAGATATTTAGCAGTAGTTGATACTTATTTTGCTCTGATTTTCAAGAATGTGGAATCTTGAAGTGTTAGCTTTGAGCAAGGGGTATAAATATTAATGTTAGCTGTTGCTTTTTAAAGTAAAACCTGTGGTGATATGCCACAGAAGTGGCAGTGAAAAGGACTGCATTCTTCAGCTGGCCAGTCTATGCTGTATAGCACTTTTGGAAAGCACAGATGTGTATGTCATTTTATGCCTTAAATATTTTATTTTTTTTTCCCCTTTTTATTCTTTGACTCCCAGCATCCTTGTGTTGAATGACCCACAATAGCTGGGGCTTGTGATGTCTGGATACATTGGAATACGAAACAGTCTTTTTAAATGCATTACAGATTCATTCAAATAAAATTATTTGTGTCATCAGAATAGGAAATGTAGGATGGTTAGTTTTAATGACTTTGAGTTTGCAAGATCTGAGGTCATGCAGGTGTAAGAATGTGTTACTCCTTGTTTAATAACATGTTTGAGCAAAGATTGGCATTGTGCATCAAAATGGAAATGTTAGGGTCTCCTGAAAGTCTTTTTTTATCCTTCTGAATAAAGATGGAAATTCTAAACTAGGTAAAGAAACATATGGTTTTACCAGAAATTATTTCCTAGACTGATCAATTACTAGGAGATGTAATGAGAAATATACTCCTTAGGGGGAGGAAGGAGGGATTGCCATTACATAATATCCCTTGGGAGAATTTCTGTATCGCATAATGAGTCTGATGATGGAGCATTTGGGGAAAATGCCTATGGATAGGAATTTGTTCTTCAGATTTCCATCAGGAAAACGTATTGCTGGGAAACAGGCTTGTTAGAAGTAGTACTGATCCGTTGGTAGGTGGGTGCTTTGCCTCCATACACATTTCTTTTGTTCTCATAACTACTGTGTAAGAGATTAGGTAACTGTAAGATTGAAACATCCACAGAATGAGAGATGCCAGTGAATAATTTCCTCATTTACTTAACACCAAGGGAAAACCATTAAGGGCTTATGTTCTGTTCTAGGCTTTGTTGAATTATTTCTGTTTATCTGTTGAAAATAGGTCCTGAGGAGAGGTAAATCGCCAGCCTTAATGGGGGAAACTCAAATTGCCTTACCCTGATACTGGTGAAAATGAAATATATAGAAACATTTATCAGTAGTATGTGGATTCAGCAAAACTTGGTAGCTGGACACATATTTTCAGAGTCTTTGTGATATCCTAAGGATCACCTAAGAGTTGTCTTTCAGATGGAGAAGCAAGCCCCTGTTAAAAGTTACTTGGATAGAGTCTTACTCTTTTAGTAGCAGTTGCCTTAGGGAGGTAAATAATCCATTTCCACCCAGCTGCCCTTCAGCGCTGTTGATGCTCGGAGTCCGGAGAGCAGCGAGGCTGCAGCAGCCACAGCCTGGCCCAGAGGTGTTAAAACCAACAGAGGAAAAGGTGAACAACCCTAACACCTCTGTCACTGCTGGGGAATTTGCCTAATTTGAGCCGCTCATTTAAAACCTCGAGTGCTGGTGATTTTAGCGGTGTTTCAGATGGCTCGGCCAGCTTCTGTCCCTGGAATTGCAAAAGCGTTTCAGCTTGGCGGCTTCCTCTGACACTGGGGCAGTGACCCCTGACGGTGCCGGGGGTCGGGCGGGGTTCGGAGTTTGGGGTTTGGGGTTCGGGGTTTGGGGTTCGGCTGCGGGGTCCGAGAGCTCGGGGCCGGGCGCGCTCGGAGCGCGGCGTGCGCCACCGTGTGGCTGCAGGTGCGCACTGCGCCAGGTGCGCCCCCAGCACCGCCCCGGCCGCGCCAGCCCCGGGCACTGTCACTCTGTCACTCACCTGTCCTGAGATCCTGCCCCAGCTCCGGGCACTGTCACTCTGTCACTCACCTGTCCTGAGATCCTGCCCCAGCTCCGGGCACTGTCACTCGTGTCACTCACCTGTCCTGAGATCCTGCCCCAGCTCCGGGCACTGTCACTCTGTCACTCACCTGTCCTGAGATCCTGCCCCAGCTCTGGGCACTGTCACTCTGTCACTCACCTGTCCTGAGATCCTGCCCCAGCTCAGGGCACTGTCACTCTGTCACTCACCTGTCCTGAGATCCTGCCCCAGCTCCGGGCACTGTCACTCTGTCACTCACCTGTCCTGAGATCCTGCCCCAGCTCCGGGCACTGTCACTCGTGTCACTCACCTGTCCTGAGATCCTGCCCCAGCTCCGGGCACTGTCACTCGTGTCACTCACCTGTCCTGAGATCCTGCCCCAGCTCTGGGCACTGTCACTCATGTCAGTCACTTGTCCTGAGCCCTGAGAGCCTGCCCAGCTCAGGGCACTGTCACTTACCTGTCCCCAGCCCTGAGATCCTGGTCCTTAGAAACACAAACCACAGTGCTGGTTGCTCACTGCTGATGGGTGTCTTACTGTCCAGGTTTGTGTCAGGGCTTGGCTTTCCAAAAATTAGGAATGTGGTGCCGGATTTGAGCACTGAGAGTTTGCATAAAGGAATTAGTGACGTTTCTGCACTGCTGCCATCAAGGAAATGGAAGATAGGTGTAAGTGATGCTGGTGTCAGGACTTGATTGCAGGTGGTGATTTTCCTTGCTGCCCTGTGCTGTTACCTGCCGGGCAGGGCTTCACAGGCAGGGACCCCTGCATTAACTATCTTAGAGGCACAGGGAGTGACAGCATCTCCCAAGGTAGCTAATGTAATTTTGAGCACACCCTGTGGTTGATTGTTCTTGGAAACTTCAACTAGAATGGTGCTGTTGATGTGGACATAGAAAAATAGGCTCTTGAAAACATCCATCCATTTGTACCTTATGTGGCTGCATGAAAGGGTTAAAGATAAATGTGTGTTCTTTAATACTATAAAAATAAACCTTCTTTTCTGGTGGGTGGTAAGAGGAGAGCTGGAGTTTACACAAAGCCAGAATTTCAAGGTGGCTGTTTATGTTGTTACCAAAGATATTTCTAGCTTGCTTACAAAATTAGGTTTTGTGTTTTTTTAAATGCTTTCATTTTTGCAAGTATTCAGTCTAGCTTATGTTTTTGTGGGAAAAGTGTTACAGTTAAATTGCTGTGGAAGTTAGCTGCAGGATTTTTAATATTGAGTTGAACCAGTCTGGGTACATTGTTTGCCATAATGTTTCTGTGGGGGGTAAAAAACATCTGTACACGGATGCCGTTCCTGCAGTAACTGCTATTCCAGAGGAGAATCAGGGACAATAATGGATATAAATCTTCAGGGTTTTTTTCCAGGAGGAATCAACAATAAAAAGTGTTTAGGCTATTAAGATACCTGCAAGAATATCCTCACTCCAGAGCTGTCGGTTATAAAGTTACAGTGTATTCTGCCTTCAAAATGGTTGGAAATCCGTCATAAATATCTCTTTCCCACATCCCCTCTATCTCCCTGGATGATTGGCTTTCTAGCAAAGCCTTCGTAGAGGGTGCACTGTAATCCTTTTACGTTACTCCTTCAGTGCAGATTACGCAGCAAGAAATAATTAGGAGATTAATTTTCACCTGTCACTGCCAATAATAGATAACCTTGATACAGTGACAGGGCGAGGAATTTGGAGGTGGGGGTGGGGGGGAGCGGAAAAGCGTTTAACCCTTTAGTGATTGCTGCAGGGACCAGGCAGAAAATGGTTGTCAGAGCAGGACCCCCCCTGGCAGGGAGGGCAGAGGCTGTGGCTGTGCCTCCATCCTGTGCTGTGCCACATGCTGCCCCGTGCCAATCAGCCCCCAGCAGCCTCAGAGACCTGCCTGGCTCAGTCTTTTAATTCAAATGCAGTTCTGCTGCTTTTCATGGTTTCAATTCCCAGTCTGACTGGTGTTCCTGGGCTGCGAGGGGAAGGAGTGCACTAATGAAGATGGCTTCATTAGGCAGAGCGGGGTTTAGCCCTTGCTTCTCTCCAGCAAATGCAGCTGAAAAAACATCCCAGAAGTGACTGGGCTTTTGGTCTTCAGAGAAAGCAGAGCTGAGGTGTTTCTGCTCCTTTTCAAAATTAATTACTAGCTCTCATCAGGTGAGCTTAAAAATGCAGCCTGTGCTCTGAGGCACTGAAGGTAAATGGGAAGGGAAAAAAAAAGCCAGTCTCCCCACACACACACACACATACTGGCTTCTTTTTTATTTTTTCTCTCTTTTGTGCTTAAGTTTACAATCTGTTGGAAATGTAATGGGAAACCAGCCTACAGAAAATGCCATTATTCATATCATCGTGAGCTCATTTATTTTATCTGCAATAGTAATGATAAGACAGACTGCTTGGCAATGCTGATAAGCTGAGAAATATCTTAGAGCTATTTGTAAAAGTTAAAGCAGATCTTGGTACTGAGAGATAGGGAAACTGATGAGCCTTTGGGCAATCTGCAGAGCTGAAAGCTAATAAAGATTTTAATAGGAAGGCCTCATTAGGATTAGGGAGATCTATTATCTGCGATTTACACAACACAAACAGTGGGGCAACTTCAATTTTTGCTTTTTTGTTCATTAAATACTATTGCTGAATGTGAAGCCTTTTAACTTGGATCTGGATCTGTTCCTCTTCAAGGAGCCGTCACCAGTTGATGGCTGGGCAGAGATGCAAGGGGCAGCTGATGTGGGAACGTGTTTGTCACACAGGAGCAATGCCAGCAAGCCCTCATAGTCAGGGACCAGTGGCTTGTTGGAGGTGTAGAAATGCAGTTCTTTGCAGGTGTCTGGGTGACAGGGTTCTCCTTAGTGTCTTTTTTTCTGTTGTGAACAATACTTACAAACTTCTGGCCCTGAGCAGCATCTTTAGAAGGCAATAAACACGTTGTTGTTGTGCTGGTTCTCTGGATGGTGATGCTGAAATGGTGCTGTGGGATAGCCTGGCCACCCAGCTCAGCCTGGTGGAATGGCTCCTTCATTCATTGTGATGACCCCATGGACCTGTTCCAGTAGAGGAGCTGTCTCCAGTGCCAGTGGGGTTGCTGTCATAGGACTGTGTGCCATGTGTGACCTGATCTGATGGCTTGGTACTTACACACAGGACTGATTTTAGCACTATGTGCATTCTTGGACATGTGATGTAGAAACCCTCACTTTTTGAGGTGTGTAAACATCTCCTGAGCTCAATTGCTTTAGTTCTCATATGTAACACAGTGTGTAAGGTACATGTAAGCTGCTGAAAGAACACTGGTTTACCTGGGTTTACAGAATTTTTTTTTTTTTTTCAAGGACCATTCAGGCATTTTTTTGTGGTTGAACTGAATTGTAAAGCTGGAACAGAAGCTGGAAAATGCTTTGGTTTGAATTTGAGGTCCAAACTACATTGCAGCCTGATTCTGCTAACCTGGAGGTGAAACCGTTTTTATACACAGGTGATGAGATCTAACTGAACCTCTAAGGCAGATGAAGGGCTTTGTTAGGTGATGTCCATGCTGGATGTGAGAGGCCACATGTGTGACCACACTTGTGTTTGGGATCTGTCTGTTTTCTTCCCTGTGTGGGGCACACATGTACAGGAGTCTCAGCCTCTCTCTGTTTTCACGGCACAGACCAGCTCCTCTGCTGCTGGATCACATCACCCTGGTGTAGCTACAGTAACATTGCTTCCATGGAAAAGTAGTATTTGGAGAGCAGCTTCTTGTATCTTCAGTTGCATTTAATATGATGTAGCAGTCAAAACCCAAAAGGGACCACAGCACCACAAGCCACAGAGAAGTCTGTTCCAGACTGTAGCTTGAGTTCTGCTGGTCCAAACCAGTGCCTTCATAGAGCCTACAGAGAGCAGTGCAATGATTTAACTCCAAGTATTCCATCCTCCATGTGCTTAAGGAACCCAGAGCAGCTGGAGCTGCAATCCCCTCCCTTTGCCATCAGCAGTGTGGAGACAGATGGGCAGGGCTGGGAGCACCTCCTGGCCAGGACTGAAGAAGTTTCTCACAGAGGGTTGGTGTCAGTCTGCTGTGCCTTGTTTGTAACCACTCCCAGGTTCTGTCAGCACCAGCGTGGCCTCCGGCAGAAGCAGCTCTGTTTGCACCTAACGTGTTGCTCCAGCAGGGCTGCCATTTGAGACGTTACTAATATTTATGTTTGATATGAATGAAACTTTTTGTTTTGTCTGTAGACCGCAACGGAACTGGAGCTGACTCGTATCAGGAGTGCCTTGATAACAAGCAAGGTATGAGATCAAGTCTCTCCAACATGGGCACTTGGGACTGATTTTAGCTTGATTTCTTGCAGCTGGATTGGTTGCTGTCTCTGTCTTTCTCACTCTGTCTCCCTTTTTTTTTTCCCCCTTTTTTTTCCCCCCCACTGTCTCCAAGCCGATTCACTGTTAACAGTTCCATGTCAGCTAACCTGTTAGCTCAGGCTCTCATTGCACATTTGTGATAAGTCTTCTTGTTTTTAGCACCCCAAACCCTCAGCTATTAATGGAGGAAGTGGGAAGATTGTAAAACAGAAGTAGCATGTGCACTTGCTTGCAGCTGTCTTCTTCCTCGAGGTTTAGTTGCACAGCCAAGCAGAAAAATATTGAAGTTGAGCTAAGGGAAGGCATGTGCTAGGCTGGGTTACCTTAACACCAGACATCCTGTTACAATTTGTGTGCTGACATGCTGCCTCAGACTTGTCCAGCCTGCTGTCTTCTGCCTTGCTACAGTTGGTAAGAGCTGGAAACATCTCTTGTGACTTTACAAGAGAGTGATGACAGTGAAGGAGGAATCTGTTACCCTTTTGCACTAAACCTGGAAACAAGAGTCACATCAGTAAAAATGAAAATTCTAAAAAGTACCTCAGAAATAGGGCTTGAATGGCAAAATCATGGATGCTGTATTTAGGAAAAGGGTTGATGTGTTGTGCTCTCTTCAGATGCCCTCTCTGAGAACTGCAGTCAGAAGTGGCCCTCCATCACTGTAGCCATGTAGTAAGTGTTGAACCTTCTGGTAATCAGGGAGCATAAGCACCCTTCAGTCCAGAATATCATTCATTGTAAGCTGCAGCAGAGATAAGAGGAAGTGCTTATCCTAACCAGGTTATAGGCATCAATTACAGGTCAACTTTTACCTTGCTGTTGACCCAGATCTGTGACAGTAGCTAGAATGATCATTTCCTGAAATTCTGATCCTTCTTCTGTAATTCTCTAAAGTAGGACCAAGAATCATATAAAACCTGTCCCAATTTTGGTGCTTGGTTGGGTTTAATTTTCCACAGGTGTCTCTGCTTTCAGTATCCATCAATCAGTGTTACATGTGCTTTAAGTCAAAGCTGCCATTAAGTGCATCTCCCCTTGCTTGTTGTTGGGTTTGGGATGGGGTTATATGGGGGGTTTGGGGTTTTTTGTTTTATTTCCCTTCTCTCAAAAAAAAAAAAAAAAGAGGTATGTTGTTTCTTTGGTGGCGTTCATGGTCATTCTTTTTTTTTCTACTATTTTTCTCTACTGACTATAGTAAATACCTAATCATTGCTAAGCTTTCCTTTCAGAAGTTACAACTGGAAGACTAATGTGGAAGAACTGTAATCAATAATGGCAATTCTTATTAGATTAAGTTTAAAAGTCTTGTAGACCAGTGTAATTCAGAAGGCTCCTTTGATAGATAATTTGTTCTTAGGAAGAACAGTTTTCCCCAGTAACATTTTTCTTGTTGGCTGGTGGGGGCTGATCCACTTGTCATTTTGTGGAAAGCAATCAAGTTTCATATTTAAAGAAAAATGAGTATTCTCGTTTTTGGAAACTAATTGCAGTCCCTTTGATGTGCCAGTTACCCTGATTTATCTGACAGGTGGTATTAAACGGCGTTATATCCATTACTTTCATTTGTCTGTTAATACTCCAGATTTTTCTTGTAGAGTGATTGGTTTCTTTGGCTTCACTGCTAACACATGAACAAACTGTATCATTATAAGTACTTTCAATCCAGTATGGATTTGATCTGGTTTGGGTAATTTACCACATCCATGCTGTATCATCCTGTTTAAAGCAACAAATTTTAAGAATGCAGAGGTTTAAAGAAAAAGTATACACAGTAACTTGTAGTCAGTCTCTTACTGACTCCGTTACATTTTGTGAGCGTGCCTTAGTCTTGAGTCCTCCATTTGCAACAATTTACAGAATATAAAATACACAGCTGACAGTGGACCCATAATTTTGGTTGTTTCTGTTACATTCAAAACAAAACGCCACCAAAGGCTGAAAGTAGCAGTGGCTTTTTAAAAGTATTAAATCTTAACGCTATGTGAAATGCTATTGCCATGGATTCCTTTTATAACAGCATGCTTGTCTCCTGGAAATGATGCCATAATGAGGTTTGGTTTATATATTTTACCCCTCTCCTCATTAAAGTGCTATCTCTGGGAAGAAGCGCTTTGTGTTTTGAAATACTGCGCGGTTAAAACGAAGGCAGGTTTATAACGATTTAATGTACTTGGGAGCCAAGGTTTTGCAGCTTTATGGCAAAGATGTTTTAACAAAGGGCTTTATGGTAAGGGTGTGCTGTATTTTAGTCAGACACTTGCTCAGGGGAAAATTTTCAGTGTGAGCACACCGCAGCAGCAAGGAGAAATTCAGAGGGAAACAGACCTATGAGATCCAGTCACCAGCTTAGCTGATATTGAGGCTTAATTCTTTGCAGTTTCAAGCCCTGATTTTTCTTTCTTTGACCTTGTCACTCAAGAAAGAGCCTTGTGCCATATAATGTAACATCACAAGCAGGCCATTTATGCCTCCCAGTTTTGTGCTCCAAGGTAGGGTGCAGGAGAGTGTGCTGGAAACAGCCACAGGTGGGATTATTGCACCCTCTCAGGATGGAGCTTGCTTTTTCAGCCTTATAACTCCAATATTTGTTATTAAAATGGTACCCTAAAAGCAAGGCATTTTCTGAGCTTTTGTGGTTTGGAAGTAGAGAGGGCAGCAGTTCAGAGCAGTTGCCCATCCACCACAGCAGAAGACGTGTCCTGGATCTGCCTGTTTCTCTGGGACACACTTAATATCCCATGGTTTCCTGAGAGCCAGGGGGTTCTGCCATGGAAAACAGGTATAAAATTACTACCAGACATAGTTGTTTCTGGAGCTTCTCAATAGGATCTCAGTGTTATTGTTAATAAAACAGTGCTGGTGTAGAGGTTTAGGCAATGAAAAGCTCTTAGTGAGGGCCCTGGTGGCAGCCAGGAGACGTCACCTCTCATCCTTGAAATAGTGCATAGAGAAATTGAAACTGACTCCAAGAGTTTCATGTTGTCACATGCAGCACCTTCTCTTATTCATAGAAAATGGTGTTTTACTTTGCTTGAACAGTCTTCTCTGTATCCCCATACCTTCAGGTGGGCTGGTAATGGGTATTTTGCCCTACTGGGCTCCAGCTGTCCAAGCAGAGCTCCAGGTTCCTGCTGGAGGAACCCAGTACCTTTCACTTTTCCAACTTGTCCTGAGGAGTGTTTCCCCACACATGAATTAGGTGGTATTTTTCCACAATGTACATGGCTTAATCTTTTTGATGGCACTATTAACTCTTTCTGCTTTTCTTCAGATATGTTACAGCACTTCCTGAGTTCAGTGCTACTTGCTGCTGGTTGACTTTGTTAGCTCATCTCAAGAGGGAGGGTGAATGTAATTTGGAGCAGTGTTTGGGGGCCATGAGGAGGGATGGTTAATCTTGACAGGGATCAGAATGTGGCTGCAGTTGAGCCAATAGCACCTCTGTGTGAGGTGATGGAGGGCTGAGTGCTTCTCCCCTGGGTTTGTGCTGTGAGTGGATCCCAGCTGAACTGCTGAGCTGTCTGCAGCATCAGGCTTGATTTTGGTGTAGTGGCCATAAACCAAAGACTTTTCCATGCTGTTTGCAGTCCCCTGGGCTGTGCAGTCCCAGTGTGTGTCATCTTCTATTAGGCTTGATGCAACCAATGACCTTGTTTGTGTGAGCACATTAAAGCACAACATTAATAGCTAATTTGACTGCTCTGGGTTCAGACAGGCTGCAATCAATCACCTGAACTCTTCTGACAGTGAATATGGTTGGGTGGGATTAAGGAGAAAGGATAAAATGCCTGCTTGGGCCAAAACTCTAGAAAATTGGAAGACTGCTTGTGAGCCTGTGTAGCTGATGTAACTGTAGCACTTGGTGGAAGCATGTTCTTCACTGGAAAAAAATAAAAACCTGCAAAAGTGAGAAATGTGTGGTCTTCACTGAGGTTTGTTCAGCCTTCTTCCTGCCTGTCAAATACTGGCATGGTAAATGAGACCACCACGATACAGAGGCATCTTTTAGAAGATGTTATTAGGATAAGTTCTAACCTATTCCAGTTTTTGGATCCCTTTTGATCCCCAACAGGATTAGTTTCAGGATGGCAAAGATGAGTTATTGAGTAGATAAATAAAAATGGCAGACTGGCATATAGCTAGACTGGAAAATGTGGTCAAAGTAATTCTGTCACTGAAGGTGTTATTTCCATTAAACATTTTGAGATTTAATATTGATTTCAGTGAAATTACCCTTGAAAACAGATTTCCTCCAAACCTTTTTTTTTTAATATATTTGTTTTGGAACAATTTTAGGAGGCAGAAAAATGAAACTCCAGCTTCAAACAGTTTTTATGTTTTGAAATTGGCTTTTTTCACTGTATGAACAATTTTTAAAATATTATTGTTATTTGTATTCCAGTCATGCCTGTGCACTCTAGTTATGGGCTAAACGTCATTCTGCCAACCACAACTCAGACTGGGGGGGATCAGTTTCTGCCTGAAAACGCTTTGGGTGTGTATTTCTGACGGGCTGCATTGATTGCCAGTGCCTATTTGAAGAAAAACCCAACAACATTCTCGTTTTACAATATGTTGGCTGCCTTTTTTGTTTAAAGAATTATAAATAAATCAGCAGATTTTCCACAAAAACACATATGCTTTCTTCCTGATGAGCATGATGGTGCACCAAGAATCCTTGCAAGAGGCCTTGAGTTTCCTTCAAGTAGAGGGTAGGGCTGAGGTTGAAACTGAAATTTTAAATAACTCTCTCCTTTAAGAAGGATGCTGGTGGAACCTTGTTAGCAGAAGAATTGCCATTTCTGACTAAGTTGGTTTTTTTTTTTCTTTTGCCAGCATGGGAACAAAGAAAGAAAGGAGGAGGCAGAATAAAAGCCTGTGTGAGTGTATGTAGGGGCTGCAGCTCTCTAGACTGGTAATGGTATCTGGAAAGGGTCCAGGCTGTTGTAAATACGAACTTTTGTCAATATTCCCCAAGCTTCTTTGGACTCTAGGGTGGGCTTTATTAGCTGAAGGTCACACCATTGTGCTGTCTCCCTCTCCTGAGACCTCTGATACCTTCCTGAAAGGACAGCCCATTATCCCTGGGCTTAGAAGCCAGCTTTCTCTTTAGTGGCACTGAAGCTGATAAGCTTAAGAGGCATATTTCATCCCCCTATTGCTGCTTTCAGGAAACAAACAGTGTTTATCATTCCTGATTAATTCCAGCTGAACAAAAAAATAAAATAGAAGGCATGTGTGTGTGCACACGTGCACAGGGACGCAGAGCTGAATTAATTTTTTTTTTTTTTTTTTGAGGCTGTTCTTGTATAAGGTCAGCTCATGGCACTGGCCACAGCCAGCAGTGTCTGTCTGGAGCTTTACTTTTCTTGGGTGCTGTGTCCAAAGATAGATTTAGTGACATGAGAGGATCCTGGGCTGCAATCAGTGTGAGGAAAAAGGGGTGGAAACAGGGACCAGGATGGGGTAGCAGCAGCGTGAGCATCAAGGTTGGAATTGATTTGTGGCAATTAAGCATTAAGGTCTGTGAGAGCAGGCCCACCCGCTGGGAGATTGGCTTTCCATCACCTGGGGAAGATGAATGGCCCCAGGAGGAAAAGGGGCAGGGATTTCGTACTCAGCTACCCGAAAAAAATCTAAAAGCACCATATCTGGCTTTGGAATCTTACAGCCCTTTTTATCACAGTTAAATCCCTTTGCTGGGAGTTGTATGCAAGCGAGGTGGAAGATAAAAATGCTAGCTGCTGTTGCTTTTTCTCCTTTTCTCTCTTCAGCTCTGTCTTGAAATTTGCCAGGAGGTGTCTTACTGACTTTCTTGTTCATCCTCTCTCGGTAGAATCATGTTCCATACATGTTTGTCAATTTCTTAGGGTTATTTTTTCCCCTCGTACAGAGATTCAGGATGTGGAAATAATAACAATGAATAACATGCAACAACTAACATATTGCCCATACCCAGTGCTGATGCAGTATGTAAAGCAAAGCACCCAGGTGTGAGTCCCCATGGCCAGGTCACCCACCCGTGCTGCTCCTCTCCAGCGTGCCCTTGATGGGTGAGATTCCTCACCTGGCTGTGCATCCCAAGGCTTTCAAGTGGAAAATGAGAGTTTTGGCACTGTCCACAGTCCTGTTCCTTTGGATGAGCATGTAACTGCAGCCCAAGTCAGGTCTTTTGGTCACAGCCCAAGTTGGGTCACAGATCATCTAAGTAATGTATGTTGCATCAAATTTTTATTTCACTTCCAGCATGGGCTATGTTTAAACCATATTCTTGGTACTGAGGTTACAACTGGCTTCATTTCCTTTGCCAGAGCAGAGATGGAACAAAATTTAAAAACACTTTTGCAAAGCTGTATTTACTTTTTACCACTGAGGACTGTATTTAAAGATGGATTTTGGTATTATGGCTCCAGTGCTAGTGTAAACAGGGTCTGATGGGAAAGGCTGTAAAATAATAGGGCTGTTGGTCATGTTTGGGAAAAAAGAAATTTCCATAGAACATTTCAAACTGGAATAGCTCTGGCCAAACCCAACTAAGTATTTCTGATTTAAAATTGCTATAGTAGTATGCAGGGGAATGGTGAGCCACTAGTTGCATTTTTTCAAAGGTAAACTACACAAGCCTTTGTGAATGGAGGCACTTTTGTGAATAGAGTTAAACTTGTCATTCTTCACATGAAATAGAATACAGTTAAGTTTTAGATGAGAACCTCTTTAGATATACTGCAGACTCCTTTCTAAGGGCAAAGTAGATTTGAGGAAGATAATTATCTAGTAATCTGAGTGAAAGCTGCATATATGGTTCTTTCTCCAGATGGGTTAATATGGTGGAAAGATTTTTATCAGTCCAGTCGTGCACCACAGACTGCAGTAGCATCTGTACTTGCTTGGACCCCAGGTTTAGTGATAAGGGGAATGTTAATATGTGCTTGGCAGAGCAGGCTCTTAATTTCCCTTAAAATGGAGGGGGCAGAAATGATCTCATCAGACAAGATGTCTTTGGGCTACTGCCCACTGCTAGGTATGTCCCAGACAGGGTTTATTTACTCAGTGTGGGCAGATTATTTCCCTTTCCCTCCCTAAATCTGGCCTGCAGTAACTGTTAGCAAAAGGGCTTTCCACCTCCTGTATTGCAGGAAGCATTTGAGCTCTTGTTGAAATATGAAACTCCCTTCCTTTATTAAAATTAAGAACCACTTTCTCACATGGCAAAGTGATAATAAAGACTGAAATTGGATCTATAACTTCATGAAAAGAAAAAGAATTTTTTTAAAGACAAATCATGCATGGTAATACCTTCATTGTTCTCTCACTGTGTTCTTTGTATTGCTTAACTCCCTGCGAACAAAGAACCCATAACTGGAATTGTAAAAATAATCCAGGCATTTAAGTCAAAACTCAAAAGGCCCTTGGGAATCTCAGGCAAAGGTGTGCCCTTGAAGTGGTGGTTTATGAATTGTCTGAACAGGTTGGAACATCCTGGCCCTGAGGAAATCTCTGGGAATTTTGCCGCTGACTCCGGCGGGGTCAGGATTCCGCACTTGGCGCTTTGTGCCGGGCACTGAGCAGAGCCGTCCTTCAGCCTTTCACACAGTCTGACTCCCTCCTCACAGGCTGGCAGGACATTTTCTACTTGGTTGCACTTGTGAATTCTAGTTAAGGGAATTGCTTTTGGTCCCTCCATCTTTGTCACTTACTTAAACAAACATGCAAACTGAAAACATGCACTTGCTCAAGCTTCCCCAGCCAGTGCCTCCTCGAGATCTCTTGTTACTGATCTAGAACTTAAACTGATTGGGAAAGTGGCTTTAAGATGAGGTTCACTCGTGCTTAAATGAAACCAATTGGGCAGAGAGGTGAGAAATTTTATTTGTATTTGCCATTCAGATGTCTGAACCCAGCTAGTTTGAAGTATGAAGGTTTGGTCCCTGAGCTTGAGCACAAATCAGTAGGGAGGTTGTAAATTGAAGCAATGAGTATTTCTTCAGCAGTTTATTGCAAAATAATGGGGTTTTGAAAATGCAGGTCTATCCAGGGTCAAAGTCACTGGGAAAGAAAGGTACTTAAATAAATAATGAGGGAATTAGTCTGAAATTTGCATGTAGACTCAGATAACCAGGGGTCCTTTAAAATCCACTTGAACACAGATTTAGCCCTGTTGAGGTGGAGACAGAACCACAGGACCTCTCCCAGCCCCTCCCACTTCAGTGACTGATCAGGTGTCTCATCCCTGCCAGGTGTTTGAGCAGCCCAGTGGCTTGTGTGGCTCTGATTGTTGTGAGCATGGACATTATCTTCCTCTGTCACATCCCCATCCAGGGAGAGGAGGAGGGAGTTACCAGAGTTGGAGGGAAATCCCCTGTGTCCCCAGTCTTCCCCATTCATGGTGTAGTGACCAATGACATCATCTGTTACTTAATAACTGCTGTTGATGCACTAAGCTCTTTATTCAATGAAAAACAAAACCCAAAGAAACCATATTCCCCAGAAACATGGTCCAGGGCTCCAAGAAAACTGGCACACTTTGGTTCCCTCATCCTAGTTCTCCATCAAGAAAAATGTTAAGGAATAATTACTAGAGAAAACTTTGTAAGCTTTCAGCAACAGTATGCCACATACTGTTGCTCATCCAGAGTAATCCCACAGAGCTCAACAACTTGCTTTATAGCAAACTTGTTTTTAATTAATGCTAGTAAAATAAGGTTAGAAATGTGAGCTGTGTGTCACTCATGTTGCTCTCAGTAACTGGAAGGGGGAGTTGGAAAGTTACATCCCAGGTATATCATGAGAGCTTGTTTAGACTTCCCTGCCACTCAGGATCACAGAAATGTTGCAGTGGCAGAAAGACTGGCTTAAACTTTTCCATGTTTTGCTGTATTGGAATGTGGAAAAGCCTGAAAATTTCTTGGAAGTTCCTGGAGATGCCTGGCCGCAGTGTCAGCAGGAGTATGTGTGAAAGATGCTCTAGAGAGGGATATTTCTTACAATAGATTGCAAAAAGTAACAATCCCAGCCCAGTATGGACAGTTAGAGAATATTAGAAGTAAATGGTTAATTTTTCCCTACTTTACTTGCCCAAAAAAAAGCTTGGTTGTTCCTCATTGTAGCTGTGTCTTGAGGGCATTCCTTAATGAGCCATCTCCTTCTGTCCAGTACAAAAAGAAAAACAAAAGAGATAGAGATCTTCCTTTGTCTCCATGTGATTTTAATCTGATTCATTCATTCCTAATCATTTTGAAGGATTATAAAAGCAAAACCTGTTAAATCTTAGTTCGTTCTTCTTTTCTTTCCCTCCCAAACATCATCATTTGTTCTCTTACCATGTTGCATTTCTTTACCCGTGAATCAGCTGCCTTTTTATTCTTCCTGTCAGTAACAAAAGTGGGGTGGGGAGGGAGGGGGGAGCTGCTTCCTTTGATTCACTCGGTGCACAAGTGTTCCTTGGCCTTTCATACCCAGGAGTGGATGTGGCTCTTGAGCAAATTGGACCTACTTGTTTGCTGGCCTAGGCCATCTTGTTATCCAGCCAGCTGTGTTTTGATCTTGGAGGGCCATTTGAAGATTAAATTGAGACATCTTTTGTTACCATTAAGTGCAGTAATTAAATCAGCTCAGTGTTATTTAAGTGTGGAAAATGTCGCTTTGCTGGCCCATGGGTGTCTGAAGTTGCCATTAGACAGCTGTGTTGCTTCCAGTGCTAATGATGAAGAGGTAGGAGAAAAGAGCCAAGTGCTCTCTGAATAATTTTCAACTCTTTCTGGGTTATGCTGGATCCCCTCCCCACCTTTCTGTGTGACGTTTCTCCTCCATCTCTCCTCAATTCATGAAGAACAAGGGTTTTGAGAGGGAGCTCGAGCTCTGTCGCATGTGGAGCTGGCAGCGAGCGCCCAGTCCTGAGCGAAGGGGTGAAACGGGCTGAGATTCCTGGATGGCAGCTGCTGCCCCATCTCTGAGTTGACTGCCTTCCCCCTCCTCTGTGGTGGGAGTCTGCCAGTCAAGTCAAGCACGGCGAGTACATTTGTTCCCATGAGGGTCATTGTAATGCAATTTGCTGGTGCACACTGGCCTGACTGTGAAGTGGTGGCACCTGGGAGATGTGAACTCTGGCTCAGGCCAGGGCTGGCATCATTCAGAGGTCACCTGGGGCTCACTGGGGCAAGTCAGTTGCCCTTCCCCAGCCGCCTTTGCCTGCTGCTTGCTGAGCAGATTGCTTTGAGAGAAGTGGCTGGAGGTGATGATTGGCAGCAGGGAGTGGAGAGCAGACAGATGCTGGAAGAGAAAGCGAGATCCTCAGTGGGAAAGGCAGTTCTTTGGAGGTCGAGTATGTTTTAATGCTGGGTTAAGTTGCACAGCAGTGTTGGCTCATTGCTACTGGCAGCACTGATCACTTGAGCGTTGCCTTTCCCTTCCCGTGGCGCCCTTCAGGAGCCTGTCTCACCTCCTGCGTGCAGCTGAGCATCCTGCAGTGGAACCCGGCAGCCCTTGCTCAGTGACCAGGAGCTCAGCCCAGCCCATGCTCCAGCCTTCCTCCTCCTCAGCCTGGCCTCCCAGATGCACCCAGCTCTGGGCTCCCAGCCCCACTAATTGCCCAGCAACATCTATTTGCATTGCTTTCTACGCCGCCGTGCTTTATGGAGGGGGAAGTGTGTTTGCACTTCGCGAGTGTTCCCGAGCTGTGGCAAGGGCAGGAGAATGGCAGATGGGTGGGGATGAGAGGATGGGGGAGCGTGATGAATCTGTTTTTCTTACCTTGTTTAAAATTGCCTGTTAAAATTCAGCAGCCGCACCTCCGATCAGCCTAATGGTGTCTGCCATGTTGCGAATACACAGTCATTAGTTGGTCCAATTCATGCATGCTGAGGTAGGAGGGTGATGTGAATGCAAAGGAGCTGCAGAGAATGGGAGCTGGGGGGGCAGGGGAAGGAGGGGGAGAAGCTGGGTAATACAGTGACAATGAAACATACGGTAGTCACACTGGAAAACTTTCTCCTTCATTAGCAGGGATCTGTTGAGTTTCTGCTCACATTAGGGTAATTAACACAAGTACAGATTGTTGAACATCTGTGCAGTTTAACTATATGGCCGGTTCCCAGGCTTTAAACAGGGCTGTGAGGAGCCAAATGCAAAGCAGTATGAAAAGCCCACACACTATTCATTTTACTGAAATTAGCATTTCTGGATGAAAGCTGATGTTGCACGTCGGCTATAAATTTTCTCTGGTCTATTGCCAGGTTGGCTAATGATCTGAGGTTAGTGTTTGTTAAAAAAAAATTTAAAATTTGTTACTTTTAATATTCTGGAGGGGAAGTTTCTTAAAAGGCAAAACAAAAAGGAAGCAAAACAAAGCATATGGGTATATTATATGTAATGTTCTTCTAATCTTTCTCCAGTGGAAGCTCAGGAAGGAATTGCTGGTTTAGCCTCTCTCAGAGGCTTTTGGCTCCATGAAACTACCAAGGGTTTTTTAGTATTTTGGACCAAACTGCAGTTTTAATTTTCTAGCCTAGTCAGTGCCTGGGAGGCTCTGCTTACTGTGTGTTGCAGATATGAGCTGTGTAAATGAAGAGCAGAATTCTGTCTGCAGGATGGTGTCTACACAGGTATTGCTTCTCCACACATCACCATATTTATGGACAGTCTTCTGCAGTGGTTATCCCAGAGGAGTGTTCTGTTGCTGTGGAATCTCAAAGCTTCCTCCTTGCTCCCCTTTTGACCTTGCCCAGCTGAGAGCACAAATTTTTTCCACAGGTGGAATGTAGTGTTCAAGGCCAGGCTGGATGGGGCTTTGAACAATGTGGTCTAGTGGAACCTGTCCCTGCTCTTGGCAAATGGAACTAAATGAGCTTTCAAGTCCCTTCCAACCCAAACCATTCTATGTTTCAATGAGTTGCTGTGAGGTAGACAGCCCTTAAGCTGGGACAACAATTAGTGTGCCATGTGTGCCAGGAAATTTTGTCTTAATGGAGAAGACTTTCATGTGTGAAGATAAAAAGCATACCAATCTGCATAAAAAGAATAATCCTCATTTGCACTGTTTTGTCCCTGCTGTTTTCACTAAGTAAAAAAAAAAAATTGTTCATAGTGTAGTTTTTTATGTAATCCCTGTGGGCTGATGTGAACAGAGCTGACCTTTGAAACACTATTTAAATTTTAAAAGGTTTGCATATTTTTTTGTTTAATTGGGAAAGGAAGGGGCTTGGTGTCTTGGAGGAAGTGTTATTATTACCAAGAATGAGTGATTTGATCCTCCAGTTCACCCTCAGCTCCTGCTCTGTAATGGTTTATCCTCCAGCCCAGAATTTAGTTTGGCATAAGTTGTTGGTGAAATTGTTGCTGTTGCACTCACCAGCTCCTCAAAAGTCTGCTGGCAAACATCAGAAACTGTCAGAGCTTTGTATTCTTTGTGACTAAAAAACCTTCTGGGACCAAAATCCAGACTTTAGATCCAGTCCTGCCAGTGTCTCAGCCTCAGGAGCACCGTCACCCTCATCCCTGTAATCCAGCCTCAGAAATGGTTTGTCATGGAAGGATCTCTATGGGATGAAGGTGTCCACACAAGACAGACTTGCTGAATCAAACCAAACTCTACAAGTTATGCAGTTTATTTTTTGAAGCACTAATTTAGTTAATCTAGTCCAAAATGAAATTCAGTCTGGCCTACTTAATTTTGTAACAGTTTTTCAGATGTGTGTGTAACTACAAAACTAACACCAGTTTAGTTAGGAAGAGAAAAGTTGAGTGAAATGTTCAGCTGCATTAGACTTCTTACCTTCTCCACAGAGGATGTCAGAAGGTGGCATGTTGCTTGGTCACAAGAGCTCTTAGAGCATCTGTTCCAAGAGGATGACAGAGGGCATTGGCCCTTTGAAATCAGGGCTGCAGAGAACTGAGCATTGAGATTTCCTCTGTGGTGGTCTTGCCAAAAGGGTCCTGACTCCTTCAATAAGAAGTACTTGTTTGAAGTTAAATTGGAAGAAAAAAGTATCCTTACTGTTACTATTTGTTTTCGTTTGTTTTTTTTTTCCTGGACTCAGTAATAGGGTTACTTTGAGTTCTGGCAGAATTGTGTGACTGAAGTTGATGGGGATGTTCACCTTTAACCATGTTTAGCATGTGTGCTCCCTAGATTTGTACCCTCTGTATCTCTGCTGGGAAAACCCAGCTTTATGCAAGTGAGTCATTCTCAGAAAAAATCCAAAAGAGCATTTCTCTTAAAATAAACAGACCTGGATTATTTTCACTGTTAGGCAAATCAAACTCACCTATTTGGATGACCATAAAATTAAAGGGCTTTTGTATCTGCAGATATACAGCCAGAATTAAACAAAATTTTTCCTTGTTAATGCTCTGTTCCACTTCAGCCCAGCTTTCTGAGAATATTTTCCACAAAGTGGATTTAAAATGCCAGAAAATGGCAATGAATCTGGAGAAGTGGTTTTGTCATTTTGGTAGATAGGAAACCTGAAGCTGCTGAAACATGTCTGTTAGCCTTCAGTTATATGGCTGTGTCTGAGAATGTACATGTAATGATTTTTTCTAGCAGGATTTCCCAGTGTGTACTGGAATGCACTGGGAAACTTGAGGACATCATTTTGAAGGCCTCCCAAAGTTGCCTTGGAGTTTTCATTTCATATATCACTAAGCCAGCTTCCATTAAGCAGCAAGTGCTCCTATTCTGCTTTCAGCAGGCAGATGTATTTATTTAGATACCTAAAATAAGCTCAGAGAACTTGACACTGTTGTTTGGGCAGGCTGCACATCCTCAGCCACCTCTCGGACCTTTATCAGGCTCCAAACTGAGCGTGTCTTGCTAACTCTGCAGTGGCGTGGCTGGAATTATCTCCATTGTGTGGATGGGAACACTGAAGCAGATTGGAAATTACTTGCCCCAGGCCATCTAATGCTGACAATAGACCACACAGTCCCTCAGCCTCTTTCTGTGCCAAAACCATTCTCTTGTGTCTGCATATGGAAAAAAACAGAGTAGATGGAGCGGAGAGCGGTATTTGTTGTGATAACAAAGCGCTCTGGGTCCCAAAAGGCCACGGGACAGTGATGGATACATGGCTGAGAAATGAGAATCACCCAGGGATGCAGGGGAGGAAGGGCTGGAGAGGTCTTTGGGCAGGCAGGGAGGTGCAGCAGCAGCGGCTGCGGCAGCCCCTGCGCCAGCAGCACATTTGCATTCTCCTGTCAGGGAGCTGGAAGCTGCCACCGAGCAGTTTATGCTCAGCCTGTGCTGGCCTTGAATTATGCATGACCAATTTATCATGCCCCCAGCTGAAAAACTAATTGTGTCCCTGGGATATATTTACTAGAAATTGTAGTTTGCTGTGCTGGGGTCCCCGGAGTGTCCGGCAGAGCAAACGACTGGGAAGTCAGAGCATGTTCAGAACAGGACTCCTGGCTCCACTGGAGCCCCCGTGCTGTTGATAGATTTTTCACTTCGATTGCCTTTCCAAGGGTTTTCCCCCCTCCTTCCTATTTTTTTACACTGCATTGCACTTAATCGGGCTGCAGGAGTCCTTCCAGTAGTCTCCAGTATTAAAAAGCACAAAATGTGCCTGAAAAAAGGCAGTTTGTTCAGGAAATGCCAGCCAGGTTGGGGGAAGGGAGCTGGTTTCTTCTGTGTGTGGTTTTACTCTTCTTTTTTTTTATAAGCACAGTGTGGCTTCATATAATGTCTCCAATAATTGTGAATGTCTCCTCCCTCTCCAGGTCTAGAGTGATGAGATTCTCTAATTACTGTCATTTGAGCAAGAGGTTGAGGAGGAGAGGATTTCTTTTCCTAATACAGAGCTTGTAGGGTGGGCTGAAGCTTGCAAACTCTATTACCACCAGGTCTGTTGAAGGAATGTCCCAAACAGAGTTTAACAGTGCTGAAGTGACAACTGCCAAACCTGCATCATGCTGTAAACCCTCTCCTGAGGTAGAGCTAAATCATAAAGATCACCAGTGGGGGCGAGGTTTGAAAGGGAAGGAGGCAATTCACTGATAAATTAATCACCAAATTCAGTCTGTCCTCCCCCACTTGTCACAGGAGGAGGATGTCAAGGAGTTAATCACAGCAAAGGAGTCAACAGTAGCGAGACTCAGAGGCAGAGGAGCCCTCTGGAATCTCTCGTTCCCTTTCTGTTCTCCTGTTGTTGGATCGCGCCCGTTTCCGCCCAGGTCACCGGAGCCGTGCCAGCTCTGTCTGCATGGCTCCACTGCTGCCAGCACAGGCACATGGGGCAGAGGGCTGCTCTTCTGAGAGGCTGGAGAACACAGGCCAGGGATTGGGAGAGAAGGATTGCTGCCCCTCCACAATGGGCAGGAGCCTTTCTCCTGACAGTGCCAAAACGGGCTGTACGCTCCACGGCCAGGCTGGGCTCTCCATTGCTCTGATGGGATTTACTGATGTCCTCTTGGGAACAGAGCTGCAGAACTATGAACTGGACTGGAAAAAAGGAGCTGGCAGAGGTGTTTTCTTACATAAATTTAAGATCTGTGCAGTAGTTTATGCAAACTGTTTGTAGCAAGTCTGTTGCATGGGAAGCTGAAAGAAGTGAAGGTGGTTTTATGTCATTTCTGAATGCCACAGATCTGGATCAGCTTGTAAACATTCAAAAACTCTCTACAGCTTACCTCTTTGTAGTTCCCCAAATCTGTATTCATCATCAGTTCCCCAGAAAGATCTGGTGAAAAGATTTGTTCAGGTGACTGCTCGTCTTGCTGCGGGAAAAGTAGAGCAGATCTGCCATGTGATGAAACCATGCTCCTCTTTGCTGAAATATGTGATACAACCAGCATAAAAGTGGAACTGAAGCTTGTAAGATCATTTCAGAGGGAAGGCATAAACAGTTTTGTCCCTGTGTGCTACCAACCAAAGCAAAACCACTACAGAGTTCAAGGTTGGCAAGAACTGCCACATTGGGACTACACATATTGTATCTCCTCAAACCCTGGTGAATGAGAAATAGTCCCGAGTCAAGAGCTGTCCTTGCAATCCCACACTCTGGTTGCCTTGCTCCCTTGAAGCCATGATTTCCAAAGAACAGTGTGCTGGTCATGGAGCTCAGTTGTTCAATGGGTCTGTGCAGAGGGACAAAGGAAATGCTTGAGCTGAGCTGTACAGTGTTTGTTCCAGTCCATTTGTCTGGAGGATGCTGTAGCACTTACAAAATTAGTGTGGTTTTTGTTCAGTGGGGAGAGAACAGGACAGACTGGGAATAGGATGGAGACCACTTTGGTGTAGCAGCATTGGTACTGGTATGGAAAAGGTAGGGTAGTAGTGTGCATCACAGCATCTTTTGTTAGGTTTTTTTAGCTGCAACAACTCACTGTCTGGATGCCTTTGGCCTTTCATCATGCTGAATGAAACACATTAGTGAATCCAGGTTATGTTCCTTTTGCTGGTGGTTCTTATTAGCTTGTTAATGATCTTGCTAGGTTTTAAGTGCCTACAAATGTGAGTTCACGGATAACTTGAGTTCAGGGCAGCCATCCTTGGCACAGTGTCCTGATTTTTCCTATGAAAATCTTCCAGGTTTTGTTCTATTCCATTCCCTGTTAACTTGTCATTGTAAATAGAGGGAAAAAAACACTGGCACTGTGTTGCCTTATGGAAATTGCTCTTCCCTGAACCTGCCTCTTACGCTCTTTCTGGCAATTCACAGTTTCTGAGTGGCTCTACTGTTTGTTTTTTTCCCCTCAATTTTATTATTCAAGCACTTTTTGCTTTGCTGCTTTTTGCCAGTCTGTGTTCAAGTTGCCTGAGCTGTTTGGTTTTGTCCCATTTGCTGTGGCTGCAGGGGACAAGAAGCTGCAGCATTGCTGGGGAGGGTCAGGTGCAGAGGAACCCACAAACAAGTCATGGCAGCAGCTCAGAAGATGCAAAAAGGTGGTGAAATTGGGGTAAAATAGAAGTCAGTGACTGTTTTATAGCAGGGTACATGACACAAACTGATACTCCCCTCACTCTCTTACTTTCTTACCCAAAGGTCCTGCCTTCCATCCTTTTCTTCTCCTCCTCTTTCCTTCCTGGAGCTAGGATACACTGCAGTGTCAATTTTCATTTAGTCGTGTCCCTAAAATTATGTAAATAGAGAAAAGCAAGTTGTGATCAGCAAAGAGATGTGATTTTAAGAAAGGGATTTTTTTTAATTTAATTCATGCTAAAGTGTTGAGGGGAATTACACTAACATCAGCTACAATTTAAACGTAGTACTTGCTATCACAGTTTCAAATCAGTGTGAACTTAGCTAAAACACCATTCTGGCTTGGGAGTTTCTGGGGAGGGTCAGATGGAGCCCCATGTTCTGAGCATTTTTAAAGTGTCACCATGTTTCTTTCAAAAATAGATGGTGGAGAAGGGACAAGGCATTTTTCTCATAATACAACCATGGAAGCATCTCTGGAGACGTGTGCACATAACATTGGCACATCCCCATCCCTGGCTCAGGGAGCTGTGGAGGAATTCTGAGGCGAGGGGGGTTGGGGCGGGGAGAGCAGGAGAATAAACCTCGCCGCTCTAAGAAATCCTGAAAATGTCCATCAGAAACGCAGCGAGTATTCGGCGGCTGCTGGAAGCGTTCCAGCATCGGAGTCTTTGTCTCCATCCATCAGAGGCACTGCAATCTCTGTGCCCCCAGCTTCAAACAAGGGCTTCACGCTGTCCTTGCAATCTGCCTTTATGCAGCGGAGTGTGGAGGCTTCTAATTAGGCGGCCGAGCGGCGCGGCGGGTGGGGAGCCGTGCTGCGCCCCGCAGCCGCGCACCTGATTATCCGCTCCCGAGCTCCTTACGAGGGTTACTCCTGAGTTTAAGCCTGCTCTGCAAGACCCCTAATTATATGCTGCTCTGCAAGTTGCATTAAAAAGAAATTGTTGAAAAGACAAAGGACAGAATAACATTTCCTCCCTCGTCTTCCCCTCTCTCTCTCTCTCGCCCCCCAGCCCCCCCGGCACACACAGACACACTCCCCCACCTCTCCCTGCTGGGCCCAGAGCTACTTCTCACGCTTGAGTTGGTGCAAGCTCTGATAAAGCCATTGAAAGATGCAGCAGGGAGACAGAGCGCTCCCAGGGACAGAGGGAAGCAGAAGAGGAAGCCGGAGTAAAATGACCCCCTCCCAGGTAGATACAGCCAGGCGCTGCTTGCTGAAGGAGTTGTCCCACAGAGCAGAATTAGAGAAGAGATTAACCGTCCTTTATTGTTTTGTTTCACTTCCTAGGGAGCAATGTAATGTGGTTTCTTCCATCGTGAAAAACCTGCTTCATCTGGAGCTCCGGGAAGCCTGAATCACTATAGATAAGGCATTCAAAGTGCAGTATCCCTTGCACATGCTGCCAGTTCTCATTTTAATCTCCCCAGACATCAGAAAAATTAAAATGTAAAATTCTAAGCTATGCAGTTGAGTGACATGAAGGCTGCATTCGCTGCAGTGCAGTTTCCAAATCTGGGACATGCACACATGTGTCCATTCCTGTCGGAGATAACGGGTTTATGTGTGCTTTCCATGAGCCCATGAAGTGTACCACTAGCAGAGATAGAGAATTGAATGGGTTCTTCATTACCACATGTCTGGACTGCTAATGAAACTAAACCCAGGTTGATAACAGTAGCACTAAATATTTCCAGCACTTCCTGGTGCAATGGTAGCATTTTCAGTTTATGGTGGAGATTATTACAGGGGTATCTGCAGTACCAAGGGCGATGGTTTTTTTCAAGATTATTATTTCAAAGGTGGATGTTTTTATTACTCTCTGCGTTCTAGTTGTACCTGAAAGCCTGATTGGCAGACTAGGATTTCACCACACTAGTTTCTGTACAAACATGGTGGGGGAAAAAGGATTCTGTGCTGCAGATCGGGGTTTTTTGAGATGTGTCTATGAAATTTTTTCATTGTTTTTGTAGCTGTAGAGAAACTCATATTTGAACAGGAATTTCAAAGTCAAAATGTCAAGGTTTGAGTCACTGCTGCACTGGAGTACCTTGCCAACTCTGTCATGTTGTACTGTGAGCTTTAAACCTTGCCCAGTCTGTTGGATATCTCAGCAGCAGTGCTCCATTGTATGCTCCTTGTTTCTTACTAGTTTGGCTTCATTTCATTCTGGTGCACAGCACTGGATTCAGTGTCCAGCCAAGGCACCAACTGCAGGGGAACTTCTGCCCCTCCTGTCTCATGAGACACTTTTTCCCCAGCCATGTTTTTGTGCATTCAGGTTGTGTAGTGAGGAAGGTCCCTGCAGCAATCTCTGGTTCTCATGGCTGAAGAGAGCAGAGGTGCAGCCACTCTGGCAGCACAACATGTTATTCCCATGCATTTTCTGGCATTGCCTCCAAAGCTCTGCATCAGGCACCAGGAAGGGTTGAACGAGCTTCTCTTGGTCACCTTGTGCCCACCTGCATCACTCCCTCCAATGCAGGATCCCAAACCACTGAAGGATCACTTCCTTGCATTTGTGTTTGATGTGAACTCACAAGTCTCTCTCTGTGTAGAGTGTGAAATAATCCCAACCCCTAAATCTGATAACACCATTATTTTTTCTCATCAACTTGTCATACCCCTTTTGCTCTCTCATGCCCTGCATTTCACCACTGCCTCTTGAAACATGTCTTAGGTGTGGTTATTGTGGGGCATCATTCCTGGCTACCTACCCAACACAGGATGAAGATGGCCTTTCTGCAGTTTTATATGGCTTTTATGTTTTGGCAAGATGGTACAACAAAGATATCAGCTCCCTAAAATTAATCTAGAGAGCAAAGTCTTTGTTTTAAACTGTATTTGGAGACCTTCGAGTCAAGCCTCGTATTTTCATGACATCTGTGCCTTAAGATAGTTCAAAATCTCTTTGATTTAAAAATGTCATCTTGTTTGGGCTGCAGGTATAACCTTGTCTTCAGGCCAGGTGCAGGAGTGCTGATACCTGTTTAGTAGCTGTGGTACTTTCCTTGTCCTGCACTCTCTTCAGTGAGTCTCTTGTTGGCTTTTCTGTTTTTTCTGTGATCTCTCCCTGCTTTAAAAGGTGCAAAGAGCAATCACGGTGTTTTCATGCATGGTTTGTCGTTTCTTCAACCCCAAAGTCCCCAGAGTCTGCAAGTTGAGTCATTTTTCTGCTGCCAGAGTTGTGCAAGAGGTTTGCCTCTGGAGACAGCAGAGAGTCTTGAGGCTTCAGCCATGCATTGTTGAACAGTCTCCAAAGTGTTAGTTTGAAGTAAAAGAACTTGAAATCTAGAAGAGGGGAAGATAAAAGTGAATTTGATTATAGTGCTTTTGAAACCCCTTACATAGGCAAGATAATGAAGCAGGCAGCATGTTCAGTCATAGGTCACTTAACTCGTGTTTGACACCATAACCCATGGTCATGGCATGAGCTACTGCTGCTTTTGGAACACAGCACTCTGACTTCCATCTGCCAAGGAGAGGTAGAAGGAACAGGATATCTCACTTGAGCCACAACACCTTTAATGTGATCATTTGCCCTGTCTCAGAATCAAAAGTTTCTGAATTCTTACCTGTCATCTCAAAAGTCTGGCTCTGGTTTGAAGGGTGCCTAGATAGGAACTCAGAGAAGCCAGATATGGCTCACTCCCTCTGGACTGGGAAAGGATAGCTTAGTGTTTTTTATATTTTGCCATGCTTTTCTTTCCATTGTGTGAAAATGGTTTGGGAAAACAGATAAGCAGTGGCTGAGATCAGGTATATGTTTGTACTAGTGGAGGTGAACAACGAGTGCTTTGATAGAGCTGTATTTCTTTATTAATTACTTCCCTGTTATAAAGACTAGATGTCCTGGCTGTAGCCCAGGTAGATGGTGAAATATCCACTATAAACTGCTGCAGTAACAATGTAAAAGAAGTGTGCTGGGGTTTATATGAGACAGTGGTAGGATGTGTGCTGAGCTGATCCAAGCCCTGGTGTTGATATGTGGTGTCCTTGCACACCAGAAGGATTTGCTGCCATGGATTATGACTCCAGTTCCACCCTGGGCTCCTTCATTTCAGCACAAAAGAACTGAATGCTTTACAGCAACTGCTGCAGATTTGTGTTAGGATGTGTTTGTGGTAATTGTCTGCATCCACTTCAGTTTGTGGTGTGGTGTAGTTTATTGAAAGAACCTGGTCTGCAAGGACTTGGAGAGATCAGGGAGCAAAGGAAGGGATGCAGATGAGACAATGAATGCTGGCAATTATCTGAATTTCAATGGAGTGTCTTAGCTGGGACTGCCTGAACAGTTGTGAATTTTTCTGTTTGGAAAATTCAAGACAAATCTCTTTCACTCTTGTACAGCTAAAGAAAATGTTTATATTTGAAGTAAGGGATGAGCAGGTCGAAGAAAGTGACTTCTTTAGTGCCAGCCCTGAACCTTACTGTAATAGAAAGTGTAAAGCCATAAAGTCAGTGGTCATGATTCAGAGTCAAAAGGTTACAGGGTAAAAAAGAAGTGAAAAAAAATAGTGTACCTTATTTGTGCCTTATAAATAGTTGAGCTTTCTGTCTGGCCAGCTGCCACAGCCTTAGGACTGTCACCAGCCCTGTGTATGGAAGGTTTTCTTTCCTCCCATTTAATCAATTGATCCCTCAGTTTATCCCTCCCACTCTTAGAACTGATACTAGGCACATATGTTTTAAAAACATTGTCAGTGGCCACTGCTCTCACCTTGTCTTCACCAGCACTTGTGCTGTGGCTGTAACTGAAGGAGCTGGGATGGATCAGCAGAGGTTAATGCCACTGGTGTGCCACAAGAGCCCCATATTAAATCTGAACCTTGCAAAGATGTCTGAAAAGCAGCAGAGGGGGTGGCTGGAAATTAACTCTGCACAGGGCCACTTTGGAGAGCAGAGAGCCACAATAGCAGCTTCAGTGCCAGCTTTGTCCCAGCTGCCAGGAGGGACTTTGTCAGGGGAGTCCTTTGCCATGGCACTGCTCCCCCAGCTGCTGGAACAATTGCTTGAGACCACTGGCAGTCAGCATGATTAAAGCAGCCTTCAGGCAGCTTTATTGTACGTGGGCAGCTCTCCAGGGCCAAGGGTTGGCTTGGCCTGGAAGGATGGAGGAGGAAGTTTGCCATGTTGAACCCTTCCACATCCCTTCTTCAGCCGTGTTCAAGGGTCAGGCCTGGCTTTGTGGCTGATCTATAATCACCCCAAGCTGAGTTCATTAAATGCTCCCAGTACCTCTAGGTAATGACTGATCTGACAGGACAGACTTTTTTTTCTTTGCACATAAAGGTGCCATTTTATTGAATTAATTACCTAATCTATTGCTAGATGAACTGGGATTTTAGCTGTATGAATTAATAATACAAACCAGGAGCACCCTTAAAGCTTAAACCCCTTTCCTTTCTCTCAAAAGTGGGTTGCAACTGTTAGATCCCATTTACAAACCATAAGTAATGCAACTGCTGATAACACAGTTATCAGTGTCAGGATTGAGCTGCAGGAACCAAACAAGGCTGCTTGCTCAAGATTCAGTTTCTTCCTTAGACCAGGTAGAGCCTTTCCTTTCCCCTTGTATTTTTAAAAATGGGAGCTAGGAGGTATGTTTATCAAAATGGATTTTTGTCCCAATGGGAATAGCCCTCTTTTGCTTTCCTCTGCTTTTTATACGTATGTAAATATATGTAAATGTATACAGGGGCCTGGATTTACCCTCTTGGTCTCCCCCTCCCATGTATAATGTATGTGTTAAACACGTAATCATTAATCAACTTTGTGGGGAGTGGAGACAAGAAGGGCTCTTTGATGATAGATGTATACTTGTGACTGTGCTTGTGTGCGTGTTTATTAGGCAGCACAGTGCTATCAAAAGAAACTCCAGGTCCCCAAGGATAAGAAACAGCACAGGGAACAAATGAAGAGGAAAAAAAAAATCCAACCCCTCTTACTGTAAAACCCTCTGTCTTCTACCATCTGTCTCCTTTTTTGGAGTGAAGTAAATTGGGGAGAGTGCTTTGAATAAGGTGCTTATTTGTAATGCACTGAAACGCTCATGTAGAACAGAAGCAAAGTTATGGTTAATGTTGCCTCTGATGGCTGGGAGTGTTGGAGGCAGGATGACATTATTTCTTTTGTCTGTACATGCTGGAAGTGGTTTAGAGAAAAAAAGCCTTCAGGATATCATGCACAAGCACAACTATTTCTGAGGTTTTAATACCGTGTTTGATGTTATGGAAGGCACAAATTAAAGGTGGTCATTGCCCTGAAGTGTTCATAATAAAGACAACAAAACCCACAGTGGTTCTTTGTGAGTTCCCAGCTTAGAACATGCTTCAGGCTGCTCTCTGTTGCTGCAGGAGGACTTGGGGCTCTGGAATTACGTGTCTGGAGATTAAGGCAGAGGCATAGGGATTGACTTCTTTGCTTTACTTGCATACAGCAGTTAGTCTTGGGACTTGAAAGCTTTGGGCTGGATGTAGAAAACCAAACATTGTCTTGGTTGTGCTAGAGGAGAGCTTAGTCTGGTAGATTTGTGCTTATGGTCTTGTCCAAAATTGTGTTGTCCAAAATGATAAAGTTGCAACAGATGTGTTTAGGGGCAAAATGAAAAATCTGTTTAGGTGCCTTAGATTATTTTTTGCTGTTCTCATTTAGCTTGTGCTTACAAGTGCCTGTTTTGAGAAATACCTAGTCAAATAGCTATTTTAAATGAGCTTAAGAAGTGGCTTTGTCTCACTGGGTGTAGAACTGCTGCACCTTTTGCTTTGTGTTCTTGCAGAGGTAGGAGAGGCACCAAGGTCTGACTGGAGGTGCTGAAGTTCATAGGATGAGCAGTCCCAGCTCCATCAGCCATCTGCTCCCAGTCCAGGAGCCCACACCAGCCAGGGCACAGGGGAAGGGCTCGCAGGAGTGTCCATGGGGAGCAGCAGCAGAAAAAGCACTGAGACCAGGAGGCACATGGGAAAGCGAAATTCCATTTTCTGCAGTCTGCTCAGTGCAGGGAAGCTGATGGATTGGCTGCAGCATGCCAGATTTGTCAAGGTGTATCTGGTATTGTTTCAGCAAGGAAAAAAACCCCAGTGAAATCCCAGCAAGGTTATACTCAACAACAGATACATACATTTGCTTTGCACTAAGCTAGGCTATGTTTATGATATCATACCCTCATCCATTCTGGCTGTTTTTCTTTATTTTCTATTTATTTCCTCCTCCAATTTGCCAGAGTCAGCACCTGCAAATTGTTTTACAGATAAGCTGAAAGCCACAGAAATTCAGAATTTTCCTAAACTGTTGACTGTTCAGGTCTATATTTTTGTTTTCGGAGGTCTTTCCAACATTTTATTTTTCACAGAAGGAATAAATAAGGTGTTGGTTTAGAAAAGTACTTCAGCTGTAGTGAGATTAAGCACATACATGGAGCTAAGCATTTGATCAAGTGCTTTCCTGAATTCACTTTCTAGAAAATTGATGTCCCTTCCACTGCTCTCGCTAAGCTGATCGGGAGATGCCGAGGTCTGATCAGAGGCTTTTGTGCATTTTCAAGATAGTGTCTCTGGAGGATCATTACACACATCCCTCTGCAGAGACTACAAGGAGATTGTCACCAGGAAAGTGTTAGTCACTGTGTATTAACATGTAGGATTATTCTGCCTCTTTCTTCACTGTAAGCTTTTCATCTCCTTACTAAGCAGGCACAGTCATGTCTGGGCTAAAATCACAAAGGTTTCTTACAATGCTCCATTTGTGCTTCCAGTTCAGAAATAAACTCCAGTGAAATGAGCTGTTAGCTGCTGTGGGACTTTGGGAAGAGGCAGGGAAAGGGCAGTGGCTTCAGCCTCTCCTGCCACAAAGAGTGCAAAGGGAGATGAGCCAGGACCAAGGCACAGGAGCCCAGCACTGGGCTCCTGGAGGTGCAGCTGTCTGGGGGGGGAAATGACCTGACAGCTGAATAGAGTTGTTGATGCCTTGGCCAACGAGCAGATGGTCAGCCAAAGAAAGGTTGAGTACAGCTTGCTCTGCTGTTCCTTCCAAAAGCATCTCCCCTGCAAAGCTGGTGGTTGAACACACAGCAGTGATGTTCCTCCTCCAGCTGAACAGCTTTGCTGCCCAGAGCCACAGCCATGCCTGTGGCAACAAGGCAAGACATGTCTGTGAGTGTGCTGGAAACTCTCCTGCTGGTGGCTGAGCGTGGCAAGCATTAGTCAGTGACTGACAAAACATTTCCCCCTCAGACATCACCAGGAAGGGAGAAGAGCAAAGCCAGATCAGTGGTGCTCTGCATATCCACAGGTCTGTGAGCAAACACAGGCGAGAGTTTTAGAACAGAGAACACATCTATTGCTTACTACAGGCAGATGAAACTTTATGGGTGAAATTGTACTGGTATATATGGAAAATTAACCTAGTAATTGCCCTGCAGTTATGGCTCATCAAAGCAACTGCTGTTAGACGGCATGTCCTGCCACACCACCTTCCCAGTACAAATCATGCATCTTCACTTACAGCCTTCCATCCTTTTTGAGAACTGCCAGACTCCAAATGGAGCAGAACTATGTTTTTGTTGGAAAAAGCTGGTTACTGATACAAGCCAATTACTGGAGATGTTTCTTATAGTTTGTGCGTGAGGAAATGGCCTGTTTTTGTGGTCAGCAGTTGGCATGGTATGCATTTGACTGCTTTAATAATTTTTGCAACCCCACCCAAATACTCTCTGTACTACAAAAAAAAAAAAAATTTGGAAGAGCTGCTTGGGTGTAGCTGATCAGATATTCACCTTATTAGCTTCAGCTGGCCTGTAGAGTTCCCATACCCAGAACATTGAGAACACAGAGCTTTTAGAAATAAAACTAGCTGTTCCCTATGTCAGATCAGTTCATGTCTGTACAGATGGTTTCTTGACTGGAATTGCCAATAACATCATTGGCAAAGGCTCAGAATGACATTTTTTATCCATTTAGGTTTGGGGGATTTTTTTGTTTTGTCTCTCTGATTGTATTCATAAAGGAAAAATTGCAAAGAAAAGAGTCAAAGGAAAGTCAAGAGGCATTGTACAAGAAGGAAAAGATTATAGCAGGGAGGCATAATGTCTTGGAAGTGAAAGACTGTTCCCATCTATTGGGGATTTTCTCAAGAATGTGAATGTACACGTCTACTAGAAGAATGGGGAAAGAAGGGCTGACACTTTGTGGGGTTCAGACAAAAGAATATAGATCCTTTTCCCTTCGCATCAAGGGGTCCATGGAAATTAAATTGTCCTCTCAATGCAGGAGGGAGTTCCTGTCCAGAATGGATCACAGCATGGTGGTGACTGTAAAGAGGTTTTCTCTTCTACTACCCTGCTCCACGGGGCATTTGCTTGAAGGGCATAATTAGGATGTGCATCTGGAAAAACACACTGCCAGACAGAGATACAGTAACACACTGCAACTCAAGTGTATTTTAGTCTGCTGCAGATGATAGAAAAACTGAGATGAGCACTGGCTAAACTTACTTCCCATTAACTTTCATCATTTCTTCACATACTTTGGCTTATTCATGTACAGACCACTTTCAGTAATGGAGAAAGTTGGGTTATTTTGATGCCATGAAAGAAGATTTAAGAGGAAGTTTGGAAAAGAGAATGAAGGCATGGCTGGTGAGGCCAGGAAAGCTTTTCGTGCTTTGGATGGAGGGCACAAAGAGCCTGGACAACTCTGTTGGCCCAGGGTTTAAAGTGTGGCTGTTGGTGCCACAGCTGGTATTCAGAGCTGGGAGGTGCTGAAGGGAGTTTGTTGTTGGCCAAGGTAGTGTTAGATTGCAGGGGGTGGCAAGATGCAGGAACTGAGAGTTGTTTAGGATTTTTGGAGAGAAGGATGAGAAGATTGTTTGTGAAAGCAACTGGAATAGGGCATGGAAAAATCCAGGAAGGCTGCTTTACCCACGGGTGAAACTCTCTCTTTGGTTTGGACTGTAGCCAGTGGCACAGAGTAACAGAAACTTTTGAATTCATGCATCTGCTGCTTGGCCAGTCCTGGCTGGAGGCTCAAATGGAGCTGCCTGTTCTGGAACCATTTTAGCTCGACTCAGCTCCCAGAAGATGGCTGTTAATAACTCCTGTCTCACCAGCCCTCTCCTCCTTCCCTCCACTCCCTAAAAAGAGGGCTGGGAGGCTGTGCAGGAGCTGGGGCTCTCCTGGGCAGGCCAGCAGCAAGGTGACAGGCTGAGGGCATCTGCTAAAGCCATCGCTGTCCTGCAGAGCAGCCACGGGCTGAGCACAGCCTGTTCTGCCCCTCTCCCCTTCTCTCTGTTTTAATGCTTTAAACAGGGCTCTGCATTCAGCAGCTATTTGGATAAGCCTTCTCCAGGCATTTGAAAAAGACTTCTGTTTCCAGAGAAGAGGAGGAAAGGGGCCAGAAGGAGCCAGTGGGGCAGGGGAGGGGTGAGTGATAGGGGAGCAGCCAAAATAGAGGGGTTTGGCTGAGCCCTTGGGGGGGTGGCTGTGGGCAGACACAGTGCTGCACATAGACTTCACAGGACTCTCCCACACCTGGTATTAAATCAGAGAAAAGCCTTCCACCTTCTGGTGCTGGGAGTTATGCTTTTTAGAGCCGAGTTCGACAGTTGTTATTGCAATTTTGTGGTGCTCTTTTGATTTACAGCTGTTTTTACGACCATTGAGGCAGCCACAAATCGAGGAAATCTCATAAAACAGAGAGTAAACGTCTCCTTCACAACCCAGGCAGAGTTTTGGCATCCGTGCTTATTCCATAGAGCAGGATGTGTAAACAATATTGTGTCCCCTGAGTGGCTGATATCAGTACAGTTAAGTGGTAACAGCTTGAAAAATGCATTTCTCGTATATTGGTGGTAAAATTCGAAATGGGCCCCCAGGCTAAAGTAAATTGGTGACATTTTGCAGCAGAAAAGGGGGGGGGGGGAGGGGAAAAAGAAAAAAAAGGGCAGCGATTGGAAATGCAGAGCCCCAGCTTTGAAAGCAGTGGGACTGGAGCCAAAGTTGGATTTATCTGCATTATTGCAGTATGGAAATAAATGGATCCACCACACTTGTTGCAAAGCATATCTAATTGGAGAAGACAGATTATATGTTGGCTGGAAATGGGGGACTGCCCCATTCACCACCTCCTTGTACAGAAGATGAGATCAGTTAATGCCATATTTAATCAAGGTGCAGCAATGAGAGCTTTCTTGACCTACTGTATAGCACAGGGGAAAGTCTTGGTGACCCTTTCCTGTAGAAAGTAGGTGAGTGCACTTCACTGCCCTTGAATGAGGGAGGGATAGGAAGCCAGATGCTTGGCAGATGTGAACCACAGGCTTCCTTCCATGTTTTTTCCTCTGCAGCCTCCATTTTTTAGGGAAATTTATATGCTATCCTTTTTAAGGTGTTCCTAATCCCTTCTGTTGGGTCTTTAAATATGTGCCCCCTGTGGTGTGCCTTCTGTGGTGGGTGAGGGTCTCCACCAGTGGGACCAGAGCTATGGAGAACAGGCAGTCCAGCAGACTTTTTTCCCCCTAAAATGTACAAACATGAGACCTGAGACAGAGGGAGAAGGGCTGATGGGCAGGCTTGATAATGAAGTTAAAAGAGTCAATCTAATAAACACCAGAGAAACAGCTTCTAGAATTTCACCATGTTTTGGGATTACCACATTCGTATTGTTTACCTAATGAATATTTGATGTTACCCTCATGTATAGAGTTGCTGTTACGTGCTGGGGGTGACAGGAGGTGTTGTCATCCTGTAGCTTCTCCATCTGATTACCCAGGGTCTGCTGAACATAATGAGTGGGGGTCCAGTCCAGCTCAAATTAATCTGGTGTCTGTTGGCGGAGGAGAGCTATGAGAAGACCTTGGGCAGCTGTCTGCTTCACAGAGCCTGGCAGGGAGTTCTCAAATAAAAAAGCTGTCCTTCCTTTCCTGGACTCATACTCAGCATCTACTTGCCCAGTTCTAATTAACCTAATGGATAGTGTTAAAACTGGGCATCTGCAGGAGTTTGTAGACCAATAATCCAGGTGGTTCGGGAAATAGTTGCCTCATTGGATCAAGAGAGGAGGACAAGGCAGATGATCATTCATTTCTGCTCTATTTTGCTTTCCAGTGCTGTCTGAAAAGAGCTAGTCTGAAGATGTTGAGTTAGGCAGTGGCAGCCCTCTATTTCTGCAATTTCCATGGGCAAAATGGAAATGGCCATTCCCCAAGATCATGCACACACCCAGCGCTGTTGGTGGCAAAGCTGCAGTGAATGACACTTTTATCCAGAGGTTATTTGTTAAATTCTTTACTGATGTGTTAAGAGAAAGCACTGGACAGGAGGTGGTTGCAGTGTTCACTTATGAATGTCTTCATGTTGGTAACATTTTTATTAAAATTTTACCTTCTGGAGTCATGTTGCTGCATGAGAATCTCAGCTTACATACATATTATACTTCAAAGGAAAAATCCAGCTATGTGTCTTGATCTCAAGGATTAAACTTGAAAACTTAAATTTAGAAATGAATGTTAACAAATACAGACACATGTCCAAATTTGTTTCCTTTAAAGTTGTATTAGATTTTAAATCTTTTTAGTGTGGGTCTCCTTGGTTTTTATAATTATTTTGCGTTGTCCTGCCACAGGCACAAAGCTGAAGGCTGCAGCAGGGACTAGCACTGAAGCAGAGGAGAGCAATCCCTGAGCCACAGTGCACCCCTAAATCTCTGTGCTGAGAAGCAGCTGAGGTGCTGGGAGGGGGCAGGACCAGCACTGCTCCAGTAGCCCTCACATGACTGCAATACTCATCTTGTAATAAGAACCTCTCCTACGCATAATTCTGGTGGGAATGAAAATTTCCCAGTCAACCTCTTAGCAAGGCTGCTGAATTAAAGAGGAGATGCTTCTTAGGTGGTGATGCCTGCCTGAATCACACGATTTCTGCAGGAGCTGCTCCTGTACCTGGGCACATCCTAACACTGCTTGTCAGGTGCTGGTTGCCTTGGCCCCATCCAGGAGCTCTGGGTCTCACAGGATTTGCCTTCACACATCCAGGGATGTGCTTTGTGCCCAAACCCAGTAATCTTGTGCATGAAAGGGGAGCCTGCTTGAGCAGCCCCATCCTCCTGGGTTGCACAGCTGTGCAAGGAGTGGACCTGGGAAAGAACGGTGCTTTTGTGCAGCACAGTTATGTGTTTAACATAATAAATGTTTATTGTCCTCTGGAGCAAAGGAGCAATAGGCTAAATTATAGCCCGGGGAGGGAAAGCTAGAATCATGAGGTATAGGCTGTTAATTATCTTTTTTTTTTTTAGCTGTCATAATGTACTGGCGTTTGCCTGCAGCTCCCCCCTCCCACTGCTCCATTACCTCCACCACCACTATCTCTAAAATATCTGCTTCCCCTAGCACTGGGCCCTCCTCCTCTCTGGCCTCCTGCTCTTTCATTTGTAAGGCATCTCTGGCCTCCTGAGAGATTTGTGCCTTCTCTCCCAGCAGCCGCTTAGGGTGATAAAGGCCCTCAGACTGCCTCTCTCTGATTAATCAGCCCTCGTGCAGCCTCGATAGGGTGTTAATTTGTAAACTCAGTGGACAGGCAACTGTGATAAGCCTCTGCAGCTGCTGTGTGTCTGCCGGGGGGATGGGCAGATAAGGCTTCAGCCCTGGGATGCAGCCAAGAAATATTTTGGAGCAGTGAATTAGAAACAACAACAACAAAAGAGCCTTCTGCAGAGGCACTCCTTTGAGGTTGCTGTGGGTAAAGACAGCAAGTTTCAATGGCAGCAGGCAGGAGCTGCCTTCCTGATAAGCTCCCTGACCCCCCATGCCCAGGAAAGGGCCACGTCAGGATTGAATCCACAGCTGGGAAGTTCTGTCAGAGGGATGTCCCTGTGTCACATGCCATGGTCTGGGCCAGGAGGACAATGCAATCTCCTCTGTGCCTCACACTCACTGCAGTTAACCTGCTGCTTTCAGGGAACTGGATGCTGGTTTGTCAGGGCTGTCTGGTGTGACACGTCACCTGCAAGAAAGGGATGGACACTAAGGGTGTCCACAACAGCATCAGTGTCAAATAATTTTTGAGCACCCTTAAATGTTTACTTTGTGATATGGTTCACATAAAATTCTATACAGAGCCCATTGCATATCCAGTATATGGATTAAAAACAAGAAAACAGCGTTTTCTCTAGAGAGTAGACCATGCTGAGTGATCTGAGACCACAGAGTAGTGCTCTGAGGAATAGCAAAGCTGGGGGTTAAGCTCTGGAATACCCAGGCAGATTGGAGCAGGCTGCAGTGATGACAGGCATGTATTCTGTTTGTCTGCTCAAGGAGGTTATGTTGAATGTTTCTGGTGTGCTCATGCAATTTTCCCTTTTTTATTGATTTGATTATGTTTTCCTCAAAAATTGAAAGGAGGAGATATTTCACTGAATTTTTATCAGCGCTTTGGTTCAGCTGAATCCTAATGATCCAGCCATTGTTGGCCTCCCTAATTGTTCTAATATTATCTGACAACATGCAACAGACGATGGAAGCAGTTCCTTCCCTGTCTGCCAATGCAGGTTGTTATTCAGTTCGTTTTTGAACTGCAGCAATCCTCAGACAGACAGTGACCTTTTTATGAAATCAAATGTCTTGCAAAACCCTCTTGGTCTCTGAACTGTGATTTATAGCCATTTGTGTTGGAGAAAGCTGCAGGTGGGATTTGGGTGACACATAATTGGTTAAAAGATAAAATAAAATGAAGGTTGCCCTGCTGGTACAGTGATGGCAGGAGCTACAGGAATGAATTGCTTGGCAGAGCAGAGCCTGGCCCTCCTCCTCCCGCCCTCCTCCCTCGCTTGCCAAGTCCTGTCTGGCAGGCCATTACAATGATAAATGCAGGTAGCTGGCAAAGACCACAGCTGAGAGTTTGTTCTAGCATGCCAAGCCCTGCTTGGCATTCCCAGTTGGTGCCAGCATTTGCACTCTTACTCAGTTTGACGGAAACCAGGACACGAGGTGTGAATTTATGTCCGCATCCTTCCAGGAGAGAGCTGGGATAATGAAATGCCAAGGCAGCCCTGGGAGCAGCAGAGTAATTTGGTAGGTACCAAACAACAGTCTGCCACCTGTCATTCGCAGCACAGTCCCTGCTCTCCCCCATCACTCTTCCTACAGTGCAGCCTTTGAATTATAAGAAGTTTTAGATAGTTCTGCAAAGAGCACTCGCCGTTCCCTCTGATTTAGTGCAAATAAAAAGCCATATCCCCACCAAATAGATGGGCTGACTAGATAGGATCAAGCTGTAATGACAATAATACAAACTGCTGTAGCAGTGTTGTTACACAGCGTTCCCAGCCTTTCCCATATGAAGGTAGGTTTTCCCTTACATTTGTAGCAAAAGAGAAATCAGTAATCAAATCTGTGCTTGCCTAAGTGAGTGTATGGGCATCGGAAAAATTTTGAATGTGGAAACTAAAATGTCTGTTTTGGGAGGGGATCAGCTCTCTGAGAAAGGCATGAAGGCTCTGGTGTTTGAGATGTTTTAAACCAGACCACACGAAGCCCTTTCCTCTTACCATGGAGCACTGTGTTTCCCTGACTGTGGCATGTATCAGTTGTCTGTAACATGGACAATCACTGCCTCCAGCTCACTGAGACCTGCAGCCTATCCAGTGGCACAGGGAGAGGGCTTCTCTGGATGCCATTCATAGACCAGAACATCCAGGAGCATATGAACATGTGTTAATGGGAAATCAGTGCTAATTAGAGTGGAAAATAGCAGGAATAAAGCAAAGGTAGATTTGGTAGTGGTTGGGTAGCTGTGCTTTGAAGGAGGAGGATCCTAAGATTAGGACCAAGTGCACCCTAATTTAAATTAGGACACACAGGCACACTAAGCAAGTATTTTGGCTGGTTGTAATGAGGGACAGCTGGAAATTTTCTTGTCTTGTTGGTGTCTCTGGAAACAGCTGAGGAACCTTCTGCAGCTGTCTGACGAGCCTTGGTGAGGTCCAGGAACTCCCCAGCTTCCTCCCTTCTCCTCCTTCACTAAATTTTTTTTTCAGTACATGTATTTATTTATTTATTGGAGCTGAGCTGGGAAGAAGAGGGAGTTTGATCTTTTCCTTTGGGAGACAGCAACTGCTCAGAGGAAGATGAATCATAAAGCATCTCTAATGGAGGGGATGGGAAGGGGAGAACTCTGGGCTGCAGCCATTCCCCAGGGGCTGGGGGTTGGTTTGAGGAGACAGGGAAGAGGAGTTAGCAGGCCTGTGCCCCAAGGCTCTGATGGCAGACATGCTGTAGGTCAGATATCCCTCTGTGTCAGAGGATTCAGTCACCCTTTGTCACGGGAAGAGGCACATCTGTGCAATAAGCAGCACACCACAGCAGTGTATGTTTAAGAATTGCTGCTGCTGCTCCATTTAATCTAGTTTGTTCAGTCCCACAACGGTTGTAAAACGATGAGGAACATGCTCAGGGTTCAAAACATTGTTAATTTAAGCTTATAACTGTCTTGCCAGAGGAGGACCAAAACACAATGTCAAATTTGTGGAGGAACAACGAGCTTGGTTCCTCACTGCCCTGCACTGAGTCATTCTCCATCCAGCCTTTCCTTTGGTGCCTTCCACTCTTCATCCACTTTCCTTCCCATTCAGCATCATTCAGTGGCAAATTAGGACCAGTGATCTCTGCTTCTCTGTGGCATAATTTAATCTGTGTTCCCAGGCTTGTGCTAGCTTCTCAAAGGGGCTGTTGCAAAAAACAGTCATGGTTATGTAAACTGCTGAGAGAAATGAGCATTCTTGGAAGAAAAAGTGACAAAAGGGGTGATTGCATAGTGACAGTCCTTTCCAGGAGCAGAGCAGTGCTGAATATATGTGTGCTAAATGAAACCGAGGTGGGAACCTAAACAAGTGTGTTGCTATATGGATGCACAAATATTTTGTTTCTAGTGAACATTCTACAGAGTAAACTCATGAAAGATACAGAAGACCCATCACTACCTCTCAGAGATGGCCTTTAGCCATAAATTGAACTAGAGGTACCTGTGACATTTAAGGCATTGCCATTTCAATAGGTTGTTGGTTGTTTGGGGTGTTTGTGCTGTGTGTTTCACTGTGATGTGAATACTGTTATGGTGTAACTGAAGGTACAGCTGTATTTTTAGGATTGTTACTAGAAACAGCTGTGTGTTTCACTGTGATGTGAATACTGTTATGGTGTAACTGAAGGTACAGCTGTATTTTTAGGATTGTTACTAGAAACAATAATTTCTGATTGAGATTCATTCTTGTTTAGGGAATAATATTTATTATTAGTCCTTATTTGCACTGAAGGTCAACAGACTTTCATAAATTATCCCAAATATCAACTGTAACCAGATTTTTCAGAACAACCTGGTCACCATTCAGGTTTCTAAATGGATTTTTGGAAAAGCTCCATACCCGGTAGCTCCAGTCACGTCGATGCCCCAAAGGCAGCTGCTGAGTGCTGAGCCCTCTTGAAAGCCCAGTCTATAAATTCTGTGGGAAGATAATCACAGTGTGGATTTGTAGAAGTCTTGTTCCCTCTTGCTTAATCCCTCACACAGCTGGGCTGTGCTGTGTTCCAGCCAGCTGTGTACCACAAAGCTGGATATTCCTAGAAGGTTCACAAAAATTACTGAATTGCAGGTCTAACATTTCTTTTGTCTTCCTAGTTGAGCTGTGGTTTCTGTCCAAAAATAATGCAGGTTTTGGAAAGACTGTAGGCTACCTTGAAACATCCCCTCACAATGCAGGCAGTGTTACCCATGGGCTGCTTCTATATCCTGAAATGTGTGGAATACTTTGTTGGTCTTAAGGGGGATTTTTACTTTGGGTTTTTGTGTGCATGTGTGTTATTTCTGGGTTTCTCTTGCACCTTTCCATCTGTATCCATTTCCATTTCCTACAGAAGAATCACAACCCAAACAATACCTTCCTGTTTTAGTTATTGTTCTCGTGTTACTGGATGAGGGGTCTGGTGAATGACTTGCAGAGTGAACTGCAGAGTAGTAAAGCAGTACCAACATGCTGAAATTCTCTGCTGGACGAGTGATCAAGTGGCATTGGAGTGGTTGGTAAAAGCAGGGGAGGCAGATCAAAGGAAAGAATGAAAATTGATCCAGAATTTTCAGGTAGTGTCCGTGCTTTATGCTAAAACTTTCTCTAAGTGTATCCAGTACTTGTAGCTTGGATATCTCCCAGAGAATGGTTTTCTTGTGAGCTTTTTAGTGCTTGCTAAGTTCAGTAATTGTGCAAACAGTCTCTCTTGAGACTGGCTCTTGGCTGTCTAGATAGGCAGCCATCCACATCTAAAATTTGAACTGTCTCCTTCTTCTCCCTACTGTACTGGACTCATTTGGAGGGAATGCTTGGCTTTTGCCCTGTACATGACATGCATCCCAGGTCCCTGACACTGCTTTGCTTGTTCCTTGTGAACCAGAACTGGAGCCTTATTAGCAGTTTCCCAATGTCTTGCTGTCAGGCTCCTGGAGTATCAGGCTTGGATCTGGCATTTGGTGCTCCAGGAGATGGCATGAAGGTCCACAGAGCCTCTGTAGTTGGTGATAAGGAACAGTTCTATTCCCTGTGAGCCATTTATAGGCTACAGATAAAGTGGGGGGAAAGGAAAAGTAATTACTGTGAGGCCTGTCATAGTTTATAGTGCTGTCTTTGTCAGATGATGTTGTTCTGTTATATATAATCATTAAATTATTAATCTGCAAGAGCTCTTGCACCTTTCAGCTGCCTTGGGTTGGTGGGATGGATGAGGCATGGACTTCATTATGCCTCACTGCTCACCTTGAGAGGAGAGGGCGTGCTACATCCTTTGTGGTTACCACCTCACATTTGAGGAAAAAAGCTGCCTTTGCTGAGCTTTTAGTGCTGAAAATTGAATCAGTGTTTATATGTGCTGGGTTCAAGGGGAAGAAGGGGGAGGGACTGCAGCACCACTCCTCTGCATGCTCTCCACAAAGCAGAAAAGGGCAGAAATGTTATTTTCCTCTACAGTGTATTCAGCCTGGTTTCAAGCTGTCACAGAGCTGGGTGGAGGCATTTCCCCCTTTAGGTCTAGAGTAGAAAAGAAAGAAAATCAAAGGGTGGGAAAGGATTGGTAACTTCATTGAATAAGCCACAAAGGGGACCTGGAAGGTTTGGTGTTATCCAAAAGGTGCTGGGTCTTGGAGGTTTCAACAGCATGAGGCTCTCTAAGGAGCTGCTGCTCTGGAGACAGATGTCAGATATGCTTCAAGTGCCACAGCTGTTACTGGGGTGAGGATCATGCAAGCAGCATTTTTGTGAACATGAGCCTGTGGTGGGTTCTGTGACTGTGCCCTGGGGTGAGGGAGATGAGCAGCCAGTGAGCAAGGAAGGGTGGAGGTGTCTTCTGTCTGTGAGCTTCAGGCTGGGCAGGTCTGACTGCCTCATGCAGCAACAAAAAGGAACTTGAGGGGTTCATGAGATGGTCCTTCAGATGGAGACAGGCAGGCAGGAGGCAACAAGAGGGGGGAAAAAGGAAGTTTTTAGTTTCATTTTGCAATCAAAGAACATGTGAATTCCTCTGATGGCTTGAACTCTGCATAAAAGACTCCAAATGCCTGGTTTTGTTCACAAGGAAAGAATTCCACTTTATTAATATTATTTTTAAATCTCTTCTTAAACATATGCAAATGATTTGCTTGGAACAGCAGTATTTGGGAGGGGACTTGTTTTAGCAGATGTGTTGGTTTGCTGGATTTTTTCACTCATTAGTGGGCTCCCTCAGACACATAGGTTTTATTGTATGCTTTCTTTAAAGGGTGACTGATAGGGTTGAATGATGTATTCATATTCAGGCTCTTCCTCCCCCAGCTTCCCTCCTGCTTTTTACAGCAGCTCACAGAATATCCTATAGCACAGGCATTCACTGTTTCAAAATGGTGCTCGTGCCAAAAACTGCTCAGATCTGGAGCTAGAAATCACCAGAAGTGAGAGCAAAAGTTACTGTAAACTCTAGGTGTGAAGGTTTGTGTCTGCGAACTGAAGCTGCGATGTTGAAAACGCTGCTCTGTAAATGTTGACTCTGATTGTGGAAGGCGGTGGCACATGCTGATAGCAGAAGACTGAGCAATAATCAGGGTGTTTTACTTTGTCTCTAAAGTGAATTTTCTGGCTTGACTTCCTTAAGCATTGTTTTTATATAGTCTGGACGTGCAGCACGGGGATCCTTAGCTCTGTGTGCACTGAGCCCGCGGTACCGAGCAGCACCAAGGGCAGCGAGCTTGTGGCTGCCACAAAGTGGTGGCTGTGACTCTGCAGACCAGGGGAAGCACAAAGCTTCTCCCAGCTTGGGGATCCCAGGAAGGCTGTCCCAAGCAGGGCTGCACACCCCAGCATCCCAAGCTGGCACTTAGGATTTGTGCCTTAGCAGCCCATTTACTGCTGGGGCTTTAGTGCACGCCACGCCGAAGTTTCATTGCCTGGAAAATGGGGGAATCTTATTTATCCTATTTATCCACCTGCCACGTGTCCGAGTGCTTGTGGAGTGCTTTGAGAGTAGGCCCTGGCTTTGTGTGAGCTGTTAGCATGGGTGAGTTCCCAGAGCCTGCACATGTGTTCTGCGTCCTGGTCGCTTGGTGTTGATTATAAGTGAAAAATCTCCTAACAATGGGTTGTAAATCCAGAGTTGGCTGTCAAACGTTTTATGCACCGCTGTTGTTGCTGCTGTGTGACGCTGTTACACTTTCTTTGCAAACCAGCCTAGGCAAAACGTTGTTTAATCCTGGTTCTTCCTCTTTTTAATCCACGCAGTGAAGGGATCATGCAGGTAACTGATTTTCCCTAAGATTTTAGGATCTTTTTGCTGAGCTGTGTAATGATCATACATGCCACAGCTACACGTGCAGCTTTGTCGTGGACATAATTCAGAATTTTTTTCTTATGTGTCTCAGCCTCAACCTATTTTTCATGTTGTTTTTCCTCTCTTTTTTGTACATTTGCATTAAGTAAGACATTCACTGCTTGCAGTGCCACTTTTCTTAGAAGTAACATTAATGGATCACTCTTGCTTCTTACTATACCTCATGCAGAACTTCTTGCATTTTACTGTTTGTTTTTTTCCTTCTGAGTCATCATTTAAAATATATAGCAATGTAATACAATTTGTAGTGCTCTTTATCATGCAAATCTCCCAAGGCACCTTAGAATAAAATCAATAAAATCAAAAACAAAATCAACTTAGTTCAGCCATGTGTTGAATTAATTAATTGTTTTTAAAGCAGAGCCAGGGGAAAAAGGCTTTTTTTCACTTTCAGTATCTTTTGCTCGTCAGCTTTGTACTTCACCCATTGTGTTCATGCAGCAGTCAGTGCCAACACGTTGATGGTACTTTCTTGTAGATGGTAGCAATGTTGATCGTGCTCCTGCTCCCAGACCAGCTTTGATTCTGGAGAGGCTGCTTGCTATTTTATCAGATAGCGAGGAGGAAAAGCTTATGCTGAAATCGGTTGACTGTTTGATATCAGTGGGGGGGAGGAAAGGAAGCCATCAAATTAACTCATAAAAGCTTTATTTACGATGAATGGACTTTTTTCCCTGTCTGTCGTTATCATCTTGTCTGTAACCCAGTGACCCTGATTATCATGAAGCTGTTTACAAGGTTTAGGTTAATTGGATTTCTTTAACTGTTTCCCAGAGCTGTGAGGAGCACAAATACACTGCTGTGGAGTTCAGACAGCATAGTGCAACCCAGTCTGCAAGGATACGGGCTTCTTCCAAGAGGAAGTCGTTTTATTTCATACTCAACTAAGTGCATAGCAGCATGTACCTATCATTTGGCATAATATTGAACAACACCCTCCTTCATACAGATGTGTTCAGTTGCAACTTGTGTTTCCAATACACAAATTACATTTTGCATGTTCAGCAAGAATTGAGCTTATTTTCAGTGAGAGAGCCTTTGAAATGTGTTTTGGTTGTTTTTTATTTTCCTTCAGCTTGACAGCAGTTTCACTGGTTTTGTTTTTATATGAGGAATCATGGATAAAATAGCTGTGCATTGCATGGCTGCCTAAATAAACGAGACAGGAGGATGTAGTTGGGTGAGATCAGGACAGTCCTCTTGCTTGGCTTTCATCTCCTCAGGATGCATGCTCGTTCTTTAATGGCACAACATTGCACCCTCCAGGTGCAATGCGCAACTGCAGGTCTCCAGATAACCCACTTGTTTTATGAGCTGTGTTTTTGTGAGCAAGCCTTCCGAATTTCTCCTTCAGGATTATTCACCCTCTCTTTCTCTTCTTTTTTCAGGCTTCTGTAGGCTCTGAGAAGCTGTTCTCTCCTGCAGCAAATAAAGGTAAGTGATCTGGAGAAATGCTTTCCTTATCTTACAGCAAGAGATTTGGGTTGTGAATCTGTATCGTGCAAATAGCAGGACATCAGTTTTGCCAGAGCCTGTAGCTTGGCCACACACATTGCCATAAAGATCAGCTTTAAAGGATTGTGATGATTTAAGTTAAAATTTAGAGCTGCATTGTTTCCGTATGGGGTGGGACTTCTTTCCTTCCAGTAAGATTTGTATTAAGTGTCTTGGAGAGAGGGATTGCTGACAAAGGAGAAGCCAGTCCTTACTGTAGGGGATATGCTTCTCCCTCTAATACAATCAAATCCTCATTTCTTTTAAACAAATCAGTATTTCAGTGCTGTCTGTGTCATCCTGACAAGGGCTTGCACATCCCTCCCCTGCCAGTGCCCACGGAGCATTTGTGCATCTGGGCTCTGCAGGACACGCTGGAGGTGCCGGGCACGGCGCAGCTCCGCTCCTGCTGCTAATGACAGGTACCTGTGACAGCACTGGGTGTTGCTAAGAGACTGCCTCGCTCCTCATCCCCTTGGGGGGCACAGCCACAGAGCTCTAAATACACCAAGCCCTCCTCTGAGGGCTCGGCACAGCCATAAAACAGGGCTGCTCTGCTTTCCTGTGTTCCCAGGGATAATCTCACTGAGATGGATCCTGGGCAGAAATGCCAAAGAAGCAGCTTTGGAGAGGGCAGGCAGTGGTACAGGGTGGAAAGGGTTGTGCTGGGAATGGTTCCACTTTGCCACGCCAGGAGGTTTGTGTGGCTCCAAATTAATTGCTATGGCTTGTGGCTGTCTGCAGCATCCTCTGCATCGAGCTGCAAAATAAAATCAGTTCACAGCTGTAGTGGATGCTAGGGGCATGCAAATGCCCTAAAGAGGGGAGATGAGGCCCATCAATAAGAAATGATGAAATAACCTTCTTGCATTTTTTCAGTGGGGCCGGGAAAGGAACAATTTGCAGTTGTGTAGGAGTAGGTGCTGGACATGGAAAGGCATTTGGTTGGTTGTGTGCTCCATCACCTGGATCCAGGCCCAGTTTTTAGCTGGGCTCTTCAGAGCAGTAACTATTAGGAATTCTCTTTCTTTCCAAGCTTTGCAGATTTTCAATGCCAAATGTGGAAACCGATGACAAGCCCATTATGTTATTACATTTGTAGATATTTTTACAAAAGTATGCAGCTTTATGTGGGGGAAAGAGGGAAATTTAAACAAATGGTGGGGAAGAACATTTCTCTCACTTGGCTTGCTGATAAGGCAAACCAGATTGCCCATACGGCACTGCCTCGGCAAAACAAAAATCTTGCCATCCTGCATAATGCCTGGCACAGAGATCTGCTGGAGAGGCTTATGTTGAAGCGTTAGCAGCTTTGTTGGCTCCTCCTTGTGCTGAAACCCAAGATCCCCCACCCCTTCATATCATGGAGCAGCTCAGCAACATGAGTTTTCAAAATACCTCCCTATCAGGAAGTTAAATGTGTGAATGCCTGTGAATTTGCTGTCTTGGAGTTTGCGTTCAGTGCTGTTTATATCCCTGTAATTTCAGCCTGTTCCTGTTTGCTTTAATGTGGGTGTAGACATTGCCAGCTTTGGGTTCAAATCATGGGTTTTGTCTCAGACTTCTCTTTTACCCTGGCTATGAACTGATGCACCTCGCTGATGGCATGGGGTCGTGGGCAAGCTCTCCTGGGGCTTTTGGCATTTGGCTTGAGAGGTGAGAGAAAGTCACCTCGGCAAAGATTTTGTGTAGAAACCCAAACAGTGCTAAATCTTCCCTCTCGCCCTGCTATCACTCCCGCAATGCAAAAGCCAGATTTGTCTCTTGCACATGCAAATGAACGCCGCTCCTACACGACCAGGCTCGGGGATGCCATATGGCCGGGAGAAAGTGACTTTCAAAGCATTGCACTTAAATTCCTTTTGTGCGATAAGAGCGTTGATTTAAGGCCGTGTTCTCGGGGCTGGAGCCCTGGTGGCTCTGTGGGGAGGGGATTAGCTCAGCACGGTTTCCCGATGGGCACACGCATGGAGCGGCACGTGCTGGTCCTCTCCCGTGGGCATTTGCACTGTGCCCTTCTTTTGTAAACACTGGCGGCCTTTCTGCCGAGATATTGCAGCATCCATGCTGCAGCTTTCATTGAAGGTAACCAGCCTTCCAAAACACATAAAGTGGATTCATTGTCTGGTGCAACTCCCCGTGTTCCCAGCTCATTGTTTGGTGCAACTCCCTCTGTTCCCGCAAACTTTCCCTGGGGATGTGTTTGGCCCTGTGCATGTGTTTTATGCCGTCCTAGTTTATCAGCAGCTTAGCAATGCAATTAAGTATTGAGATAGGCGGGTTACGCTTATTTGAGGCTGGAACAGCTGTAAAATGCAACCTTTGACCGCGTTGAGATCTGCACAAAGGGGCGGAGGAGCAGCGCCTTTTGTCTGGGGCTCTCTGGCGAGGTTTCCTTTGCCCCTCCGCCGTGGTGGCCGCGCTCCTCCTCCTGACACAGCCCTCTGCAGCAGCAGATGCGCGGCGTGGATGTCCACTTCGGGGACCAGGCACCATTATGGTGCACAGAGAGGTGTCCTGACCCGGGGTGACCTCGGTAGTCACAGCTGTGAAATAGGCTGAATGGGGCACTTTGAGCTTCCAGCAGAAGAGGAGATTAAATCCTCTGTGTGAAGAAATAATAATTAAAAGTAAAAGCAGAGAAGGCCTGATCTGCTCTGCTGGCAGTCTTTGTTTTCCGACGCGGAAAAGTGTTTGTTTGGCCAACTTGTCACTGCAGTACAGAGTTACAAGGGCATTTGCTGCCGAGGGCCGGGTGTTACATCCTCCTGGAGAATAAATCAATAAACAAATAATAAAGGTCTGTTTGCTCTCTCATGCAGCTCCTTTCTCACAGGAATCTGCCAGCCAGCCCTTCCTTTTTCTGAAGGGTGATTACCAGAAAAGCAAGGGAAGAATAGGCAAAAGCCAAATCTGTCCCTGTGTCTCCAGGTAGGAGCAGAGGGCAGAGGGGTGACAGTCAGGGACAGGAAGGCAGGTGAGTTGGGCTAAGGAGGTGAGAGGGACAGTCACCCCTCAGTCACTGCAAGGACTCCTCCTGCCTGCTGTGGTATTTTGAAATGGGTGGGGTAGGATAGTTGTATTTTCTGGATTTGAGGCTTGGGTACTTTCTGCTGGCTCCCTCCAGCTGTGGGCTTCCCTCGTGGGTCTGGCTGGAGGCAGTTGAGCTTTCTCACAGAGTCCTCGCTCCAGAGCTGCTGGATGCCAGGGAGAGCAGGGACGTGCTGCCTTTTGCACCACAGTAGCCTTGTGGCTGCAGCCCGGGTGGCCTGCTGAGTCCCCAGTGTTTGAAACCAAGGCCACTGTGGCACTGAGGGTGAAATGGAAGTCTTAAAGGAGCTGTTTCTCTTGCTTGGTTTGATAGGTCAGAGGAAAACCTCCATGGAAAAGTGGAGCCTGGGCAGCAGCCAGGGTTTCTCCATTCATAACCCCAGGCAGGCTTTGAGTGGGGAGGTGTCTGTGAGATGAAAGAGGTGTCCAGGAGCCCCCAGGGCATGAGATGCCCATGGAGGAGCCAGACCTGCACAGCCCCAGAGGCACTGGGCAGCACTGGGGGAGAAAAGAGCTTTGAAGTCTGTTGAAGGCAGTATGCTGCTCCTATCTTTGGATCAGAATCAAGCTGGGCACAGAGGGAGCAGTGTAATCCATCTGTCTGGTGGCACAGAGTGGCTGGCCAGGACCCAGCCCTGCCCTGGCTGTTGGGGGCTTGCTGAGCTCCATGCCTCAATTTCCCCCTCCTGCAAAATGAAGACGAATGCTTGTCAGCCAAGTGCGCTCAGAGACTTAATTAATGAATGTTTGTCAAGCGATTTATCAAGAGATCCTTTTAATGAGAGATTCCATAAACAGTGCAAGGCTTCATTTTCATGGCAATAATAAATGACAGTGAAAGTAAGTCTTATCCTTCCCCCGCATGTGCACCCCCCCAGGAAAAAAGATTGCTTACCCTCCGCTCTTACTTCTCCCTGGGTTTCTAGGCAGAGGGCTTTGAAGTGCTATCTTTCATCATGAACTGTACACATCCTCAAAGCTCTAAAGCTCACAGCCTGTGTCTTATCCCTCTGACAAGAGGGAGGCAAGCTTTCTCGGCATGCAGGTCATAATTGTCAGCCATGGGATGTGCTGCAGCCACCCGCCCCAGCGGGCTAATGCAGCTTATGCTTCTTTGAAGTTCCCTCCCTTTATTTTCTGTCCTCTTGACCACAAAACAGTGCCTTGGGCCAGCAAGAGAGATTTCTTGTTCAGAGACGACACTGAGCTCTGACAAGCACATCTGAACCAGAGAAGAACCCTTGTTCCTCTGAGATCACTGCTCCATAATGTTGTTGCCTTAAGGGGACTGTCTCTCCTTTTTCTCTCTGCTTCTTCTCTTCCTTTTTCTTATTCTTCTTTTTTTTTTCTTTAATTCAGCACTAAACTGTCACACTAAATCATTTTAAAAGCTGGAACTACAAAACCTCCAGTGTAGGACATACTGTTAAAAACTGATGGTTATTACTGTGTGATGGGGTGAGAGGGGAAAGGAGGGGCAGGGGCAGGATGGGGGAGCAGCAAGTCAGCTCTCCAGGAGGAACCTGTGAGTGCCCGGTGAAGCAGAAAACAACCTGAATGCAGCTGAGCTCAGAATACCATGCTTGGCACAGGTTTGCAGCAGCAGCACAGCTCCAAGGATGCTCAGCACTGGCAGGGGAATCAGGAGCCAAGTGTCTCCCAGGCTTGCCATGCTGCCTGCGTGCCTTGGTCCTGTCCCCTGGCACTCTGCCTCCGGTTGTCAGGGTCACAGACTCCCTGTCGGGGCTGGGAGAGCATCTTCTGTAATCAAGCCCACCTCTCCTTTGGGGCTTTACCTTACTGTGCCAGGAGAGAGAGCTTTCCATCACTGGAAGGTCTGCACAGACAGAGCAAACAAGTCTCACCGCACCCAGTCAGGCAATTAGCTCTGTTTTACATGAGGGGAGGTCAGGAGAGATGTAATCAGTTTTCCCAGTTTTCTTCCGTGGGGTCCACAGTGGGATCTGAGCTGCATCCTGTCTCTTGATCTCAGTTTTATCCCCATGTTCTGGTTACATTTTGATGAGGTCACCATCTTGTGCTTGATTACCTGCACAGCCAGGGAGCTTGAGGGGGATGATAATTTACAGCTGAACCTTTGGACAAGAGTCCACCATGATTACAGGCATGCAGAAATTTCCACAGCAGCATCTGTAATAATAAATAATATAAGTGATGCATTTATTTAGATAGCAGCCATATTGCTATGATTTATACAGTGCTCAGGATGCTCTGCAGCTGCTCTGCTCCCCGTGCTGCATCTCTGGTGATTTTATCACAGGCTTACAAGACTGTGTTTTTCATGAAACCCAGGCCCTCAGAGGATTGTACCAAAACCTAAGGTTTAATTTCATTATTTAGGCAAGACTTTATCTTCCTGACTACAGAGAAGAGCCTAGAATTTCTGATTCTTCTGTGTTTCAGAGCCAGCAGGCAGTCATAAAGAAGCCCAAATGCTTTGGTTTCAACCTTGTTTTAAAGATAGTTTGTGATTTGTAAACTCTTCTGGGGTTGGCAATACTGGCTACCCTGAGTTTAATGATAAATCCAGTGTGTGAGCCTCTCCTAGCATCCTCTTTGAAAGGTACTATCTAATTTTGCCAGTACCAGGATGAGTGAATTATCTTTCTTGCATATGTATAGACATAATTATACAGTGGTCTGAGAAGGAGGACTTTGCTTTTCAAGAAGCATGGGTAACCAAGGTAGTCACCCAAGTCACAGCCAGTTACCCACATTTCAAACCAAAACTAAACACAGAAAATAGTGCAGTAAGTGCAGCCTTTTAGTATTGCAGCTTTCTGATTTTGCAGGCTATGCTCTGAAAGGTCAGCCTTCTCTTTGGGAAGAGGAATGCTCTCTCTGTCTCCCCTGTTAGCTGTTGTGTGTGTGTTTATTAGTCCAGGCTACAGCCATCCTTCTCTGTGGCAGCTGTCTGTGAAATTATGATGGACAAGCAAGAGACCATTCACCGTAACCACACTGTCCGGTTAGTTTGGTAAAACTCAGACTGCAAAAGTGGATAATTTATTAACTTTGACACAAACTGAGTGTTGTGTGCCTCCCAGAGTGAGAGCTGCCTCGTGCAGGCCAGCAGGGTTTGCTTGCACCAGTGGCCATATGGTTTGCACAGCCATCTCCAGGCTTCTCCCCTTCCACTGAGCCAGCATAGAGCTTTCTTTGTAGCTTCAGGCTGCAGCCAGGAGAGTTGAAAAGTTGAATTATAAACATTTCCAGGCCTTCTGGTTGGTATCTTGTGTTTTGTTTTGTTATTTTAAGGATGTGGGGTATGTTGCTGCATTCCTGTCAGTGGGATTAGAATGAATAGAAGCAATACTGTAGGAGATAAAATGTGTTTAATTATTTATTTGAGAATTACAGACTGAAATTGCTTTTTGATTTAAAGCTTCCAAGTCATGGATATGTTTTTGGAGTAGAGAGAGACTCACAGAAACATATATATGCACAATTATCTAGGGTAATGTAAGAAGTCTCTTTGCTCAACTGCCCTTCCTCCACAGAATTTGTTCATTTCCTTAAAGATTTTAAATTTCAAATGCGGCTTTGTTAAGTATCACAGAAAGCTAACAGCATGCTGTGCCTTGCCCACCAAAATGTAAATAAAATAAATAAAGTCTTCGTTGTATAAATGTTATGAAGTGGGTGGTTTATTTTCTTTAATTATACTTTTTATTTAAAATAAACTATAAAAGCAAAATATTATATATCCTGAATGGGCCAGCACAAACTCATATTGATTGAGTAGGCACATTCTAGCTTTTCTCGGTTCATGTAAAAGTAGATAAAAAGACCATCAAACTGTAAATCAGAAGAAAAAGGTAGAAATTCCTTCCAAGTGCCTGTAGTAGTTTAGGCTTTTAAAGGACGTTTGAAAGATACCATCTTTTTACTCCTTGTTTATACTTTGTTTTTCTTTTTTCTTGAGTAGCAAAAGCCAGCGGGTACAGTCTCAGTGCTGTCTCCAGCTGCAGTCCCTGGTTGAATCTCAGCACAGAAGGATGCTGTAGGGTGGTGATGTTAAGAGCAGCAGTTGCAACCCCCACGAAACTGTTGGGTCTCCTCAATTCTGCTTTTAAAATACCTCAGAGACATGTTTTATTCATGGAAGATTTTGTAAAGCTTCAGTTTCTGAGAAAAATTAAACGCTGGGTGTAAAGCTGATTCCCTCTTCCAATGGGCGAGCAGTGCAGGATGAGGGGAGGTGTCTGGTGTGGGTCTGAGCTGTGCCCAGCACATCCCCAGGATTTAAATCAGCCTTGCTCCTTGCAGAGGAGAGTCCTTGTTCTGTCCAGCCCCCCAGGCTGAGGCTCGTGCTGGTTTCTGATGCCCCTTTCCTGAGCTACTGTCCAGCCCCAGCTCAGTTTCTGTGTGAGTGGAGCAGTCTGGCAGGGTACCCTGGGCAGCTGTGCTGGGCTCTGTAACAGCCCCTGAGGGACTCCTGCAGACACAGCAGGGCAGGTCAGCAGCTCAGAGCAGGGCAGCCTGGCCATCCACCAGGGATTTGCAGGGCACTGCTGGTGCAGGGGGAGCTGGATCTGCCCCTGGGTCAGCCGGTGTTTCCCTCTGGGCAATCAATGGGAGTGATCAATGAGACCAGGGCCTGCTGTTTAATTGCAAAGGGATCTGGCTGCTCTTTTGTGTGCAATGCTGGTGAGGTCTGTAAGTCCCAGCAAGAGGCTTCAGGAGCAGAGGATGCTGTCAGCATGTCACTGCTTCTCCTGCTCCTCTCTCTGCCCCTCTGGAGACTGAGAGCTTCCTCCCAGAGCAGGGCTGGGGCTGATGACAGGACCCTGCTGGCCTGATCAGCCTGCAGCACTTCATGCTGTTTCTGGTTTGGGCTTGGTTTTTGTGTATTGGCTTCATTTGCAATCAGTGCTGTGAGTGATGGAGCTCTCTGTTGCTGTCCTGTGGGAGGGGAGGAGGGGGTCTGGGTTTGGGGCTTGCTTTCAGCCATGGGGTTCCTGCCCTTCTCTTCTTTAATAACCATGCACACATGTGCTCGCTGCTTCCCTCACCTCCGTGCTTCACTGGCCATCCTTCCTGCTAACAAGGGCTGAGCACATTCCCTGTGGAGCCTGTTAATGCTGCTGCCCAGCTGCCTGGGGACTCACAGCATGAGCCTTTCCTTCCATCTCTGCTGCTGTGGGCACTCGGCCCCGGCTCCCGGCCTCGGTTCAGCCAGGTAAAGCCATACTGACTCCATTCACTTCCCTCTATTTATTTGGGTTTACACCAGTGTATAAGAGCAGGACTTGGCAGAGTGTTTGTGTTTGCGTGTCTGTGTTTCTGAAAAGGAGACTTGTTCTAGTTTGTTGGGTTTTTTCCCCAAACAGTAAATATTTTCTTGTAAATTGCTGGGACAGAAAAGTGACTACAGTGCTTTTAGTTCATGTAGTTGCTTTAAATTGATGGCAAAGACTTGGAGGAGGTAAAAGGAAATTAAAATCTTTTTATATTTTTTTAACTATCCTGCAAAATTTATTGCAGAATTATATCCCCACTCTGGGATTCTGTCGGACAGTTCAAAAGGCCTGTGGAAAGGTTCTTGTTCACCATTAAATTTTTAAAGTTATTGAAGTAATTTTATGGAACCCTATTAAGTTTCTGAAGAAACATACTGGTTTCATCACTAATAAATTCTTAAAGGCTTATCCATAAGGGAATAGTCAGAGTTCCAGATGTCTCTCCAATGAAGTGGACATTAACATTTTGCCCTGTTGGAGATAGAGTCTGATTGCACCCAAGTACATCATCAGGCACTGTGGGGTGGTAGGTGCTATGCCAGTCAACCCCACTGGAGTTTGAGTGGAGATTCAGAAAGTGAAAGTTTGTTCATATTAAAAGGTGAAGAAGAAGATCTCAGATGCATCTATACAGATAAATCCTGGTGTGGTGTTAAACTTAGACCCTGGCATCTGTTTCTGAGCACCATGTTCAAGAGAGGTTGCAGCCTTGAAAAAGAAACCCTGGAATCAGGGAACCCTGGAAGTCTCTGTGTCTCAGGGACTCGTGATGCTTTCAAAATAATGCAAAATAATGTGTTCACTGTGCTTTTGCACCACATCCAGAAAAGCACACAGAAACTTCCTCCCAGTGAAAGCACAGCATCAGGCTGGCTTTGTGCTTCACTTAGTGCTCACAAGCCTTTCGTGTGTGAGAGCAGAGCCACCTGATGCACAGCAAACGGGCTAGGAGGGAAATAAAATTGTGTAATTGCCAGTTTCCTTCAATTCCGCTCCCTCTCCCGTTGTGCATAAAGGAGGCTATTTAAGTCTCAGCTGGAGTGAGGCTTGGTAATAAGCAGACATCTATGAACCTGCATCTGCTGCTGCTGTCTGCTAAGTTTGTTCTGTATTTCCATATTTATTGACGATCCAGTTTTGGGAGAGATCTGTTTGAATGCTTCGAGTCCCACACTGTGAAACCTGTGGAAGAAGAGTTTGTCCCTTCAGTCTCATGAGTCCTCATCCTTAGACATCTTGGGAAGTGCAGGACCAGGCAGCATCACCAAAGGTCACATCAGAGTTTGCAAACCCACCTCAAACTGCATTGGCTTGCAGAGCCAGAGCCTGGGCAGCTCTGTGCAAAGCAGGGTGGCAGAAAAGGGCCAGCCTTGTTGGATGAAACAGCCAACATTTTAACATTTCTCAGTGTTGTGAGATTTGCCTCCAAACAGCTGAGCAGTCCCCAGCCCCTTGCTTTGGCACATGGCTGGCCTTCTCTGGGCACAGCAGAGGTGCTCCCAGTGCAAGCTCTGCAGAGACAACCTGATTTAATACAGGCTTAATGGCTGGAGGAAGAAATTTATAGTGGGAGCGTTGAATGTTTATACAATAATGAACATGCCATTATTTTTGTTATTGAACCAGTCTTTGAAACTGAGCTAGAAACATGCAACCAACAACTAGAATACGCTCATTACATTCTGTACTGATCAATTTAGTAACCAAAGTGGGGCAGGTTATTTTATGCCTTTCATTGTATCAACAAAAATGTTCTCTGAGCATAATGTGCATTTTGGCCTGAAATATTTTTGTGCTACAGGCCGGTCTCTGGGATCTTTATGTCATTCTAGCAGTGTGTGCTGTAAAGCTGCCTTCAGCAGGCATCTGGGGACTCCCCACTGGCTGGCAGCACAGTCAGCCAAGCTTAGTCCTCAGGCCAGTGCAGAAAAGGGCCTGACTCAGTTGTGAGCAGCAGAGCACCCTTTTGCCAGCCACGCAGGTGGGAGTAATTCAGAGAGCTCTGAATGCTCCAGATGGCTCTGTGAGCTGTACCAGGAGTTCAGAGCCCCCGAGAGCCCATGTCAGTCATCCCTAGGCTGGTCCAGTGAGAGACACTGCCCAGGCTACATTGCTTGCAGTCTCTCTCAGTAATACCATTGCTGCACACTAATAGGCCTGCATGAAGAGCCAGAGTTTGAAAACACTGCCAGAGAAGCTTTCTCCTTTTCTCTCATCAATTCTCTCCTCTCAGAGATTGAAGAGAACTGGGTCTAGGTTTTTGGCTCAGACCCCTGCCTGCTGCATACATTTCCTCCATCAAATGGACACAACTATAAACCTCTTTCTGCATCATTTCCTGCAGGCCTGTACTAAACATGCCACCCAGGTGTCCCTGTGTAAAGCCACTTCTTGCTGTGTCTGCTTCTGTTGCTGCTGGCAGACTTGCCTTTGCGTGCTCACGGCAGGGCTCCCATCACAGCGTGTTAATTTTAAACAAACAAAGACTGCATTTTGATTTGGAAGGGACTTTCCCATCAGTTTGCATCAGAGTTTCTCTTAAAAGGAAAGGCTGGATTTTGTTTTGTTTTATTTTCTGTTTTTCTGTCTTTTAATATGATCCCTGCAATTTTGTTTTCACTGAAATATTGACTGGCAGCATTGCAAATTGCCTGCATGCAGTCAGGAGCTTGCCAGCACTTTCTTACTCAGCTAGCCGTCAAGGTTGTGGATTCCACCACAATCGGTGCCAGGAAAGCTGTTGATCAAAAATACTCCTAACATCTGTGAGTCCTCTCCATCCAAATGAGATGTAGTTACATTCTCCTTTTCCCTATGCTTCTTCCAAAGTGTTGCTTCAGACACCTAGAAAGCCCTGGTTGCAAATCATAAGCTGATCTCTGTTTGATTTACAGCTCCGTTTCCAGCTCTGTCGAAATCCAATATAAACTTTGAAGTGCCCTTCCCCCAAGCATAATACGTGAAAAATATCTGCTTCCAAAGGGAGAGCAGACGAGATTTCTTTGCCCCGAGCATCATTTGATCCAGATGCTGTCCCATGCTGTCTATGGCCAGTGTGGTGACAGGCCAACAAGGAGGGTGTTGTGTGGGTGGGGAGAGAGGGCAGGGTGCAGAGGAGGCTGCCAGGCGTGCCCAGAGCTCACACACACAGACACACGTGTGTGCACACACAATTCTGCCAGCACTGGGACTGGGGGCGGGGGGGGGGAAAGCCTGATTTCCCTTCCACCCTGTTCCTACCACCACCACCAATTCACAAGCCAGCTATTAAATAATTAACGTACCCAGTGGGGCAGGAGGAATCAAAAGCTGTTGTGTTCCCAAGTTTTCTCTGGCTCTGAAAGGCACGTCTCGCTGTGTATTCTGGCACCTCGGAGCGGGTTTTCCTCCTCCTTCGCCTCCCCCTTATTATCCCGTATGTGTGCTGGAGAGGGAAGTGGCGTTCCCAGCCCAGCGGGGGATGCCTGTTATTTCAGACTAGCAACAGGGGAAAAGGAACAGCCTGTTGCCTGATTGATGTTTGTTTTTTGTGGACAGACACCAAAGGTTCATTAGAGACGGAAGGTTTGGGAGGAGGGAGGCGGCGGCGGGGGAGGCGCTCGCTCTTAAGGAACTATTGTACCCCTGTGCACTAACCTGGGCCTGCACTTTCTTTGACTTCTGTGAATGTCTCAGCTGTACCATTTTGGCCCTGGCAACTTTAGGAAAATATACACACCACAGAGGTTCCAGTGAAAGCTCTGTGATGAGGGGGTCAGGGGAAAAGGAAGGGGAGGAGAGAACAATGCAGTAGGTTTTGCTGTAATTAATTTCAAATGTGCTGCTCATCTGTTCTCTTTGAGTTTCAAAGGAAACAAGGGGAGCTTGCAGGGCTTTTCCTACCACATCTGCATCTTTCCAGAGGTGGGCTTGGAAGGGTATCTTTCCTTCCATATGTGGGTTTGACCATTCTGGCAATGTGGAAAGCAGCACAAACTAATGCTGAAAATTATGTGCTGTCCAGAGGGGGAGGAGAGGGAGAGGAAGGAAGGGTGTGGAGGAGCTTCTTTTCTTACCACACTGGGTAGATGAAGCTGGAGAGACTGAGGAGGTTGGTACTGGGTAAAGCAGATTTTTCTGCAAACAGTCAGGAGAGAATGTTTGCTTAAATAGCAGATGTTGTTATATACTACTGTTATTGGTCCTGAAAGGCTTCCAGGTTTTGGTGCAGGTGAACTGCTACAAAGCTGTTAAAGCTTTGGGTAAAACTCTCAATCTCTTGCTGACTTCATGCCTTGAAAAATTGCACTTCCTGTAATTTGGTGGTAACTAATAAGTTTAGTGTTAAACTTTTGGGATTATGGCATCTTGAGTAGAAAGAGTTTTTCTGATTGCTATGTCTGAAATCTCATATGTTGGACTGTGCTGTATGACACACAAAACAGGAGCTTGGCATCTGCCATAGGGCATTGTCGCTGTGTCCTTTGCCTTCAGGTCTTAGTATCAATGAAGTCACACAATTGCAGCAGTAAAGAGAAGCAAAATGGGCCTGTTAGACTATTGACTTTACTCCCCTCGACAAGATAACCAGATGCTAATTTGATAGCACTATGAATCTTAGCCAGAAAAATCAGTAAGACAGAAACTTAAATTACACTAAATTACTGTTAGTGCTTTAACAGCTCTATTTTCAAATTGCTTCTTGCTTAGAAGCTTGTACTGAACCCTGGAGCTGGTGGATAATGACCTCTTGTTTAAACACGTGGCTACTTTACGATCCTTAGCTCTTAGAAAAACCAACCTCAATATCGGGCGGTGGATATTTCTAAAGTTTGCCCATAAGGAAAACATTTCTACAGGGTGATTGAAGAAAGTGTTCTCTTTTCTGGTCAGAAAGCAATTCAGTGCAGCCACAACATGCTGAATACCCCAAAGGTACTTGAGGTGGGCGCTTGTTTGTAATACAGTCCTCTCCAGGATGCCAGGGCTGGTGTGTGACAAGTAGAGCGTGACCAAACAGTGATAAATGTTTCTGTGGTTCCTTGGAAGGGATGTAAATACTGCAGTGTTGTTCCAGGCTGTGTAAAGGAGTGTGTTGGGTTTTGTAGTCTTACAAACTAAATAGACTTTCTGGCACTGGGTATGGGGCTGGCTGCTGAAAAGCTGGTCAGTGATGGAGTTTCACCAAATGTATGTGCAGTGCATGAGGTAGGCTGAGCATAACAGGCAAAATTGGTATGGAGAACCAAAGATATGGGAAGAAGCCCAGAGCTTCTGAATGTGTCCTGAATCTGTAGAAGATTGCAAGGACTTCAGATCTTTTTCTTTATAAATTTCTTGGGGAGGAAAAGGAAATCACATTTGGAGAACATTCAAACCCACTGCCACCCCCTCTTTGTGGAAAGAAACCCATATGAGAAAGGAGGAAGAGCTGAGTCAATTCCAGATTTAATTTCCTGATCCTCCTCCATAGGAAGAAATATCCCTTCCTTTTAACTCTTGAACAAACTGCATTGGCCACATCATAGTGAAGTATCCCTTAGATCACATCCAGATAAACCTGGATTCCAGCATTTGCTCCTGGTCACAGATGTTTGTGTGCTTGCCAGCAAATACAGGAAAGAAGCAATACCTGAGGTCTCTGCAGCAAGCACATCTATTCCTCTGCCCCCTCTGCTTGGACTGGAGACCATATCCTAATTCCCTGCTCACAGGGAGCAGCCATAGCAGCACTTTGGAGCACAGCAGGGTGCTTTGTACGCTCGCTCTCGAGTCTTGGCCCTGCCTTTCCAGCTTGTCACCTCTCCCTTCCTCAGCTTTGACAGTGAGGGAGGAAGAAAGGCAGATGGCAGGGCTGGAGAGGGGCAGAGGGGAGCAAGCTGCTGCTGCTGTCCCAGGGCTGCAGTTCCTTCCAGGAGAGCTGCTGTCCCCAGGTGCCACACAGCGAGCACAGCCTGTGCCAACCAGGTCCTGGGGGTCCTTTCCAAGGCAGACTTCTTTACCTGTCAAATATAAGGCAAGAGATTAAGGTATATTGTTCACCTCAGTGTATTGTGGTGGTTCTCTCAAGATCAGAAAGGTACTGTAGAGGGGTTTTGCTAAAGAATAAAAGCAAAGCCCCAAGGACAGTTTTGCAGTTCTGGCTTTTTGATCTAACACAAAACTTTGTTCGAACATCGGGTGGTTTCTGTATGTTTGAAAAGGATAGAGGCTTTTGCTGGTTTTGTAAAGCTAGATCTCAAAATCCAGGGCAGAAGATAGGCTCAGCCCTTAGCCTGTCCCATCAGGAGCTGCTGCAGTGTTCCTGAAATCCCCCATGAAGCAGGCAGAGCCACCCTGCTCCTTGGCATCCCGGGAGGCAGGGCTGCAGGGACAGGGAGGACGGGACATGCATCCTGCCTGTCCTGCAGCTGCAGGGCTGGGGTGCAGGGGCACAGAGCTCACAAAGAGCAGCATGTTCCTGCCACCCAAGGGACTCCCATGGGTGCTCAGTGAAACCACAGGAATCGGACTTTTCCTCTGCTTTTATTAGATACAAATGGTTTTTCTCTCCTTTGAAGGATTCCTACCACCTGTTCCTGCCAGCCAGCAAGATTTGCTTTAGAAGCTCATCTTAAAAAGGGGGAAGGGAGGGATGGGGTATTTCAGGAGCCTTGAACCACTGAGAGTTTGCCTTTGGAGATTCACAAGGGAAGAGCAGGAATAGGGAATGCTGTAGGGAGATATTAAATGAGGCCCTTTTGTTTCACTCCTTGTAGAGCATGAAAATGCCCAAGGCATGAATACTCTGTTCAGATTATTCTTGAACATTTAAATGTCTGTTCTGGTAATTTATAAAATGAAGGGGAGGGAAGTGCCTTACACAAGGAAAAAAAAGGGAGACCTTTGCTGGCATCCAGCACTGGTAGCTGGGGAGTTGTTCTCTGCTGCTGTGGGAACAGGGGGAGAAGGTGGATTTATCTTGTGGATGCAGCAAAGCTTTAGTCCCCAGAGATGTGGTGTGGCATCAGAGAGGCTGACTGCTCCCTCAGTGTCTTTCTCCTCCTTTCACAATGGGAAATATCTTTGATTCCTTCCTGCCACTCGTGGTTGTGTTCAGTCTTAGAAGAGGACAGGATTTTTCAGAATTATGCAGCACCCAGCATAAGGGGAATCTGGCATTGGTTTTAACAGATTCTTGGGCAGAAACATACTCATTCAGATCAGGTTCTCAGAGCCTCTGGCAGGCTGAGAGCTTGTTGGGAACAGCCCAGCTCAGAGCCAGCCTGCCTGCAAAACAAAGGGCTGAGGAGAGCCCTCTTAAAAACACAGGAAAACTTGCTGTCTGTGAGAGACTGTTCCATAATTTCCCCTGCTTCCCATCTCTATATATAAAATAATGGATACTCTGTCTCTCCTGGCCTAATTTCTGTTTGTGGAGTGACCATAAGGCAGAATGTGATAGCCCAGTCATTGCCATTAGCCATGAGCATAACCTGTAACAAAAGCTCTGCTGCTTGTGTTTTTCTTGTGACAATTACCCCACTGTGAGGTCCACAACCCCAGCATGGACCAGTGCTACTGTTTTCTGTCTTCTGGGAGCACTGACAGTGCAGAACAAATATAGGTCACATCTCTGTTCGGGTGAGGAATCAGGAGAATGGCGTGGATTTTATTACTTTCAGATATTTGGGCTAGAGGCTCTCATGCTGTCAGAGCTGAATCAACTCTCAGCCAGTTTGCACGCAACATATGTGATAGATTTTGCAAATGAATATGTTAATGTGGGAGGAGGTGGTTTTCCCTGCAACTGCTGGCACTTTGGAGTGTTGTCCTCAAAAACAAAACCATATTGTGTCCTCAAAACCAAAACCAGTGGCACGAGCCCTTGGATTCTGCCCCTTGAGAGATGAGGCATTTCTTTTGTAATCATTGAATTTATTAACCATTTTGAGGTCCATTAGAATAAATGCATTTCCCCTCCCTGCAAGGATCTAGGATGTCATCTCCAGTTAGTTTAATATGAGCACAAGTACCTCAAACCATTGCTGAAGGACTGAGATGAGGAACTGCATCATTGCACTTCCCCATGAGCCTCTTTGATACACAAGCTATGAATTGCTTCTTACTATGCAAAGATTTGCTATCAATTGCAAATACTTCCTATTTCTGAGCCTTCCCTGGAGCAGAGGGCAGCACTCCTCCAGCCTGTGGGATCTGGAGTTGATGGGGAGCCAGGTGGCTCTGGGTAGAGATACAAAGGCTCAATTCTGACTGCACAGAGAACTGCTTGAAAGGGAATACAGACATAATGAGGGAATGGTGTTGTCTGCTGTGCTAATGTGGAGTCTCTCAAGAATTAGCTTAGACCCCACTTTCCTCTCCTAATGTGCAAGAATCTGGGAATATAGGAATTTGCAAAACCCAAGTAGCTGCTTAGTACTGGACTCTAGGCATGTTTGTGTTTGTGCAGTTTGGAAAAACTGTGACATGGAGAGGACTTGAAGGAAAAAGAGTGATTTCAGTGGGATTGTTGGTACACATGGCAAACATGTAAAAACAAGAATATGAATTATGCAGCAATTACTGTCTTGGAAAAGTATCTGCAGGCGAAGCCCACGTATTTACTTGTCTCTTTTCTTTCACCCAATACTGAAATGGAAATGTGCAGCAGTTTCAGACCAGACTATTCCTGTGATTATCTTTGCAGAAGTCTGAGCCTGTACTTGTTTGTTGCCTGAGAAAGAGGCTGGATGTGGCAGTGCCTGCCCAATTCCAGCCCAGAGGGTAACGTGGAGATTGTGAGAGTTGAGGCTCTGCCTCAGTCAGTAGGGCAGTGAATACTCTCCTGAACCACAGTGAGTAGTCTCATGCATGTCAGAATCACAAGGTTCTCCATGGCCTTGACAACCTGCAGCAGATTCCATCCAGCAGCCTTGTGGAAATGGTTGTGCTTGATGATCTTTGCAGGGCCACTGCAGTGGATGTAAAGGGACCCCAAGGAGTCAGCAGGAAGGGGAGTGTAGAGCACACATTTGGGTTTGCAATGCTGAGTAGCTCTTCCAGGCTTTGTGCACATCCAGGCTGGCATTGCAGCAATCCCAGCTGCCTTGCACCCTCCAGCCTCATAAGATGTTTTTCCACAGCCATAAACCCTCACACAAGAAGAGATTCAAGAGCACCTTTTCATTAACAGGGTGTGATTCCACTGCAATGCATAGCACAGTGTTCCTCTGTTAGGTCTTACTAGATGCTGTTAGGTCATACATTATCCTCCAGCATATCCAGCACTAAAATATTTCCAGAATTTCTGCTGCCCATTGAAGAATTCACACTTCATCAAATGAGAAAGCTGGAAGGAGCTTTGCAGCTGCACTTCACACACTGAGATCATGCTGAAGGAGTTTGCCTTCTGCAGTGCCATGAAGTGCTCTTTTCTTTCCCTTATTGCATACCAAACCACTCTTTCCTGTTCAGAAGGTAAAAGCAATCATCCCTCACATTTTTCTTCTCAAGCATTCTGCAAAGCCATCCCTCAGATGCTGTTGCATTCTCTAAGTGTGGTTCCTGTTGAACCACGTGGGACAGAAAAGATTTTTCAGAAGATGCAACACCGTCCAATGTGAGGAGTGGAAACACTATCACAAAAAATCAAGGATTGAGAACTGAAGTGGAGGAGAGCTCCTCTGCTCTAGAACTTTTGTTTTCAGTAGTTAATAACTGTGATTCATGTGCAACACAGTCCAGTTTTCTTGATAGTGGGCATGTTTAAAGGAAGAGTGAACCTTTTCAATTTGAAAAAGCAAAAGGCCATCTGTGACTTCCTGATGCTGTTTACAAACTTTTTTGCCTGTGCTGTGCTGTCAGTAGCTGTATTTATTCACTGCTCACTCTGTGAATTAAAATGTTGAGGCAGCTCCTGACATGCTTCTTCCAGCACATCCTTTTGGAGTGAATTTTTGGTTGCCATAGGGACCAAATCCAAAGGGCACACACCATTCAAGTAAATGTTCCCTGATTAACAACTTGCAGCTTGTCCCTTAAATATTTTAATTATCCATGATGCAACTGGAAATGTTATTGAATGTATTCATGTCAGTTAGTTTCAATATCTCAATTTTTTTTTAAGATCCATTCCAGCAGCTCAGGAGCTGGATTTTGACATGCTAAGAGGAGTGATGCCTTATTTCTTTTAAACTTGCAGGAAAATTCTTCCAGTTTCTTTTCATCTTGACCCTACATTCTCAACCAAGTTAATGGAAAGAGGTGCTATTTCACAGTTGCTAGTAAAATGGAGGCAGTTGGATGACAGCTGAACATGTTGGTTTGGGTTAGTAATGTGCTGTATGAATCCATGGGAGGGATCTGCCTGAAAGGGGCCTCCTTGTGCCTGGGAATGAAGAGGGAGGGCAGTGGGAGAATGCAGAGCACTGGGAGCTGCTGGTTGCAAAGCAGTGCTCCCACTTGACAAGCACTCCATCTCAAGTGTTGTTTTCACAAATTATGAGTATATTAGCACTAATGTGACAGCAGCTACTGAGCTGTGAGGGCTGGACATAACAAATAAACAAGATGGGATTTTGCTAATTTGTGTGTGGTCGGTCACTCCTCGGTTCCTGCTTAGCAGAGACTGTGTCACCTTGCAGCACAACTTTGCATTCTCACTGCTCCAGCCATGACACCAGGTATGGACCTCACTCAAGCTACTGAGACTGTTCCTAAGCAGATCTGTTTGCAACTCTTCAAGGAGGAAGGAAACTGGTTTTGGGCTCTTTCTACCTCTGCTGCAGTGGGAATAGATAATCTCCTGCCTTCCTTTGGTAAAAGCTGCCTGGTGGTGGGAAGCTGTGGTGAGACCCCAGCAGTAACACTGCCCCTCTGCCTGCTGCTTTTCTTGTGTTGCCTGGTCTGGTGCCATTTTTCCATGTCAGCAGCAAGGGGAAGCAGGAGCCAGTGCCCATAGGCTGAAGGGTAAGGTATGAACTCATCTTGATTAGCTCTGTGGTGTGGGTCCATCACCACTTAATTGGCTGCCAATAGCTCCCCTAATGAAGGATGATGGATTGGGCTCTAGGGCTGTGGAAAGGGGCCAGCCTGTCAGAAGCAAGGATGCTGAGGAAAACATCTCTCACCTGGAAAGGACAGAGAGCCAAGAGCTTGAGTGCAGACAGTTCTTCTTTCCTCTCATCAGGACAGGCACCAGTTGTCTTCCAAGGCAGAGATGGGGATTTCTGTGGCCCTGCATATGCTTGGCTGGTTAGGGCAATCATCTGTTCCCAGCAGAGATGATCTGGTGTTTCAGAATGTTCTCTCTTGCCTTTTTCTGGTTTTGGTTAGCAAGTGTGCTTTCTCAGCCAGACGTTGACTTAACTTCTCCGGGCTGGAAGATCCGAAAGGTCATTCACGCTCCTCCGGAACAGTCTCACTTTCTGATTTTGCTTTAAATCATTCTCTGGGAGCTTGGAGCTCTCTGATGTCATTTAAAAAAAAGAATCAAAACCTTCATAAGACTGTGCAGATGAAACAAAATTGTTGTCTTAGCCCACACAGGGTATTATGCAGCTTGGCAGATCCCTTCCTTGTAGCAATAAGAAAAGGATTTGGCATTTAACCTCTTGAAATTAAACCAGAGTGTGAACTTCAATAGTTCAATCTTATCAGGGCTTTGCTAGAATAACAAATTGTGAAAAAATGTAATCATGTCTCCAATGTGACCTTGGCAGATCTGCCTCTGTGATGTGAGAGATTAGGTAACTCTAAGCAGATGTCTGTTTATTTTGAAAATAATAGTTATAAAATCTTTCTTTTCCCAGTTTGTTTGCACTGCCTGTGAAGGATATGACAGAGAGAATTGTGGTCTGCATGGAGCTCTGTGTTACAAGCTGCTCTATTATGCTGAGCAGTAATTGCTCTTGGAGGTTTGAGTTATCGATCTATTGGTGGGGATTCAATTTCAGTGTAAAGACCTGTGTTCATGATTTAATTGGAGTGATTAATAACTCACTCGCAGGCTGGATGGGAATCAATACAGATTTCAAACAGCAGAAGTAGTACATTTTCTCTGGTAATGTAGTAGTTGATGGTTTATTATTTGCCCTTGTTTGCCTAATTAAAATCAAAAGATTTCTTGGTTTATAACAGTTCTGTCTGTTTAAAAGCTTACAGCTGGAGTTGAGGATGTGTGCTTGCTTGCTTTCATATTGGGGGAGTGTCTTTCTGAATAACTTATTTACCTTGTTGCTTTTTCTGTCACTCAAATTAGGTGTACAAGAGGCCATCACATGTTAGAAAACAGAACAAGACAAACACACCTTTAGTATACAACTACAAGGAGCTTTAGTAATGTTTTCTGGCCAGGGAGGTAGAGTGGCTCCTACGTCACTGGTTTGTAGGCATTCAGCATCTGCTTAGGAGCAGTGCTGAAGAGATTTAACCCATTTGATCCAGCATTATAGCCCTGGATTAAAAAGCCTGTATGAAACTTTCAATCTCATTACAACGCCAGCATCCACAGTAGGTGATTTAGCTGCAAATCCAGTTCCAGCTTTGCATTGAGATATTGCCAGAAGCAGCATTGCTAGGAAAATGCAGTGTGACTTACTTTGGGGGGATTTGAATGGTGATCCTTCTTCTTTATGCTGTGGCCCCAATCCTTGTGTTTGGCACCCATTTTCATTCAGCTCCTGCAGCTTTGGTGTGTCATCATGCATGCTTACAGCTAACATGCCTCGATAGAGCATGGAAAGCTCCCAAATCTCTAGGAATAAAACATCCCATTAAAGAACCATAGAGCAGTAAATAGGCATCAAGTCCATATCTTATTGCTGTTGCTCCTCAGTTTCTGCAGGAGGAGGTGAAACCTTTCTGTGCTTCAAGCTTTTTAACAAAGCCTCTTACCTACAGAGCTGGCTGAGGAAAACATTCAGCATAGTGTGTTTGAATTTTCTTTTGGATTTGTAGAGTCCAGTAAGCTTTCTGGTGGACAGCAGATTCCTATGTCTGAATTAATCCTAGTGATGGCAGATCTTTTCTTACCGATTAACATTCACAAACATCTTGGTATATATGTGAGCCAAAGACTAAAAACACTGATCTGGATGGAAGTGTTTTAATTTTAAATAGGTATTTCTTTAAGAAGTCTTTCCTAACAGTTCTGGAAGAAGCAAAGTATGTGTAAATTTGCCATGCTTGGGTTTTTGGTTGGGGAGAAACTTTAATCATAGTGAGAGTGAGAATGCAAAGCCCTCGAGGCGTTTGGGGTAACCTGAAGCCCTTGGGGTGCATCAGCATTCCCAGGGTGTGGTGACCTGTACCTGGCCAGGGCTGGCTCTGGGGAGTGCCCAGGTGTGTCTGTGTGGGTGCAGGAGAGAGGAACTCTCTGCCCAGGTGTGTCCCTAACGTGAGCACATCAGCTCTTCATTCTTGGGAGTCTCTGTGATAAAAATGAGAGCTGTTTTCTGTGTCGTGACATTATGAAAATGACTTGAAGATATTTCACTTTTTAAACTTGGGCGCTTCGGGAGGGAGAGTGGGGGAAGACACCCTTGGAAGTTAATTCTGAGGACCAAGCTGACAGCTTTTTGCCACTGTTGCTTTCTTCTAGGTTGAAAAGCTGAAGGCTTGTTACAGCCCCAGCATACAGCAATCTAGCAGGTTAAATGACTTGGGCAACACAGTTTATTAAAACTGGCAAGTGCTCGCTCCAGTTCTCTTCCTGATAGTCAGGGCTGCCTGGGAGAGTAATTGATAGTGGCAGCTGTTGGGAGGGTGTTTCAGATTGCAGCAGGGCAATGCAGCTTGACAGACAGCTCTGTACAAATGAGCTGAGTGATAGGGGACGGGTCCGGACCCGGCTGGGAGCAGCTTCCCCTTGCTCTGGGGAATGGGCTGTGGGAGCTCGCCAGGAACAAAGGCTGGCTCCTCATGCACGGGCTCAGAGCACAAGGGCTTCTGCTCACACTCAGTTCACTTTTCTCTGTGAGAAAACACTGTAGTTTTTTGTGGAAAATCCATCAGGAGCCTGTGATGTTCAGAGGAGCCCATGGCACGGGAGAACATTGCTTTGACACAGCTTGATGTGTAGTACTGCTGTCAAGCTGGAAACCTGGCCTTTGCTTCTCAGTAATGCTAATTATTGTCTTGCTGCACACCGTGGACCTTCCCAGACAGTAGCTTTATGTGCGACTCCCATGTCTCTATGTCTTATCTTGAGCTGATTTGCATTAAAATAGGTGGAAGAACTCTGTGCCCCCTTTGTTGGAGAGCTTCTGTGTTGTAGTAGCCCTGCTTGCCTTACCTTGGCAAACAGCTAATTGCTTAAAGCCTTAAGTAGTGCTACTCTCCTAAAATGCAATGAAAAAGACATTTATATAAAAGGAAAAGCCATCTAGGGATAAAGAATTAGCACTTAAATATTGATTTTCACTTGCAAGCACTCTACCAGCATCAGTGTTATTGCTGTCAATGCAAAATGTTTTATTCTCTCTTCTGCTTATGATGTGTTCCATATACATCCCATTACATTATGCAGCAGCCTAAAAGTTAAATTTAAAATAAAATTCCAAAAAAATTACACAAAATGTTTACTGAGGTTCATTTAATTATTTGTTTTCACCTACTGCTGTAAAGTCTTGCTCTTCTCTACTCATTCGCTTTGCTGATGCTTCAAAACTCTTCTCTGGGACTCATCAGCTCACTCTGAGATTCTCAGCTTCTTGCCATGTGTAATTCCCGTGGTGCTTTTGTAGCGTTTCTCGCTGGAATATGGAGCAGGGTTCACCACAGCCAGTCTGGCCTGTGTCTGTTTTCAAGGATATGTACAGGGCGGATAGATGGGCTACAGATGGTGGTTGTTGTGTTTCTTGGGAAACTGCCATTGGTAAAGATGTCATTGATGGATGTAGGAGAGGAATTTCTTTCTCACATCACCCCATCACCCTTGCTGTTTGAAAGCAACAAGGGAGACTGCAGAGGGAGGCTGCAGAAAGACGTCTGAATGACTCCACTTTTCTTTTTTTCAAGAGACAAAGGAAAGGCGTGCAAGCAAGATTAGATTATTTCCAATCACATTGTACGTGTGTTGACAGTCCCCTTTCAGCAGCAACCAGCAGCTTGCAAAGAGCAAGAGGCAGGGCTGGAACTGCTGTTGCCCTAAGTACTGTTTGTATAACACAGTAACTGCTTATTGGAGTTCTCAAAGCAGCCTTTACATGTTTAATCCCTTGCACTTGAGCTACTCCTAATCAGCTTGAAAGCAAATTCCTGTAACAGAAAGGTTTAATTTGTGTCTGGGACTTTCTGTATTGTGCTTAGCCTGCAATGCTGTGTAGTTACACTCCAGCAGGCATGTCACCCTCTGCAGCCTTGGGGATGGGTTACTGAAGCCACACTGCAGAATTCAGGACACTTTCAGATGGAGTCTTGGTTGATGACCTCTCAGCTTTGGGTAACTCCTCCTGAAGCACACTTTATACAGTAATTTAAGCTGTTGTCGACTTCGGGGTTTCCCTTAAACTTCACCTCCAGTTTCTGCAGATTTACACAGCAGGAGCTAAAGCTCTCTGTGCTTTTAAAAATGGTTTTCTTCTTTACTGCTTGAAGTTGGAATTGGATGTAGCCCAGGACGTAGGGAGGTTAACATTTTGCAACACTCCAAATGAACAAATTAGTCGATCAGGGAGGCAAGAATTACTAATCCCAGGTTGTTGGGCTTTTTTTATTGTTAGAGCATTTTCACCCTTTTCTTCCCTGTCTATCCCACTCACTCATCATTCATCCCTGTGAGATCAAGGCGTGTCTGTTCATTTAAGAAAACCTCACAATGGAAGAAGTCCAAGGTGTTTGGTTAGAAAATAAACAAAAGTTGGCGTGCTCAGAAGGGATCGAGCTCTACACGGTAGAGTGGCAGATGTGATCCAGCCTTCCCCTAGCATGGCTGGAACATGAATCATTACAAATGTCAGATTTCCTGTGAAGGGACAAGCTGAACTGACATGCGTTCAGGTTTAATTAAGGTTGAATTATTGGAGCTGACTGTCAAGTCTTAGGCAAATTGGCTCAGCCTGTTATCATTAAGCATGAAAATTACTCTAGGACTTGGTACAAATGAACACATTTTTGCCTCTAGAACACTGTGGTGTGGTCGGGTGGGTCTGTGTTTTTGTTGGGGCAGTTATGCTCAGCTCCATGGGTCTGTCTGCTCAGGAGGGCTGGATTAGCAGCCCAAGAACAGAAATTTCTGGGAGGATCTCAATGCAACCTGATCCAGCTTGCACAAAAGGGAATATTTGGTTGCTTTCCTTGGGATATTTCCATGTGTGAGCAGCAGTCAGCCTGGTCAGAGCTTGGGCACTCAGGAGTGCAGTTCTCTTAGGAGGGATATTCAAGTATCCCACAGAGAAACTACAAAGTTGGAGATCCTGATCAGAATGGGCAGCATCCCTCATTAAAATCATTAAGATTGACTTCCTGAGGGATTTCAGGAAAGATAGCTCAGAGACTTCCATGTGTGCATTCCAGGAGGAGAAATGACAAAGTCATCAAACACCAGGATTCTCACTTTCCCGTATAGTGGCTGAGAAGGCTCAGGGACTGCTCTCTCAGATGTTTTTCCCCTCTTTCCCATGAATTCACATCATATCTTTCCCTTCTCCGTGCTTCTGCTTTTGTGCAACATGGCTGCAAAAGGAAAGAAACTCCCACTCCTGCCTGTAGCTTTTCTGGCAAGGGGGAAATTGGCGTGTGGATATTTTCATTGCTGTCAAGAATGAAACACAAAAACATTGCAGTGCTGCATCCTGAGAGATGGAAGTTGGCAGCAGGAATTAGTCATGTACCCCTTGCACTAACTAGCACAACCGGGCTTGGCTGGTCAAATCAGTCAGCAAGGGAGCCTGAGCTTTTGCTTTGAGAAAATTGCAAATGAGAGCTAATGCTGAAACCACAGGGAATCAATAGTTGCACATAAAACTGGTCAAACAGCTGCTTTTAATGTGGGACTTTATTGATTTGTTTTGGATCTAATTGACTTTTTACTCAACTAACTTTTGTGGTGCCAGTGTGTTTTGAATATACACCATTAGTCTACATTGCCTATAATTACACAATATGAAGTTTAACTCTGTAGGAGGAGGCCTGTTGGATGCAAAGAGCTAATGGGCTCTGAGGAAACCTATGCTCAGGAATGAAACCCAATTGCTTTTAATGGGTAGCTCCTGAAAAATAGTGGAATCTACAGCTGTGAGCACACTTGCTCCAAAATGCAGTGTGGGGAGCCCTGGCTTGACTAGGCAGTGACAATTTTTGAGATGTTAGCAGTAAAATCTGAGGAAAATTTACAAACATAGGAGGCATTGTATAAAATAATGATGCACAAGAGCATTGAGAATTTGACTTTAAAAATATATTCTAAATAGCATCGGAACCAAGTCTAGCTACATCTCACAAGCAGGTTACCTGTGATGCATGAATTCACATTTGATAAAGAAATTCACTGAAATGAGAGGCTTATATTTATTGTAGAGAGTAATTTAGGATCTCCAGGCTTTGTGTCAAACCAGTGAAGATATATAAGGTGCTGGAAAGTACAGTGTTGATAGTACTTGCTGCCAGCCAAAACACTGGTGTTTGGAAAGGCTTCTGTTCCTTTTACTTGTGGGTTTGAGGCCCCAAGACCTCAAGACATTTTCAGCTGATAAATATAGTTCATATGTTTCCATTCGTCCTCTTCTCACATGCTGAATTTATACATGTGCAGTGATGAGCTGATTGATGGACGGATGAGGGAAATGGTGCATTAGTGAGAGTGCAAGCAGAGCCAGCAGCAGTGTGGGAAGCTGCCTTTTATCTCAAGGAAGGAGATGCCATCACCACGTGGGCATTGTGGCTGCAGAGCATGAGCTGGTGTGCTGCAGGCTCTGAGCCATGGCTGTCCTGCTCCCATCCAGTGGCACCACGGTGGCACTCGGGCTGTGGAAGTGGCACTGGGGGCTCTGGCCTCGCATGGGCTGTTCACAAACACAGGTCAGAGCATCTGCACAGCCAGAATTAGCTCAAGGGAGTGCTGTGTGGTATTTCCACACCCTCCTACATCAGGAACTGGCTCGGTCCTTTGATGAGACGGGGGAATTTCAAAGGTGGAATTTGTTGGTGAGGGTGTTGGGAGCATGTTAATGAGTGTGGGTCGCATCTCCTGCGTGTCTGCGAGGCAGCGAAATGCAGGCAGCCCCCAGCACGTTTTGGTGGGTAACAAAAGTGTGTCTCCTGAAAGTCAGAGGTGCTGTGTGTGCACAGTGGGATGTGTGAAACACACCAAGAACCTTAGGTCTTGTAGCCCATAAAGAGATTCCTTGTAATTGTGGGTATGTGTGCACTCAAGGATACACAGATTGGGGTGAAAAGGGAGTTGCAGTGGGAGTTGAATTGCTTTCATGTTGGTCTTTTCAGTTGTCTTCAACCTTTTGGATACTGCTTGATCTGAAACATCTCTTCTTTCCTCCCTTTTTCCTTTCCAGTCTTTTAACTCTTGGGGATGCTTTGTTTAGCTTAGTTATGAAAAATGGCTGGGTTTGGCACCACAGAAGGAGTAATTCCATCTGGAATTCTCTGTAGGTGCATTTTGCAAGGTTGCAGCATTCCTGATAGTTTTGGCATGCCGAGCATACAGATGTTTGCACTGTTTGGGGTGAGCAGGACTACATCTGAGTGCCCACTGAACTTCTGACTGTATTTTTCCCGCATTCTCTGTTCTGTTCTTCCACACAAGTGTGTGGCCAGGGGACAGCAGTGTCACAGCTTCTGTGCAGAGCTGTCCCATCTTTTCCTACAGAGATCCCAGGTAGTCTCCATCATAGAAGACAGGTAGGGTTATCATTAAGGATTGATGCTTGGATCATGGTGCATTGTAGCTGGAGTTGAGCCTAAATCCAATGTGGGTTACCATGAAAGGGCATTGAGAAAATGAAATGTCTTAGTGATGAGGCCTGTGTTTCCTGAACATGAAACTTGCATTGAGCAGGAAATACTGTACCAGTAACTTGAGACATGTTCACACTCCTGTTGTACATAACCTTGGGTCCCTGAAGAAGTCACAAAGCTGTATGTTCTCTGTAGTATGCATTCATTTAATGTCAGCTAAGTCTCTTGCACACATGCTAAAAGTACAGTGGACTGGCCAGTCAAGGACAGCGGAAGGACAGCCTCAAACACACATCCATCTTGTAGCAGCAGTGCTCCCACGGCGCTCCCACGAGCTGAAACATGACTTGTTTTTTCCCAGGCATGTGTTCTACCAAGCAGAGAAAGAAACGCAAACCCTTCAGCATGTGCTTTGTTCTTTTTCCTGTCACTCCATAAGGTCCCACCTTGAATGACAAGCCAGAAGCGAAAGCAGCCAATGTCCCAAAGGTGTCTGGGCTAGAGCGGAGCCGGGAGCTGAGCACCGACGTGCCCTTCGCCCTGCCCATCCCCAGCCCCCAGCCGGTCGCTGCCGTCGTGACTTCCACTTCCTCAGCGCCCACGTCAAGTGCCAGAGCGAGCCCCCTGCTGAAGAAGGAGCCAGTGATCTCAGCACCAGCACCACCCAGGCTCACGCCGCAGCCGCAGCCCCGGCCGCAGTCGCAGCCGCAGCCCCGGCCGCAGTCGCAGCCGCAGCTGATCCCCGAGCTGCGCAGCCAGCCCCCCAGCCACATCCCTCCGCCCCTCAACTACCAAGTGCATCACCAGGTGGCCCACAACGGACTCAATAACATCAGGTAGGAGTCAGGGATGCTCCCGGCACATTCAGGCTGCTGCAGGGCTGAAGGTTGTTTCAAACAGGTGGAAATTGCTGGGAGGCAGGCGAGCGCTCATCTGGGGTAGGATGGTCTGAGCTTTGGGTGTTGGACTTCATGGGCTGGCTCCAGGCTGGTTTTTCCAGCTGTGGTGGGTCAATGCATTTGAAACGTGATAAATGAGGTGATAAATGCACACCTTCTGGGAGAAAGGCACGTGTTCCTTTCAGTCCAGTTTCAAGTCAAATTTTGCATGGTCTTGTCTGAGCTGGATAGTTCTTGACTTAGAAATTTAAGGTGGTTTGAGTTTGAGCAACAACTTTGTTCCACATTCAGAAATATTTCCATTACTCATGGTTCTCAGGTATTTTGTCTCACCAGCATCAAAAGAGAGATATCTGTCTTGGACTTTGATCCTTGTGGGTCCCTTCCAAGTCAGAATATCCTGTGATCTGTATTGGAAAACGCTGTGTCCCTAAGACCAGGCTCCCGTGTAGGCTGATAAATCTGCTTCAATTTGTCATGTTCAGATCTTGCAGGAGGCTTAGCTCTGCTGTTCAAATTGCCACCATCCAGTAAGGAGGGTGGGTGAAAATGGTATGGATGAAATGTTTTTAGAGAAAGGAGTTCAGTCAGTCAACTGGAACCTGTGTCGTCTTTTTGCTGGTACAGAAAACATGCCTTGCCTCCCAAGCAAGAGTTAGGCTAGTTCAAACAAGATGAGAAAACTGATTTAAAGTATATTATTTGACTGCACAAAGGTCAGAGTATGAATACAGAGAGCTGCCATTAATGTGTATTTCACAGTATCCTGCATACTTAAGGTCTGTTGTGGTTTTACCTTGTAAATGCCACCATAGTATAAATGGTGAATAATGTTTCAAACTATTCAAGATCTCTCTGAGGTTTAGTTTGCAACAGATAATTCAGTATTGTGGGAATTACACAACTAATAACTGCAGTGATAGTGTGTGATTGTGCAGTGATAGCCCACAAAACTTAGATCATTTGCAATGGCATAATAATAATTGAAGAAGATGTAAAATAGAAATTACTATGAGAAAAATTATTAACATGGTGTGCATTTGCATGCTTGTGTGACTACAACTGCACAGCACATGTGCAGCAGATCCTGTGGGGTCCCTGTCACTCATGCAGTGCAGCTCTGCACATCCAAAGCAAAAGAAAAAGGAATTGGGGTCACTGTGTCCTCTGGTCACAAGGATCCACATGGACTCTGCAAGGTCATCAGAGGCTCCATAAAGGTGCGAAATCCAGCTGCCTCTGTGGCCTTCATCAGTACTCACAGATAGCTCTGAGGATTGTAGCACCAGAGGAAATGTCCCTCCAGAGAGCCCAAGCCCGTTCTGCCCTGTTGGAGACGTTCATTAAGATTCGTTAACTGTCTCCACTGCCATTAAGACAAGCAAAAACACAAGCCTGGGGAGATCAAGGTTCCACAGTTGTGTTGTTTCTGGTAGTGTATTTCTTGCACTGTTTCAGTCCTGTATTGTAACACACTCTTTCCCTCTCTGTCTCTCTCCCCTCCCTCCCGTCTCTTTCTCTCTGCAGCCGGAGCAGCAGTGCTAGCAGTGCAACGAGCATCAGCCTCCCGAAACACCTGCCCCTGTCTCCCCAGATTCCACCTCACCATTCCTCGGGCCCAGCTCTGCCCCTCTCCATCTCTAATCTTGCTACCTCGCACTTCTCTCTCAGATCGCAGAGCCAGCACCAGCACCATCCGGCCATGTTCGCCACCCCACCCACGCTGCCACCGCCACCAGCGCTCCCCACCAACAGCCTCGTGATACCAGGGCACCCTGCGGGTAGGTCCCTTCTCACAGGGCCGTGCATGCACTGGAGGGTGTTCAGAGATGGGCTGGCTGGTGGGCAGGAGAAATCCCTCGGCACAGACCCCTCAGTGTGTGCTGGAACTGTGACACTGCTCATGAAACAGGTGGGAGATCTTGATGTGCTTTTCTGGATAAGAGATTGTAGACACGTCACTTCCTATAGTTTCCCAGGGCATGAGTTGTCTGTCCAGTGTGGCATTCCACAGTCATTAGACATTTTTTTAGATTAACAGAGAAGTGATGTGCATTTTGCCATTCTCCCCTTCTCTCTCCCCTCTCCAAAGAACACTGCTGTTGTTAGAACTGATAAAAAAATACTGTTTCTACAGTTGTTCTAACCGAGCATTTGAATCCCACTTAATCCCCTGCCTGATCCTTCGACCAGCAGCACATCCTGCTGGCAGAGCAGGATCCTCTGCTCTGTGCCCATGGCTCCATGGCCCTTCAGTCTGAGTCAGAGACAGCTCAGCTGACAAGCTCTGCTGTTCTACTCTCACTATCTTTGCATCCTTTTAAAAAGTTTTCTTTGTTCACCCTGGCCGCCCATTCTATTGTCATTACTGCCCTAAATGCCCTGTTTATAGCTTATCCATTAGCCTACAGCTGTCCCTGGAAGAGACCCTGGCAGCTGGAGACTTCCCAGCAACTTTCACTTGCTGGGGCCTCCTTTTGATCTGGCATTTGACTCCACAACTAACTCAGCAGGGATTAAACAGGACAAGCATTTTGCAAAAAACACACTCTCTGTTTCCTATAAAATCAGTTAAAGGAATAAGGAAATGACAGATCTGCTGTGGAAAAATCTGATGGTCTTCCATCCCCCTTTTTTGCTTCCAGGAGCTAAATAATGTCTCGTTATTTATTACTGCTTCTTTAAGTGAAAAAAAAAAAAAAAAAAAAAAGTACTAATTGGTCCAAAGTGAGCTCTGAGAAGAATGATAGACAAAAGTGCTGTGAGTTCCCTGCCAGAGACAGGACCACATAGGCCAAAGCTGGCAGCTGTCACGGGCCCTGGCACCATCTAGAATTTCAACCACATGGCTGGGAAGATGTTGGCAGCACTGTGGGAGACCTATTCATTGCTTCCCCTGTTTAAGGCGAAGAACTACTGTGATGGAGACTTTGAAAGCATAGCAAAAGGAAATAGCAAAGGACTCACTAAAAGCATGATATTGCAGTCACTGAAAGCAAGTATGTTTTCACCATTAGCTTCAGGAGATGCAAGATCAAGTGACCTATTCACATTCAGCAGCTTGCCAGGAAACGCTAACAGTCTTGCTTCTACTAAAAGGATTTCTCCTGCAATTTAAGTAGGAGAAGCCTAAGTTAGTGGAGGAAAAGGTCTGGGTGTCTAACCCTGCAGACAGTGAAATGCCTCTTGTCTGCACTATATGAAATGCCTGCAAAGTGGCACATCATAAAATCAATACAGAGTGCTGCAGAGCCAGGAGCTTCTGTTGTCATTCACATAAAACTTCCTTAAAAGCAAACAATATTGCTGAGCAGCCCTGAAGAGGGAGACAAGAATGCACTTCTGGTGGCATCTCTTCCTTTTCAAACCTAAAGCTAATACAAGTAACTTAGGAGCAGCCCCTTCTGGGTTTCTGCCATCTGCCCAAGGGCTGCCCTGATGTGGGATGCACAGAGGAAACAGGTCTGTGTCTCTCCTCTACTGAACATGAGGGCACCATGAGTGCCCTTTTTGTGCCATGCCCAGCTCATGTGTGCACACAGGACAGTGTCTGCAGGTCCCAAGGGCTGCTCAGGCACCCTGCTCCTGCTTCTGTTATGGTGTGACTGGATCTGACATCACTGGCAGGTGCAAGAGCTTAGTTCTGATCCAGAATTGCTCAGAGCTCCTCAGAGCTGGGCTATTCCTTTGCAATTCAATCCTTACTATGAAGCAGCCACTGCTCCAAGTGCCACACAGCTTCTCCAGACATCTCCAGGCCTTTTCTTCTCCTGACAGAGGCCAAAGCTGTGGTAGAGGGCTATGGGCTGGAGCCAGCTGCAAATCTATCAGTCTGACTTCCAGTCTCTTAAAGAAATTGGATATCAGAGCACTTACAACTGCCAACTTGCTTTTATCTCCCCCTCCAGAAAAGTGGATTATCTTGATGCTAACAGAAGGATTCAGTTTCTTAAAGTCATGCCAGATTTAAAAGCGTAAACACACACACACACACACACACACAAAATCATGCTCATATTCTCTAAAGAGGTTAGGTTTTGGATCTAAGTGCTTTCAGCCTGTAGTTCTTTCCTTATTTGCTCAATCCAAGGAGAACCCATTATAGACTTTTGCTCCAGTGCCTTAGGTTTCAGTATCACAAATATATATGCTTTCTGCTTTTGTATCAATTATTATATGGATTGTAGCAGTACAGAGTACCTGCTCTTAGCAATACATTTATTACTGAAAGGCAAATGACTTTGGCACCCAAAATTTGCTTTCAAATGTGACTTTCGATTGTAGGCTTCCAAGTGATAGTAGAGACCTTGAAGTTCTCCACCAGAGTGCATGTTTTTAAAGGTCTTAACCATGTCACTTCAGAAAGTGATTGATTTGGACATTTCTAATGTTACTGTAAAAAATCGAAGTGAAAGAAATCCCTGCAGAAAATGAAATAAAACTTTAAAGCGCAGGTGTTCTTTTGCCCCTTTATATTCAGAGCTGTAGTTTGAAGGGGCTGTTACAGTGAAAGAAGTGGATTCATGCAAATTCAGAAGCAAGTAGATCAGTCAGGACTGGGTGTGTGTCATCCACAGCTGGGGACACAGGTTGGTCTTTGCTGCAAAACTACATGACATGTTGGATGCTAATCCGTGTGTGAAGTTTTTAGGCAAAGCCACAGATAGATTTAGTTGTTATATTAGCAGACATTTTGGAGAAGTGGGCATTGATCCTTACTGTCTTCAGTGACATAATTTCTAAAGCACTGGTGTCCTGAGCCACATTCACATTCAATGCAAGTTGTTATTCCAGAGCAAGATGCTGAGAAGAGGCCACGTCATATGGTGGAACATTTTGTTTCAGCAGTCGTTGCAACCTTGATGAGATCTTGTGCTACTTCAGTGTTTGTCCTCTTCCCACTGATTCCTCCTCTGTATTTTCTCAGAGGAGAAAAGCCTGGAGGCAATGACAAAAACAAGAATTACAGCCTGCTACAAATTGAGGAAAGGACTGCTTGCTATTTAAGATCTCAATAAAAAACTTAGAGCGAGGAAGGTGTTGATTTATAGGATAGATGTTCCTGGTCTTTGCATGCATGTGCTGGGGCTGAGAAGGGGCATGGCACAGGGATGGGTGTCTGAGCAGGCAGTTTCCAGTCACCCAAACCTACTTTTATACCATTGCACTGCAGAACTTAACCAACATTGTACCTGTGAAGTATGTATGAGTCAGAGTTTAACACACATCAGATTTCAGTGTGTGTGTGTGTGTGTGTGCCTCTGACTGTCACACACCCAGAGGATGAAGGTCAGTACTGTTGTTTTAACTGGAGCTGTTGGCCTCCAGGGCACTCCCCAGCACCTCGCTGGTGTGGGAAGATGCAGCTCCCATGAGTGACCCCAGAGGTGATGCTGGATCTCTGGGGAGTATCCCAGAGGTGAGGCTGGTCTCTGGGGTGTGTCCCAGAGCTGAGGCTGATCTCTGGGGTGTGTCCCAGAGCTGAGGCTGATCTCTGGGGTGTGTCCCAGAGGTGAGGCTGATCTCTGGGGTGTATCCCAGAGGTGAGGCTGATCTCTGGGGAGTATCCCAGAGGTGAGGCTGATCTCTGGGGTGTATCCCAGAGGTGAGGCTGATCTCTGGGGTGTGTCCCAGAGGTGAGGCTGATCTCTGGGGTGTATCCCAGAGCTGAGGCTGATCTCTGGGGCACACCCCAGTGGTGAGGCTGATCTCTGGGGCATGTCCCAGAGGTGAGGCTGATCTCTGGGCTGTGTCCCAGAGGTGAGGCTGGTCTCTGGGTGTATCCCAGAGCTGAGTCTGATCTCTGGGGTGTATCCCAGAGCTGAGGCTGATCTCTGGGCTGTGTCCCAGAGGTGAGGCTGGTCTCTGGGTGTATCCCAGAGCTGAGTCTGATCTCTGGGGTGTGTCCCAGAGGTGAGGCTGATCTCTGGGGTGTGTCCCAGAGGTGAGGCTGGTCTCTGGGGTGTGTCCCAGAGCTGAGGCTGATCTCTGGGGTGTATCCCAGAGGTGAGGCTGATCTCTGGGCTGTGTCCCAGAGGTGAGGCTGGTCTCTGGGGTGTATCCCAGAGGTGAGGCTGATCTCTGGGGTGTGTCCCAGAGGTGAGGCTGATCTCTGGGGTGTATCCCAGAGGTGAGGCTGATCTCTGGGCTGTGTCCCAGAGCTGAGGCTGGTCTCTGAGTGCCGGGAGGACAGCGGGGGGCGCGGGCGGCGGGCGGCCCGGGCGGAGTTCGAGCCCCGATGATGTTTTCTGCTGTGATGACTCATGGTGTTCTCTCTTGTCTTTAGATACCAGCCTGTTGATATCATTCAACCAACCAATCATGTATTGCCAGCCTCATTCGGGGATTCTGATTGGTACTTTGTCACAGGCATCTCTCTTACCTCCACCAATGAGTCCTCACGTAGAAAACCACCACAGCATGACCTGCAGAAACAGGGAATGCCAGGTGAATATTGACTCTTTCTCCTCCGTCTTTGTGGTACTCACAGGCCCACGGGCCTCTGTGTCTTTTTTTTTTCTCTCTCTCTCTCCTCTAGATCACGAACTGCTCAGGCAAGAGCTGAACAACCGGTTTTTGGTTCAGAGTTCGGACCGGGCCGCTGCCTCACTTGGCCCGGTGCCGCTGCTGAGAGCGGAGTTTCACCAGCACCAACACACGCATCAGCACCAACACACCCACCAGCACACATTCACTCCTTTTCCATCCAGCTTGCCCCAGACGCCGCTCATGCCGCCCTCTGCACCTCCCATGGTGCGTACCCCAGCCCAAAATGTGAGGATAAGTAGAGCATCTCTGGTCAAAAAGCCTAACCCACTCTTGTCAAACAAAAACCCAGCCCTCTTCATTTCAGCCAGGTGTGCTGTCCCTGCCCTTCCAGCCTGGAGGCCAGCACTCCCAAAGGGACCCCTTTTCCACCCAGAGCCCCCACACCAAGCCTCCTGGTGCCCCGTGAGCAGATACAGCACCCACGAGACAAGTCCAGAATCCTTTTATTTCCTTTTTGTGTGTCCTGCTGTGTATTTCTATTCCCCCTCTCCCAGAGCCAGCTGCCTTGACACATCAAAAGACACCAACAGGATGGCACAGGACAGGTGGCTTCCAGCCCCAGCCACTGTCCCCACAGCTGCTGGGTGCAGGGCAGACCGTGCTGGCTTACCCAGAGCTCTCACCACAGTGCAGCGTCTCATCCAATACCAGTTCTGTCCCTCTTCCTCCTAATACCTGATCTGGATTGATTTAGGCGTTTTATTACTTGATTACATCAACAAGCTCTAATTTGTGTGTGGCTGGTTCTGCTGGGAGAGATCCTCCTGGCCGTGTAATCAGCATTTGGTCATTGAATTTGCTTGTAACACAATGGGACTTTGCTGCAGCTGTTACAAAATTGTTAGGGATCTGCTGCAAATGGATTTTGTCAGTACTTTAAAACACACTCTCTCCCCATTTCTGGCAATTACTTTGTGAAATTGAAAGCACAAGATTGAGCTTTTTTCCCCCTCTCAGTTTCACACTGTGTCCAACATGCAGAAACAACCCTATTTAAGGCTAGCAAAAACAGCCTTTGGGAAGAGCTACCAAGGACTCAAGGAGCATAGTGTTTGCCACTTTTCTTTCCCACTGCTGACTGCTTGATGACATTCTTGGGTTGTAATCTGCTTAACAGCAAGACAATTAAAAGCAATATCATCCACTGAAAATCCAGCCCCAGGTGTTTGCTCAGTGTACTTGTGTGTAAACACCTTTCCTTCTTTGCTTGGTCTGTGTAAAACAAGCCTGAATCTTTTCTCAGAAGTCTCCTGTGTTATTTAAGAGCTGTGATACCCAAGCTTGGGAACAGCTCCTTCCCCTCCCACCCATGCCCGCTGATGTCAGCTTTCAGACCAAAAACAACTTGCAAGGTTCTTTTGTTATATTTCATTCACATCTTCTTATATTCCACTAGATCAGGTCTGCTAATCCTAACACCAGAGAAGAGTGTTGAAATTACAGCTGCATGTGTTTGGTAATTTATGGTATTTACACTGGAGGGGACATGGCTCCAGTAATAACTGTAATTAATGAAATTACGAATCTACTCTCCTGCACATAGAGGAGTGTGAAACAGCAGCTGACTTGCCAAATAAGCAGATTTTCCTGAGGTCCTACAGCTCCCTTCCCTGCCTTCTTCCCATTCCCTCCTCCCCAGCAGAATGTACATACTGTTCAGAAGTGCAATATATGTGTGCTTTGGGTTTGCTTTTGAGATGGTGAACAGCAGGACAAACAGGGCACAGACTACACACATGGAGGTGTTAAAACCCCATGCTGGAATGGAGAAAGTTTACAGTCACCTTTACTCTGGGGAGCTCTCCCTTTTGCAGGAGAGGAGAAATACATTTGTGTATCTAAAGTAATTGCAGGAACCCAGGAAACTGAGAATTGGTATTGGCTGTCCCACAGTAAATGGTGGGCTCTAATGGAAGATGTTTCTTACCTGCTAGTCTGTGATCTAGTTCAGCAATCCAGGGGCAGATCCCAGATCTGGACCTGGATCTGAACTTCCCTGTGTTTGACTGTGCTGCAGTATCAGGACTGCTCTGTTCCCAGAGCAGGAGGCTGTTCATGCAGTGCCTGAGATGCCTGAGACAGGGTTGTGCAGTGAGCCTTGCAGTGCCCAGCGTGGCCTGGGGGCTCCTCTGTTAGCCTGGGGGAATCAGTCACATCCCCAGTGAGCAAGTATGGAATAACCAGTCAGTTCTGCTGTTAAATGCCTACACATGGGCCATGATTGTTTGTTGAGATCCTGATGTGTCTACTACTGCCAAAACCAAACTCACCTGTTCCCTTTTTTTTTCTCTTTTCTTTCCAGTTTGACAAGTACGCTCCCAAATTAGACAACCCTTACTTTCGACATTCCAACGTGAGTGCTCACCTTTCTCCTTGGTGTCTTTGGTAATGGTTCTGCTTGCTCTTCTGCTCATTTCCAATTGATGAGTAGTGTTTTGATCCATTCATTTCTAAAGCTCTTTTTCTGTCTTGATTTTTATGTTTTTAAGGTACCGAGTTTTCTTTGGGCTTTTTTTTTTTTTTTTTTTTTTTTTTAATTCTCTGTCTCCTGCGTTTTTGCTGCTGTGGCTCTGTATCGCTGTGCCTGGGATGGCAGGGAATGTGCAGGAATTGCTCAGTCAGTGGTCATTGCAGTACCTTTGCAGCTGGTGCTTCTCCCAGTGCAGCAGCCCGGAGTGCATGGCTCTTTCACAAGGTTTTGCTCAGGTCACAGGAGTAAGGCAGACTGGTGGTTTCTTCCTGGTGCTCCCCACTGCTCCAAAGCACAAAAAAAAAAAAAAAATAAATACATGTTTTGGGACTTGTAAATCTGCTGTGTGTGCTCAGGAGAGGCCTAAGCAAAATTTCACCCGGCCCACACAACTACAAGGTGGTGTGCATGTGGCCTGTGGTTAAAGTGCAGTGCAGCATCTTGTGGTTCCTTCTGCTTTAAAAATTAAAGCAGGTCACATTTCAAAACAGGATCAATTTTTTTGCAACAGCAGAAAAATGCAAAGTTAATGGAAAGTGAACAACAACCTCAAATTATGCTCTCTGCTTCCTGCAATAGTCCACAATTTTTGAAGGCACACTCGTTCAGCACTATCTAGAAAATTTATCAGATGAGTGCATTTTTCAAGTTTTGGCTTTGCTCTTAAAAATTTTGAAAGCAAATTTATTGTGTATTTTCACTGTGGCACTTGTTCAGCACAGTACTATTTTTGTAAGTGCCAGGCTTGGCACCTACCTCCATTATTGTTCAAGTCATCCTGTGACATAAGCATCTCTTTTTCTTTTGTAGTTCTTTCCAACCTATCCTCCAGCAATGCCTGGAATGCCACCCATGCTTCCACATTCAGGTCCCTTTGGGTCACTTCAGGGAGCATTTCAACCGAAGGTACAAACTTCTTCTTCTGAAGGCTTTGTTCTTTTGCTGGGAGAGAAACTGTGTTCAGAGTCTTGTCTCTGGTGATTTTGCAGCACGATTTAACTAGCAGAAGTGCAGCACAGGGTTGGAAAGGATCACCCCACAGAACTGTGAGCATCCTCTGCACAAAGCAGCCAACACTGTAGCAGAAATTTTCTCTTGGCAATGCAGATCCTTCCTTGGAAAGGATGTAGTGGTTCACTTGGGAGGTCTGCTGAAACTGGAGGAGAAGCATACAGTGAAGTGCATTATTTTGATTGAAATATTTACAGCTCATAATAGACCGATGAGTCCCAAATCATTTTATAAATCTAATGGTCTGAGATTGCAAAAGATAAACTGTGTTTATTCCCAGAAAAAACAATGAGAATTTGACTGCACAAGTGTGGGAACAATAGGGAGAGACTGCTGGAAATGGGTAGAGCAATTTGAAGGAGCTGAATTTTTATTCCCAGCTCCAGCACTGTCTGACCTTGGGCAAGTTGCTTAAACCTTCTGTTCCTCAGCTTCCTCATCTATAAAGTTATCTTGCAGTGGGTTTTATAAGGGTTGATTAATGCCTGCAAGCTTCCTTGAGATAATGTGTTTGAAAGGTGCACTGCAGCTGTAACATGTCATTACAACTAGCACTGATTGGCATTTGGAAATGTTGCCATCATAATCCCCATTTTTTGGCAAATTCTGTGATGTGCACTGCTTTTTTTTTTTTTCCCCTCTCAGACACATTGTTTTTATTAATTATTTTTAAATGTAACAAAACTGTTAAATATCTCCAAACAAGAAATAATGGATTGTGTGTATATATATATATATATATATATATATATATAGCATTTGTTTGAAAATGGAGCATGTGCTCCATTTGTGAGGTGACATGTTCATGCTGTGATTTTAGAGATCCCTTATCTTGAACTGCATTTCCATAGAACTCTGCTGCTGTGTAAGAAGGCCAGCACTGTATCCAGGCCATTCCTGTTTGCATTTGGAAGGTGATTTCCATACCCACACCAGGCAGGTCTGGGGATGTGCTTCCCTCAGCAGTCTTGCTGACCTCAGTGGAAGTCAATAATCAGCAGCTGCTGCAAATAAGGCCTTTTAAAACCTTCCCCCTTAACTTAATACTTTTAAAGGAAGCCAGAAGATTTCCTCAGTGCCCACTGAATCCTTGGCATTATTTTGTTTCAGGGATACATTGCAAATAGCAAAGCCTCTAAAATGGCTTTGTTCAGAGTCAGTTTTGTATGTGGTGGCTGCAGGCCTAGAGAAGGAGCAGTTCATGGAAGCAGAGGGAACAAGAGGGACAGAACGTGGCCATCCCTTGATGGAGTTTGTCTGCCAGTGTTAGTTGTTGTTACTCTTGCAAGGGATGACAGGGAGTCCCTACAGGTCCTGAGTAGTAGAGTTGACTTTCCAAGAAAAGGAGCTGCAGGAATAAGGTGGAATTGGACAAATTTTGCTCACGTGCAGCCAGGGCTGTTTTGCCATAAGGTTCCTTGCTGTTCATGAGGAGCTGCTGCTATACCAATGGCACCTTCTTCTGCTTTCCATCTTCACTAGAGTTTCCCAGATCCCATCTCACTGTTAAATACCATTAGGCCAAGGAGCAGTTGCATAGTGATAAAGAAAAAGTGAGCACAGACCCTTTACATTTTTAAGCAGTTCCTAGTGCTGTTATAACTGCCTTTTCATTCATTTTAGATACATCCAACATTTGCTAGCTTGAGTTCAGGCAGTGCAAGGTCATACTCTGGTGCTGTGGTTAATCACTGACATTTAATCTCTGCACAGTGCAGTATTTACATACAATCTAACATCTGAAAAAGAGAGGGATAGGTTGAAAAATAGATCTGCTGCTTTGGCACATTATTTTCCAGTTTCCCAGAGGAGGCAGAGCTGAGCTCTAGGCAAAGCCACTCCAGTCATTGTTACTGCGTTGTTCTTCCATGGTCTCTCTCTCCCAAGCTGTTTGACTAAAGCCTGCATAATCACTACAGACCTGATGATTTGGCTTTGGCACTCTGACTCCTGCACTTCTTGCTTTCCAAAGCAGAGATCTTGGTTTTGTTTTTCCCCTTCCCATGTCATTTGCCTACAGCTGTGCATGTGAGTCCACTGCACATAAATCCAGGCTGACGGTGAATTTCTCAGTGAGTTTCCCAAAGGCCATTTCTCACAAGCTAAGAACTTGAAAAGGTCAGAAGTATTCAGTTTACTTTGCTGGAGGAAGCATTCACATCTTTCTCCAGGGGACAAAGGGACAGGATGACACCATGCTATTAACATGTTGTGATCTTAAAGCTCTTGCCTGTATGAAAGCTGTAACTTATTTGCCACCTTACATCTACCTCAGCTGTCAGGGATGCCCTGGGAGCTCTGATGTGCCTGGGGAGTGCATTGACTTACCTACACACACACGAGAATTCACTTTTTAATGAGTCTGGAAGTTACACAGCCTTAGACAAACTAAAACGTGCCATCCCTCCCACACCCAGGATTACACTCATGCCTTGTACTGTTTGAAATCTGCTATAATTTGACCTAAAACATGAGTGAAATAATCTCCTGGGGAATGAGGTTTAACCCCTCTGTACTCAGCTGTGCAGAGGCACCAGGTGCAGTTGCTCTGGGAGTGGGAGATGGATGAGTGCCAGAGTGAGGAGATGAACGAGTTCTTGGGGATCATCTAGGACAGGACAACAGGTGGGATCCTGAGGAGGAACTGGGATTCGTTCAATGAGGTGTTTAATTCTTGCTGGAAAATGATGGGGTAAACAATGCAAAGCTATAAAAGACCCACAAGCACCTTCTAAAGTTTCTCATTTTTGCCTCATTGAAGCAAATAGATGGGCTGTTGCTGGTTCAGGCATTGTGTTACCTGGCCCCAGTCAGAGATGGGCCATGGTCCAGTGTGTGGAATATGGGACTGGGATGCTTGAGTTATTCTGTTCCTGACTGCTGTGCTGGTTGCTGCCTGGAAAATGGAGAGACTCAGGCCACATCTCTCACTGTCTCTCCAGCCTCCTGCCTGTTTTGTCTAAAGAATAAGCTTTGGGGTCAGGGATGTCTCTTCCCATGCACATGCACATCACAATGGGGTGTGATCTCAGCAGGGCTTAGGGGTGCTACTGGAATACTGTAACTGCTGCTCAGGAATAATAAATGACATGGTGGTTAAATGCTGTTGGCTGTCAGTAAGAGATAACATTTAGCACTTCAAAGCACAGTGCAAACATGGACTAATTAACGCTGTTAACATCAGATAGAGATGTTAAATGCACCACTGGTGTGATACAGTATTATTCACGCTCTCCTCTTGTCTTTCAGACTTCAAACCCTATTGATGTAGCAGGTAGACCAGGCACAGTCCACCATACGCTGCTGCAGAAGACTCCAGGGGTAGGCAACAATACCTAAACTTCTTTTCAGCTTATCTGGGTTTACAGAAACACAGTGCTGATAATAAAAGGAGAGCAGGCTGGTGAGCATATTGGCCTTCTAGACTGGGAACATGCAATGAGGAGAGAAGATGTCTTTTTCTGGTGAGACAGTAATCTCCACCAGTCACAAATTCAAAGTGATGTATTGGCTTCTTTCAAAAGTCAGAGGAAAATGGGGGCAGAAAACCCCTTCAGTGTCTTACCTCTAAGTATTGCTTGGAGAGTAGTTTTAAACACTCCATTTCAGAATAATTACAAGGTTCAGAAAAGCACTGGCACTGTTCAGTTGCTGGCATGAAGCTGCTTTGTTTATCTTAAAATTCTGCTGAGTTTGGTTCAAGGAATGAAAGAGAAGTTTTAAGCCTTTTTTAAACCTTTTAGGTTTCCCATGTCACAGGGGACTTCTCTGGAACATTGCTTTCTAAATGCTTTTACTTGTTCAGAGGAAGGAAGTTCCCCACCTTTATGTATATTGGCTAGTTTTAGAAAGACTGATTGTTTTATTTCTGCTTTTTTCCATAGGTGTCAGACCCTTATAGGCCTCCAGTAAGAGTAAGTAAGGTTTGTGGGGGATTTTATATACATATTTATACACAGACACTTGGAATATTGTGCATGTGCTTTTGAAATTTAACATATCCAGTAGAAAATTTCATGCTCATCCTTCACTTAAAGCAAAATGTCAGTTAGCTGTCTGCCACTTCTGATTAATAACATTTAGGTTGAATCCCAGCCTTATTTTGCATCCATTTATGTGCATTAATAGTTCACAGTATGAAATGAGGGTCACAGAAATAAATGACTGTGAGCATGGGCAGACATTCACCAGTGAGCAGGTTCGTGGTGGCTTAGGTCAATGTGCTGATGTTCCACATAAACAGTGGAACAGTGAGTACCACAGCTGAGCTGAAAATAGGGACTTGTTCAGCTGTGGCACTGCTCATCCTGGGGATTGTTTGTCCCTACCCTTTCCCTCCCCAAAAGCCAGTAGCCATAATAACCACGCATGACTTAGCCTGCAGTGCAGCAGGGGTGAATGAACAGGGCTCTTTTCAGAAACAACTCTCAGCCATTAGTTGCTTTCACTTAAGCATGGCATACTGTTCTTTGCTGCCATTCATTTCAGTTTGGGAAGGGGGGGAGTGCAAGTAGGATAGAACAAGGCAGGATCTCAGATGTCCATGAGATGGGGAAGATATCCCACATTCTTCCTGTTTCCTTCTTAATTTAAACATCATCTGCTGCAGTACAGAAGCAAATGTTGATCACCCATTGTGCCATTTTAGTAATCAGCCTTTCTCATTGCTTAGCTGCCTGGTTGACAGTAAGGGAAATGAAATGTTCTATCTGATGTAGATTGCTAACGTATAAATTAATCTAAATTCTTGTGCTTTCCACTGCAGAAACCCGGGAAGTGGTGTGCAGTTCATGTTCAGATCGCCTGGCAGATCTACCATCACCAGCAAAAGATAAAGGTAATTCACATGGTTTCTGGAACAAAGCCAAGTCTTTTAGCTTACAGATCGTGTTTGAGTGAGTAATGGGCAGGAAGCAGTTACTGTGGTGATTCTCAACCTTGCCTGTATTGATTAACTAATACTTACACTCCTTTAGCATTTATTGTAGCAACTGTAAGGTTTATCTGAGGGCAGAGGAGGTGGGTGTATAGCCAGAAAGAGGGGAAGAAAGTGAGGGGCAGAGTAATTTCCCCAAGTCAGTGGTTTTTTTGCAAAACATGCACGTTTAATGTCACTTCCCTCCTGCACTGGCACCTCCTGTGGAGGAGGTAATGAAATGGCCAATGCAGTGAAGAGCATTTCAGAGCAGAGAGCAGGAGAGTAGATTGATAACATCAGTGTTAGAGGTTGTGGGGCTTCCTGTGCTGGTGGGCAGAGGGAGGGGGTTTGACACTCAAGAGGTGACAGGATGCAGGTACCCTTGGGTGCTGCTGCAGGCTTGAGGCTCCCTATGGCAGGTGGAATAGCTGATAAAGGGACTCGTGTAGATTTTGGTTTTTCATAGCTCCTGCATTAGTTTTTTTTGTCCCATTAATGAAGGCTGTTCTCTGCTTAAGTAGGTACCTCTGAAAGGGTATGTCCATATATTTTAATAAACAAATACATGATCTTTAGGCTATTGATAGGCTTCTGTGACTAAGTGCAGTTCTGGACATACTCACTTCTACAGGGCAAGAATAAAGGCAGTCTCTGGAGGAGCCTCATAGCTTCCTTCATGCTTTGCCCCTTGCCTGCACACTGAGCTGTCCTGGCTGCAGGAAGGGCATAGTCTGGGCACATCTCTCTCAAACTGGAGAGGCAGAACAGACGAGCCCATCACCCAGCTCTTCTGTCAGCAGCTTTGTGCCTGCACAGTGTTTTTTGTTGGGCTGAGAGGGCAGACTGCTCCTGGGGTGCCGTGCACTCAGTGTGTCATGTTCCTGCTCCAGCATGTGCTGAGGGGCTGTGTGCTCCCTGCAGCCCTTCCCCTGGGATGGGGAGGCTGAGAGCTGGGGCTGGGCTGGCCCTGCAGGGCTGGCAGAGCACGGCACGGCTGCGCTGCGTGACCAGCACGCTGCTGCCACTCTCCCTAACTCTCCCTGGCAGGGCTGAGGAGGGATGGCCTTAACTGCCTCTCTTGTTCTCCCATAAAAAAGGAACTGTGTAATGAGACTGGGTTTATATCATTTGACAGCAAATGCAGCTGGATCCTCACAAGCTTGAGATAGGTGGTAAACTTGACCTGTTCAGCAGACCTCCCGCCCCTGGAGTGTTTCCAGGCTTCCATTATCCACAAGATCTTGCCAGGCCTCTATTTTCTACCACAGGTAAGGGAAGATCACTCCTTGTTGATTAAAAAAAAAAAAAAAACCAACAAAAAACAGTCAGTGTATGTCATGTTTGTCTTTACAGCTACATATGCCTCAAAAATAGAAGCAGGGTTGGTTCAAGGGGTACAGAGATGCTGCTGTGCCCAGGGCTCTGCCACCACCTGCAGTGCAGGATGCTCTGCATCACTGAGCTGCAGCAGTTGGCTCACAGTCCTGTCTGTGCAGCTGGTTCTTATGTCCCTGATTAATAGGCTATAGAGTGATCTTTGAAAAGTGATTTTGACAAAACACTTGAAAATGTTTCCATTGCACAGGATTGGAAGTGGCCCCAGCCTCTTTCTTGCTTTTATGTTTGCCATGTTATTCTTCTCAGCTTCTCCACTCACCAAGTTTGTTTGTTTTCTGAAAACAAGGGTTTTTTTTGTAAAAGGAAAACTTCAATAACAGCATTGAAAATATCACAGAAGGTGTATTTGTTAAGTGGGTTTTTTTAAAATAGAAAATTCCCCTATGTGTTGCAAAGTTCAGCAAAGCCTGGGCCTTAAAATGTTATATTGGATTTACAAAAAGCCCCAAAGAGTTAAACACGGTTTACAGTGATCAATTGTTTTCCATTCTGTTGGAGAAGTAATTACAATTATGCAATTACCAAAGGGCAGTAACCTACACTGTGCTGTGCTGATGGCTCTGACCATGGGAGACTGCAGCTCTCACATTCTGGTCTAGGAGGCCAGTGTGAATTCATGTGGACATCTGTCTACCAAATGCCAAATGTTCTTTTTATTCTCAAGCTTAACTTTCCCCTCAACTTCTTCACATTTTCTCTCTTTGTTTGAGATGCCAAAGTCTGCATTCTGAATGAGCTGCATCAGTTGATGAGATGTAACTTAGCTCTTTCTGCATGTAATTAATTGGCAAATAATGTAATTTTCTTCCCTAATGTTACTCCTGTTTTATGATGCAATATTGCACAATCACCCTAACTCAGTGCAGACCTGATCATATTCAGCCTTGGTTCAACCCTGTTATTAATTAATGACGTCAAAACTGTTTTGAACTCTGTCCCAAAAATGACAGAAAACCAACAGATGACAATTAAGCTGAAATTTCTGTGAGAATTGTGTTTCAAATGCAGATGCCAGATAGCCCTCAGGAACTCCACCTACACTTCAGTCTATCTTTCTGCTCTGTAGGTGGAAATTTTTATGCATCAAAATACACATTTCTACCACACATAATCAGTGCTGGTACCAGCTCTACATTGTAGGGTGCTACCCTGGATTTTGGTCTCTATAAGGGTGTTGTGATAGTACAAGGCCAAGATAGTTATTGCATCTACTTGGATACATAAGCACTGCTTATTTACAAACCTGTGGCTGTTTTCCTGTGGCAGATGTTTCCTTATCACTGTCCTCAGTCTGTTCTGTCCTGTCATTACAAAAATTTTGTTTCATGTTGGTTTTGCTACTGAAGGATGTTCAGGACAGAGTTACCTTAACAGGCAGAAAAGCACCAGTCCAGTTGGTATCTGGAGTTTTTTCCCTTAAAAGATGCAAGCATGGCTTGCTTTTCATTTGTAAAAGTAAGAGGGGAAAATAGTATTAAATAGAAACATTAGAAAAGGCAAACTAATAGAAAACTTTCAGTAGAGAGAAACAACCTTACAACAACCTGTCTGTGAGTATATTAATCACAAGAGCCATCACACAGTAAATCCATGTAAAGAGTGCTGTCAACGTGAGCAAACACTGCAGCTGGAATACGTGGAGGAATAAATCTTTTACTCTGGAATATCTGAGGCATTCTTTTCACCTTACTGAGCACGTGTGCAATTGATGTGAATCATTGGTTCTGCTGCATTGCCTGGTTACTGGGGGAGACATAAGTTATCTTAGGGCCACCTGTCTCCAGGACGGATGCTGGGCTGCCTGGCAGACAGTCTATTTAATAACTGCCTGACAGCCTGCAATGCTGCTCCTGGCTTTCTCCAGAGGATTTTTTATTATCAGCCCATGTAGTGGAGTTTGTAAGCCGTCTCCTTTGAAGAAATCTCCCATCCATTATACACCTTCTGAAATCTTAAAGGATTAGGAAGATGACAGTCTCCATCCGTCTTGAAGCATTGGAGCAGTCAGAATGTTTATAGAGAGGTACTAGATAGGTCTCGTTGCCATGGTCTCTCTTAAGTTTCTTCAACTCATTTTCTGGCTGCTTAGGTTTGAGGTACCCAGGCTGGTGAGGGACACAGAGCTCTGTCTCCCCCTCATTTCATTGTTTGCTTATGTTCTGGACACATGAGTGTGTTTCACAGCAACCATCAAGGGTTGGGCTCTGTGTCCAAGGAAGGCCAAGTCAGGTGCTGACCAAGTACCCCAGTGACATCAGTGCTTTTCACACTGAGGTTGTGAGCCTGTTGAGATTCACATATGCCTACATGCAAAGGAGGAAAATCTCTCATTTTCTGCTCTGAAAGGAGAGCAGAGTTTTCTGCATGAGCCTGGTCCACCTCGAAATACAGGGCAGACCTGCTTGTTTCACCCCCTTCTTCCCCATCTCCTCAGCCTCGTGTAATCCAGCATGCTCAGCAGTGTTCTTTCTCACGAGGAAACATGGCACCATGGCAATGAGCAGTGTCTAGGAAAGGGAGAGAATACCAGGGAGGAGCCTGTGGTTGCAGAGACAGATGTGAGAGCGTAGCTGGAGCTCTCGTGGGAGAAGCATGATTGATGTTCCCTGGGTGCCTGTCATTAACTGGTGTTTCATATGAACTCTAATCAGTCTCTTCCAAGCACCTTCTGTCTGGGCCCATAACCTGGGCTGACCCTTTTTAATGTAAACATGGAGCAATGAGTGAAAATGTCAGACAAAGAGTTTGGCTTCCTCGTTACTCCAGGTGAGCAGCAGCTCTCAGTGCACGGCCTCCTCCTGCCTCCTAGAGCCCTGTTAGTCCCCTTGGTAGGGCTCCCAGGGAAATCCAGCCTGGTGCTCACTAGGCTGAGGTTTGGGGTCTTCCCTGCCTTTGTTGTTCAAATGTGGCCTTTGCATCCAGCTCTTGAATGGGAGCTCTGTGTTACAAGGAGTCACTTGACCCTGAGCTAAAAAGGGACCTTGTTCTCACAGGTGCGACACATCCAGCCACCACTCCTTTTGGTCCCTCACCTCACCACAGCAGCTTCCTGCCTACAAACCACTTGGCAGGTAAGTGTAAGTAACCCTGCCTTCACCTCTCTACCTCTGCCCCCTTCCTGGCTCTCAGTGTGGTCCTGCACTGTCCCACTGGGGGAGGGAAAGGCTTAAACTGCCTCAGGATCCAGAAGCTGGCCAGCTTCTCATCCCTGCCAGCTCCTGGCACATCCCCTCACTGTCCCCCAAAGGAGAGGGCAGTGCAGAGCTGTCACATGTCACTGCTGGGACACTGCACTGGAGCCAAACTGTGGCCTGTAGAGTCCTGTGCTCCTGAATGTGCCTGAAGAAATGGGGGAAATTTGTGCAAAAATGCCTCAGCTTAAAATGGGCTCCTCCTGTACCATTTTCCACCTATGAAAGGTCTTGACTAGGTGCTTTAAAAGAGTTCAGGGGACACTTCCTGGCAAGTAGTTATTCTGCACATTTTGCCAGCCATTCAGTTTCCTAATTGGCAGTAAGTAGAGCCTGATTTTGTCAAATTTCCTCATTTTAGAAGCTCACAAGCAGCTCATTGCCAATTAAAGTTCAAGCTCTGTTGATTAATGTTTTAGTAACATTCATCCAATCAGTAAATGTGGCATGCCACATGATCTAGTAGACTTTTTTTTTCTTTTGCAAATATCCAGATTTACATCAATTCCTGAGCATTCTGTCAAAATTAACTATCTCTACCAAGTCACTCAGCCACTTAAGATCAAAGAGGAAGGGCAAGAACATCTATTTTAAAATAAGTAAATAAGCAAATAGCTGTTTGCTTAAGGATATGAGCTATTTGTGCCATTTGCCTTGGTATTTTAAATATGATATCTGTGAGGAAGTGGAGGGCAGCATTACCTCCTGTAACATGGCAATTTAAGGGCTTGAAGGGGACAGTCAAAAAGCCAATATGTGGGAGGAGTTGTTTAGAGACAACAGTAGGAAAGAAAACAAGTACACTGCTAGGATTTAACCCATAGCTGTCACTAGAGTGAGACCTGAGACAGTCTGTGTGCTCTCAGAGAGGAACTTCTCCTGGTGATAGGTGCCTTTATTGGAAAAAAATGCAGAAACAAGACAGTCATCTCCTGAATACTGGCCAAGGGGCCTGCTGAGATTCTTCTTTCAAGGCAATTGCAATGTTTCTGCTATTAGTACTGATAAGGAAAGAGTTATAGCTCAGCAGCCACCCTAATTTCAGCTATTAGACCTTAATTTCTAACTCACTTCTGACTCGAATACAAAAGTTTATTACAGCACCTGTTTGCAGAGTGAGCACTGAATCCCTTCTCCATTTTAACACGATGGGAATTTTCTGTGCAAAGAACCTTGCAATGAGAAGGATCAGCTTAAAGTCTGGCCTAATCCTACTTGGATTCAAACCGTTAAGAAGGGGAGGGGTGTGTTTCATTCTCCAACATTCTTGGCTAAATGCCTGCTAAATCCCTGTTTGCCTTTCCAGATCCATTTAGCAGGTCAAGCACCTTCAGCGGCCTTGGGAACTTAGGCAGCAATGCCTTTGGAGGATTAGGCAGTCATGCTCTGAGTAAGTACTGGCTGGGTTACTGCAGACAAACATCCCTTCCAGAAAAGCCACATGCTAATATTTACAGCAGCTGGTGGTAGTTTTTAAAGAAGTTTAATTCCTAACCTCCATTCTCCTATCTGAAAACACTGCACCTAAGATTTCCAGGTCTCTGCGGTGGGAGCTTTTCTGCATGTCACAGATCAGTAGCTGTGCTCTGCATCTCCTCACTGCTGAGGGATGGTACCTTGTGTGCTCAGAGAGAACTGGAGCTGCAAAACCCCTCTGAGCTCTGGGACCCTGTGGGCATCTAAAGTAACACCCTTCACCAGTGAAGATGCACAGTGGAGCAGCTACTGATACTTCTAATTCGTGTAGACTTCCTCTGTAACCGTTGGCTGAAGTTTAAATTACCTATATAAAATAATTCTACTTCAAAAACATGTTACCTGTAGGTGAAACATGCTTGAGAGCCACACATAAGAGAGCACATAAGAGAGCATGCTTGTGCATCTCATGGTGCAACAGGAATCAGCTGAAGATGGATGGAGGAAAATCGAGTGACTGTTTTGAAAAGCCTACAGCCAAGCTCTGTGTTTATACACACACACACACATACCACCAAATACTCTGGGTTCTTCAACAGAAACGTCCCTGAAGCCTCAGCTGCAGGCAACTGATTGCTTATAACTACCCACAAATTAAAGTTTCTGCCAGAGAGAGGAGCTGAGGAAAAATACTGCTTTTGTGCTGGAGCCCTTGCCTGGGGTGGGGGGAGAAGAGAAGCTGGGCATTTTCAGTACTCTTTGAGTTATTAAAATGTATAAAGCTTCCTCCAACAACAGCCTTAAAAGAGCTGGTGGATCTTACACCCAGTGTTGGAATTATCTGTGTGCATTCACTAGTAGCTCCCCCTCACCATTAAAAAGCCTTAAAAGAGCAGTTCTGGTTGTGACTGATATTGTGAGAAATGTCTGTATAACGATTTGCTTCGAATTATTTTTAACTCTTCCTCCCCCTGCCATTATTCTAGCTCACAACAACATTTTTACTCACAAAGATGGCCCAAACCTGCAGAATTTCAATAACCCCCATGAGCCATGGAACAGACTGCACCGGACCCCGCCGTCCTTCCCAACTCCTCCACAGTGGCCCAAGCCCACGGATTCGGAGCGCAGCTCCTCGGTGACGAACCACGACAGGGACAGAGAGCGGGAGCCCGACAAGAGGGACCTTGCTCTGAGCAAAGAGGACAGAGACAAAGACAGGTGAGCACTGTGGCCTTCTGACCACTTCCTCCTGGGTCTGTTTTTCCTCTACATTTAAAAAGCAGCTGATAGGCTTTTCCTCAGATAAGCACAAGTGCTAGCAACACCAAAAAAATTCCTCTTCGCCTTTTAGGATTTGTGTTCTGTGGAAATAATGTGACCCAGTCCCTGCTAGTCAGTTAACAGAACACACCAGGCTGAGGAATTGAGTGTGTTGCTGTGTTCTCAGTGTACTGAAAACTTGGTTGTTTTCAATGCAGCTGCTTTAGGATTGCTGTGTACTAAAGTGTGATGGGTCCTTTGGAGACAGTCATAGTTCTCATTAATGTACAGATATGCTGATGAATTCAAATGTTAGCTGGACATTAACGAGACAAAAATGCAAATGCCTGTATCTGGAGCAGTGTGCATAGATCTATTAACAAAACTGATTTTAAAAAATTACATTGTGGGCAAATCCTTATTAACAATGACAGGCCTGTTTCACCTGGGCTGTGGTTACTTCATTAGCTCCCAGTTTTATGATTTTGAAGCTGTGAAGCCCTTTATATTTCAGAGCCCAGTTGTCTCCAACTTTCTAAGCAATAACAGCCTACAAGTTTTAGATGTGCTGGAATGCTTTTTTATAAGATTTTCAGGCATTACGTGTAAAAAAGATTATATGGAAGCAATATAAGGCTGAAAGTCTTCTTGCTTTACATGTTAAATTGTCTTGACATCCTTGCACAGATTTTGTTCAGGTAGGGAAGGTATCCCTTCTTGACTCTGATGGAATTAATTTGCAGACCAAGGTTACTTTACTCTCAGGAGTGTTCTCACAGGGGTTAACAGCTCTATTACACTTCTATTAATTTAGCTTAAGCTGTCCCCAGCATCCCTGTTTGGGCATGGTTTTAATGAACCACATCCTTGACCAGCAATCAGAACTACCACAGAGGAAAAAAGCTGGGTTAGCAAATGTAATCATAAGGGAAAAATACTTACACAGCTCCCAAAAACACCTCCTGCTTTCAGCACTCAGGTCTTACAGCTCTCAAAAACAAACACAACTTAAAACTTAGGCATCACTGAGCCTCTCAGCTACATAATGCAGTTCTCTCAATCACATGATCATATTTTGCATTTAAAGTGTTTCTCCTTCAGAGCAAAGTGCTTTTAGAAGGTGAGCATTATTTATTCCCCTGTTAAAAAGGTGGGATTAACTGTGACTAATTGGCTTTCTAAGAGGCAGAGGTGCAATTGGAAATGTAAACCTTTGTGCCTCTCTTTCTAAACCATGGATGTTGTCATCACACCCCTTGTTTATCACAGCATGTCCTCTTGAAACACAGCTCAGTTGCTCAGTTTCGTGGCCAATTCAAGAACATTTCTCCTGAAGCAACTGGCTTACCTGCAAGAACTGCCAACAACAGAAAGTCTTGCAGTTCCAAAGGAAAATCATCTTCACCTTATGGCTTCTTCCACTCAGTGAGGCTGACTTGGGAAGGACCTGCATACATTTCTGTAGGCTTCTGTTTTGTGTGCCTGGGTCAGTGTTTTAGGAAAGGAATCCAAGTTTTACAGCTGAGAAGATCTTTGTCTGGCAGCAAGATGTGCACATGAACATATAATAAGCTTTTTCAAAAGAAAAATAAGCTGTTTAGAATTCTTCTTCCCTACCTTTCTCAGTGAAATGGTCTTAGGGTAAAATAGCATTCTTCCAGCCACATTCCCAGTTTAGTCCTACATTTGTGAACATTTAACTTTTTTTGTCTTTGAAGTATGTAGAGGCAGCTAATGCATATTGCTTAGCATAGCATCACAGCTGCAGCTGCTGTTTGTAAAGCTTTCCAAATCCTTTCCTGAGCAGTCTCAAAGTGTTCAACTGGGCACAGCACTGTGCCTGCCCAACATCACGGGTGTGTTTGTCGCATATAACCAAGGATGTACCTTGTGCCTTTTTACAGAGACCTCATGGATAAAAACAGGCATTCGAACAGATCGTCGCCGGCATCAGCCCCAGTGACTCACCAGATCAGCAATCTCATCCGCAGCAACAGCCAGAGCTCCAGCGAGGCCATCAGGCAGGTCAGCCTGGGGGACAGGGAGAGGCCCAAGGAGCCCGAGCGGGAGCACCCTGAGCGGCTGAGGGAGCCGCCCATGGCGGAGCACAAGATCAAAGAGAGCCGCTCCCCAGTGAAGGAAACTCCAAGCCATGATAAGAGACCCTCTGAGGACAACACAAAGCCAGTAATCCAGTCTGTGTCCCCATACAGCAAACCTGCACTAAGTGAGAGCCTGAAGCTTACCAATCTAATGAGCAAGGACATGGAGAGAAAGACAGAGCTTCCTAGCGACCTCCAGAAGATTAAGAATGACATCAAAGTCAAGGAGGAGAGGAAGGAAGACAGTGATGTGCTAGTGGTCGGGTCTGAGCCTTCCCAGCACTCCCGGTCAGTGGAGCACCCCCCACCGCCCACTCTCCATGGATTATCATTGCCCCACTCGATGGCTGCCTCCATGCCCATCTCCATGGGCAGCGTGCACCAGATGAACAACATGAACGTCCTGGACCGCAGCAGGATGATGACCCCGCTCATAGGCATGAACCCTTTGTCAGGAAGAGAGAGGCTGCCGCACCCCGGGTTTTCCTGGGACCCCATGAGGGACCCGCTGCGAGATGCCTACCGGAGCTTAGACCTGCACCGCCGGATGGACTTCCAGCTCCGGACAGACCCTATCCATAGGTTTCCTACCACCTCTGGCTTTTATGACCACGAGCGTTCCTACAGAGACAGGGAACCACACGACTACAACCACGAGAACCTTCTGGAAGCCCGCCGAGAGCAGGAGCGGTTGCGGCAAGTGGAGGAGCGCGAGCGCTTGCACTTACGGGAAGAACTCGAGCGTGCCAGAATGCACCACTTGCACTCGTCCCCCATCGAAAGCCACCTGGCACACGTGCCATCCTTCATGCCTCACTTGAGCGGGATGCATTACCCCAGACTGAGCCCATCCACTGCCATGCACAACGGGATTTTGAACAGGAACCCGCCGACCGCCGCGCTGAGCGCGCCGCCGCCTCTCGTACCAGCCAGCAGCACCAGACCTGCCTCCCCTCGCAGGACTACTCCACTCACAAACTCAGAGTCCAGGGACTACTCCCCCTCTAGGAACCCCAAAGAAGTAGAGGCACGATAGTCCCCAACATTGAATTTTAAACTCACCTGTACATAAAACAAGCAAGCAAGCAAGCAAACAAACATCAACAACAACAAAAAAAAAAAAAAAAAAAAACACAAACAGGAAAAAAAAACAACAACAACAAAAAAAGAAGAAAACAACAAACCTTTTACAAAATGCACTGCTGTAAACTTTTTTTTTTAATGTAAAATTTGTAGAAGTTAAGCACATTTCCATAAATAACGGGGTTGGGGACTTTCCAACAAGAAGGTTGCTGAGAATGGGAATTTAATATATAGGTATTGATTTTTGGTTTTGTTTTTTGTTTCTGTGCTAAAAAAAAAAAAAAAAAAGAGTTAAGAATATCAAGTTTGTACATTTTTTCCCAAATGTGAGAAACATTTTTAATGGATTTGTATTTTTTTTAATTTTGTGCTCTTTATTCACTTAAAAAAAAAGAAGAAATTTTGCTTTTGTTTTTAGTTAAATTTGCATTTTAAAGGCCTCAGATCCTTAAGAAAAAAATACCCAGGGTTTCTTAAAAGTATTATTTATGGAAATACTGTAGTTTTACAGTCCACTGTGAGGTTCCCTTCTGAGGCCAATTGATCACTTACCTTGGTACTTTGGAACCGAAGTTACAGATATATATTAAAATATTAATAATAATAATAATGTACAAAACTGTTTGTTTTTTGCCTTATTATATTATGCAGAAATTTAAGAGGAATTTTTTTTGACTTCTTGTTTTAAACAAAAAAAAAAAAAAAGAAGAAAACAAACTGTAAATATTCTGTTAATATAAATGTACACCAATATTAAATTCTTAACATAGGTAGACTTTATAAAAATGGTTTCTAGAACCACTCTGGTTATTTGTTAACATGGTTACAACTCATACTCTTGTCACAGTCAGAAATTCACACTCAGAAAGCTCAGTACGGCATATATACTTCAACTATGCAAGAACTCGGAGGCAGGTCTTAGTGGATGTTGGGGGGAGGAAGGTTTTAAAAAAATTTAAAAAAAAAATTAAAAAAAACAACCCAAAAACAACCAACTCGCAACTCTGGAGACAGAATGGCAATGGCATGTGAACAGGAAGAAGGATGCTTGTGTTTAACAAAAAAAAAAAAAAAAAAAAAAAAAAAAAGAGGAGAGACTGAATTTTTTTGTACAAACACAAGGGACAGTTCGTCAAGGAAAGAGAAACACACGCTCCTGGAAGGGAATTTTGGTTTCCTACTTTTCAAGCTGGCAAAAGCAGATGGAACTGGCACAGTACCATGCGGCAGACCCTTTCCTTATTTTTTTTTCCTTTTTTTTTTCTCTTTTTTTGTGTTGTGGGCAGGATCGCTGGCAAGCAAGGACAATTTTCCGTGGACCCCTTGTGCTAATTGTGCAGTGTTCTTATTGGAATCTGTATACAAGACAAAGTAGAATTTTAGGAGTGCAAAAAAAAAGTCTAATGGTTGATTAAAAAAAAAAAAGAAATTCTGATATATTATCTATAGTACATGAAGACCATAAGCAAATGTTTGTTTCAGTGTGGTTCTGCCTTGAACTGCTTTTTGGCATGATTTATTTTTTATTTCCAATTTTACTTTTCATCCATATGTAAATTTTGCCATGTTTTACTTGCTGTACCATCCCCCCTTCCCTTATTTTATTTTTCAGTGTCCATGTTTTATATATCCTGGGCTTTTTCTCTCTAGTTAATTCAGCCATCCGCTACTATTTTCTTGGCTCTGTAACTCTTGTTTCCCCCCCTCCCCGTCCTCCCCCCTGCACCCCCTGTAATTTTAAACATTCAGTTTCCTTGTAGATCAATGAAGATAAATACAACATTGATTTTGGATGAAAAAGGCAGTTGAGTGTTTGTGTGTCATAGCCAGCGCTGTTGACTCGAGGCTAATGGTTTATTGATGGCTGGGAGGAGGCAGCTGGTGGAAAGGGCTGGTGCTGGGACAGGGATTTGCTTCTGCCTGTGGATCCCTGTGCCAGCAGAAGGAGCAGCTCGGGATTTGGGGTTTGGGGAGGAGAGCAGAGTGCCCCCAGCCCTGCAGCATCTCCACCCCACATCCAGGGACGCCTGGGGCTCTGCTCTGATCCAGCATCTCCTGCCTGGGCAGGGAAGGAAGCACAGCAAAGGAAGCAGAGCCTGTGCAGCAGCACCAGGGAAGGTCGTGCCTGCAGCTCTCCCCTCCTCACCCACCCCAGCCATCCCCCAGCCCTGCCCTGCGGTGCTTGAACAGCGTGCTGCGGCTTCTGGGCTTGAGATTGCGCGTGACTAAATTACTGAGCGTGGAAAAACAAAATGAAATAAAATAGCAGGGTCCTTAATCTGATGAAAGGAGGCTTAAAACAAAATAGGCATTAAAAATCAGCACCTGCTCTCCCAGCTGAAATTGGAGGAATGTAGAACACATGGTGGATGTGAAAAGCGTGTTGAATTCAGCATAAAGATTCATAGTGCTGGCTCAGGGGGATTGTAATTCTCCTGGTGCCAGTGTCCAATATGGGGTCTTGTTTGACACCATCTCTGATATGGACCTGCAAAAATGATCCCCCCTAACCTCTGTCAGAGTCCATAGCTGCATGTTCCTAATGCAGGTACCTGTGAGCAAGGAGGTTATTACTGCAAATTTCACCCCAAAAAATGCAAAAACGGGCCATACCCTTTGAAGCATTTGGTCTGTATATGACTTAAAAAATGAACATTAAATCAGTGCCATGCTCCCCTGGCATTCCTGAAGGATTGCTCATTGCAGCCACCCTGGTGCCAGAAGAATTCATTGTGACTGATGTTGTGGTGGTACAAATATTAAAAGAGAATCAGTGGTTTGCCATTTACTGTATTAGGAGGCATTGCTCTCACGCCTTCGGAGGATGACCCATCAATAATGCTGCACTACAGTGGGATTCCTGTGGAATTACACAGTGTTGAGTATCAGCCTTCTCACAAAATGGTTCATCATGATTAATGGTATTATTACCTAAACAGAGAAACTAATTAATTCAGCCTTATTCCTTTAAGCCACCCCAGCTGAGCTGCCTTCTGCTAAAAGAACTGGTACAGAAGGACTTCCTGGGTTTTATGCATTGCTACCACTGTTCAGTTTTCATTTTGTGCCGTTTTCACCATTTTTATTCTAGTTTTGGCTGTCTCCCCAAAGACTTCCTTCAGTCACCAAAAAAAGGGTGGAATTTAGCAAACAAATGACAGTGGGTGGGAGGAAGAAGATGGGATTTGGAAGGTTCATTGCTTGCCTCAGGCAACCTGTGTTTAAAAAGATACTCAGGAAGCCAGAAGGAGGGAGACCAGTGGTTGCACTTAAGTTACCTTTTGTCAAAAATGCCACACACCCACTGGGGCTCCATGGAAGATTCATTTAATGGGGCCAGTCAATAAAATAGACAACCAGGATATCAGGGAGTGAGGGAAAATGCCAATCTATAAAACTGTAACCAATCCTCAGATCACTTGTCAAAAATATTAACTGTTCCTTGACAAAAAATCTAGTGCTTCCCTAAAAACTCAGCTTTATTGCCTTAAATAAGCATATGGCAATTGTCTTTTCCAGCCTGCATAGATAAATATGTAGTTAGGTGTTGGTGACCTGGAGTTGGACAAACAGGGGAGCCCAAGCACTCGGCAGCAGGCTGAGCCTCCACTGTCGGGTCCGGAGCAGGGAAAGCAGGAGAATCCAACTAGAGAGGAATGCAATATCCTGAGAGCTTAGGGAAGGGTGAGACACACCAGCTGTGCTTGGAGCAGCCCAGCAAGTGCCAGAATGAGAGCAGAGGTACATCAGAGCTGTGCAGCTCAGGCTGGAGCCGAGAAACCGTCAACAGAAGGGAAAACAGGATTTGTGTTTTCCTTGGCTTGTGCCAAGCGAAAAAAAAAAAAAAAAAAAAAGAAACCTTTCCCTTACCTCCCTCAGGAAATTCCTTTTTGCCAAAGTCTTAAGAAAATAGTTGTGTTCCAGTGTTGGGGGATTTTGGTTATGATCTGTTGCTGTCTAGCTAGGAAGCAGCGGAAGGAACACAGCAACAAGACTTTCTCCATGCAGAAGCAGCAGCAGAAGCACTTTATTACAAACTATTTATAGAAAGGATTGGAGACAGGGGAAGAACAGTAGCTCATTGGTGTAGAGAAAGCAACACTTTTGTTATGGCTCTCATGCATTCAGCAGGTGTTTATTTTTTTGTTACAATTCTTTCTCTTTTTATGTTTACCTTTGAGAAAACTTTAAGGCTGGGAAAGAAAACTGAACTGAGACTGAAAAAGTCTCAGGTTGGGAAAATCCTGTTAGGATTTTTTTCCTGAGCCTTTAACAGCACCCACAATGGTCCTGTGAGGAGCCAAAATGGCATTGCCCATCACCAAAGCCTGGGTGCGCCATGCCAACTCCCCTTGCACAGCTCTCCCCAGTGCTTCTTGGTGCCCTCTTGCACAGGCAGTTGGCTCTGGGGAGAGTCCAGCTAAGGAAACAGAGAGAAATGGGGCTTGGGCAGAAAAAAATTAGCACTTTACTCAGATCTTGGGGAGCTGGTAGCCCAGGGCTTAGCTCAGAAACATGGTGCTTTGGGAAGAGCAGGGCTCAGCCTCAAACTGGGCATCACTCTGGGTGAGCAGCATCATCCAGGGGATCTGCTTCTTGTCCACTTGTGTCCAGCAAGATTCCATCCCCCTGCTGAGGCCACAGATCTTTTACAGCACCAAGATCAATACTCTGTCAGGAAAATGCCTTTCCCAGTGGTGCACTGTATTATGTGAAACTGAATAAAAAGCAAGGAGTGGGGGAAGGCTACACCAGGCCTAAATTACAGGCTCCCGTTTCTGAACATAATAGAGAAAAGGAAAAATCAAATGATGTTTTGAAGTTTAACTTGGAAAATATTTTCCCAAAGCCTTTGAGGGATGTGTGTGTGAAGTAAAAAGGTCGGCTCCCCTCATCCCAGCCCCTGCTGCTGCGGCACAGCTGGAGCTCTCTGCTCAGCGCCTGGGACCTCCTTGCAGGTGTCGGCACGGCAATTTCTTTGTCTTCTCACAAAAAAACCTTCTGCTCCATTAAGCTTCCCTAATTGCTGCATTTATCATCAGCCATTTTCTGCTTGTTCTCTTCCTCATTCAGCGAGGATGTGTCAAAATAGAGGCGCTCCCGCCGTCCCTGCGCTGGAGCTGTTGGAGGCAGCGCTGCTCAATTGGCCGTTCAGCAGAAGGTCCCTCATTACGGGCTCGTGTGTCACACTCAGCACAGCAGCCGGGCTCTGCTGCCCGGTGTCAGGCCCTTTGCACTGAGCCTCGATAAATAGCTGAAAGGAGAAAAATACAGGGATTGTTTTTTGACTCAAAATCCAGCCAGCTTCGTCCTCCTCCTCCTCCAGATTGGAATTTAGGCAGCGAAGTGCAGCTGCAGGGTGAAGCCTTCATGTCCCCCCAGAGCAGGCTGGGGAGCAGAGCAGGGCTGTGACACCCAAAGGAGATGGGAACAGCCTCGGTCACACACCAGCAGCAGGAGGAGCCCTGGAAGAAAACCAGGGCTCAGTGGGACAGGTTTCTGCAGCTGCTTTCCAGAGGAGTTGCTGTCATATACAAAGTCATAATTGGCTCTTCTGCAGCATTTGCTCACTGTTGTATCGAAAACACTTTGATGAAAGTGCTTTATTTATATTAGAAGTGTTTTCTATAATATTATTATTATTATTCCAGGAAAAGCAAAAACCAGTCAGGACACTGGAAGGAAGTGACCAGCTTTTCAAAAATGCTCCATTCCCTTCCACAGCCTCCCCTTCTCTCTAGCATTTCCAGCTGTTAGAGGACCAGAGCCCAGGGACATTCCCCAAACAAGCTGCTGGTGGTGGGATCACTCAGAGGAAATTGCAAAGCAGAAGAACTCTGCAAATCCAAATTCAAATTGCTGGCTAGTGAAAAGCACAATGGTGAGGAACTAGTTTGGGGAAGCTTTTAGGTTTCAGTATTCGAAAATCTTTCCTTCCTTTTTGAATGCTATAAAAAAGCCTCCTCCTGTGGAGGGAACAAAGGAAAAGGGATTAATTTTA